>NC_038043.1:54086999-55496578 GCF_002211085.1 Panicum hallii
CCACGGTCAGGCGCCAGACTCCATGAAGAGCATGTTGACGGCATTCGCGTTGCTCACCACTGCTCTCGGTAATTACTTGAGCTCAGCCATCATCACCTTCATTGCTGGGGTGACCGCTGTATGGCAAAGCCCGGGATGGATACCGGATGATCTGAACAGAGGTCACCTGGACTACTATTATTGGTGTTTTGCAGCCCTCTCTTTGGCGAATTCTGTTGTGTATTTGTATTTTGCTAGTAAATACAAACTGAAGAAAGTTGTTATTAGCTAACGTCACTTGTTATATCACCAGGTGTAATATAATGGAAATGTTTATATTTATTCTCTGTTTATAGGCCATGGAAGGACCTTTTCTCCCAAATATATAGTGTCTTGTTGATCTCAGGATTTAGGAGGATGTGTAAATGTTAGGAGAGAAACACATATATTGTTTTTTTAATAGCTATTCATTCTGTGTGCTTGCGGAGGGATCGGTTGATTTGGTTCATTTGTATGTAAATGCAATGTAAACATTATTTTGGCAAGCATCCAGGATCTTGGAATAAAATCACTAAGATAACTTAAGTACTTAACTTTGGTATGGCCTGCTGGTGGAAGTGTAACAATGCTGGTTGTCGATCGATTGGTTGCAGGTTTTGTTCCATTTTTTGTTGGTGAAAATGTAATAGGGCTTCCTCTCGTTAGAAAAGAAATGCACTACATAGAAATCTAGTTGATTATTATGGCGGCAATTTTATACTCCATCTATGATCTTAATCGTTTACATGGCTAATTTTTTTTTCAGAACAAGGTTACTTTTTAGAAATGGAGAAAAAAGGTTACTGGTTGTTGAGTAGTAAATCTTCATCCCTACAAGGATGTTGGCACTGTGGTCAACAGGTTGGATTCCCAGCGCTCCTTAAACCTCAAAGGCTCAAAGTCTAAGGATGTCACATGCATGATAGCTGGGCTCACGGAACTGACCATCCGGAAATGCACACGATAGCAAGATCCATCTTGGAATCTCAACAAAAAAAAGAAAGAAAACAACAGGAAAGAGTTGAAGATCTTTTCCATCTCGAATCCTCGGCCAGGAGCAGGCACACGCACCACCACTCCTACTTCACTACTTCAGCACAGCCGTGAACCGATCCATCTGCACCAGCCGTGCGCAGGTACAGCTTCAGGCCTTCAGCACTCAACCAATCTGCACAACCGTGGATCCATCCATCGGTTCATGCCACTCTTCTATAGTTCTACTGGAACAGCTCCCAGTATATGATATCCAATCATTCCTCCAGAACCAGGCAACCAGCATGCGCTAATGCCGCTCCAGATGCTGCAGTACAGATGCAACCAAATGCAGGGAGCCAGTCACGCAGACGAGGCCTGGAGATGGATCGTCACTGCCTCTGCTCTCAAGGATGAGCTGAGAAGCGGCCCTGATCAGATTGCAGGAGAACGGTGTCGTGTCGTCCTGGCACCCAATCATCACCATGGGTTTTCCAGCGAAGCTCGATGAAGATGCAGCCAGGTTTGCAATGCGCTCTTGAGCCTCGGCACCGCTGATGGTGCCGATATCCACACAATTGATGCCCAGGTCACGTGCCGCAGCCATCCATATTTCTTTCAGCAACAGAGCTGGCATGGCGCGGGAGGCACCTCCAGCGATGCTCGCCTCCGTCAGCAACACCACATCTGGCCTTGAACCTGCAGAAAGTTTCAGAAGATTACACAAACTTCAGCACTACTGTTAAATTGTGAGCCAACAAAAACCAATGCGTGTGGGTTTCAAATGCCAAGGAAGGGATGAATCGTCCTCGTACCTGCTAGAAGCTGTTCAGCAAATGCAAAATGCGCCTTGTCATTAGCCATTCCAACAACAAGAGCCAGAGGACCTTCTGGTCTGATACTCTCTATCATGTTTGACAAGGTCTTTGCTGATGCCTCGGTATGGGCTGGAAGATGCTCACAACATCAGCGGATGGCAAAAAACACAATTGAAAAATCCATTGAGGGTACATTATAGTATATAGCACAGACCTCCGTCGATAAGTACGGTGGATGCTCCATCAAGCCCAAGCACCAAGGCTTCCTCTTGTGTAAGAATCTGGCTTCTCCCAGCAAGTTGCGTTTCCTCTAAGCCAGCTTGGATTGAAGCCTCGGAAATATCCCATCCTTAACTTCCCAAATCAGGAATAATAGATCAGCCAGTGCTTGTGGTAAAACAAATAAACAGAGACATGGACAAATAACCAGACAGTGCTTGTGGCATTAAGGCTGAAGTAATTTTGCTTCGATGCAACTGGATGGATGCTCTATCAGCAAATTGTCTTTATAGTATCATTACCTAGGTTACGGAGACATAGTGCTGTGCAAGAAGCTGTAACAGCATTCTGGCGCTGATGATCTCCCAGCAGCTGAAGGTTTACGTCACACAATTCAATGGACTGAAAAGCATAGTTTGCCCTAATTAGTCAGAGGATTTGATAATCAGAGGAACCTATCAATTTCAGATGAAATAGGTGGGGTTCATGATGTAATTCACCAATGGCATATCATTTGAAATCTTGATGCTGATGTCACAGCATTGATATGGCTTTCCATTATCCCAATCTACGCATTTCGTAATACTCTTGATTCCAGGATCACAAGCAGATATCACGGGAGATTGTGTCAAGAATGCTCTGTCACGAATAATTTGCTCAATGTCCGCTGAAAATGGTCCACCAATCACAACCTGAAGAATATTTGATATCCAGGTTACATTTTGTCTAGGTCAGGAAACAAGCTGGAATATGTTTTTTTTAAATAAAAAAAAAACTCAATCTTGGTGTCCTCATTTAGACCATGTATGATATGTTAAAAAATTGAAATATGAACATGTTCTAATGTTTGGAAGGGATTGAGGAAGATAAATAAAGAGATACTGGAAGAGGAAGGGCTCCTAATACTGCCACTCCTTGCATGCAGTGCAATGTTACAAAATCCAAGCTATAATGCTACATCTGTGGTAAACATTGCATAGCACACAACTCAATATTAGGAACTTAAATACCTAATAACTAAAATATTGCTAAAAGAAACAAATTTGAGAATCAATCAGTCTGGGGAAATAATAACTGAATAAGGATCTTCATGTTCAGTCATACTTGTCACATAACATGGCATATTATATGCAAGGATAAAAATATACAACTGGACAAAAGTCTTTTGGAAAGACTCAAGAAAAAGGTAACGTCTTTCTCATGTTACTGAACAAAGTCAAGGACAAGATTCCTACAACAGTGGAACAGGAGTGAGGAGCAGGGCTTGTCATACAAACCATTTAATTCAAGTAAAAATGAAAAAAAAAGAGAAAGACACATTCAAGTTAGCTATAAGCTCAACATACAAACAGGAGCAGCTAGATCTTGGTAGATACGCGTAACGAAAATGATAAGAGAATTACATAACTGGTCGTCCTTGTTTGATGATTCCAGATTTTGCTATTGCTATGCTTTGCAGGGAGCCACCCAATGCAGCCAGATGCTCGCTCCCTACTGTTGTTATGACAGATGCTGCTAATTCAGTACTCTGTATGACATTTGTGGCGTCTCTAGCTCCACCAAGGCCTGCCTAGGAAATAAATAGACAAATGCAAGCGATTACTAAAATCGTTTCTGCAACATGAAAGTTCAGGTTCCGTGTAATTTAGAGTCAACAAGGACAGATGGTGTTAACAATGTGACTCAACTATGATAAGCAAGGCACTTTGCATTCAAGATCAACTGACGGTAAGCTTGTTGTCCTTATTATATTAGAGTGAGATCCATCCAGATGGCAACCATTGGAAGTGCTAGCCAAGAAGAGTTGTTTTAACTTGTTAGCACTATTTCGGTATTTCCTTCAATATCGTATCTCATATGCCACTTGGCTTAATATCTCAAAATAGATTGACTATTCTACATTCCTAGCGGCAAACTCTTGTGACTCTGTTCAGCATAATATTAGTTCATATCCCTATCTAAAATATGGCAGGCCAAGTCATGGCCCTATATGTACCAGCCTTGAAATTTAACAGCGATGAGCACAGAACCTAAGAGGTCATATAAGGCAGTAATAGATGTTCCATAACTTACTTCAACGATGGCGATGTCAACATTTTCTCGTGAGAATAGAAGAAATGAGAGAGCAGTAAAAACCTGCAAAAACATGCAGATAATTCTAAAGTTCATGACTATGATTAGATGAAAGAGAAAACATGAAGAGATTCAATGCCAATGGTATTTGAGTCTACCGGAAAATTCCCATCAACTGTTTGCGATAACTGTTTGCATGTGTAATGGAAAGGACAAAAATTTATCATCCGAAAAAGAGGTAGGCTACATTTTCAATAAATAAACTACCTCAAAATGTGTCAGGGCTCCATTTTCTGATTCTATTGATTCATCAATAGCTTCCTTAGCCTGATCAAAAAGATCACTTAAGAGTCTAACTGGGACAGGTCCTCCATCATTTCCAACAGAAATTCGTTCACGTATCGTTAGAAGATGTGGGCTGCATAGAAAACAGAACTATAAACGATCTACGATAGACGACTACAATTCAAACACTTGACATAGAGCTCAATATGAAAGGATTTGCTCCCTAAGAATTGAATAGGATAGAGCTAAGGCAGAGAAAGATATTTTTTGTATATACATAAGCCTCATTCGATCAAAGCTACTTAAAATATACTAAATATGCTCCTGTGTACCTCTTTGAACTATCAACAGCCTCATCTAGGCTATTTCTCTTTAATATATTTTGTAAATTCAATTTGGTATCTGGTAAAAGTTGACATTAGTTGACAGAGGTTAAAAGCTTAAACCATCTTGTCTATGTAATTATTTCATAAGTACTCACTTATTCCAGCAAAAAATCATGAATCCTTTCGAGTCTGCCTTCCTATCATAGAGGCACCACAAAACTTCTGTCTAACAACTGCATATGATCGACATAGCTGATGATGAGTTCAGATTACCTGGAATAACAGCCCACATTGTAGCCTTGCTCCCTCATGATATTGGACAGGAATGCAGCAGTAGAACCTTTCCCCTTGGTTCCGGCGATATGCACAGCCTACAAACACAACTATTGAGCCCTTGCATTCACTGCACTATCTTTGATGATATCACCCGTTGAAGCCGCAAGGTTTCTGTGTTAGTAAGCGAGATGAGATGACGGGGGCCTCACGGGGAAGTGGGCGTGGGGGTCGCCGAGCCGGCGGAGGAGACGGCGCATGCGGCCTAGGTCGAAACCGTCGTCAGAGTCTGTTCCGGCGCCTCGCGGCACGCCCGAGCGCTCGTAGTTGCGCAGCCGCTCCATGTACTCGAAGAAATCTCCGAGCGGGCCCTCCTCGTCGCCTCCGGCCATTGCCGACAGGCCTCGGCGGCAGCTGCTTCCCCGCAGTATGCCGCGCGGGAGGCGGAGGACGATGGGGAAGCGGCCGAGCATCCGTCGGGGCCGTGCTACGAGCGCGGCGGCGGGAGGCGCCGGAGGGCGCGCGGTCGCAGCCGTGGCGCCTAGATGCGGCGAATCGCTCCCGCGCGCCTCCACTCCTCGCTGCGGGATACAGACGAATGCTGAGCTGTTGCTAGGGCTTGTGCGGAGGATAGGCCTCGGGCCTCCGGCTGAGACGGGAGGTGGGTAGGATGGCGGCGTCGGGGGGCGGGCTGCGGGAGGAGGAGCCGACGAGGGAGCAAAGAGAGAAGATAGGGACAAAACCAGGGGGGTTCTTGATAGATAACGATAATTTTCCATCCCGACCGTCCGATCTCAGATCGGCGCTTGGATTTGCCCTTGGCGCGTTTAGACCTCGGACAGAATAGGCAGCAGAAGCA
The DNA here is from genome assembly GCF_002211085.1 of Panicum hallii. Taxonomy (NCBI): domain Eukaryota; kingdom Viridiplantae; phylum Streptophyta; class Magnoliopsida; order Poales; family Poaceae; genus Panicum; species Panicum hallii. The sequence continues at coordinate 54,092,843 of NC_038043.1, forward strand.
TACCTCCCAAACCCTCCCCCGCTCCCCCCGATCTCCGCCGCTCCAAAATGTGGCGCCGCCACCTCCTCCGCCGCCTCCTCCCGTCTCCGGCCACCGGCGCCGCCGCAGCCACACCCCCTTCGCCCTTCCTGCGCCACCTCTCCACCGCCACCACCCCCGCTCCAACCACCTCCCTCGCATCCTCCCTCGCGGCGGCGCTCGCCGCGCTCTCCACGACCCCGCCGCCCGCCACCACCCCGGACGCCTACTTCTCGCTCCATTTCTCCGACGTGCGCCCCACCAACGCGCTCCTCGTCGAGGCGCTCGCGCTCTCCCCTCCCGCCTCATCGCGCGCCGCCGCCGACCTCTTCCGCTTCCTCGTCCGCCGCCGCTCGCTCCACCCCTCCGACGGCGCGCTCGCGCCCGTCGTCCGGCACCTCGCGCGCCGCCGCGACTTCCCCGCCGTGCGCGCTCTCATCCAGGAGTTCCCCACCGCGCTCGGGCCCGCCACGCTCGACGCTTACCTCCACCAGCTCGCCAGAGCCGGCCGCCCCACGGATGCCGTCAAGGTGTTCGACGAATTGCCCGAGCAGCTCCGTAACCGCGAGGCGCTCACTTCGCTGGTCTCCTCGCTTTCTGCTGAAGGCTTCCCTTCGCACGCAGAGCGTGCTACCAAGAAGGTCGCCAATGAGATCTTCCCGGATGACAATATCTGCACTTTGCTGGTATCTGGATATGCCAATGCTGGAAAGCTCGACCATGCACTGAGGTTGATTGGTGAGACACGGCGTGGTGGGTTTCAGCCAGGGTTGGATGGATACAATGCTGTTCTTGATTGTGTTTGCCGGCTCTGCCGCAAGAAGGACCCGCTGAGGATGTCAGTGGAAGCGGAGAAGTTCTTAGTTGACATGGAGGCCAATGGCATTCCTCGGGATGCAGGGACATTTCGGGTGCTGATCACAAATCTTTGCAAGATCCGCAAGACGGAGGATGCCATGAATCTCTTCCGCCGTATGGGTGAGTGGGGATGCTCACCGGATGCTGACACGTACTTGGTGCTCATCAGGAGCTTGTACCAAGCTGCTCGGATTTCAGAGGGGGACGAGATGATGACATGGATGCGGTCTGCCGGATTTGGAGATAAACTTGATAGGAAGGCATATTATGGATTCATCAAGATCTTGTGTGGGATTGAGAGGGTTGAGCATGCGGTCAAGGTATTCCGTATGATGAAAGGATATGGGCATGCTCCTGGAGTGAAGTCGTATAGCTTGCTGATTGAGAACCTGACTAGGCACAATTTAGGGGATCGTGCAAATGCACTGTTCAGGGAGGCAGTTGCACGTGGTGTAACTGTGGCACCGGGAGAGTATAAGACTGAAAAGAGGTTTGTGAAGGCAAAGAAGGAGAAGAAGGTGAAGAAGAGGCTCACTTTGCCGGAGAAGATGAGATTGAAGAGCAAGAGGCTATACAAGCTCAGAAGGAGCTTTGTCAAGGAGCCCATTCGTCGAATCGGGGTTTAAGCAAAATTTTGGGTAATTTTTTTAGTCATGCTGCTTTTGTTACTCTTTTCATAATCCTATCTTTGCTTAAGCATTTTCTGTGTGGATGGTGATAGTTCTGAGAACCAATCTGTTGTTTTATGTTAGTTATTTATCCTGCAATGTATCTTACTGCATCGCACTTAAAACTATGAAAGCACAATCAAATATTATTTTTCCGATTTTTCCTGTATGCAGTTTCAGTACTATGTTTAGAATCTACTCTTTTGTGCCATCCTACTTAAAGGCGGTTGTCAAAAGCCTCGTTTCTTTATGAATGTGTGGAAAACAAACTCTTAAGGATAAGTTTGCTAATTGGTGCATGGATATGATACTGAATAAGCTATTAAGTCAAGATTTATAGGCAGGAAGAATTTTTTGGAACCAGGGAAGTTAGCAAGTACTGTCCCAAAGCAGCAGGTAGTTTCGCATGAGTTTGATTGCACAACTCATCTCATTTCTCTGATCAGTTACCAGTACATCAGCCATTGGTTCCCAATAATTGGTACATGAGTCAGAGCCTTAGCAAATTTGGTATCCTAACATTGTTTAGTCACCTGAAGCAGTTGCATAGATAAGTTACTTTAAATTTTTCCACATTCAAAATGACTTATGGTTAAGTGCAGATATTTGATAAAATAAATTCCTGAAATTTCATGAATGGCAAGGTGCACTACTTATGAATAAAAATTCCTGAATCTACTCTTTTTAAGGACTGTGGGTACATGCAAATATAAAAACATTTGAAAATACAAAAGGAACTAAACTTGCTTCATTGTTCCTTATCCAAGGTTATCATGCCTCTCTGCCTGCAAAAGGCCAGCACAAACTGGAATAGTCTTACTCATTTTCATTTTCCTGCAGTCTAATTTGCGCTGAAAATCATTTTACATCATAGCAACTCCACGGCTACATTTTTAAAATCAGTTTGTTTGACATATGTGGCATTAGTTCCAGTTAGGAACCTTTCCCTATGAAACAAAATTAGCCACTGTGCTCAAGTCCATGCTCTGAGCTGTGAAATACATACTCTGAATGATTCCTGTTATGTGTAGCCAAGGCCCAAGGTTGCTCTGACACATAAAGTTTAATCCTGCTGGTGTTCTGATACATATAAGCATGAACGGAGCATATTCCAATATTCAATATGGTAGGAATGCTAACCTGTTTCCAGTTTTTTAAGTTCCCCTTTGTCACCGGAGCATATTCTGACCTAGGTGTTTAGAGTGTACTGAGCCCCACCACTACATGTAGGTCCAACTTCCAGTATTGTATCATATCATGAGCTTGACTTAACAAACCTGGCTTCTCACCATCCAAGCTAGTGCTTCTCACTAAATTAGCCACTGTGCTCAAGTCCATGCTCTGAGCTGTGAAATACATACTCTGAATGATTCCTGTTATGTGTAGCCAAGGCCCAAGGTTGCTCTGACACATAAAGTTTAATCCTGCTGGTGTTCTGATACATATAAGCATGAACGGAGCATATTCCAATATTCAATATGGTAGGAATGCTAACCTGTTTCCAGTTTTTTAAGTTCCCCTTTGTCACCGGAGCATATTCTGACCTAGGTGTTTAGAGTGTACTGAGCCCCACCACTACATGTAGGTCCAACTTCCAGTATTGTATCATATCATGAGCTTGACTTAACAAACCTGGCTTCTCACCATCCAAGCTAGTGCTTCTCACTAACTTAACCATCATATTTGGATGAGAGACATCTTTAGTATTGAACATATGGAATATGCTCTGGTTATGTGGCATGTTCCTTGACCTTAACTCTATGTATTCTTTATGGGAATTCTAAAGTGTTGAACATAATCACCATGTTTATGAAGTTGCGAGTTCTCAACTCATATGTGTGACTATATTTGATAGAGACACCACTACTGTATGCCCGCCAGTAGCTGAAGTTACAAGATAAATGAGATCATACTGTACTAGAAGCTAATATCATTATCTAGGGATTTTCCCTATGATCTCATCTGTCTGATTCAAGTTTTACGTATGATTTTATTCGCCACAACAAAAAGTTTTGCAGCATTGCATGGGGAAATTAAGGATTTAAAAGTTTGTCCTATGTACTTAATATGATTTTCTTAGAAACTACATACACCTTTCTGCAATTGTGTTCCTAATGTTTGTAATTATGCATCAGTTTGGTTGTAGCAGATGGCCATGGGAGTGAAACATCATCGGGAGTTAGATTTGTAATCCAGAAGATCAGAAAATTGTTGCCCTTGACTGGTGCCTGCCATTGTGACTGGCTATTCAACAGTAATGTTTTCCAATGTAAGGGCTACGTATGGTTTTATGTTTCAGTTGATGGTCTGGTGGCTCTGGTGATGTTTGGTGCAACTCCTTGCATTTCATTAGCCTAAATAATGTACTATTTCACTTCTTTTTATTTACCCTTCTGGTAATGTTCTGTACACCTTAGTTTTTCATAGAAAGCATTGGAAATCTGCAACAACCGTATGCCCAAATCTAACTGTACCATCTCTTGCTAAAGAACGGTTACTGTTTCCCCTTTTTTTTATGCGTGGAAATGTGTTTTCCAATGTACTCGAGTGCCTGAGCTTCGACATGAACATCACCTGTTTTCACTCACTGCAAATTGCTATGTTCTACACACTGCTTGATTTCTGCACGTCACGTCAGAGTTTAGGTCTCGGCAATTGGGGGTTGCACTGCCGGTACCGGGATGAGCAGGAACAGCGGAAGAGATCACGGTGCACTCATGCAGAGACCCGTCCTTTTCCAGATTTCCATCAGGTAGGTATGACTTATTTTTTTCTATGCAACTTTATACACCTGGTTTGCGTGCCACTGGTTCCTCTTTTCTTGAGCTCTCATTTCGTAAACCAATCTCGGATCAAGCTGGTATCATCCACACCATTACAGAGGGTTGCTCTTTTTGAAAGAAACTCACACACACTTGAGATAACATAAAATATGGGCCTCTGGGACCCTTTGCCCCTTGTCTCCATTGGCACAGCCTGATCTCTGTTGCACCCAGAACCAGCAAGCGCTTCACTTCAATGAGTGGCAACCGAAAAGGATGTGTGCAAAAGACTAGCAAAATAAAAAAAAAAGTGCTTTCCATCTGATAAAAACTTAAATAACCAACATGTCTCTATCGAAATTCTTGTGAGGCATCTTTCACCGTTGTGCGATCTAAAAATCCCTGAGAAATGCAAGGTGCTGCAGCGAAGAACTGTGCTCCTGGTTAACTATGCAAATCTAGGTGAGGTGGTAAAGAGTTCCTGTGTGCCCAACTTTGTCGATTTTGTAGACGCCGCAGTGAGGATTTTGACAGGCGACCAACCTTGGACGCTGCCCATTGATGCCCCCGGCGCCACTTCCACAGCCCAAATCCAGGCAGCCGTTTCCTGTGCATAAATGGGCAGCAGTAGAGCTGAGAGCGATGGATATGGCCGTGAATTATTGGGGGTCACACATCATATCCTTTCCAACGCGATCCCCCTTATCAGAAACCGGCTCTCTCTCTGCGTGCCCTGACCTAAAACATGGCCTGATTCGCCGCTATCTTGTTGGTTCTCCGTTTGGGTTGGGTGGTGATCGGTGTCTGGTTGTTGAGCTTCCAAGAATTAGAGTTGCATTTGCCTTGGAAATTTGTGGCCTTTCCGGCACTGCCACTGAGGAAGCCAACCGATGGCTGTCCCCCATCAGATGGATGGGAGGTGACCGTTTTTCATGCTGTAAACTACGCGGCTGGTACACGCAAGCCTGAGAATGACACGTCGGTCCAGTTCTTCACCTGTTCACCTGCAAGTCCTGATTGGTGGAGCCATGCAGGCTAGAGGAATGCTAGCTCGTGCGTCAGAAACAGTGGACAACTTGGAATGATTTGTGTTTTCTTGATTCCCAGACTGTCCATTGGTGACGAGTAAGAGCCTGTTTGGTTTGCACTTGTTTATGTTTAGGGATTTAACTTGCTTATGTTCAGGGATTTAAGTTTAGTTTCAATAAATTTTTAAAATGCTAAACATGATGACTTATTGAGACTAAAAGTCCATAAGTCTACATCTATAATAAGTCTTAAAGTTGTAATTTATGGAAGCTAAAAGATGCTTTTGATACGGTACCTTTCATTTATTGCTGCCCCAACCCCTCTCCCGCATTCACATTAAATAATCAGAGATATAAAGGTCTTTGCATAATTATTAAATGACTTTAGTCTCTACAACCAAACAGGAGCAGGATGGGATTTAAATTTAATCCTTAGAGGAACCAAACATAGCCTAAGTTTGTGGCGGTACGCCGGTACATGTAAAAGGATCTGGTCTTTCAAAAAATCATGTAAAAGGACCCTAATTTGAGGATAAAGATCAGAGGCCTCGTGATCATCAACTCACCTGAAATACACAAGCAAGTACTACTACCTGCAAATTGCAACTGATGCACCCTTATCTATTCCCCTTTCTGAGATCAAATTCGAGGCGAGGTAGGTTAGGCAATTGGCACGCAGGCACAACTGCTCGTTGCACTTTGGGATCACGTAACGAGCGGGTCACATTTGTTCCACTAGCAACGTTTAAAGATATGGGGTAGGGTAGCATCAAAGGCACTGGACCTCCCTCCATGGTCCTTGGTCCATGCTATCTGCAATGGCTCTTCGCCATCCTCTGCGTCAGTTGCAGATGAAGACAGCAGCTCAATCGTTTTCTCCAAAAAGATGAGGAGGACCGCAGGCGCCCCCTGCAACTTGCGTGATTTTAATCGGCTCGATGCCAACTGACAAAGCCCTTCCTCTACCCCCGGTAGATTCCGTTACTGAAACCCACTAATTTCCCAATGCTGTCTGCTGATGAACGGGATTGACAGTTACTACATGGATGTTTACAGGAAGCTCAAGGGGTAATCCACACGTAACAGGAGATGAAACGACGAGGCTGGCAGGTAGGGAAGCGGGTGTAGCGATAAGGAGGAGAGGGCAGCCGCACGTGCGCGGCAGCTCGACAGATGGACGCAACCAAAATTTAATCCCCCGGGAACAGAAGGATAAAGCCACATCTGCAGTGGAGTAGGGACTTCGCAGGCCCAGAGGAAAAGGGCGGAGGAGATGGAATAAAAAAAGAGAGAGCAGGAGGAGCGCGCACACAACAAGCAAAGGCAGAGAAGTGCAGAGGAAAATTCATTCAGATCAAACCAAGGTGTCGTCTTCCTCCTCCTCCTCCTCCTCCTCCTGATGTCGAGCCCACCCCGGATTTTCCTTTTCTGGTTTTAATATTTATCGCCAGCAATTCTTCTGTACGCAATACGTTGAGGGAAAAGATCGTACGCATGTATGCATATGTGTGTGTGTGTGTGTGTCTGCGCTTCCTTGCTTCCCCTGGCTTCTTTTATTCCCCCTCCTTTGTTCGCTTGCGGCTTTGGGACAGGAGGAGGCGGGGCAGGGCGAGTGAATGCACTGTTCCGGTGAGTTCTTGGAACCCGACCCGGCTCTTCTTGATCCGTTTCCGCTCCCGTGATCTTAGGGTTGGTTCTTGGTTTGGGCGCTACTCGGGGTGGGGGCGATTTATCCGGCGTGCAGCCGCCGTGAACTGGAATTCTTCCTCTTCCTCGTCAAGCTCGTGCTGTTCTTGACGGATCGTGTTTTCTTGGCACTGCCTGATCCTGATAGAACATTGGTAGGGAAATGCGGCCGAATCGTTTGCTGATTCATGGAGTGCGGTTTTGTTGCTGGTAGGGGTTTTAGGTAATGCGGCTTGGTGCGCGTTCTGGTCGATCGGAGGTTGGATATTTTTTTTTTCGTGAGGCGGAATTGCGCGTTCATCCGGCTGGTTTTGTCCGAGCAGCAATGGTGCGCCCGCCATGGCCTTATCCAATTTCTTTTGGGTTCTTTTCCTCGGGAGAAAGTACGCGAGCAATGGGGCCAGAGGCAGCAGCTTTTTTCAGTCTTCAGCATCTACTGCAATGGATTGTTCCCCCGCAGTGCTTCTGCTTCTTTTTCACTTTTTATTAGCAGTAAAGTAGTATTTGAGTGCTTTTGTTGGGATTGAAAAAAAAAAGAGGATTGGAATCTTTGAAGTTCTCAACTCAAATGATGGCAGCTAGAGCTTTCAGTTGCAACTGTCCGTTCCTTATTGCTAGTCACTAAGTTCTGGTCCAGAGCTCTTTCAGCTTTCTCCATTCCTTCAGAGAACAAGAAAGGCAGTTTCTGCTCTTTTATTCGTAATTTTGTGTTCTTTGAGTATGTGTTATTGCTTGTATGTGAATCCTGTGTGTAATGCTTATAACTCTCTGTCTGCTGTGCAATTTTCCCTCTGTATTTAGTATGAGACCTTTAGAGCTTCAGTTTTAATCTGTGCTTTGAACTTAATAAAGCTTAGTTTTGTAGTCTTACTGCCTCAGATTGAGTTATGCAATTGGCTTTGGAGCCTTTGGCTCATAAGAGGCAATTTGCAGGTGTATATTGAATAGGTCGTTTTGCTGAGATGTTCATGATCTTATTTGTGTGATATGTGTGATACCTGTTTTACTCGTTCATCCATGACTAGGATTGGGTTTCAGGCTTAGCTAACGTGCAATAGGTAGCCAGCAAGACTTCCATATACAGCAATAGGAGACTTCCCTTCCCTTAAAATTTATACAGAAATGTCAAAGCTATAATTAATTTTGGCAATACTAGACCCCCCAAGTTTTATCTTCTTTCTTATGGGCTAACCAATCCAGCTAGATTTCTGTCACAATCATATTACACATGCAAATTTATGATCCCCAAATTGACGTGATGCAATCATACATGTTCAGTTTTTTCCTAGAATACTTATTCCTTTTGGATGTTTGGTCAAGTTCTACAAAATGTAAGAGTAGCTTTTTAAGCATTTACAACTAGCAAGTTGGTGTTATAGTTTTTGGTTGTGCTCGAAATGTTTTGAAGAGAAAAATAACTTGCATAATGGTAACATATTAAACAATGGAGCAAAAGGAACCAGCAACCAGTTTCTAGATGCATGTATGCTACTAGTTTCCTCTATTGTTTTTCTCCTGAACTTAGTAGATTGTCCTCCTTTTTCTAACATTTTGGCCCCTTCCTTGCCAGAAACAATAAACAAAATGGTTTTTGTGTTGGGACTGTTAGAGACTATGGATGACCATAATATTACGACTTCTATCGTAGATATTATAGTACAAGTTAGTCTGCATTTTGCAAGATTTCATATATTCTAATGTTAATTAGATCATTTCTTCTGAATCTACTTGTGTTTTTAATTTGCTGCTACTTGTTTCTGCAGGAGTATTTTGGTGCAACAGTAACTTGATATAGAGTTCAAGACCAAAGAAGCAATGGAAAGGGAACCAGCTACCGCATATGAGCCAAAAAGGAACAGTGAAATAAGGATTTTTGAGAGTTTAGATGAGATTTCAACAGATCTGGCTGAGTATATCTCACAAATTTCAGAAATTTCTGTCAAAGAAAGGGGATACTTTGCTATTGCCCTATCTGGAGGTCCCCTAGTCAGTTTTTTGGGGTAACTACCCTATGATCTTTTTAATAATTATGCACAAGAATTGTAAACACAGTTCACATTCCTATATCTGAACTTTATCTCTTTCAACTACAAGGAAACTTTGTGAAGCCCCATACAACAAGACCCTGGATTGGTCCAAATGGTACATCTTCTGGTCTGATGAACGTGCTGTTGCAAAGAACCACGCAGAGAGTAACTATAAGCTAACAAAAGAAGGATTCCTCACAAAGGTATGCGCACTGAATAAACCTTTCTTTTCTGTTCTGCAGGGCAGCCTAACATAGACTTATGCACAGATTCAATGTTTTGTTTACTAAGATTTTCTTATTCTGTATTAAATTTGTTGATGTCTGTCACCTACTTTCTGCTTCCTTGAAAAATGAGTTGATATGGATTCTTTTATTTATTGTTCCGTACCAACCAGATGGTGGTTGTATCTTTCAGGAGATCCTCTATACTGATGGTTCTCCTTGTTGCTTCCACTAATGATATTTATCCCTCTGCATACCTAAACAATGAAAAGTTTATTCCCCGAAATAAGACGTCAACAAACTCTTACATACAAGTTTTCATTCTCTATCGGTGGTGTGTACTGCATGTTATGAAATACTACCTTAGAAATTTTATTAGCACGGTGCTAAATGGACTATCTAGGTTTGTATGACTGACCTGTGGCTTTCTGATGTTTTTTCATTTTTCTTTTCGTGTTTAAACCAAATGTTAGGAGTATATGGTACTTCCATTTCAGGCTTCCAAGCAACAAGGCTTAACATTAATCATTCAGAGGACCAGCCAGTGCAAGACGTAGATAATCAAGAATCCCCCAATCCCCTGTTCTTTATTGCAATGATTTGTTTAAAGAAAGAGCAGGTCAAGAGTAGTGGTATATATTAGCCCAAAATCTATGTTGCTAACATTCAGTCTCCTGTCGTCGTTCTCATATGGCCATGTCCATTTTCCTTTACTGATACAATAAAAAATGTTAATGCTAATTGAAAGTAGAGCACCTTGTTAGGTAGATTTTACACCTTACACTCTTAACTGTTGGTCTAGATGGGTGCTACACCTTATCATTTGATGTGTCATGTTCTGGTAGTCTGATATTTTCAGACTTCAGATAATGCTATATCCTGTGCCAACTTGGGGGTGGGGGACCGATTAAGGCTGCCTAACTACTGACTTAATAGTTCCATGTTCCAGCTACTCCGGAAGTGCCCAGTACCAACCACAGTCCACACATTTTTCATAGCTACCGATCATTGCCCATATTCAGAATAAAAACTTATTTAAATGGTTTCTTATTGCAACAGAATAACTGCTCTTGCTCCTTGCACCAGTCTCATTACGTGTGTAGATTTCTTGGTTCTGTTTTTCTAGTCTAGAATATTACTCAGTTCGATCATAACAAAATTTCAGTAGAAAATTTTTGTTGATCTTCTTCTTGCTATTGTCCTTATCCTATTATTTTTTCTAGTTTGTGGCCCATTTAAATATCGTGGGGGCACAGAAGACTCTTATAGGTGTCTAAAAGCCTTAACAGCCTTAACAAAACCACAACATTCTCTGCTCTGCTGGTGTTACTGTTGCATGAGATTTTTTTCCGAGCATGCCATGTTCTTGTGTGTGGAGTCTTTGATTATACGTATCTGTTCCATGTTATCCCAATTTTTACCATTTCAGTTTGCACTGATTCCATGTTTAGCTTATTTTGGCACCAAGAAGCAAATAACTGAATAAGATATAGCTGTTGGTGTCGCATTTATGATGGTTGACTTTGCTGCTGCACATCATGGGTTAGCACCTTTGGCGATGCATTATTTTGCCCAGTTAACTAACTATTTGATGTATTTGAATTGTCATATAGGTACCTATTCTTAATGGCCATGTCTACTCCATAAATGACAATGCCACAGTGGAGGATGCAGCAAAAGACTACGAGTTCGTCATCAGGCAGCTGGTCAAGGTCCGCACAATCGGCGTATCAGAGAGCAACGACTGCCCCAAGTTTGATCTCATCCTCCTTGACATGGGCTCTGATGGCCATGTGGCCTCCCTGTTCCCTAACCACCCTGCCCTTGAGCTGAAAGACGACTGGGTCACCTACATCACTGACTCCCCGCAGCCTCCACCTGAAAGGATCACCTTCACTCTCCCAGTAATCAACTCGGCGTCCAACATAGCAATAGTGGCTACTGGTGACGACAAGGCGAAGGCCATGCACTTAGCAGTTTCTGACGGCACTGAAGGTCCTGAGGCCCCCGCATCGCTGCCTGCAAGAATGGTCAAGCCAACAGACGGGAAGCTGGTGTGGTTCCTGGACAAGGCTGCAGCATCATCCCTTGAGGCCGAGAACGGCGGCGACGCCTCCTACGAGCATCACGAGTACTGACTCCGAAGATCCAAGGGTTGTTTTGCCGTGACGAGTGGAGGCGTGTAAGTAGGCGGTGGGATGTGATGGAAGATGCTCGCTTCCTCGTTTTAGCTCGATATACTTGTAGTCTTGGCATTAATGTTGTCCGAGTGTCCAGCTCCGGGAAATGAAAAACTGCCCCTTGGTCCTTTTGCAATGAGAGGTGATTTAGAGCTAAGAAATGTGTATGCGATGTCGAGAGCGGTTTTTAACTGCGGTCGTACTGTGCTATGCGCTGCATTCTATTGCTATCTAATTGAAGTTGGATTCTTTAATATGTTGGTTTTGCTCTCGTGCATAGCACTCTTCTGAATATGCTTGAATCCGTACCCACGACGACCTGGAGACACGGAAATTCACTGCCTGATATGGGCTCAGTAGGTTGTTTCTGAAACATGATCGTGTGCAGTTTTCTCACCCTGTAGCGTGTTTCAGCACGATTTGAATCACCCAATGCTCATTATGGTTGACGTGAGGGCACTTCTCTGTTCTACAATTTCCAAGCTGCTGAACGCTTACGGCTATAGCATTGCAGTTCTTGGGCAATCTGGCACTCTGCCTGCATACACTTGTGATTGATGTGCCCGGCTGCACACGTCTCATGCGTCGGCGCAATAAAAGTCATGTTCGAGGTACTTTTGTCCTGCAAATATTACAGCTTCAGAAATAAAATTCAGACTTGAGATAGCATGGTTACCTCAGCAAGGAAAATACGTTGAATTTTTCCTACTCTTGTTTGCTTGATTCATAAAGTAGAAATTGACCCAGTACGCGACAACACAAGCCATCACATATTTGAAATCTATTGTATGCATCTCCAAGGGGATATTCAGAGCTAATTTTCAATAATTCAGAGCATTGGTGTTCTCTTTCAGAGAGAATTTATAAATATAAATATGAAGATTGTAAAGGAGTACATGCATGTGGCCTGGTTCCTCCACTGCTTGCAGTAGATGAATGCATGGCTTAGCGTAGACCTGCAAATGCAATCAACTGATGAACCTTACTCTTATCTGAAGCTTAAGAGAAACAGAGGAAACTTTATAGCACACGAGTCAGAACTGGTGAATTTGCTCATATAGGTAAACCAGCAGTATATTGCTGAGTATTGGATGCAATTAGCATACCTACACAGTGACCTCCAAATTGGCATTGCTATCTAAGCTGGGCTCCTAGCTGTTGTTGCTCCATATTATATGGTTCCTCATAAACTCAGGAAATTAAGCAACGGCAAAACAAAACCTCATTTTGCAGAACCATTCATAGCACTGTTGCCGAGGACATGAGATGTTTGAGAGTTTTTTACAAAGAATTGTAAAGAAGAGCAGTTAAATTAACAGAGCCAGCATTTTTATCCAACCTTGCTTCAGTTATGGAGCCTTACCTGAGAGATAGTCTCATGAAGTTGAACCATTTTTTTGCCTCAAATAACATAAACAAACTTCATGTTCAAAAGTCAAGTCTAAAGAAAACCTTAAAAGTTCATGAATCTCTTACGCACCATTAGTATAGGCCAATGGAACTAACGAAAATAATTATGGTAAACTTGCATTAGTCAAACCACCTCTCACCAAGCACATAAGCTGTATGAATTATCTGGGCACAAACCCAGGCCCCGTTTAGATCACTTCAAAGTTCCAAATTTTTACACTCTCTCTCCATCACATCAATTTTGGGACACATGCATGGAGCAGTAAATGTATGTAAAAAAAATAACTAATTGCACAGTTTAATTGTACATCACGAGACGAATCTTTTAAGCCTAGTTAGACCATGATTAGATAAAATTTGTCAAATACAAACGAAAACGCTACAGTAGCAAAAAGTTCCAAATGTTATAAAAAGTTGCGATCTAAACGAGGCCCCAGTATGGTTCCTAGGCAATATTCAAAACGGATTGCATATGCATCTCACTGCAAAAGGCTTTGATGTAGGCAGTTTACGCGATATCATTCTAAACATGCTTTATATATAATTACATATCAGTGCTCACCATGATGTGCTTATCGAAGTAAATCCACATGCTTCCAGAAAACAGCACTACTAGATGCACACATACGGCACTCGATTGATCACACAATATACCACTCATCACCAGTAGATTCAGTACCTCATGAGCTGATGCATGGAGCTCCCAGTCCCAGCTGACCGATGACAAGCTATGCTTAATTGCTTAAAATCTGCCTTGGCCCCACACGTCAGTCTGTCCTGCAGTAACCGACATGGGCCCGCGTGCCCTCGCCAGGCTGGCTATTTCAGATCACGCCGCGAAGGGAAGGCGTCGGAAGCAAATCGTCGAACACCTACCGCGGAATTCGCAGAGTGCGCAACTCATTGGATGACTTAGTTGCCATTTTATCTGTTCCCAAAATCTGACCTAGGATGATCAGTTCCAGAATGCCCAACTCCTGAAATGTGCGGTGTTCAGCCAAAAATTGAGATCCTAATCCATATCTCGTATGCTGGTTGATGCTGGCATTCTCGTTTCAGCATGAACTGGTCCGAAAGCGGAAGGTGCAGACCACGAGCTCCCAGCCCCAGCCCAGGAAACTGCGCGGCTCATCCGGGGCACGAGAATCGCCATGGTGGCCCCACGAATACGACAGCGCGCGAGGTTCAGGGCCGCCGAAACCCATGCGGGTCCGGTCGGGGCATCGGCCGGACCGGCGACGAAGCGATCGCGTGCCATGGCGGACGGCAGCCACCGCGCCCTCCCGCCCGGGCATGCGAAGCGGCGGAGCGCATCCGCTGCGTGCTTCCGTGGAGTGGTTGAGGACGTCGGCGAGGTAGTCTTCCCAGCTACGGCGGCCGTCGGCGACGGAAGGGATCGTCGGGAACGCCAGATGTAGTTACGGAGATTTGTCAAACATGGAGGGGTGTATTTGAAAGTACTGGGTCTGAAATCGGGGTGTTTTTAAAAAATATCGGATCGCGGTTAGTAATCGCGATCCGAAATCGGATCGCGATTGATAATCAGGAGTTATATTGCAATTATCAGGGGCTAAACTGTAAAATCGTCTGGGCGGCGGCATGGCAGCCGACGAGGCCGTATCGCCACCGCCGGCTCGCCGCCGACCCCGTTTCCGCACACCACCGCGACCGAGAGCGTCCATCCGCGCCGCCCTTCTTGCATTGTTTGCCTCATCGCCATGCCCCGACCTCCTCTGCTCCAGCCTCCAGTTGACTGGGACACCCTCGCGCGCGGCGCCCACGACGTCGAGGCGCTCGGAATCGATCATCGCCCGGCGCTGGGAACACTAGGATGCTCCAGCTGTGCCGGATCCCAGAGGTGGGACGGCCGCCGCCGCACCGCTCCGAGGCCGTCCGCAGCAGCCGCACCGATGAGGCGCTGCAGAGGATGGAGTCCTTCGTTCGAGGCCTGGCGTTTCCGACTTCTGAGGCGCATGGCACTCGGCGCCTCGACATGCTCTGTCAAGAACGTCAGCCTAGAACTTTGCCTTTTCTAAGCTTGATGTATCGTTCTACAAATGCGGGGTCTAGAGTCCATCGGATTCTACCACCAACTGCTGTCTGATGCCGTCTTGCTAAACCGTTTCCTGTCAGTTCTATACTGGTGCCAAATGTCTGTCGCCAACGCAAAATTCAATTTTCATGCTCAGAGCATTGCTTGCCACTCAACTGAAATTCACTGAAATATTACTGCCTTGCTGCGTTTTCTCGAACACTACTGCCTTGCTGCATGAACAGCCTGTATCAGAGATGAGAAAGAGACAAAGCCAGACTGAATCAGACTGAACTGAACCATGCGTTGGTAGCACCGGGAACTTTCCCTACCGAATAGACTTGCATCGCCGAAACGATTAGTTCGCAATGCAAGGATGTGGTGAAGATGAAACCCAAGACCACCCATGCATTTTATCCTCTTTTATAAAGCATGATTTCTAAGAGTGGCGGAAGGTGAGTGGGGAAGAGAACGAATATGCAAACATGCCAAACATGCGCATACGAATTCTCCAATCATTGTAAGTTGATGCATATGTGACCTCTTCAGCACACAGCATGAGAAGTTTAGTTATTTTATTCCTTGCATGTAGCAGCACTCATCCTTACAGAGTCATTTCAGGCGGGCAATGTTGTGTAGGGACTTGCGGATTGCTCGGTAATACTTATTCTTGGCCGGTGATAAGAGCCGAGGTGCTGTAAATCATGAATCATCGCATGAAGATGTAAAGCAGGCGCCGATGGGGTGAATCGGCCCAACATAGAAATCATGGTTCTGACACACTAGCTGGGCCGCCCATCATAATTACGTGAGCTAGCCAATACGCCGTTAGCGACCTAGTGTCCAGCGGGCTGTGGCCACACGCATGGTTAATTTATATTTGCCATCCCGAAGCTGACCCGCATCTTTTTATTATTGTTTTTTCTTTTCTTTCTTCTATTTTTTCAAGGTTCTAATTTTTTCCTTTTTCCTTTTTTTCGTTTTATTTTTGTTTTTGTATAATAACTGGTTAGGCATGTCATTTTATCTTCTTTTAGTTGAACACAGCAACTCATGTGGTGGTGGATGATGGGATTTTTGTTACTAACTTTGTGGGCCCAGCACAACCTGCTCGGTTGCTCCGGGTTGCTTCCTAAAATTTCTTCATTCTTTTGTATTCCTTTCCTTTATTTTTTTTCTTTTTAATAAATAATTTTTCTATTTTTCTATTTCTAATTCTGTTATAAATATTTCTTCTTTGCTTATATATTTCTAATTCTGTTATATTTTTTGTTAATATATATATTTTAAGCACATAATAGCTGTATCATTTACTTGTATTTTGACAATTCATGATTCTCCCTAATATTTTTCTTATGGACTAAGTGTAGGACTACTATAAAAATATTAGTACTTGTTTTTTCTTTTTTCTATTCTCTTCTTCTGTTGACATTGTATTTCTTTGCTTTTCCCATTATTCCTTATACAATGATTTCTTTTCGTTCTTTAATTTCTCATTGCATTCTTATTTTCATCTTTTCCTTGTTTTGTTCTTTTATTTCTCATTGCATTCTTTTAGTTCGTGTATGCTTATAAGAATAACCTTTTTGCAATGTAAAAGCATTTGTTCTTCATGTATATTTTTCTTAGTGTGACTAATTTGTTCGCGTGCCAAATTATTTGTTAATTTTATGGATTAAATTATTCGGTGATATTTTATCTTAATGTAAAATTATTTTTCTTAGTGTGACTAATTTGTTCGTGTGGAAAATTATTTGTCAATTTTATGGATTAAATTATTCGATGATATTATCTTGTTTGTTCATGATATTTATTTTTATTATTTATTCTATACAATCAAATATTCACTATGTTTAATATTTTTCGTAGTACATTATTATTTGTTCATCATGTTTAAATTTTTTTATATAAAATTATTATTTGTTTGGGTTGTTAAAATATTTATTTCCAGCAGTCGAAACTAATTATTTAGTATTAAAAATTAGTTTTTAAAAATATCATGCAAATATAGGCAAATGTGATCTTATTTTAAAGATTTTATCATAAAAAAATAGTGGTGTAATTGGAATTTAATTTAAATACTTATTCAGCATCTATTTATATTCTACTTGTCAAAAAATAGTTTATTTTGCTTTTATTTTCTATCACTTATCCTATACAATCAAATATTCGCAATGTTCAATATTTTCTTTATAATACATTATTAATTGTTCGTCATGTTTAATTTATTGTTCATAGAAAATAATCATTTATTCTTGTTGTTAAAAAATTTGTTCCCGGTAGCCGAAAAATAATTATTTAGTATTAAAAAATATTTTTTAAAAAATATCATGCAAATATAGGCAAGAGTGCTTTTATTTTGAAGATTTTATCATAAGAAAGAAAATAGCGCAATTATAATTTAATTTAGATATAGAGTTTAGAATTTATTAAGTTTTTAATCTTCAACATGTTTGCACGAAGATAACGTAACAAGATTTGTCTCTTTTGTATGTACTCACGGAGTGTCCATGTATAGATGCGTGTTGTGTGTTGATTTTTGATTGGGCAAGATTTAATTGGACAGTAGTAGGATGGTGGAAATTTGATGGTGCAGACCGCGCATGAATTAAATCGCAACGTCACGCGAACCACCCCCTGAAACAATGTATAATCGCGCCTGATAAGCAGGCGTTGCGCGGACCAAGTCGAGGGGACCCGGTCAGATTTAAAGGCTGTAAGCGGCCAGCCCAAAGAGCAAGCGTGGTGGTGGGCTGATGGCCCGCTCCAGAAGCCCATTTCTCGCAGCGCCGGCCCATACCCCAACACTGTACCGTGGTTTCGCGCTGCTAGGCTAGCTCTCTCTAGCGGAACCAGAGCGGCGAGCCTGCGACGACCACGAGCCGTGGCCGTGGAAATTGGGCTGGCGCCTAGCTGGACTGAGCGCGTGGCCCAGGTATCAGCCTGGCCTGGCTGATCGATTCGGTTGGAAAGTGTGCGTGCAGCCGAAGGTTTTCCCTGAAGAAGAGTGGGAAATGTCACATCCGCCCACTCTTCCGGTTGCCGCCTTTTTGCTAGATCTCCCGGCCCCGCCGGCCGCCGTGCGCCACCCGCTGAGCTTGACCATGCCGCCGCCGCGTCCGCAGCACGCAACACGGCATTCATCCACCTAGCACGCACATACCACGGACAAAAACAAGTTCACTCCCAGCTGTGGTCGCCACCAGGCTAACAACTGTAGCCTCCACTTGCGGTTGCGGCACACGAAACCTGTGGGGACGTGTGCTCGGGCGCCGCCTGCCTCGCGCCCCGGCTTTCCGGCAGGCGGAAGCTGCGCTCCCCGAGGCCACGCTTTGCGCGCTCGTTCCGTTCCGCCGCTGGTTGCTTCGCCGGCTCGCTTGTCCTGTGCCCCTGCGCTGGTGGCTGGATCTAGCTGTCGCCCGGCCCTCCGCCGCCGCTCCCTCACGAGGCGGCGGCGGCGCGTTTCGTCCAGAACCTTCCGGCCCCTCCTGCCGTGAGCCGTGTTCCATGCCAGTACGCGGGGTGCCCGGCAGCCGAGATCAAGCTACGGGCGGCCAGCCTCCTGTTCCGGCAGGCACATGCACGCGGTCAGACAACACGCGTCAATTCAGCGACCAGAAAATCCACGGAATAGGAATTATCCAGCCGGCCCCCCTGGGTGGTGTTTTCGCAAGAGGAATGAGCGATCGAACGTTCCTGGGGGCTCTATCTAGGATAAATAGATCATATCAAATTATCACTAGCATTAATTAGAAGAAAAAACGATGTCGGAAGATCAACGCGGCACTATTCTGAATGTTTCTGATTTGGTTCATTTATCTGCAAGTCTACGCATCGCGCTCCTCCGTAAGCCACCAGCCGGCCCAAGAAAATGGAGCTAAGTCAGTATCCCGAGCTGATCGATTTCTTAATTAGTGCCCCCGGCCTGACCGTCACCAGGGAAAGATTACGCACACCCAGCTCGAGAGGCCGGCATTGCTAAAGCGACTTTTTGTCGCAGAAATTCGGAGTGCGCGGGGAGCACTAGTAGTGAGAACCTACCGAGATGACAGGGACGTGTCCCTTTTGACACCATCGGATGATTGATTAACCGGCAAGGAATCGAAAGGCCTGAACCTGAACCTGAAACTGCATGCAAGTCCATGACAGGTTTCAGCAAAGTAGAAAGTACTATGAGCACAAGTCCTAATGTGGTAAACTGGGTGCAAAAACTTTACTTCATCTTTCTAAAAAAACAGGTCAATAATACAAAGATGAAGGAGAGGGGGCGGAAAAAAAGAAGAAGAGGGGGCACAGCTGGCAGTGGGATCACCATCACTGCTACAGCTTCGTCGCGGTTTGCACTCCCCTAGAAGGAAAACAAAAGGGGAAGCCGGGAAAGCTTCCCCTCCCTCGCACCCACAAGAATAGCTCAAACCTGCGTGCATGTCTACATCCCCGGGCAACACACACGCCGCGCGCCAGAAGCCTCGCATCGCCATCGCGTATACAAGCCAGTAGGCCAGAGACCACAGGGGCAGAGAGATCAGGAAACCTCTGCTTCTCCCTCTGACCCACTCCTCGTTCTCCCGAGCTCCTGTTGCCTTCCTCCCCACGGAGCAGACACGGCGAGAGTGATCAGGGCAGGGGCCTGCTGCTTCCTGACTCCTGAGCTCTGCCGGGCCGGGCCATGGCGGGACGGCGGCCGGCGTCCCTGCGCCTGTGCGCCTCCGTCGCGCTGCTCGTCGTCGCCTTCTCCTCTCTAACGCCTTCGTCAGGTCGGCGTCCTTTCTGCCCTCTCGAGCCTTCTCTCCATTTTTTTGGATTATAATGCGCAGACATTTTCCGCGTAAACTCGATTACGCAGAAAAAAAAAGTTTTGAATTTGATTGTCTCTGCTTTTAGCAATTTCATAATATTAGCCTCTCCCATGATTATCATTTGGCCGGTAAACAAATTTTACACGAAATAGTGTGCGGATTCATACTTTCTGCCAGAGCTTGAAATCGTCCTTACGGGACGTGTCATGCTAAAACTGCGATCTTCTTCCTCTTTTTTAAGGTGATCTCCTCTCGATAGTTGATACTAAATGAAGCATATTACTGTAGACCCAAGTATTATTTGATCGCTAATGTGAGCATTGAAACATTTGACTGTACAATTCTTTCAGTTCTGTTCGCTTCAAAGATATCGAGTCCACTGACGAATAGCTCATGTTGGTATGGTTGCTTGCAATTGGTTGGGGATGTTTGGTCTCGATGCTAAAAGTTTTTGTGCCTTCAATTTATCTTGTGTTGCATTATCATGACGCCTTTAGCACGATTTCTTTGTATATGTGCTGCCGTTACGATCTTTAAGTTGGGGGTAGTAGTACCAAGTTTCATGAAACTTCCCTTGGTAATCTGCAGATGCATACGATCCGCTCGATCCGAATGGGAACATAACAATCAAGTGGGATGTAATACAGTGGACTCCAGATGGCTATGTGGTTAGTAAACCATCCATAATTTAAAAAAAAACCACTGCACATCGCTATTGTTACAAAAAGTCTGCTTACGCTTTCATAGATCTTTGATAACCTGACATGAAAATTATTCCACAAGACACGGTCAACTCTAATTACTGCATCTTAGTCTTCAGTCTTGAGTCTTGTTGTCATTATGCTGCGTTCTCTGTCATTCTTTTGTCTCAGAAAACGATGTCCTTTAAAATATTCCCAACCTGCCTGTCCTTGAGCAGTGCAGTACTTTTCTTGATGCGCTTATGCTGAATATTGTCAAGTGATGTTGCAATCAAGGATGCACGTGAAGAATACCATTTTAAGAACGCATTCCTTTACGAGTACAAAGCTAGCTTTTGGAACTGTGTATACTGTCAATTGCTTTACTGAATTATTCCGTTATCCCTCTGTTGCATTTCCTACCAGACCTGACCAGTTCTTCCCATTATCAACATTTCTTCAAACGCATTCCACACACCTTTTATTTTATGAAATCTTTTTTTTTTCTTGAGCAACCTCACTTATAATCATTTTCATTTTTCCCCATTTCACAAGACCTGTCAGTATCTCACTATCTCACATCTTGTGAAACCTTCTGTCCAGGCTGTTGTTTCTCTATACAATTACCAACAGTACCGCCACATCCAAGCGCCGGGCTGGAAACTCGGATGGGTTTGGGCAAAGAAGGAGATAATCTGGGCCATGACCGGCGGCCAAGCCACGGAGCAAGGCGATTGCTCCAAATTCAAAAGCAACATCCCCCATTGCTGCAAGAAGGATCCTGAGGTTGTGGACCTGCTTCCTGGCACACCTTATAACATGCAGATCGCCAACTGCTGCAAGGGAGGAGTCCTCACCGCATGGGCACAGGACCCTGACAATGCTGTGGCTTCGTTCCAAGTCAGTGTTGGTCAGGCTGGGACGACCAACAAGACCGTGAAGGTGCCCAAGAATTTCACTCTGAAGGCTCCCGGGCCCGGGTATACCTGCGGGCCTGCCAAACTAGTGAAATCTACTAAGTTTATATCGCCGGATGGGAGAAGATCAACTCAAGCACACAGTAAGATCTTCTTTTCATGTTCTAGTTATTCTGCAAGGAAAATAAACTCATGAACAACTATCAGATTAATTGTTTTTTTTGGCAAATTTATGATCCCATCTGACAGCAACGCCTCTCGGGTTTCAGTAGCTGACCGTTTGTTTTCTTTGTGCAGTGACTTGGAATGTGACCTGTACATACTCACAGTTTGTTGCTCAAAGATCTCCAACCTGCTGTGTTTCGCTTTCATCGTTTTACAATGACACCATTGTCAACTGCCCAACATGCTCTTGTGGCTGCCAGAATAACAGCACCGCACCAGGAAGCTGTGTAGAGTAAGTCACTCTGACTGAACTCAGCGTCAACATGTCATTTTCGTTTTGTTCAGTTATCTGAAGGTTGGATGTGCTGTTCTTCGACAGGGGTAACTCACCTTATCTGGCCTCTGTCGTGAACGATCCTAACAAGAAGAGCTTGGCACCTCTAGTCCAATGCACTTCTCACATGTGCCCAATAAGAGTGCATTGGCATGTCAAAGTGAACTACAAGGAGTACTGGAGGGTCAAGATCACCGTGACGAACTTCAACTACCGGATGAACTACTCGCAGTGGAACCTCGTTGCGCAGCACCCCAATTTCGACAACCTGACTACCATTTTCAGCTTCAACTACAAATCTCTGAACCCCTATGGAGTAATAAGTGAGCACTTGGCACTTCAGTCCACTCTGTGGGCACATTCAAACTTGCATTAGTGCACTGTCAGTTCCAATTTTTTTCAAGCATTAACATTTCCGCTTTCGCAGACGACACCGCGATGTTATGGGGCATCAAGTACTACAACGATCTGCTGATGACGGCTGGGCCGGACGGGAACGTTCAGTCTGAGCTTCTGTTCCGGAAGGAGCCCTCCACCTTCACCTTCCAGAAAGGTTGGGCGTTCCCAAGACGAGTGTACTTCAACGGCGAGAACTGCGTGATGCCGCCGCCGGACGCGTACCCATGGCTGCCCAACGCCTCCCCACGGCAGTCACCTTCGGCTCTCCTCACATTTGTTGCCGTCTGGGCAGCATTGGCAGTCCTACTGGCCAATGCCTAGTGATGTACATGTTTCACAGAAAGTTTTGACCTGATTGCATTGGATGTTATTGCCTTCTGATCATTGAGTTTCTTGCGAAGCTTTCTATGGTGTTCGAATGTACAGTTGCGTACCAAGCATGTACATTCCCATACTTGTAAATTTTAGCAAAGACTGACTAGCGAGAAATAAAGCTGTTTCCACCGGCATCATGCAAAATTTTGTACTAAAAGTTATAGTGAACTTAAAAAGAGTGCGGATGCCATAGATTATCAGCAATCTCATCACATTCAAGCACCAGCATAGCTGTTAGCTATATGACTTATGTCTGACGTGAGATGCACAGATTTCTCTTTCAAAATTATGCTCCTGCCCTAGTGCCCTTAATGAAAGAAAACAAAAACTTGGAATTCCAAACCAATCCTGAAACCCAAAACGTCGACTGTATCTACAGAGCAAAACATCGTCGTCTTTTTCTTTTTTTGAGGAGAATCTTAGTCTTTTTCTCCCCATGCCGGGCGATTCTAGCGCTAGGTCGATCGCTCTCCTGTGTTTTTCTCATGTCTCATACCATGACCAGAACCAGGAACGCCATGACGGCCACCACTGCGGCGCCCAGCGACGCCGCGGGGGCCGGCAGGGCGGCGTTGGGCAGGTAGGGGTAGGCGTCCGGCGGCGGCATCTGGCACTCGTCGCCGTTGAAGTAGACCTTGCGCGGGAACGCCCAGCCCTGCCTGAAGGTGAAGGTGCTGGCGTCCTTGCGCATCAACACCTCCGACTGCACGTTCCCGTACGGCCCCGCCTGCATCAGGTGGTCGTTGAAGTACTTGAGCCCGTAGAACATCGCCGTGTCATCTGATGGTATCACAACAACAGACAGCAATCCCATCAAGTTCACGTCCAGATCGAGTGCAGAGCACGGACACGGTGGCGAATTGAGCAGTAAGAAAGAAAGAGAATTACTGACGACGGAGCTGAGGTAGGAAAGAAAGGGAATTACTGATGGATCCGTAGGCGACGACGGGCTTGTAGTCGAAGCTGAAGACTTCGGTGATGTTGTCGAGGTTGGGGTGCTGCGCGACGAGCGTCCACTGCGTGTAGTTCATGCGGTAGTTGAAGTTGGTGATGGCGATCTTGGCGCGCCAGTACTCCTTGTAGTTGAGCTTGACGTGCCAGTGCACGCGCACGGGGCACATGTGCGTCGTGCACTGCAGCAGCGGCGCCTCCTTGTCCCGGTGCCCGCGCGCCGCCGCCGCGTGCGCGTGCTCGTGCTTCCCCGTCACCGCCAGCGGCCGCTTCGAGTCGCCCCTGGATGCGAGAGCTCATCGTCAGTTCGAGCGAACGCAGGCCGGCATTCAAGAGGCGCGCGCAAGAGATGATGGAGACGCACTGGACGCAGGTCTTGTGCTCGCAGCCGCAGGCGCACTTGGCGCAGGGCACGATGGTGTCGTTGTAGAAGGAGGAGAAGGAGACGCAGCAGGACGGGTACTTGGACGCCAGGTGCTGCGAGTAGGTGCACGTCACGTTCCACGTCACTGCAGGCATGTGTGAGCGTTCGTCAGGAAGCCATGAGCCATGTCGTGTCAGAGGAAGAGGCTAGCGAGAAGCGAGAACGCGAACGCACTGAGAGCCTGGGTCTTGCGGCGGCGGTCGGGCGTGAGGAAGACGGTGGAGGGGACGATCTTGGCGGGGCCGCAGGTGTACCCGGGGCCGGGCCCGAGCAGCGTGAAGTTCTTGGGCACCTTGACGGTGCGGTTGGTGGTGCCGGCCTGGCCGACGCTGACCTGGAACGAGGCGACGGCGGCGCCGGGGTCCTGGCCGTAGGCGCTGATGACGCCGCCCCGGCAGCAGTTGGCGATCTGCTGGTTGTAGGGCACGCCGGGGAGCAGGTCGACGACGGCGGGGGTGCGCTTGCAGCAGTGCGGGATGTTGCCCTTGAAGCGGGAGCAGTCGCCCTGCTCCGTGGCCTGCGCGCCCACCATGGACCAGATCACCTCCTTCTTCGCCCACGTCCACCCCACCGTCCACCCCGGCGCCATGATCTGCCGGTACATCTGGAAGTTGTTGATCGTCACCACCGCCTGCAATCGCAAACGCCGGTTCGTTCGGTCATGTCAGCGACAGCAACTCGATCGATCTCGCCGTGTTGTCAGTGACCAAAAAATTCGTCTATCGATATCCAATCATGTCCCAATGTCCCATTCTAGCATGATTAACAGCATAATGCAAGTGAGTACTCACGACATAACCGTCAGGCGTCCACGACATGATGTCCCATTTGATGGTAATGTTCCCGTTCGGGTCCAGCGGATCGTAAGCCGCTGCAACAAGAATGGATTGGCAGACAGACGCTTGAGGGGTCAGCCCGTTGATCCCAACAGACATCACGAGAAGGGGACGCGCAAGAGCAGAGGAGACGGTGAGGAGCTGACCTGCGATGGAGAGCGTGGCGGCGAGGGCGAGGGCCAGGACCAGCACGGAACACCGGGGCTCCATCGCTCGCTAGCTCCGCAGTCGCGCGGCGTGCGGTGAGCAGAAGAGCACCACGGCCACACAACACTAGTATATGGCGCGCATTGGGTGAGCCGCGCGCACGGGTCTTTAACGCGAAGAAAGGAGGCGCGCGCGGCGATGGGCTCGGCAGGAGGGCGTTCGCTTGCTTGTGAGCCAACGGCGGCGCCGGCCGCGATGGCAAAGCGCCACCAACCTCGCCGCTCTGCCACCGTCGGTTGGGTTCCTTCACGGTAACTCATCGGCCGAGGCCGTGACGCACGACGCGTAAGCGCGCCGGCGACTACCCGGTGGCCGTGGCTCTGCGCACGCGGCCTGCCCGGGCTGGGTTGCTTGCGGTTCAGTGCCTCCCTGCCGAAGCAACGTGGTTGGTGATCATACACACTGACAGTCTGACACAGAATCCGCGCGCCTGCGGGAGTAGTAGTGGTAGTGGTGGGAGCAGGAGGGAAAGGGGATGGAGCAATGGCCATCGCAACCGCCGCGGCACGGCCGCCGATCGCGACGGCCAAACACCTGAGGTTTCTTCTTCTTCTTCTCTGGCCGCGTCAGGTGCGCGGCCGCTGTCGCAGCTCGAGCTTCTCGTGATCGCCGGCACGTGTGGTGAGCCTTGATAGTAATTTAAGGGGGTTTTTTTTTCTCAAATTTAGTTTCAGTGATCGTGTTCCTGTTTATGGATGATGGACAGGTTTGATTGATGAGATCGGCTCATACATGCCTCTGTTCTGCAGATTAACGTGTCCAGCTGATGATGTTTCCGTTCAGCATAAAAAGGAAAACAATCCAAGCATCATTTCGGTTCAGTTAGCCAGTAAGCCTCGCGGTTGTCTTGGGAATGTCACGAAAGCTCCGCGTGCTGATGCTGAAGCTGAATTGCCTGTTTCTGGAGTCGCCGATCTCGATCGTTTACCTTACACACCACGACGGGCAGTTTACCAACCGAATTGCAGTACCGAAGAGCAGTCATCAATAGAGCAGTTCGCACTTCGCAGTACCGTACATCACAGGCACACCGTGCGGCATCAGACGGGTAAACCAGAGCGGCACGGCAGTTCGGCAAATCGCGAGCAAAACCTTGCAGCTCAAAACCAGCTACTGGCACAAAAATGGTTCTTCTGAACGACAGGATGCAGTGGAACAGCTCAACTCAGAACTAAAAAAATTACTGCCCTTCAGAGGCCAGCATGAGGCATAGAACACGGGTTTTCTCGAGTGTGTCACATTGCACACAGCACAAATGCTATCATATAGGCAGTACACTACTGCTTCTGCTTGTTCTGCTACTACCACTACATCATTTCAAAAAGTAGCCAATCTGCCACGTTCAGAAGGCATACAGGCGGGTGCGCATAGATATGAGCCGTCAAAGCAGAGCGGCAAAGGCGGGAATAAGTTATGGAACAAGTGAATCGCTTGTCCTCACTGTTATTGTATTGCTGATCTGCATCCCCAATTCCGATCACCACGTTTCAAGACCAGGTAAGCAACAGTTCCATCAGCAAACCTGTCAGGTACGTTAAAATTAGCACACTAGTTCATGAAGTCTATCCAGCCATGAATTCTGATCTGTTACTTAAAATAACCAAGGAAAAAGAGATAAACAGTTAAAAGTATGCAAAAACATCGACGGCTTAACGTTTGCAAGCACTACTCTAGTAGCCACGGCATCTTAACGTCATTAGTTATGCATAAGCTTGATGAGAATCAAAAGCACAAAATAAATTTAGCGTCGAGGCGGTACAGAAAATGAAGCACATGCTCGCCCTTGTCTAACAGAAATGCCACAGGTTTGCTGCAAGTCAGAATCTCAATGAGAATGCAACCAAGTAATAGGTGATTCAAGGCCTTGCAATTTTAACCTCCATGCATAGCGCTTATACGAGTTATTGCAGCCTGGCAATTCTGATCAAAGAAGAGTGATTGACTTAACTGCCTCAGCGAAACACCTATCCAAAGAAAGCCTTCATATAACAATTAAAATTAAATTTCAATTACTTCATTGGACAAAATATGCTTAAAACCTTTTCTCATGGAGTTCCAGCTTGCAAAGTTGCATTTGAACAAAATTAAAACTAGAAAATAAGGGGCATGTTTATATACACTTGAAATGAAATTGAAACAAGAAATTAGACATGTTCAGTGCAAGCCAAACAAACATATTTGCATTTACAAAATGTTGGATCTTTCAAAAGTCTAGGTCAACGAATTGTAAAATTTACAGGTCATCCTTTGTTCAGTTATCCTGGTCTTATTTCAAATAGACCTATATAACTTGCTGAGACATAATTCATACACACAAGTTGACTGAACTTTTTCTTTCATTCTTCTGGAAACTAGGCCAGCCATTCTTGACCAGATATGCTCATAAACTGACAACAACTCCTCATTTTGCAATATGACTCATGAGAGTAAATGATCACATAAATAATTACAAAGTAATCAATCAGCAAAACATACACTACTTATCTTTCTAGCTTCTATAGCTAATGGTGTAATGTTCATGATCGTAGCAAAATTTGCAGATTTTATAGACTAGGACAAACCTCATGGAACAAGCCAACTCCCAACAGCTGGTAGCCATCTGAGTTGTGACATATAAGAACTCTTAAAACATCAACAGGGGCACAAGGAAGCACAAATTAACAAAGAGCTAGTAGTGCCCAGCATGATAACGAACATGCCCGCAAACAATTTGTCCAACTCCAACAACAAAAAATTAGAAGAAGAAACTACAAACAAGTGAAACCTGAATTTTTGCTCCTTTACATCATCAAATAAACCTGAATTTATCCATATCACACGAAAATATTATCCTTGCCTGACACTGACCCTGACTTAAGTTAAAAGAACAATCCAATACATCTACTTGTACTTAAACGACGGTATTGGCATGCTTGGCTCCCTTGTAAGTTGGAAGTCTCTAAAGTATCAATCTTGCTGCTGCTATTTGTGACTCCCTCTTCCACCTTCCTTTTTGTGAATAATCCACTAAATCACCCACCACCTGAAGATGTCTCCACAGGGGTGATAGCTGGAACATCTGCTGGTGTAGGCATAGCATCAGGTTGAGAGCTTTGCATCATAGTCCCTACCCCACTAACTAGGGCAAAGAGAATCGCGCCATGCATGGACGACCGAATAACCGCACGGTAACATCAAAGCTGCCAGCAACATGTGGAACATTCATGCGGATAGCCTGCAGACCACCAGCAAATCGTGTGCCACCAGGCGCTTTGCGGAGACCCTTGGCAAAGTGGAAGAAAGAACCCCTGACAGCACCAATGGCAAATGCTGTACCCGCATCACTGATGATGTGGTTTGGACATGGCGCCGTAGCCGTTAGAGACTCCACAGTAGTTGCTGTCTGACCCTAACCTGAAGGTCTGATCCTTGGTTGTGGACGGAGAAGCAATACTAGGACTTTGCAAAGGGTGGCAAAGCAATGTTCTCCCGTGTCCCTTCCAATGTAGATCCTGACCCGTGTCCCGAACAGATGTATATAGGACGACTAGACCAACCCCGTTCTCTAATAGCAAGCTAATAACACTAAGCGATTTCTAACTTCCACGGCAAGAATATGAGTTCTACTCCACGAAGCACCAAACAAAAATCGAGCAAACAGTAAACAGGGGCCGAATCGAATGTAAATATCACTTTAGCTTTTTCTCTAAATCCCAAAGGAACACGGACCGAAGAGTAAGTAAAATCGAGTAAAAATCGCACCTTTTTCCTCACTTGTACTCGAACGATGGTATCGGGGTGCTCGGCGTGTCGAAGCTCTCCAGGATCTCCGACTTGCCCCCGCCCGAGCTGGCCTTCTTCTCCTCCTCCTTCTTGCCGAACAGCCCCCCGAACCAGCCACCCCCACCGCTGGAGCTCGCGGCCTCAGGAGGCGCCACAACCGGCGGCGCCTGCGGGAGGCCCGGGAACCCTCCGGGGCCCATGGCCGCGGTGAGGTTGGGATCCTCGGCGGGCAGCGGCGGGTTTACCAGGACGCGGTTGAGCATGAGCCCGGCGCCCTCGATGAGGGCCAGGAGGATCCCGCCCATGAGCGCCGACCGCCCCGCGGCCCCCGCGCCCTGGCGCATGGAGAGGAACCCGCCCGTGGCGGCGCCGGCGACGATGGAGTTCCAGGGGTCCTCCTTCTGGCGCGCGTAGACCATGGCGCAGTCGAAGGTGGAGAAGAGGCCGCCCCAGACGGCGAAGCTGCCCCCCACCCGCGGCGCGTTCATGCGCACGGCCTGCGCGCCGCCCGACAGGCGCATCCCGTTGGGGGAGTTGTAGGTGCCCTTGAGGAAGTGGAAGACGGAGCCGCCGACGGCGCCCATCCCGAACGCGCCGCCCACGTCGTCCAGGATCCGGTCCGGGCACGGCTCGCGCGACGTCTCCGGCGTCCCCATGGTCCCCTCCCGGCGCTACTGGCTCGGCTCCTCCTACTCCTCCTCCACCGGCGGCGGCGGGAGAGGAAACCCTAGCACGGAGCTCGAGCTCGGGCCCTGGCGTGGAAAGGAAGTTGGTGCGGAATGGGGGGAGAGAAGCGGAGCGCCGTCAAAGCCTGGAGAAATTGCTTTAGCTCACCGAGTGATTAGCGCTCTTGGCCTATATTTTTTGTTCATGTGGGTCCCGTCATTGGGCCAGGGCCCAGTGTCATTGACCGTTAGGTCGTGTGGTTACCGACATCACGTCGTGCGAACAGGCGGTGGGAGATATTTGTGGTGTGGTGGCGCCGGCGAGGACGCGGGCGGCGCGTTCGGAATGGGCCGCCATCCATAGTCCTATGAAGAATTTGGCCCGTTGAAGCCTAGCGTTATGGGCCGCACAAAGGCTAGGCGACACTGCTTGTTGGGAGGTTTTTAGCCCAAGTATGCAATCCACTCCGTTTTTTCACTAGAGCCTCGCCTGAGTCACAGAACTCTCTGCGAGTAGAATAGATGGGCTGTTTTTTTATATATATAAAAAAAAGAAGTCACAGGATCTAGTTTACAATGGTCTTCAATGAAGTACTAGTACGATTCATGTGAAAAAATTGAATTACAATTTTGTTGTAGCAAATTCAGAGCCCGACAAGCTTATAAACCTGTCTGAACACTTCTCACGACTTGTGTGGCCAGAATTTATTAGCATCTGCAAATCATGCATATCCTTCACGACACCCTTCTACGCGGCAATCCAAACACGAGTTCGTTCTTCCCATGGTATTGCATGCGCCTGGACACACAAACCACTCCCTGTTGCTTGAAGCTTCGATCTTTGTAATGCCCACCCATCTTTAACTTGTCGTGTCAGGCTGCAACCATTCCGTCCTCTCACGTATCGCATCATCATCCCAGCCGTTGGAAGTTGGGGGTAACGAAAGAGTTACTACTACTCTTTCAGGTTTCAGCAGCCACGCGCAAAACCAGGCGTACTCCCACAGATTCAGAAAACCCGAAGAGAGTCTGAGCAGGTTCCCGGACTTGACCGGGAATTCATCACGTCCAGAAAAAGCAGCATATTCTGACGAGCACTCGCCATCCACACGTACGCACACCGACGTCGACGGACGGCGTCCAAGAGAGACAGGGCCTGTTCAGAACAGGGCGCATAAACGCAAAAAAGCTTTTTGCAAAAAAATCTTATCAATTTGAAGTACTAAACGAAGTCTATTTATAAAACTTTTTGCACAGATGGGTTGTAAATCGCGAGACGAATCTAATGATGCTAATTAATCCATGATTAAGCAATAATTAGCGGATGGTTACTGTAGCATCACTGTTGCAAACATGGATTAAATAGGCTCATTAGATTCGTCTCGCGATTTACAGCCCATCCATGCAAAAAGTTTTGTAAATGGACTTCATTTAGTACTTTAATTAGTAAGATTCCTTCGAAAATTTTGCGTTTACAGCTTTTTGCGTTTTTGCGCTGGAAACTAAACAGGCCCACATTCAGATATCGATGCTGACGCAAACCCTAGTGACAGCAACGGGCTGCTGACCTGGAACGTTCTGCTAGCGTTGACCGGGCCAATCGAACGGTCGTTTTGGGAAACACGGCCGGGGTGGGTTGACCTGCGCCGCCGGGGAGCGCGCACGCGCCGGAGACCTTGACAACCAGCAGGGCCGCGGGCGAAACAACGGGCAGCTCATGGTTTCGGCGGCACCGGGAGCACGAGCGGGCGAGCGGCCTCCACACGCCGTGAGGCGAAAACCCGCCTCGTCGCCCACAGGAAACAATCGCCCCGACACCGCGACGCGCCGAAGCAATTCGCTGTCCGTGGCTGCGCCGCTCGGCTTGCCGGGCACTTTGCCGGCGCGTATATAAACGCACGCGAGCGCGTCTGCATGGCACCCATCGACCAGCTTTCAGCGGCACAAGATCGAAAAGGCACAGCAGCCATCCAGAGACTTTCAGAGCGAGCTCGAGTGGTGAACCTGATCCCAGCAGCGTCTACAGCAGCTAGCGTCAGGCAGCAGCAAACAGGTCGACCGACATGGGCCGTTGGTTGAAGCCAGATGTACGCATATGATCGTTCCACTTGTTTGTAGCGTATCGCTTCATGATCGTGCTCGTGCGCTAATAACTCTGGTGTGTTGCGTTGCCGGCGCGCAGGTGTACCCGCTGATCGCGGCCATGTCGTTCGTGACGGGGATGTGCGTGTTCCAGCTGACCCGGAACGTGTTCATGAACCCGGACGTGCGGGTGAGCAAGAGCAACCGCCAGAGCGCCGTGCTGGACAACGCCGACGAGGGGCAGCGCTACAGCCAGCACGCGTTCCGCCGCTTCCTCAGCACGCAGCGCCCGGAGGTCTTCCCCGCGCTCAACCGATTCTTCTCCGAGTCGTCGTCCGCCGGCGACAAGTGATGGTCAGATCATCAGACGACGCCGGCGAGGCAGCGCACGCCGTGTTCGCCGCCGCCGCGGCGGAGCGCTGCTCCGGCGTTCATGTCGTGCGGGCGCGTGTGAATATTGGTGTGCGGGTGCGGGCGTAAGGTGTGCCTGGAGTCATGTTATGGTGTGTGCCGAATAAACTTGGTTTTTGTTGCTCGTGATGTAAACACGCACGTTTGGATTCCATTTTCGGTGGTGTCTAGTTCAATCCTTGACGATAGTTATGATTGTTTCTTTCATCGCCAACCAGCTGAAAATGCAGTTGCTGGTGTCCGTATAATCCAGAGCTGTCAGAGGGATATTCCCTGAAAGCTCTGGATTGTTCTCTTCGTGCATGTCCCCTTCTGCTACAGAATCCTGAACCGTTCGAAATAACTGGCGATAATGATGGGGGTGGTGACTTGTGAGGCTCATCCTGACTGGCAAATTCGAATAACGGATGTAAATGGAAGGGTTCAGCTAAATCCTGAATGGCTGCAGCAATTGATGGATTTTCTTTTAGGCGCAACAAAATTTTGTGGATTGGGAAAAGAGAATATAAGGACGCTTCCGCTATGAAAGTTACGCCATGACATGGACATCAGGACATGAGCCTCGCACTTACTGACTTACATGGTCTTCCAAGGCATATTCTCACAGACCAATTGGTATGTTCTCTCTGAACGCCAGCGGCTTCCTTGGGCGCCTGCATCTCTTCTGCAAACAAAACGAGCGAAACCACAAACCAGTGCCGCAGTGCGCTCCATTTTTGTTGGGGACATAGATTGAGAAACTTCACAGAATCATAGGCTTTGCTATTGTAGTACAGCCGTGCAAGAAAGCTGCTCCATGTCAGGGCTGACGGCACAAGGAGCATCGAAATCTTCGAAATCCTTGTTTCATACGATTAAGGTACGGAGAGGAAATGACCCAAGTTCAGACAGAAAAAAGAGATTCAAGTTCTTTTGTGGATCGAGGACTGAGGGAGCATTTGTTTGGGTACTTTGCACGGTTAGTCAGAGCCTGAATTTTCATTTGCAGACCTGTTCCAGTACTCAGCTGCACACGCTGCTGCTCTTCCCTTTGCTCAGGACACGTCGCTGCCGTTCAACAAGTACGCGTTCCTGACGACGCACAACTCCTTCTCCATCCGCGGGCCCGTCGCGCACCGGGGTCCCGCGCGTCACGCTGTACAATCAGGATTCAGGACGATTCGGTCACCGACCAACTGAACGTACCACCACTGCAGAACTAGTCGGTGCCTTCTGAATTCACATTCAGACCAGCTCGGCATTCTGACGATCCTGAATGGATCATGCTCGCGGATATCTTTTCCGCAGAATGGTGTCAGGGCGCTGATGCTGGACGTGTACAACTTCCGCGGCGACGTCTGGCTGTGCCACTCCAAAGGAGGCAAATGCTTCGACTTCACCGCATTCGTGAGCAAAGCAAATTGTGCCCCATTCACATTCAGAACGCGAGAATTTTCAGAGGATTCCTGCTCCTGCAGGAATTCTGCCGTCTCCTGTGAAAGTGGGCCTCCGGTAAAGCTGAAGTCTGTGCAGGAGCCGGCCATCGACACGATGAGGGAGGTCGAGGCGTTCCTGTCGTCGAACCCGTCGGAGATCGTGACGCTGATCCTGGAGGACTACGTGCGTTCGGAGCGCGGCCTGCCGAAGCTGTTCCTGGACGCCGGCCTGGAGAGGTACCGGTTCCCCGTCTCGCGGATGCCGCGGCGCGGCGGGGATTGGCCGCGCGTCCGCGACATGGTGGCGCGGGGCCACCGCCTCCTGGTGTTCACCTCGGCCCGGTGGAAGCAGGCCGCGGAGGGCATCGCGTAACTGTGGGACCACATGGTGGAGAACCAGTGTAAGGATTCAGAGCCCGACGCTGGCATTGGCCGTGCTCTGATCTCTTTCCTGACCAGCGCTCGGTGACCTGATGATTGACTGGTTGGCTGCTTGCTGATGGGCGACGTAGATGGCGACGGCGGGATGGAGCCCGGCGTCTGCTGCAACCCGTCGGAGTCGGCGGCGCTCGGGGACAGGACGAGGTCGCTGGTGCTCGTGAGCTACTTCCGCACGGTCCCGCTCGGGGCGACGGCGTACGTGGAGCACTCGCGGGGGTTGGCGGAGACACGCTGCGCACGTGCCACGACGCCGCCGGCGGCCGCTGGGCCAACTTCGTGGCCGTCGATTACTACAGGGTGCTACTAGCACTCATTTTTTCTTAACGAACCACACCGGAGACAGTGCGAGTTTCGCAGAAAGGTACAAAACTATAGCTCTGGGGACCACATCTGGGAAAAGGAAAAAGAAAAAACCACCTAAATCCGTTAGATTGGGACATCACCGCGTGTAAACTCAACTTAAAACTGTCACAGCCGACCGGTTGGATTGGGACCTCATCACACACTGCACTCGACCATGGCAGCAGAACCAGAAGCCTTAAGGCACCGCGACCAACGCCCCCCAACAAATCCACTCTCAGGTAGTCGCGCGAAACCTCCGGTGTAACCCCCGTTGACGGAGAACCAATACAAAACAGAATGCACTGCACCAAGAAAGCCGCCGCGTTGCAGGACCCTTCGCTGTAGTGCCGATGCTACAATACACTCTATCTGCGTGAAACTATCGGATCCGGACCTCTCGTAGGCTGCCTCGCAGTCGCCACCACGAAGACACAAACGTGCGGGGGCCTCGCCACATCCGCCGTTGGACTCCACCTCGCTCTTGTAGCCCCGAAGATACACCACGTGCGGGGGCCACGCCACGCTCGCCACGTTTCTCCATGTCACGGATATGTTTCTTATATCGCCATCAGAATGGTGAGCAATGTTTCTCCGCTTCATAAGGTCTCCACTTATATCGCTCTCAGAATGGTGAGCAATGTTGCTCCGCTTCCTAAGATCTCCACTTATATCGCCATCAAAATGGTGAGCAATGTTGCTCCGCTTCCTAAGATCTCCACTGGACACTGAGCCGCCATTATGGTCAACTTTGTTTCGTTACTCCACCCGCGCATATAGCCATCGCCGGTGTTAGGAAGCCAGGGTAGTTGCTTGCGCCGTCTTCCGATGATGCGGACGATGTACCGCACCGGAATGGCCCAACAAAGCTGAGCCACCCGCCACACTCCGCTGCAAGCCGAGTCGTCCCACGATGCCGTTGCTGCGAGCGCCGTCCTTCAACGCAACCCCGCGCCGCACTGACAGTTGCCAAGCAACGCCAGCCGCCGCGGTTCGCTACAAGCAGCCAGCTCGACAACGAAGAGACAACCTATAGCTGCCACCAAACCTACAATCACCTCCACATGACTTAGCAACCCCCGTCTAGCTTGCTATCCTGCTCCATGCCGCCTTGCTGCCACTGGTTGCAACTACCATGATCAAAGCATCACCAGTAATGCCATAGACTGAGTTGGGACTCTAAAGACGATGCCTCCGAGAAGGGGATGATGCCACCGGCCCCGTTGTCACTCGTCAAGAATCTGGATAAAGTTTCCACCCAGAGAACCCCGTGCAGTAAGGATTAGGCTCCAAAATGACATCCCCAACGGGGAGAAACGACGCCCTAGGGCGCCGCCGCCATCAGCACCAGCAAGATCGCCGGCAAAGGATTTCGCACAGAGCATCCCATCCCTAGCCTGCACGTACTCAGCCCGGCACTCCTGGGACGACCACCATGAAAGCCCTCCCAAAGGGAGGCCCCGCCGCCGTGCCTCATCACGCCTCGCGTAGGCTGTGCGCCAGCTGCCACCTTGTCGACATGCCTCCTCCATGCCGCACGCTAGTTGCGCACCGCTAGCCCCGCCGCAGTGCAGCCTCCTCTCCGGATCACTGCCTCGTGGCCTCCACCCAGCGCCGCTCCCCACCAGGCCACCACCACGCAGCCCAGGCGCAACAAGCCACGCCTGCCTCCTGCACCGCCGTTGTCATCGACTGCTGGTGCCGAGCGGCGCAGATCTGGCCTCGGGGGTGCTGGATCCGCCCCCAAAGGCACCGGATTTGGCGCCCCGAGCCCGACGCCACCGGCTCCACCTCCTGCCGCCGCCACACCTGAGAGGGCTGCGCCACCGGCCTGCTGCGACTGGCCGCAACCCGCGGCTCCTCCCCCGCAACCCCGCCGCGCCCAGCCGCGGAGCTAGGACCAGCCCAGCAGCTGAGCGTCAACCCCCGCATGAGCTGACACTTGCAGCCCTCTAGGAAGGGAGCCTCGCCACCGCCCTCCTCGGAGTCCGCATAGGCTTCTGGCGGCCCCCTCCGGCAGCGGCGAGGTGGAGGAAGAAGGAGGAAGGGGCTGGAGGAGGCGCTAGGTTTCGCCGCGCGCCCGAGTCACCCGTGCGGGGAGCGACGTGGGGGCCCGTGCGGGGAGCCACGCGTCGCAGTCTTAGGTGACCGTTGCTAGGGTTTTTTTTTTGCAGGAAGGCATATCCTCGAGCCAGCAGTTGTTTCTGGCTGCGTTCGAGGCCACGAACATGCTGAACGGGATGCTCATCTGTGGCCGCGATGACGTGCGTGCTTGCAGGGTGAGACTTATCTCTAACCCGATCTCTGTACTCTATCCATGGTTTACGATTACTCCCACGTATCTGAGCATCTGACAAGCAACCCCCCGTGCCGTGCGTGCAGAGACAAACCCTGAAGGACGCGTTCCGCGGCCTGCTTGGCAGCCTCCAGCCGATGTGGAAGTGGAGCACTTGACCTCCAGACTGTTCAAGCAACTCGCGATTGGTGAACGTATTGTGCTGTTTAGGTCGGGGAAGGTACTGGTAGTCCGGTGCATGGACCGCAGCTCGCTGTTCAGGAAAGTAGTCAACGTTACTCCTGGGAACGGATTGGGTTCGATCCGAATCCAATTGAATTTTGGCACTTAAACTCTACTGGATTTGGATCCAGTTGGATATGGACATCCATTTACTTTGGATGAAATAGGATTGAATTCTATTGGATGAAAATTAGGGGATAATCCAAACATTCTTGGACCAGAGGAAGGGAGCGTTGGACGTACAGGAAGCCAGCCGCACGAACATCTTCTCCCTCGCGGCCTCGCTGCCGTGCGTCTTCTCCCTCGGCTGCCGCGC
Source organism: Panicum hallii (assembly GCF_002211085.1). Classification (NCBI taxonomy): domain Eukaryota; kingdom Viridiplantae; phylum Streptophyta; class Magnoliopsida; order Poales; family Poaceae; genus Panicum; species Panicum hallii. Next base: position 54,129,772 of record NC_038043.1, read on the forward strand.
GTCTTCTTCCCCAGCCGCCGCGCCTCTTGTAGCTTGCCCTCGTCACGCGGAGCATCTCAAGTCTTGGAGACCTCGCCGATGCGCATTGGACAGGAGCAGCGGCGGCGCGCACGGTGGCTACCGCAAGCGGAGGAGACGCTCGGCTACGGCAGGCGAAGGAGGCATACGACCGTGGCTGATGGGGTGGGCGGAGGGTGCGAGCTCGGTATCCGATAGCGCGGCCGGCGAGCGGCAGTTGCCGCGGGTGCGGAGGCTGCAAAGCTGGCGAGGCGCGAGAATAGGCTGTGCGACGGCGAACGGAGGCGAGGCAGCGCGGCGGCCGGCGAGCCGCGGGCGGAGGTGAGGCAGTACGGCCAGCGAGCGCTGAAAGTACATTTGGTCCCCGAGTAGGTTTTGATGTCGATGTTATATAAAATTAAGAAACTAATGAGTTTATCGAGTTATGGACAGGTGAAAATTTAATGAAATGAAAAAGAGCTAGAAAAGATGCCAAATTTGCTTAAAGGATGGTATTAAAAAGATGCCAAATTTGCTTAAAGGATGGTGTTAAATTTAAAAGAAAGTCTTTTAATACTTTCTATTTTAAATTTGATTATAGGAAACACGGTACTATTAAAAAAAAGATGCGAATGGATAGAATGAAGGCGTAAAAATGCTTATTTGAGATGCTAACCATTAAGGAGAGACATAATCACATACTTGTGTACCGAATTTTCTGACTGTTTCAATGTATGTCGGAAGTTCGGAAATGGGGTTGGAAGTTCCGACACATGTCGGCAGGGGGTTCTCAGCCAACCAATTTTAGCTGAGCTAGAAGTTCCGATTCTGTGTCGGAAGTTCCAACAATTACTTAACTGGTGCACTAACGACTACTTTTTGGGCTCGGTATTTATACCCTCTCAGCCCCTCTTTCACTAGCTGCTAATCTAACCTGAGACAAACACATCCAAGAGCATTTACAACTCCTCCCTGATCCCTCCTTGAGCTAATCATTTAGTTGATTGAGCTAGAGCTTAGGTGAGAGCAAAATTGAGGTGTGACACTCAACCATTTAAGTGAGAGGGCAGTCAAGTTCATCTCAAGAGCACTTGAAGCATCTTCATCCTTCGATTCGCGTTTGTTACACTTGAAGCTTGCTTCTAGACGGATTGGTGTCGCCCGTGGAGCGTCCTCTTGTGCGCGCGCCACGGGAAGTTTGTATTACCGTATCCTTTGTGGATTTCATTAAGTGACTCAATCCTCCTTCATGGTTGATTGAGTGAGGTAAAGGGTTAGTGGAAGATCCGGCTCTTTGTGAGCTCCTCAACGGAGACGTAGTTTTCTTAGTGAAAGTGAACTTCAGGAACAAATCTCCTGTGTCTTGTGATTATTGCGTTTATTTAATTTTTGTTGATCTAGAGTTTGTTTTGTGTCGATTTATGTACTCGAGTTGTGCTTGCAAAGATCACTTGCAGAAGTCTCCTAGTATCATTGTGTAACTTTTGATTCAGCCAGGTTCTGCATTTTCAAGTTTAATTTTAAATTTTATATAAGAAATTTTCTTTTGTCGGAAGTTCTGCTCCAGTGTCGAAACCATTTACATAGTGAAGTTCCGACAAATTTAATTATTGCGAAGAATTTTTTAGATTTTACACTTACACCTATTTAGCCCCTCTAGGCACGCGGACGCGGAGGCGATGAAGTCGGCGAGCCGCGAACAGAGGCCGGCGAGTGGCAGCCAGCGCGACGGGAGACCGGTGCGGGCAGATGAGCCGCGGGTGGAGACGGCGCGGTCGAACAGCAGCAGCCGGTGCGGGCGGCGCGAGCCGGCGAGCCGGCGAGAAGCCTGTGCCAGCTTTGTTGCCGGCGAGTTTGTCGCGGCTGAGGAGGGCGTCCAGCATAGCTGATTGTCCATGTCTCCCATATGATTGAATTTTGGATTATATTGGATGTATTTGAATTAAAGGGAATTGAATTGGACTGAATTGGATGTTGGAGACTAATTTTTAGAATTGGACTGGATGGATGCTTGATTTTAGTTGGACTTCAGTTAGATTCCTCCGATTGGATTTTTTATATCAATCCAATCCCAGGAGTTGTCAACGTCCAGCGGCGAGCTTTTACGACGACGACGAGGCAGGCACGCCACTGATCGGCAGGCAACCCGCCGGCGTGCGATGCGGGCAAAGGAGGGGAGCGACCTTTTCCCGGCCGGCCGGTCAGCTATCGCAGGCAGCACAAAAAGGGTGCCACTAGCTCTCCTCTCTCTCGGTGCGCTACTCGTATGGTCGTACCGTGCATGCGCCGATTCGTCACGCGGCTTGGCTCATACTCCTCAACAAGCAAAGTCATCAGTCACCGCGACGACGTGTGCGTACCTCGGATCTCTGAACCGTGTCCAAGTACGCTCGCTACGCGACCCTGTGGTGGGTCGGTGCCCGGTCCCGACAAAGCACCTGCAACGCACAAGGCACTCTAAACTGCAAAGAGATTCCCAAGCCCTAGGAGTGCCCAGTCGCGTCGACGTCGATGCAACCGCAGTGCACTTGGGGTTTGAGCTATTTGCCGGTTTGAGGAGCCCATCCCCTTCTCTCTCGTGCATTGTGATGCCCTCTGGTACATATGAAGCAAAGGCGCAAGTAGGCACCGGTCAAAAAGGTCAACGTTTTCCGTTACGTGACAGCCCGACTGATGGCCAGATCGCACCAGCCACCAGCTAGCAGCACCATGCTCAACCCATAGCCCCCCGAAGCATGCAGCACGTGAGCACGGTGCGGTCGTGACATCTTGGCTTGAAAATTCACCCACGCACTGGTGGCATGCAATGGCGTGCACCGCGGAAAGGCTACTCCCCTGCTGTGGTGTTCAAGTCACCGCGCTCGCACTCAACAGAATAAAACGCACAGGGCTGCGTCTTCTTGTGCTTGGCCCTGTGTCCAAGTGCCGAGGCGACTTGGTGAGAACGCCAAGCAGAACCGTGCTCGAGTCGACCTCGCCCGGTTCATCGATCACAACCCGTCTGGCCGTCCGTCTGGTACTCTGGTCTGGGAATGAATTTCCACGTGACCCACCCAACCACACACGACGCGGTCTCCATCCACATTTTGATCCTCTTCTTACGCCTAGTGCTCGTGAACTACTTAATTCATTGTTATATTGGTCAAAAAATAATTTGACTGTTTTTTTAAAAAAGAACAAGATTTATTTCGAAATATAAATCTGCAAATATAATACAAATTTAGCATATATTGTAACAATTAATAAGCTGCCTGAGCACTTTTATTTGGCCGGGCCGAACCCAGGCCTGTACTACTGTACATTTCGGACGGGCTTCTCAATGGCCGCCGGACGTTTGAATGGGTCCAACTCATCACCGGTTCCCTTCCCGCACAAGCCAGCTCCACCAGCCCGCCCGCCCGCCGCGGCCGGTCCATCCCCGGCCACCCTCCTTTTTATACCCCGCCGTTTCCCTCCCCAGTCCGGCAGCCCCCACCCCGCCACCACCATCACCGCCCGGCCTGCCGCGCCCCTCCCAGCCGCCCGCCCGCAATGGCGTCCGCCTCCCGCGCCGCGACGCCGCTGCTCAAGGACGAGCTGGACATCGTCATCCCGACGATCCGCAACCTCGACTTCCTCGAGATGTGGCGGCCCTTCTTCCAGCCCTACCACCTCATCATCGTGCAGGACGGCGACCCCAGCAAGACCATCCGCGTCCCCGAGGGCTTCGACTACGAGCTCTACAACCGCAACGACATCAACCGCATGCTGGGGCCCAAGGCCTCCTGCATCTCCTTCAAGGACTCGGCCTGCCGCTGCTTCGGATACATGGTCTCCAAGAAGAAGTACATCTACACCATCGACGACGACTGCTTTGTGAGTGCCCTCCAGCTCCGCTCCTTTCCCTGTGATGATCCGAGATCTAGTTTCGCATTTCGCCTGTTCTGTTGCGGGTGGTCTTTGCCGTTATTGGGCGCGATTTGGTGGGGTTGGGTTCTCAGATCCGGTTAGGTAGGTGACGGGTGGTATAATACAGCGAGATCCTCGGGGGTTTTTTCTTCGTGGGAATGAATTGAGTTGTCAAATTTGGGATACAATGCGTGTCGGGATTGAGATTTGGGATGCAAAGTTTTGACGTCTTTGCCGTTACCCGTCCTGTTTGTTATGGTCGTACCTGTCTTAAGCTCGTAGCACTGTGATCTGGGTAGGTAGAATGCAAATTTCACGTGTTTCAGATGATGGATTGATCGCCTCCTCAATCCTTGGAGTTCAGTCATGCGAATGGTGGTTGCAGCTGCCAGTTCTAATCATGATACTTGGACTAGGCTTTTGACTTGTTCCACTGCTAATAAGTATCAAGCATTGGATCTAGCCTCACTGCTTTGGCCCTGTCTTGCTTCCAGCTGGAGGTTATATGGACTGGAATATGCGTTTGATCTTTGGTGTCTGCTAATTCACAATGGCTGTTGGATGGCTTGTACATGTCGCCTGGCCGCCATATTTTGTCCATTGTGTTGGTTGGTGCATATGCACTTTTTTATGTTTCAGGGCCATGATCAGTAGGCTGAGTAACTAGGGGACAAAAGCAACAATACAAGAGTAACAGTAGAGTTCTCTGGACTGCACCTTACTTGGTTCATTCCGAAACCTAAACATACAATGGGGTTGGAATGAACGATATTATCCATGTAATCCTGGACCATCCTACCTTGTTTATTGCCGTAAGCTCTTATTATGATCACATCATGCCTTTGCACTACAAATGTAATGTAATGCCAGTTTGGAGCTCCCACTGCCCTGAAATCACCACCACCTGACGGACCAGGTCATCATCAAGCTTTGCATTTCACCACCACCCTTTGTTTGAACTCTGACATGCTTAAGAACTTAATAAAAGAATATTTTGTAGAAAAGGAAGGAACAAGAAACAAAAGAAGTCACGTATCAAGAACAATTTTAAAAATATGTAGGGATTAGCATTAGAGTAATAGAAAAGTTCCTATAGGGCTAAAATCTTGACAGTGTTACTACAGGGCCCCACCTGCTTGTCAAAGAGTTTACTGGACCATTGGCTGGCTTATGATGTGGATATTTATGGTGAAGGGAACCTCTTTTATCCATTAATTTAGAAGCTAACTTTCAACTTTAAGAGCTTGGCTTTCTTTTGAGCTGCTATTTTTTTATAAAAAAATTGTTTGCTGATGTTCACATTCGTGGCATTACTTGCATGAAAGAAAGACCTGCAGGATACAGAATAGTTTTCTATGCGAATATTCTTTCTATGTTGGCTGGCAGCTGACACTAGCACATGTTACATGTATACGCCTTGCACTATAGTTTATAGACTTGGAATGTGATGCCATTATTTCAGTCATCTACTCTTTACTTGTTAAATAGATTTAGGTACTGCTTATTCTGCCAGATCTTCCTCTATTGTTTGTCATTGGCTTGTCAGTGACCTGTTCTTTTGCAAACTCGCAGGTTGCTAAAGATCCATCAGGAAAGGACATCAATGCACTTGAGCAGCACATCAAGAACCTTCTGAGCCCATCAACTCCATTTTTCTTCAATACTTTGTATGACCCATACCGTGATGGTGCCGATTTTGTTCGTGGGTACCCCTTCAGCCTTCGCGAGGGTGTCCCAACTGCCGTTTCCCATGGGCTTTGGCTCAACATTCCAGACTATGATGCCCCTACCCAGCTTGTCAAGCCCCTTGAGAGGAATAAGAGGTAAAGGTGGTACATTCCAAAAGCTTTCATTGTTTAGGCAATCTTCTTTTGCTAATCTGGTATTTCTTTCTTGAAAATAGGTATGTGGATGCTATTCTTACAATCCCAAAGGGCACCCTCTTCCCTATGTGTGGAATGAACCTTGCATTTGACCGTGAGCTCATTGGTCCTGCGATGTACTTTGGTCTTATGGGCGATGGCCAGCCTATTGGTCGCTACGATGATATGTGGGCAGGATGGTGCACCAAGGTGCGTTCTGTTGTTTCCTTTTGAATTGTATTGCTGTTATGCCTACAAATGCAACAAAAGATATATGGACATGCACAGTGGGTTAGTACTAGTTGCATTGTGCAAGCAAGTGACATCTGTATCTTGGGCAGTGTCTTTGTACTGAATAAACCATGCCAATGTCTCCTCTGCTGGAACACAGGTGATTACAGATCATTTGGGCCTGGGCGTGAAGACTGGCTTGCCCTACATCTGGCACAGCAAAGCAAGCAACCCGTTTGTGAACCTGAAGAAGGAATACAATGGCATCTTCTGGCAAGAGGAGCTCATCCCCTTCTTCCAGTCAGTTTCCCTTCCAAAGGATGCCACCACCGTCCAGAAGTGTTACCTTGAGTTGGCCAAGCAGGTGAGGGTGAAGCTCGGTAAGGTGGATGGCTACTTCAACAAGCTTGCAGACTCCATGGTCACATGGATTGAGGCCTGGGACGAGCTTAACCCCCCTAAGGGTGGAGTCGCCACCGCTAATGGCCCTCCCAAGAAGTGAAAAGGCAGCAATGGAATAACCTTTGCTTGTTCATGTGGACTGTCATACTGAAAGGAAATACTGTTTTGGTTAGTGCTGATGGACTGAGGTCGCTTCGCTGTAATTCGAAAAGTTGTCACCTCCCTGGAAAACTGTCTTTGGTGGTTTTAGGTTATTTACATTTTTTTCCGTGTGATGCGACAACAGGTGTAATGTCGGAATTGGATTACCTCCAAAATAGAATAAAGTTACTGGTTATGCTATTGATCTTTGACCTAATTTCACATGCTGCATGCCTACATGTTTGTCTGTCTGTATGATATGTTGGCAAATGCGATGTGGAGTACCGAAATGTTTGTTTGTCTCTTGTCTTCTGGATTGACTAAGAAGACAGAAGCTAAAAAGTGACTTTGCTTTGCTTGTTCGTTACTATTTGTTTCCTGAGAACACCGGTAACATGATCGGCATCAGCTGCAAAACAAATACGAGTAGTATCTTCAGGTACGAGCATACGAATGTGCAATACCTGAATTCATCATACTCAATTCGTGTTCCACCTTTTCTTCTTCTGATCGTTGCAGTGGTTGTGGGTTCCTTTGCTTACAAATAAAGAAACGAAAAAGGTCAGTTTGGACTTGGGAAGGTAAAAAAAAGAGGTTTGCGAACGCTAGCGATTCGACTGAGATGCCGCAGCTGCTCAAACAAAGTCAGGATTTTCAAAATGGTAAAAACTAAAATCGCCGTTGCCGGGGATCGAACCCGGGTCACCCGCGTGACAGGCGGGAATACTCACCACTATACTACAACGACTTTGTTGTTTTAAAACTATCTGACTGACTTAAAATTTCCGTGAGAGAGCTTCTCACTTCTGACGCTGCGCCATACAATACGAATGGCTGACATGGTTTTTCACCCTCAAAGACTGCCACAGTGGCAATAGCATGGAGCTAGACCTGGAAACACCGTGCCTTTTTCTTCCTACCGAAAACGTGAGGTTTCCGTCCATTCACTTCAAGCAGATACTGGCTGATACGAGACGACGACAGAATACTCCTCCGTGGAAACGGCCACTCCGCTCCGTCCTTGGCATCGCATCCGAGAGGCGCGCGCTGGTGCCTGGTGAGCTGGTCCCTGGCGGCTAGCTCCTGTTGCCATATGATTACGGGATCCGCGGATCCCTGAAAAGCATGTCTAGGAAAGTGTCCGCTCGTCCCTTCTGTCTCCCCGGGACCGAAAAGCGAGGGAGCAAGAAGCACCGAACACGTGCTACTGCTGGCGATCGATGGGATATGGTCGTGGTCATGGATTATGGATACATCCTTTTTCTGCCTATGCCCCCCCAAGCCGAACAGCACCATTTCCGGCCGGATGCCGGTCCCTGTGCTGTGTTACTGTGTCTGTGCGCTCCATGCATGTGCGGTCGTCGCCAGGCAGCCCTGGGCGTGCTGGTCACTGCAGGTCTGCAGCTGCAGCGCGCGCTGTTGCTGGACTGTGTCTGTGTGTGGTGGGAGGGAGGGCAGCGCACCGGCTTGCATCGCTGGACCCTGGACTGGACTTTTGCGTCGTCAGGCAGACAGGGAGAGATCTTGCATTGGCTCTTGCCCGGGCCACGGATCGTGGCGACGGGGACTCCGGGACGGGCCGGGGCCTGATGGTTCGGGGGTGGCGGCGGCGGTGCGGTGGTCGACGGAGCGGCGAGCGGCTCGGGCTGGGACACGGCACGGCGCGCTGACACCTGGGCGCGCGAAATCGACTGGTTTGTGCACGTGCGCAGTGCGCTCTCTGGAAACGTCTTGCCGCAGCGCATGCCAAATAAACGTAGCTGGGATTTTTGTTTCTCTATCTATCCACGGCGAGAGAGAAAAACGTGGCTGGAGGTGCATGGAAAGCGAACACGCAGCCGGCCGGGCGCGAGCGAGGGGAGGAGGAGATGACTTTTCCCAGAGATGCTGTCGTCGCGTTGGAACGTCGTCGTCATCTCTCATCTTTTTTTTGTGTGTGTGTGTGGCTGTACTTCGAGCGCTTGGCTTAGTCAGTGGTGGTTACACGTCACTGCTGTACTGAAATGCTGAATGCAGGACCTTGGGTCATGTTGCAATGCATAGGGATTGGGATGTGCTGCCTGGAACTCTAGAAGAGAAAAAAATAGGTGAACCATATCGCTCTTTCTTTAATTTGTAAAAGCTTTAAGCTCTACCCGACAAGCTCGAATTCCAAATTTCTTCATCAATCCTATAAAAACCAGATAACTTTATTACGCATATTAGGATTTTTATAAAAGTAGACTTTGGCAGTATGTCATTAGTCGCTACAAAATCAATGTTGTACTAAAATATCTTTGAAATAGAATCTATTGATGTAACCTTTTATGCAGTGAGCAATGAGCATGCATATTTTAGTTAACGACTTACCAGGGTCCTACTTCGTTTGTCATTAGAAAAATGGCTTGGTTTGGTTTTCTAGAAAGGGTAGGACAGTTTCTTTTCAGATAATAAATATAGAAAAAGAGGGAGGGAAAAGGGATAGACGCTCACTGACATGTGGCCCACACCCGTGTGGCCCATCAGCCAGTCGTCCTGCGGTGACGCCACGTGTCACTCCCCCACCTCGCTCCCTTTGTACCCGACAGACATAGACCCGACGCCTGGAGCAAGGGAAACCGTTTCTCACTGAGGTTACAGCTACCCAAACGCACCCTCCGGGGCCCAGGCAGAGCTCGACCAATCCCAGCCCCGCGTGCCTGGGCGAGTGCAGGGGCACGGGTGCACTCGCTCGCCGGCCCCATGGTCCCACCTCGCCTGGCCCCTAATAACGATCCCTGTCCCGATCCGACGGCCCAGATCCTTCCACGACGCTCCGTGACCCGGATGTCCAATCAAAACACGACAACGCGACGGGGAAAACCACCGTGGTTTCGCCATACCGCTCCCGTCCCCATCTAAAGCCGCCCTTCCTCTTCCTCTTCCTCTCTCTTCATTCCCTGCGCACCACTCGAGTCGAGAGCCACCTGATCCTTCCTTCCCCGTCTTCCTCTCCCCTGGCACGTCGCCGTCGCCATTGCAGTGCCGCTCGAGAGCGGGAGAGGGTAGGTGGGGAGGCGGCGGGGATGGGGCGCGGGCCGGTGCAGCTGCGGCGGATCGAGAACAAGATCAACCGCCAGGTGACCTTCTCCAAGCGCCGGAACGGGCTGCTGAAGAAGGCGCACGAGATCTCCGTGCTCTGCGACGCCGAGGTCGCGCTCATCGTCTTCTCCACCAAGGGGAGGCTCTACGAGTACTCCAGCCATGAAAGGTACGTACAGTCGTACACCCGCTGCTTCGATCTCCTCTTCTTCCTGCCGGTTGCTATGATCGCCCGCTTGGGGTTTGAGGGCGCTGGGTGTGCTTTGATGCTCTAATTGGGATCGTTTTCGTCTGCGCTGGTCGGACTTCAGATGGGGATCGAGTTGTGAGAAGTGTTTGTGGATGCATGCATGTTTGGTTATTTCGTGCTAGTTTTGTGTGGATTAATTCTTGTTGCACGGACGAGCTGAGCTGCATCAGCGGTCGTTTCGATTACTTTGATATTTGATTCCCTTTCTGGGTATGTTGTATGTATAGCTGCTGCTGCTGCTGATAGGTTGCTAGGAATTAGTTTTTGTGTATTCCTTGGACCTGGAATATGTCTGGCCGATGCTGCAGGTGTGTGCTGAAGCATGGACTGGTAAGAGTGGTGAATCGTGATTGCTGATTAGCACATGCAAAGTAGGTCTCAAGCCTCGAGGTGATTCACTAGTATTAAGACTCAACTTAGAAGTGGGGCACGAGGTCAGAATTCTTTCATTCATAAATACTGTGAAAAGGAAATTTCAGCTGTAAAATATAACTGAGATGTCGGTGGACGTGTTCTGATTAGTGTCATGTTTTCATCATGCGATTAAACTCTTCAGTGCCAATCTGGTGCATTTGAGCATGTCTTCTGCGAAAATAGACCACTGCTTTTGTCTTCTGAAATGCATAATGGGGTATTGTTTATCAGTATTAGTATATACCGTTCTTTGCTTCGTTCTTCCTTGTATTTGCAGCAGTACATGCATGCTGGCAATTTTCAGATGGTCTGTGATACCCTGAACGAAATTCTATAGATATAGATGCAGCTACCATGCTGCATAAGAGATATCAGGAGAGCTGCAATTATTTATCTGAACATTTACAGAAACTTCAGAAGAACCATTTCACACATGTGTCATGTCTTCGAGACATGTATTATACATATTCGGTATTAGAAGTTCTATTCAAGCTGATAATGTTATTTAAATATCAGTTTGATTCCGTGACCCTTTCAGCACATTTCCGAATTTCAGTCCCTTTAGTAAGTAGACATCACAACCATGGCTACACGCATGAAATGAATTGGATGCTTGATTATAGAAAAAATAGACCTTATGCTGTTAAAAGATAGATTCCATGAGAATAGCATGAGTACATCTTGTCCATGCAGCATATTCATGTATAACTGATCCGTTCAGTTGAAAATCTTACTGACAGTTTTACTTCCCTCATACTGTTATTATCTGTACCCTCTAATGCAGGAGAAAAACTCTTAGTGTTTCAACAAGAAATAGCACGTCTAGCTTTTGCACAAAAGTGACATGTGCTGGTGGTAAAATGCAAACTCGACATATGCTATGGCTTGAATCATGGCTAATTTATATTCCCTTTTCTCTTAAAGAAAGTTGATACTGGAACTACTGTTCAGTGGTAACGAAAAAAGCACTGCTGGGTTCCAAATATTTTATAGGAAAAATTATTTATAATGATATAATTTGGTTTAAGCTCGTGCCAATTTTATCTATTTGTCTTGCAAAATGGTGCTACTGGTTACAGTGATGAGTCTGAATTGAAAACATCAATAGATTCAAAAAATCAATGTACTTGCTAATGCATATTAACAAGTATTTACAAAGTGTATTGTTCTATCCTACTAAAAAAGGTTGGTGCTGAGTCTTTAAACGGTTATATCCACCTGATTATTGACAAAGCAATGGCATGTTCTAGCATTCTAAAACATCCTTTCTAATTTATGTACTCATGACATGTTCTAGCATTCTAAAACATCCTTTCTGAGGTCACATTTGAACTATGAAGCACCATGAGTTCATTGAATAATAACCCGCTTCTCTGTGCATGTGATGACACATACAGTTGTTCCAACCATGCTTGCATCTAGCTAAACATGTTATTCGAGGTTAACTGCCCGATGTTTTCTGCAACTTCAGGATCAGGAGAAAATACTTGGATGCATCTTGCATTCCTTAAATAGGGAGAAACATAAGCCTGGGTCACCTTGAATATTGTGCATTGTGAATTTTGTCGTAGTTTTGTCAGACAAGACTTGTAATATACTGCCCTAGTAATATAAAGGTGCAAAAGAAAAAGAAAATCGTACCTGCCTGGTCATCTGATTATATTATGTTTAAGTGAGACATCAATGTTTGCTTCTGGAGCATGACATTGCTGTTGATACTTCTTATGCAGCATGGAAGGCATTCTTGAGCGTTACCAACGATACTCGTTTGAAGAAAGAGCAGTACTTGATCCAAATATTGGAGACCAGGTATTATTATGAAATACCCTTATCTATCAGAGACTATCATTCCAGTAAAACCAACGTGATCCTTTTTACACCAGGCAAACTGGGGAGATGAATATGGCAGGTTAAAAACCAAACTTGATGCACTTCAAAAGAGTCAGAGGTATTTTAGACTTGCTTAAGAAGATCCTTATTCAGTTTACAATAACAGATACTGACTCACTGTTTCTATCCATTCCCAACTCAAGGCAACTGTTAGGAGAACAACTGGATTCACTGACCATAAAAGAACTCCAGCAACTGGAGCAACAACTGGACAGCTCTCTGAAGCATATAAGATCAAGAAAGGTGAATCAATTGGGCTAAAGTTGGTGTTGTGGTGCACAGCTACTTTGGTTTATTTACTAACTTCTTTGTCAATTATTATATCATAACATTCTTTGTCTTGGTGCAGAATCAGCTCATGTTCGATTCAATTTCTGAGCTTCAGAAAAAGGTTAGTTACAATCCTTTTGATTCCTTTCTACCTCGCACGTAACATGAGCCACTAGGGAAAGTTGATACGAGCACACTTTGCTAGAATTTGAGGAAGGAGAGTAAACTTTTCAGTCTCATAATGATACACATGTTTCAGTAAGATTAATGAATTTTTTGATGTAGTTCAACATCTACAATCTGCTATAACCATTCATTTGTTATGCTTAAATCTTATCTGAACATCTGATTTTTCAGTGTTTACAAACATTACATCATGCAACTGCTGTAGAACGCTCTAAACCAGAATCAAGTTTTGTCTCTATAGAGGTCTCATTTAATTAATGGAAGATTTGAATCTGTGTATGAGATGAGATCAGCCTAAGATATTTTCAGGAAATGCAAATTGGTTTTGAAGTGAGAGGCAAGCAGATGATAACCATCGCATTAAGGGAGAGAATGGATTGAATTAGTGAGGGGTTTGGGTTTGACTGTGAAACTGATCTCCAGTGCACTCTTTAAGCTTAGGAACTGACTTAATATTTGCTACAAGTTACCATGAAATATTGAAAGAAAAAAAAGAGTCTGGAAAAGATATTGTGAAAGAAAGCACTAAGCTGTCAGCATTTCAGTAGACTAGTGGTGGTAACTGTAGCTAGTCCGGCAACAAACCTGTATCAAAATACTGAATGCTGATAATGTTTGTTATGACAGCATCTTACAATCAACTGTCTTCGTTTGTGCAGGAGAAATCGCTTACAGATCAAAATGGTGTCCTGCAAAAGGTAGAGATTCCTTTCTTATTTATGATAGCGACATACTTACGATAGTGGCAAATTTAGTTTAGGAGGCCAGACTCTTCTATTAACTGTATTTAAAACAGCTCATGGAGGCAGAGAAAGAGAAAAACAATACCCTAATGAATGCACACCTCCGGGAGCAGCAAAACGGAGCATCAACAAGCTTGCCATCAACAGTTCCAGATTCCATGTCAACTCTAAATATTGGGTATCATACTTCCATCGTCTTCAGTGTATCTAGCACCTGCACACCTTCATTATTTTTAGCAAAGCATTGGCTGTGTTCTTTCTTGTGAGGTCATAGCACGTTAGCTGATGATGGACTATGCTCTATGTTTGCCAAAAAAAAATATTTTGATGAATCATAGTTCGATAAAGTGCTGTTAGTCCATTAAGCATACCTGAAACCAACTTTATGGTTTCACTTTGCTATCTAAACCTCTCATGTTCCTGATGTTACACGCTTACCAGTAGTCCAGCATAATTACTCTATATATCACTCATCCTCACCATTGTAGGCCGTGTCAACGTAGAGGAGGAACAGTAGGGGAGTCTGAACCTGAACCGTCTCCTGCTCAAGTAAAAAGTGGCAAGCTGCCACCATGGATGCTCCGCAGTGTCAGTAACAGATGAGCTGTTCCTGATGCGGTTCAGCGGCTGAACTCGAAGACAACACACCGTCACCAACACCCATCGGTGACCCAGGCATCCACCGCAGCGCGATCCATCTCGATCCAGTGGATGCCGGCATAGTCACTAATAAGATCAGGTATCATCAAGTGCTCTACAGGGTGAATGAAGTCTGGAGCTCCCCTGCACCATTATATTGGGTTTTGTTCTCGCGTCTACTGCCTACCCCTTTATTTTTTCCTCCGATCAGCAAGCTCGGTGTACATCTAAAGAAAGAAGCTCGGTGTAGCTTGTGGTTGGAGATTCTACTGCTATGCTTGTTTCCTCTGCCTGCGTATGCTTTAACGGAGATGTATGGTGTATCATGTTTTTCGTGTTTTACACTTTTACGAAGACAGTAGGCTCTTCTCCCGGTAAAAGGGTAGAGTCCCAGTCGAAGTGTCAAATGCGTGATCCGGTATCTTAGCAGTCTTAACTGCACGATTTCTAATCATGTTTATGATGGTTTGATACCCTGAATCTAATGATGAGCTTGCAGAAGATGAGGCTGATGCATGATGAAACTTGAAAGTATTAGAAAATTGAGTTCTTCCACAACCAAAATGGTGGGTTTATATGCAAAGGCTACTTACTGGCGTTAGTGTTCTAGTTGGCCCTTTGACAATGAGACACAAAGCACGCAAGAGCGTCATGTCCTGGCGTCATATCCCTTGCGTCACCTTCCAGTCACTCTTGAATTCTTCTTGATCAGTTTTGTCTGGACGACGACTGGTACGCGCTTTCTTTAGTTTGCTTTGGCCTGTTGAGATTTGGATCAGTCGCAGCACTCTTCTTTTTTTGCCTGGACGATAGTGCTTCGCTTTGGAGCTATCTTTTAACGAATAATTGCTCCGGTCTAGCCGCACTAACTAGCTAGGTGTCTCCAGTGGTTCTGGCCTTGTGGGGGTACCTCTTGTTAACGAACTGGATGGAGATTTATCAATTGAAGTCTGTCTTCCCCTGTGTACAAGCTACATGTGATCAAGCCTTCAGCCTTGCACTCAAATAATTGACAGAACAAACTCCTAGTTATAACATGTTCCATGACCACTGTTAGTGTTTGGTTGGATCTCTAGTAGATCAACAACTAAAAGCACACAACACACGAACCAAGTCAAGCCAATCACGTTCCGAACTAGACTTCATATGAGGTTTGGTGCCAGAGATGCCTGGTGTTATTGAAAGTTAGCCCGGCGAGCTTTTCTTCCTGGAGCTTTGGTGCCGAGAGCCAGTTGATGCCTTTTCCCTGTTAACAGTCACTACTAGTACAATGACGCACGGTGGATCCTTCGCGGCAATTTGTGACTTTCCCCCGGCGTAGTCCCCCTACTAGTGGTTGTCTCTTTTACTTTTATAAAGAAAAGAATTGTTGTCACACAATTTGGTCCTTTATTGAGCACCCCAGGCGCACTGCCTATGCGAAGCTGCAAGGGATGCTAAAATCCTGGCTCTGCCACCGATCGGGCGGTTAGGCTAAGTGTCGATGCACAGTTTTATTATACAGTTAACAATACTGAGAATTTGATAATCAAACCAGATAAGTAGTATTATAAAAAACAAAACTCATTTTTTATCTTATAAAACTCTCCCTCCTCTTTCCTTGTAACGATCCTACCTCATCGGCAAATTTGCTAATGTGATATAAAAGTTAATATCCATAAACTTTTTATGGAAATCCCACCGAGATTTGGATTAAGGTGCAATCTTTACATGAGAGGAATCGTATATTAGGGGGTGTTTGGATCGAGAAACTAATTTTTAGACCGGATCATATAGGATATTTAGATGCCAATTAGGGGCACTAGGTATGAGCCAACTGTAAACCAATTACATAAATGGAGACTAATCCACGAGTCGAATCTATTAAACCTAATTAATCTATCATTAGCACATGTTTAATGTAGCACAACATTATCAAATTATGAACTAATTAGGTTTAATGGATTCGTCTCGCGAATTAACCTCCATTTATGCAATGGATTTTATAATTAGTTTATACTTGATACTTCTAATTAGTGTATAAACATTCAATATAACGGTACTAAAGTAGTTTAGTCCCAGTAAACAGGCTCTTGCATGGGAATGTGAGCCCATGAAACCCGCTCCGAGAGTGACCTTTTCTTTAAGTAAATTAATGTGCATATGTGTCACTAAACACTCAGCATTCAGCAACGTTACGCGGAGGCAGGGCGGCAGCCCCATTCCACTCACTTCACCAATCGTCACTTGAGATGAGAAGCTCTGCATCTAGCATGGCCATCGATGGGACGGCGGCAAGGAAGCTCCTGCATGGCGGCGCCATCGCGCGAGGCGCCGCCGACCTGGGCGGCGTCAGCTTCGGCCTGTGGGAGCTGGTCACGGGCTTCTTCGCCGACATCCTCGCCTACCTCTTCGCCGCTCTCGCGGGCGCGGCCCACCTGCTCGTCCTGCCGCTGGAGTTGCTCTGGCAGTGGCTTGTCGCCGCCGCCGCGGGCGCCATCAGCTCAGGCATCGACGGCCTGTGGCAGCACGTCACGGGCTTGTTCGCTGGGATCTTCGGCGCCCTGGCGGGCGCGGCCCACCAGCTCGTCCTGCCGCTAGAGACGCTCTGGCGCTGGCTTGCCACCATCGTCACCGACACCGCGGGCGTCATCAGCGGAGGCCTCGACGGCCTGTGGCAGCACGTCACGGGCTTCTTCGCCGCACTGGCGGGCGCGGCCCACCAGTTCGTCCTGCCGCTAGAGACGCTCTGGCAGTGGCTTGCCACCTCCACCGCCGACGCCGCCGGCGCCATAAGCTCCGGTCTCGACGGCCTGTGGCAGCTCGTCACGGGCGTCTTCCCCAAAATCTCCGCCTACATCTTCGCCGCTCTGGCTGGCGCGGCCCACGAGCTCCCGCAGAAGCTAGAGGAGCTCTGGCGGTGGCTCAAGGCCGCCGCCGCCGTCGCGCTCCCGTTCGCGCTCGGCGTCGCCGCGGTCCTCCTGCTCCTGGCGCTAATCTGGTTCTGCGGGCCGACCCTGTGCCACGTCACCGTGGGGGTCTGCAGGGCGCTCGTGTCGGCGGTCTGCTACTTTGGACACGGCCTGTACTACGTCGCCGTCGCCGTTCTCCAGGTGCTCGCCGGGTTCCTGCCGCGCTGCGTCCTGTGCCTCAAGGACTGCGCCCTCTTCGTCACCATGAAGGCCCCGGGGGCCGCCGACATGCTGATATCCCGCGCGGCGTTCGAGGCGGCACCTGCGCTCTACTTCCAGATCCTCCGCACCGCCGGCCCCGTCGTGGCCGCCGCCGTCTTCTGCGCGAAGACCGTCGCCGTGATTGTAGCTCCGCCGGTCGCCGCCCTTTTCCGCGTCCCTGTCGGCGCGTAGTCTTGCATGCAAAAGTGAGCTGTGGAATCGAGGATGTATGAGCTCGTTTGACTTGTCCAAATTTGGGTGTGCTGTTGCGTCTGTAACCATTATTAAGCACCTTTAATAAAATCCGAGCATTTCTCCGTTGCATTTTTTTGCTCTGCCAATTCACTAATTTTTTAGTTTTTCTTTTTATGATTACGAAAAAGAATCCTAAACTCTTATCTGTAACTTAGGTTTGTCAAAAACGCATTTCCAACTTTTACTCACCACATCTGATGGAGAGGGCAGCGAAGGTGGAAGTGGCACTGGAACTGGAAGGAGCAGTGGCGCGGAGGAAAAAGAAAAGGCCGTATAAATTTATTTTATAATAAAAAGTTGAAATGGATAGCTTAAGAGTAGTATTAAGCTTCACAACGATGCTGTTGGAGTGAAAAGCGGGAAAGAAGATTGAGAAATGAACTATGTTGTATTCCACTGAAGGGTGAACTGAGTTTATATGACCGAAGGGACACACCCTTCGGGATTGGCCCTTCCGTGATTGGTAAGAAATTTAATAACATCATTAACCACTAATTAATCATTACAAGAAATCGATAACTAAATCTAATTCCTTCATAGATGCAAACCGTGGGGTGAGGGGCATGTTGGTATCTGTTTCTTTTCAAAAGAGAGTAAAGTAAAGCAGTCACTCCATAGTAATGATGCACGTATTGTGGATTCTTTGTCGCGATCGGTATCACCTTTTCCCCAGCGATTCCCTCCTCCTACCTATCAAAAATCTTGGCTGCTATTTCCTCGCAAGTGGTTCCTTGTTTGAGCCGGAGCCAGAGCCACAGGGTCACAAATCTGAATTCACAAACACAGACGCCTCTCTCCGGGAAGCTGCGAGGGACGCCATGGCTTTCCCAGCGACTCCGGCGAGGAAGCTGCTCCTGCCAGGAAGCTCCGCCGTGGCGCGACGCGTCGCCGCTGGCTTCGACCTCGACGGTGCCGGCGACTTCTTCTCGGGCCTGTGGCAGCTCGTCAGGTCGAAGGCCGCCGAGCTCGTGGCCTACCTCGCCGCCCTCTTCTCGGCGCTCGCCAGGAAGTTAAGGTCGACGAGCTCCTTCCGCCGGAGACCCGCTCCGACACACTCCGGCAGTGGCTGCACGTCGCCGTCACCGTGGCGCTCCCGGCCGCGCTGGGCGTCCTCGTGCTTTTCTACGTCGCCCGATGCTGCTGGCGCCGCTGCTGCTGCGCGCGCGGAGGCCGCCGCCGCATGATGGTGGCGCCCGGCCGCGGCGGCGCGCACATGCCGCGGGCCGTGTTCGAGAGCAACCCGCGGGGCTACTTCCTCGACCTCCGCGCCCGGAAGCCCCTCGTGTACTAGCGCGTGCGCGTCCTCGCCGACCTGCATTCGTGTATTTGGTATTGTAATGTCGTAGTCTTTTGTATTGCTACTGTATTGCACGCGTATTTGGTATTGGTAATAGTGAACAAGACATCTCGCTCTGTGTTCAATCTGGATGGGAGCAGCAGCCATCAGCCAATTGGGAGGGGTTGCTTCGGCGTCCTCACGGCCGGGCCGGCCCCAGATGGTGGCCGGCGGCAGTGCCCCCGAGCTGCCGATGGGTAGGGACCTTCTTTAGCATCTTTTGCTTTGGGTGACATGATTTGATTCTCGTTTGTTGTTGGTAGTCAAGGTCGTCGTCCCATGTCGTCGCAAGTCTACACACAGGTTGATTTAGTTGTTGATATGATGTTTTAGTTTGGTGGACGGAAAAGTTTGGATTGAAGTGGAGCCCTTGGCACATAAAGGCACATCCTTGGAAACAAGATCGCACCTTACATTACATTCAACCATAAAAAGAAGCAATTTTGATCTTCTTTTTTGTAATTTCAAAATTTTTGAAACTTTGGAGATCATCTTCCATCTTCAGCATGAACAAACGTCTCTAATCTCTTCTGTTCCTCAAAAATGATTGGAGGTAGTGCTGGCCGCTGGGATCCAGAAGAGCCGCCATGGTTTACCAAACAATAGGGTGCTTGACCCAAACAAACCCCTCACTGCAATGAGTAAGAAGTCATAAGATATCCTAGAAAGAAAATGCGAGTGTAGAATAGATGCTTGCAACCAAAATTTGTTACAAATTAAACGTAGCTCAGCGGTTAAAAATTTAAGATAGTTACGTATATATACTAATAGAGATAATTGTATGCGTTTACGTAAGTGTCTGTCGTACTATATTTCGAAAAAAATTAATCGCAGCCTGACGTACTACAAATGTACCAAAAACTAGCGTCTTATCGACACTCTTCTAGCACGCTCGTGTGCAGTTCGCGCCGTCCCGCTACAAATCCTAAGATCTTTCGTTCAAAATTTGTTTCTCGCCTGTATTGTCTGCCTATGTTGCCTCGCCGCGTACAAGAGGAGAGCCGTCCATCCTGCACAATAAAAACATCCAATCACGGTGACACGTAGTCCCAGACGGCACGGTGAAACACCGCGTAGCGCTGCTGCTGAGCTGCACGTACGTCGGCACGCCCACGTAGTCCCAACGCCGATGCATGCACCGGCGACACGCGTACAATAATGACGACGATGGCTCCCTCCTGGAGAAGACTGGAGCGGCCGAGCGCGCCCGTATAAGTAGGTGGTAGCTGTAATCGTAGTTGGCACACAGCTCCTTCTGATCACCTTCGTCGCAAGCCAAACTCCGAGCAGAGCAGTGAGAGTTGACACCAACGCGCCGGCGCGGATCGAGGCAATGGCCACCCACGCGATCGTGGCGGCGGCCGGCGTCGCGGCCGTGGGCGCGCTGTGCGCCTACTTCCTTTGGCCGGCGGCGCTGGCGGGCGCGGCGACGATGAAGGCCTCAGGCGCCGGCAGGGCGCTCATCTCGAGGGCGGCGTTCTAGGCCAACCGCTCTACTTCCACCTGCTCCGCCACGCCGGGGTCAGAGGGGCGCTCGCCGCCTTCGGTGCGTGACGACTGCACCGGGTGTGTTGCTACTGGACGTCTGGCTATGTAAAACACTCTTGGTACGGGTCCACGAAGAAGAAGTTGCAGCAGTGGGTGTAGCCGTGGGGTGGTAGAGGGCTTCGAATTCGAAAATACATCACGGAGTGTACCCCTCAGATATGTTTATCTAGGCTGTCCAGGTGGTACTTTGGGATGCGAACCTTCATCCCCACCATCTCGTATTTCACATGTATTCGGTTTTTTGATCGCTGTATTTTACTGAGCGGACCCTGCATTCTCTTTCCCACTCACTCGGTCTCTTTTCTCAGTCTCGTCCTCCTGTCTCAGCTCTCTCTCTCCGACTCCACTTCCAGCTCGCTCTCCGTTTGTATTCCCTATTGCATCGCCGGCACCCTTCAGAGCATCAGGATCTACGGGTGAGCCACCGTTGTTGGATCTGTCTCCCCCTTTCCCCTCCCTCTCTCAGTTCTTTCTATCTCCGGCTCACCTTCCCGTTTCTCTCTCAGGGTTCCTTCCACATTTCATCGCTGACAACGCGAGAGAGTTTGGTCTATGTTCTACGGCGTACCCTTTGCCGCCCTTCTGCTGGTATCGCTTGGCCATCCGTTTGAGCTTGGCCATCCATTTGAGCTGAAGCATCGCATGGCCAGTTGTTCTCTCATAGGTAACTGAACCACCTCCCCCCCCCCCAACGCCCCCCCCCCCGGCCCTCCCATCCAAAGGATACCTTCGGATATCCTGGAGGTGGTGAGTTTACAGGTAGGGTGTCACCGAGACCAGAAACTCGAAAGCGCAACAAACATAAGCTTTAGATAGGTTCGAGCTGCCGAGAGTGTAATACTCTAAGTCCTGTGTGATTTGTATTTTTTAGGTGATGATCGGGTGATCTTCTGTTTGGATAGGTTCGAGCCGCCGAGAGTGTAATACCCTACGTCCTGTGTGATTTGTATTTTTTAGGTGGTGATCGGATGATCTCCTATTTGGAGAGCGTCCTTGTCCGCCCTTATATAGTCTGAGGGGACATGTTTACATGGAAGCTCTAGTTGGGTACGAATACAGGGTCCTACTTGAGTGGTTTTAGGATAGTTTCCTACTGTGTCCGACTAGTTTTACTATTGTATAAGTAGTTTTACTCCACTACGAGTAGTTACAACAGATGTAGGGTGTAGGCCATATTACATCCCTTATCATAGCAAAAGTACACCACGCGCACAGTCTCGTGTGTCCGGATCTGACAAGCCCCCGAACTCTTCGTAGTCAAGTACTGCAGGCGTCCGAATACTTCTGAAGGCGTCTTCGAATTCTTCCAAACTTTATCCTGAAGGTATACTTCCCCAAGTACTTCCCTGGCTGCATCAAGGCTGTGAGGTGCTCATGTCCCGATTAGTTGTCAAGTCTTCTTTTATATAGGGGTGCGATTAAATTCGCACTCCATATGGAGTATCCTTCGAGCCTTAGGTTGACTCGTAGAATCAGGCTGAGGGTCAATTTAATCTTAAGTCTTCCGTCCTTATCTTCCAATAAATTTGAAAAATAAGTCACTGACGACACGTGTCCCGCAGCCCCTGAGCCTTGAATCCAAATCCTGAAGTTTTGGAATAAAGGATCCAAAGAATCGTGACATGCAATATATGACAGTAGAGATTTGATGGTTAAGATGGACAAATCGGTTCAGTAAATTTGAAAACCTCTTTTTTCAGCAAGCATTCCCTGGAAAAAAATATTAAACAAATAACTTTACCAAAAAATACCGTAAATTACCACTCAAATCAAACCTTCATTGCTGAGAGCCGTGTCGTAACCGGCCCCCGAGCCTGGTAACTAGATGAATCGCATAGGATATGCCTAGTAGTCGGTGACGCCAACCCTCGAGCCTAGATATTGGCCAAGTTGCCGCTGAATCTTGAACCGTCAATGAAGCTGACTAGTCGGAGTCGATTCCGTCTAGTTTTGTAGGTGAGACGAGTAGTCGAAAAACTCGCCAGCGTATCGCCGAGCAGAGTCGATTCCGTTTAGCTTGTAGGCGAAACGAGTAGTCGAAATAGTCATCAGCGTATCGTCGTGCATTCTTCACGAAGTTCAGTAGTCGCCGACGGCTGTCGATGAGCCCAACTAGTTGGAGTCGAATCCGGCGAGTAGTAGTTTTAGTCTGCGACGTGTAGTCGAGCGTTCTCACGAAGTCGAAGTAGTCGTTGGCGATTGTTGCTGAAACCAACTAATCGGAGTTGAATCCAACTCGTCCAGCAGCATGGTCCAGGTCAGGTCCTCTGCAACGTAAATATAAAAGTACATTGTAACTGATATACATGATATCATGTTGGGCGCAAATCCCAGTATTGTAAAATGCATGAATTTTTTTTCACGTTGTACTCTTGCTGGGTCATGTAATATCTCCGGGTAGGTAGCCTGTTACGTTAGGCACCTGATCTCTGATTGTTGTAAACCATTGCACAGGAAACGTGGCCGCGTGCACGTGTAGTTGCATAGGTGCACAGAAGAATCAAGGTTTCACGAATAGAGTACGCTACTTGGGTACTGTAGCAACCGTTGAGAGAAAACTAGAGCAGTCGGTGCTATGCGAAAGAAGAGAACACTCGTGGAGCGCACTTATAGGATGTAACCCGACCGCCCGTGTTGCAAGGCGGACCGTGCAGGCAATCGGGAATAGGCATGACATGGCATGTGAAGAGAATGCTCGTCGCGCAAAAAAGTAGGCGGCGAAGCGTAGATCTGGAGGGTTTGATGCCCATCGAGAGACGTACCCAAATAAATAGCCGATCATGTGAAAAATAAGTCGGAAGAGGCATAAGAGACTTAGCTTGATTCGTGAAAGATTATCTACGAGCCGCAGTGACCGTTGATGGAGCTGCGATGATTTGTTGATAAAGCTGACTAGTCAGAGTCGATTCCGACTAGTCGTTGACGGAAGTCCACTATGGACTAGTTTTCTTGCCGAAACAAGAAGTAGTCGGAGTAGTCGAAGTAAGCCCACCCGTGGACGAGTGTCAATGAAACCGCAGCAGTCGTCGATGGAGCTGCGACGGTTTATTGATGAAGTCAACTAGTCGGAGTTGATCCCAAGTTGTTGACCGTGCGGAGCTGGTCGCCAAGTAGTTTAAGGCTCTTTAGCGACTAGTTTCTAGTCGAGACTAGGAGTTGAAGTAGTCGTTGACCATGCAGATTTTTTTAAGTAGTCGTAGCTAGTGGCAGTAGTGCGTCGGCATTGCGGCGCTAACTGAAGTCGAGCCGCGTCGTCGTTGTGGTACGGGCTGAATTCGAGTCCATCACGAGTAGAAGCCCGGTTGGATCAAGACTCATTCATCCTCATGGTTTCCTATTAGATTGGAAAATTAAATTCCGCTAAAATTATCGGCGAGGTCATCAATATCACGGCAGGATACTGGAGCAAATTCTGTCGGCTCTCTGGTTTCAGCGAGGTGGCTGCTGAAGCCACCACCATCGTCGGCGATATAGAAACAGAAGCCGAAGACGGACGCCGTGCTCTCATCGGGCATAGCGCTGGCGAAATTGAACAATACTATCGAGTTTTCCGGTGGATGCTCGATGAACACCCCTATCTGGCGCGCCAGCTGTCGGAGTTTTACCGCCACGCCCACCGAGAGATAGCCCCGATATGGTGAATTTGTAGGTAGAATGTCGCCGAGATCAGAAACTAAAGGTGCTAGAAACACAAGTGGGTTTAGACTGGTTTAGATCGATTTATAAAATTTGAAAACAGATCTTGCAGTCGCAGAGGGTGAAAAAAGAGGTCAGGGAGCTCCAGAGCATAATTTTTTTGTGTAACTCCAACAAAACGCAGGAAGAGCAAGGAAGAGAGAGAATGGCTGGATTATAACTCGCTGGTGAGGTCACCAGCGTAGGCCAACCAGGTACTGTGGATCCTCGACACGGCGGCTGCGGCGCAGGTAGAGCTGATGTGATGCCGGGGAGAGAGAAGGAACAGAAGGGTTCGACGCAGCTGCAGCGCAGGCGCAGAATGGACGCGAGGAGATGCAGGTGAGGGAGGAGGGCAGGGAGAGAAGGGATCGACATGGCGGAGGCGCAGGGGCGGAGCTGCCGTGAGGAGATGCAGGTGAGGGAGGAGGGCAAGGAGAGAAGGGGTCGACATGGCGGAGGCGCAAGCGCAGAGCTGCCGTGAAGAGATGTAGGCAAGGGAGAAAGAGAGCGAGAGAAGGGATGAGGAGAGACGGTGCCGGCGCAGGCGCAACTGCCGCAGGGGAGGAGAGGGAGAGAAGGACGAGATGGGAGAAACCAGGATTGGTCGCGGAACGACAACGGCGATGGCAGAGGGTTCAAGATCCGGCCGCCGGAAGTCGGATGCAGCACTGCATCCGAGGATTCTTGCGCCACCATCAATGGCGGCTGCAGGGGGGCTGGGCTTGGTGCTCGAGTGCCGAGGATGGTGGCGTAGGTGCAGGCACAGTGGAGAAGCCAGGTTGTATGTGAGACCGTATATCCAGAGTATAATGAAAAACGGGAAAAATACACACCTGACAGCGTCTCACACCGCTCCACATCCCAACGTGTGCGTCCCCACCCCAGAGCGGCATGCAACGGTTGTGATAAACACTGAGGGTACAGTCCAAAATATCGCGTTGCTTTGAATTTTGACGTAAGATAATGTGAGGGTCGAGCTCTAAATTAGCTAGATTCTAATCTTATTTTATTTTAAGCTAAGAGTATATAAAGTTGAATCGTGAATAGAGCATTACTACCAATGATCCGTTATCTACTGTAGCTATAGGAGTCCATGCTGCTTTTGTGGTTTGTCAGTTCCCTAGCAACTTAGCTGTACTGATCACTGATGTGAGCTGCTTATGTTGTGTGTTAAGCCATATTTTGTGCCGATTTCATCAGAGCTTGCATGCCAGTGGTATGGTATGTCCACGAATCTTGCTTGTGTATGCGCGAGATAACGCTTTGCAACCAAACCCAGATTGGAATGCCAACCATCTAGGCCTGAATCTGGAAGGAGTTATCGGCCGGGCCTGAATCTGGCCTACCATTTGTCTTGCGTTTTCGCTGCGCTCTCAACTTGTTCACCTTGCTTGCATTGGGAAGTGGCCGGATCGGAGGTGTAGCCCGAAGCAGCGACCAGCGAGTAGCCGCTCGTCGCCTTGGGACCAAGCACGTACGCGCGGCATGCGGAGCCTCTTTCGAGTTCCCAGGCAGCTACCGTTTCCCGACGCGCGCGTTCCACGCGGCCGTCCTCCCGGGACGAGACGGCCGGGAGGTTGCCAATGCGCGCACGCGCACGCAACGCCACGCCATGAAGCCATGCCACCCGAAGACGACCTTTCCTCTCCGTTCGGATGGAGTAATCTCTACCAGGCTCCGTCTCTACATAAACACCACCCCGCCCACCTTGCGGAGCCCACACCCCTCTGCGCAACGCAACCGAGAACCGAAATGGCCACCGCCACCACCACAACCACCCACGAGTCCCTCGGCGCGAAGCTCGACCGCCTCATGGAAGACGTGAAAGGCGTGGCTTGCAGGCACCCCGTCGCGGGAGCCCCGGCCGTCCTCTCGTCGGCGCCGTGGGCGCCTACTTCCTGTGGCCCATGGCGGCCCCGGCCGTCGCCATGATGAAGGCGCCCGGAGCCGGCGGCGTGCTCGTCTCCCGCGCCGAATTCCTGGCGAAGAAGAAGCTCTACTTCAAGCTCCTGCACTCCGCTGGCGCTACGGCGGCGGTCGCCGCTCTGCTGTAGTAGGCCGGAAGCAATGAAGCAGGCGGTTCGAGTTCGGATTAGCTGTGAGCTTCGAGTAGAACTTTATGCATGCATGCGCGATGTACTGACATCTAGTGGATCAATTTCCTGTTTCTTCAGTGTCCAAATAAACTTGCAACTTTCAGTTCAGCGTGTTGTCATGATCCATCCATGTGGCAAGCCACAGATGCTCCTCTTCGAATTTCTGTTTTTCTTCTTTCTCTGCACCCTAGTTGTCTTCATGGACCCAATGTTTGACGTGATTATTATTTTTTTTGGCGAGTTGCTTCATCCATGATTCCCCTACCGTCTGCAAGGGCGTCGCATAGCCAACGCTCCAAGATGTTACGCAATTTTCAGGAAGCTTTCACTGCGCAGAAAATTACGCACGGTTGTCTCGAGCTAGACGAAACCACCACAAGTTGAGCGGATGCAGGCCACGGACAGCGTTGCCGGCGGTGCCAACGGCTGGCCAGGCGAAGAAGAACTGCACAGTGCCGCCGCGTTCCTGCCGTCTGTCCATTGCCATGCCCACCGGCCGGCCAATCGCAGAAGACGACAGAAAGCAGGCCTGACATCGGCAGGCACATGATGCGCCGTAGCGGCATCGCCATGCCTGCCGCCCACCTTCTCCCTCCATGGATGGCTTGCTTGCATCCGGAGGTCTGAAACTCTGAATCGCGAGCTGTCGATTGGGACCGGCCGGGAATGGCGGAGGAGAGGAGGTGGGTACGAGGGGGCGCGACAGGATGAAACCTGCGGGGAACGGAAAGGGGGAGATCCGGAGGAGGTGCGCTAGTTCGTCGCCGACAACGGCCGCGCCGGAGCCGGACGGGAAGCCAATCACCCGCGGCAACATGGCTCTTGCCAATGGTACCCGTTTCGAGGGGGCTTTATGTAAAAAGTTGGATCCGAATATTTACGGATAACCCCCTAAATCGGATCGCGATTATTAGGGAGTTTATTGTAAACTGTAGGGGCCGCTCCGAGCTCCCCGGATCTCTCCGGATCAGAGAACGCGCCGCCTCCACTCGATGCACCTTCGTCCAGATCATCCTGAAACGCGGACGCACTGGAGAAAAGCGGGATGAGGCGAGAGAGATGCAGGTGCGCGCGGGTCATGGTCTTCCGATGTGCGCCGGCCGACGCCACCGCGATGCGTGTTGCGGCCGGCAACATCGCCATTGCCGTCCAGCGCGCGTCCTCCCCCTGAACGGAAGGGCTCCAGTTGCTTCCGCCAACCACTGCTAGAGCCAGGACGTCACGGGATCATCCCCTGGCCCGCGGTGCGTTTAGACCCCCGCCATCTCCGGCCGGCAGGGGCCGGGAGCCGCATTTGCCTTCGGCGGTGGCGACCATGGGTTGCTTACTGCAGGAAAGGAGAGGATCATCACACGATCAGATTCAGAGGAATACTGCATCGAACCGTCGACGTCGAGGTCCGCGCTCGGCTCAACTTGACTACCGCCGCCGCCGCCGTCACATCTCGACACTGATCAGAGGAGACACGTGCCTGATTGGAGATCCTGGTGTTGCAAAGAGTGTTATGCGGTGTTGGTCTTGCCGCTGAAGTCTAGAAACATTCCACTTGCAAATGAGAGGGTGGACTGAGCTAAGACTGACCTTATGATTACTGTACCTCTTTTCTAACAGGTAAATGCACTCCATCTACCGCCCCCCCCCCCCCCCCTCCCTGTGTATCCAATTCCAATCATGCACTCACAAGGTAATTCAGTTAGTGAGGTTTGCACCAAGGCATTCTCAAATGTGATTCCACTAACCACCGGTTAGCCTGTGAAAGTATTTGGAATAGTGACTTCCTGCTCCTATGTGAAACCTTTTGATGCAGGTTCCTATTTATACACGAGAATGTGGTTTCCATGTGTACCATGCACTTGATCTGTTGTCAGGCTTTCTTGTTAATAATCCGGAGACACTGCAGGATACACCACTGTCCATCCTAAGCTCCATACCTATCACGTTATCTCTGTCCAGACTCCAGAATTCAATTTGGTACAAAATTTTAAAGTTATTGAAAAAAATTAACAGAATGCATCCTTGATGCAGATTTCCCTTCCTTCTAAGTTAGTAGAAAAACGTTTCAATATTTGTAATGCCTCAGAAAAGTTTCAACAATGGCCCTTGGCCCGTGAGACTCTGTTTTAAACTCAGGCTAAAACAGGTTCAGAAGTCCACAAAGTCTTTTCAAAGCGCATAACGCACACTTGTAACATGGTAGACATCGACATGCAACAATACTTAAACTAACCACGGCCAGGGTGGTTCCGTCCATGACATGGCAATTGGCAACATTTCTAATGCAGCAGGCAACTCCAAGCCACCAGCCATATGACAAAAGACAAATAGCAGCTAATAGTCAGCTGTTGTGGCGTTCTAGAATTGTTGGAGTACCTTGTGCTTTTGTTTATTTCCAGATAGACGATACTGCAGTAGCAGCCAACTTTGGCATCACCAAACTCCACTTTCTGCTACTTTCATGACAATGCAGTTTACATAAGAACAAGATTATGGGCCAAACCGTAGGGGTGACCCGGACCGGACTTAACCGAACGCAAGTTCAATCGTGGGCCGGGATTCCAAGCAGGACGGGGTGACCCACGTGGATCGGCCCGCGATCCCGGCCAATCCCGATGGAAACGAACAGGGCCGAATCGAGTTTACACCCGGGAATAGAGTTTAGAATGGACCCAGGCTGTTTCACGTCTAAAAATTAGACTCCAAATGGAGCTAATCGAGTTAATCGCGTCGTCTATTCGTCGCCCTGCGCGCGCCGATGCATGGCAGAAGGGGGAGAACATTCGCTGCAGGTGAGCCCGCGCTACTGTTCTTCCTCCTCCTCCAGCTCGCGGCGGTAATGGCTGCAGGTTAGGGGAGGGAGGTTGCCCGTGGTCATCGGCGGCCACAGAAAAGGAGGGAGGGGGTGGAAGGTGAAAAGGAAGACCAGCGATGGTGGCGGGTTGCGGACGGCGGTGGTCGACAGCAGACCCATTAAATTATTGGATGTTCTCTTAATGATTTGTGTGCCAACGGGTTTATTGACAGATTGACAGGAATGTCAATAAATTCCAAAATACATTTCGTTGCTCAGTAGCTACGACTGTTTTTTTAATCGGTACTGCAGTAGCTCTTTGGATAGGTATTGGAGCAACATTACCCATTGATAAATCCTTAACTTTAGGTCTTTGTTTGGTATTTTTCGAGTTTATTCATTCAACCGCGAAGCCCCATGCATAGGTATCTAGAAAATAGTTACTTCCAAGTGAGTCTTTCCTAAATATCTAAAATCTATTTTATTATGATTCATTTCGTGAAAATATAGATTGCGCCAAAGATACAAAATTGCTGTTCTTCCTTTTTATTCTAACTCGGGCGGTGGCTTGACATCCGATAGACCAGGGATCGAGCGAGGGAGCTCAGGTCACAGGCGATTAGCGGCGGTGACGGTGGAGGGTGGCGGCGGCGCCGGAGGCGGGGGAAGGCGGGGACGCATCTGCGATTGGACGAATTCCAATCACATATGATAGAAATACATGCCCCTGAGTTAATCGGAAATATTATTCATAATACGTGTGACTAGCCACTGTATAATCGTAGATGTCCGCTGGAGATAATAATATTCCACTGCGACTAGCCATTGTATAATCGCAGATGTCCGTAGATAACAATGTTCCACTAGCGGACATCTGCGATTATACAGCGGCCAGCAGCATTTACTATATATAACATCCCATCCCCGAGTTAATCACCTCTCATCCTCGTTACGAGTGGAGCAACGAGTAAACGCGCTCAAAACTCTTTTACCTTGGGAAGTACTCATGCATGCATGAAGGCGGCGGCGTGCGGAGCCTGTCCGGGTTCCCAGGCAGGCCGGCCGATTCGTGTCCCGACGCGGCGCGTTACACCTCCCACGCTTCGTCTTCCCGAGACGAGACGGCCGGCCGGCTGGCCGGAGCGAATGAGCACGCAATGAAGGCAGGCAGCGCAGCCGCCTCTCCCACCTCGACCTACCACTACAAATACCCCTGTCCCCTCCCCCTCCACATCTACCACACGCCACACACCACCGGATCGGTCGCTTTTGGTCATCCAAGATCCAGCCGCGCCGCGCGCTCTAGCCTGCTCCTGACGCTCGTCGAGCGCGATGGCGAAGGACGACGAGAAGGCCGCCGGCGGCTCCGCGGCGTTGGCGATACTCGCCGTGGGCGCCGTCATCTCCTACTTCCTGTGGCCCGTGGCAGCCCCGGCGGCGGGCGTCATGATGAAGGCGCCCGGCGCCGCGGGTTTCCTCATCTCCCGCGCCGCGTTCCTGGCAAACCCCCAGCTCTACTTCGCCCTCCTCCGCACCGCCGGACCGGCGGCCGCAGCGGCCGCGTTCGCCTCCTAGCGGCGAGGTGAGCTGGTACAAGTAAATAAAAGATGGCCGGTGGGCGGTCACTTCGCGCGCCGTCGATCACATGTGCACCCAGCAGCTGCGAATTTACCTTTATTATGCCGACTATCGATCCAAATATATTATGTGTGTTGAGTTGCGTTCCAAATTCAGTTGCACATAAAAGTTGTGACGGAGCGTAAAGGAGGTCCGTCGCCGGAGGCTTGGGCCGGAGTGAAGCGGCACTCTTGATACATTGAAGTTCTTGCTGGCTGACGCCTATGATTTTTCCCTTCCGCATTAGTTAGATTTTCCACGTTAAATCTCGTGTCCTCTTTCAGTTTGATCTATTTACTTTCATCGTTTATTCGTCATCATTTATAACACTATCAGAGTTCATGGCTATGGTTTTGCATGCTGGCACTCTACTCGTATTGCGTCCTACGCTTCTGCGTGTTCATGGATGTCCTGCACGGCCATTGATCTCGCGATCATACGAGTGATGTACGGTGTTGAGCTCCTTCCAGCACATCCATGCGGGCACGGATCGCGTTGTGACGTGGCACATAACCCGGACTACGTTTCCACTTCCCTCCCTCCCTGAAGAAAAATGTTACAGCGCGCAGTGAGAAACTGAAAATTTCCTCTGACATGGGACACGAATCGCCAGCACAGCACGGTAAAATTTTCACACGGGCGTCAACGTCAGTCCACCTCACTCTCAACACGTCGGCTTGAGCAGACGCGTGTCTGCCGTTCGGCCAACCCACCTCAACCCGGCCTGCTGCATATTCCCTGCCGTTCGAGCCGGGCCTATAAATCGGGCGGCGCAACGCCTGCGCACCCCCACCTCCGCCTTCAACACACTCCGCCCATCCTCTCACGCGCTGTCGCAACTCCCAACCCACACAAAGCTCCTCGTCGGAAACCCTCTTGTTACTAGCTAGCAGCGGCAGGATGGTTTGGACCCCTGCCGTTGTCCTCCGCACGGCCGCCGGCGTGGCCGTGGGCGCGGCGTGCGCCTACTTCCTCTGGCCGGCTCCGGTCGCCATGATGAAGGCGCCGGGGGCCGCCGGCCTCCTCATCTCGCGGGCGGCGTTCCTCGCGAACCCGCAGCTCTACTTCGAGCTGCTCCGCACCGCAGGGGTCCAGCCCGCGGTGGCCGCCTTCGCGGCTCGATCCATCTATCGAGCACGTCGCGTCCCGGCCGATCCTTGCGTTGTTGCCGTGTTAGAGACTAGCTGTGGCGTTTTGTGCTCTACCAGTAGTTTGTACTGTGTTGGAGGTCCGATGTTCTGTGCCGCTGGCCTGCTCTAGTGTTAGCTAACTATGCGAATTCCTGCAGTGTCGCTTGCATGTACCGTAAGCGTTATCCAGTGGCGTTATCGAAGTATACGCTCCTACGCAGTGGTGCGGTGCCTTACTAACTGTACTCTGCTTGGGATTTCGTCGTTTGACATGTTTTTCTTCGGCATCGCCACGTTCTTGGCTTGCTGGATACGGTATGAAATGATCGCTAGCTGTTTGCAGGTTGCAACAGGACCCTCCTCTTAGCCATGGATGGTAGTAGTTCTGGTGCTGATCCACCAAGTAGTATTATCCATGAGCTACTTAGCTGCAATGTTGACGACTCGATCTTGTCCAAGGAGCTCGCTTGCAAGTGGTATGGGCACAAAAGAGCTTCCTTGTGTAAACGTGCCAGCCATGGTGGCTGAAATCTGCACATGCTGTAGGAGATTTAAGTTCTCGCTGGGGGCCGCATGCCGCGTGCGGATTGCGGGAGCGCCGGAGCCTCTTCGAGTTCCCAGCCTCCCAGGCCGGATTCGTGTCCAAGATTACTGCAACGCTTCGTCCTCCGGAGACGAGACGGCGGGGAGGAGCAAACGCGCACGCACGCCGCAGCACAGTAAAGGCCTGCAGCCACCTCGCCTTTACCTCGACCTACCGCTACAAATAGCGCCCCCCCACCCCCCCCCCCCCCCCCCCCCCCGCCGCGTCGATAGCCGTCCCCAATCCACATCCCAGCGTGCCACCACGCACCGGCAGATCGACCGCTCTCATCCAAGAACCTGCAGCTGCTCCCGACGATGTTCGTCGTGGCCGCCGCCGTCATCTCCTTCCTGACGTTCCTGTGGCCCGTGGTGTCCCCGGCGGCAGCGGCCGCAACGATGGTGGCGCCCGGCGCCGGCGGGCTCCTCATCTCCCGCGCGGCGTTCCCGGCGAACCCCAAGCTGTACTTCGCCATCTCCCGCGCGGCCGGCCCGGCAGCAGCCGCCGCCGCGTTCGTTGCCTAGTGGTGTGATGTGATGGAGGAGTAAATAAAAGATGCCTCCGTTCATGTCGCTCGTTTGAGCGCCGGCGTTCTACTCGTCTCGTGTGTCACCCGTGCTTCTGGTTCTGGATGTTCTCAATGTTCATCGATCGTTGCCTTGCACGGCCGATAACTAACCCCGCGATCGGAACAGTGATGATAGCGTCGATCTTTTTGGTAGCTCGCCTCGATCTGTGACCGCGGTGTACGGCATAGGTGTGCAGTGTACGGCATGGACTGCCTCTAGCTGCAGACATTCACTTCGACACGACCTCGGCGGTAGAAGGCTCTCTCCACGGAACAACACGAGTAATCTGCGCACAGTGAGAATTTCCGCTGGGGACATTGGCCACGAGTCGCCTGCGCGGCGCGGTAAATTTCCACGCGGGCGTCCACGTCAGTCCGGCTCACTCTCAACACGTCGGCTTGAGCAGACGCGTGTCCGGCGCTCGGCCAACGCCCGGATCCATCCAACCTCAACCCGGCCTAGCTGTAAACTGGGTCGCCGCAAGCGCAGCGCATGCCCACCTCCGCCTTCTTCAACCAACCCTCCGTTCATCCTCGCACGCGCTGTGACGCACCCACGATGCTCCACACGATGAACTCCACCCTGGCCGGTGTCCTCCTCCTCAGGGCCGCCGGCATGGGCGTAGGCAAGGCCTGCGCCTACTTCCTCTGGCCAGCCGCCGCTCCGGCAGGGCGCCGTGATGATGAAGGCGCCGGGTGCTTCATGCCGGGCGTCCAGGCTGCGGTGGCCAACCCGCAACTATACTCCCAGCTGCTCCGCAACGCCAGCTGTTAGGATTGATCTTGTCCGACTCAGTCCAACGATCGAGTCAGAGTCCTGTCCTGATCGGCACCCCCGAGATGTGGTTGGTGGGCTCCCATCGCGCAGCGCTATATAGAAGAGGTGGGGGTCGCGGGGGCACGTATGCCAAAGCTCACCGTGCCTAAAACCCCACCGATAAAACCCTAACCAATCTACTGGGGAGCGCTGAAGCGGGGGGAAGTTCGCCACCTTCTGCACTGCGCCGTCACCGTTGTTCACTTTCGCGCCGCCACTCCTGCACCCTCGACGTCGTCGTCCTCGACCATTATCATCACTCTCGCCACCACAGCACCGACAACATCGCCATGGCGAGTTCCTCCACCAAACTCGAAGGTCGATCTCCCTCTATCTATCTCTCCCGTTTATGTGTACCCCAGATGTAGTCTGCTTTTAATGGAAAGATCCGTCTGATCTACGCCTAGATGATCCTAGGGCTATAAAAATAGTATCAGACGTCTACACTAGCGTGTAAATCTAGTCGGGGTAGAAAAAGCAGAAGAAGAAAGAAGGAAATTCGATCTTGAGTCAAAGAAGCAAAATACAAAACCCTAACCCTAGCAAGAAAGAGGCCGCGGGACCTACCTGGCTCTCGCCGCCACCATCATCGCCGGTAGATGCCGTGAGGGTAGCCACACTCGAGCTGCCGGTTTGGCCGGCGGACCACCGCAGTCGCACAGGAAGAACCCGAGCCGCCGAGCTCGCCGGTGCGCTGCCGCTCCACACGAGGGCCCAGGGCACCACCGCAAGGCCGCTCGACGGCGGCGTGCTCACACACTGGTGAGCGCGCGAGCCGGCGAGGGGCTAGCGGTAGCGCCGTCACCTCCCTCAGGCCGCCATGCTCGGCCGCCGCGCAGCAGAGAGAAAAGGGGGGGGGGAAGAAATGGGGTTAGGGTTTTTGGGGTGCGGCCCTAGGGTTTTTGACCCGGCCGAGATCAACGGAGGGCCGTCGGATCTGATCGGACGGCCAGGAGCTACTGGTCCAGGCGAGGCGGCGCTTTCCCAGCCTAGGCCCAGGTTGCGGCCTGGGACGCGGAGCGCACAGCGTGTGAGCAGGCCGTGGGCCGCGTAGGCGAGCGGGCCCAGGCGAGCCGAGCCGAGCCGAGCCATTTTTGAGCCGAGCCGAGCCATTTTTGAGCTGGGCCGCGTGCGCAGGAGCGAGCAGGCCAAGCCGATGCGAGATGGGCTGCTGGCTGTTTTTGCCAGCTGGGCCGCATGTGCAGTGAAGTTCTTGAATTAAGTTCATTCTTTTCAGTAGCTCTTTTGATGAATTTTTGTATGGTTTTCATCTCTAATTTGTTTGCACCAACGTGACTCTTTTTAGAGAGTATATGAGTATATAAAGATGCTTCTGAAAATGTATTTTATTACGTTTCCGCTGCTTTAATGTTTATGTTCATCTTCTAATTAAATTAGAACCAATGGGACAATTTAATTGGAAGAGTAGTTAAATTTTCAAGTTTATTATGCTATTATTATTTTTCTGACCAAAGTTTTTTAATATGAATAAAAAATAGAGATAAGTAGAAAAATAGAGATAAGTGTTGAACTAAGGAGATATATGAGAGATCGGTTCAAGTGTGCGGAGAAGCAGGAGCCTGGAATATTGATGAGAGGTTCTCAAATGGGGAAGTGGGGAGTTATTTCAAAGATTCCTAGGAGATGCTTACAGTGTAATAATAATCTCTTATATATTTTTATAAAATTGATGTGACAAATGCAAAATCATCCTTTATTTCTCATATGCTGGCACACTCGCATTATTGCACGACCGAAATAAAAAAAAAAGATTACACGGAGTATGCCAAACTTCTCCCGTAACGTGGCCACGGGAAGTTCCAAAACATGTTCGTGCAGGTGCAACCTCTCATACACAAAGTGCCAGCAGAATCGCAAAGATTCGCTCCAAAACGGTCAGCATCTTGAAAATGATTATCACGCGAAGGCCAGCCCTG
Source organism: Panicum hallii (assembly GCF_002211085.1). Taxonomy (NCBI): domain Eukaryota; kingdom Viridiplantae; phylum Streptophyta; class Magnoliopsida; order Poales; family Poaceae; genus Panicum; species Panicum hallii. The sequence continues at coordinate 54,165,250 of NC_038043.1, forward strand.
TCCCTTGCAGCTTCTCCCGGACGATCCCGTCCAGCCGCGCCGCCATCTCCGGCGTCATGTGGTTCGCCCAGTCCCCGGCGACCCCCTTCCGGAAGAAGGCGTCGCGCGGCATTGCGCGGTACCTCCCCGCGGTGCCGCTGCCAGCCTTGTTCACCTCCAGCCCCTTCATCTCGCCGAAGCTGCACAGCTCCACGACGGCCGCGACGTCGCCGGCGGCCTCCTCCGCGGCGGTGAACGGCCGGCCCATGAACTCGGCGAGCCGCCGCACGTTCGCGCCGGTGTCCCGCAGCAGGTCCTCGTACTTGAGGAAGAGCACCCGGTCCGGGCGCGCCACGCTCGCGCGCCAGTAGGAGAGGACGTGGTCCCAGACCGGGCCGGCCGCCACCGTGCCGTCGCAGACGGACTCGAACGTCTCGTCGAACGAGAGGTCGGGCTTGGTGCGCCGGAGGAAGTGCCACAGCGAGACGACCATGTCCTTGGGGTCCCGGCAGACGTACACGACCCGGCACCCGCCGGCGGTGACCGGGGTCGGGAGCAGCGTGCAGGGCAGGTGCGTGTTCATGAGCCGCGGCGACGGGAGCGCGTCCAGCTTGGCCTCCTCCCCGGCGGCGAAGATCTCGTCGATGAACGGGACGCAGTCGTGCGGGTTGAGCCGGCGGAGCGGGTGCCCGGGCGCTGCGGGCGGGTGCGCGGCCCGCGCCGCGGCGGCGAACGCCAGCGCCTTGAGCCACGTGGTGCCGCACTTGGGGTAGCTGGCGAGGACCACGTCGTCGGGGCGCGGGGCGAAGCGGCGCTGGAACACGACGGTGCCCGGCACCCAGTGCTCCGGCAGCCAGAAGCCCTGGTACAGGCGCAGCTCCAGGATGGACTGCTGCCGGCGCGGCAGCGCGGCCACGAGGTCGCCGAACTCCTCCTTGGGGGTGTGCTCCGGGACCGTGCCGTCGTCGACGTCCTTGAACGGGACAGGGCCCGAAGGAACCGCCGTGGTGGCAGCGGCGGAGGCCATGGAAGGGAGAAGCAGCGCGCAGGCGGAGAAGCGAAGTGGACTGTCCTGTCAGTGACTGACGGCGTGGTTTCCTCCGGGCGCGCGGGCCAGTTTTATACTAGAGGATTGTGGTGAGGTGGGCCCGTCAGGCAAGCTCCTTTTTGACTCGACGTCGACGATGGTAGGATCAAATTTTGACTTGGATGCTGAGTTGGTGCAAACTTGGCGCGCCCGTCAAGAAGTAGAGCTCCACGGGCAAGGCACGCCACTCATGCATTGCATATTTTACTCTTTCTATATATAATCTTGTTCACTAATATTAAGCCGAGCTAATTTTGAAATGTTTTCCAAAATGCTTTTGCCTCCCATCCGGGCCGAAGAAAAGAAGACCCAAGGGCGGCCTGCGCGATAAGGCCGGCAGGCCATGGTGGAGGTAACCTTTCTCGTAGCCCTTAAAGGCTAAAGAGATGAAGTGACCCGCGCAAGCCCACGCCCAAGAGATGAAGTCACGGGATATGGGCCAGGCTTTGGAGCTGGGCTTCCTTCGGAATGGGCCCAAACTAGGCATCTCCCTCCCTCAGTCGAGCCGGGCTGCCATTTCCGCCCAACCCGCGCCACAGGAGGACGACACTGACGAGGGAAGACTGCCAGGCCGCGCAACCGCCGCCGCCTCCGCACCCCCTCCTCTCGCGGGGCGCGCCAAAACCAGCCACCGGTAGGAGTGAGCGCGGCGCCGCGGCGGGCTTCCGAACCGCAACCCTACCATCCTCCCTCCCCTGGCCGCACTTGCCGATGGCCGCCGAGCAGGAGGGTAGGGAGGTCCAGGTCCGGGCCCTCGACTCGCGGTCCACGACCGTCAGGCTCGCCCCCGGCGCCTCCGTCCGGGACCTCAAGGCCGCGCTCCGAAGCTCCTTCCCGCCCGCGCAAGTCGCCCCCAGCTTCCACCTCTTCCTCAAGGTGCCGCGCAACAGCCTCTCTCTCTCTCTCTCTCTCTCTCTCTCTCTCTCTCTCTCTACCTACCTACCTCTAGGCTCTAGCTCTCCGGCCCGGCGTATGCCAAGACCTTGTCTCGCTTCATGCCATTCAGGCCTCATTGGGTTCAGATGGTTGCAGTTGCAGGCTTCGTGCCTCAGCATAATCGACACTAGACATCTGCAGCTGCACCTTAGTCACGATGATTCCCTTTTTCCTCTCCTGTCAAGGGTGCTAAATTGCGTTTGGACGCTGAGGTTGGCAGCCTTGCCATCGGTGATGGGGAATTCGTCGTTCTCGTTCCCTTCACAAGGTCGCCACAGCAATGTTCTTCAGTGAGCGTGCCAGGTCAAGAGCAGGGCGCCAATCCACCAAAACAACCAGAAGTGTCAGCTGCGGCTAATTCAGCTTGGCAAGACATTATGGATGACCTCTCAGCAATGCCATCCAGCCCACAGTCTGATATTGCACCCAAAGATTTTTACTCCTCATCTGGCCCGGGCTCTGGGACTGGGAGGTCTGCAGAGGATACGCCACCGTGTCAAAATTCATCATTTGGATCTTCAAGGAAAAGGAAAAAAGCATGCAAGGAAAATGGAAATGGTTCCCCAGAAACCCTTCCCTCTGGAGAAAATGGTACGGCTGAGAAGCAGAAGCCCAACATGAGTAAGAAAAGTGGGGTGGCCAAATCTGCAGCTACATCATGTCATGTACGTCTCCCCTCTGTTTTTCCATCTACCTATGTCAATCTCATTTTAATTTCATTACACATACAAGAAACCCAGCTGGCAGCATGTCTTATGTGAGGAAATACATGTAGCATGTTTTTCATACATTGGTCCACCAGAGTTGTGTTTTTAATAGAAACCAGCTTTTTGATTATATGGTTGGGATGCAGGATACGCACCCTTTGGAACCTGCTGAAATGGCTGAACATCTGAAGCAAGGACTTGGAAAGGAGGGCCAGGTTTACGCTTTATATAACTTTCTTTTTTTCGAACAATGCTCTATATAACTTTCTGAATATGTTACTGCAAAGAAAACCATAGTCTTTTCATTAATGCAGTTTGTGTGTGCAGATTGTACATATCCAAGAGATACCATCTAGAGAGGCATCATTTACGGAATTTCCTTGTCATCTTTCAGAAGCTATGAGAGAAGCACTGGCTAGTATTGGAATATCTAGACTGTACAGTCACCAGGTATGCCCTTTTTTTTTGTGCATATTTAGTTGTTGAAGATCACTTTTTTTGTGTTGATTTTTTACTTGAGTGCAGTCTCAAGCCATAGAATCCTCCATATCTGGGAGGCACATTGTTGTTGCAACTTCTACATCGAGTGGAAAGTCTCTGTGTTACAACATTCCTGTTCTCGAATCTCTCTCTCAAGACTTGATGGCGTGTGCTCTATATATATTTCCAACAAAGGTCTAGGCATAACCTGTTACATTTAGTTATTCTTTTTTGGAGCTTATTATTAGATTGTAGTAATGGTCATCAATAATGTCGACAGAAATTCATGTTCCTTTTGTTTTTCAGGCTTTAGCTCAAGATCAGTTGAGGACTTTACTAGCAATGAAGAATGCATTTCATATTGATATTGATGTTAAAATATATGATGGTGATACTCCTAGAGAAGATCGTTTGTGGATCAGGGATAATGCTCGATTGGTAACTACATGCTTCTAGGGCTATAGAATTGTGTTTAATTTGATTCTTTATTTCGAAAAATCTAATCGTATACCTTTTTACTCTCAGTTAATTACCAACCCAGATATGTTGCATCTGTCAATCTTGCCGTATCATGGCCAATTCCAGAGGATTCTATCAAATCTTAGGTAAAAGTAATCGGTACCTTAGTTTTCTCAATGATCTTATTCATTGTCTACGTATTATTATTATTGTCGCAATCATATGTTTTGTCATCTGGGATCCACTTTAAGTTTTCAGATGAATAGGTGTGGATTTTGCTTGTATATTCGCCATTTTCTTTGCATTCCATAATGAGATATCATTTGTGCTGCAATTTACTCAGGTATATTGTCATTGATGAAGCACATTCGTACAAAGGGGCATTTGGCTGCCATACTGCGCTTATAATCAGAAGATTGAAGCGTATTTGTTCAAATGGTATGTATAGTTGAGCCAAAACCTTTTTTATTTGTTGGTTGACTTAAGGCTTACATGAATTATTACTTGACTTTATTCACAAGATCCAATCAGAGCCCAAAAAATTCTAGTAGAATTTATTACTTGACTTCACTCACAAGATCACTTTTTAGAGTTTTGAACTTCTGAGGTGTAACTTTTCAGTTCTATGAAAGTTTAGGAGCTACTAACGCAGTTACACATATAATTTATGAAGCCCTTGGTTTTTTGTATTTGCAGTTTATGACAGTCATCCTACATTCATATTTTGTACAGCTACCTCAGCAAATTCATGTGAGCATGTTATGGTAGGTTATTCCCTATCTTTAGCATAGATTTGATAGTACACATAACAAAAAGAAACTTGCTGTTCTAAATAAATTTTGTAAACATACTGGCCTCATCCTATAGTTTTGTTTTTTTATAAAAAATGTTGATATATCCATGCTTAGCCATTTTGTTTTGTTTTTATCTTCGCAAACTTCTATGTCCATCCACTGTTTTGGGAATATTGCATGGAATTTGATGCATTATCTTCACAATGAAATATGTTTGTCCCAGGAACTGGCTAATTTGGATGAAGTTGAGTTGATTCAGAATGATGGAAGCCCCTGTGGTTCCAAGTACTTTCTCCTGTGGAATCCCCCACTATATATGGCAGATGGAAGTTCAAAAGCTAGTTCAGTACCTAGACGCTCAAGGTATGGGGACATATGCTCCTTTTTCCTAGTTATGTTACTGGTACCTTTTTTCAGTCACTACTCTATGTTCAAATGTAATAAACTCTCCAACTGGTTTCGCTAAAAAAAAGCATGGGTCATGGATCATAATGTTCTACATTAATGTGCCATGTTACTTGAAACTTTCAGAAATATGAAAACATAGTACTTGAGGTCGACCTTTTTCAGAACAAATATTGCTTACCTGCAATACCATCATTCTTGAATCTCAACTTCTAACTTATTATATGTAAGCAACAAATTATGTATTTAAAATTAAGGCAACCGTTATTTGGTGAGGTGTCATAATTGCTTTAACATCAAAAGTCGCAATGCTTGAGCTCAATGCAATGAGGTGTCTAAAAGTGCTAACTGCATTTATTTTCTTTGCTAGCTCAATAGTAGAGGTTTCATATCTATTTGCTGAGATGGTTCAACATGGGCTCCGTTGCATTGCATTCTGTAAAACTAGGAAGCTATGCGAGCTTGTCCTAGCTTACACGTAAGAACACATTTTTCTTCTATGGACCACTTTTCTGTTTTTGTTGAACTTTCCACTACGTGCACTTTTTCTCCAGATGATCCATTGCCCACTTGTTGTCGCAGGCGTGAAATTCTTCAGGAGAGTGCAAAAGGATTGGTAGATTCTATCTGTGTATATCGTGCTGGCTATATTGCAGAGGTTGTTATGTCCTACCATGTTTCACGAATGTGTTCTGCCATTCTGCTTTTGATTTGTATTTTTATGATTCAGGATGATTTTTGGCCTTATAAGATATGCTTGTATATTCACTATAAAAGAGATATGTTCTTGTCTATAGACTCACAATTACGTTGCAACATGTACGGATTTTTATAACCATATTCTTATACATCCTTGTGGTACTGATCAGCACTTCCATGTTTTGAACTTCTAAATAGACGGGTTAGTAATTTCTCTTGCCTATGCTGCATTCTTTTTTTTTATCAGAGCAGGATTTTAAAATGCTGATTGTCTTGTGATTGAGCTCTGTGTTTCTGTTACATTATTTCGTTAATGTGTAATTTCTCCTCTGCCAATCTTTTTTTAACGCATTTTCTGCCTGATTTTTTCACTGAAAAAATAAATACATATTGTTGAAGTGCAGTTGTTACTTGTGGTTTGGTAAATGGCAAATATTTTATCCCCCGGCAATCTTTTTAAATGCATTTGATGCCTAATTTGTCTCGGAAAAAAATTCAAAAAATGTTTTGTAACAAATATTTTTTAGTAAAGGCAAAATATTCCCTGAAAATACATATTGCATAAGTGCAGCTGTTACTTGTGTGTCGGTAAGCGGATGACTCTCATTTTGCTTTGAGAAGAGAAAAGAAAAATTATGATGCTCGCTTTTGAGGAAAAGCATCCCATCACTTCAAACCAAATACAGCTGTGTGAATTCCAGCTTTGCATTGTCTTTTTCGAGAAAGAAATCTTGTTTCACACATTAAGTTTTCATTTTATCATGCAACTCAGAGAACTTATTTGCAGGACAGAAGAAAAATTGAGGCCGATCTTTTCGGGGGGAAACTCCGTGGTGTCGCTGCTACCAATGCTCTTGAACTAGGGATTGATGTTGGACATATTGATGCAACATTGCATCTTGGATTTCCTGGGAGTATTGCTAGGTAGGTGAAGAATGGCACGTTCGATGAAGCACTATGCCTATCCTGTCACCCTGCTAAGATACAGAATTTTAACTGCAGCTTGTGGCAGCAAGCCGGAAGGTCTGGAAGACGAGCAAAACAATCATTAGCCATTTATGTTGCCTTTGAGGGTCCTTTAGATCAGTATTTCATGAAGTTCCCACATAAATTATTTGGCAAACCGATTGAGCATTGCCATGTAGATTCACGTAATCTAAAGGTTTATAGATCTGTGTTTATTTTATTGACTAATTGGTAAGTTTAAATACCCTGAGGACTCAACTCTTCTCCTTATACCAACATTTGAAATTTCCTACAGGTTTTAGGACAGCAGCTTGCTTGTGCTGCTTATGAACATCCCTTGTGCCTGCAATACGATGAGCACTACTTTGGTTCTTGTCTCGATAGTGCAATGACAACCCTTAAAGACAAAGGTTATATCATTAACAATCCATCTGGACCTTTCTCTTCAAGCATGTGGAACTACATTGGACCTGAGGTTTGTTTATTCTTTATTTTCTATCTTATGATGCAACCTATATTTTTAATATCAAGAAGCATTTTGTCTTTCTGCAGAGAAGTCCTTCACAGGCAGTGAGCATACGGGCAATTGAGCATGACAAGTACAAAGTGATCGACAAGTTAAATAATCGATTACTTGAGGAAATTGAGGAAAGTAAGGCCTTTTTTCAGGTACGTGTATCTGTTCCTTGACCATGAGAATCTGCTATACATGTAGGGCTCGTTAAATATTTTTCTGCTGCTGGCAAAACTGACAGATAAGTTGATGGATTTTCGAATTACCATAAAAGGTTTTAAATGACTAACAAACTTATGTTTGTTTTTATGGACTCATATGTATGCACTGTAGATTAGCTTACATTATCAAGCGTCGCTATCTTCAATTTCAGGTTTATGAAGGTGCTGTTTACATGCATCAGGGTGTCAATTACCTGGTTGAGGAACTTGACTTGTCATCCAGGACAGCGTTCTGTAGAAAAGCTGATTTGAAGTATTATACAAAAACACGAGACTACACTGACATCAATGTCCTCGGAGGAGAATTTGTATGTTTTCTAGAACATTATAACTTTTGCTTCATATACATTTTCTGCATTATCGACTCATCCCCTGGTGTGGTTTTCAGCACTTCATTTTGTTTAGTATTTTTCTGTCATGATCTTCTTGACTCTATCTAGTTCATCGAATATTTTGAACACTTGCACTTTGTCTCTTCTAATACATGTTGAAGGCTTATCTACCTACGAGTACATGTAAAACTAATCGTGTGAAGACAACTGCTCAAGCAAATGATTGCACGGTGACTACGAAATGGTTTGGATTTTATCGCATATTGAAATCAAGCAATAAAATATCCGACAGTGTCGAGCTTAACCTACCCCCGTATTCCTATGTTTCCCAGGTCTGTGGCTCACCTATGCTTATCTTAGTAATATTATGACACATCCTCCTGTAATTCTTACATTTTTTGTATGATGCTCAACTATAGGCTGTTTGGGTACAGATTCCGCACTCGGTAAAGATAACTGTGGAGGAAAGAAAGCTACAGTTTCGAGGTGGCTCGCATGCTGCTTCTCATGCACTCCTGAATATAGTGCCTCTGTAAGTTATTTAGCTGTATCTATACACTAATCATTAATCTAAATATTGATGTCTGGTAGATAAATTTGGAGTAAAAATGATTTCTCTAAACCAGAATATCTGAGGTTGATAACGCAATAGTGGATATACTCTCCTAAGGTACAACAGGCACTTGTAATGGGGCTGTTCAGATTAGTACTATTGTTGAAATCAGTTTTTTTCCTTACTTTTGGTTTTCGTTTAGTTGTCTGGTTGATTGTGCATAACTTTCTTTTGCAGGCATATGATGTGTAGTGCTTCTGACCTAGGAACGGAATGCGCAAATCCTCATGAAACCCGTGGCATTCCGGACAGAATTCTTTTATATGATAGACACCCAGGTGGTATCGGCATAGCGTCGCAGGTGAATTGTTCACTGATAGATGTTAGCTTAGAGTGCATTGTGCTTAAACTTTAGGTGGATCTTTCTTGCTGTAAACCATCCATGGGTATCTTTTTTGCTGGAACTGTTCACTGATAAATCTTTCTTTCTGTAAACTGTTCACTGGTAAATATTCCTTGCTGTAAGTTTAAGAAATAGCATTATGCATAGACTTAAGGGAAATAGCATCATTGCTAAATTGTACGCTGAATATACTGATTTTGTAAAAGATGAACAGTTGTTGCTACCACCACAGAAACAGATTGACATGTTTTAGGATTTAGCTGTTTCAGCGACGACTAAAATGTGCATGCCTTTTTGTCTTTTGTTTGATGATGTAGGCCCAAATGCTCTTCGGGGAACTCCTACTAGCTGCTTTAGAACTCGTTTCCACTTGCAGCTGCACGGGTGCTGCTGGCTGTCCAAACTGTATCCAGGTAATACTGAACGCATGTTGTGCTGAACTCAACTTTAGATGAAAGACAGGGCCTTTGATCTGGTTTCTTCTTCTTTTTTCAGTCACTGACATGCAGTGAATACAATGAAGTTTTGGACAAGCAGGCAGCAATTTTGATTCTGAAGGTATGCTTGTCGAATTATATGTGTACGCTCACCGTCAATCACAGTGCACTAGTAGACGTAACCTGGGTTTGATAAGGGACGCTTTGTTGCTTGTACAGGGAGCAATCGACTGTGAGAGGGCGTATTTCGAAGCCGAAGATGCTTGTCAGCAAAGCTGATGCGGATGTTAGGCGCCGGTTTCGACGGAGTAGCTTGTACTGTACAAAGGAGAGTGTTGTTTTGTGTTCATGTATGTGGAGATGGTAGCTGTAATCACAATTCTAGTCTCATTCATGAAAGTTGACAGCGTTCTACGGCAACCAGTTCCATGCATCTTCTGACCTCCTGTAACCTTCAGAGTGACACGCAAGCGGCAGCGGTGAAGGAAAACAGAGAAGAGGGTACAGGGGGGAAAGCTCCAAGAGCCAGTGAGACACGGCGCCGCGAACGTGCTCCAGGTGCGGGACTGAGGCACACAAGTCCAGACGGCCGTGAGAGCGACGGCGAGCGCCGAACGGGTGCTGCTTTTTCCCGGCTCCGCTCGAAGCCGGGACGCGCGTCACATCAGGTAGCCGGCCGTTGACCTCCTCGGTCCTCTCCCTCCACGCTCCGTGGACGCGAAGCGCGCCGCGCAATCGCGATCCCGCTCCGGCGCTGACCTCCTTTTTACCCCCCGGGGGCGGTGCCGCCGGTGAAGCGCATCGCTCGGGTCAGCCGCGCGCCCCACCTCTCACCGTCGGTGCTCCTGTGCCGCCGCGTGCGCTTCGGCCGATCTTCCACTCCGGAGCCCGGGCGCACGACGCCGAGGCGCGACTTTTGCTTCCGCCTCTGCTTTCCGCTCCGCGACCGCGACGACCTGGTGCTGCTCGTGGTCAGAACTTTCTTTCCCCCCTGGACTGCGCGCTCAACTGTTGCGCGTTTCGCGCACGATCTGCCCAGCTGCTTTTGGTTTCGGGCATGGAGACTGCAGAGTGAGAGAGGCGTTGACCACAGGGGCCGGCCACCACCGCCACGATCTGCCATCTCGGATGTTATTGTTGCACAGTTGACAGACGCGCTCCATGCATCGTGCCCCATGACGTGACGCCTCGTGCGACCGGCCGCAACCCGGCAGCAAGTGCAGTGCACTACTGAGTACTGATCTTTTGCGCACCAGTGTGGCGTTGACCCCGAAGCTTCCACTGACAATGCGTATCCTGTCGTGCTGTGTCACGAGGTAGTAAAACCCATGGTTCATCTTTTTTTTTTTGTTTCTTTACAGATATAATAAGTCTTTAAAAACCATGCTGCAAGAGTGACAGTGATCGGAACCTAATTAGAAACGTCAAACCAGGCCTCCATGCATGTCAGATCCACACTGCCAGTGCAGGCAGGTCCTCTTCCAGGCGAAACAGAGGTCGGCTTCCATTCCATTCCCCCTGCACAAACCAAATGCTCCATCCGTTCATCCGTTGGGCTATCCATCCTTATCCTGCCCGCCTTCTCTTTTGTCCTGGCCCTTTTTCTGCTGCTTGCGAGTGAAAGCTAAGTGTGCAACTATCATACACTGCTCTTGCTGATCCATGCCAGATTGCCGATGCCATGCCATGACAGGGAGGATAACGAAAACATTAGCCCTTTGGCATAAAGTAAGGCTGATGAGATGGTGGCTGATCACTGGATCAGTGATTTGCATGTCATTACTTGCTCATTAAGGATGTGATGCGGTCTCTTGGATATTTTAGTTTATGCCCACACTGTTTAAGTGCCGGCACTGTCCACGTGTCAAGATTTGTGACGAGCTGGGAGAAGAATACTATCAGTTACAAAGGGAGCATGTGGTGATCCGGAGGATGGTACCGTGTTCTGATTCTGTCCCATTGTTCTGTCACCAGAATGCTTTGCATTGTTCTTCAGTTGGGGCATTGTTCTGTTCTGGTGTGGGATGATTCCATGATTCACAGGTTTCAGTTGCCAGCGTTTTCGTTTATTTATCTCTTGGCTAGTTGTTGCCTGCCTGGAGGAAGACTGCTACTACTAATTTGGCTTTGGCGTGGAATAAAGCTATGGAACGGAAAAGGATCACGATAAACCTGTCTTGAGTTTGATGTAACGCTGCCTGACGAGAAACTGTCATGTGCACATGCCTCCCCAGATAGTGCTCGCTAAAGCGACTTGTCAAGGAAAACAAAGCACACAATAGACCGTCCTGTAGCCCAACCTGTAACCCAGAATATAATCCCAGATGCCCAGGCAAGATACCAAGCTTTAAATAGAGTCTCAAAGTTTTTTTTTTCTCTTGAAACTGAGCAGTCTAAGTTTTTTGCTTGCAATGTACTCCTACAAGGTATTCTCAAAACTAAAGTATTGGCAGTACAAGATGCCACCGGAACTTGAAGGGGTCAACACTATTACTACATATAATCCTTCTCTTTTCTCGAATGATTAAGCTCGCACCGACACTTGTCATTGCGTTAACACGACATCCCAAATTTTAAAACCAATCTCAACAGCTATGCCAGCAAAGCACCAATCACAATCAAGTAGTCCTAAGACAACAAATGATGTAAAAAGGAGAAAAAAATAAAATGTCACCGTCAGTTGTTACCAGAGTCATAGCATGCTAGGTACATTATACCCTGTCAAATTGTCAATGGCACCATTTCTGTAGCAATAGTACAACAAGGCTCCAAGCTGCTCGCCATAGCTCAGATCATCAGCAGGAGCACGGCACAAACCATGGGATTACCAAGAGGTTAAGCGACTACTAGTATTAACCACATCACTGGCTCCATTTAGCACAACATTAATTATAAACCACAAAAGGAAAGAAAAAAGAAGGTTAACTTAACCAGCGTGCCGGCACCAATTGCCGACACCAACCAAGAAGCCGGGCCGGCCTCTTCAGCCATGCAGCCACGGACCCGTCATGCATCATAGCCTGTCCTGCCTGCCGAGCCCCGACGGCGACGACGAGCCGCCGCCGTGGCCGTACGCGCCACCTTTCGCGCCCATCACCATCTGGTGGTGCGGGGGCTGCGGGTACCCTGACGCGCCCGGTGGGGAGTCGTACATCGGCTGCCCCATCATCATGATCATGCCGCTGCCTCCGCCTGCGCCTGCGCCGGCGCCGTACATGCCGTAGCCGACGGCGCCATTGTGCGCGGAAGGCGTCGTCTCCCTCTGCGGCTGCGAGCCGGAGCCGGAGGAGCCCGCGGCGCCGCTAGCCACCTTCTCGCCCTCGAGCTCGCGGAACTTGTGGAGGTAGAGCTTGAGCGGCTCGATGTAGTCCTCGAAGCCGAGCGTGGTCATGGCCCAGAGGAGGTCGTCGCCGTTGATGGTCTTGCGCTTCTCGCGCTGGCACTTGTCGGAGGCCTCGCCGGTGATGAAGGAGATGAACTCGGAGACGCACTCCTGCACCGTCTCCTTGGCGTCCTTGGAGATCTTGGCGTTCGCCGGGAGCGCCTTCTTCATGATCCGGCTCACGTTCGCGATCGGCAGGAACCGGTCCTGCTCCCGCGGCGACGAGAACTCCGCGTTGCTCGGCCCGCCGGACTCGTTGTCGGAGTCCGGCATCGCCACCGATCCAACAAACACAGCAAGCTCCTCTCCCTTCTCCCTCGCTTCCGGTCAAGTCAAACAGCCCCGAGCCTGACCAAGACGATCCAGCCCGAGCAAAACTCACCGCACACCGAATCAAGAACGCTAAGAGCAGCAGCAGATCAGAAGCGCACAAAGCACGGGTGGAAGTGGAATCTGGAGGACGACGAGGAGAAGAGGAGAGCGGGGGAGTAGGAGGGAGAGCGAGGTGGGAGGGACGAGGGAGCGCGGCGGGTTTGAGAGCGGAGAATGGCAGCGTTCCGGCGGAAGCATCGTGGGGATAAGAACGCATGGAGGGGGCGACGTGTCGCGGCGTGGGCCGTTTGTTTGTCGATATGTGCTGGGCCAGCCGGCGTTGGCCGATGCCGTCCGTTTCTGCCACGCTGGCGGGGTCCGGGCCGTCCGGGTGGGCCAGGGGCGCGATCTGGTGCGTGATCCCCGGGGGTGGTCCCGGGGGAGGCTGCCACGCAGGAGTGAGGACGTGGAGAGGGTGAGTCTGACGTGTCCTGAGTCCCTTGGCCGCTTGTGTGACGTGTCTATGGTGACGGTGATAGTCACTCGTAAAGCAGCAACAGCAAGGCTCTCGTATTTTTTTTCCATCAGCAAATATCTAGAGAGATCGTAAGAGATGTACTACAATATGATTACATGAATTGAAATTTTTTGTACTTCTAGAAGGGTCGTTGAGAAAAGTGTATCCAAGTGACGTCTGATGACGGATATTACCTATTAATTTTGGATTACTCTCAAGTTGATTTTTATGGGCATTGGGATCCTGCCACAGCCTTGAGCCATAGTACAGATTAGGCATTAGGCAGTGTAGCAAAATACGAAGAGGTTATCTTTGCTAAGTTACAAATGGAACTTAGCCTGACCGTCAAATAATAAATCTGACAAATCGATCTCCACGTTCTCTATAGAATGAATGCATGCACACGAAAGAGGTTTTCGATTGGAGGTTTAGTTTTCATGAATTTCAGTGTTCAAATTCAATTTTTCCGGTAATCAATGTTTTGAACTCAGGGACTTTTGAGGTGCCAGGAGATGACTTGACGTTAAATTTGATGTTCGTTCTAGCTGGAAGGTATTTCTTTTGTGGACAAATCGAGCACCTACCCAAATATTGGCTAGTTGGACATGTCCCTATCCAAAATGATGCCACATCAGCCGCGCCACTAAACAATCTTAGATCCAAAAGAAAAACGATAGCCTTTCGCCACTAACGGCCAACCACTACGAAAAAGGAGCATAAAAGCAGCCGATGCAGCTGCCGCCCAACACATTTCCAGGTCAAGTCCCCTACGACAGACTACTGCCAAGTGGCGCCGAGCGAAGCGCCCAAGTGCACTGCCCCTTTTGCACATCTCCTAGGTTTCACTTGGATTTTGCTAGCTCTCAGCCAATAATTGATTTAAAAATAGCTCGGGGTTTCTTTCTAAACTATGCATCATAGGCCGTACATACGTTGCTGTTAAATTGATAGCTACCATACCAACAATAATCTGCCCCCTGGAAATCAGAGGCATGATGGAGGGGTCCTTTTTGTTTTTCTAATAAGTGCAGGCTCAAAAGCATAACGCATTACCTGTCGCCTCTTCGCCATGAGTGCTCCACTAGATCGATTGACCGCCCCCGATGACGTGGCATCTGCAGCGATGAGAGCTCACTGGCTTCATCACCAGGACAAAACTTTGAGTAGTTTTCCGGTAATGATTGTCCTTGGCGAGGATCTCATCTGATTACATTAGTGGCAGCATGTGGCCAATTATTTGGAGCGCAACAGATACCGCTCGATCGAGCCGGCCGGGCCGGGACCATGGCCATGCCCTTGCAGGTTGCAGGTTGCTGGCTCCTTTCCACATGGCTACCGTACCGGCCGGCTGGGTTAGTGAGACCTGTGGCTTGTAATCCCAAGTCTACCATCATTAAGCGGAAAAGCGAGTGAGGGTTGCAGGTGACGCCGACGGCCACGATCCCGTTGTTAGTGAGGGGAAAAGTGCGTGGCATGCCGATGTGTCGCTGTGTCGGAGTTAAGCTTGGGGAGTGTGGCGTGCGCGTCACTCCAGCCTTCCAGCATGTGCCGTGACATGGGCGAGAGAGAGCTAGGCTGGCGGGGTGATCGATGGGGACGGGAAGTGAAGCTGACGGCTAATCTACTTTTTAAACAACTGTTAATTTGCCGTCGATCCGTTGTCGTACGTGCTTACGGCTAGCCGCCCGGCTGCCGGCCCCTGCTGTTAATCTCGGCGTGTGCTTGCTGCATGATGAGGTCGAAGCAGGCGAACAAATATCTCCTTTGATCTGCTACTTACTAGATTGACCGAGCCGATCGCGACGCGTGCCGCGCGCACCGCCACTATCCCGCGGAGGTTGGAGGCGCGTGAGGCCGTCAGCGACCGCGCGGCCGGCGTCCGGCGTGAGGCCGCGCGCGGGCGGGCGGCGCCGGGGGATTAATGTGCGTGGATGATGGCGTCGGCCGGCCGGCCGGCTGGGTTGCCCGGCGCATCAGGCTACTGCCCGGAACAGTGCTAGCAGTCGTGATACGGCTAGAGCGTAGTTTTCGCTCAGATGATCGAGTGCCTTTTGTGCCGGATTCCTAGGATTTTTTTTTCTAGCAGCCGCGTTGACCTGAACATGGCCTGTGGCTCCTCGCGGTTGAGTTGACGCTCGAAATTAAAGCAGCCCCAACCTTGTACAGTTGTGCCATGCATCTGGGAGAGAAAAGAAAAAAAAAATCACCGCGAGCATGCTGGCCACGGCGCCATCAGTATGAACCCTGCCGCACTATCTTTCCCAGTCAAGACTCGCCTCGTACGTGCTAACTTTCCTACCATGCCTGCCGCGTCACCTGATGTCACGTCCATGGTGCGCCGGAGGCCGGCGATCCAATTAAGCCAGGGTCGCCGCCGTCCGCCGTGCTCGATCGAATGATCGAATGATCATGCTGCGGCGGAGCCCAGCGGGCACTCGACCGACCAAATAGCGACGCACGATGATGATCGCGCGCGCTCCGCCCGCCATCATGAATTCATGATGCCTCCTAACAGTGACGGCGGATTGCATTGCACTGTGCCGACGCACTGCAGCAGCTAGCATGCCGTCGATCTCTGATCTGCTTGCTTTCGCAAATAACACTGCTCGATCCCTGTCGCCTGCATCGTGTGCCGATTCGCGTAGGGACACACCAGCTCGAATCTCTCGTGATTGCATGGTCGTATTGGCCTACGCATTGGAGGTGCCGGGACGACGCGTGACGTCTCGTAGATCGAGATCGTGCATCCATGGCCATGGTTTGGTCTCCCGGAATATCTCTGCTAGTGCTTCAGGTGGCGTGCTGTCGGCGGCCATGCTCAAAAGGATGGTTGACCCCTGAGTTGACAGATCGTTTTGTGTTGCACCTGCGCCGCCGCGCGCCACCGGTGTCGGCGTTGGGAGGCACAATGCTGCAGAGATCATTCCGAGTCGGATGTCAATGGGTTCATCAAGTGGGTGTGTAGCCATTGTGCCTTGCTTTTCCTACGTTAAGTGCTGGAGCATCAGGATGTTTTTTTTCTCCTCCGCCTTTTGAAATGAACCACATAAGACATTCTATGACTAAATTTTTACTGTGCTGTGCTGTTATGATTTCATCTGAACAAACAAATTTATAAGTATACTTATGTCATCAAAAGGAAAAGGAAAAAAAATAGATTTTCGGTTTTTTTAGGGGTAATAGATTTTAGTTCTAGTTTGTCCATCCCAGCGCAATGGGCTAAAGAGGACCTGGTCTAAAGGCCCAACATTCTAAAATGATTCTACATTTGGCCCACAAGAGACTATCGTCCATTGAGGCCCATATATTTCTGTGGACCGACATAGAAGCCCATTGATTGATCATGCAGCTCTCTGTTTTTTTTTTTTGATAAATCGCCGGTCTCTGTTGATAACGACTGGTCTCTCTGTACGTCAACCGAAAAAAGACTCTTTTTTGCAGTTAAAAGCGTCTCTCGAATAATTAAATCGCGACAAGTACTCATCAGCCGCTCGATAGCGCGCTTATCATCAGCAACCGGCCAATCCCTCACGGTCTCACCCAGGAAACCGAGGGAGAGGGAGAACAATGACCGCGCCGGATCCGCCGCCGCGGCCCGGGAAGCCCACGCTGCCGTGGCGCGCTCGGCTGCTGGTGGGCGGCGCCTCCGCCCTGCATGGGGCCTCGTTCCGAGGCGACGGCACCGTGAACCGGTTCCTGGTCTCCCTCTTCGACCGCCCCGCGCCGCCCACGCCGGCCCCTGTCGCCGGCGTGGCATCGACGGACCACGCCGTCTCCGACCACCTGCGCGTTCGCCTCTTCACCCCCACGACTGCTGCAGGAGATGAGGACAGCAAGCAGCGCCCGGTCCCGGTTGTCGTGTACTTCCACGGCGGCGGCTTCGTCTTCCACTCCGCGGCGACGGCGCAGTACGACGAGCTGTGCCGCCGCCTCGCCTCGGGCATCCCAGCCGTCATCGCCTCCGTCGACTACCGCCTCGCGCCCGAGCACCGCTTCCCGGCGCCCTACGACGACGGCGAGGCGGCCCTCCGTTGGGTCCTCGCCGACGCGGGCGGCGCGCTCCCGTCTCCCCCCGCGGCCGTCTTCGTGGCCGGGGACAGCGCCGGCGGCAACGTCGCCCACCACGTCTCCGCACGCCTCCCGGCGGGCGTCGCGGGCCTCGTCGCCCTGCAGCCGTTCTTCGGCGGCGAGGCGCCGACGGAGTCCGAGCTGCGGCTCCGCGACGCGCCGTTCGGGGCGCCCGGGCGGCTGGCGTGGCTGTGGCGCGCGTTCCTTCCCCCTGGGGCCACGCGGGACCACGAGGCCGCCAACGTGCCGGACGCGATCCGGCGCGACGCCGACGCGGGAGATGGGCGGTGGCGCGCGTTCCCGCCGGCCGTGGTGTGCGTCGGCGGGTGGGACGCGCACCAGGACAGGCAGAGGGCGTACGCGGGCGCGCTCCGCGCCGCGGGCGCCGAGGACGTCGCGGTGGCGGAGTACCCGGACGCCATCCACGCGTTCTACCTGCTCGGGGAGCTCGCGGACAGCAGGAAGCTGTTGGGCGACGTCGCGGAGTTCGTGAACCGGCGCGCGGAGCAGCTAGAGAAACGCGCGCTGGATCAAGCGAGAGACTAGGGCTATCATTCACGCTGATTGTTGCAAGATGCAATGCATGAATTCATGGGAAATCGCACGGAACAGCTTATGCTCTGGTAGGATAGATGATGAAAATTCCCCCCAGTTCAAAACGGAGCGTTAGACATGTACGAGTTTCATTTACCGCCGCAGACAGACGAAGAGGGGCTGAAGCGCGGACGCGCTCTGTAGGAAGAAGAATAGCAGAGATGCAGCGCAGAGTCCCGGACGCGCATCCACGTGATGTCCAACAACCGTGTCGCGGGAAGGCCCACGACTTGCAGAAGCGCGACATGGGCTGTGTCACTCTGCTGCTCGCCGCCAATTTCGCACCCCCCCCCCCCCCCCCGGGCACCGCGGGCACAATCAACGAGTTCCGCTGTCTGTCCGTGCGCCGGTGCTCCCGCGGCGCGGCGAGCACTTGGTCGTGTCGCGCCGTCGTCTGCCCGGCCGCCTCAGATCATGGCCGTGGTGCTCAGGGCGGCCACCCCAGGTCCCCAGCCAGCCAGGTACAGGCCGTGTGCCGCGTCCCCGTTAACCTGACGAAGCGCACATCCCGTTGCTCCTGCCATACAGGGTAAGCTCGTCGCCGTCGCGGCGCTGCCGGCCTGCCGCATTGACTTGTCCGCCGGGTGGCCTTTCCTGCTGGGCCAGCTGAAGCAGAGCATCTCCACATTTCCATTCCATTCCATGGCCGCGCCACTTCATTCTGCCACACCTGCTAGCGGCTCAAAGTTTTCCTCCCAGCCATGTCCTAGAATGGCGGTAGCCGGCAGAGCAGCGTGTGTCCTTGCTGAGGGCTGAAAAAGCTGAGTCCAGCTCCATCTTCAGTCCATGCGCCGTGCGGTGAGTGATGCAAGTACGAGGGTACAAGTTACAACCATGCTTGCTAAATGCGAGTACTTACTCCTCTCCAAGTAACCACGTCCTGATCTGAAATTGCAGCCTGGCCTGGCCGTCACTGTTGGACGGCCATTCATTCCTCTCCGTCCGTGCATTGCGTGTTGGTCCAGGATCCAGAATCCGAATGCGTTGCGATTGCAAGAGCAAAGCAGCCAAGCAGGACATGCCAATCCTCCCGTCGTTGCCACGTCCAAGACCCATTTCCGGCCGCTGTAGCCCGAGGCATCATCATCAAACACCAGAAAAGAAGGCAGCATCCATTCAACAGCACCAAAAGCCTCTTTTCCCCCTGAGCTCAACGTAGCAAGCTATAGCTAGCCACTCCATGTAGCTAGATGATACTACAACTAGTACTACTACTACGGAGCCCATCATAGCGAGTAATCAAGCAAAGCCGCATGGCTGCCGCCCAGAATCTGCAGCAGCTTCGTCGCCTTTCCATGGACGCGCCGAGCTTTACGGCTCAGAAAGGGAGAAGGCGGAAGTTCCCGTGAAGCCTCGCTCCATTTCCAGGCCTGTCTCTGATGCTTCCCATCCGGCTGTGCCCGCCAGGCTGTGAGCTCCGCTAATCATCCGCTAATGCGCGGGCGGGTGAACGAGATCAGGTGAATGATGAGCACGCGCGGGTTCTTGTTCCCGGCCGGCAGAAGAATTCGCATGTACCCGTACACTGATTGACTGACTGGCTGATTGGCTGGTCGATCGATCAGACAAACCTGGCCCAGCAGACAGAGAGATCTGACCAACCAGTACGCATTGGAAGAACTCTTCAGGAATCTCTCTGCGCGCCGGCGACCGAAAGGAGGCAGGCGGGTGTCCCTGCCTCCGGTTCCAACTCAATGACTCGTCGCTGCGGGCTCCAGGCGTCAGTCATGAGTCATCACTCACCAGTCATCAGTTCATCAAGCCCTCCAGACCTCCACTGTGTTGCTCTGATTCAGCTGGTCAGGACGACGCATTGGCAATGCCCTGTTGCTGCACGTAGCAAGCGAAGAATTGTTTCATTGAGATTGTTTGGTAACCGCACAAGAGTCTTGGGGCAAGAATTGCGTTAAACATCAGTCAAGGCCCTGGCTGAGCACTAGGAAGGGACCAGCCTGGACACTTTAGGATTCGTGTAGATTTTGTGTACAGAGGATCATAACCCACTTTTGGGACCTCATGATCATGGCACATTGGCACGTTCAAGTTCGACTCCATGAGCACTCAAGTTGTTTCATCTAAATATACTACTGCTATATTCTCATTATATAGACTTATAGTTCATCACAGACGCGAAAAAAAAAGGAGAGAGAAGCTAGACACCATAGCCGCAAGCATCACAGCTTACCTGTTCACATGCACAACTCAAACTCCCTACATAAACAACCACCACAGGCATAAACAAGAACACCGCGACACAGAAAAAATAAAGGAGATTTTTTCTTCTTCATCCAGCACTGGCCATGGGAGTGTGACCACACACTGATTGCTCTGTCTGTCCATCAGCCATGGGCGCATCGCCGTCACATGACGCTGCACCCGGCGTTGGGGTCCTCGCAGCACGGCTGCTGCTGCCCGTAGTACGGCTGCCGGCCGCCGCCGCCGTAGTACCACCCCTGGCTGTCGTACACCGGCATGCCGTAGTACCCGCCGGGCGCGGCCGGCTTGCCGCACCGGCAGTACCCGTTGTACCCGCCGCAGCCGCAGCCGTAGGCGCCGTAGCCGCCGCCGTAGTGCGACGGCGCGTCGTAGCCCGGGTTGTAGCCGTAGCCGGACACGGACCCGGCCGGCGCGGGCCAGATGGACGGCACGGCCACGCCCTGCGCGGCGCCCGGCACCATCGCCGGCGCGATCGGCTCGGGCCCGGCCTTGGCCGCCATCATCTTCTCCAGGAGCGGGCCGAGGTCGGCCTTGGGCGGCATCGCCATGGCCTTGCCGGGCTTCGCGTCCCCGGCGGGGGGCGCGTCGGGGAGGTCGAACTTGACCTTCTTGGCCTCCGCCTTGTCGCCCTTCGACTCCTTGTCGCCCTTGCCCTCCTTCTCGGCCTTGGCGCCCTCCTTGCCTTCCTTGGCCTTCTCCGGCTTGCCGGCGTCCTTCTCAGCCGGTTTGCCGGCGGCCTTCGCCTTGTCGCCGCCGCCGTCCTTGGCCTTGGCATCCTTCTCCTTGCCTTTGATGTCCATCTCCTTGATGACCCGGCCGGCCTTGCAGCAGAGCTTATTGCAGACCTTCTCGGCGTCGAACGGGCCGGAGATCGTCACGGCATTGCTCTTCTCATCGAACGAGATCGTCTTGATGTTCATCTCGTCTGCGCAACACAATCCATCACAGTCAGCCATGCTCGTCATGCATGATCGTTAACACAAAACAGTTGTAAGTTGTAGCACGAGGTGACAGGTGAGCCCAACCACCGGCGGGTGGATGCTCATGCATGCAGCCATCGAGCCATGTGATCACACCGGGCCCACGCGTCAGCGAGCGTTACCGGGCGGCGTGACAGGCCCCCTGGCACTGGCAGGCTGCATAGGTGTTCGCACTGGTGAACAGTGATGAGGGTGGGCTATACAATACTGTACCTTGGATCTTGCAGAGGACTCTTCTGATCTTCTTGTAGCATCTCTCGCATTCAAGGTCAACCTTGAGGACGATAGTGGAGATCTGCGATGAGATCAAGCGGATTAAATGATGGTAAATGCAGACTATTGCAGACTATTACTGGAAGTGGATCCAACAGCAGTACAACTGGTACAGTACTACAATATTCCAATGCAATTTCCAAGATTTTATTTAGAGGTTAAACAGTAACAAACGGAATGAATCAATGAACTCACAAACCAGGAAAAGTGTTCATATATATTAATATATAGTACTAAATGTGTTCATCACTAGTTACTGAAATAAGTTTTTTTTAAAAAAAAAACACTGGCATCCAATGAACTGATTCTGGACGAACATGACTAGCAAAGATTAATTCGCATTTCAGACAATTAAGGAAGGTGGGGGGCGCAAAAGACAATCACTCATGAGTCCTAAGTTTGAAAGTGTGCCGTAGAAAATGTGAAAAGGACATCAGCGGAGGTTGGAAAATTTTGTAGCTTTGTTCAAAAGATTGTTTGGAAACAGACAAACGAAGAAAAACAGGCGTGTGCCTTCATCTTCTTCGCATGGAAGTGGTTGGGGGAAAGGGAAACGGTCAGAAACTCAGAATCACTAGGAGACATCTGCTTGCTCAGTACTTCACTCGCCATACCTACGGTTGAGTGCTTCACACTCTTTTAGGCGACAGCAACCCATGTTTGGACCAAAAACGGCGTGCAATCAATCTATCAACCTCCACTGAGCTTTTCAAGTGTCTCTGTCGAACATAACCCTAGTCTCCAAAAGATAACATGTTTTCTAATCGGTATCAGGGACAAGACCAGTTTTTTCCTACTTCCGGCCCTGTCCTGAATTTCTGACAGGAAATCCAACGAACTCGCAGACGAATGAGAAAATCTGAATAAGAAAACGGAGATCACCAACATTGAACAGGAGTTGCAGACACGGGCATCCCTACCAAACGAAATCACCCATGCAGAGAAACTCGGAAAGGAAACCAAGGACAGGAAAGGAGTATCAGGACTCATCGGTGTTCTTCTGCTTACCTTGTCCGCCATGGGAATGGTGCTCGAGGCTCCGTCACCGTGCTGGTGATGCCTCCGGGATGGCGGCTGTCGGCTGCCTAGAGAGAGAGGGAGAGAGAGAGAGAGAGGAGGGAGTGTGCGGGGAAGGAGAAGGAAGGGTGTACACGGAAGAAGGGAGGAGAAGCGGTGGTGGGCGCCGGCGTTTATAAACCCGAGCTCGCTCGCTCGCTCGCTCGCGCACGCAGCAGTCCTGGCAAATTAATTAATCTAATAGACTAAGCGCCACCAACCCAGGGCCACCGACGCGTGGGCCCCCGGTCCGCGCGGGCCTTTGACCCTTATTAGCTGTGCAGCATGTGGCGAGGCGCTGCCGTGGCCGCAGTGCCAGACGGTGGACGGTGGACCTCCCTCCTCTGCGCCGGGCACACACGAACACCAACTCGAACTCGAACGCGTTCTCACAGGAGGAAATCGCATCCGAGAGAGTACCAGCGCCATTCGCTCGCTCGTAGAATCTACTCTAGGGACCAGACGGGAATGCATTTCTGAATTGCTCACCAAACGAAAAGGTAAAGAGAAATGGCAGCGAGTTACAGAGAGCTGACAGGGTAATAAACAATAAATACATGGTAAGAAATGAAAAGGAAAGCTGAACAGAAATTTTCGTAGCATATGAGTTTGGGCAGGTGAGGCAATGTGCTAGCTAGGAGGAGTGATGTGTGCGTCGGTCTTCAGAGCGTAACGAGAGAGCCCAGCCAAAAGCCACCGAGCGAAACGGACACCTCGTTTGGCGGCGTCTTGATGATGAGGTCTCCGCGGTTGGACGGTAGCGAAGCGGCCGCCGGCTCAGGGGAACGAAACGAGGCCGCGGTCTCGCGCTCGTCCCGTTCGCCCCCTGCAGGATGGCGCCGAGTGGTGGCGAATCCATGGCAGTTTCATTTCGGGAAGGAATTTACATGAAAAAAAAAGGAAGATCTTATAGTAGTATTCTGGCCAGCTCGACGTTACTTTTTTCGAGCTTTATGCGTGACAGCTTACCAGCAAATCATTCGGAGGCAGCCCATTGCAAAATCGTGTGCTCTTCTTCAGTGGCCTTCTCTTTTTGTACGGGCGTGTTGGTAGTTTCTTCTGCACCCTGCTGCCCGTTTGTTTATGCGCATGTTGGTAGGGTAGCCCCGTAGCAGGGCGAACCGGTGAAGAGGGGAGCGTGATCGGGTTACGGGATTAGGCCAACAACTGCGCACGAAATAAACTACTGAAAGTTTTCGCAGCGTGTGGTGCCTTTCAATCATAGGCACACTGCACACTGGCATTGCCCGTAGCAATCTGGCAGGCGGAAAGGGGCATTTGCTTCCAGAGTGCTGCACAACTCATTCCCCATACGCCCGCGCTGATCCCCGTTCAAGAATTAAAAAATACGCCGGAACCTTCCTGCGTCCCGCGAACTTTCGGAACAGAGGCTCGCAGCTTCCTCCGCCCTCCGCTGCAGGCGGCAGCCCGTGCCCATTGCTCTCCCTCCCCTGGCCTCGCGCGAAGAAGAATCTGAACAGTGGCCCTGGGCGAGCACGTCGAATGGCCTGCGCGCCGGTGCCGACGCCGCGCTGCCCGGTGGAAAGGAACCACAAAAAACACGGGCGAGTTTGACGCCGCGGGGCGCCGAGCTGTTTGGCGTCGAGAAACCTGCGGCGGGGCGCATGCGTTCGGGGCGCGGGGCGGTGCCCGCCGCCTGCCTGCCGGCCACGCCGCCGCGAGCGAAGATGGCGGCGCCGTGCGCGTACTATTTCCCGCGGGCGGCCCACCTAACACGCTCTCCCCATCGCGGCGTTTCCACGGCTTGGGTTTTCCGTTTTCCTTCCCTGCGAGCAGCGAGCTGGTGTCGGTGCTCACCCAGCTCCCTCCGGCCTCCGGCTCGCGTCAGGAGCCAGAGCCAGGACCATGACGGTGTGAACGTTCCGGTGGCTGGCGCGTCCATTTCCGCACACGTCCGTCCAGTCGCTACATGCCCTTGCCCCCATCCATCGACCATCCAACGTCTCTCTTCCTCCACGCAACCCGTTTGCCCGGCATCTTGCGTCTACGTTATCCTGCCCGTCTTCCATTTTTCTGACTCTTTCTAATGCCTGTGATGTGATCAGTTCGTAGTAAAACGACTGATGCTGAACCGGAAACGGGCATTGAGCTTTCGAGTGGCGATTACCCGATGTGCACGTCTCACCGTTCCACCACGCCATCGTGTGTGTTGTGGATCGGTTATACTAATAGCACCAGCAGAGCATGATCGTGCTCGATGATCGGCTCTGCTGCTGGATTTAATGGCGCGGATAATTCCGATTGGTTGCACCCAACTCAATACTCAAATACCCCCAAACAAAGAGAGGGCAAGATCAGGGAGCTAGCTGTGGGGAGTGTGAGCACTGTTCGCTTGTGAAGGAACGGGCAGGCTTTAATGATTAATGACGCCAAAAAGGGATCGCAAAAAGCTAAGAGAAAAGGAATCAGGAAGATGGAACTTCGCTTTCCGAGGACCAGGGACGCCATTACGGCGTCACCCACAGACATTTTACCTGATCCACTACACGGATCTCGCCGTACCCCCAATCCCCCGTTCCGGAGAATGGAGATCATGCAGACTGCAGGGCAGGTGGCTGTGCGGTGCTGTACCAAGATGCCCGCGCTGCGTGCTGCTTGTGCACAGTAGCTAGCAATGGTTGGTGTCGATGCAGCATATGCTTTCGCAGCAAACCGAGAAGGAAGCAAGATCCCCGAATATGGTGCGGGAAGCTTCAGCAGCAAGGGAGAAGAGAAGGGGCAGCCTGCGAAGCCGAGGATCTTTTGATAAAACTAACGAGCTAGTAGACGCCAAGGGGACACTGAAATCGAGCTTGCACTGATCCCCTGCACCGCTTTGTAGCTGGCTGATCTGCTGTTATTCTTGCAGAGCTTGGGTATTCAGAGACCATGCACTGGTGGCTCGTACTCCGTAGCAGAAGAATCTCTCGAAGCGCATGGACAGCGTATTACTACCTACGGGAGCAGAGCATCATCAACCGAGAGGGCCGAGGAGGAAGCAGGATCCCGGGAAAGAAGTTCCGGAAGCTTTAGGCGCACGGGACAGCCTGCCAAGCCGAGGTTCTCCTGATAAACAAACGAACTGCAATTCTGCAACGCGCACCTCAAGAACACACACTCGGATTGACCTTTTTGCGTTGATTATTCCCTACTGATGGATCCATCTAGCCAGCTTGAACAATCACAGGTCATGCGGTGGTGGCCCATACTCCATGGTCGATGGCGCCACGAAGCATCAGGCGAAGACGACGCACGGGCGAGCGAGCTGCGAGCCTGAGCATGAAAGCGAGAGTGATGGCTCGGGCACGGGCGTGTGAGCGGCGTCGATGGAACCGTCCGTGGGGGACCGGGACGGATCGGGCGGCATGGCCCAGCCGGGCACATCAGCTGCCAATGCCATCCGAACTGGAGTGGGTTTCATCATGCTCGTGTCTGAAACTCGAGCAGCGAAGTGAACCTGACAGGCTGACGGAAAGATGCAGAGTTGTTTCAACCACTCGTGTCACCAGTGCTCGTGAAGGAAGACCGGTCCTTTTCAGCGTTTCGAGCTGGTATCCTTTTTCTACAAAGGGATGACGTACTGAATGCAAAAGATCTGCTTTCCTTTTGGAAATCGTCAGGTATGTTTTTTTTAGAGAGAAATGTATGTTTTTGTTCATCAGTTGAAAGTTGAAACAAAGAAGCAGAAACCCAAGCCCAATTTTTAGGTCGCTACCCCGCCGTTCCGATCCACCACCCTAAGGCCCATCTGCGTAACAAAAGCAAGCCCGCGGACGGCTGAGGCGTTCTCTCACATCATAGGCCTGAAAAGCCTTCAAGGCCGGGATGCCCACCCAAGCACAACGTGGCGTCATGGGCTCTTGATCTCCACAACCCACGAGCCGCCCACCACCCGCTGACGGGAAGTTGCCCCACCACTCGAGTACTCGACGCTTTCTCACTCGTGCACGAGCAGGTGCGGTGCTGCACCAGGGGACGCCCGTTGTCTGTTGGCTCGCCTCATCCCGTGAGCAGTAGTTGCGCTCGCCCTGTGCACCCCCGCCCGTCAGCGGGCACTGCTGGCGCGCGCTACGCGGCTGCCTCCCGCGGGGATCACCGTCGCCATGCGTCCCCGGAGCCCATCGCGCATTGAAATGTTCAAGTATTGGTTCGTCCATGTCCACAGACGCACGCATTTGTCTTTGAGGGTAAAACGAATAGCGTGAAGAGCAAATCGGAGCCAACGAGCAGCAAACGCACGTTGCCAACTTGCTCAAAGTGACAAGTACCAAACAGCAGGCTGATACAGACTGATAAACTACAACCCTGACGAGGCAAACAAGCTTCAATCACATGGCAACGGCATCCCTGTTCTAGCTAGCTAAAAAGGGAAGAGGAAGAGCCGACGAGGCGCTCTCGGGTACACTCACACGGTCTAGTGCTAGCTCGCGAGCTCAGCACCGGTGCCAGCCAATGATGCACTGACACGTCACCCGTGCATCCAATCTGATTCTGATCCACCCCGGGCACGGAGGGCTCGCGCAGCGCCGCACGCTCTTGCCGCCTCCGCCCGCGCCGCTACTCGTACCTGTAGATGAAGTCGGAGTTGCCGACCATGGCGTTGAGCACCTGCGAGACGAGGAACCCGCTGCCGGCGAGGACCGCCACGATGAGCAGCGCCGTGACGGGGTTCTTGAGCAGCTCCACGATAGGCTGCAGCACCGTGTACGCCACCCCCGTGCTCACCGTCACCACGTACAGCGCGTACCGCCGCATGTTGTCCCAGAACTCCTCCACCAGCGGGCCCTCGGGCCCCAGCGCCAGCGCGGGGCCGGCACCGGCCGACAGGGCCAGCGCCACGGCCACGCCCGCCGTGATGCCGCCGATGAGCGCCCACGTCGGCAGCGCGCACGTCCTGCCGCCGTCGTCGGCGCCCGACGCAGCTTGCTCTCGCCGCAGCTTGCTCTCCGTAGCTGCCACGGCTGCCTCGAAGCTCACTTGAGGTGCTATGTCCAGGCGCACGGCTGGCTGCTGCTGCGGAGCGGGTTCAGGGGAGGAGAGGCGAGCGCGGACGGCGGCGGCCGTGAAGCCATGGCCGCGTCTGGGGGAGAGGCGAGGTAGGTGGAGGGCGCGGTGGAGAAGGAGGTTCATCGTCTTGCGCACCCGCCGTCGCTTGGCCGGTGGAAGAGTGGTTGGTGTGTCTGGGGTGTGTGAAGCCGGAGAGGTAGAGTCTGTGGTGTTCGATTGCTTCTTCGTGATAGGCCTCTACCAAGTTAGCTATTTTTTTTATCTATTTTATTTATTTATTTTTTAAAAGAATGGCAGAAGTTCTGTCTTTCCGTTAAGGAGGTATCTATTTTTATTTATATATGGCAGTTTTTTGTGGTTGTTTGGGGTCTTTGCATTTTTATCTATTATAGGAGTTTTTTTTTGAAATAAAGACCCATTCCTCATTTTTTACTAAGGTCACTATCATTCTCATTCTCACATCCATAAAATCAATGTCTGTAACTATAAAAGGTTAAAAAAATATTAAAACTACTCACTCTATTCATCTGTGAAAGGTGTAAAATATATCTTAGATTATTGGATAGATGTGTTTTGTGCTTCATAATGTTGGATAAGAATTACGCTTAGCTCTAGTTAGATGTTGAACTCTTCGAATATGGTTAGATGATATTTCATGTGACTAATCATTTCTCACTAGAAAGATGATTGTTTTTAAGTTCGTTGGATAAATAATATAATGGTTTCAAGATGATCAACCAAATTAAATCTTCCACTTTTCTTGACTGTATAGACACACCATTGAGCATTGATGGTCTCCTTGGTAATTTATTTTGTAAGAAATTGTATTTTCATTTATACGGGGTTTAAGCTTAATATGCAATATATATATATATATATGTGAACATGATTTGGTGATAAAAATCTATGTTAATCATTAATATTACAAGCAAGTACGCATTCAAATTATCTATTTTATCATATTTCTTCACAGAGTCAAAAACCTACAATACGTACTTAAGGAGTAAGTTGTTACCAATTTTCATATTAGGATGTACGTGTCTACTAATACTAATATATTTTTAGTCTAGTTTTATAAATTATTTTATTCATCCTATAGATCGCCCATTGCACAATTTACCCTGGACAAAACCATGAACCGTGATATCAGCTCACCCCGGTTTCTGACTTTGTTCCATCAATCGGCGTCACGAAACGAAACCCAAACAAAGTTTTACGCTGCCCCCGGAAGAAAAACCACCAACCGTCGCCCTGCTCCTGCGCCGCGCCGCGCTCCGCTCCCCGAAAGAGGGAGCCAAGCACAGTAGATTCCCTTTCCCTTCTCTCCTGCCCCTGCCCCCCTCAACCCCCCTTCCTCTCTCGCCTCACCATCCTCGCCTTCCCACCTGTCCGTCTTCATCCTCCTCCCTCGCGCCGCGCCTCTCCTCCCCGCCTCCGCGGAGAGGGAGCCCGTCCTGCGCGCGAGCGCCCCCGCCCGGAGAGGAGTCCTCCGCCCGTCCCGCCGCCTCAGGTCTCGCCGCCGCCGCCGCCGCCGCCGCCGCCGCCGCCACCACCTCCGCTGCCTAGTTTCCGCGGCGTCAGTTCTGAGAAATTTTCTGGGGTTTCAGTGACGAGGATCGGCCGCCGGCGCAGGACCGGCCTTTGCCGCCGCCTTCCGTTTTATGGAGGGGTTCCTACTCAGCCTTAACCCGTTCCGGTTCAAGCCGCTCTGGCCGGCGAGGACCGCCCCCAAATCCCTCTGAACTCTGAAGCCCTAGGAAATCGTCCTCCCGTCCGGGGGTTCCCAGAAATCCCACGGCCGCCGTCCTCCACCACCCTTGTTTCCTGGTTAATCTGAAGTTTCCTGTAAAATTTCTGGTGTCCTCCGAGGTTTCCGAGGGGCACCAGGTTCCCTTTACTTCTCCGAGAACTGAGAGCCCTAACGCGGCGCCTTCTTCCCTGCCACCTCTCGACAAGGACATGAGCTTGCTGTTGGCGGCGGCGCCTCCACACGCATAGTGCCGTGCCCCGGGCTCGGCGTGGGCGTCCTTCCTTGGCGGTGCTGGCGTTGCGGACGAGGATGGCGAGGGAGGACGGCCCGGAGTTCGTGCGGTGGAGGGAGGAGTTCGTGTCGCAGGAGCGTGGCAGCCGCGTCGTGCACTACTACCTCGACGACGCGGCCGGCGGGTCCCACCTCGCCGTCGTCGGCACCGAGAGGAGCCTGCGTCACATGCTCTACGTGGTCTCCGAGGACTTCCGCGCCGCGTGGGGGTGCGGCAGCGGCGCTGATGACGGCGCTGGGCCGGCGGTGTTTGCGCGCAAGTGGAGGTCGCGCCGCGAGGTGGTGGATTGGCTCGCGTCCTTCCTCCCGGTGAAGACACTTGACTCGAGTAAGTAATTGTCGACCCCACCTGTTTCGGTTTACCACTGAGTTTATGGATTCATCTGACATTGATAATCACATAATCCATCACTTTTTTTCATTGAGATTATATCACTTTTTTTCATTGAGATTATGTCTATGGTTTTCGAAACCTAAATTGTGCTCTGAAATCCATGAATGCCAAATTTGTGCTCTGAAAACCATGACTGCAGCCTAGTAGCAAGAGTTTGGAATCTATAATTTTCTGTTATGGTAGTTGGCTTCCCTTCACCCTTTTTGTAGAAGCATTTGATTTGTACATGCACAATGCAGCAAATTCATGCCTTTAAGGGCTTGTCAAACACAATGAAGCGTTCTCCTTTATGCACTTCCTGAGCGCACCTTTCCCTTGTATTCATTTTACCACGAAGAGAAGTGGAAGCTTGTGGAAGAGGGGTTTGATCTGCTAAGAAGCTTGTAGAGAGTCTGTTAAGATTCTCACCCCAAAAGGCATGGAGCTTCCCCAGGGATGCCCTCCGATGACCATCATCCTATTTGGCTATTTGGGAGTGCATAGCTTCTATTTGATACCTGTAGCTGTACCTACACTCGTGCACACAGACACAAAAATAACGCTCACCAATGGTTCAAGTACCTGTCAGGTCAATAAATAGTGTGAATAACGTGTATATTATATTGTCTTAATTGTCATCAATGTGTTTATTCATAATTTAATAGTTTGTTGTCCATTTCAGATTTCTCAAAATGCAGATCTTATGCAGATACTGACATCGGGTTAGATGGATACAGTGAAACTGATAGCTTTTTGCACCAAATTCTAGTAAGTCATCACTTGTAAATTTGTGTAATTTTGCTCCATATATTATGAACTCACTGATTCTTTTTTTCTGTTGTCTTTGTTATTAGGGGAAAGACTGTAGCTCAGACATTACATGGTCTGGTTCATTCTGGACATGTGGCAAGCAGCTTCGGCACTATCAAGCTTTTTGTCGCAATGGCACCACAATATCGGTAAGTTTCATCATGATATTGTTTATCATGATCATTTTTAGATCATTTTCCAGAATGTCTTATGGCATCTTGTTTTTCAGATCCACACTTTTGTGCTGGTCTTGTCAGAGGAAGAAAGTCGCTATCTTGCATACCTGGAAGACATGTATGAAGATAAGAAGGGACAGAAGAAGGTCAAAGTGCGGTGGTTTCATCAAAACCAGGAATTTTCCTGTGCTATACCTCCTCCTCCCCCTCATCCTTGTGAAGTTTTCATCACTCCTTTTACACAAGTAATCAGTGTGGAATGTGTTGATGATATTGCAACGGTTTTAACTCCTGATCATTATGAAAAATGCTCCAATGCATTGCCAGCTTCTTCTTTGGTTGGGATCCGTTTCTGCTTTCGCCAGTACAGTAAAAATAAATTCAAGCATTTTGACTTGAGTACACTGCGTGGATATTTTAGTCAAGCTGTTGTTCTGTCCTTGAAAATTCCACCCGAGTCAGAAAAAGATGGTGAAATCACACCTGGGAGGACCAAGTTTCCAAAGCAGTATGAGAGGCTTTACTCAAAATGTTTGGGCACTAAAATCTGTCGAGGTCCACAAGCAGACTCCATACCACCTTATCAGATATTAGATAATAAAAAATCTCCTGGGAAGCATCTCTCGATCAAGTTTATAGGGCCCCAGAATCAACTAAAGCCCACATACATTGCTGGTGACAGAGTAGAAATCTTGTCTCAAGACAGTGGCATTATTGGCTGCTGGTTCAGGTGCACTGTTCTAAAGTCATGTACTAATCATAACAAACTGAAGGTTCAATATGATGATCTCCAAAATGCTGATGACAGTGGGAGATTGGAGGTATCCCTTATTTTATCCTCTAATGCAATGATCTATTTTATTGTGCCTCTATAAAGTGTATTCTCTGATTAAAAGATTAGGTATCATCTCGTGCTGTATCAATGAGTTTATATGCCTCTGTGCAGGAGACAGTGCCTGCCTCTACATTGGCTCTTCCTGATAAACTGGGACTGAGAAGCCCAGACCGACTAAGAATTAGGCCACGTCCTCAACAAAGTAGTTCTGTTAACCGTGCTGCTTTGGTACCTGGAACTGCTATAGACGTATGGCAATTTAGTGGCTGGTGGGAAGGAATTGTTGTCAGTTTGGAGAACGCTGCTGCAGATAGCCTGCAAGTATATTTTCCAGGTGCATTTTCCTTGTTCAGTCAATAGGTTACGATTTTGTCTACCCTATGAGAAACAAAAGTTGCCTTGACAAAATAACTTTTAGCACCAAGTTAAGAAAGTAAATCCAGATGGTTAATGTACATGGCACCATTTTCCTGTTGGTTTAAACCCCAAACTGTAGGCATTTCCATTTTTTATCTTTTCAAGTATGCTCGTACCATTTTACTTCTATTAAATTATCATGAAACAATGTATGATCTATGTGTAATCATTTTACAACAGACAAAGATTGGGTGCTTCTAATAAATTTATCATCGCTTACAATATATCCATGAAGATGATGACATTTTGCTGTTATTTCATTCCAGGAGAGAACTTTTTTCAGGTGTGCCAGCTACAGAACGTAAGAATATCAAAAGATTGGATCAAGAACCAATGGGTTGATATTGAAGTAAAGATAAATGTGTTGTCACGAATACCTTCAGATGGTGTTGGAACAAGGCAACCTGATAATTTGTCATCTGTTGCCGTGCTAGACTCTAGCAGTTCTGCAGTGCCAGAGCAAGAGCTTTCAGGTATCCAAGCAAACTCCAATGGAGATGAACCAGTTCCTGAGCAAGTACTTGCTGCTATCAAGGCAAGCTCCCATGAAGATAAATCAGTGCCCGAGCAAGGGCTTTCAGCTATCCAAGCAAGCCCCAATGGAGATGAACCAGTGCCTGAGCAAGGGCTTGCAGCTATCCAAGCAACTTCAAATGGAGATAAACAAACAGAAGCTAGCAAGCAAACTGAGGTTAGTTTGACTGGTAAAACCTCCTCCATTCTTGCGGAGGATGAGAAACAAACAATTCTAGGGAAGCGTCCGAGAGATGATGATGCTGAACAAGACTGCAATGGGGAAGTAGGTGTAGATGTTGGCAAGACATGAGGTTTGGGACGTCCAAACTCATTAGACTCGTGTACATAGCTATAGATATGGTATTCAAACCCCCAGGGGAGGGGTTTCACTAGGTTGCTGATATCAGAGCGAATTGTCGCCTCTTTGTCATACACGAACCTCTCCTAGTTTTTCTATTTTGCTGGTAGTTGTGGTGTTTATGTTACGAGAGACACGGATTGCAAGCTGAATGGTAGGTACCCTTCCCATTGTATAGCAGTCTACAAATTTTGCCTGTGAATGTTTTCCCACCTCGTCTGTAGTTCACTTCATCGCAATTAGCTAACTTCATTCTTCTTTTAGAATAAAATTCTTGCCCTTGTTCACTTGTATCGCAATTTGTATATCTACTCTTGCTCAGTTGGTATCTGCATTTAGGCGCTGTGATGATTCTCAGAATCGACCATGATGGTCCATTCTGATCGCTATGATGAGCATCCTGCCATCCCATGAACAGCAGCTGTGCATGTTGATCTGAAGTGGTTGCCGAATGAGAGCATTTTTCACTCTGCGGATCATGTGCCATCTATTTGTGGCATCCTGGATCTGAAGTTCTGAACTTGCCTGTACTAGAAGTCATGAAGGCATGGCATGATCTCATCATTTTGATTTTCTGTTATGTTAGGTTTGAGGTCCCTAACAGAGGCAAGGTCACATGATGGACTTTCGCCTACCCTATTTCCCTTCCCATGACATGCGAACTCTTCACCTTTTGCCATGATGGACGGGGCCAACAAACCCCATCTCAGTATCTCACCACATATATGGACGTGTCAGGTTTGTTACATGGTAGTGTATGGTACACCGTACATGTCTACTGACTAAGCTGCTGCTAGGTACATTATCTGCACTGAACAAGACCGAAGAGAGAGGAGTGCGATGAAGAACTTGCAGGATCTACAGCTTGGGCCATTGCTCGCCGTCGACGAAGCTCCGACCGAGGAACCGCCGAGCTGGATGGCTCTACAGCCTGAGCCACCGCTCGCCGTTGATGAAGCTCCGGCCGAGGAACGGCCGCGCCTCCTCGTAGGTGAGCGCCCGGGACCAAGGCACCCGCTGCCTCGTGCTCGCCCCTGGGCCCGTGCAGCTGTACTCCCCGAACTGCACCGTCCTGTCCAAAAAATGAACCCAGAAATGTCAATCTCTCGACGAACGCTGTGCCGTATCGTTTTTGTCAGGCTTGGAAGAGCCGGCAGGTAACAGCCGAGTCACATGTGGTAACTAACTGGCTAACTGCATTTCCTTGCAAAGACTGTTTGGTGAATCCGTCCTGCCAGGCAACTTCTACCTACCCACTTCCTATGAATCTGGTCGTCATCATCAGGTTAATAGTAAACCAGTTCAGTGAACTGTAATTGTGATTAGAGCGGTAAAAACAATACTATGATGGAAGTAGAAGCGCTACTCACTTTGTCCTTGACCGGTCGCCCCAGTCGCTCCAACCCTGGGGCAAGACGATGCCGCTGAGGTCGCAGTAGGAGTAGACGACCCTGGCGTACCTGCCCCACGCCCGGCCCAGGTACAGCGTGCCGGAGCCGGTGAGCCGGCACCCCACGAACGAGAACCCGGAGTCCTCCGCCGGCGAGCTCCGCTGCGACGCCGCGATGGCGCCGTAGCCCGTCGCCACCGCGTGCAGCGTGCACCCCTGCGTTTCCGTTGCAACGTTCAGCGCCAAGGAGGAGGAGGAGGAGGAGCAGCGGGAACATCGCTGTCATTGCCACTTGGGCTGGGCTGGAGAGTGGTGCCAAGGGTGCGAAAAGAATGTGACCACCCAGTCCGTTAAGGTTTTGAGCATGGATTTGTGTAAGAGCGCTTGGGCGCCGTGCAGGGCTAAGTGCCTAACGACCTGATTCCACTGAGCCGGCTAGGTAACCTAAGTGCTAACCTGTGTGACCAAGCGGAGCATTCCAAGCTAGCTAGACACATAGAAAAGCGAGAGACCAAAAGCCGGAGCAGTTCTTGCTGCAAGAACATGAGATGGCAAGGTTTGGTGAGTGCCTGAATGGTGATTTTCTGATGGCAACGTGACACCATTGATCCAATCAAAAGCGAAGGCAGGCGTGGTGATGGGCAACCTAATGATGTCAGCGTAAAGCCAGTAGTGTGGTCAAAACATGGCAGTTTGTTTAGGGGCGCAGAATGTCTGGATGTCGAAAAAGATCATGAATGTTTGTCTCCCAAGAAAATTGAGTGGTTGTAAATCATCGTGAAAATTTGAGCAAATTTTCTCTTGCTACCTACCTGGTACAGGGACCTTGCGTTCCCAAAGATGAAATCGATGGAGCCCTGGATGTCGCAGTTGTAGAGGTAGTGCCGGCCGATGTTGTCGAACAGCGTGTCCTGCGTCCCCAGGATCTTGCACCTGTAGAGCATGGTCTTGTCGCCGGACAGCCGCAGCGCCACCGCCTGCTGGCCGACCGCCCCCGGCGGAGCCGCCGGCGCGGAGTTCTGCCGATCGCCAGGTACACAACACATCATGTAACCAGAGGATCAGGTCGTGCATGCACAAACACAGCTGCTTCGGTGCAAGATTGAACAGAAGCTCGAACACGTACCTCGAAGGTGATGTGGCTGGCGCAGAAGTAGTCGGCCTCGATGGCGACGGAGGCGGAGTAGAAGGTGCCGACCTGGTGGCCGGACGGGTCGATGTCCGCCGCCCTGGCGTTCCAGGTGATCACCGTGCGGCCGGTGCCCATGCCGATGAGCGACACGAACGGCTTCGTGATCGGCACCGTCACCTTCTCCCTGCACCCACCCGCCATTGCACGCCTTATTTATAAGTATTTCTTACAAATTATAGTGCAATAGCTTTTGCTATGCAAAATAGAATGGTTTTTTAACAGATTAAGGGAAGCAATGCACAATTTTTGCGCCTATCCCCCTCCAAAAAAAATTAGCACCTACTACTTGTCATGCCTAGAAATTGCAGTTGACAACCTAGCTAGACGACGGTGCAGGGAGTTGCTTTCAAGTCTTGAACACTGAGAAAAATGGAAAGCTGCTACTAGTAGAAAACTGAATGAGCTGGCTATCCAAAACAAGCAAAACAAAAAAGAAAATTCAAAGAAAAAAAGATTGAGAAGAGTTGCAGCTAAGCAGAGAAGCGGCCAAGATGCAAGACGATCGAACACACGTCGTGATCACTTAATACCCCATTAACACTGAGGCAGTTACTACAAGAGAAGAGACGCGGTAGTGGAGGCGGAGGCATAGCAAGCAGAGCGCCGGCGCCGGCGGCGGCCGATCACCCAACGCACCTGTACACGCCGGGCCTGACGAGGATCTTGACGCGGCGCGGGTTGCCGGCGGGCACCATGTCGACGGCGCCCTGCACGGTGCGCGAGTGCCCCGTCCCGTCCTGCGAGACCACGATCGTCTCCAGGTCGTGGCGTGCTCTGGCTCTGGCCTTCACGCCGCCTCGGCCGCCCGCGGCGCCGTCGGACACGCCGCGCGGCGCGGCCACGGCGGCGGCGCCCGGGATACTGAGGTCGTCCCACGTTATGAACCCGTCCTCGGCGGCCGCCGCCGTGGGGACGGACGCGGCGACCAGCAGGAGGACGGCGACGGCCGCGCGGACGCAGCGCCGCTCGTTCCCGGCGGCGGCCATGCGCGGCGCCGTGCCTCCCAGCCGCGGACCTTCGCTCGGCTAGGGTCTCAGGCTGTCACGTCGAGTAGTAGAGAGCTAGCTAGCCGGCTGATCAGCTGCACACGTGCCGTCTAGCGGAGCTCGTGACAGCTCTGGCTAGCTCGGCCGACGGCGAGGTGCGATCACTGGTCGGGGAATGGATGTAGAGTAGTAGTGGTGGCCGGCCGGGGCTGTGATTGTGTCGCGCCGCACGCCGCGTTGCATGACATGGGAGGGGTGACGACGACGAGTCGATGATGATACGAGGGGATGGGGAAGAGGACGGAATCGGGAATGGAATGGAATGGAACGCGAGACGTTGGAGGCGTGAGGAAGTGGTGACGCCATTAAATACGAGGGCCGCGCCCGGCCGGCCCGACCGACCCACCGCCCGGCCGGCCGCGCTAGGCGCCTAGCTTCCCCCCTTGATTCTGCCTCCGGGCACTCGAAGACCATGTCTGTTCGCTGAGAGATTCAGGGCGAGAGGCCGCCGTGCCATGGAGTTGTGTGCACGCCTGAGCCTGCTACGTGTTTTGGCGCCACAGATCCGGGGGCCATTTCGTTCACGGGATCGTCGCTAACTGGTGCCCGTGTCAGTTCGCAACAGTTTCATGCAGAGCGGATCGCAGGCAGTGCCCGGCACGCGTTGAGGTTGAGGCTGAGGCCCCGGTTTGTGGGCATGGAATTCAGAAGGGCCATCGATTAGAATTCTCGATGCTGGTGTGTGAATACTTTTGGAGTGGTAAGATGGAACGGAAAGGTTGGTCATGACTTGCGCGCGCGAGGGAGGCGGGCATTTGTCTAAAATTTGCGGGATTTTCAAACTCGTCATGGATTTTTCAGAGAATGGGTGCCGGATGGGGGTAGATAACGAGTAGTTGGTTCAGACTTCAGAACGGTTGGGTGGAATCCACCAAGTTCGTGTCATGGGTAATGCAGCAATGGTTAACCTCCTTCTTCCTTTGACCTCGATTCAGAAACGTTCCGGAGCAGGACGCGGCTCCAGGCGGGCAAAGTTAGCAGCAGGCAGGCTGCGAGTCAGCGTCAGTGTTCCTCTCGAAATGGATTCGGTGGAGGAGCATTACGTGCTGGACCTAACAGCGTTGGACCCTGCCAGATGGTCAGTCTGGTAGTGACTGGTAGGGCTTCTTTGACGATTAGGGCCTTGTTTAGATCGCAAGTTTTTATAACAGTTGAAACTTTTTGCTACTGTAGCACTTTCGTTTGTATTTGACAAATTTTATCTAATTATGGACTAACTAGGCTTAAAAGATTCGTCTCGTGATGTACAATTAAACTGTGCAATTAGTTATTTTTTTTACATACATTTACTGCTCCATGCATGTGTCCCAAAATTGATGTGATGGAGAGAGAGTGTAAAAATTTGAAATTTAGAAGCGATCTAAACGGGGCCTAGGAGGGCGTGTTCCGTGTTGGGTGAGATTTGCCATGCAGGGCTTTCGTTATTTTTCTAGGACCCAGGTCGGCGCGGTCACCTTCGGCGTCAGGTCAATCTAGAACTCGATCAACATACGAGTCCCTCCCTAGTCTGGTGGTTTGGTCAGCTGGTGGTGCCGGAGAGATCGACTGAGGGTCCGTTTGGTTCCAATTTTGAGGACCGATTCGCTTCACAGAATCTGAGAACGCAACCAAAGGGGTTCCACAGCTGCAGCGATTTTTTGGAATCCACCGATTCCCGCAAGTGTGAGGAGGCAGCGGGGGTCTGGGCAGATTCTACCGATTCGCGCTCTGTAATTACCCGCGTTGCCACTGCCAAGTCGTAACGGTTCGCTTCTTTTCTTTTCTTCCTCTCCCGTGCGCCTCCTCCCCGGCCCTCTCCCTCTCCCCCCAGACGCGCCCCCGCCGCCGCCCGCGGCCCGCCGCCCCCCCGGGCCGCCCCCCGACGCGGCCCCCGCCGCCGCTCGCCGCGCCCCCCGACGCGCCCCCGCCGCCACCCGCCGCCCCCCGACGCGCCTCCCTGCCGCGCCCCGACGCGCCTCCCTACCGCGGCGCCCGCAACCGTGCCGGCCGCCGCGCCCCCCGACGCCGCCGAGCTCCCGCCACCGCCCCCACCCCCGACCTCGTGCC
Organism: Panicum hallii; assembly: GCF_002211085.1. Taxonomy (NCBI): domain Eukaryota; kingdom Viridiplantae; phylum Streptophyta; class Magnoliopsida; order Poales; family Poaceae; genus Panicum; species Panicum hallii. The sequence goes on from NC_038043.1 coordinate 54,203,828, forward strand.
ACACCCCCCCCTCCCCCGTCCTCGTGCCGCGCCCGCCCCTCGCCCACTCCTCCGATCCGGATCTAGATCTAGCGCAAGGTCGGGCTCGGCCTCGGCCCAGGCTCCCGCCGCGGTGTCCCCGCAGTCGTCAGCTCGAGCTCCCGAGGTGCGTGCCGCGCGGATCCGTGCTCATTTTCATCGTATGCGGTGGAACAAATGCACAAACATTATCTCTTCTTATTAGACAGACTATTCAATTATTCATGGCATCTAGCATTTTTCTGTTCTGTCAACTGATCAATCTTAGATTAGAAGGTCACCTTTTTATTCTTAGCTGTGTGATCTTTCCAGCATGTTATGAACTAATTGATTGCTTAGCTTTTCTGTTCTGCAGCAGAGCACGAGTAGCCTGATGTAAGCACGAGTATGAGCACTCATGCTAACGTTTTTCTTTCTATATGTTGATATAGATATGACTTGTTGGATCTTTGCACCAATGGACCAAAAGAAAAGCTTGACTCAACGGTGATCAGTCAGGTATGTTGATTACAGAGTCCAAAGTCATTTGCACTATTATAAAGTAAAGTTGTTTTCTTTTTCATGCAGCACGTTCACTATATAGCTTTGCAGTCACTATATGCATAGCTTGAAAAAACCAGAATTTATCCATAATTTTGCAGAAGTAGCCTGCTCTTGTTTGGTTGCAATATTTTCATTTTGAAGCTTGCTGTTAGGCTGGATATTCCAAGGAATTAATTTTGCAATTTTCTTTTTGCATCAGCTATATCACATTTTGAATGGCTCAAGATTTACCTATGATTGGTCTAGATTCAGAAAAGGTGCAAGAGCTATGTGATGCTGCTAATGAGGAAGTAGATGAAAAGGAAAGAGTTCAGATAGCAAACTTTCTCTGTCCTGTAAGTGTTTTATCTGATGCTACCAGTAGCCTCTTAGTTGTCTATTGGATCTTGATTGATACGAAACAAAGTAAAATTACATTGCAGGGGAATTATGCAGTTTCTGGTGGTGTAAAAGGTATTGAAGTGGTTGAAGCCAAAGCAAAGTCTTTCAAGGCTAGAATGACGGTTAGTGCCCAAATATATCTATATTTGCTTGAAGCATATGTTTGGAAATATTATGTATACTGCTTAACTGTGAAATCTGGCTATTGCGATTTCAGTATCTTACACTCGCCTTTTTGTTCCATTGTCACCAAACGATTTTACATGCCAAATTAACTATTATTTTTCCAGGTTCGCCTTGCTGTTGCTGGTGCCTTCCATACTAGCTTCATGCAACCAGCTGTTTCGAGATTGGAATCTGCATTGGCTGCCACTGAGATTAGGACACCAAGAATTCCAGTCATCTCCAATGTTGATGCACAGCCCCACTCAGATCCTGATACAATCAAGCAGATTTTGGCGCGGCAGGTGAGCTCTATGCCAATCTTAAATTCATATTGCAGGCTAGCTGCTTTCTGGTATAAAGTGATTTCTGACTGTTGTATGGCCGCTTACGGGAGCAACAGGTAACCTCTCCTGTACAATTGGAGACCACTGTGAAGACTCTTATGGGCAAGGACGATGTGGACGTCAAGGACGAGATCGTCAAGGCCAAGGAGTCCGTCACTGCCATCTTCAAGGCTGCCGAGATGAGCATCTGCTGGATGAGGGAGAAACCAGCACAATGTGGGCTTGCATTGAGAAGTTTAATACTAGCGTGTTTTAATTTTGATGTCGTCCAAGGGTGCTTTTGGCTGATATCTTTGCTGCTTGATCATGTATTCCTCGTTTTGCACTGAAACAAAATAAAACCGATCTGAAGCAGAACTCTGTTTTAGGGAAAAGGAAACTGTCGAGGAAGTATTTGCATGTTTGACTAGGGGCCTTGTCGGCGACCAAAATTTCTTCGCCACAGCCCATCTTTGACAAGGTTAACTAGTTGTTCATTGTTCTGCCTAGTGCTTACCACAGTTTAGCCATGCTATACATTTTCCCTGCTTTGGTCCTCCGCATCACCGACACACTGGTTATGGTCACAATTCAGGTCGTGGACTCGTGGTTATGATTTTTCTCGCTACAACTTTGACGTGTCCTGCGAGAATGTTGGGCCATTTTTGGCTCTGAAACAAACAAACATGCCCTGAACAAACATACGTTGATTTTTTTTTCAGCGTCACGTATTATTATCATTCGGTACTGTGTACAAATTCTAGCATGTGTGCGCGCACAAATTCGATAAGGCCATGCGCTGTGTATACAAGTTCCTTCACTATATCTTTTGTATTAATTATATATATCAAACAATTCTAATTATGATAATTTGCTTTCCAAAATGGTCATCTCCATATCCTTACAATTAATTAGCATATAAACAGTCCTATACAGTCTCAAGGGCAAAACCGACATTTTTACATAAATCCACAGCTGACAGCTGTTTCAGCCAAACAGCTTTCAGCTTTCCCACAGCTGTCAGCTCACAGCAGCTTTCCCATAGCTGATTCCAGAAATCAGATTTTCAGGAATACACAGCTGATTCCAGAAATCAGATTTTCAGGAACCAAACACACCCTGAATGGCCTGAGTTGTGGGCGTGTGTTCTGGCCCTGGGCCTGTAAGAGCTATCGGGCCATTTCAGCCCATGAACTGGCTGGAAACACCCGTCAAACCTCATCCCCTCCTGTTTTGTCGAAATCTCCGGCACCAAAGTTCTCACGTCCTCAATATGTTGGGACTTCGGAGTACAGAACTAGGGCGAGTTTCATTTGCGTGAACAATACAAGAACAACGGACTAGGAAAAGGTAGCTACAGGCAAATGCATCTTTCGCATCGACTGCCTAACCAAGTTAACAAAGACCGCGCGGCTTAAAAACTCAAATTCCTGTGACGATCAGACTTTGCAAGTGATCTTCAGATGGGATGGCATCATTTACAGGGACAACAATATTCGCCTTCAGCCTACGAGTTCCAGATTTTCCAAATGCTCATCCTGTTCCGCTCCTGCATGAGAGGATCAGACACAATGAAAACTCAACATGTATCTCCCCAATATAGACAATTCAACCAGCTCAAGATTAAAATTTGCAATGTGTGATGCACCGAAGCGGGCAGGGTTACATTCCATGGAAATCAACAAAGAATGCTGCTAAATCAGTAGAATATGGTATTCCAGCTAGTCAGTGACTCAGTGAAACAAGCAACATTGCAGAAAAACCAAAATGGGATCCTATTTACACCAGCACCATATGATAGTCTAGGTAAAGGTTAGGGAAGTAACTTGAATCATGACTGCATGTTTGTTGTTTCATCCTTAATCATTATGCTCTAACATCTATACATAAAAAAATGGGAAGTTTACATCAAGCATATAATTCACTGACATTAGCAAGTGGCATCAAGCTTAACAGACCATGTATGCATAATTACAAGCACAATATGTCAAAAGTTATTGTAGGAACTTTCTATTTTTTTCCATTGAGAAATTTGCAGCACCTAGACCTACAATTTTCATGTTTTTGTCAGATTACCACCTACTCTTTTGAGCTGGTAATTTACAACCAAATCTTCTCTTTGTCCTGCCTATATACCAAGTGCAGTTTATTATAGAAATTTGGAAACTAGGAGGAGTATTTCATGTGCACTAAATTGAAAGAATAAGTGGGTAAGCTAAACTTTTCGAAATATACGTATGTTTGCAATAATCCAATAGTGCAGGTACAGCAACTGGCATTGAGAATTGGGATTTCAGATTGCAATAGATAAATCCACCAGCAAGGACAACGGGCAATAAGGGAGTCATGCCGTTAAAAGAAATGGAATATGTGATCAGATAACATGCAAGTCATAACTACAATTATGTGGCAACTTCGTAATGCATCTCAAATTTTGGTCTTACTTATAGCTCTGGATTCAGAAAAGTTAACAACGGTGGCATGAGCAGTAATTTATGGAGGTTACAGTAATACAGTATTGATCTGAATATCTGATGGCACATCTAAAAAAGGAGATAATATTTACATATAGCGACTAAGTTTGCTGATAGGTCAATTCGTTCATACCTAATTCTTATTCGACGACTGCTCAACCTCAGGCCTATGGACCGACATGCGAGCAATCTCAGATATAGCCGCATCAGTAGCCTGTGTATCATCACCAGCAAGCTCCTCATATGCAGCCTCAAATGCTTCCTGCCAGAACTTTGGAAGCCGTACGTGATCGCCCGTTCGTGTGTAGATGTCCCACATCCGGCGCACTAGCTTTTCCCTTTGCTCCATCTCCTGTTCAATCCCCAATTAGGCAAATTTCAGTCTTTGCCTTCACAGCCCAAAAGCATGACAAGTGAGATGTTTTTCTAACACTGTAGGAAACAATTTAGCCAGCTTTCAACTAACATAGAGGTTAGTTCATGATAACGTGTAGCTGTTTGTTACTAGCACAGGACTAACCGTATCGAAAATTGAGAAATATATGTGCAGATGAATTGAAAGAGGATGGACTCTGTAACCAGGTAATTACCTCCTATTTTTTTACCGACTTAAGCTAGATTTATCTTCATTTAAGGTAAATAATTACTTATTTACCCTTTTTGCAATGCCAGATAGTTAGTGGCATGCATTTACATTTTACACATCAGAAGTTAGGAGCGGATCAACAGGCAGACTAGCGGCAAGATCTAGCAGGGAGAATGGAGTGGGTTGATGAGCCGTACAAGGGGATCAAGTTCGTCGATGAGCGGATCGCTCGCGTCCGCGAACGTGGCGGCGAGCTCCCCGGACCCGGAGGACCAGCGCAGGGTGACGGAAGCGGCGAACATGGACCAGAGCGCGAGGAGCGCGATGGCCGCGAGGGCCCACGCCTTGTACCTGCCCTTCCCGAACAGCGCCGCCTCGCCAGACGAGATGGGGATCGAGATCTTGGTCGCCGCCGCCGGCGTGGGGGAGTGGGGGCCGTGGTGGTGGTCGACGACGGCCTTCATAGCTCCGGGGACGCGGTAGGAGTGGCAGCGGGGAAAGGAGTGGACTGTGGAGTGAGCTAGTGAGGAAAGGGGTGGTGGTTTGTGATGCTGACAGTGGGCCGAGTTGCAAGTTACAACTTACAAGGATTAAATGGTCGTTAACTTAGAAATTAAAAAAAATCATCACCACGACGTTATTTGGAGTTAGTTCCATCGATGAGCCGTTCTGCTCCGGTGCGTTTGTGACGCTGCAATGGGCTCGAGTTTATGGAAATTGCTCCCGTATATTCTAGACTTTTAAACTTTCAGTAAGTGTTTTTTTTTTTGCTGGTAGTAAGTGGTTTTATTGCAATGTCCATAGTTCATTCCTTACCTGATTTTATTACAACATCATCCCAATAGGCATATGACCAACTACTTCTCTTTATTTTATTGTTTTAAAGATTTGTGAAAGTTAATCTTAGATACTCTAATTTAAATGCTACAGGTGGAGATGCTCTTGTATTGTCTTTAATCAACGAGTACATTTGAGCTAGAATATATCTCTCTCTTATGTAGTTTCTTTCCATCTCTTTTTTCTTGACTGCATGTTTTACTTCAGATAATACTATGTTGTGCTGGCCCTTTCATGTCAGATCAAGGTCCTACTTAAACAAAGGCTTCTAAAAGCATTGAATTTTCCTTAAAAATTATTGATTTTACACGAACGGAACATCCAATCTGAACTCAATTATTGACGGAAGCTTGAGTAACAAAAGAAGCTATAGTTGGATCATGAAAATCTCAGGATCCAGGTAGACCTCTCTGTAACGATTTGAAACAAGAATATAATGGAGTCTTGTTACGCTACTTGAAGTAGCGCGAAAGTGCGTAATACCTTGATGCATACAAGTCGGCTCAGATACGTAGGATGGTGCTGGATATACCGCAAGCGTTGACTTTAGAGAATTGCAGTAAATAAGAGAGGAGACCAAGGACATTCATTAGAGAGGATGAGAAGAAAAATAATAAGAATGAGGCAAGTTAACTGAGTTGTTCTTGTCACTTGCTGATAGGGACCATCCCTTTTAGCCCACCTATTTTAGTGTTCGTTTTTGTTTGCATTGAGTTGATACTCTTTTCTTAAGAAAAATAGCCCATAGATTGTTCGATTAAGTCTTCGTTCCTTCTTTCCAAACATCATTTTGTATATTTTCACATGTTTTCTATTTTTCTCACACTTTAGGATTTTTTCCTGCATTTCCTGCCATATATGTGTTTTATACACCTACATTCATGCTAGGTTCTTAGTCTTTGTTACCACCATCTCCTATTTGCAAGCATCTCAATTGTCTGACCTCGAAAAATGGTGTAAATGAGTACCATTGTCCGTCCAAGCTAGAGTTATCATGAAACCACCGTATATAATCCAAGGACATTCCTTGTGATGTAAGTAAAAGGTGAATCAATCCGTTGCTCTTGGTCAAGATTAACTGTTCTTCTATGACGATTTTGGGCATGATACACCGAATTTTTCTTTTGATGAACACTTCTATAGAAACATTACATATCACATACATGGTACACTGGACACGAAGGCATGATGCCGTGATCCTTACAATATTCACAACTTCATCTCTTGAACAACCTATATATCCTCTTGGTATTTAAACACCTGGCTTATGCTTTTTTTGTGTGGTGTAACTGTACAAGTGCAACCATATGCATGCTATAATATTGTTACTAGGTCAATCCACTCGTAGCATGAAGAGAATCACATAACATTGAGCTATGACCTAACAGTCGACCTTTGCTCGTATTTCTCATGGTTTCATTTATGGTTCTCAATCACACTCTATTTTTGAACAGTTTGCCATGTGCTCACCTAAAAACCATAAACCATTATTAGAAACATCAAAAGGAGAGAAAATAACATGTCATGAACCGGGATTATCAAGAACTTGTGTGTGGAAATGATGAAATCGAATGGATACCTTTTCACTCAAATTAGAGCATAACATCGGAAGCTTTTTGTTAAAAGACATAGTAGTTTTCTACAAAAACAATACAATACGACAACTTTGTTATGCCAATACGTTATGAGTCTACATATTGGAGAGATTACTACAAGATTAGATAAAACTTAACTAAATACTAGAACACACAAGAAATATTAGAATTGCTACACAAAACTTGTACAAACATTAGTTTTAGACCTTAACTTCTGAAATCTCAGAAACTACCCGTATAGCTACACATCGAGCAGCAGAAATCTACAAAACCATACGAGGAATTACGAAGAGCAGTTAGCAAAGTTCGATTAAGACCAAATCTACTGTTGTTGAGCGAAACAATCGGGCTGAACATACAAATCGCAATATCTGAAACTGTTAGAGAACGAACGGTCACTGAACTGGCAAGGCAAACGAGCGAAGAGAACGGCCAAAACCGGCACCAACTTTGTACGCGTAGATCCTATCAACGCGGCCGTGCCGTGTTCCCCAAACCGTCGCCATGGCAGGCCAGCCCAACGCTGATCCGGGTCCACATCAATCGGTGCCAGTTGCCAATCGCCACACCTCCAGCCGCCCTACGGGGCCCCACCGCCAGTCTGCGCAGCCCTACTCCACCGGGTGAAGGGTTGGGCAGAAGAAACCAGACAGACGCCAGCCCACACCGATCCGACGGTTCGACCGCCTCAACCCAATCGGACGGCCAAGCTGCTCGCTACTCTCTACTTCCGGCCCGCTCAAACCCAGCCACTTCCATGTGGGTCCCAGAGAGCACGGCCCATTCTGTCAGTGGTTGCTCTATTCAAACCGAGGTAAGGGTGGGCCCACGAATTAACTAATAGTATCTTGTGCTTAAAAGAAAAAATCAGAGGAAAAAAAAGAAAAACGGAGCCGGAGAAAAAGATGCTTTTGGCATCATCCAGCCCACCACGCCTCTCCGCTCCGCTTCCCCACCCGCCTCCTCTCAGAAGAAACACACGCCCCTCGGATCCGGCCACGTCAGCGATCCGCGTCCGGCGATCCGACCGCTCCGATTGGTCGTCCAGGCACCCCCCTCCCCCACCCTCCCCTGCACCGGGTCCACGGAGCGCCCCGTGAACCGCCCCCCTCTTCCCCCAATGGTGAGGAAAACGCCCTCCCCGTATAAATCACTCTGTATTTCAAATCCCCTCGGAACCAAACAGCCCTGGAGGAAAAAAATAATTTATTATTGGAGAAGAAGAAGAGATGGTGGACGAGGCGTGGGAGCGGGCGGTGGAGGCGGCGCTGCACGCCGGCGGCGAGGGGAGCTCGTCGCCCGCGCGGAGCCTGACGCTGGACGGCGCCGTGAAGTGCATGTACGGCCGGCTCCCGGCGGCGGAGATACTGGAGCGGCACCAGAGCCTGGAGCACCTCTCGATCGCCGGCGTCGGGGTCACGTCGCTCGAGGGGTTCCCGCGGCTGCGGAACCTAACGCGGCTCACGCTCTCCGACAACCGCATCGCTGGCGGCCTCGACCACCTCGTCGCCGCGGGGCTCTCCTCGCTGCGGGACCTCGACCTCAGCAACAACCGCATCCAGGACGTCGACGACCTCGCGCCGCTCGCCGGACTACGCCTCGTCTCTCTCGACCTCTACGAGTGCCCGGTCACAAGGGTCAAGGACTACAGATCCAGGGTGTTCGGGATGATCCGGACGCTCAAGTATCTCGACAAGATGGACGCCGATGAGAACGAGCGCCCCGAGTCGGATGACGATGACGACGATGGGGACGGGGACGGGGACGGGGAAGGCGACGGGGAAGGCGACGGCGACGGCGACGGCGACGGCGACGAAGATGACGACGATGAGGAAGACGAAGACGACCCCGGGAGCGGCGAGGTGGCCAACGGGGGTGTCTCGCACTCGCGCGGCGGCGTGGCGTCGCACCCGGTGGAGGTGAATGGGGTGATCGATGTGGACGAGGAAGAGAGCGACGCTGACGAGGTCGTCCCGAACGGGGGAATCGAGCACCACCACGGGGCAAACGGGTTCCGGGTCGCGGCGGCCGGAGAAGCCCCAGAAGAGGAGGATGAGGACGTGGAGGATGACGACGAGGATGATGATGAGGACTTTGAGGAGGAGGAGGAGGAGGAGGATTTGGGAGAGGAGATCGATGAAGATGGTGATGATGAGGATGCTGTTGTGGAAGTCCATGATGTACCGAGTAGTGATGATGAGGAAGATGGTGTTGAGGTGGAGGATGACGAAGAGGATGATGAAGAGGAGGAAGTTGAGGATGAAGGCGAGGAGGCTGAGCCACAGAGCAGTGGAAGGGTTGCCATGATGACGGGGGAGGATGGAGGAGAAGAGATAGATGGGCATGAGCATGGAGAAGGGGATGATGAGGATGAGAATGGTGAGATTGGAGAAGAGGATGATGAGGGATTGGAGGCTGATAGGGGTTTTGAGGAGGGAAATGAAGATGAGGACGCGGATGATGAGGTATAACGCATCAACTTTCTCCCAAGCGTTTCAAGTGCTTTTACCATTACTTTCAATTTTTTGTTTGTTCAGTTAGCAATTCGTTTATTATTATCCCGTAGTTAATACAGCTGCAGTTATGGATCATGTCAGTTTTTTCTTCAGCAGATATAACATTGCTTGTATTGTGTTTGTTCTGCATACTATTTATTGGCGTGATGTGTTATTAGGTGAAAGTAGGGAAATTAGGTTGTTTGGGTGTCCCTTGTGTATCTGTTTTAGCAAGAGGTTATTGAAAATGGTTTTTAACCTGTGTGCTGCTTTGGAGCATTTAGAACATGTTAGCGCCATGGTTGTTGGGGAACACATCTAAGATGTTTTCTTGTGGTTTACATTTGTAATTACTTTTTGCATGGTTCACTGCCGCTATCTGCTATCCTTTAATGCCTAGAATGCAACCTTTTTGACTCAGTAAACTTGTAGTTGTGGTAGTATGGCCTGAAAATGGCAACTTCTGGTATTAGTATGCTTATTTTTAGCAGTCTGAAATTTTTGTTTTATTGTATGTTTTCTGGAAGTAAGAAAAAATTATTTGTTGCATAGGATCTGTTGGATTATCAACAGTAGTATTACTGCCTAGTCCTTTTGAATTATTATAATTTTGCAACCATATATTATGATGATGCATCTGTTTTATCAGTAGTTTTTTTTTCTTATCTGTATATTTTTTAATGTATGTACTTCTGTGTATGTTTCTGTTTTAGCGATTATATTTTTTTTGCTCGCAAACTTCTATTTTAGTGGTTTTTAAAATTTTCCTTTGCATACAAGCACATATATTTGCACTATGGTTCATATAATAGTTTATGCTCTTATTCTTTGTAATGCTCTGGTTAATGATTTTTTCATGAACCTGGGCACTTTCTTTGTGACTCTGCCTTGTCCAGGCAGTAGTAGAATTTTCCTAGGGAGCTGTGCAGGTTTCCCTAAAAATTGATGATCCAGATTATTTGTGCCCTGCCTTGCAATTTGCAAACCAGTTGTATGTATTAACAATCAGTCAATCCATGTACTGCATAGTTTTTTGTTACCTCTTTGTTCATCATGTTATTGTTATTTTAGTTGGTTGCTCATGTGGTTGGACTATCAATCTTTGAAGATGCAAAACTGGATTTTATCAAGTTTTTATTTACAGCACTATAGTTATATTTTATTTCTTGCTGACTTGATCTTTAAATGCCTATGAGCTTGGGATTGTATTGACTGTTAGCGAACAAGTGTCTGTTCTCTCTTAGCTATGTCCAGGGTTTACTGATTAGAATTGGTTATCTGCATGTTTGCTAAAGTCTATAATTGTTTCTGGGCTTCTGGTCCTTTGGTACTCAGGAATTATTATTTTTGGTCATTTCCAAGTGGCTTTCCAGATATTTTTTCTGTTTTGAGTTCTCTGTATTGGTAGGGAAATTAGATATGCAATCTTAACTAAGATATCCTTGTTATTTTTATTTGTTCAGGATGAAGACACAGAATATCTTGTTCAACCAATCGCCCAACCTCAGCCCGTGCCCATTGGAAGCGACTTCGATGCAGCTGACCCTGATGATGCTGATGAAGACAGGGAAGAGGTGGATGATGATGATGAGGGGGCTGCAGACCAACCTTCATCCTCGCAGGGCACCAAGCGGAAGAGAGATGATGATGATCCGTCGGGCAGTGGAGATGACAGTGAGGATGATGGTGTTGAGGACTTAAGGCCTTTCAAGCACCACTGATGAAGCAGCCAATGTACATGGATAATCTCCCTCCCCCTTCCTCTCAGCTAGAAGTAAGCAGCAGGATCAGCAGCAGCAGGCCGGAACAGAAATGGTGGGTTTCCCCTGTCTTCTTTTTTATTGTTTTTTCGTGTAAAAACTTTGATGAATTGAGAGAGCTTCAGCCTCCTCTTTAAATAGCAGATTTTAGGAGGTAATGGAGAACACCTTCTGTAGCCTTGTAGGCTAGTAGCCAACCAGTTGAGTTATTCAGTCTCCCTCTTGCCTGCACTCCTTTCTATTTGATTTTTCCCTCCAGATTTTCAAATGGTAGTTGCAACCCAGGGTTTCCCTCCACCCTTTCAAATTTCTGTTGCTTTGGCAGTATAGCCATGCTCTAGCTGTAGTTTCCCTCCAAAAGAAAGCCCGGGAAATGGCCCCCTTTCAAATGCCTCTAGTAGCCGTTGCCTCCATTTGAATTCCTGAAGTTAGCACCTCCAATTGGCTGAATTGCTGTGTGTTCTGGTTACTGCTTTGAGATAGGTGAAATGGCTGTGGTTGCAGCGATGGAGGCGCCGCCCTGAGCCTGTAGAGGCAACCGGGCTCCCAGTCCTTGTATTTTTAAGCGAATATTTTGGTTGGAGAGGCTGCTTCAGGGCCTGCAGCGGCCTGTGTGTCTATGGTTCACGGTGGTCGCGCCGTGTTGCTCGTGGTCCATCACGAGGATTGGGTTTTGTCTCTCTGTCAGGCGGGTCCCAGTTGCAGGGTGTATTAAGGTTAAGGCCGCCTGGTCTTGGAGTAAAAATCAGGCTTGCCGAGTAAAAAGGCCTTTCAACGGTTCTGTTGGTTGGGCGCTGGACGCCTGAAGTGGAGTGGAGCAATTCCCTTGTTTGTTTGGGTGCGAGGAGGAGCCCAGGGGAGACGATGGAGTACAGCCGCGGCATTTCCCTTTTGCTTTTGGCAAGTTGCGCTGGTATGGATGGGGACGAGAGGAAAGTGGTGCCGGTGGCGGTGGGGTCGGGGGTAACGTGACCTGGTGGTGGCGCGAGACCGTTGGTGGGCCCGGTTTGGGTTGGGACTCGGGCAGTGTCGGTGTGCGTGGCCCGAGGTGGGGACGTGGGGTAGGACCGTAGGAGTAGGGGCGGAGCTGCAGGAGATCCGGGCGGATCCGGACGGGATGCCTCCGCCGGATGCTTCTCGGCTTCTCGCCCTATAGGGAGGGCAACTCCTTCCTACCCTTTCTTTAGCTCGCGGCTAATGACGGTACTGCCCCTGCGCCTGGGTGCCGGGCCCGCCGTGTTGAATATTCGGCTCGCCTAGTTTGACACGTCTCCGGCGGAGCGCAATGTGCGACGCGTGACTAGAGCCGAGGGCCACCGCGGGTGTGGTGGGGCCGGTAGGGTTCTGGACCCGCAGGTCAGTGTCTCGTGCCGAGGGTCGTGTTCGTCTATGAAGCGCGCTAGTGCAACCCAGGCGTACTACGCGGGTGGGTGGGTGGGTGGGATGGATTTGGGGATCACGCGGAGTTACTGGCCGTTACTACGGCGCGGTTATTGCTCTGCTCACCAGACCCGGTGCTTTTGCGCGACGGCGATAATGACATGGACCGGGCTCACAGTTACGATGCCTGCGCATGTGGTCCGGGTCTACGGATCGGTGTATGGAATCGTGATAAGGAGGAACGACGAGAGCAGGTAACACCGGGCAGGCTGCAGGCACCAACAGTTGGGCACCCTATACTCGTGAGGCGTGCATGATGGGTGACGAGCAGGAGCTGGCAGAGCAGGGCAACGGCTAGACAGGTCCACAGGAACAGATGGCGCTCCGGCGAAACGGGTGACTTTAGATGCGGCCTTCGACTTTTCCTTCTCTTCGTTAAGCAAGCCGTTTCCGGAAGAAAAGATTTTTTTTTTTGTTGAAGAGAATACTAAGCCGTCGTGCAGCGCGAGTGCGTGGACCTCCGTTATGGGCGGGTCAGGACTCGTGCGCCTACTAGGACCGATCCTATGGCTATGGCCTAGTGTGGGGCAGGCGGGCAGCCGAACGCGGAGCGGCGACGGGGATGGCCGGATGGGTGCGGCCAAGTCATAAAGTCGTCGCTGGGGATTGGGGGTGCTATCCGGGGCCACTGTCAGTGACGCTAGGGCGGAGAGTGCTCGGCCCAGGCCCAGAGCGATCCCGGCAATCGGCCCACTAGTTCTCTTTGCGAAACAACAATAGCACTTTCTGAATCCACGCACGGACTTGTGCCCTCATTGACTGGTAGGCGGGCCAACTGCCAGTGTCACGGCCTAATACTGTAGCGATTGATCTGAAGCGTCGATGATAATCGGAGGGACCACGCCGCGCAACTCGTGAGCCACGCGGCCGATCCGTCCCGTTCCGTGAGAGAGCCAGCTGAGGCTGCCGTGAGCCTGTGACCGTCAACGGAATGGCTTTTGCTCAGACTCAGAGGTGCAACCGCGCCGCGCCGCGAGGCCCGCAGGTTCAGGAGGCGAGCAGATAAGCGTGGCGGCAAGCAGCCAAAGCAATGCCGTCCAACTGAACCAGTGGACAGGAGCCACCACCTCCGACACGAGAGGACCAACCGCCTACGGTCTACCATTAACCAACCGCCTCATCTCCTCTTCGATCCTTTTCCGCCTCCGTGTCTCCAGCAGCGCGCTGATTCGCATGCTGCCCGGGCTCCGCGGCTCGTGAAACCGTTGGTGTCTGCTCGCTCTCGCGCCGGTTTCGCCATGGCGCCTCAGCCTTTGCACACCCTGAGGCTGAGCACTCCCGCTGGCCATGCAGTGTGCAGGTGCTCCGCCGCCCCGATCTTCGGGAAGAGGCTGCCGGCCATCGTCGCCTTCCCCCGTGCCGGCAGCGGCGGCGCCGTCGTCTTGTGCTCGGCCGTGCAGGAGTCGTCCACCTCCACCACCGGTACCGCCTTCTGCTTGATTGAGTCCAGCACTTTCCTGTTCTAAATAAGTTCTCCCAACTCGCTGTACGGTTCTAATTGAGGCTTTAGAAATGTTGGATGTGTGGATCGATGCCTATGCAGTATGCACTCTGGGATTTGAAGGGCTGACATGGTTTTCTTTATTTCCATTTCATGTAGTTAGCAAGAAGAAGGATGCTGCAGACGGTGAAAAAAAGGAAGCCACGGCTGCGGCAGCGAAGCCGGCCGCGGCCGCGAAGCCAAAGAAGGCCCCGGCGAAGCCGCTGCCAGAGATGATGCAGGAGGAGATCATCCCGCCGCTGAAGGTCGCCCTGGAGGCGGAGGAGAACGTGTCCCAGGTCCAGCTTTCCTTCCAAAACAACACGGTGAGTACTGACTGGAATCCAGAATGTTTGTAGCTACTGAGCTCTGACGGTTTCAGAGTTACAAAAAAACCGGAGTGTTGTACTGTGGCATTGCTATATAGTACATCTGTTCCAGCAAACAAGATATGAATGCACGATTATATTGACTGAGCGTTCTTGCACCTTAGTATAAATTAACATGACGAGGATCAGCTGAATGCCTGAATTTTAATAATGAACACGCTGAATGCCTGAATTTTAGTAATGAACACGAAATTGTCCTGGCTAATATTACCACACACCATATCAAGAGTTATGTGTAGTGTGTAGTTTATGACTTTCCCGAGCACTGTATCGGAGAAGGTAAAACTGACCAGTAGTATCAATAGCAGATTAGCAGCATAGCACAATTGTGATTAAGCCAGGTCCATGCTCTAACATCACTGGATACTTCATCACAAACAGTTTAATTTGTTGATGGACATGCATCCAGTAAATACACACAACTGCTCAAGCATACTCTTTTACCAAAAAAAACAGTTTAATGGATTGACTGACATACATCCTGTATGTAACTGTGTATGCACAACCATGCAAGCATACTGTTCTGCAAAAAAACAAACAAACAAACAAATGGTTGTACCAGCTTGCATCTCCTTGCACCACTGTTATACACAATGCTAACATATCTGAGCAATTGTTCAGGATTGCAGAATGCAAAACTTGAGGTAATTAGCAGATTTCTAATCCTTTGCTGATGAATTGCAGTTGGAGGGTTCCTTCATAAAGGATGACGTCCCCTATTATTTTTGGGCCTTCTTTCCGAAAGGAGACCTCACAGGTACATACTGTCTTAAGTTTCTGTCATCTCCTTCTTGAACTTCGATGTGCAATGCTGTTTTCCTTGCTGAAAGTTCTGCTGATAGGAACATCATTAATTATAATCATTGGTTCATAACCAATATTTGAGTCTGTTGCTAACAATCTTACGGGAAAAAAATGTGCTCCGCTGATTTGATCATTTGACTCTGCTGATTCTGAATACTGCATGGCACATCTATACTACTTTCATCTGCTATGCAGTGGTATAAACTACAGGTTTTCTTTAACAACAGTATGATGTAGCATATTTTGCAGCATGCCGCAACTAAAGAATTTTGTCTTTAATCATTATGATATAGCACATAACTAAAGAACTAAAGAATTTTGTTACTGAATAATGCCCGGCATACCTAGATGAGAACTATCAGTTCTTTGTCCATCTAAGACTTTGCAGTATGATAGCACAAAAGCTGCATTGCAATGCCGCTAGTCTTGGAAACCAGCAAACTGAATTGATAAGAGGCGCATACTTATAATCTCCTAACGAGAAATGCAGGACCGAAGGGCTTTGCGCTATCGTCCTACAGCAACGAAGTCAGCACCATCGAGCCGTTCCTAGTCGATGAGAAGAGGGTAACTGCCCAGTACGTGGTGTTCTGGGTTTACAAGCGGCTGGCCGGGCAAGGCATCCTTCCCGTCTGGAAGGAAGAGGAGGGGGGGGAGGAAGAGGGCGCAAAGTAGTGTGATCTCGCGCAGGCACATACAGACAGTCTGTCCGCTGTGAACATACACAATTGATCGTGTCCGAATGTATAATGACTCTGTAAAGTTCGTCTGCTAATATACCGATAATTTTACTGGTAATGGTTCTGTTTGTTTGTATAGTTAAAACCAACCGCCGTTTCGTCTACCAGTCACGTATAAACGGCAACATTGGTTGGTCGTGTTGGCTGCGTACTTGCACACTAGCCATACAGCAGAAGTCCAAATTTGTCAGACTGGTTTGCGCTGGGCAACCTGGACGGGCCTTCGAGGGCCGGGCCGGCTCGGTTTCTCTTGATTTTGTTGTTTCTTGTGGCCCCAGCGAATACGAACGAAGACGTATCTCTTTCGTCGACAAGAGAACGGCCAATAGGTCCAAGACGGGTGCCATCTGAAAGCTCTGGTGTCTGAAGATAATTATCGCTAGTCGCTGGGTCCTACCTGTCGCACTCTATCCCTCCAGTCCTTGGCCATTATCCGAGGCGTCCACGTGCACGACCGTATGGAAATGCAAGATGTAATTTTCTTATCAGTGTGGAAAAACACAGAGAGGAGAAGGGGAATCACCACGCGGATTTGAAGCAGCCAAAGCCCAGAACTCATGAAAAACATTTCGAGACAAGGGCAGGCTGCCTTTTCGGATATGAAGAGATTGTTCACGCTTGTTTGTCAGTACCTAGGTTTAGAGGATAGGTTCATGCTCTCATTTTGCATTTTCTGTGCAAGGATCTGCTGGAATTCCTACACAAAAATCCTTGAGCACGAAACAAGAAAGACCAAGATCTTTTTTCTCTTTTCCTTTTTTTTTTGGGTTCCTTTTTCCCCTTCTCCTCCCAAGTCCCAAACCAACATCGACATGCCGACGCTCAAAAACTGGCCAAAACTGAAGAGCACTCGGCACGCGTACAGGGACAGATACACACGCTGCGGTTAGCCAGTTTTAGCCCGTATCGCCAATCGCCATGCTCGCCTACCTCCTCCACGCCCCAGCCGCCGCCGTCGTCGCCGCGGCGCCCAGCGCCTTCACCCTCCGCTCTCTCCCGCCGGCGAGGACCCCGTTCCTCCCCTCCCTCCCGCGCCCGGCCTCGCCCAGGCGCGCCGCCGCGTCCGCCTTCTCCCCCGCCGCCGCGGCCGCCCCCATCGCGGCCTCGCTGCTAGAGGGCCCCGTGCTGGTCTGGGCCGGCCGGCTCTGCCTCTACTACGCGCTCCTCCACGCCGGGCTCGCGGGCTCCCCGCGCAACCCCTTCCTCTCCCACGGTAATCGCGCCGCGGGGTTTCGATTCGTGCCGGTTTCGGTTCGGGAATGGGGAGGGGGAGTTGATGGTTTCTGATGCTTGTGTGGTGCGCAGAGATCGGCGACGACGGCGCCGGCGACAGCGACCTAGGGTTCTCCAAGTGGGCCGAGAAGCTCCGTGGCGGCGCCTCAGGTTTCGTGCAGTTCTCAAATTTGTTAATGCTTGATCGTAATTGTTTATTTATTTGTGCATCTCTCGTGGTCATCGTTGATGCTCTGTCAAGTGGAGGCGGATATCCAGAAAGATGTATACGGTTCTGCATCTGCAAGGAGATTTCGGATGTGAAAGGATATTGTTCCTTTTCAGAATCTGTTTCTAATGTCTAGGGAGGACATAGTACATGGTGGCAGGTAGTTTAATGTCTTGGGAGCAATTTGTCAAGTCTGGGGCCAAAAGGTTTGAAGCACATTTCTGTTTGTTAGGGTGGTTATCTCAAAGAGCCAAAGTGTAAAGGGAGGTTAACTTGGAGATGGTAGAAAGAGGTGTCAACATGCCACGCTGTCATGGGGTCATCCACTGGGTTGATACTTGATAGTATTGATGTGATAATCCGAATGTTACACATGCTTGGGGGTTGAGGGTAGAGCACTCAGGATGCTTTAAATGGAAGGTTTGGGTTCTGTAGGCTTACAATTTGGTTGAGTGGGTTTGTTGGGAATGTTTGAGTGGGTTTGTTAAATCTTACGATTCAGTTGGCTTTCTTATTCAATTGTCACCCTTACAAGGGTCACTACAAGGTTTGCATTTGCTTGCAAGGAAGGATAGGCTGACGAATATTGTTTTCTTGTCAAAGAGTTGTCATTATTGTAACCTATGTAAATGCCAGTGCTGGCCATTTTTTAGAAGTGCGCTGGTATCGAAGTGTGTTCTTGTCCCTATTTTTGACTTCAGAGTTTTGTATTTTTTGAAATTCAAGATCCATTTTTATGTAAAATCTCATCGTAATGGGACCAGAATGTTTTCTCCTTTTTTATGAAATGGGCAAGAATGTTCCCTCTTTTATATAATAGTGATTAGTAACCTCTCAGTCAGTATTTGTATTGCTCTTTAAATTTCTTTAGATTCAACGTCAAGGAGGAAAAAGCATGAACATAAGCCTGGCTATATGAGTGAAGAAGTTCATTAGGAACCATCACGATCTTGATAATCACTTGACACGTTTTGATCCGGAATTATAGATTATTAGAGTTTTAGAATTGTATATCTGTACGCTTGTTGTCTTTATAAGCTATTCATTGAAATTTCCAGACATTTATACTTTATTACCTTCTTATGTAATGGAGGAGAAGGTGACTAATCTAGATCTTCTTCTTGATCAGGTGAAAATGATGCTCAGGATAAGAAGAAGCTAACTAGCAAGTGGAGGCCAACGACTAAAGGCACACTGAAGAGAACCTACCGAGTTCGATCAACAGATGAAGGAAGGAGGATCCTGAAAGAGATTGCTTCTGTTCTGTCCCAAGATGATCATTTTGTGGATGCTTCGACTCACAAGGTAAATTCTTGACTCAGGACAGACCGCGTGCTCTCACCTGCCCTTTTCTACATCATTTTTGGAATACAGACTCACCTGTCAAAAGAGAGGTGTTAAACATGTTTCTTTTGTGCCTGTTTGGTTGCTCCTGAGTTGCTCTGAATGTTTAAATTATCAACCAGGGTTGTCAAATAAGGCGGGAAAGTGCTCATGGTGAGAGTGTGTGCTGCTACAACGTGAGAGCTTTGTTCGATGAGCTCCCCACTCCTCATCTGGTTCTGGAGATTACACCTTTTCCCGCTGGACATCTTACCGATAATGACTACCGCAAGGCGGAGAGGCTTGAGATGGTGTTGAGGCTGAGTGCTTCCATTTAAAAACTAGGGGCTGCTCCCCACTCCTCATCTGGTTCTGGAGATTACACCTTTTCTTGCTGGACATCTTACCGATAATGACTACCGCAAGGCGGAGAGGCTTGAGATGGTGTTGAGGCTGAGTGCTTCCATTTAAAAACTAGGGACTGATTTTCCATTTCCCTAATATTTTCTTTGCCCAAGTTGTAAATTGTTTACCAGTGGGCCTGTAAATTGATGCAGTTGGCTAAGAACTACTTGTATCCCCTGAGTTCTGCTCAGCTTTCCTATTAATTTGAGCTCAAGAACGCATTCTATACTTGGTCGTTTCAGAGTCCTTTGCTAAGTACTATAACAGTATACGCAAGGGACTGATTCTTGGGTTTTATCGTGTGTCTAATTATCTTTGTCGCAGTTCAGTCCTAATATTCTGCAGTCTGCACCATTGCTGCGTCCTCTCGTTGTTGGTACACACCAGGAGATTACCTTCATTATGAAAAATAAGGAAACTACCCCTGCCCTGGTTGTTATCAGTTTTCCTTATTTCCAGGGCAGGTAGTAGACATAAGATATGGCAAATTTCCTAGCAGACACAAAAGGCAATATCTGCTGAACAAGTTTCGAGGTCTACAACTACACCTCAACTCAATACGAATATACGATGCATGGATTTCAGTCTCTAACCACAGTTCTTTTAGCCACAGCAAACTTAAAAGGACTTGTATATATACGGGCGTTTGGTTATTCTGAGACTCTTAAGCTACATGTCCATTACATATTCATTGTTTCAAAAGCCAAGGATGAGTTGCCGCAGGCAGTGTGCCTGGCGATGCTTCTGTGCCCACTTCACTTCTCTTCACCTAACCAGCTTTGCTCCGCCTCCACCTGGTTCGCTGAAGTTCATGGCAGGCCGGAAGCCAACCGACGGAAAGCAGGTGCGGTCCTGGTTGGCCCTTGAAGCCCTTGCGGTGTCCGAAGAAGCAGGAGTTGAAGGTGTGGGGGTGGGGTCACCCTGGGAGCTTATGCTGTTGCCAATGACCTTTGAGGAGCTCGAACCACCTGATGCCTGATGCTGCTGGTTCTGCTCCTGGAGCTGCTTTGTGTTGAGGAACCGCCCTCCTGATCCTCTAGCTCGCTTCATGGCGTGACGGTGTCGAGACTCATGAAGGTATGGCTGAGAAGAAAGGAATTTTTGTAATGTGTATTTGCAGGTAAACTATATAGCTGTAACAGAAGTGTTGCCTGTACAGTGTACAGATTAAAATGCAGGACTGATTCATGCAACTTTCATATCAGAAAGGAACATGCCAAAAAATGACGCAGAAACCTAAGAAACGCTTAGTGTTAGCTAGTAAGGAAACAATTAGTATGCATATATCTGACTCTTTACAAAGATGTATGGCGCCACAAATCCTAAACAACATTTTGCTCAAAAAAGTTAACCAAAAGGAAAACCTACTCCAATTATAGCCAGGTGGGCTTTTGTGACCTCTCTGAATATGACCAAGAAAAATCTATTGAATTGATAGTCAAATCTATGTATGCAGCAAATGTTGAAGAACAATCAGAAGTGAGCTCATGTCTGCCTTCTGACAAAATTACCAGGTATTACCTTCCGGCCTTTCACCAGCTTATTCTGGGCCTCCAATTTAGCACGTGTCTGTCTCCTCCTAAGGATTGCATGGTATTGCTTTGCATTAACATATATTGGCTCTTCTTCTGCAGGTTCAACAGGCAACATAACCGGAGCATTTGTTGTATGATTTTGCTGGGGATGGACCTAGATGCATAGTACAGAAATGACAATATTAATGCAAGATACCAAGAATGACAGCTAGCATGCCATAGTCAAAGTTGTGGCAGGATGCATGGTTTTACTTTTGTATTCCTTCAGGTGTTTTTATCAAAAATCAATGCAAAAGAAAGGCCACAATAATTGTTCCAAAAATGCCACAACAATTTTTTGTGCATTCCCGAGCTTTGTGTGAAAGCACCATTTCTATTGTTTTGAAATAATAAACGAATTCAGCAATAAGGAAACAGAAAGAATGTCTTTCGCAAGAAACCTTTGTGACTACTAACATGCAAGAACGAATGAGTTCTCTCTCTGAAACTAAAAATAATTGCAGGTGAATCATATAGAAATTATTATATGATCTTATAATCTCTAATTGTATAGTATCTATTTACAGAATGTGGTCAGAAACTGAAAAGTAAGAGTGAGCTTACAACGGCATGTGGAGGATATCCTGTCAAGACCCCACCATAATAAGCATCAGCAGGATAAGGAAGACAAGCCTGGAAGATGATTAGGAAGTTAACTCAAACTAGTGCATAAGATTTAACAAAAGCAGCAATTATCGCAATATATGAAACTTACAAAAGATGGATTGTAATCTAGTTTTGGGGGCAAAAAGGCAGATCCTTGCTTCCCCATGGACAATACTGAGTGCACTGTGTCCTGATTATGCTTCCCATGACCTTCATCATTGTCTGAAGACAAAAACAAATTGTCATGATGGTTTTAACGTATCAGCTAACCATATTAAATATGAGGCTTCGGTGTGGGAACATTGTCTGAGAGACAAGCCAGTAGCCATGGGCGGACGCAGCAGGGGGGCAGCCGGGGCGAGCGCACCCCCTACGCGCGGAAAGTCCACGGGTACCCCCCCGTCGCACCACCTCCCGCTGGAACATGTATTTGCCCTGGAGACTCGTACAGCTCCTGCTGCTTTGTTTGTTGGGTCATAAAAATTGTATTATTGCTTGTTGGGCCACAGCCCACAGGCCAAGCCCCAAAAGGCACTAGCCACGATCAGTCCAGCGGCCAGCCGCGTATAAGCGTATTCGATCCGTATTCAGCCACGATCGCACGACTCTCCGGCTCCCCCACGACGCACGATAGGACTTTCCCATTGGTCTATCGTCTCATTGAGCTAACATTGATTCTACCAGTGGCAACAGCATCAGTTGAAAGAATCTTTTCAGCGATGAATATTATCAAGACTGATTTAAGAAACATAGTTTCAGATGAGTGGTTCAATGACTTGATGATATGCTACACCGAGCGGGAAATATTTCGAAGCCTTGATGATCGGATGATAATGGAACGCTTTCAAGCCATGAATAAAAGGAGAATGGCATTGCCCACTACTCGTATTACTACTACTTAATGATAGCAACTTAGTGAAACACAGGTATATTGTGTTTTTCCATTGTTTGCCACCATATATACCATTTTAAATGAACTTAATTTTTGTCCACTAGCACCCCCTCAATTTTGTTCCTGCGTCCGCCACTGCCAGTAGCATAACGAAAGATCCATCAAAACTAAGATTACAGGAGCTTACTCAAAACATGAGTTAAGGAATGGGCAAAGCTGGTAACAGGAGCAAAGGGAAATTTAAAGAAATGCAGGAACATCTACAACAAAAGTGTCTAAATTTTGATACAGGATTCTAATTTATTCATGTACAGATTATCTGACAAGCACTTACAAGAATCTGAAAATGACTGTGTAACACAGCATGAGCTCTTAGCAGAACTTATGGTTGCCATGAGGTATCTGACCATATTGAACCTAATACTCTCAGTTCATAACATCTCTTGTGAAAAAAAAAATCGAAACAAGCTATATCCCAATGGTGTAAAAGAAGCTTAAAAAAATGATAACCGCTAATATGGTTAAAAGATAAAGCATTACCAGATTGAGTTGAGGTGTTTTCATTTAGACTGCTCTCACTCACTGCCGGTGCTTCTTGGTGAGACTGACCGGACTCTGATGACGAGTCCCTGTCGTGGATTTTATGACCTAAATGCTTCTTTTCATGGCCATTTCCTGAAAAGAAGCCCTACATGTGTAGGTTGCTGATATGTTATCATCTGTTGTATGGCAAACAGGCAACATGCCAACACCCCAAACCCAGGTTTCCAACATAAATACCAACTTACATGGTTTGACTTAGACATGGGATGAACTGGATGATCCTCCACTTCCCGTAAAAGCTTAGGCATTACAAGATGGTATCACTTAGCACCAGGCAGCATTTTGCTTCTGGTGCTTCAGAGAAATTTGATGAATGGCACCTGCATTAACCTTCATGGCAAGTTGCCAGCATTTAAATCAGCCGAATTGACAATGAAATGCTAAAGACATGTATATTGATGGCAGCTTCCTCTTACTTTGATCCATAATCATTCACTGGAATATGCTTATGCATAGTGACTTGACGTGCTATAGACGTTACACATTGGAACAAAAAGGACAAACAGACAGGCATATGAGCAAACCAAAGAAAATAACAGAACAATAGGAATAGAAAGAGAACAAATCGCTCAAAAAGAAACAGCACCTGCCACAAGGTAGGCTGATCATAATTCTGAAACTAACTGCTCCATGGAACAGGATGAAATGTCCAGCATAGCTATAAATACTTAAATAGGAACATATGTCAAACTGTTATCTGCCCTTTTCAATGCCTAAGAAGTATCACCCTAGAGCAAGTACTCCATGCAACATGTGCCCTCAAGTGTCTATTTCCATGTTTAGGTACGATGTATAATAGATAAGGACCTACTACAGCACTCCATTTTCAATAGAATTAATGAAGAGCTGACTGGAGGTGGCATGCCTGTTTTATACAGCAATGATGTCTCACCAAGCAAGGCAATTTCCCCCCTATTCAGCTTCATACTAATACTTGATTCCTGAGAAATTCTACCTCAAATTAATTCTGCTTTTCCCCTCGAGAGTCGGGCTACCCACCTCCATTACTACATCGCTCTCAGATTTACGTCTACTGCAGGCAGAGTTCCAAGTGGTATCTGCTATCAGTTGACTACCATGAGCCAGTTTTTTTTTCCTCCATCCCAGACGTTTGAACCCTGAAGAACTCTCTGGGAAACCTTTGTCCTACCAAGAAAGGATTAGTATTTTTTACCATCAATTTTGTGCTGGTCGGGTTTGATTAGGTCTTCATGGAAAGACTGAAAGATACTTCAGCAAGTCTTCAGCTACTACCAGTTCATGCATTGATAAACCTGATTCAACATTCCCATGGAGTTCTAACATGCATATCAGTACCTTAAGACGACTCTATTGCACAACTAATTCAATCGGAATCGAAAGAAATCGCGAAAAAGAAAACACTTTAAGGCACATAATCCTACAAAAAGGACTGCAGATTTGCATCCACCCCACTGCCCAAAACACCAACACGCCACCCCACACAATCTACAATACAGAGGTCAGCTCATACAAGATGTGCTCGGGTTCTAACAAAAACGCATCGCGTAATGCGAGCCAAGCTAAAACTAAAGCTTATCCCAAGCAAGCACGGTCAAGAACAAAAATATGCAGACCCAGCCAAAAATCCTGGTGAAGTTCACAAATTTCCAAGATGCAAACCAAGAAAACTGAAGGGGAACAAACATCAGGGATGGCAAGATTAAAGAAAATAATGAATCAAACCAACCGCGGAGCAAGACTAAGGCATAGTAACCCAACAGAGCACGATACCACTCCGGGAGCGGAGAGCAGAGCGGCCATCCAATCTGTAGAGACAGTGGACTCAAGAACATAATTGACCAATCGAGATTCCTTAGAGGGATCGGGAGTGTACCTCTCTCTACCTCCTCTCCCCCCTTCGTGTTTCTCTCTCTACCGCCTCCGGTACCTTGAGCCGTAGAGAGAGAAATACGTCGAAACAACTGAGAGAATACGGGGCACGACGAGGCCGCTCCTGCTGCCAAATATATGCGCCTCCTGTGCAGGCCTTTCTGTCTTCTTCCTAGTTTGTTATTCTTTCGGCGCAATAAACACAAGGGAAATGTTTCGTCTCCTCTACACTGCTCGGTGCTCACACGTCACCAGCCTTGAATATTGGTAGGTGCACCAAGAATCAGATACATGATGATGGTCAAGGTCGACTTTTCCTATGTATTTGCATGGGTTATTGCCCTCTTTTACATTTTATAGTGTTGTTGGAAAATAATTTAACCTAAACTTGTTGGAGTACGATTACTCAGAAAATCTAGAACATTCTTGGAGCGTCTTCTTTCGAATGTTCTGGCAAATTGGATATAATTATAGAGGGGGTCTAATCTAAGAGCCACAATCAATAACTCAATCAAATTATTGTATTTATAAGAAAAATAAGAAATCAAATCTACTGTTTACTAAAGAAGACATTTGGCCACAATGAAGTTGCCGTCCCTTATGCAAATTGTACCAAAAGAAACTTTCGTTTTCACGATGAAGTGAAAATGATATATCTGGAGTTACTATATTAAATAATTCAAAGTTTCTAGATCTATACTAATTTTATTCTATATGATTAGAAAAGGTTGTGATAGAATTATTTCCTGGAAACTATATTGTATCCTAATTCCTAACCACAAGTAACAAAGGCAAAAAAAAAATACTAGCTTAAAGTGCCATTGTTCATATTAGAAATGCAATTCATGTTATGTTGTGTATTTCTCATTAAATTTGCATATTCGATATTTTTTATTATTTTCAATACATTCTAACTATTGATGCATAGCGTATAAGAGGCTTTAGGATTATTAGAAGTAACATTTTGGACTAGGACTATTTTTACTAAAAAGTGATGATGAAATGGATGTAAACTATGAACTCCATATAAGGTAGGTCTACTCTAAAACCTTGAAGGGCTAGTTTATAGTCAACGCAGTTGCTCTTATATGTGCACTTTTGCATGATGAGATAAAGTACACCATTTATAAGTATGTGTGTGTGCGCGTGTGCGCGTGTCTTGTGTTGTATGCTCGTGTTAGTCTAGAATCACTCGTCATCCTTGGAAGCCGAATCCGACTTCAATTGTCACAAGTCAGCCGCTAGGCCATGCATGCATTAGTAATTGAACCAATGAGCATGGGTTATAGGTGACGAGGATAACATGAGCTCTACAACTATATGTGGACGTCATCAAATGAACGATTGGACAAATTGCACCAATCAACAACTTTGCCAAGAAACAACAATGTTAAGTCCAGACGATGCCATCATCACTTTCTTTTTTCGCCTTGACCTCGCTATCGACAAACATGTGGCTCTCACGCATATGATAGAGATAGACACCAAATCCTCTCAAGAGTATTACTATTTGTGTACATTCGATAGGATTGGAGAAGTTTTATAAAACTAACACAAAGATCATATCTCACACTTGGAGAATAGAACCAAGCCAATATGAAATGTAGACACCAGTAGGGGGTTGGCAAAAAGGCTCACCAAATGATTTCATGATATAGTATAAAGGTGAAGTATTTTCGTTTCTAACATTTGAGATCATATGCCAATCAACCAGTTAAATGAGGGCTACAGGATTTGCCGTCAGTCCTCTCTAATCGCTAATAGCGTCACTGCAACCTGCTATTTCTACTACACTGGTCATAGCGGTGGCTTGTGGAGCTGCTACAACACCTTAAAAGTAATGGAAGCAGTACAATATGTTTTTGCAAAGGAGTTAGAGCCAAATCAATATTGAGAAATGTTACATTCCCATTTTACCTAAAAGTTACAATGAACTAAGTTGTCCTTCAACATCGTCTCCATTCATGACCATGCACTTGTCAATTGATTAAGTTATTCAGTAAGTTGGAGGTTGGACCTACAGAAGAGCAGAGCATCTCAAGCATGAAAGTACCAAAATATTTGCAGGCTTTGCAGTCTCCCAGGTACGCTGCCGTGTGGAGCTAGGAATTTACGGGCTATCTGAGAGAGTAGACTTAGAACTAAATCATTATTTGATCAAATGTCCAGGCGGTTTCGGTCTGTATCATGCTGCCATCACCCTCGATGTGCTGGGAGGCCAGATGTCAAGGTGGCGAGGGTGAGTCACTCCCCATTCCTTCTCTGATCGCCAAGTATATTGCTTGCAAAGAGCACGCATACGGTGTGCCTCCACACCGTAGCGCTTCTGCCATGCAGATACACCGAACTCTGCCGCGGCGAAGGAGAGCTGTTCGGTGCAAGACTACTGGCACCAGGCAGCGGTCAGCGCCCCCTCGTATGCCACCAGGTACTCCGTCGCGCTGCCTCGTCCCGTCACACAAACACTGATGGCGAGCGATCCTCCTACTCGGTTAAAATATCCATTGCCGGCTCGTCGTCCTCGCAAAGCACCTTTGCAAACTGCCATGCATTACGACAAAAAACATAGTAGTGTAGTGCCAAAGGAAAGGCACTTGCAGATCGTTCGTACACTGTACTTGCTTAGGCCGTAATTGCTTCGTATAGGTCAGAGTCAATGTAGCACCTGCCTATGGCAGGTGGGCCCTACTGGCCTGCGCCAACTGGCGCTCCAACCAGGCCACGCCCCGCTGCCATGAGGCCAGACCCAAACCCGAGCCCGGGGCCACGGCCCAGAAGCAAGGCAGACGCGCCTCCCTCTGCCGCGCCGTCGCGCTCACCAGTCACCACCACCAGAGGAGGAGGGGGAAGGCGCCTGGTTCCTCACGCGGCGAGCGGCGGCGGCGGCGGGAGAGGTGGGGGAGAGATGTCGGGCTGGCTGAAGGCGCTGGCGTACGGCGCGGGGGGCGTGGCGGTGGCCGGCCTGGCGGCGCTGGTGGCGCTGCAGGAGCGCCTCGTCTACGTGCCCGTGCTCCCGGGCCTGGCGCGCGCGTACCCCATCACGCCCGCGCGCCTCCGCCTCTCCTACGAGGACGTCTGGCTCCGCGCCGCCGACGGCGTGCGGCTCCACTCCTGGTTCATCCGCCACTCCCCCTCCTGCCGAGGTGAGCGCGAGGCCGCGAGCGGAGTCCCCAGTTCCCTACCCTCCCTCCCTCTCTCTGCTTGCCTCTTCCTCTCCTGCCCCCCGTGGGCCGTGGCTGTTGCGCTGCAGGTTCGATAAATTGTTTCTGATTTTCTGGCGGGCGTCGGCTGGTGGATCTCCTCATTGTTCGGTTTGAGGACCCATGTCGATCCGAATGCCGGGATAGATGTAGTGGCGTCTCAGTAGCTTCTGCTTTTAGATTCCTTGATGGGATTTTGGGCTGGTGTATTTTGGTAGTGATTATTTGTCAAGGACTCGCTGGAATTTTTTGTCAGTGGTAGCTACTTCGTGGATTTGTTGCTGATCGATCTCTAGGGTTTCTAGGATATGATGCACAGTTCTGCGTACTCTAGCATATTGATTGTTCACCGGAGCTGGTAACTAGCTTGGCTGGAAATTTAGCTAGCTGGTTCCTGCATTGATGAGATCTCATAGATGTTACTCTGGCGGTATATGTGGTGTCCATATTTCTTTAATTTGCTATTAATTGAATGCCATGTGCACTGCTCTAGTGACTACATTTGGGGTATTATGTTTTTCTTGACTCTGTATAGTTATTAACAGACCAGACTAAAGTATGCCACAAGTTTTTAGGTTGTTTATAGGTTTCCACCATGTGTGCTGCTTTAGAAATTATACTTAGTTAGCTTTTCGGCCATGTGTTCATATGTGATGGCATGCTTGATTACTGAAGGAATTCATGTGAAAAGAGAGTGGACTGAAATCAGGTCGAGGCAGGATATATTTGGTTTGCGCTAGTGCTTTATCATTTATTGAAAACGGCAAACTCCACTTCTAATTCCATACAGATTATCTGGTCAACATCCTTGGCTCTCTTTCGATGAAAAGTGGGCCACTGCTGAACTTAGCTTCTCCTGCACAACTCAGTCGTTCACTCCTTGGCCCCTTACCAGCAAGCGGGCAGTCTGGCTAGTTAGCTGCATGAGGGAGTGAACAATAGCGACAACTGATCTGTTAAAGTATCCATGCACACATGACTGATATACAATAACTCAAGCTAGGTTGGTCAACGTAATAAGTATGCAAAGAACCTTAGAATCCAGCTATTTAGTTGCATGCTTGTCATCTTGCTAGTCGTATCTACTACTATGTGTCCACCATGAACTAACTGATTTTGTCCATATATTAAATGAGTTGCATGGCATCCATATATTAAATGAGTTGCATGGCACATGTTCTTGTCTATTTTTGATTGAATGCATCATGTACTGATGTTTTTAGATACTTCATTAGGTTAGCATGATCTAGCAAAAGGAATTACAATTTTTTTAGTATTTGTAATTAGGTACTCGTGATGCATAACTATATCAGAAAGGAGGGATTTTAGGATAGGATAACGATGGTCTGTTCTAGTGTTCTGTACTTTGATCCTATCCCATTTCCTAAATCACTCTAACATGCTATGAGCTTATGCTTATCCACTTTTTGCTCAATCTTCTTCACTCCTCCTCTGCCTGATTTATTAATTCTTTCATGGTATGTTTTTCTGATGCAGGTCCAACCATCCTGTTCTTCCAAGAAAATGCTGGCAGTATCCTGATTTTTTGTTCTTATGGACATAGGAAGCATACCTCATATGATGGCTCAAGTTATAATTATTTTGTTGGAATCTTATTCTGTTAAAATCCTTTACTATTTATAGACATTGCTCATCGTTTGGAATTTGTTCGACTAATGATGCAGCGGCTACAGTGCAATGTCTTTATGCTTTCTTATAGAGGGTATGATACTACTTCTGTTACATTTTTGTACCATTTTTCAGACTTGTAGCTCTATACTTTGTGGATTCAAACGTTCTCACTTCATTTGTTATCATCTAAAGTTGAATATGATTGTAGGTATGGTGAGAGTGGCGGCTATCCTTCTCAGAAAGGGATCACATATGATGCACAGGTTTGCTGGTTCCTTTATGTGTTACCTCACTGGTTCCATCATTTCTCAATTTTTACAGATATTCTATGTACTAGGCTGCACTTGATCATCTAGCTCAGAGGAAGGACATTGATACATCCAGGATAGTTATCTTTGGAAGATCTTTAGGAGGCGCTGTGGGTGCAGTTCTTGCGAAAAACAATCCTGACAAGGTAGTCTTTTTACTCAACATCACAACATGTAATTTGTATCGCTGCAGGAAAGTGAGAAATATGCTCTGTTGCCTATGCTATTGAATTGGTGACATTAGTATCCCCTCCTGCATTTTATTCTAATGTTAGTTTATTTTGTGAAGCAACGAAAACATGTCCACAAATTAAACTTGCATGCTTCCTGCAATCACAATGTGGATAATCCTTTCGAAGATTATCACCACCACCACCAGCACAAGAACAAACCTACCCACCATCATTCCCGTATTTTCTCTCTCTCTCCCCATCTTATGCTAGGATCAATGTTGAGAAATTTTGGGGAGGGGATGAAAGGGTGTGAAAATCAAGATCTTTGTTGACCATGGTTATTACTGTACTACACTTGAATGTTGAACACACGAATGGGGTATTGATTATTGAAGCCTGTTTGAAGTAAGTAGCCTTTGTAGAGTATTGATGTTATGGGTGTGACAGCCTGGATGGCCACAGTTAGTTAGATGGATTAGGCCTTAGGATTAGATAAGGTTGTTAGGAGCCGACAGAGGCACGGTGGTCATGTATAATCAAGCAATGAAGAAAGAAGAAATTAACCCCAAGTCCATCAATAGTCTAATCTCTCCAAGTCAACTCTGCTCGGCTATCCTGGTGGTGTTTACCCCTAATGAACTATGGTTTGTAATAGTTTAACCTTTTTCTTTTGGGATAGATGAGAAATAAATCCTTTTGTAAACTCATAACATATTTGAAATCTAACATAATGTAATGTCTAATGTGAATAGTAAGAAGTGGGGAAGAAGATTTGCTGATGTATGCTTATCACTATTGTTGCAGCTGTAGCATAATTTAATGTGAAAAATGACCTTTCTATTGGGCTCGTTGCTGACTGCAACACACGATCTTGATTATAGAGCTGAAACTGAATGATGGCATGGGAGATGGAGTGTTAGAGGGATTATTGGAGATATACTTGGCCGGCCCTTTGGTCCTTGGGTAGTCTGCTGCAGGCCTTTGGCTGTGCACCTTCTTGTGATAGGTAGATATTTTCCTATTAGGCAAGGATCTCCATTGATCCCCCCGCACGCGTTTTTCCCCCAAATCGGACCTAGGTTGTTCTTCCCCTTCCATCCAGATTGGCTGCTATCAGTTAATAGTATATTTCTGAACCAAGTCATATGGTTACTTCATCAAGATGCTTATATCTTCAGTTATGCTTTGGAATCAAGCAAAAACATTATATGAATTGCTCCATGCTGCAGGTGGCTGCTCTAATACTGGAAAACACATTTACATCTATACTGGATATGGCTGGTATCATGCTTCCCTTCTTAAGATGGTTCATAGGTGGCAGCTCATCTAAAGGTCCAAAACTTCTGAACTGTGTTGTTCGCTCTCCATGGAGTACACTTGATATTGTTGGAGAGGTGAGTTTTTGGTGGTTTAAACTGACTTCTATGTTCCATGCTTTGGGTACATTTATCATTTTCTTGTTGCTTTTATTCAGTTTTGGAGCATCAGGGTGTGTAGATTTCATACTTTTACAGGACATTGGATGCCATGTATTAGTTTATATTTCCTCCATTGGCCTCTGTGTTTGAAATTTATAGTAAGTTCCAACCTAGATTCGTTTGCTACACAATTTCAACATTCTGTCTCATCTACAGAAACAATCACAAGCTACTAAATCATTATAGCCTCAATCTTTGCATATGCTTGTCTCCATTTTTTGGGTCTTCCTTTGATCCAACAAACTGTTGGTTCACACTATTCCTTGCCTGAGTTCATATGTTGATCGCAGGTCGAACAACCCATTCTCTTCCTTTCTGGATTGCAAGATGAACTTGTCCCCCCTTCGCACATGAAGATGCTATATGACAAAGCTGTTGAACATAACACAAATTGCAGATTTGTTGATTTTCCTAGTGGCATGCATATGGATACCTGGATGTCTGGAGGGGACCGCTACTGGAGGGCAATCCAATTGTTTTTGGATCAATATGCTCCAGAAGTACAGAGTCGTGATGCCAGCTTCAAAAGTGAAATTGCTGAGGATGGTAATTTACTGCCTTATCTGTTTGAAACTTTTTTCAAAGTTTATCCTATTTTCATATTTGCTTTTGAGATGGGGCTAGTTTATTTTTGGAGTGCATTGATGGCAATGGACTTTCCTGGATAGATTCAGAAATGATTGCTAATTGCTATAGATGCCAGAATATGTTTTCATGTTGTGTTCTCATTGTTTGAGTACCTTCTGCAATTTTCCTAATGCTAACTATATTCACTACTGTTGGCTGTTTATTTCCATTCTGTTAAATTTTTGTACCCCATTCTGTTCATGATGTTGACTGCAAATGTCGATGTTATTGTTGGCTTGTTTCTGACGGATCTCTCTCTCTCTCTCTCTCTAGATGAAGCTGCTGATTAACCGGAACATCTGGATCAGATTTCCTTTTCCAAGCTCATGATTTCTGATATTGCTGCGATTTCTATCACCAATGAACTGAAGCTCACTGCAAAAATTAATTCAGGCAATTGTTCTGCTCCATTAAACCTGAAGCTGCCGAAGTTGTGAATATTTTTCGAGGATTCTCCACCATGCTCTGCCGCTACAGTTGCCCGGGATCCTGAAATATCTGAGAGTCTATTTGTGTATGAACCGAATACATCCTCTTGATTGAATGTACGAATTGCATAGGTTTTCTTTACTAGAACTGGTATCGGAACATTCCTGAAAAATGTGGCCCTGGTGTATGCCAGCCCGATACATAGGTTGTAAGCTCGTTGGCTCAACCATTTGGCTTTGTGATTTTGATTGTTTATTACCAATGTGGTTTCCTTTTTTTTCCTTTTTCCCTTATATACTGAAATGTTCTAGCAAGAAAGTGGGTTGGAAACCCGTTGTTTAACGTGGATTTGATTTTTCGAACCGGTGGGTAGCCCATCTTCATTTGTTCAGTTACCAGTGACCGTATAGTATTTTTCAACGGAATTTGTTTTTCAATTCTGTGATCATCGTTGCCTCTGCCGGAGCTAAATCTGTTAAAATTGCTGGCCTCGACCATGGTTGGCGCCAAGATAGACGCTCCTCCCAACCACTACCAACCCTAGGTTGCTAAACACCATTCCTGAAATTTCCTTCCGAACTCGGAGCTCCAAAACCAAAAGCTGGCCCAACCTAAACCTACAGGCCCATTTAGCAATGTAAAGCCCCCTCTCAAAATAAATAAAATGGCAATGTAAAGCCTACAAGGTAAAAACAAAGGGTGAAAATTGGGAAAGAGTTTGTCTCATGGGCCGTGGGGCCCACCAATACGGACACGTTCTGGCGTCTCCAATCCACCACTTTAGTCGCATTCCCACAACTCGCGTCCGCTTCTCTCTCCTCTCTTTTAAACCCTCCGCTCGAAGACACCACCCGGAAATACGTCGGACTAAACGGCTGCAAATCTTCTCCGGCAGCGGCACGAATCCGGCAATCCGACGCTCCGAATGGACCCAGGGTACAACCCCAGGACGGTGGAGGAGGTGTTCCGGGACTTCAAAGGCCGCCGCGCAGGGATAATCCGCGCGCTCACCACCGGTACGCGACCGATTCGAGAATAGATCGAATTTCTCTTTTTTCTGGCTAACGATGGGACTTCATGGATGGAGTTTCAGCTTTCCTGCCATCTGTGGGGGGTTTTCGGATGGTCCTGACTTGTTTTAGCTTGTTGTTGCTGCAGATGTGGAGGATTTCTTCCAGCAATGCGACCCGGGTGAGTGAATTCTTACCTGTAATTGCGGCGTAGTGTAATTTTGGATTGCTTACCCCCCCAGGATTTGTTGTTCCGTGCTCCGGTTTTTTTTTGTGTGTGCATATACTGCATTTTTCAAGCAGGGATGCGTGTTCTGTCATAATTCTGGTCAATATTTTCCGGTTTTACATCTAGGTATATGCCTATTTTCTATAAACTATCTCGGTGTATGCTAAACTGAGTGTCACAGTGTCTCTGTTGAAACTCCAGCCTTATATTATTAACTTTGAATCCAAAGAATAAAGAAGACGCAAGTGTGCTGTGTGAAGTTGTGAACCCATGTGAGAGCAGCAATAGAGTGTGAGTGTTACCTTGTGCCCCTCAGAATTTCGAAGTATAGGACCTCAGTTGTAGGATTAAATAACAAGTGTACCACTGGTCCTGAGGGGAGGGTGGAGCTGCGGAAACCAGCAGCATGACCTCTTGACCAGTAATGTATGGTTCAGATCTATCCAACGCCCACTGATTGCTCAGATTGGATGGCTTCTACTTCTAATATCTTAAGCTCTTCAGATTAACATCCTTAGTGCTGAATCTTCCACCTTTATGTATGTGGTACTGTGGTAGTGTGGTGTATGCTCATATGGATGCCTTCCAAGTTGTGTGGGCAGAAAGATGTTGCTGCTGGTCTGAAAGGCGCCACATATGTAGGGGTCACCTGTTTGAGTTTGGGTTGTTGGTTTCAACATCAGTGGGTCCTGCTTGGTAGGTGCAGTGTGATTCTTCTGGCCTAACAATAATTCATATAGTTCCTTTGACTAGGAATGGTTGCCTACATGCCTGCAATAATAGAAGCTCTACCACCATCTTTGCTGCTTGGTAAATGAAATTGAATGCTGCTGGCAGTTGAGCTCTGACCCTATGGTGGTTACTGAACTTAGTTAAACCTTGGGTACAGTTTACTGCCGCACAGCGAAAAATGCCATAGAGCGGATAGCAGTGGTGCTGGTATCTGCTATATGATGGTTGGTTTGGTCACAAGATAACTTGGTGATGGAGAATAGATTAATTCCACCTAAATTCAAAATATTGTGTTGCTGCGTAGGGCCTCTTCCCGGCCTCTCTCTTTTCCTCTTCTTTGATGACATTATTGCCCTCTGCACAGTATATTGCATACCACTGCTTCATATTGATGCCTGCAAGCCTTGCAAATGGCCTGACACTTTATCCGGTACTGGCGCAGTATTGAATATGAGGAGACGAGGGAGAGCATTGTCATGTGGTCCTTAAATGTTCTCAATTCTCAAATCATCAGTTCTCAAGCTGTCTTCGTGTGGATTAGGTCTTTGCTTGGTGAATTGAGTTGAACCAAAATGTGTTCCCCTAATGGTTAATGTCCATGTTTAGGCTAGTGGAAGGACTTTTTGGTTAGTAGTCACAATATTGTGAACAGATGTCTTTATCCCCTAGAGATTGTTGCAATTAAATAATATCCAGTTGGTCAGCTTGGAGGGAGGGAGTGAAGCTCATTGGTTATTTGAAACAAAAAATTGGTCGGATGTACTGTATATTTCAGATAATTGAAATAAGAAATAATAACAAAATCCATTGGGCATGTGAGTGTTTAAATGCAAGGAATGTCCCGAATTACTAACAAAAGGCGAAGTCACCATTTCTATTCCTCCCTAGTGGACCGTGGACTGAATTTTCAGCAAATTGGGCATTGCCAATGTGCTATCCTTTTCTTTCTATGCTATAACCCTGATTTATGTACTAGTTTGATGTATTGATTCTTCATGTAGTTGATATTATAATGTGATCTAAGATTTTAGTCTGCTCATTGCTTTTGTAGCTTGTTCTCTGTTGAAGCCTTAGTTAAATTAATGTTTTTATATAGCCCACTTTGTCAGAGAGATGGTGATCTTGGTTTGATGTTTATTGGAAAATACTTGGAAGTTTACCTGTGAGTTTGCCCTTATTTGAATGTACATGTGAAGTGATCATATTTACGTAACCGAGTTAATTCATTCCAAGTTCTGAGCATTTTCATCCCCTTTTTTTTCAATTGTCTACTGATCATGTTATTGATAATTGCAGTAGATATGTTTGTCCATCCTGGCATGACCATGTTTTTTACTCTGCAGAAAAGGAAAACCTGTGCCTGTATGGGTTTCCCAATGAGAATTGGGAAGTAAATTTGCCTGCAGAAGAGGTGCCACCTGAGCTCCCAGAGCCAGCATTGGGCATCAACTTTGCACGAGACGGAATGCAAGAAAAAGATTGGTTATCCATGGTTGCTGTGCACAGTGATGCTTGGTTGCTTTCTGTTGCATTTTACTTTGGTGCTCGATTCGGTTTCGATAGAAATGACAGGTTACTTTCCATTCTATTTTTCTGGAATCTGTACTGCAGTATCCCTTTTTGCTACTTCAGTTTCTATTTAATATATGAAGTTCCCATCTCATAGCTTTCTGCAGATGTGTAATGCTTAATCTGCAAATTGCTGGACCCAATTTTTTGGCAGGTGGTAGATCTGGAAAACGTAGTTTAAACGATAAATGCTACTTAAGCCTGGTGAACAATAGTGACCTTGAGTGTATGTTATCTGCCGGGAAATATTTGGCTCACTAAAGGATGACATGGTGAAATTGCATGGAACAGAGTTTCTGTGAAATTGAGCAGATGATACACACTCAAGCTGAAGTATTTTATATTGTTTTGCAATGTTAGGTATGTTTGCTAGGGCAGGGTTATCAAGAGGAGACAACTGATCTTTCCCTAGGATTATTTTAAAAATTGTTTTAGTTAGTAAACTTTCAGTAGCACTTGTGATGATAATATTCTTGGATGGGAGCTGTTGTGGTACTAAGGAAATGCTGAACATGATTTTATGATTAATGTTAACAAGCATATCTTTACCAAAACAATTATATTTGGCATTTTTCTTGGTTCGGACCACAATTTGGCGTAATATGCTTCACTAACACCTACCTGTTTCTGTCATACAGGAAGCGCCTGTTTGGTATGATTAACGAACTTCCCACGACTTTTGAAGTTATTAGTGGGAAGAGTAAAATCAAGGCACCACCGAGCAATAATAACCATAGCAATAGCAAATCCAAGTCCAACAACAAAACGGTACCACTCATTCTCTAGATATGCCCATTGTTCTGTATTTGAGTTCGACTAATCTTGAAATTCTTTCTATATATTTTTCTGAAACTCGTTCTGTATTTACCCATTACCGCAGCATTGTGGCATTTGTCTGCTGCAGTTCATTTATTCACGATTTCTTGTGTCTACTTAAATCCTTTTGTTATCTGTTTGCTCTTGAGAAGTATTTGTTGCCACTGTATAACCTTTAGTTCCTCTATAAAATATGTTTCATTTTTTGGACATGGCATTGTTCATAACACATGGTTTGCACATCTATGAATGCGTCTTTTTTAATAGTGACATTGTTGGCATTACTTGCACTCTCATGTTTGCTCAAATTAGCTATCAGATTTCTATGCTTTACCCAAATCTGGCTGCTATTTTTCTGATGTCTACGCTTTGCCCAAATCTAGCTGCTATTTTCTAATGTTAGCAATCAAAATCCATCTCGCTGAGAGCATAGGTTGAACATTTGTTCACAAATGAAGTATCCAGAACACACTGCATCCTGCCTGCTAGTAAATTTGTTTGACCCTCTTCCTCTGGAAAATGCAGAAATCATCAGAGCCTAAGGTGAAGCAGCCAAAGCCGCCGCCGCCACCCCAGGTGAAGGCAGAAGACCCTGCCCCTGCAGAGGAAGGCCCAGCCGCCGACGAGGAAGAAGGTGGTGGCGGTGGTGTCAGCGAGGGTGAGCACGGGGAGACACTCTGCGGCGCATGTGGGGAAAGCTACGGTCCTGACGAGTTCTGGATCTGCTGTGACATCTGCGAGAAGTGGTTCCATGGCAAGTGCGTCAAGATCACGGCAGCCAAGGCCGAGCACATCAAGCAGTACAAGTGCCCGTCCTGCACGGGTGGCGGTGGTGGCAGCGGCGGCAGCAACAAACGAGCCCGCCCGTCCTAGGGGAAGTTGCAATCGCAGTGTTGTAAACTTGTTTAAGTAGTTGGGTTGTGTATTTCTGGCTGGCTGCTGTAACTCTAGCATCCATTCGTGTTATTTTAGAGAGGATTTCATTTCGCATTTGCTCTGAACATTGCATAATCGTTACTGTTCCCTATGGTCTGTGCAGAGGCCTCTGCAGCTTTGCTTGGCCAGTTTGGCCTTAGTGATCGGATTGTGTTTATTCCGATTTAATGGCCCAGTTAGACATCTCAGTGAAGTAAAGGCGTGTACTAACCTCAAACAATGGACTGGGCAACAGTAAATTGTTTCATCGGGATACTTTTACACACAGCGAAAGAAGCGTATGAGCACAGAGAGTGGTGGACTCCCAAAATTGTAAATTGTGCAGATATATTCAAGCATATAATGGCCACACGAATGTATAGATACACTAGGCATACTGTACATAGATCTCAGCAATTTTTCTGTTCAGCCTCCTAAACATACTGGAGATAACATCACAGAGCAAATCAACCAAGCGTAGAAGTCCGCGACACCATCGCATGATCTCTTTGACATAGACCAGGAAAAGAACCTGCAAGGGACTAGCTCTCCTGCTAGTCAAATTGGCTCACTGATGAAATCCAGAAACGTTCATCCCCCATTCAAAAACACTTATGAAAACCACCACATTTTTTCGGATACTATCTAGATATAATTCCGAAAGCAAGACGTTCTCTTTGAAGGACAGAAAGCAAGACTTTGTAGTGAAACTACAAGTAAGTCAAAAGTTTAATCAAGATAAAAACGTTTTGGCAGGGGAGCACAGACGGCATTCAAGTGAATCACAATGGAGCCAGTTACTGTATTTTCACAATCATTTAAACAATAACTACAAATGGGATATATGCGAAGGACAGCTTAATGCATTCAGTGGTAGAAACACTAAATGCCGAAGAAATGCCATCCTCCATGGGATCAATATTGCAGGACCGCTCGGAAACAATGCACACAAATCAGCATGCTGCCGATACAAAAATCCTGCACCAACCAGATGCACAACCACAAAAAACAATGATAACAACTACTATGCGCCAAGTTACATGCAGCCAATAGAGCCAAATACAGACGCAAACTTAAAACATTCCTGAACAGAACAGAAGCTTCAACTCAGAAGGGCAAACTATGAGAAAAATGATTGTTGAGGAAACCACAAGACATTGGCCTAACTCAACTGCCCATTTTTCTCAAATTGGTCTAGCAGGAAACAAGTTCAGGTGGCAAGTAACACAATGACGAGTTGAATGCCTATTTAGACAAGTCCTGCACTTAACATTCAAACTACAAATATTTTCTAACAGAACAAAACCACATGCAACAGATGATGTAATGCAGTATACCAGCAGAAAAACATGTCAATGCTGCAATGCTTAGCAAGGCTTGCAATAGCAAGATTCAGAAATTGTTCTCAGAGAACAGATTAGGTCACATGAGAGGAAAATGATTGTTGGAGAAAACAGAATATAAGCTTAACCCAACTGCCCACTTTCCTTCAATCACTATAGCAGGAAACACTTTCGGCGAAAAATGCATGGAAGAAAGCATAAAGCCGATACACACTATCCTGCAGAGCAACATGCCATTCAGAACTGAAGAAAACTTGTGTGCAGATGAAAAAAAGCCAATCCGTATAGAAGCCATTCTATTGTGTAAAAAACAGAAATATGCAGCAAATCAAAAGCTATGGAGAGCTATAACAAAAACAATGGAGACAATAAAACACATAAATATGGCACTGGGTACATGAGAGGAAAATGATTGTTGGAGAAAGCAGATAAGCTTAACCCAACTGCCCACTTTCCTCAAATTGTTATAGCAGGAAACACTTTCGGCAAAGACGCATCAAAATAGCGCAAAGCCGATACACACTATCCTGCAAGAATACTTGACTAACAATCAAAATCATGAATATTGCTAAAGAAATGAATCAATGTCAACCACAATCCATCATAAAGAACAATCGCAATATTGCAACTAACATAGGCTTACTCACAATGACCTAAAACATGTGATGAGTTGACTAGAATAAATGTCATGTGAACCACAATAAACTGTTATCAAGCTCCAATACCATAGTGAGAAAAGAAGCAAAAAGAATTATATTGATTGCCACTGTTTGCAACTTTAAAAAGTAAAGCGCTTTTTACTTGCAACAACATGAATAATGAACATTACATGAACGCAAAACTGGGTCAAACCATAGATTCTAAACTTTTTTACTTCAAGCAACTGGGATTTCTGGTGCAAGGGGCCTCAAGAGCTCATCCTCTTCCTTAGGGGGGTGAATTGTAACAAGATCAGGTAAAGGAATGGTTGGCCCTTGCTTGCCCTTTGGATCCCAGTCGAGCATAATCTTTACCTTGATACCAAGCACACCCTGAAAGCAAGTCAACTAAAAATTACTACCAGAACAAAGCTAATGATTATATATATAAACAATGGCATCAAATAAGAAACAAACCTGTCTCAGGAGAACATGCCTCACAGCTGAGTCAATATATAGGTTGACAGGATGACCAGAAGAGATCATGTACCCATCCTTGAACTTCATGGATTTAGCACGTTGGGCCCTGAGCTTGCCACTAACAATAACCTGCAGAACCCAAAAGGTAGATCAATATATAGATCCTATCAAGAATCAACTCTAACAGAAACCGCACCGATTTTGCTTGGCAGGATCCATACCTCACAGCCCTTGGCACCACTCTCCATGACAAACCGTAGAACACCATAGCATGCCCTGGCAAACAAACAAACTGTTTTAGTCAGATGAAAAGACTAGATACCAAAGAGTGACAAAGGAGCTCAAAGAGAACAAACTAGAATACTTTAGCAATTATAAAGCCTCAGCATATCAAAAATAAAAAGAAATCAAGCAATATCAATGCATTGTTCAAACAAAAAAAATACAAAAGCCACTACAAGCAATGTGGCCAACCAGATATCTGAAACTTATATTATCAAAGCTTCTCTTCTCAGAAGAGAGATTCTAGTTGGCACATGTGATATAGTCATCTTCCGACACAAAGTTGGTACAGAGCAACCTATTTGCTTTATAGATGACATAACACAGAACAGAACTAAAATAACCAATATCCGCAAATGCATTAGCACATAAGTAAAACACATATCCCTCAAACGCTCAAGCAATGAAACAGTGATAAATCCTTCCACTGCCTATAAAAAGCATGGAGGGCGATGGTCAATTTCGTCACCTTCGAACACAGGTCTGGCATAGCAATAAGCCGAGTCTGCTGTGTGAGTGACTGGAACAGCATAGCATCACCGAAATGCCTATGCAATTAACATAACAGCATTGTATCAAGATAAGAGCATAACCTTCTGACGGCGAGTCCACCGAGGAGCTTGTAGCGGAGTGACTCGGCCTGGGCAATGGCGCAGAGGCCGCGGTTATTCACCTTCTCGGCGTAGAGCTCGACG
Source organism: Panicum hallii (assembly GCF_002211085.1). Lineage (NCBI taxonomy): Eukaryota > Viridiplantae > Streptophyta > Magnoliopsida > Poales > Poaceae > Panicum > Panicum hallii. The sequence goes on from NC_038043.1 coordinate 54,245,109, forward strand.
CCGCCCTCCGGGAAATTGAAGCGCTTCTGAACCACAGAAGTAAGTTCCCTGATCCTCCTGCCCTTCTCGCCTAAAAGCCATCGAAACACCAGGTTCAAAAACCAACCCATTGGAATTTCACAGCTGTAATCGGAATGGGGTTGCAGAATCGCACGTACCGAGGACGTTCTGGGTGCGGGTGGCGCGGATTATGATCTCGGTGCGCATGGGGGTGACGCGGACCTCGACGCCGGAGTAGCCGTCCTCCGCAAGCTCGCGGGTGAGCATCTCGTTAAGCTCCGCGAAGAACACGCCATCCGCCACGAACTGCGCGCGAGAAAGTGAGCAACCAGACATCAGACATCAAATCCATGGCCTACGCAAGCCGAGCTAGGGATCTAGATGAGGGGATGGTTCGGGGCCTACCTTCCGCTTCTTGCTGATCGCGTGAGTGGTCGCCATTGGCAGAAGGGATGGAGGAGCGGCCGGTGGTGCGGCGCGGCGGCGGCAGGAGAGGAGGATAAAAACCCTAGATTCGGATGTGAAATGTGCTGGGAAGGAGAAGAATATATAGAGGGTAACATGATCAGACGGCTAGGGTTGGTTTGAAGGTTTTGCAGATTAGCCCCTGGATTCCTTGAAATTTTGCTTTAAAAGGGCTTAAAAGTTAGACAGTGGTAACTTTTTTTTTTGGAACTAAGAAACAGGGGCAACTACCTTGTTTTGATAAAACAATTCAGTCCCAATGCAATACAAGAAGATTTAATTTCGCTTCTCTTGGAGACAAGTATCCTCTATTTGAACAAGGCCTAAAGGATTCATATATAACAATGGTTAAATTTTATGGGAATTTCGCATGCATTTCCAAACAGGACCTAAGAAAGGCCACCAGCTGGATTTTCACAATGGAGATGGAGTCGCGGTTGAAATATTGAGGTCTGCTAGTTCGTGGACAGCTAGCTAGTGGCTTTTCTTGCTCTTGCTACGAGTATTCTATAAGATATATGGTGAAGAGAGAAGAAATAAATCCTTTGATGGAGAGAATGATAGCATCAGCAAGCCTCAGCGACATGGACATAGCACTGCAACCCCAACCTCCAAATTGCAGTTAACATCGTCTCCGAAGAGGCCAAAGCAAGATCATGCTTGTGTTGTTAAGAGATCCAAGAACAAAGCACCGAAATTTGCTGGAGATGCTAACATGTCCTGTGATTTTTAAGGCACAGCAAACAATTTTATACCGAGTCTTTGAGAAATCACATTAACTATCAAATTCAGTATTGGCGGAGACACCTTTTTAATTACTCGCTCAAATTTGATCCAAGGTCAGATGGCAATCACCACAGCCACCATCCATTTCCTCAAATTAACACTACGGAGGCACTGAAGGGCATCTCATTTCCCACAAACTTATCTGATAACTCGCTGCCCAGAGCAAGAGTATCACACGCTCTCTACCATGATAGCACAAATCCCAGCAGAATAGCAACAAGCAGGCTGGGCAACTGGAAAGTCGAAACGCAGGCTCAACTATACAAAGGTGCATAAAGCTTGCACATGAATAAGGGTCAGGAACTCAGGATACAATGGTGCCCAACGACATACATCAGTTTTGAATTAACACTACCAGCTTATTAACTACTAAAGCATGCTGACAGTTCACTGAGCTTTGGCAACCGGTTCGAGGGCTTCGATCATGACAACACTGTTCCCCCTGATAACCTGCAGAAGATGTTACCTTTCAGTAATATATCATACCATTTGAAGAATTCGGCACAATTATTTTCATAGGAAAGGTGTTGTGTGGAGAGCATTTGATAGAGCGAAAAAGAAAGTAACTCACCACCATTCCGATGTCATTCTTGTCGTTTCCATTGACCTCCACTGTGTTGTCCACGACCAGATTCATGAACTGATCAAATCCACGCAGAGTGCCAATGACTACACGGTTTGCATTCAGCTTGACTGGCCAAAATTGAGGATAGCTAGTCAGTGAATAGCTCAAGGAGGCAGAGAAAGGAAAATATACTATATCGGCAGGGCAACATGGTACTAGAGGATATCATGCACAAAACAGATAAGCTGCAATGCGATAAAATCGGATAAAATTTCACTCAGTCAGTTAAGAGTTTAAATAAAAGGAGGAACCAAGCACCTCTAAATGACAAGTACAAAGCACTGCAAGACTTCAGCTATCGTCCATATTTTCAGGTACCTTAGTGTAAACATGCAAAGCATGAGAAAATAATACTGCAGCTTTGTCAGACACCACACCCATGATTATTACAAGATTTACAAGATGACAATACTATTAGCAGTCTGTACTTTTCTAGACACACAACTATCTTAGCAGTCTGTACTTTTCTAGACACACAACTATCTTAAGTTGTCATACCATAAAATCAAACATGATTCCAACTAGTGCAATAGTAAGACCACAAAGATCAATTAGCTCATGTTCAGATATAAGTTCCAAGGGGCCAAAACTGCTTCGTTACTCTCGCAGTTATAATATTTGTCCTTGTACGGGGGTTACTGAATTGCGAGGTATGGCTATCCAATCAAGCTGCCCTATCAGAGTAACTATGACAATAAAAGCTTCACTTGGAACTAAATCCATAGCTTTTCAACTAACTTCGTCATTTAGAGCAGCCTGTCATTATTGATAAAAGAAAAAAAACAAGAGGTAAACGGAAATAGCATAGAGCCTACTTATACAGAGCAACAAAACAACGGCAAATATAAAAAACAGGCCACGAAACAACAATAAGCTGCAAAGATCACATGAGACTGCACATGATACAAAGGACACAGATATCTTATATGTAATCTGGCAGATGTTATACCTAGTCTACGAAGCAGAACAAACAGTAAATGCCCTATCAGGGTAACTATGACAAAGAAGCATCATCTGGACAATAAATCCATAGCTTTGCTAAAGATATCATCATTTAGGGCATTCACATAAAAACAAAACTATTTTTTTTGCAAAGCCAAACAATTGAACATACAGTTATGTTCAACTAATAACTGCACATTCAATAGTTGTATTAATAATTCAGAAACAGCTAAAGGAACTCAAGTTAGCTATCAGTCTATCACAGGTAAGTCTGGACCTTGATTGCACTAACACAGAAACTCGAGCCAAATAGAAGACAGCAAAGGCCATTACAAATCAATAACATTTTATGATTCTCTGAACGTACCCATACAATCCAATATACTACCAGTTAGGAAAGACAAAAGGTAGCAACCATCCCTACTATGCTCACAACCTAGATTATCACCCAAACTTCAGCTTTCTCAACACGCGGCTAAGACCATGTAAAATTACTGGCTCTGCATAACTAATAAGGCTAAAAGCTGAAGGATCTGCAAGTACTTACTTTGGAGCTTCTTGTCCATGTACCTGAAATTCACCAAAACAAAAAAAAACGCGGATTAAAATCCCATCAAAACACAGGAACAGTAACAGAACAAATCGAGCTCGAGATGAAAGGAACAGGGAGATTATTACTTCTTCAGATCCGGAGGCTGCCCCGACCGGCTCATGGCGACTCCCTAACGAAGGATCTACTACAAGCTTCTCCGTCCAACCACCAAACCCTAAGCCTTGCTTGCTGAGACAAAGGGGTAGCCGCCCGCCGCCGCGTCGAGAACCCAGAACCCTAATTATCCCCCGGGTCGTCTAAAGCAAAAGGTTTATTCCGACACTGGCATGCGGGGCCCCTTGGATAAGGGTTGAACATGAAATAGTACTAAAGAACAGGGGTGTATGCACAAAACTCCCATCATAACGGCCCGGCCTGGCCCGGCCCAGCTCACGCGTGCGAACAAACGAGCTCCCCTCCTCTCCTCTGAACTCTGGAAGTCTTGAACTCTATCGCGCACGGTAGTCCACAGGGCGAGAGATGCGAGCAGGCGCCCCCGCCGGCGATGAGGGCCCCAGCTCCGGCAGCGCCGCAGGGAGTGGAGCGCCCGCGCGGCCACGGAGATTCCCCGGGGCGGCGCAGCCGGAGATCATGCGGGCGGCGGAGAAGGACGATAGCTACGCGGCCCACGTCACCGAAGCCTGCCGCGACGCGTTTCGACACCTCTTCGGTACTCGAGGACTATCAAGTTTTACTAAACACAGCTTTGTCATGTGCAATTGATAGTGATTTGAGGTGTTTTGGCCTGTGATGATGATGATATAGGTACCAGGGTTGCAGTTGCTTACCAGAATGAGGTGAGAGCTCGTTGGCTATGTTCTTCTATTTAATCAGGAGCAATTGGTTCTGTTACTGGGACCTCTCAATAGGAATCACGCAGATGATTTTATAATTTTAAATATACTTTGGGCATTGTTTGCAATGAGGATTGTGAATGGTTGATACCATTTCTATGGGATGAATGTTCCGGAGTATATGGACTATGGAGCCTATCATTATTGTGTGCTGGGTTATACGGTTATACCATTCTGCTCTTGGGTTGGCTATTGGTTACTGTTAGATATGAATACTTCATACCTTGGTCTAGTTGTCAATTACTGTCAAGCTTTGTTGAAAACCTAGTTAATTAGCTTGCTTGGAGGAAAAAAAGACTTTAGTTAGATGACATGCTTTCAATTTGGGTAACCATTTCTGTAGTGGAGGTACCTAGAAACTGTGAGCATATAAATTTCTGGAATGCTTAAACTTTTGTGCTGAAGAGAGGTGTTTTAGCTGATACAGCTAATCCGCATTACATTGAACTTCAGATTGGTTATTTGTCAAATAATTTGTAAATGGCACTAGAACTATATGTCATCTCAGTAGAGTAGGGTGGTCGTGGCATTTCATAAAACTGCTGCAACTGCAGGCCTTTTCTGTTTATTCAAGTGAAATCTTTTTATTCCATAGAGCTGCATTATGATGTATGAATTCGAGTATTAATTTTTCTGCCCAAGTATTTACTATATTGTTCAGTGGAGAGTACAGTGTTCTGTGTAAGTAATAAATATAACTTACATTGATTTTGATCTTTCACAGATAAAATTGCTTGGTCAGTCCCTTTATTACTTGCTAACAACTGGTTCAGGCCAGCAAACACTCGGTGAAGAATATTGTGATATATCTCAGGTCATAATACCTTTTCTTCTTTAGCAATATTTTATTTTCTGTTAGAAAGGGTGAAGCTCTTCTGCCCCTTCTTTTCTGCTATGCAGCTATATTTGATTTGGCAGTATAATTTACGGTTGCTGCCTCTCTTTAGCGTTATATTTTTAAGCCCTATTGTGCTTCTTCAAATTATCTCCAATACTACTATGCTGATGTTATCTATGCTGTACAAAATGATTAAATTTATTTGTTCTGTCATAGAAATTCAACGTCCAAAAAAGAATTATTAGCAATAATGCAATGCTATTATGCTGATGTTATCTAGGCTGTACTGTTCAGGTTGCAACCTTGCATGGACTTCCACCTACACCTGCTAGGCGGATCCTTTTCATTTTGTATCAAACTACTGTGCCCTATCTTGCTGAACGAATCAGGTTTGAAACTAATCGTTTTCCAGTCCTTCGGTCATTATTCTCTTGCACCAAAATCTGATTGCGTTTTCTTTTTCTATGCCCGTAATGATTTAACAGCTCCAGAATTGTTGCACGTAGTATTGCCCTCAATGAATCTCAGTTTGGTGATCATCCTGAAAGTGATAATTCTAGTAGTGGCATTGCACAGTCCACCACACATAGTGATGCTCCGTCAAGAAGCTTGAGTGTTTATGCTATGTCAAGGTTAAGAGGCCGAGTTCATGCGTTGTGGCAATGGGTTCTGCAGAAATGGCCTTCGGTAAGAAAATTTTCAATCTGTATTTTATCACACTCATTGAGAAACGTTCGACATAATGTTTTCTTTCCTAATACCTCTATGCTGTCTACTATCTGTTCTTAGATGCTGCCGTTTGCTCAAGATTTTATACAGTTGGCTATCCGAACAAACCTAATGTTCTTCTATTTTGAAGGTAAGCCATGTGCAATATACTGTAAAATCCTCTTCTTGTTTATATATATTATTGAGGATTGTGGATTTGTGATGGTTAGGTAAAAACTGAAGAATTCTCTTTTTCGCATCCTGCTTGCTGATCACCTTAAACTCAGGAAATACGAATTAATTGTGAGCCAGTAGGCAAATGAAAATGCCTGGACTGGCCTTCTAAGATCTGTTTATCATAAGCTATCTGATATAGTACGTCGTAAAAAATGTACAATGCACTGTCAGGATGTGCTGCATATCTGAACATTTCACAATCATTCTAGAAAAAGTTTTGCATTCAAATTCATTCGTTCAATGTGCCTATGGTGGGCTGCAACATTACCATAAAGCTTAACTAGTATGGTGACACTGCTTCATTAATACTGATCATATCATCATGTTCGTGGAGAAAAAAAGAGAACAGATCATATCATCTTATTTATCACCTCATAGATATCCCTATTATCTTTGTGATATTTTATTTAATTTTTTATGCTCCCTTTGGTGTAGGACTGTATTACCATTTGCCAAAGCGAGCAGCTGGTATTCGTTATGTATTCATTGGCAAGCCAATGAATCAGAGGCCTAGGTAATTTTTGTTTACCTCTTTGCACATCTAGTTTGCTAATACAGTACAGACTTGCATAACAAATTAGACGGCTATCAATTCCATGCAGTTGCATGTCAACAAATGAATCTTCAGATCTCAATCAGTTTTTTATCGTATTCACATAAATTATTTCCCTTTTGACAGATTGAAATTCTCCAGCAAATAAAAGTTAGCTCACAACATTTTGTAGGTATCAGATCTTGGGTATTTTTCTGTTGATTCAGTTGTGTATTCTTGGTGCTGAAAGACTCCGGAGAAGTAATATATCATCAATAGCTAGTTCCATTAACCAAATATCATCTGGAAGCTATGCATCGTCTACAGGTGCTGTCTCTTGTGTTGAATGTGTCTTATGTTCTTGTTCCTGACATCTCTGCCATCAACAAGCTCTCTCAGTTCATGCATTGCCTCTTATGCTAAATCAGTTTTACTTTCTTACTTACGATAATATAAATATTTAAGTGCTGGTTTCTGTTTTTCTTTGTCAATGTTGAACCAGGTCGAGGCATCCCTGTTTTAAATGAAGATGGGCATATCATCAGTGACATCCGTGGTGGTAAAGCTGCAGATGTGGCTTCTCATTCAGAGGTATTTCCTTTGGCAGATAAACGTTGAGTATTTGACTCTTTTTCCTGTAGTCAAGACCTTAGAAAATTGTGTGATACTCCATTGATTTAGCCAGATATTTACAGAAGCTAACAGGTTTATAATACCATGTCATACTTTATTAGATAGATATGGCAGAACAATTTATTCAGAAAACAAGCAGTTGAATGCACGAATGTTACATTTAAAGATTATTATGGAATATTGAGTTACATGTGCTTCCAACCACTATTCTTCAATTATACTTGTGTGGGTTCCATATGCAAGGATAGCTTACGTTATACTGTATGTCTAACGTTCAGGCTTCCAGTGGCAAGAGCAAATGCACCCTGTGTCTCAGTACCAGGCAAAATCCTACTGCCACAACCTGTGGACATGTCTTCTGCTGGTAAAAACTTGTATTTGTGATGCAAACTGGTGTTGTTTCCTGCACCCTCTTGAATGGTTTGATAGCTCGTCACATTCCATGCAGGAATTGCATAATGGAGTGGTGCAATGAGAAACCTGAGTGCCCACTATGCAGAACTCCAATTACCCATTCGAGTTTGATCTGTATATATCATTCAGATTTCTAGCAAATCATTTCTCACGGTAGCAAGGCCATACTATTCTTTGCTGGCATCAAAATGATGGTTCTAGACCATAGTTCGGCCAGAAAATTTGCATGCTGATCTGGTCTAATATATACTGAAAGAGGAAGAATAGCTTGAGACCATTTCAAGAGGTCAAGGATTAGACAAAGTTGCATATGTTGCTAATGTTGTAGAGTTGAACTTGCGAAGGGCACTAGGAACCACACAGAAGAAATTATTTACTTGTAGCACAGATGGATGTCTTGTACTCTTGTATTATCCTATGTGAACTTTGCAGAGTAGAACAATGACGGGCTCGAATCATAGAGCTATTAACAATGTGGTATCTCCATTTTCTTTGCACCTATCGACTTCTTTTTATGACCGATATGTTCTGTCCCCGTGTTTCAGACTCTCTTTGACCTCTGGGGAGTTTCGTCTGTGTTCATGCCTGCTCCGGTTGCACCAACAGGGTGGCTATGTTGGTCTCATCGACTTGCTTTGCTTAGGCGTTGTTTAGATCCTCTCCAAATTCTAACTTTTTACACTCTCTCTCCATCACATTAATTTTGGAACACATGCATGGAGCAGTAAATGTATGTAAAAAAATAACTAATTGCACAGTTTAATTGTACATCACGAGATGAATCTTTTTAGCCTAGTTAGTCCATGATTAGATAAAATTTGTTAAATACAAATGAAAGCGCTACAGTATCTCCGGTTGCAAATATTTGCAATCTAAACGGGCCCTTATTCCAAATCAGCAGATTGCATACGCTATAAACGGTGCCGGTTTGTGCAGGTTGCCTTTTAAGCATTCTGGCATTCTGCACGCGGTTGTTGGGCCATTGACCAGGCAGCAGCACCTACTCTGAACTAGCGAACTGCCTGCATGTGTGGTGTGTCAATGCACTTCAAGTACGGCGCATCGATGCGCCAATTTCTTCTGCAGGAAACTTCGAAAAAAGATGGAACAGTGGCGGTTATGTAGAAAATCGTCACCGCTAAGAGTCCAGATCCAAACACTCTGCAGAAACTGAAGACGTGCCCGTGCTGTGAGAAAACGTAAAAATTTCTGATAAAATCAACACTGCCCACTCCTCCAGGGTCAGATCTAACGGGCCATGTAGAAATTCACGATGCTCGTGCACCTCTGAATTTTTCTTTCTCAACGCCATGGATGATGCAGGCCAGTTGCTCCTCCACGCTGCACACTAGCCGCACCAACCCAGCTGCCACCGGCCGCCGCCGCCGCCGCCGCGTGCCAAGCGAGCTCACCATTATAAAACCAACTTGCCTCTCGGTTTCGTCAGGTCACTGTCTCGCAGCTAAACCACCGGCGCGCTCTGCATCATTAACTCCCCTTGTCCCACTAACCCAACCATGATTTGCCTCAAAGCCTTCTCATCCCCTCTCCACCTCCCGACCCTCCGCCGCCTCGCCCCCTCCTCCTCCCTCCGCGTCGCCGCCTCCGCCGCCGCCATGTCCTCCTCCTCCTCCGCGGTCGCCGCCCCGGTCGAGCACATCGTGCTCCTCAAGGCCCGCCCGGAGGCGGTCGCCTCGGGCGCCGCCGCGGCGATGGTCGCCTCGCTGCAGGCGCTCGCCACGCAGGTCCCGGGCCTGGCCTACATCCACGCGGGCCCGGTCCTCCGCCTCCGCTCCCCGGCCGCCGAGGCGCTGGGCACCACGCACCTCCTCCACTCCCGCTACGCCACCAAGCAGGACCTGGCGACCTACGCGGCGCACCCGGCGCACGTGGCCGCCGTGCAGGGGCACGTGCTCCCCAACGCGCTCGACATCACCGCCATCGACTGGGTCAACGCCGCGGAGCTCCCGTCCCCCGTGAGCCCCGGCAGCGCCGTGCGGCTCACGCTCGCGAAAGCGAAGGAGGGCGTGGAGGTCTCGCAGCTCGTGGAGAAGGTGGCCGCGGCGACGAAGGCCGCCGGGGAGGCCAAGGTGAGCTTCGGGGAGAACTTCTCCCCCGCGCGGGCCAAGGGGTACCAGTTCGGGATGGTGGCAGTGTTCGACAGCGTGGAGGAGCTCGACGCGGTGGAAGGGGACGGCAAGGTCGAGGAGGCCAAGGCCGCGGTCAGGCCGCTGCTCGACGAGGTCCTGGTCCTGGACTTCGTTGCCGGGCCTGCTGCCGGCGAGGCTCCAACGCCGGCGAGCCTCTGAGAGATTTCAGGTGCGGGTTCAGTTACGAGTGTCGGAGAATTGGGAATAATAGACTCCTTGTGTTGTCATGTTGTGAAATTGGGAGTGACACTGTGGCAGTGCGATGAATAAGAAATTGCTTCCCTTGATCAAGGATCAAAACTAGTGCTTCATATTTTATCATGCTCATGCTTACAGCGATTACTACTACTGCCTAATGCAACAAATTAAGAAATCAATTATATGCATTGTTCATTCATTCCTGTTTATTGTGAAGTACTTACGAGTATAGGTAGACACTGCTCTCTTTTTTTTATAAGAAAGACACTGCTCATTCAATTATAAATGAGTATCTACCATGTCATGCCATTTGACTATTTGAATGTCTACATATGCTTATATGAAAGGTAAATCGCCGTTTCAAATCCTTGATGCCCTTATAATAATGCATGCCAATCCTCTTGTGCTATAGGAACAATAGGTAATGGGGTGATCATACTCCCTCCGTCCTAATATACAAGGTTATACAAGGTGTAACCACTTTTTTTACTCAAGTAAGTCCCATAATTCAAGTTCCATAATATAAGACGTGCTCTCTCTGTATGCACGTATATCAATGCAATAATATTAGTGTTGTTTCTTGGTCTTTGAACCAGAGATGATAACGCCTTATATATGGAAATGGAGGGAGTATCAATTTTCTCTTGATTCTTCGGGAGAATCCAGTATATTGTGCAAAGTAAACCGAGTGAATCAATGACATAGCTGAAAAACCATAACATTACAAGTAATCTCTAGTACAAGTACGCTCTGCCCGTTCGATAATTATGTTGTACCATGCCATTTCATTTGAGTGTGTGCTGTCTACTGTCTACTGTATATGTATCCATGGAAAGTAAATCACCATTTGAAACCTAGAAGCTTTGTTACAATTGCACTTACCAGTCAACTCTGCAGACAATGCATACAATACGAAATCTCTCATTCTTTGTGGCGAAGAAACCTGTTATGTTGTGAACACAACGAAACACAATTATGAAATTTATCTACTAGAAATTAAAGAAACTATGCAGCCAAACTAATTTTTAAAGAAGAATGGATGTAGTTATTCAATAATGATAATAATGTTTATCCTTGCTAACTTTATAGACTTAATTGTTTTAGTAGTCACATATCTGCAGTGCACACATAGAAAGTGGGATTTGATCGCCCTAGTGTGTATAAGCATAGCAAAAAGTAACCTATAATTACACTGTAATCGAAGCACTATGGAGAAACTGTTGGAGTGTATTGTGCCCATGGGGCATTGTGGCCCATTGGGCCCATGTGTATTACAATAACTATACCCTGTTAGGGTTTGTGTTGAATAGAAAAAGTATCTCTTCTATATGGTATCAGGTTAGCTTGCTCTCCTTCTCTCCTTCTGCCCGCCGCCGCCGGCCACCATGGCCGGCCGCCGGCCGCCGGCCCTCTCCTCCTTTCCTCCCCTCTCCTCTTCCTCTTCCTCCTCTGCTCCCGCTCCGGCCGCTGTGGGCGCCTGGGCCGCCGGCGCCCGGCTGCCGCCGCCCGGTTTCCCCGCCGCCGCGCTGGTCCTCGCGGGGGGGCCGGCCGCGGGCGCCGCCGCTCCCCTGCTCCAGGACGCGGGGGGGCCGGCCGCGGGCGCCGCCGCGGTTTCCGCCGTGAGCGCCGCTCCTCCTCTGCTCCAGGGGCTGCCGGGGCTGCCGCCGGGTGCCGCGGCGGGCGCCGCAGTGGGCGCCGGAGCTCCTCTGCTCCAGGCTGCTGGCGCCCTGGGCCCCCTGCAGCCCGCCACCACTGCTGCCGCAGCAACTGCTGACGTGGGCGCCGGGGCTGCGGGACCCCAGCCGCGCGCCGCCGTCGATCCGGCCGCCCTGCGGGCCGCTGCACAGCTGCTGCAGGCCGCGAGCGCTGATCCGGTCGCCCTGCGGGCCGCTGTGCGGCTGCTGCCGGCCGTGGGTGCTGCGGGCACGCAGCCCGTCATCGATGCCGCGCCTAGTGCCGCTCAGTCTGGCCTCGGGATGGCGCCCGAGGATGCACCGTTCTCCGGCGCCTTCCGAGGACAGCAGGCCGACGCCGCTCGCGCCGCGGCCCTCCTCACCGCCAAGTCGGAGGCTTCAGCCACCCAGGAGCGGGTCCGTGTGGCTGCCCTCGCCTGGGAGCGCGAGCGCGCCACGGCCGCCGCCCTCGCTCTCCGGGTCGTCGAGGAGGAGCGCTACCTCCGCATCTCCTCCGGCCAGCCTGTCGACCCTGAGCCCGGCACCTCCTCCTCCTTTCGGGCCCCGTCCGCTGGATCTGGAGCCTGGTACGATCCAACCGACCCCTCGGTCGCCCAGCTCCACCTCCAGGCTGCTGGTGTCCAGAACATCAGGGCCCTGGTCTCCGTCCTCCTCGACCCCGCGTCCTCCTCCTACAGCCGCTGGCGGGACCAGGTCCTCCTCACCCTCCGCCGCTACGCTCTCGACGACCACGTCCTCGTCGACTCGCCGCTCGAGGCGCGGGACGTGACGTGGCTGCGTCTCGACAGTGTCGCCATGTCCTGGATCTTCGGGACCATCTCTCTAGATCTTCAGGACCTCGTCAGGACCCACGGCGGCACTGCGCGACAGGCTTGGGTGGCGCTCGAGGGGCAGTTCCTCGGCAACGCCGAGTACCGCGCCCTCCAGCTCGATGCCACCTTCCGCACTTTCGTCCAGGGGGACCTCTCCATCGGTGAGTACTGCCGGCGGATGAAGAGCATGGCTGATGCTCTTCACGACCTCGGGGATCCGGTGTCCGATCGGGTCTTGGTGCTCAATGTCCTACGGGACCTGAGCAGCACCTACGACCACCTGAAGTGCTGGATCACCCGCCAGAGGCCCTTTCCCACCTTCCTGCAGGTCCGGGACGACCTCGCTCTTGAGGAGCTCACCAGGGGTCTTGCGCCCGGATCCTCCTCACCCTCCGCCGCGCTTGTTACCGCTCCACCGTCCTCCTCCGCTGCTCCTGCCACCTCCCTCCTTGGGGCTGCTCCCGCCGGGCAGACCGGAGGAGGGGGGGGTCGTGGACGTCGCCGGCGACGGGGTGGTGGTGGTGGCACTGGTGGCCCTGCTCCTGGGGATACCAGTACCGGTGGGGGCCGTCGGAGCGCGTCGACCTCGGCTTCTGCTCCTGCCCCTGCCCCTGGAGGTACGCCCTGGCCATCCTTCAGCAACCCGTGGTCAGGGCGCATCTCGATGTGGCCGCTCCAGGGTCAGGTGGGGGGCCTTCGTCCTCAGCTCCAGCCGGCGGCCCTGTTCACTGGTGCTACTCCTTTTTTCGCGCCGTCCTGGACCCCGCCCGCTCAGCCTAGCCAGCAGCCGATCTGGCCGGGGGGGGGGGGTGGGACCAGGCCGCTCTGGCGCAGTCCTTTAGCACCATGGGACTGACACCGCCGGTCAGCACCGAGTGGATCGCCGACTCGGGTGCCTCGTTCCACACCACTCCTGATGCCGGTATCCTCTCTTCTGTCCGACCCCCACACCCCTCTTGTCCTTCTTCTATCATGGTTGGTGATGGGTCTTGCCTTCCTGTCACCGCCGTGGGTTCTGCTACTCGTCTTCCTAATGTTCTTGTTGCTCCTCGAATGGTTCACAACCTTCTTTCCATTCGCCAGTTTACTGCTGACAACTCTTGTTCTATCGAATTTGACTCCTCTGGCCTTACTGTGAAGGATTCGGTTTCCCGGCGTCCTCTTCTCCGATGTGACAGCCCGGGGCCCCTTTACACCCTTCGGCTTCCTGCTTCCGCTGCCTCGCCTTCGGCTTCTTCGTCTGCTGCTTTTGCCGTGACACCTTCTTCCACCACCTGGCACCGCCGGCTTGGTCACCCCGGCCGCGACGTTTTGGCTCAGCTCAGCCGTAGTACCGATGCTCCTTGTACTAAGGCCCCTGCTGAGCACCTCTGTCATGCGTGCCAGTTAGGTCGTCATGTTAGACTTCCGTTTTCTTCTTCTTCTTCGCATGCTGCGCATGCTTTTGATCTGATTCACTGTGACCTGTGGACATCTCATGTACTCAGCATGTCTGGTTATAAATATTATCTGGTCATTGTTGATGATTTTTCTCATTACTCTTGGACTTTTCCTTTGCGCACCAAGTCTAAGACCTTCCCCACCCTCCTCCACTTCTTTGCCTGGGTGTCCACTCAGTTCGGCCTCACAGTTAAGGCCGTCCAGTGTGACAATGGGCGGGAGTTCGATAACTCCACCTCCCGGTCCTTCTTCCTGTCTCGGGGTGTTCAGCTGCGTATGTCTTGTCCGTATACCTCTCCTCAGAACGGCAAGGCTGAGCGGATGATTCGCACGACGAACGACGTCGTGCGCACCCTCCTGATCCAGGCCTCTCTGCCCCCGTGCTTCTGGGCTGAGAGCCTCCACACCGCCACCTACCTACTTAACCGTCTTCCGTCCACTGCTTCTCCCGCTGCCACTCCACACCACGCTCTCTTCGGTACCCCTCCTCGCTACGACCACCTTCGGGTCTTCGGGTGTGCGTGTTACCCTAACACCTCCGCCACCGCTTCTCACAAGCTGGCGCCCCGATCGACTCGTTGTGTGTTCCTCGGGTACTCCCCTGACCACAAGGGGTACCGATGCCTTGACCTCACCTCTCGCCGCGTTCTGATCTCCCGACACGTCGTCTTTGACGAGTCGGATTTCCCCTACTCTACCTCCTCTACACCTTCTCCTGACCCCGAGCTGGAGACTCTGTTTCCGACTGACCCGGTGGTTCAGCCACCGTTCCCTGTCTGTCCTTTTCCTGCAGGTTTCCCTGGCACGCCGGCATCGTCTCCGGTGATCCCTGCTGCGTCGAGCGCGGCCCCGGTGCCCGCGGTCGCACCACGCGCGGTTTCCGGACCTCCGGTCGTGCCGCGCGCGGCCCAGTGCCTTCACGTGCACCTGCGCGGTACGCCCAGCCGGTGCAGGTGTACCGGCGTCGCTCGGCGCCGACCCCGACACCACCGCAGTACACTGAGCCGGTGCAGGTGTACCGGCGTCGTTCGGCGCCGACCCTGGCGCCGCCTCCTGCTCCGGAGGCTCCTGCGACGCCGACGCCGGCGCCGTCGCCGCTGCCGCCTCCTCCGGCTCCCTCTCGTGCCGAGCCGGAGGTATACCACCCGCCAGTCATCCATCGGGATCCTCGGCATATCCATCCCATGGTGACTCGGCGGATGGCCTCTCAGGCCGCGACTCTCTCCGCCGCCGAGGGAGAGCCGCGTGTCTCTCCTGTACCCTCCTCTGTCCGCGACGCCTTGGCGGATCCTCACTGGCGTCGCGCGATGGAAGAGGAGTATGCGGCTCTTCTTGCCAACCAGACGTGGGACCTCGTGCCGCGTCCGTCTGGTTGCAATGTGGTGACTGGCAAGTGGATCTGGACGCATAAGCGTCGGGCTGATGGCACACTGGAGCGCTACAAAGCTCGCTGGGTTCTCCGGGGGTTCACACAGCGGCCTGGTGTGGACTATGATGAGACCTTCAGCCCTGTCGTGAAGCCTGCTACGGTGCGCACTGTCCTGTCGCTTGCGCTCTCGCGCTCTTGGCCTGTGCACCAACTGGACGTGAAGAATGCGTTTCTTCACGGCACTCTGTTCGAGATTGTCTACTGCTCTCAGCCAGCAGGATTTGTGGATTCGAGCCGTCCGGATATGGTCTGCCGGCTCAACAAATCTCTCTATGGGCTGAAGCAGGCTCCTCGGGCTTGGTACTCTCGGTTCGCCACGTTCTTGCTGACATTGGGGTTCACCGAGGCCAAGTCTGACACGTCTCTCTTCGTCTACCGCCGAGGGGATGAGACCTCTTATCTGCTGCTCTACGTTGATGACATTGTGCTCACAGCCTCGAGTCAGCAGTTGCTTCAGAGTGTCATCTTCTCTCTGCGGCAGGAGTTTGCTATGAAGGATCTCGGTCAGCTCCACCACTTCTTGGGCGTCACTGTTGAGCCTTGCCCGTCTGGTCTTCTCATGCACCAGCGGCAGTACGCACTCGATATCTTGGAGCGGGCTGGGATGACTGATTGCAAGCCCTGCTCCACTCCTGTCGACACTCAGGCGAAGCTGTCCGCCGATCTGGGTGATCCGGTGGCTGATCCTACTGCCTACCGGAGTCTGGCTGGTGCTTTGCAGTACCTCACCTTCACCAGGCCGGATCTCACCTACGCTGTCCAGCAGGTCTGTCTCCATATGCATGATCCCCGGGAGTCACACCTTGCTGCGCTGAAGTGTCTCCTCCGCTACGTCCGTGGCACTGTGGACCTCGGCCTGGTTCTTCACCGCTCGTCTTCTGCTGAGCTGGTGGTCTACACCGACGCTGACTGGGCTGGCTGCCCGGACACCCGTCGATCCACTTCCGGCTACGCCGTCTTCCTGGGCGGCAACCTGGTCTCCTGGTCGTCCAAGCGGCAGCCGGTTGTCTCTCGCTCCAGTGCCGAGGCGGAGTACCGGGCTGTCGCTAACGGCGTTGCGAAGGCGTCCTGGCTTCGACAGCTCTTGGCGGAGCTCCACAGCCCGCTCGACAAGAGCACGATCGTCTACTGCGACAACGTCAGCGCCGTGTATCTCTCCACCAACCCCGTCCAGCATCAGCGGACAAAGCACGTGGAGATCGACCTACACTTCGTGCGCGACAGAGTCGCAGTCGGCGATGTTCGGGTCCTCCATGTCCCGACTACCTCCCAGTTTGCTGACATCTTCACCAAGGGGCTGCCCTCCTCGACCTTCTCGGAGTTTCGATCCAGCCTCAACGTAGCCGGTGGCTAGTCGTGGCTGCGGGGGGGTATTTGCCCCTTGTTCTCTCTTCTTGTCCAGTCTTGAACACCGCTGCGCCGGTTGTTCAGACTGCAGGGGGGTGTTGGAGTGTATTGTGCCCATGGGGCATTGTGGCCCATTGGGCCCATATGTATTACAATAACTATACCCTGTTAGGGTTTGTGTTGAATAGAAAAAGTATCTCTTCTATAGAAACGTCCGCTACAATTTCTGTGATATAAAGGAGATTACTTTGCATCCACAACATGGTAGTGTATCTATCATTCTGCTCTGTTTCTGTGGTAGAGTCTAATCGTTTTGCTGTATAGATAAAGAGGATATTTGCACACCGGGGATATTTTTCAAGTACCCGTGGAGTATAAGTTATGGGCCTTCTTTTCTCATTCATACCAATCTTGATGCTGTTGGGCCACCTGGGACTCCACTATTGTAGTCTTGACACGTGTGCGAAGTAGTTTGCCCCTGCTGCCACTTGCTATCTCAGCATCGCTAAGAATTGTGCAGGAATATAAAGAGAACATTGACAGAGGTTGCACGATGTCTGAAACATCGTGTCAAGACTACACTAGTCCTGGTGAGCGATTCCAGAGCGCAAACCGAAAATGTTAGGCCCCGACCGTCCCTCTCACCGCAGTAAAAATTTCCTACTTTTCCCCAGTAAAACCTTCATGTAAATAAAAGCTTCAAAAAAAATAAAAGGTGTGGCAAAAAAGACGACTGACCAAGTACAAGCCAATGCATATAGTTGTACCCAAGGCGCCTGCAGTAGTGGTCATCTGTGTCATCGTCTCCAAACCTGTAGCAAGCTTTGCTGTTTCGTTCATCATGGGCAGCTCATCACTCCTGCCCACCCTAATCATCGATGCAAAACGAATGGCCTGCGACTAGCGTGTACACTCGCAAGTCACGGTCCACTGTCGCTTGTGCATGGCTAATTCCAAGTGACTTTTCGCGCGGACGGAGAGGACGCAAGCTTTCATTGTCTCGATCGTGAAGGCGGCCTGTGCAACAATAATGCAGCGTATAAATACCACTTGGCTCCTTAATTCAGATTCAGATGGATGGCTTGTAGACTCGGTACGCAAGCTAGCTAGTCAACTGCCAAGTCCACGGGTTTTCGGAAAAGAAGTAGCAATAATGTGTGTGCAGGCCCGTCGATGGCAACGAGCGAGGTGGGTGACCGCTTGGGGTCCTAAAAAGGAAGGGCCCCAAAATTTGACAGTTCATAGTCTATTAACGTATCCATCACGTTTTATTAGGTGTCCGGTACATTACGGTAACTAAATCGCGTCGTCCGCATCAAGTACTGTGTCCCTTCCTCATTCGGTGTCGTCGCGAATTTGCAAGTTGTGATCGTCGATTGTCCATCCCGTAGACCGTCACCGCTGCCTATGACGAGTCCCCTCCCATCCAGGCATCCAGCCCCCGGCTCCCTGCCTTGACGCAGCCCATGCAGCCATGTAAGTGTCAGGCGATCTGCTGATCTTTGATTTCAGGCCTCAGCATTTTATAAACTCACGGACACAGCGGTGGTAGTCAACAGCACTTTAAGAGACCCAATGTAAATACGTGAGGTACTGAGGTGAGTTAAAAAAAAATATGATTCAAGCTGAATTTTGACCATACCTAGCTCTAAACAGCACAGCTAATTTTTTACATATACATGTGCTATTCGAATTAATTCAAAATACTCTTGTTTTGGTTTATGAAATTAATTACGAAGATCGCTAGTTCTTTTAATTAATTGAGTTATATAATTGTGCAAAAGTATATTTTAGTTGTATTAAGCATATTACCTCATATTCCATTTCGCACTGGGGCCCAAATTCCTGGAGACAGCCCTCTGTGTTTGTATTCTCTTACATGGAGAGTTGTTCAAATAGCTATTGGATTAACTTCACCAAAATCAATAACACATATGTTTGAAAACTAACTAACATGCATAAGCAAGAAAAATATAAATTTGATTTTTGTTGGGGTTGCATCTCTTATATGGATAATTTGATGTACACGTAATGATTGGTTTTTGAAAAAAAATAAGGATTTACATTATTTATGCAGCCTGTATTTAGAAGTGCGTCCCTGTTGCAACGTAACGAGACTTGACTTGAGAGGTCATGTGGCGCCCATATGGACAGGAAGGTGCCATGTGACGCCCTTAGCTCCAAGTGTTAGCAGTATAAATTATTACTAGCTCCCAGAGGCAGCCTCCACTTCCAAAGTCTCCTTGTCCAGACAAGCTAGAGCGCAACCTTGTTCCTCCGAAGGCATGGCACATGATCAACGAAGGCACTTCGATCCACTGCACCAGCTCGTGAAGACGCAGTACGGCCGTGAGTCCGGGGCTTACTGCGACATCTGCCTATCCAAGCTCGCCGGCCTTGTCGGCCACCGCTGCAGCGCCTGCAACATCGACCTCCACGATGCGTGCGCCGGTTACTTCAAAGAGACAGCCTCCTTCTTCGCGCACCCGTGGCACACCCTCAAGCTAAGCCGCATCCCACACCCCAGTGCCAGTAGCCCCATTAGGTGGTACTGCGACCTCTGCTTGGAGGTGTGCCCCCCAGGAAGCTTCATGTACCGCTGCACCCAGTGCCTGTTTGACGTGCACCCTCTCTGCACGATGCTCCCTCAGACGATCCGTAGCCCTCTGCACCCCGAGCATGACCTCCGCATGGTTCCTTCATTCGGAGACTGCTCGGCGTGCGAGCAGAGTTTACCCGTGTGGCACTACGTCTGCCCTTGCGCGGTGCGGCTGCACATCGACTGTGCCTCCGGCGCGCCGGCGACCAGTTGTAATAGTAATACTGCCGGAAGGCCCAGACGCCGTACTGCGGTAGCCAAGTTTCTCCTCAAGACGAGCTTCCGTATCGCGGTCAACGCAGCAACCGGCGGCTTGGGATCGCCGGTGCTCGACGTCCTGGCCGCGGTCTTCAAGAGTTGACGTCGTGGCCGCATGCATGCGCAGCTGGTGTTCAACGAATGTCCTGCGATTCCATGATCTGTCAGTACGTGGTGTACGTGTGCGTTAGTTCTATCTGACGGTGCTTTCGTCCTCCATGACCATGCGTGTACTTGGGTGACGTGCTGTATCTATACATATGCTCCTCAGTAAGGGCATCGCCTGTGATATCTTGCATTGTGTTTCGCCTTTTGTTTTTCTCATGAGTCATGCCGTGTGTTAAGTGCATCTAGCCGTCGGCATACTGTTAAGGCTTCAGTGCCGGGGAGCTATATACACAGTACGTCTTGGTGATTGTTGTGTGCAAGTGAATGGATTTTGCTATGAGTTGGTCGACGCAGTCAAAGAGCTCACTAGCTCACAGAAGAACTGTCACGGGCCGGAGTTCCCCTTTTTCAGTTTCATTTTTTTTTCCTTTTTCAGTTTCATGGCAAGAGCGCCGCCCAACGCCCATCCATCATGCAAGAGAGATCAGAGGAGAGGTGATCAGCAGCCGTAGGGCAGTTGGTTAATTTCCGGCCAGCACGCTCGATTGTTCCTAACGGCCGGCAAGGGCTCAGCAGCCGGGCATTCGTTCCGTCCGTGCTTTGATCCTGCTGGCATGCCCGGCCGGCCGGCCGCCGCCGGGAATGCCCGACCTCGTCGTGGGTTCTCCTCGCGTCCGGCGGCAGCGCGCGTTCAAGGCCGACCACGTCGCCGCGGATGGAACACGTACCGCGCGCGCCCCGCCCCGCGCCGAGGTTGACCAGCACAGGAACCTGCCGCTCGCCGCGCACGGCCCCAGCACAGCAGGCATCACCGTCTGGTTGTGATGACATGACGACCAACCAGACTGACACAGTACATGCCACGTCGATCCGCTGGTCGCGATGGCGTCAACCGGAGACGCCGCCAGCCTCACGCGGTCCACTCTCGCCGGTTGCCATCGGACTTCATGTCCGCGAAAACTAATTAAGGTCGCGTGCGCGTCGATAAGGATCGAAGTTGCAACTAGCTAGCTGCTCGCACCCAAACAAAGACGACGGCTACTTGCGTGGGGAGAGCGAGCTTGCATCTCGGCAAGACGGCAACGACGGTCGACGACCTAGCGACTCTAGCCGCACGTGGTCGTCCCAGTATCTCCACAAGTTTTTCTTTTTTTTTTTGGCAAACCGAGTTATTAGGTCAATCTTATTTCGACGTGTGATGGGATCACGTTAAGTCGACATGGCAGCTGTATTACTTAATGATATGTTTGAAGGACCTTACTTATAAAAAAAATATTGCTCAAGGTGTTAAGATATCAGCTGTCACTCACAATCGTGTTGCAATTAAATTAACAAGCTTCACCACCAGAAACTCATTGCCTTTACGTGATCAGTATTGGGAACATGGATTGAATCCAGCGTTGCTGCATGTCGTGGACTCGTGGTACTGTCGTTAAAGAAAAAGCTTTACATGATCAGTATTTCAGGCCTATTTTGTCCTGCACACTCGAGGATTTGAGGCCCACGCTATCGGCGTCCAACATGCTCTAACGCCGATACAGAGGAGTATACAAAAATATAATCTCCAACTATTTTCATGTAACCCCAGATTGGATCGTGATTATTATGATCCGAATCGAGAATCATGTGCAAATTAGTTACAAATTATTTCACATAACCTCTCAGATTGGATTGTGACTCATAATCACGATCCAAACTAAAGGAATATAAAAAATAATCAGGAACTATTTTTAAAAAAATCGGATATGGGCTTCTCAATAGCGGCGCTCCGGTAACACCCCACTGCGGCGGACACGCCCACTAGCCTCTCCTCCTCGACGCCCTGCGCTGCACCTCTCCCCTACGCTCCCAGCCCCGAACACCCGACGCAGCCACCGAACAGAAGCCGGCCCGGGGGGAAGCGTCCCGCTCGTTTTTGTGCTCACCGCCTCCCTCCCCGTAGTCGAGGCCGCGGAAGTGAGCGCGGTTCCTGCTAGGTCTGGAAATTCGGTTCTAACCGAACTGAACGGTTCCTCGATTCCTTCACAAGTTCGGTTCTTAGAAAACATGGACCGACGGTTCTTTTCAGAAGTGGGAATCGAGAAAATTCAGTTTCGGTTATTTTGGTTCGAATCCGGTTATAACCGAGTCTATCTCAACACAGGTTCACAAAATCAAAAA
Source organism: Panicum hallii (assembly GCF_002211085.1). NCBI lineage: Eukaryota > Viridiplantae > Streptophyta > Magnoliopsida > Poales > Poaceae > Panicum > Panicum hallii. The sequence goes on from NC_038043.1 coordinate 54,266,930, forward strand.
AAAGGGATCCCATTCTTGCCTACCAGCGCCCCGTTCGCCTCCTCGACTGCCATCGGCGCATGCGCTGGCCGCCACCCGTTGGTGTGGCTGCCACCGCCCTCACTCGCTGAATCCATGCGCGGAGTCACCACCGTGCAAGCCAGGGGGGCGGGGACGCCATCCCGTTGTCGTTGCTTGCGCCCAGAGTGGTGCCGCGCGCTAGGGAGGGAAGGAGGGCGCTGTTGGGGAGCGACGGGGTCTGGCGATGCCGGGCGCAGGCCAGGGGCAGGGGCTGGAGGGCGCCGAGCGAGGGCGGGGGCCGGAGGGCGCTGGGGCGGTGGGTACCGGCCCGAGGGAGTGGGCTGGGGGCGCCGGGACGGGGAGTTAGTTAGAGTTTGGCTGGACCTTAGCTGGGCTTAGTGCGTTGATGGGTTGATTTGATCTTCTACTTGGTTCCTTAGTTAACCGAGCTTAGAAACTGAATTAACCAAGTAATTTTGATTCCTCGTAAACAGGAACCGAACAGAGAACCGACTTTCTTTATTTCGGTTCTTTCGGTTCCGGTTGTCGGTTCTTTGTTTCTGTTTCCGGTTATATTCGCCGAGCCCGAGTTCCTGCGGCGGCGCAGTGCCGAGCGTAGAGGAACAGCGGGCACCGAAAGGAGCAAAGCAGCAGAACCGAATTTCTTGATATCAGTTCTTTCGGTTCCGGTTGTCGGTTTTTGTTTCTGTTTCCGGTTCTCGGTTATATTTGCCGAGCCCGAGTTCCAGCGGCAGCGCGGTGCCGAGCGTAGAGGAACAGCGGGCACCGAAAGGAGCAAAGCAGCAGATAAGTCAACGCCACCACCTCAACCACCCCGTCGCTGCTCCGCTCCGCTCCCCTTTCTTCAGCAACGGCGCCGCGAGGTAGAAGAAAAGCGACGATGGTGCCCGCCTGTGGCGACCAGCCGACCACGACCTCGACACGACGCAGGCTGTTGTGGCCTATGACAGGGCCACCAATACCATACTCCTCGACGTCGTCGGCGCACGGGAGATGCCGTGGGACGCGGTGCCCGTAGCCAGCTTCGGACGGTGCGGCGACGGAAACCAAGCTGCTTCAACCTCACCTGCGTATGACGCTCGTCCACGCGCAGCGACGCAGGTGACCCAACCAGCCTCCTGCATTCTTATACCTTCCTTTGCTCTAGCGCTCTGGCCTCATGGTGTGCTCATCTGACATTCTGACTGCTTCCGTTTGTGTTGCTCTGCCAAATTCATTAGGAGAAAAATACATTGGCCAAATCCATTAGGAGAAAAATACATTGGCCACGCTATGTGCGTTCCTTGTGAGGTGCTGCAGGGTAATTCCTACGGAGCAGTGCAAGGGTTGTGACGGGGGCGAGACGAAGGCAGCCCGCAGCCGCAATGTGTTCGATGTTCTGCTCCAGCCAGTCACCTCTTCCTTTTTTTTTTATTAGCACATGGAGACGTAACTCGTAAGCTACGAGTGCTCATTGCATGATTGCTAGACTAAGTTCAGTCCATGTTTTATTGTTAGGAAACCATACCGCAAACCCTCTGACAGCAATGGAGTATAACATCTCTCTGAACTCTGAAATCTGAATACATGCTATAGATTTAAAGTGATCTTTGCCTTCTGTCATTCTCATGCATACCACTGCATGCATCAGTCCTACAGTTGCATAAAAACACACAGTCCATAATATTTTTAAGTCATCCGACTAATCACGATTAGTCACGATTAATCATGCTTATTGGTCCGCTAGTACCGATCATGCCCACCAAGGCCACTATCTCGACTAGAAGTCTGGTCGTCCAACTAATCGGTGACTAACTGTGATTAGTCATCCGATTAGCATGGAGACGACTAGGTTACAGCAAGCTTTGGGTAACTTTTGGGGACTTCTTGAGTTTGGAATTTGGATTCTGAAGTTTCCGTAACGGTCAGTGTATCTCCTCTAGCTTGCTGTTGTTTTAGCTCTAGTCTAGTGCTCTTTTAGTCTACTTCACAAATTAAAAACACATAAATTACTAAGTTAGTGATCATCTGACCATCAACATTATCTTGATCTTTGCTTTAAACAATATTGTATATAGTATATCGGTCCTGAAATATATAGGACGACTAGACTACGACTAGGCTCGACTAATCGGACTGATTGGCGACTAATCTCCTTATCGGTACCCTTACGACTAGACACGATTTTACGATATGAAAACACCAATTGGAATCAATATTTGATTGCAGTCATGAATTATCAATATTCATTGTAAATTCAGATTATTGTTATTAATTGGTAGATTCATTTCTTAAAGTTGTATCCCAGCTTGACGTGACGGTAAAAAATTCTGCATCATGCTCAAAAACTGTCAGTGGCTAAAGCATATTTTGTTTCTCTTAGTTAAGAATTAAACTAAACAGAGTTGTCTCTTTCCATAAATAGCTTTCCCTATAATAGTTTTACCTGGCCATCAAGTGAGTGGGAAGTTTATACTATTCGTGCACAGGTCAAATATCAATTATGTTTTCATGAGGATACTATATGTGACCAATTGGATAGAAATGGTCCTTCTCGAATTCTCATAAGCCATCAGGCAATTACCAGAACTCCTGTCAGCTTCTACCTTCCTGTACATGCTTGTCGATACATACAAGCATACAAGCAGGGTACCTCCTACTAGTGTATCCAGCACGAGGTTATTCTACTAAGCTTCTGGGCGACAGGGCGTACGGCCCGGGCCTGATAACTGGGGGCACGGTCTCCGGACCTCCCCCACGTACTAGAAGGTCCGGCGCCTTCACGTGCCCGCAAGGGCAAGGTGCTTAGGAACGGCTGCCACGGGTCCGGACCACCACGGGGTGGTCTTGGGCCCCCATGTGTGAGAGCCTGGGCCAGCCGGGGGGCCCGGACCTCCCATCCCACCGGGGAGGAGGTCTGGCGCCGCCACGTGTCCGGAGGACTCGAGCCTTTTGCGAGAAGCCAGCCCAACTACGCGTTAAATGCGGGTGGTTGGGGTGCTCGTGCCCGTGATAGAGCATGGGCTGCCCTCTGACACGTTGGGCAGGTATGGCTGATATCACGATAAGCCCACCAGTTACTGAGGCGGCGCGTCGCATCACAGCGCCGTGTGAGTGGGCGAGGGACGTATAGTCACATCACAACGCCGCGCGCGTGGGCGAAGGGTTATTATGACCTGCTACAGGAAGGCCACAGCGTGCGTTGCTACAGTGCGCAAAGGCTACAGCACGGCAGGTCAGTATAGCCCCGTCACCTGTCAGTGGGAGCTGACTCTACAGCGACAGTACGACTCCCTCTACGCATATCAGTGGCAGCAGATCCTGTGCTAGCAAGACGGTACAAGATCATATCCTGACGAAGGATACGCACGGAGGCTGATGAGGAAGATCTCAGGATCTGAGGGATTAAAGGCTCCGATGTGTATGTTATTTAATATATCGCCGGATCCACCTGTCGGGACCCCGCTCAGTGTAGGCACTTCGCTTGAGCCTACAAAAGGGAGAGTGCGCACCCACGTTAGAACACAAGCCTTTCAAACTTACACATAAGCAATACAACACACAGTGGACGTAGGGTTTTACGCTCCGGCGGTCTGAACCACTCTAAACCCTTGTGTGCTCCTCATGTTCATTCGCTTCTAGATCAAGCATTCCTTGACTTGCCCCAAACTCATCCTGAATTAGGATTAGGTGGGTGCGTTCCGCCACCCGGTTGGAGTAATCCTCCGACGATGCTGATTCTTTGATCATGATTGCTTTGCTCTAATTTATGACAATTTATGCAATGCAGATGATTGTTGAAAATGATTAGAGGTGTACAAGCTAAGAGATATCTGAGTTGGCGCTGATGAAGGAAGCCTTTTTTTTAGGGAACTGATGGAGGAGAAGCCTTAGTAACATGGGTATTAAAAGCTAGGAGAAATGTGAGTCAACTGTAATTAACTGTGCAGGTCGTCTGCCTGAGTCCTTCCTCCGTTGGCGAAACCCAATATAAATTAGCTAGCTTCTCCGGGCCGGGCAATGCATGCCATCAACTTGAGCCCAGATCTAGCTGATTATCTGCATGGCACCTAGTCACCGAAGACACTACTTCGCCCATCCACAGCACCCGCTTCTGAGGACTCAATACGGCGGCGACTCCACCCATGTCTGCGACATCTGCCGATCCCAGCTCGCCGGCCTCGCCGGCTACCGCTGCAACGCCTGCGACATCGACGTCCACGAGGCTTGCGCTGTCTACTTCAAGGAGGCCGTCGCCTTCTTCGCGCACCCGTGGCACAGCCTCACCCTGAGCCGCATCCCCGCCGCCGGCGCCGGGTGGGCGTGCGACCTCTGCGAGGAGGAGTGCGCCCCGGGGAGCTTCGTGTACCGCTGCGCCCGGTGCATGTTCGACGTGCACCCTCTCTGCACGATGCTCCCGCAGACGATCCGGAGCGCCCTCCACCCCGAGCACGACCTCTGCATGGTCCCTTCGTCCGGGCACTGCGCGGCCTGCCATGGCGACTTGCCGGTGTGGCAGTACGTCTGCGGCGGAGACTGCCTCATCAGGTTGCACATCGCGTGTGTCTCCGGGGTGCTAAGCGGCGACGACAGCCTGCTTGCTGGCCAAAGTAGCGCCGGCGCCGGCGCCTCCCAGCAGCTGGGCAGTTTTGCTAGCCAAACTGCCAGCAGCGGTTACTGTTACAGTAGTGTTGCCCCGAAACCGAGCAGCAGCAGTGCGCGCGTCATCGCCAAGTTCCTTCTCAAGGCAAGCTTCCGTGTCGCGGTCGACGCGGCAAACGGCGACTTGGCGTCGCCGGTGCTCAATGTCCTGGAAGCAGCTTTCAGTTAACCTATCATAGCGGCGGCGTTGTAGCCGGGCATGTCCGGTTACTCCGGCTGGCCGGGGTACCCCCACGAGCCCCCTTCTCTCAGCCAACCATACATGGCGAGTAGCTGGGTATTTCCTTTTCAAGTGCATGCAGTATCTTCTTCCCGCATGTAATCGCTCGCGCATAATAAGCGCACTAATGGTGCCAAGATCAATGGTTGTACCCAATGCAATGCGCAGGCTGCCTGTAATGTCTTATGTTTTACTGTGTTTCTGGGCACAAGATCGAGCTTATATTTTGTTCTTTGCTCGATGTAGCATGACGACGATCTGTCATCCAAGCCCAAAGAAACACAACCATTGGAAGCATTGCCCTCGAAGCTTGCAGGATCCATGAGTTCCTCGGTGATCAAATAATAATCACTAGAACTAGAATGGATTGGATCGGACTTCATCTCCCCTCACTGCCGTGTCAAGGAAGACAGCAGCATTTGTGGGCTCAAGCCCATAGAGTCGATGAAGTCGGCCTGCCCTTTACAGCAAACGTAGTATAGTTGACTATAGATCTGGTCAGAGATGATGGCGCCAGTTCAGTTCCATTTAGTGCCTGTTTGGATCCAAGGGAAACAGAAGGAGAAAATGCAAAACTTTTGCTCTTTTGCACTTTTTTTGCACTTTTGGATCCAAACACCCCAAAGTGCAAAAGGGCAAATACTACCGTAATTTTGATAATTATGGATTAATTAGGCTTAATAGATTCGTCTCGTCATTTAGTCCTCATCTATGTAATTAGTTTTTTAATTAAACTATATTTAATACTTCTAATTAGCATCCAAACATCTGATGTGACAGGAGCAAAAATTTTACCATTTGCCCTTTTGCCATTTGCTCTTGGATCCAAACAGGCCCTTACTTTTAATTTTCCCTCTTGAGATTCGTCGAGGAATATTCTACTATTTTTTCCCCCAATGCACTGAACAAACAGCACGTACGGTATTAACTACTGCTAGTACCAGAACATGGGGTGTGTTCCTTTCCTGCCATCTAAATTTTAGACCCATCACATCAAAGAGAATCTTATCATTTAGAAGTATTAAATAAAGTCTAATTACAAAACTTTTTATACAGATGGGTGCTAATTCGCGAGATAAATTTAATGAGCCTAATTAATCCATAATTTGCCACAGTGATGCTACAGTAATCATCCGCTAATCATGGACTAATATACGTCATTAGATTCGTCTCGCGAATTAGCACGGGGTTCTGCAATTAGTTTTGTAATTAGACTTTATTTAATACTTCTAAATGACAAGATTCTCTTTGATGTGACTCCTCTAAACTTTAGACCCCAGGAAACAACACACCCCAGGTTTTGAAGTTGGGGAAACCAATGTCAACTGAACGTAACCATCAACACGATGAACTAGAAATGTTTGAGCGGACCGAGTCCGCCATACTGCATGATTCTTAGCGTTTTTTTTGAACTGTTGTTTGGCGTACGTTTAATATTCATCAAATACACAATGCAGGCAGCGCGTCGTTCCTTTTTGTCTTACAAAGTTTCAGATGGACGACCTGCAAACATGGTGCTTGCAATGCGAAAGGCACATAGGCTACGGGTTATAAGAATGTCAGTAGCACCTCAGATTCTGGGTTCGACTTCTCGTGGAAGCGAATTTTTTAAAATTTATCAGCGTTGTGCTCACTGCTAAAAATGATTGTTAGCAACATCTCATTTTTTTCTATGGGCGGATCAAAAGCTAACCCACTCCTACAATGTAGCGTGGTTACTGTAGCATCCGACCCGCCCTAAAAATGGTATTTTTAGGAGCGGGTGATGGTGTCACCCGCCCCTAGAAATGCCACCATTTTCATGACCTGGCCCTACAAATGGTTCCACGCAAAAAATTCACAACTTTTTCATATGATCTCGGATAAAGTTGAACTTTATATCAAAATTGTAGAGGTTGGCGAGATTTAAAACTTCGTAGTTGATAAATTTTTCATTTAAGATCATTTATTAGTCAAAAAATTATTATAAGTTCTCATATGGCTTTGACTATATAGTATTTCTTACGGCTCAAGTCATACTTTGAGATTTTCACAATCTTAATCTTTATATACAGTGAAATATATTTGATATATTTTTTATCTATAGTTCACAATAACTATAGCGTAGAAGTTTCATCTTTTTTGATTTTTTTCTATATGTAAAGATTTAAATGAATTTTTGGAATAAAATAGAAAAACACACACCCCTAAAAATGGATTTTTAGGGGCGGGTGATGGCATGACCCGCCCATAGAAATCAATTTTAGAGTTAATATAAAAGAATAGCATACCCCATCAAGTCACAAGTGACTGTATAGTGTGGTGCAGAGTAGGGTACGTGCGAGGCTGGAGGTAAGCGGTTCGAACCCTAATTTTATGCAAGTGTGCATATTTCATCAAAATAATTGTACCTCGGTAGTAGGGGGTGGTGGCTAGTTGGCGGGGATATTTTTTTCTTTTGTATTTTGCTATTTTTGATTTTCTCGATTTTTTCCATATTCTGGACATTGATTTGTAGCGGTGGGTCATGCCCTAACCTGCCCCTACAAATCGATTTCTAGGGGCAGGTGCGTTACCCACCCCTATAAATAGCTATTTTTAGCTGCGAGAAATAGGGGTGGGTACCGCACCCGCCCCCTAAAAGTACGATTTTACTTGTCCCTAAAACCTTTTTTAGTAGTGGCTTTCAGAGGCAAGCGATGTTCCCATCGACGACAGTGAGACGCATGCGGTGACTTCGTTAATCTTGAGAATTTGTCGGTATTTGTCGGCTCAGTCTTTGAAGATGCTCGTATAGGTAGTGTTTGCGTATGTACGTTTAAAGGGTAAGTGTCTGAGTTGTACTATATAATTAAAAAATATGATGGTTGCAATGGTTGGATAGACATCAAGAGTGTGACATAACAGGTGAAAACAAGATTGGACCAATTAACCACAGGTTTCGGCCTTGCAGAAGATAAAAGGCGCAATTTTGGAACTTTTAGATATTGATCATATATTCATATATTGCAATCATATAATTAAGTAATAACGTGGCTTCAAATATTTGCTAAATACATGTCAAACATGCAGTAAGCAGTTTATAATAAAATCATCTTGCTTCGATATGTAGCCCTATTAGACTTGCCATGTGATCATTGGGGGCGAAGAGGCTGTCAAAGGCTCAAAGCCGCGTCGCGTGCCACCAGTCTGGTAGCTAGGGGATAGCTGTCAGTGCGAAGTTGCGCGACGCCGAGGCTAGGCAGAACTAATAATAAGTATAATTAGCTCCTCCAACGGCATGCCAGACTTCGTAATCGATCGTCCCCTACTCTCTCCTTGCTGTTTCTCCAAAGCATAACACCACCACAACGGCACCAAGCATCATCCATGGCGGCTAATCACCGAAGCCTAGACTTCATCGACCCGCATCACCTGCTTCTGAGGATGGATTACGACCATGAGTCTGGCCGCTGCGACATCTGCCGGGTCGAGCTCGCCGGGTTCGACGGCTACGGCTGCGACTCCTGCAACATCCACATCCACATCCAGAGCGCGTGCGCCGGTTACTTTGGGAGGACCACCTCCTTCGCGCTTTCGCACGCGCTCGAGCTAAGCCGCATCCTGCTCTCCGTTGGAAGGATACGCTGCGACATCTGCGGGGGGCGTTGTCCCCCCGGGGAGCTTCGTGTACCGCTGCATCGGCTGCGGCTTCAACCTGCACCCTCTTTGCAGGCTGCTCCCGGAGAGATTCCGTAGCCCTTTCTACCCAGGCTGCACCCTCTCCATGGTCTTCTCACCCCAGCGCTTCGCATGCTCGGTCTGCTATTATTATCCTTTACCCATGTGACACTACTCCTGCAGCTGTTGCTTCTTGAAGCTACACATCTCGTGTGCCAGCATTGGCCCGCCGCCCACCGGCGCCGGTGCTGTCGGCCGCTGCTCCTGGCCTGTCACCCGACCAGCAGCGGCGGCTTCTACCGGAGAGTGGTTTTCCCACCGGCGCCGGCCCGGGCCGCCAAGTTGGTAGCCCTCCGATTGGCTTTAAACTTCGTGCGAGCGGATGTCACGGCACAACTTGGTCCACCACTTTTGCAGAGGCGGGCCCAGCTCTGGAAGCAATCATGCCAGCACCAGGCAGAATTTTACCCATCCCCTTCCGGGCAGCCATGCAAATTTGCGAGGCACGAGCATCGGATACCTGGCGCCCGTGATCTAGACCTTCCTTCCTCGTCACTCCGCCACCGGCCCAGCGTTGTTGCCTCGCTCTTTCTTCTAGCCCCCCCCCCCCCCTTAACTTCTTGAGCTCCACCATGGGGATCTAAGTCTTCTTGGTGCCGTATCTGCTCACCAGCTTGCGCATTGGCAAAATGGAGAGGGGAAGGGATGAGCAAAATCTCGGAAGAACTCATCTAGGCGTCAACGGTGAAGGTACCAACGTTGAAACCATCTTGTTTTTCGTTCTAGATTCAAGCTTGTTGCACCTACAGCTGTACCCTACTATAGGATGGTGGGGAAAGGCTAGGACGTAGTCAGCATATGACATCACATCACGCATGTCCTACCGAGACACTATTGTAAAAGAAATACACAAATTCAAGAGCATTCCTCCGGAAGTTTGCCATTCATGAAAACAACAATTTGGTTAAATGATCTAGTTCAGCGTTAGCACTACTGAACTAATAACGATAGTACTAAAAAAGGCTGTCTACGTACGGCCAGCTACTAGGCTACATAACAGAAAATGGCTCAACTACCCTAAATGATGGACACCCTGCAGGTTACTCTAAACAAAACAAATTTTTACAGGTCCTTAGTTTCCGAAACTTTCAGCACAAAACCAAATAAATACTACCATGAAACCAAATAAATACTACCATTACCATCAGAGGGGCAAGATCCTACGACAACTTGCCTGTTGCTGTTGACACCGGCTCAAAGCTGCCTGCCAATCTAGCAGGTGGACCTCTAATTCCTGGACTATAGCTTCCATCTCGGACTCCTTCCATTCATATTCCTGATGCAGGTTGATAATTTTCTTCTCCATCTCAACCAACGCATCACGAGCAAGGGACAACTGCTCATGAAGACAGTCGTGGCACTACACCACGGTTGGCTTATGGTAACTTGCGATCAGTTGGTAAAAGCGCTTGCAGCAACTTGCGATCAGTTGCTATAGACTTTTAGCAACCGACGCGGTCCGTCGCTGTAAGTGGGGTTGCTAAAGACTTTAGCAACCGACCACCTCTTTAGCAACCGACCCTCCATAGCTGTTCTATATCTTTACCAATCGATTGTACAACCCATTTAGCAACCAACAGTAAGTTATGACGCCTGATATAATCTGAATAAATGGCATACTAATAACAATTGTTAATTCAGAGCTATTTTGTCATGGAAGATTCAAAATGTCAACTGAGTAAACAAGCAAGAAATCAGCACAAATAACTTGTATCAAATTAATGACTTCATTAAGCAATCCTTCACATGCTCATAAGTTACCATCATCTTTCCAAATCATCCAACTAATTAACAATGTTTGCATGTTTACAAAATCATTCACAAAATACTTCCATGTTATCTACTTGAAACGGTCCTACACAAAGTAGCTTCTATCATCCAATTCTCCAGCCCACACTTATCAACATTCTTCAGCCTCTATCCCTTCCTGGACAGTAAGAGTATACAATGAGTCAGTTATCAAACTCTCAGAACTAGCAGCGCTTAGGGACATCTTTATTGCAGTTTATATGAACATGTATCTACATCAAGTTTGTAACCTTCAGCTGTTCACATTACGAACAATTATTTAATAATGGTCACACATATGAATCAAAATATAAACAAACTTGTATGCATCGAAGTAACCTTCAGCTGTTAACATTACGAACAATCTTCCTCACAATTCAACATAACTTTAGCCTTTTCAATTTCTTCAGACAGATTGCAAGTAATTTGATCTTTCCAGAGAGCGTGTATGCATCGAAGTAACTAAAGATTAAATATAAAATACCAAATATGACAAATGCATAGATTATCAGGAAATGTTGAAACAAACAAATGAATTAGTATGTCATCTAACTCAGTTATGTTCTTATAATCTTAATCTGGGAAAAACTTAATGTTTTAGTTTAACTTATACCTGCAGTAGCAAAGGAAGGAACAAATGAAGTATACATAGATGGATAGGACATGATTCACAAGTTCAAATACATGTACCAGTACAACTTACAATACAATATAGTACTTTTACATACGTATGCAAATGCTGTACCACACAAGTGAAGGTATCTAAACAAAGGTAAAGCTTTCGCAAAGCAGAAGCATTTCTCTATTTCTATCTTAAACAGGATCCAAAGATTTGTTGAAACATATCTGAGGGCTCAAACTTTACACAAACATAAGTTAGGCAGATGCAACAAGTAAAACAGTAGATACTAGTGAAAAAGGTATGTTATATATCAAGAGAAAAGAGAAGTAGATGTAACTGAAAAAATTCATTTGCGGCAGGGGTGGGGTGGGCCGGTGGGGGCGGGCGGCGGCAGGGGTGGGGGCGTGCGGCGGGCGTGCGGCGGCCGGGGGTGGGGTGGGAGGCGGGCGGCGGCCAGCGGCGGGGTGGGGAGAGGGCGGCGGCCAGCGGCGGGTGGGGAGAGGGCGGGGGTCGGCGGCGGGGCGGGCGGGGGGCGGCGGCCCGGGGCTGGGTGGGTGGGGGGCGGGGTGGGGAGAGGGCGGCGGTCGGCGGCGGGGCGGGCGGGGGCGGCGGCCCAGGGCTGGGCGGGCGGGGGGCGGGGGGCGAGCGGCGGCAGGCGGGGGGCGGGCGGGGGTGGGGCGGGGGCGGCGGCCCGGGGCGGGGCGGGGGGCGGGCGGCGGCGGCCGAGGGGGGGGCGGCGGCTGGGGCGGGGGGCGAGCGGCGGCCGGCGGCAGGCGGGGGGCGGGCGGGGGTGGGGCGGTGGGCGGCGGCCCGGGGCGGGGCGTGGGACGGGGCGGGCGGCGGCGGGCGGGGGTCGGGCGGCGGCGGCGGCCGGGGTTGGGGCGGGCGGTCGGGTGGGGTGGGGGCAGGATTGTTAGGGTTAGGATTAGTCTGGTATATACAGGGGATAGGATTAGTGGGCTTTAATGGTCTTTTTACGTGCTTTAGCGGACCTTTGATACATGGGCTGTGCCAGGCCGGCCTGTGGGCTTGAAGTGAGATCCAAGCACGGCCCACAAATGGGCAACTCTGCCCGTCTAAATCTTTTAGCTACCGACTGCCGGTCTGGATATACAATATTTACCAACCGATCGTCTGTTGATATAATTGTATAGTTTTAGCAACTGATCGCCTGTTACTAAAACTGCTTTTAGCAACCAACTTTTCGTCCTAACGTTTTAACAACCAACAGCCAGTAGGTAGCATCAGTTGCTAAATGTCATCCGTGGTATAGTGTGGGTTGACCCTGCTACGTGCTGGGATCTTCCGATTGGTTGGGAATGAACCAGGCGTCACGGAGGGAGAATCCATGGAGGGCACTGGAGAGAACCAGTGAAGCAAGAATGGCGGGGGAGGGGAAGAGAACCAGAATGTGATGCAGAGAGAAGATGAAAAGGTGGAAGGAAGACAGTCCCTCGTGTGCCTGGGAGTGAGGTAGCTCGGTAGCCCTCGCATTCCAGCCGGGCAGAATTCGGAGGCAGGTTGGAGGCCAGATTAAAAAATGCGGCATGCGCCAGGCACGCATCCCCATACCTACCACACCCATGCCTGCCACATCAACGGCTACCAACTTCACTTCACATGTCGGTGCTGGTGGGAAACTATTTGCCCTTCTACCGTACTACCGTCCCAGGCAACAACCCCTGTGGGACAAGGCCGCTTGTACTGCAGACCTGTGACGACCCCATGGGGATACCCTGCCATGAACGGCATGAGCAGCGACGGCGCTAGCGGCAGCGGACAAAACTTTTCCGACGACCGCCGTGTGATTATTGCCGTAGCCAAGTTCATCTTGCACATCGCGGCCGGCGACTTGGCAGCGCTGTTGGTCTAACTCCTGTCAGCGTTTTTGGGTAGATGATCGCCACGTCATACACAGTGCCCGCCGGTCCTGCGACCTCATATCCAGCCAGCCAACCTCGTCCTTCTATGGCTTTCTTCTTCCTCCTTGCATTGCATGGACTTGTATGTACAATAAGCGCAAAGATTGTTGCTTGGATTGACGCCTACCATGTACCATGCGCGTCTGGCGCCCTGTATGTAAATCTACCCTGCCTTTCAGTTTTCTATCCGTTTTCTTTCGGATATGTACTTATGTAACTATGGGTGGAACTAGATCGGATACGTATGGAAACGGATTCGGATACGTCGGATATCCGTCTTGATGTTTCCTTCCAGTTTCCATCCTCTAAAATGGAAGCGGATTGGATACGTATAAAAACGAATTTGGATATTTTGAATATCTATTTTTCTATTTCCTTCTTATTTCCATCCCTACATGTAACCATTGGGCAGGCTACATGATGTAGTCTGGTTTTTAATTCGCATGTTGTCGGTTAAAAATGTTATTGCTTGAGCTCGGAATTGATACTGTTGCTGTTGTTTTCTCAAACTGGTCTTCCCCATCTTGTTTGTTCATGTCTCCAACAAAATTGCCGCTTTCCCAAACGGGCCCTTGAAAGTGCCTCGGCCCACTCCGTCAAACCATCCCCCGGCCCACGCTACCTTCCCTACCGCCGTCTTTGCCGGCCGCCGACGCCGCGCCGCCCGTTTGTCCTCGCCGGCTCGCCGCGCGCCGAACCCGCAGCACGCCCCGGGCTCACGCCTCTCACCGCCGACGCCACCCTCTCCCTTCGCGCCGCACGCTCCCATCCCCAGCTCCCCGCCACCTCCCCCTTCGACCGCCATCTGCTACCTCCCCCCGATGTCGTTCCGAGGCCGTGGAAGAGGGGGCCGCGGGAGAGGGGGAGGGTTCGGGTACGACCACCCGGCCAAGCACGTGCCGCACGAGGACTTCCCGGTCAGTCTCCGCTCACCCTCCGCCCGCTCCTCGCGTCTCCTGGTGTACAATTCATGTGCTGATTCCAATTCTTTCGGTGACTCGTTTGGCTGGCTGATTACGGCGTATGAGCAGGACATCACCCTGCCGGAGATGACGTGCGCCAAGGCGAGCGACGAGGAGAAGGCGCTGTTACTGTCCACGTTGAAGCTCGAGGAGTTCTGGAGGACTTCCTGCTACCACCTAGAGGAGGATGCTCCCAAGAAAAGTATTGTGACTGAACTTGTCACGGCTTACCTTTTTGTTCATCAAGGGGTGGTAAAGGGCCTTAAAGTTTAGCCTAAATAATTTAAGAGCCGGGCCCTAAAAGGACCAGGCTCTAATCTTATACAATTTTGAGTTAAAAATACGTAAGGCTAATTTGGATTGTGAAGAGACCACTAGGGCCATGATCCGTTACCACCCCTTGCGTGATGGTAGTGCTCCTTATCTTCTGATATATAGCTTTGGTGCTTGCTTGCTCGAAAGTCAAGTTTTTCTCTAAACCTGTTGGGTACACAATCAGCCCTGTTAAGTATTTGGAAGCAGCAATTTATGTTTCTTTCAAGTAGTTGGTTGAAGAATTGGGTTGAAGCCTCAAACTAATTGCGCTGAAGCTGTCAAAATTATAACCATGTACTGTAGGCAACCATTCTCGAAATATGTTTGTAGATTAGTTGATTCAGTATTTGGCGGAGCACTTTATGTTTTGTTTAAGAAAATGACCGAATACTTGGGTAGACAGTGTAGGATGGAAGCTAGTTGTGTACTTTTGCTAGTTCATTAGAAATGAGTACCTATATTAGTGATTGTACTTCTATTTTGGTTTCATCACCATTGTTCTACTTTGGTTGATTGGAAAGCTGGATTCTCCGGCTTCATTCCGTTTGTACCCAAACTATATATGATAGTGGATCCCTTAATCCTGTTTTTTTTTCATTTAGGAGCTTGACACTTTTCTTGTATACTGTTTTGGTATACAATTGGCTTGTGGCAAAAATTTTCATGTGCGTTGCTGGATTTGTTATCTTCTTGTACTAGCTGCAACTCACAATTGAGCATCTTAAAAGAATATTTTGATTTTTCATTACTAGTGTCTTTTACCTTGTTCTGTTAATTAATTTTCACCATCATCTTTAGGCATTCTTTTATTTTTCATCCTATTTTTTGCGTTGGTCCTTTTCTACCTTTTTTAAGTTTAGTTACTTATGATTTAATATGTTGTCAGAGAATGAAGACAAAGAGATTGAAAGATTTTCTGATAGGAAACGCAAGACACATAACAAACGTGAAGCTCTTGCATCATATCTCAAATTAACCCCTTCGAATTTCCCTGCTGAACTGGTACAAGGTACTGTCTTGAACATATTTCTGTACAGTGAAATTTATTGTCAGCTCTACGTTTCCAGCATAGTAACCATGATTCTGTTCCTTTTAGGTTCTAGAAGGGGGCAAGTAAGCAACAAGAAACTCCGGTGGGATAAAGATTCAGGTTTGACACCTTCCACAGAACTAAGGGAAAATATCCTTTTTACTTCTTCATGAAATAGTATAGTACTTGAGAAATCTCCTTTTCAAGACTCTATTTCCTGTAGGGTAGCACAAATAACTGAAGGGAAACTTGCTACTGCTAGATGTTACTCAGTTATACTTCAAATTTTTTAACGTGGATTCTACCTTTGTGTTTGGCAGATGAGCATGCTTTTGAAGTGTTTGAGAAGCTTGAAGAGAAGCACAAGGCAAGGCATCATAATCATCTCTCTGTTTTTTTCATATTCTTGTTTAACCTTTGTATATAATGTTCATTTGGCGAGCATGTTTGAATTTTGTTCATATCGTCACTGGCTTGGAAATTTGACCGTTTGTCATCATCATACTGTCAAGCTTTCGCCATCAAGAAAAGCATGTAGATTTGTTTTTCTACTATTTCTTAGTCCATCATATTCATGGTGGTGGTAGGATGGAAGCAAGGTGGAAAAGGAAGGTGATGACGAGGAGGAGCAGGAAGAGGAAGAAGCACAAGAGGAGGAAGAAAATTCAGATGATGACTATAATCAGGTGCGTGCCACTGAATTTCTTTGATGGGGTTTCTGTAAGCTAGAGCAGGGGATCTTGGTTTATGGCTTCAGAAACATGTATAATTATCTTTATATCACTTTTATGCCTTGAACGTCACCCTTGTAGAATATTGAGTTTGATGACGACGATGATGATTGGAACCAACAGGAAGAAGCACGTAAGTTTCCATTGAACCTCTATTCATATGACTACTAATTTTCTGAATCGAACTCCTGTCCATTTCTGAAGATTGTGACGAAACAATTGTTTGTGTAAACAGATGAAGATTTCTACGATTAAGTATGGATGGCCAGATTTTGCTTTCTTTTCTTTTCATTTGCAACTCATCCAGCAAATTTGTTGGGAGTAGTACCTAGCTAGGCTATTGTAGAGCAATGTTTGCTCTGTTCTTTTCTTGTCAAAATGGTACATGCTTTTTTAGAAACTCAGGTCTATCAGAATAGTGAAATACAGCGTTGCTAACTTCTGTGTTGCACCCTGCCTCTCTGCGAACAGTGACTGGATATGCAATGGAGAGTTCATTTGCCAGTTTTTGTCAACCTCCAAGAATAGAATTTGACCCACCTTTCATGTCAGGCTGTAGAACTTGGTCCACCGTTGCTTCATGTCTGGACGTTGTGTTGTCGTTCCATGGCGATAAATGTTTTCCAATATGCTAAGAGGTTACGGACGAATACGCGCAGAGGGATTTCTCAGAGAGAAAATAAGAAGTGGCTCAGTATGCTGAAGTCGGCGTTTTCTGTATTACGACAGCAGCAATTATGCTGCTTGATTCTGGCACGAAGAAGCTCATTCCTGGTGAAGGTCGTACTCGATCAAACTGTCAAACGGTGGCCTTTGCTCTGACTGTGCCGGCGCATTGCGTACAATGTATGTACTGGTAATACTGAACAAACAAGAGGCCAACTCCATTGCCGTGCAAGCAGGGCCACATCGAGAAGAACAGCGGCAGCTCGCGCACAAACTGACGGTGCCGGCGACTTACCGGCGGGAGGACGTACGCACCACTGCCAGCATGCGTGTCGGCAACGACTCATCATGCACCAAGACATGAGCGCTCGCCGCTCGTGGTCGTCCGAGGAGAAGAACGAGTCTCGGCAGCGCGGCACATCGGTGTGGCTCGTCAATTTCCAGCCCCGCCTCTTCGGTGAAAGTAAATAATTAAGTAAATACATGTAAAATTTTCACCCACATATGCATGTCGATCGACTGTGCTGTGCAGACGAAACCAAGAACTGATCCAGCAAGCAACCAAATCACTAGTAGCAGCCCTCTGCCAGGCGCCAGCCACACAGACACAGCGCATCGGCGGCGGAGAGATGGCAGCAGCTTCGGCTACTGCCACTATCCGGAGCACGTACTACCACCCACAGCACATGCTGACGTCCTACCACTACAGCGCCGCGTGCGAGGTCCATCTCCTTCGCCAAGCCCAGCCGCGAGCACGACCTCACGCTCACCCGCCTCAAGGCCAGCCGCTGGTGCGACGTCTGCAAGGACACCCCCCACGCCGGGTGCTACATGTACCTCTGCGCGCCGTGAAACTACGACGTGCACCCTCGGTGCGTGCCGCCGACGCCGGTGGCGGCGGCGGATGACGGCGCCCAGCGGCCACCGCGGCCGCAGGCCCAGCAGCCCCAAGGCGGCCAGGTCCGTCCGAACAGGGGCGGGGACGCCGCCCGCGCTGTCCAGACTGGCCTACACGTGGTGAGCGAGGTGGCGCACACCGCCGAGCCCGTGTGCACGCTGGTGGATACGGTGAACACGCTGGCTTCAGTCGGCGCGTGCACGATCATGTGACGAATCGAACACGCATGCAGCAAGCCAGCAAGGAGGCAGGCGTCCTCGTGTTCAGAGTGGACTTGGAGTATATTCAACCGACGATAATGGCGGTGGCGGGGTTACTCGCCGGCCGGTACTCTCGACGACGGCGCAGACGACACGGCGGCGGCAGCCGGCCGGAAATATATGCACAGATCACTACGTAAAGTGTAGTAGTATTTTGCTATTTTGCCTGTTTGTAACAAACCCGCCGTCGTCAAGTATTACTGTGGCTTCTTAATTTATCTTTGTATTTTTGCAATGGAATGTACTCCATTTCCCAAGTTTTCAATCAATTCCCAAGAACAAATTATGGTCCATTTTCAATTTTCTTAAAAGAAGAACTGCAGGGCACTTTGGGATTCATACACAAATTGTATTGAATTTACAGTCATAATGAAGATACATACTGGACACAACAGGGCAAACCATATGAATTTGAGAAGGCGAAAACAAATACATTTGAAATATGAACACACAAGCACGCACGCACACATAATAATTGTGATTGATATGCACACTATTTTCATGACGAAATTTTTCAACGCTAGTGATTCACGTCTGGAGGAAACTGCCAAGCTGATAGGTTGTGCAGGAATCTTCGTAGCGCGTTGTCCTTCGATGCCAGTATAGATTCCTGTACAATTTTGGAGGAAATTTGTAAGACTGCCAGTGTGTTTCAAATTTCAATATGTTAAAGGAAAGGAAAATGCAGCTGCGATCGGCGAGGTCATAATAAATTATGCACACCTACATACTACATTCGGTTCACAGTTCATCACACATTCAACGGAAACTTACAGAAAAACTGGCTCCATATGCTGTCCCCGGCGTTCCTCATGGCAATCGCAGCATTAATGTCGTTCCGGGCTTTGATCCTGGCGAGAAGCAGCTCGCCGGGAACGTCGCGCGCGACGCCCAGCCCGGCACCCTGGAGGTGCTGGTTGCCGGCGTGGCCGCCGCTAGCCCCAGCGCTCCGCTCGCCCCCGGCGGCGCACGCGACGTGGAGGTCGACGTTGCACGCGCCGCAGCGGTAGAACCACGCGCGGCCTCCAACCAAGCGAATGCCAACGTATACAAGAGTTGTTTAAGCCATGTCAGCTGGATCGGTCCTTGCGAACGAAGTGCTAACCTACGACGGTTGCCAGTAATGAACAATTGCACATTCGTTCTCTGTCACTTACTGCTGGGCACAGGCATGACGAAGAACAGCTCATACAACATGCAAACGGAGAATGAACACCACCACAACAAAACGAAAGCCACTAGCTCAAGACAATGGTGTTAGAAATCGTCATTGGCGAGCATGAGTGAGTACAGTAACAGTCTACTTGCCTGAATGACTTTGCTTCGTATTTTGGTCCTCACAAAGATGATGTTTTGATTCGGTGTGATAGATGCACATGGCTGTAACTGTAAGGTTCTAATATGAACAGTTTTGTTCTAGTTGATGTACGCCTAGGGAAAATTTCACTCCTGAAAAGCTGATGTCAACCGAAATGACCTGCAACTGTCAGAGACTTTGAATAGGTCCGCTGCTCCTTTAAGGAAGTGCATGTTGTTGGTACGAATCTAATGTTCTATACAGGGATCGATTGGCTTCGTTCCTGTCAGAAAATGCAGTCAGCTGCATGACAGCTCGATCGTGCATGATTGATCAAGCGACCAGCAGCAGTGGTTCTTAACAGAAAATCAGCAAACACGATAGGTACTCTTGCACATATATCCACAAAATGGTTGAGCCAACTGTTTACTATGTGGACATGCTTTTTCCATCGATGCGAATCAGCTCCGCGTGGGGCCCACGGCCCACCATCGATTACGTTTTGCCGTAGCCCACCCAACGAAGTTGCTCGGGCGCGTGCGGCGTGCAGCGCCGGTCCCTGTGGCGGGCTGACTCCCGTGCGGCCCGGTGCGTGCCCGAGCAGTTTTCTTTAGGCAGGGCCCGTTCTGTCCCGCCCGGGCCGCCGGCCCGCCTTCCGCGCCCGCGCCCTACTGTCTGGGACACTCGGGAGTCGGCTCGGCTCTGGAGGCTCGCGCCGCGCCGATCAGCTGCCGCTTGCTACGGCAGTTGAGCCTACGCAGGAGCCAGGAAAGATGACCCCATGTCTGTTGTCCATGAAAATGACCCGTCTGCTCTGCTCACAGGATGTCTGAAATCAACGTCCTCCTATTCAGAACCATGGTTTCAGTATACTCATCCGCAAACTATACTAGTTTCATTTCATTTGTACTGATGCATTTCCCCAATCCCGAAATCAGGAACCGGATGAACTGACGAAGGATACGAGGAAGTCAAGTGCGGGAAGAACATGATATGTTCGCTCACGAACCAGATTGCCGTCTGCAGAAAGCTGACCGATTGACCTGACCCTTCGCTTTCACCTCCACACCACTGCCAGTTCTTTACATTCCTGTCTATTTCAACAGCCAGTCTGATGTAACCGATGTTTCAGCGCAGCCAATACGTACTGGCGCTGATGCATGTTGTGAAATGGTAGCCATATGTCGATATCGACCTGCTCCCTGCAGCATGTACAGGGGACAGCAAGTTGGTCTTTCTCGGCATGGGGAACGGTCCCAAGGAAGCTTTCATGCTTGCAGTTTGCAAGGAAATTGGATAGCTGAACCTTGTAACTGAAGGCATTTGCTCATGACTTTGGCTCTATCATCGTAATCATCTCAAAACAAAATCCGTACAATCAGAGTAACATGCTTGAGCTTCCATTGAAAATGTTGATGCGTGTCTATGCATCTCTCTCAATCACTAGATCATGCGTGTTCACTGTCTCATAAACACACAACTCACTGAGCGTTACGTAACACATTATCAGGAATCATAGTTTGTCAGGAAGGAAATAGAGAAAAATATGTATCGACTGTCTCAACTTTCAAGTTTCAGATTTTAGCGGAGCGAATGGACAGATCACAACATGTATATATGTATGCACATCCAATCTCCTCAGTGATGTCCTAATAGAAAAACAGTAGTTTGCGAAGACGGTAGTCGATAGTCCATTCTAGAACGAAGCACAATGGATTTTCACAAGGCATATTCTGATATTCCTTTTCTTCTGGATCATCCGGCGTGTCTCTAGTTACTTAATTCCCAGATTAGTTAGCAATGTAGGTTAGGCTGCCTTACATGTCAGAGGCTCAGAGCGCACACATTACTGTAACGACGCCGCACATGAGAATACAACATGTACAAATGATTCTGCATGACACACATCATGTTTGAAATGGACTTGTGAATTTGGGGTCCAGAAACTTCACATGGATTTTCAGGAACTTTATTTGGGTTGATACGGAGCCTCGAAGTGGTAGTTGTAAGATGGCACATTTCGTGTTCAGTTTATCTGCAGTTTGCTTCTTTCCTTGGATACCCTAAGCAACTGGTTGATAGGCATCAGTTTTAGTACCAATTGCAACACCTTGGCAAGTTGAAGCAATTGAATAAGAGAGAGAAACCACTGAAGGTTCCGGAAGATTCGAGGTCCATGAAATTCCTCTGTTAATCTATGAACCGGTGATGGGTACGTAACACTGTACTATTTGTTAATGAGGCATGGATTGCACTAGACAAGGACAGCTTGATGTCGTTAGGCCAATCCATCGATTACTACAGCTAAAAAACCGTGTCTTTCAGTAACAGGTGTGTCACTGAAACTTGTCTCGAACAGTAGTATCTATTGTTTCAGTGTGTGTGCAGCCTGCAGGATAGGAAGCTGCTGGATTGCAGTGAGATATTTCAAGTAGACACGGTAATACAAGCGAGACACTTCCATTCATACAGTTTTCTCATGGATAAGCATTTTACAGTCGCTATCTCCTGTCTGCTCAGCACAAGCCTGAATAAACTGTGGGAACTGTGGAAGAAAGCAACTTCTGTCTTGCCGTTGTAACTGTGCTGCCTACTAGTATAATTCTAACAATTGATCTCAAACTACTATGACTAAGACCACAAGTGTCTGTTTTTTTATACATATATATGACTAGTTGATCGAATGATCCTTTTCTTGATGGGGAACAATTCCTTATTGTAAACTGCAAAGTTTTTGTATCGACCGATCCAGGCTCAAACTGCATTATTCCCTTGATGTGCATGCCTTTGGTTGTATTACATGTACAATCTACATGGACACAAAGGATGATCAGCTAAAAAATGTAGATCAGTTTTTAGCCCAAGCTACCTGCCGTAAGAAATTATTTAGAGAAAAATGTTGTTAATTTGTTAAAGACAGCAATGTCACTTTTATGCTAGATTAGTGTCCCACAACAACGCCTGCGTCATGGACTTCGCAAGGCGTCATTTGGGGAGCAACCATCTATCTAATCATGTGAACTTTCGTAGTGCTGTAGCTCCAAGGAACTGGTGAGATGGACATATAACTAGAAGCCTTCCTTGTCACCCTCCAATCATCAGCATTTTATAAGATGGTGGTAGTATAAAAATGCTGGGAGCGCCGCACTTCTGAAGTAGTTAGTACACCGATAGGATGTGTACTGTCCTAGACCTTCAGACTTGCAGTACACATATGCTAAGAACGCCAAGCCCTTGCAAGCTTGAGAGGTGAGAGATCTCCACCTACCCTATGCGATCGCCATGAGCGAGGAGCGAGGAGACCAAGAACCCGCCGCCGCCACAAGCAGCGGCGCCTCGGATTGGCTCGATGAGTCCATCGCCTTCCTCGCCGCCGACCTTGACGTCGGCCTCGGTGCTTATGGCTGGTTGCAGGCATCAGCAGAGGAGGAGCAGCAGCAGCAGGGCATCGACAGCATGGTGGCGGAGGCACGGCCACCTCCGGCCATCACCTTGCCCCAGTCTGGCCTGGGCCCTGTTTCAACTAGCGTTGCATCGTCGCCGGTGGCGTCGCCGCAGGAGTTTGGGCAGCCCAGGAAACGCAAGTCTCCGCAGCACAGCAGCCAGCGCAGTCCGGTTGGAAGCGGCGGCGGCGGCAGAGGTAGCCCCGAGCTTGACAGGGGAGGAACGAGCTGCAACCGGAAGCCGAGCAAGAAGGGCAGTGCAAAGGCAGGTGCGGCGAGCTTGGGCAGGGATGCGAGGTGGGCGGAGCAGCTGCTGAACCCGTGCGCGGTCGCCATCGAGGCGGGCAACCTGCCGCGCGCGCAGCACCTGCTGTACGTGCTCGGCGAGCTCGCCTCGTTCTCCGGCGAACCAAACCACCGCCTGGCCGCGCACGGGCTGCGCGCCCTCATGCAACGCCTCCCGCACGCCGTGGGTCCAGCGGCCGCGGCGACCGTGAAGATGCCATCTTGCGAGTGCCCGACGCCGGTGTTCTCCGGCGTCGACCCGCTCCTCTTCCGCGCGTCGCTCATCAGGTTCAACGAGGTCAGCCCGTGGTTCGCGGTACCGAACGTGCTCGCCAACGCCGCGATTGCGCAGGCCGCGGCGGCGGCGGGTGCGGCGACCGAGCCTCGTCAGTTTCACGTCGTGGACGTCGGTGTCTCGCACGGCGTGCAGTGGCCGACGCTGCTCGAGGCGCTTACCCACGTGCCACGGGGCTCGACCCCGCCCTCCGTCCGCCTCACGGTCGGCGGCCCCGCGGCCGCCCCACCGGTGCCCTTCTCCGCTTCGCCTCCAGGCTACGACTGCTCACCGCAGCTGCTCCGGTACGCCAAGTCCATCAACCTGGACCTCGCCATCGTCCAGGCACCAAGTTTGGACACCCTGCACGGCATTCGCACCCCCGGCCAGACCCTCGTCGTCTGCCTCCAGTTCCGGCTCGGCCACGCCACCGCCGACGAGCAGGTAGCCGTGCTCCGAAACATCAGGAGCCTCAACCCAGAGCTACTAGTCCTCGCCGAGCTGGACTGCGGCGGCCGAAGCGACGGCAGCGCGGCGAGCGAGTTCGCGGCCAGGCTGGAGCATCTCTGGATGTTCCTGGACTCGACGGCCGCTGCGTTCAAGGGCCGGGACGCCGACGAGAGGCGGGTGATGGAAGCGGAGGCCGGGACAGCACTGGCAGCCACGGCGCGGTGGGGAGCGGCCGTGGGCGGAGGGAGGGAGGCGTGGCTTGCGCGTTTGGCCGCGGCGGGGTTCGAGGAGACGGCGTTCGGGGGCGAGGCGGTGGAGACGTCGAAGGCGCTGCTGAGGAAGTACGACGGCGGGTGGGAGCTGGTGCCACCATCGCCGTCCGCCGGCGCCGCGGTGGGGCTCCGGTGGAAAGGGCAGCCCGTGTCGTTCTGCTCCCTGTGGCGGCCGACGCAGGCTAGCCCGGAGCTTATTTGGCGTGGCGCATGAGCGACACGGGATGAAGCCATGAAGGAGATGCGGGCGCCCCTGGTCGCGCATGAGCTGGACCGAGCGCTCTGGTGACGGCCGGACATGCGGGTGGGGGTGGTGCGACTCGCGCGAGGCGTGAGCGTGAGACGAGCACGCGCGCGCCGGCGTAATGCCGTGGTTGGCAAGTCTAGGGTCGTTTGTCCGGGCGGGCGATCGGTACAAGAGCTTTTCTTTTGTCCAGCCTGCCAACAACAGTTTGTACAAAAGTCAGACCCTCTTTGGAAATGCATTTTTCCAAGATCCTGGGAATTGAATTGATTCGCTCCATGTGAAGCCTCGCGTGCTAGAATGCATCTCTTTTTCCTCCCGCATTTCCTATACGACGTCGGCGCTGCTAGCGCCCGGACATTCATGGGAAAACTTCCCATCTTTCTATTTATTAGTCCATTGCAACAACAATAAAGAATAACGTCTTTAACATAGAAAATAAACGTCAATAACATAGAAAATTATTATTTGCAATATTAAAAAATATGTTGAAAAAAGTTATTAGACATCTGTTAATGATGAGGAAAAAACCCACCGCAATATCTGTTTCATGTTATACGTAATATTCAAATCTCTCATTGAAGATGCAATATTGAAGATGCAACATCCAGATAAAATATCTGCAACATGTGTGTAAAATACATGCAACATCTAAATCTACTTTACAACATCTACATAAAATATTTGCAACATTCATCTGAAACATTATTCATCTAAAACTTCCTCTGAAACTTCCTCTGGAACACTTGAAAGTATGCTTGCAACATGCAGCAAATCTGGCTTGCCAGCCCCAACCGGCGAGCGCGCCGTCAAGCTCCTCCGCCTCACCTTCTACCTCTGCGTGGACCTATTCCGCCTGTGCTCCATTGGCCATGCCGTCGCCATGGCCACATCCCCACCTTGATGCAAAAAATCGGATACACTTATGCAATATCAAGAAAATATTTCTGCAACAGAAAAAAATCATGAAAAACAATTCAATTCATGAAACATCCAGACAAAGCTACCGTAACATTAAAAAGACTTTTGCAACAATGAACTCACGTGCTGGAGTATCTAGAGGAGAGAAGCATGTTTTACATCCATTCGAAGCTCAATAGAGAGATACACCGGCCGGAGGAGAGAGAAACGGCTTGCGCTGCAATGTGGGCGGCGCGGGCAAGGCGGGACTGGAGGCCACCAGCCACCACTTTGCGGTGGCTTGCAGCATGCGGCCCCTGCCGCCCGGCCGCTCGCCCAACAGCGGCCTCCTCACGTTGTCTTCCTCCCGCTGTGCAGACGCCAGGGGCTCCCGCCCCCGCCAGTTCCGCCGCCGCGCAGGCCCCCGCGCTGCCCCGTACCCGGCAGCGCAGGTGGTACCCCGAGCCGGTGGCCCTTGCGTAGGCCGGCGGGGGGTGCGTCCAGGTGAGGCGGAGAATGAACTTGCTCACGAAGCGAAGATGGTAGCTGCTTCCTTGCAGAGTTAACCGTAAGGAAGTTGTGGACGGGGTCACTGGGCAAATGGGATGGATAAGCATTACCGTTCTTTCTTTCATGCACCTGACCTTTTCTTATTCAATCTCCACTCTTCCCTCAGATTCCAGAGAGTCCGCTTCAATTTACTCGCTCGTTATTCAGGTCAAATTTAACTCAGCGCTCGTCAAATCAGCTCATAAATTGACAAGCCTGACAAAGTGAACAGAGTTGCTGAAGTCCAATTCTGAATATGCTTAATGCTTTCCAATTTGCTGACCTGAAACTGTAAAAGTACTTCCAGAGTTGTCATCAGGCCGTATCTCACCATTTCTTCTCTGTAATAAATATGCAGAGATTTGACCACGAATCCTCCACCCTCCACAACATGGACGGGCTAAAATAGCGCTAGAAATTACGCATGGTGCATTCAATGGGGGAATAGCATATTTTCCCATTTCATCAATCTTGGAGGTAATATCAAACCAACAAATAATTACATTAATTTAGGCAGAATGCAGCTTGAACTATGAACTCTCCGGTGATCCTTGGGCCTGAATAACCATTCGTATTGGATTACAAGGACTTTGGAGCAGGAAGCAAGAAGTTCAGGATTGCCTCGTTGAACCGCTTTGGATCCTCCTCCTGAGGCATGTGGCCGGTGTCCTTGAGGACCTCCAACCTTGCATTTGGTCCAAGTTTCCTGCATTTGCATTGATCTTTCCGTAAGTTTGATTGCAAGGTGCATGCAATGCCTGAAATCAAACCGTAATAAAAGCACATGCGAGATCAGCATGAACTGACCTTGCCACTTCAAATGCCTTCTCTATAGGGAATATCTGGTCATGCTCTCCCCATAACACAAGAACTTCCTGGGACATGGGACAGAAATTGGGTAAGAAGCGTAATGCGTTGCTGCGGTTATCCGTTTGAAAAAGGAAGTACCTGAGCGAGTGGTGTAAGCTGGAACTTGTCTTTGTTGCCCAGCGTTATGCCCTTTATTAGTTCCTTCTTCTCTTCTACTTTATCACTGTACAGATACTGCAACAGAGTATTACTGTTACTCAAATCTAGAGGTTGTATGCATGCTGAGGTCAGAAATTTACTACTATCGATAACGGATTAGAATTTAGAACGCTGCTGTATTTCATTCTCCAGAACCAGGTATACTTGCAAATTGAGGTATTGAGGTTGTCAAAATGTTCAGGCAGCCGCTGGCTTTTGTCCAAATGCTAAGCCCTGCAATTGGACGATGGCAAGATCATTTCCTGCTTGGTCCTTCAACCTACTATTCCAGTAAAACCGCCCACTTCCTGTTTAACTCTTGAGATCAGTATCTCTGAGCTAGAAACAAGACTTCGGCTCTCTTTGGCATAACTTTTTGGATGGCTTCACGGAGAGCTTGACTTAAAACTGTGCCGAATGGATATTTTTACTAGCAGCTTTATCCACGAAGTACCTGGTAAAGCTGTTTTCGGCTTACATTGGGAAGGAGCAGCTGGAAATCATAGCTTCGTCTAACTTCTCCGGCAGGCCCATGCTTTGCCGAACGATTTAAAAACAGCTTCAGTTTCATCACAGAAGCTGCTCACCAGAAGAAGCTGCTTTAGGAGCCGTTTTAGGAGAAGCTCGAGCTATGCTAAACAGGACCGACCCGTGATTATGGAAGTTCATATAAGCAGTGGATGTACCGGCTGACAGGCATGCTATGATGGCTGATTGACTGACTATGGCAGCAAAGCATGGGCAAAGAGTCTGAGGTTCCAACTTCCAACTGTATCAATGGCCTAGTGTTCCTTTTCAAAACTGATAGTATAGATGTGTCTAGTGGTTCTTCTTGCAAAGAAATTAAGATTGGGTAGCATACAGCCACAGTTGTAGGTCAGTTGCACACTCGGCACGGCACCTATGGCCCATGGCAGCCATCAAAAATGGTTTTGTCTGGCCAGCACGAGACGGCCGTCTGGATCAACCAAACAAGGCATACTGCAGTGTCTAGAAGCACTAAGGTTGGGGTACAAAGATGGCCGCCAGGCCTGTCGTTCGTTGGAATGCAGGTAGGCAGGCATGCGACGACGCGCGTGCACCGGTCGGTGACCTGTAGGCCGCTAGTTCTAGAAGGTCTGGACGGCTGGACTGGGCGTTCGGGGTTGATTGGAAGAGCGGCAGTGCCGGAGAAACGGTTGGGACTTGGGAGATGCAAGGGAATCAGGGATGAAGGGGCCACCACAGTTGGGAGTTGATGGCGATCCAGCGACCAGCGCTGACGGTTGGGAAACCTGCGACTGCGAGTCGATCCGTCGAGAACGCGAGGAGCTTCGCTTCAGAAACAGGATTCCAACCCAGGGGCCATGTCATTGGCAGAGGACGTGGCACTGTCTCGGCGTGACGTGGACGCCACGCCAATGCGATGCAACCGAGCGGAAGCCAGATGGCCCAAGAACTCGATCTCAAGTTCTTAACGCAGCAAGACGAGCAAGCGAATGATCGGAAACACGATTGCATCTATTGGTGCTTTGAGTTGTAAGAATTGAGGCTGAGAAAATGCGCTATATTTGATGGAGAAGCAGGAGCAACCGAGTGTAGTTGGGTTACCTGGACGAGGTCGCGGAGCACGAACCCCGGCGTGAACCTGCGCGGGCGGTGGTAGGCGAGCTGCAGCAGCCGGCGCATCCGCTCGGGGGAGCGCGGCAGCATCACGTCCTCGACGCGCTCGGCGCCGCCGCGGCGGAGCAGGGCGCGGTCGTCGGCGTCGGCCTTGAGCAGGTCGGAGCTGGCGATCACCACCCGCTCCACCGCGCCGGGGCCCAGCAGCCTCGCAGCGTGGTACGCCACGAACCCGCCGTAGCTCGTGCCGGCCACCGACACGCGCGCCGTCCCGGGCGGCACCACGGCCGCCACGAGCTTCGCCACCGCCTCGGCCTGGTGGGCCTCGGAGACGCGCGCGGCCGACGACGTGGACGAGCCGCCGAAGAAGAGGAGGTCCGGGACGACGAGGCGGAACCGGCGGGACAGCGGGCCCACCTGGCGCCGCCACTGCCACGTCGCCGGGGGGCCGAAGCCGTGGAGGAGGACGAGCACGGGGCGCGCGTTGGTGCCGCCGTCGGCCCCCGGAGGGAAGCGCCAGCAGTGGACCGTGGTGGCGCCGCCGTCGAGGGGCACCGACGCCTCCACGAGGCCCGCCGCGGCGAAGCGGCGGCGGAAGTAGGCGTCGAGCAGCGGCGCGATGCCGAGTGTCGGCATTGCGGCGGCGGCGCGCCCTTGCGGTTGGGATCGAGTGACGTCGTGGAATTCAAGGGGTCGGTGGGTGCGAGAGCCCGGACGGAGACAGATATATATGGGCGGAGAGCGAACGAACATTCGCAGGATGTATTGTTTTCCGAGGACTCTCCGGCTGTGCTTTTCCATTTGTTTTTGCGTGTCCTTTTCTTTCTCAGGAGTCCAGATTAGTGACAAGATTAACTGGAGATATAGTACATTGCAATTTGTAAAAAGTTCTGCGCATGTCACGAATGATCTCTGCGGTTTACCTGTGTTACTGTGTAGGAGTAACCATTTTGGTCCTTGGGTAGGACAGGAAAAGGGCATCTGATTCTAGGGAAAAGACAGGAATGCAGGATCACCTCAAAACACCGTGACCACAGATTGCCTTCAGCCATGCTGCTGGCGAATGGAAAGGATTTGTTTTCATGATCGACAAATTTGGGAACATGCTGCAGGCGAATGGAAAGAACTTGAGATAGTTGATGCAGCAACATATGCTGAATGTACTATGTAAAATGATAAAGACGGGACAAGAAAATCCATAATTTTACACTTAGGTATGCCATAACTAAAGAAAGACAATGAGCCCACGATCCACCTTCGATGTTCAGTCTTCATCTTCTCTGTCTCACGGCTGCAGTGGCCATGGCATTGATCTGGGTCTGCTTATTGCTGGTGCTACCATTGTGCTCTTGTTCAGTGTTGGAATTAGGATCTGAACCTTCATCGTCATCCTCGGTTTCCTCAACCTGATCAACGGACAGCATAACCGGACGAACGACTAGGTAATTTGGGCTCAGCATTGTGTCCTCAAGAGAAGGGAGAGGGATCCATCCAGGAGGAGCAGCCGCCTTGTGCAGAGGGATCGTGTTCCTGCTGCGCGCCAGGTCAAAGATAACCTGTCCAAAGTGGAGAAATTCGTCAGGTTGCGACAAAATTACCAATTTATCATTCATGTGTGAATTTGACTGCAAAGATGGTTCTTTTCCAAAGTGATTCCTAAAAGAATCCTGCAAAGATCATTAGGTGAACAAAGCAGTGTGGAATCTTTTTGGAATTTGTCGAGCCTTCTAGAAGCAGGGGGGGACGAGGAGCCCAAATCAATCATGCTCTATATACAATCACAACGTCCATATTTTGACTTTTGATCTTGGGATCGCATGGAATCTTCTCTGATAGCTACGTAGCACTACTGAAAAGTCGGTGCTGTGCATCTGAATATCTGATGCTCTTATAAACACTGACCAAGTGCACAACACTGAATCATGGATAAACACGCCACTCGATTCAGATCCAAACCTACAGTATGTCGATCACAAGCTCCGAAATTCATCGATGCGACTCCGCCGTTCAGTAACAATTCGTTCCATTTCTACACGAACGCACAGGACCACGACTCAAGAAACGCTTAGGCAGGCATGATCAAGCAACCAGCAACAGATTCGTCAAAACTAAGCAACGGCGTGTCGGGATTGTTTGGGGCTACCTCGCGGCGCGGTGGCGCGGGGGAGAACGCGGACTTGGCCTGGATCGCGAGGTGCACGTCGTCAGCCTCGAGCGACGCCCTGCCGGCGTGGTCGGCGTACGCCCTGGCCTCGCCGAGCACATCGCCAGCGTAGCGGCGGGCGAGCTCCATGAATCGGTCCACCACACGGGGGTC
Organism: Panicum hallii; assembly: GCF_002211085.1. NCBI lineage: Eukaryota > Viridiplantae > Streptophyta > Magnoliopsida > Poales > Poaceae > Panicum > Panicum hallii. The sequence goes on from NC_038043.1 coordinate 54,297,346, forward strand.
GTACTCGCACTCCCCGAGACCCTCGGAGCGCAGGATCCTCCGCACCATGCTTGCGTCCCGCGGCTCTTCCCTGGCTGCCGGCGGCGGAGTCGACGCCCGTACGGCGGCGTCCATTAGGGCAGAGTACGGGAAGGGGAAAATGGCGGCGATTCGCGGGAGAGATGGCGCGTTTAAGTATTCAGATTTCTGTATAATGTTTTATACAGAAATCTGTGGTTTCATTCTCATGCAACATCGACGCTTTGGCCGAGTGGTTAAGGCGTGTGCCTGCTAAGTACATGGGGTTTCCCCGCGAGAGTTCGAATCTCTCAGGCGTCGTAATTTTTTTTTTGCATTTTTCACTCTTTTTTTCTGCTTACCTGTAAGGTCCCTTTCGTTTCACAGTTTTGCTCAGGGTTGTAACTTGGAAATATTACAGTTTTTTTTATAGTGAAACATTACAGTTTTTGACACAACTCTTTCTGGAGGTGTTTTTTAGAGTAAATCCCATTCTCTTTTTTTCTGCTTCTTTACCTGTAAGGTCCCTTTCGTTTCACAGTTTTGATCAAGGTTGTAACTTGGAAACATTACAGTTTTTTTCTTGATAGTGAAACATTACAGTTTTTGACACAGCTCTTTCTGGAGGTGTTTTTTTAGAGTAAATCCCATTCTGACCTCACAGAATTGATAAAACGTTATCCAGAGCATGTCCTGAGTTAAATTCCAATATGTTTGACGTATTTACAGATTACCTTTCTTCTACTTTATACTGAAACAGAAGTGTACATGTTACACATATCAGTTAGAGAGCAATAAACTTCCTAAACGTTCCTTTTCTTTTTTGAAAAGAGCATTATGTTTCTTGACTCCTTCACGTCTCTATGTTGTCAGCGCAGGAGAAGCTAAACTTGAGATGATTTACAAGAGGTGTCACGTCATGTATTTACAAGGCATTAATCTACGGCTGTCAAGACGGTGATCAAACATTTGTTGGAACTCCCTCGTATAACCTCCAGGTTTGCATGGAGTTGAAGGAACCAGTTCAAGAACATCGCCCATTTTTAGCTCTTGGTTCCAGTTGTGGACGGCTTGGCAGTTCAGCCTCAGCCTGAATGGCATGGGGTGCTTAGAAGATCTCATAAGTAGGTCCAATATCGTTGAATTTTGGGGGAGTTCTTGCACTGACATCTGAAGACACAAAAATATTTTAGTTTTCCTGCTCAAAGATGAAGTCACTAACACAGAACGAACAAATTGGAAATTTGCTGTTGATGATACAGTACTGTGGTAAAAGGATGGGAGGTACCTTTTCATTTTCTAGAAGTATTACTAGAACTGGTCCACTGTGGCCACATTGTTTTGAATAGGAGAACGGACAGACATCAGAGTGTGACCTAATCGTGTGTATGTTGCTCGGTGAAGTGTCAGGTGCAAGTGATGAAGGATGGTCAATGTGCAAAGTTTCACACTGATATGTAACCACCCTTCTAACCCATTCAACCATTTCAGGAACAGATGAAGAGCAACTCCGAACACCTTCCTTGTATCTCCAATGTGCAGCAATTCCAAACTCTGCCTGCAGATGCATGCCCCTAGTGCGAATCTGGATTTCTAGTGGGAGCATTTCTTTAGTGAGCACAACTGTGTGCAGGGACTGGTACCTACACTTTGGCAAATCATTCAGTTACCAATGTAGATTACATTCTTGCATGTTAGCATAGTTTTGCATAGGCATACCCATTTGTTTTGGGGCTGCTGATATAGTCTTTGAACTTCCCGGGAATTCGAGGCCACAAGTGATGGACAAGCTCTAATGCGGCGAAACAATCAGATCTGTTCTCAACTATAACACGCACCCCATGTATATCATAAATTTCATCCATGGCTAGTTTCTTCCTGAAATCAAGTGCAAAAGGACAAGCACATTTAATGATGGTATATTTTTGCTAAAAACTTTACTCGAGATTTTATATGGAGTTGGTGCAGGACTCAGTTGGAAGGAAGAATGATTTGTAAAATCTTCTATTTTTCTCTAGAAATAACTACAAAGAAGAAAAACCATAAGCTACCAGATTACCTTGCCATCTTGCAGTGTATGCTGTAAATGCTCTTGTGCCTCCCATATACCGCATAATAGGATAATCCTCTCACCTCAAGTGCTTGTTCCAGTCTCCTTGTTGCAGCTGTAATCATATCTCTGTTGTAGAATTCGAGAAGGTTGCTTGACAGTTCATCAAATTTATCTGTGTGAAGATACTTGAAGCATAGATTTTCAAGCTGTTCCTTCCAATTCAAGATTCCCAACTGATTCGCCAAGGGAGCAAATATCTCCAGCGTTTCCTTTGCAAAGCACTGCCGTTTGATCCTGGGCAAAGAATTGAGCGTCCTCATGTTGTGTAGCCTGTCAGCAAGTTTAATGAGCACAGCTCTTGCATCTTCCGTTGCAAGGAAAACTGTACGTAATCTGTCAGCTTCATCCATTCTACTGGCTGTATCATTTCTACGAGCCAGTTTGCTGAAATGACTTAGATTCGAAACCTATAAAGGTGGCAACAAAACTATTGTTTAGTTGATTGAGACACAATGTCATCATCGTTACCAAGAAAAATAAACCAAGATGTCACAAGCAACAGAAGTTTCCTCAACATATATTAGGTGTAAATATTGACTTTAGACACCAGATAACACATAGCATTCATTAATCATTAGCAGAACAAACAACAGAATCTTCCAAATTCCAAGTAAATTGAAGTAGCATCAATTTTTAATTGCTGTAACATCATAAACAAAACATCTTATCAACAACGAAAACGAAAGGGAAAGAATGGAACTCAAAAAAATTGGATCCGATGACCAACCACAGGCTGATTTTACATCACTGAAACTCTGAAAGATAAGTCATTCCAAGATTCAGCAAGTACCTACTATAATATAGAGGTGATGGTAACGTAATACCTAACAAAGATAGGAACAACAAAAATCTATTCTAGAAGCCCCATGAAAAAAGTAACCATCAATAAGTTCTGTCAGTCACAATCAGATATCTAGCACCACCCAATTCCTGGTCACGAAAACGACAAAGCCGAGAAATATGAGAATAAAACAAGAGGGGGCCATGAGAAAGCCTCTTCGCAGAACTGCAGTCATTTGTGATCTGCGCTTGCACTCCAGCACCGCTTATGTTATGCTCAAGTGTAGGGCATCGATGACACAAGCTCTGATTTTGTTATGCTGTTGATATGGTCAATTTGTGGAATAATAGGTGCTGCCTGCAAGAAGGGGTCTTTACTATAGTACTTGCAGCAATGCTAAATTCAACGATGCTACTGTTGGATACAGTTATCAAAGATGGATTATCTCTTAAAAACAAGAAATTATTAGCGCGTGTGCCGTCTGATCATATCCAAAGGGATCGAATTAATTACCCCCTTAACAAGGTCGGCAACATCAGCACCGAACTGCTCGGAGATGAAACCGTAGTCGAGGCCCGCGTCGTCGACCGTGTCGTGCAGCAGCCCGGCAGCGACGACGGCAGGGCCGGCGCCTAGCTCCGCAAGCAGCGCCGCCGTCTCCACGCAGTGCTCCAGGTAGGGATCGCCGCTCGCGCGCACCTGGAGGAACCAATCGCACAGCCAAGCAAACGCAGTTCAGCCACTTCAGCAGCTCGCGAGCCACACCAAATGAATGCAAATGCGAGCGAACGCGACAGGGACACGGTCGAGCACCTGTCCGCGGTGGGCCGCCTCGGCGGCGGCGAAGGCCCTCCGCACGAGATCGTCGCGGAAGATGGCGTACTGCGACAGAGCACCGGCGATTATAAGCGCGGGAAGTCCGCCGCCGCCTTCATCTCCCCCGGCCGCCACGGCGGCGCGTGCCCGCCGTGCGGACGGGGAGCCGCGGCACGGCGCTCGGGGCTCCGCGGAGTCAGCAGAGCGCGAGAGGGACAGGGCCATCCCTCGGGGCTTCGCGGGGTCGGCGGAGAGCGAGAGGGACAGGTACGTCGGGGTCCGGCACCGCGTATACGCCGCCCGCAACTCGGCGGCAGCCGGGGCGCCGCGGGCAGCTAGCAGCTCCAGCGCCGCCGCGGGTGGCTGCGGAGCGAGGCGGGGGTGGGGGCGGCATTTGACCGGGAGGGTGATCGACGGCGGCATGGCTCACAAGCGATTGGGGGTGAGGAGGCGAACGGAGACTGGCTGGCTGCCTTGCAGGCGAAGGCGGGGTGAGCGGAGAGAATGAGGAAGAATCGTGGGAGGAAATGGTTTGGGAGGTTGGGCTCCTCGGTTTCGCGCGGGGTCGCACGGTTATGAATAGTAACCTGCTTTGCTTGGGGAAGCTGCCTGCTCATTTGCAGTTTAGGCCTCTGGTGTTGTTAGCTAGTGCTATCTGGACCTTAGAAATGCAGACATTAATTTGGGGAATGTATGTATGGGCAAGTGTCAAACAAGTGAAATTTGTTTTTTTTTGTATAGTTTTGTTTTGCCGCGTACTCATATTCAATTGTTCTCGCAACGGAGTTACTCTTTGAGCGCAAAATAATTTGTTCCGTAGTAAAAATTAATCATTTTTCCAAATATCATTGTATGATTGCATCGAGTTAAGTTTTATTCTCTTATATGGAAAGGGTCAATTTATTGGGTGTGCCTTAGGCGTCCAACACCCAACCTTTTGTGTATGTAGATCATTGCCTACCTTGTCTTTTACATTTATAGTGCTTTGTTGGCGAGCATGCAATCATCCCCCCAAAAAATCCCCTTCATCATCCATGCATAGATAGAAAAACTAACCACCATGTCGTCCCGCGTTCCTTGCACTATTCTATTTACCGGCGTCTCCCACGACCTTGTTAACTTGTCACGGCTACGCCTTGGCGCCTTCATGTTGGTGGTCCCTATCCACTACCTCACCCTATGGACTCAAACCTGAAACCCAAGAAAACGAGTGGCCGAAGAAAAGTTGGTGCAGAAGAAAATCAAGTGTTAGAACTCTTGAACACCTTAGGAGAAATGAAGGTCCCTCGCTTACCTTTTGATCTGACATCTCACTGTATGATTCTTCACTAAGATGGTTACCTTTTGGTTAAATGCGTACACTCCGAGGGTGCTATGTGTAAGAGTCTGGTATGAATCCGATAAGAACAGCACGAGGAGATCACTGAATATTTCATTTCAAAGGAAATCACTGAATATAGAACGGATGAGAACGACGGGGAGAAAGATGCACGGCTTCGTCCACAGGCCTGACGCGCGCCCAAACAAACGTGCCTCTCTCTCCCTGGCACGTGGGGCCGAAAGAGCGCCGGGGCCCGCGTGCCGCGCACCGCGCGGCGGCCGTCGCGGCGCGAACGGGAGGACATGGCTTCGGCCTTCGGCTCCGGTTCCTTGTGCGTGCGGGTTCGGCAAGAATAGTAGCGTTGCAGAGACGGCCGGCTGTGCTGTCATTTGTGTGTTCATCGTGACGGTTAGTTCCGCCATGCTTCACTCATGGCGTCTTTGGCAGGGAGAGGCCCATGGATGACTGGCTCAGAAGCCGAGCACGGTTGCGAATGAACGGCCCCGCCGGTTGGTGCGGCCGTCGGCAGCCGGCGGCGACGCGGACGGCGGATCCAGTCGCCCACGTCGGTGACTCGATCTCGATGAGATCGGCTGCGGTTCGGGAAGCGGGCACGGCCGAGGGCGAACGACCCAGCAACCGACAGGTGAATCCGGCGGCCCGTGCCGTCACGCCTAGCAATGAGAGCTTGAGACGAACTCGGTTGCGTGTGAGGCACTGGGCATGGTGAACCGGTGATGATGGTTCGATCATTCCAGCAAGTGCCGCTTTCCCGTTTCAGTTCTACACTTATACCCACCAACCACGCTCATACGGTGTGACTGATCATGGCAAATGGCTTTCCGCACGAAGTGCTTGTGCCATTACAAAGATTCATTTCCGACGTTTTCCGTATCTATGCCACAATCCACAATTTCATAAATTTTGCAGAGTCGAGAGCAGTTAAGAGTTTCAGAAAATGGGATGCCGCAGATATTATTTTCCAACACAATGTGATACTCTACAGCAAGGGAAATACTCATCCAGTAAATGAGATGCCACAGCAAGCAAATGATGCAACATCCCTGGCATCCACATCAAACGTATGATGCAACGTCACAGGCAATTCAGAAACTGTTCGGATCAAGACAATAAAAATGTTCACAGCCTCGAACACAGTCACTGAGCAAGCAAACAAGCTTCAATTTCCAGAGTTGTGAATCACAAACAGCAACAAACCACTGAACATCGCAAATATTCAAAGACCAAACAGGTATTCAGGAGTATACACCTAAACATACTAGTAACTCCTTCCAACAACTAGAAATAAAATCTACAGACTGCCCATTGCATCAAACATTAGGCCTACACAATTCACATGCTACAATAGAAGCACGTTCCACAGTTTATAAGACCATGTCATTCTAGTAGTGCAAGCAAGATTGTGTATTACACTACAATCCATCAGCAAGCAAGACAAAGCACCACTATTCATTTACACAGGTCAATAAAATCACAATTCGCAGTAATAGCATCAACAAACCTAAAAATTAGAAATTGATAGGCATCACTAAGTGCAACATTCACAATGCACAGTTCAGACCAGGCAAGAACTTCAATGATCACATGATGAGGAAACAATGTCTCCAGCATGTGTGGCTTTGTATTTGCAAGGACATAAATAACCATGCAACAGCTCATAACCAATAAAACAGTTCAAGGACAAGGATACCAGGTTCATGACCGTCTACACATGCATCATAGTTTGCAATCTCTAGAAATACAATACAAAGAATCAAGGTTACATTAAGTTGATAAAGCTAATACCACGAGAACATGCTAAATCATGAGGCTTGTCATCCACAAAACAAGCATTTCACATCGTTCCTAACAGAAAATGTTGTAATGCAATCACAAACAGAATTACACTACATCATAGATCACAGGTGACGCATCACGAATCGATCACACATACGAAATTGTGATAAATGGTAGCAAAAGATAGCGTTGACATATCTGAGATATTTGATATGGACTGACATCACTAAGTGCAAAAATCCTCATAACCACTGTCCCACCAGGCAGGAGCCACAGCAATTTTAAAGCTAGTAAGTCTTCTTAACACAAATAGCTGACAGGAAAGCACTACTAGTTCAGATATAGATCTCAAAACCAAGAGGCGGACAAGGGCTGGAACCTAGGCGGTGAGCACGACGGCGCCGCCGGCGGCCTTGATCTTCTTCTCGGCGACCTTGGAGATGAGCTTGGCCTTGACGACAATGGGCTTGGACGGCAGCTTCCCCTTCCCGAGCACCTTGAAGTAGCCGAACTGGGTGACGTCGATCTGCGGGGCCTTGTCGGCGCCGGCCTCCGCCGCCTTCTCGGCGGGCACCATCGACCAGAGGCGCTCGACGTTGACCGCCGGGCAGTAGAACTTGTTGCGGAGCTTGTGGAAGTAGCGCATACCCACCTTGCCGAAGTACCCCGGATGGTACTTGTCGAAGAGGATGCGATGGTGGTGCATGCCACCGGCGTTACCGCGACCTCCAGGGTGCTTGCGGTGCTTGCCGATACGGCCGTGCCCGGCGGACACGTGACCGCGCTTCTTGCGGTTCTTCTTGAAGCGGGTCGTCATCGCCGCCGCCGCCGCTCGCCGCCGACTTACCTGGGCAGCGCCTGGGAGGGTAGGAGTGGAGGCGGGGAAGGGAGTGGAGGAGAAAACCCTAGGAGCTGGGAATGGAGTGATCTTATAAGGCGGGCGCGTGATGCGGCCGCCGTCGGATGTCGGATGGGGGAGCGGGGGCCGTTGATGGGACTTCCTAGGGTTTTTGCGGTGGATGTGTAATGCGATATTGGGCTGGGCCAGAATTTGGTGGGGAGTGCTTTTCTTTTCACCGTTTTCGGTCGAGAGGATATTGGTCCGGGAATTGTTTCCAAGGCTAGGCCCTTTGGTCATCTGACGCTGCAAATCAGCCCAGGTTGCAGAAAGGAGGAAAGGAAAAGGCTCCTTTTGCCACCAAGACTGACTCATCTCCAGCTGTTTCTCCCTGTCGTCGTGAACGGGGTGAGGCAACAGCCAACGATGCAAGACACGGCGGTTTTGGTCATTGCGATCACCAGAGGAGAGGGGCATGCTCTCCGTGGGAACTTATGTCGCGTTCACCATGAGCCTCGGTCCGGGTATGTTGGCAATTTGGTACAGTCCTCTTGTGATTTTCTTTTAACATTTTCCTTTCAAACCATTAGGAATTTTTGGTATAACTTTTTATCACTGGTGTATAAGTTGTGTGGTTTGATAAAAAGTTTGATAAAAGCTCGTATCTTAAGCGCATAATACCAAGTGCCACAAAATGAGTAGAAATAAGAAAAAATCATAATAAGTAGTCTACGTCGCAAAACTTGCTATATGGAAAATATTAATTGGTGGCATTTCACAATGTCACATTTGAATCTTATTTATTTAGTTACTTATATACATTTGATGCAATATATGTGTTTCTAGATATATAGATGGTACTTTTTGCTAGAAAACGTGACTCTTCTTATAAATACTCTTTTTGTTCATTTTCGATATACGCGACAAGCGTTGAGCTACACCAAATACGTACTAGCACAAAATACGTGGATGATAGTTGAACGGATGGAGTACACGCTAACTCACAACTGCGGTTATTGATAATTCAACATTGCTTTAGAGTTGAAATTAACTTCGCAAAAGTTAGATTTTAGAACATTGTTGATTTGGCCAACTCACGAGTCCCGACATTATTGTAACTAAAAATCTTACATAAATATGCACGTACACATCATAAACACGTTTTACATATATTGCTTGTTTGGCGCCAAATAATAATTATCTCATACACATTCGCAAAATATATTTTTTCACGGCACATGCGCTTTTATATTCTACTAATGAAGGGAGTCCTACCTTCTTCTCTAATGAAAAAAGACTAGTATCTTATCATCATCATTGTTGTTAGATGAGATGACTCTTGTGAGATCCATATTTTTAGACAGATGCCTTTTTACCCAGCGTTGAAACAAAAACCCTAAAAACCAGCAGCCGTAAAACCTAAACCCAAATCAGCCCATAAACCCACAAACCGGCAAGGCGAATCCCAAAACAAGCAGCAAAACCACACCCATCCAAGCAAACAAAGCAAGGAGCACGGCGGAGCAAACCCTCTCCTATATTAACCCCACCTCCGCTCCCATCCCGTCTCTTTCCCCGTCTCCGCCCCCCTCCACCTCCGCTTCCCCAGATTCCTCCGCACCGCCATGGACGACCTCGAGCAGGCCATCCTGCTGGCTTCCGACTCCCCCGCCGCCGCCGTGGCGTCCCCTTCCGTCCGCGCGGAGGCTCTCGCCTTCTGCGCCCGCGCCCGCGACGAGTCCCCGCCGTCGTCGCTCCTCCGCCTCTGCCTCTCCGGCCTCGCCTCCTCCCCGCACGCGCAGGTCCACTTCTGGTGCCTCCAGTCTCTTCACGACGCGCTCCTCCACCGCTGCCTCGTGCTCCCCGACGACCTCGCGCTGCTCCGCTCCTCGCTCCTCTCGCTAGCGGTTTCCTCACACGCCGCGTCGCCGCCGTTTCTCCGCAACAAGCTCGCCCAGCTTGTTGCGCTCCTCATCCGCCTCGATTACCCCCATGTCTACCCCTCCTACTTCCTGGACCTCCTCCCGCCCGCGCCGCCGCAGCCGGGCTTGACGGACATGTTCGCGAGGGTTCTCATCTCCCTCGACGACGACCTGCTCTCCCAGGAGTACCCTCGCAGTGCCGACGAGGCCACCGACGCTATGCGAGTGAAGGATTCCATGCGCGCTCAGTGTGTGCCCCAGATCGCCCGCCACTGGCACGCAGCCGCCTCAACACTCCGTACAGCTGATCCTGCTGCTGCAGCGGTAGCCCTTGACGCGGCGCGCAGGTGCATCTCGTGGATCGATGTCGGACTGGTGGCCAACGATGTGTTTGTTCCTCTACTCTTTGACATTGTGATGTCACCTGGAAGCGCAGCTCCACTTGCTGCTGCAGCAGTGGGGTGCCTCTCTGCTGTGGCAGCGAAGAGGATGGACGTGAGGGCGAAGGTGGGATTGCTGAGGTCGCTCCTGGTTGCACAGCAGGCGCTCGGTAGCCCAGACAGCGGGTTAAAGATGGCACCCTTGGTAACAACATACGCTGCGGAGGCCCTCGAATGTTATCGGAGGCTTGGCGCTAGTGATGCTGATGGAGCTGCAGCTTTGGAGATGCTGGAAGAGGTGCTGCCGGCTGTATTTGCAGCTGCAGAGAGCTCCGATGATGAAGAGGTGGATGCTGGTTCCGTCCTTGAGTTCTTATCTGGCTATGTAAGCATGATGAAGGCACCATCTGAGAAGCAGTTGGGACACTTGGGACGGATCTTGGAGGTGGTGCGGGTGCAGATGTCATATGATCCAGTATATAGGGGCCATCTTGATGTGCTTGACAAGATAGGGAAGGAGGAGGAGGACCTCAAGGCAGAGCAACGGAAGGATTTGATTGCATTGTTCCGGAGCATTTGTCGTGTAGCGCCAGCTGCTGCTCAGCTGTTCATAAGAGGGTTGCTTGTGACAGCCCTCTCGTCTGCAGAAGCTAGCGTGGAGGATGTTGAGGTTGCTCTTACCCTGTTCTACCGGCTTGGAGAAGCAGTGGGTGAGGAAGAGATCCGGACTGGGACAGGGCTGCTGGGGGAGCTTGTGCCCATGCTCCTTGCTGCGAGATTCTCATGTCACACACACCGCTTAGTAGCATTGGTTTATCTGGAGACAGTTACCCGCTATATGAAGTTCATGCAGGAACATGTGCAGTATGTGCCACACCTGCTTGGTGTGTTCTTGGATAACCGTGGCATACACCATCAAAATGCCCACGTGAGCCGGCGTGCAGGATACTTATTCATGAGGGCAGTTAAGTTATTGAAGGCAAAGCTGGTGCCTTACCTGGATACCATTTTGCAGGTCTTTCCTTATCTCTGTTGGTGGATAGACACTTAACTTTTATGTTATTCTTTTGCTGAAACTATGAGCCTGTGAGTTAACAGAGCCTTCAAGATGTGCTAAGCCAATTCACTTCTATGGATTGGGCAAACAAAGATGCGAAGTTTCCCAGCTCAGAGGATGGCAGCCAAATTTTTGAGGTTCATTGTTCATTTATCTCTATGACCCAACTTACATGTGCCTAGTTTATTTTTGTGCAGTGGAAATACTAACTTGGACCAGTGACGCATTGTCTAATTTCAGGCTGTTGGATTATTGATCAGCATTGAAGAGGTCTCACCAGAGAAGCAGGTTCAGTACTTGACTGCTCTGCTAAATCCTCTCTGTCATCAGGTGATTAATTTTCCTTTTGCTTAATATTATGGCATTAGGTTCTTGGCATGAGAAACTTACTGATGCTTGTATAATCTTTTCTAGATTGAGTCACTTGTTATGGATGCCAAAGCACAAGGACTTGAAGAATCATCACCGAGAGCCATTAGTCTTCAACAGATTATTGTTGCATTAAATATGGTCAGCAAGGTAACTGTCATCCACAAATTGCATGGATGTGTTATTAAACTTCCTCTAAAATGCGGTTTGACATTATAGGCCATCTCTGGTACATTATACTGGTGCTCTAACTTTTAAACTTTTGTTTAATCCTCATGTAATGATTCTTCTGTGCGCGGAAGTCATTTGCACCTCACACTTACTTCTGGCATTCCCCTTTTCTAGGGCTTTAATGAGCGCCTTGTGATGGGAAATAGGCCCGCTATTGGGGTCATGTTCAAGAAAGTAAGTCATGTGAACTTGCCTATATAGACTATTGTTGTATGGTTTTGTCTTGTCATTGTGTATCATATGGGATATATGCAATTAGCCAGACAGAAAACAGTTGTTAACCCTCAATTACTCTGCATCAGTGAACACCACATCTGCGGTCTTCACTTTGCCTTTTCTTCTGATATAAATTATTTTATCATCTTCTCCCCAGACCCTTGATGTTGTTTTGCAAGTCCTCATCTCATTTCCTAATGTGAAACCTCTGCGATCTAAGGTAAATCTGAACCTGTTCCTTAAACATCTTCCTTACTTTCCTGCTTTGATAACATGATTAACCATTTCCTAATTTGTTCAATGCTGAAATCCAGGTTATATCCTTTCTGCATCGGATGATTGAGATATTAGGTACCCCAGTACTTCCATATATTCCAATCGCACTGAGGCAATTGCTTCTTGATAATGAGGTATTTCAATTATATTTTAATGTCAGAAGCTTCTGTTTTCTTGGTTTTCTGCTTTGCAAGATTCCTTTCCTACAGCAAAATTTCTTCAAGGGAAAGCAGTTGGCAAGAGTCGTGCTGTATAAATATTAGTAGCTGTTTTAAAAATATGTTTACAGCCTTTAAATGAAAATGAAATCGTTTATTATAAGGTTAGATCAGAGTATTTAGCCAAATAACAGGAAACCACAGATATGACTAGGCCATAAATATGCGCTAACGATTCCTTCTGGGGTGGACTTTAATGCGCTCCTATAAATATTCTCGTTCTTACCGTAAAGCAGTTACAGTAAGTACTAATGGCATATTAGCCGCCCCCCCCCCCTCTTTTTTTGTGTGCGTGTGTTTGGGGGGTGGGGTGGTGATGGTGGTGCAAAAAACATAGGAACAAATTCTCTGCACAAAATGTGTGATCACCAGGGCAAGGCATTTTTCTTACATGTCACCTAGGTACCAAAGTTTACTCCCTAAAGTCGGTTAATATAACTAAAATTGTGTAATCCATTAATCCTAGCCTCCTATTAGCTTTGAATACTTAAAGTTTGTTCCGATTCTTTCTTTTTTTCCTGTCATCTTACAGTTAATTCTATCTTGCATCATTTTTGGTGCTCACATCATTGTTATTTTCATACAGGATAAAGATATGGTGGAGTTTCTCGTATTGGTAAACCAAATAATCTGCAAATTCAAATCATCAGCTAGCACTGTATTGGAAGAAATCTTTCCTACTATTGCAAGTCATTTGTCTGTGATACTATCACAAGATGCATTTTCAGCTGGTCCTGCAAGCAATACTGAGGTAATATTGATTGCATCTGTACCATGGTGTATAATACTTTATTTTCGAATTGGTTGTTCTTGTAGTACCTTGATGTATCTGCTTGTCTATATTGTAAGAATGCTAGTGCCTTTGGAATGTGCTAGGCTTGGAAATATACTACATTACTTGCTACTGTTTTCTGTTTTCCTACTTATGACAGCACAACTCTAGCTATAACTCATGCCAAATACAGTTCAACAAAGCAAATAGTTCTTGCACGATCTATCAATAATCATTAAATGAACCAAGATGACATGAACATGATACCATACTCCACTTTACGCTGTATGGCTAGAGTGTGATAGTTCTTGCCCCATCTAATTTAACTATTTTGGTTAGCATCATATTCCACTAGCTCAAGTGGATAGGCTTGTACAGTTACAGGATATGTTTCCTTGTTTGATGTAATTATTATCGTCTCGCTACTACAGGAAATGCGAGAACTGCAAGAGCTGCAGAGGACATTATACACATTCTTGCATGCTATGGCAACCCATGATCTTTCTACAATTCTCCTTACTCCTAGCTGTGTGCAGTATCTGGATACTATAATGCAGTTGCTTTTATTTACTTCATGTAAACATAAAGATATACTACTCCGCAAGGTGAGGATTATGATTGATCTTGATTACTTATTTATGTCCTTTTCAATCTATTTGCATTCTCAGCCTTCACTGTAAGTTTACTCACACCGTGGCCATGGTATTCTTAGGCATGTGTACAAATTTTTGTGAATCTTGTAAAAGACTGGTGCACTAACTCGGAAGATAAGGTAATCTTGTTATGTCATGAATTTTGAGCTATTCACTACATGGCATTCAGTCGGATTGCTCACATACTTCTTGTTTTGTTACTCTATTTTCCTCAGATTACTGGCTTCCGAGAATTTATGATTGAGAAGTTTGCTACTAATTGCTGTTTGTACAGCGTCCTTGATAAATCATTTGATTTACGTGATGCTAATTCGGTAAGACATGCTTGCAACTGTTTGATGTGGCAATCTTTATATTTGCAATGGTGAAAGTAAACCTTAGCATGGCTCTATGACAATGTCTGTAATCGCTGTGTTGGTAGGATTTATAGGCTTCACATTGTGTGGAGTGCCAGTCTCACAAAAGGGGAAATATGTCTGACCATTGCCTTAACTTAGGTTAATTGGGTTAAATGGCAATTCAATTGAGCTGACATAAGTTGTTCGGCTTGATTTTGTAACCTGTAGGGTACACCTGATTTCTAAATAATGTTAGGACTTCAACTTACAGCTAAATAAGTTATTATCTGCATTTTTTTCAGTGACTCAACCGTTGTATTTAATAACTTGCCTAATGTGCTTGTTATGTTATCTTCATTTGTTGACAATTCTAAAGTGCGCCAAGTTCTATTAAGTTCATTCTGGTCAATTACCCTTTTTAATATTGATTTTTTCTAGCCCTCATGAAGTTGATTTAAAAATTGAGTTACACATTGTTTCATGCTGGCCTTCTGCAGAAACCATTATATGGAAATATGTTAGTTTGTTCAATTTTAGAACACTACCAGGGACTGTATAACTATTTGGTTCCCTTTCATGTGTCAAAATGGAATGCTTAGTTTCTGCCAGTGTGCTACATCCCTGTGCCTTCATTGCTCTCCGTTGATAAGCAAAGCGCTTGGTGTTCTAACTACGCATGTAAGGATGGGGGGTCTGGGCCTTCCAAGTTGGCTATTCAGGTTTAGAGTCAAGTAGGCACATACTTGGTCTTAACATATTTCTTTGATTCAGAATACCCTGTATTGTCAATTTATAGCATTACTAGTGAATATTTTTGGTGGCATGGTTTGATTCTTTTTATTCAACAGCTTTATTCATTTGACTTGTTTCTTTCTTTAGCTTGTTCTCTTTGGTGAAATTGTGGTGGCCCAAAAGATTATGTATGAAAGATTTGGGGATGTCTTCATTAAGAAGTTTGTAGAAACAGATCTTACGAAAGTTTGTTGCCCACCAGACCTAGCTAAACAATACTGCCAGAAGTTACAGGTATGTGCTTTCTTCTCTTGAACCTCGCTTGGTTAGAGATTTATCATTGATATGATGATAGACATTAATTTTGTAAGTCAAACAATTCTTAAAATTAGTGAATGTGAGTAAACTATGCTTCTGTGCTGTTGATAGTTGGACACTTGTCAGCTTAGCATAACAAAGCAACTCTGTACTATTATAAATGGTGGCCTGCACAGTGAGCATTTAACAGATAACTTCACTTCAACGTTCTTGGGTGAATAAGTCGCCATCTACTGTTTGTCCTATATTTTAAGGCTATTTCATTGTTAGGTTGAATTGTGATAAGGTGATAACTGTTTTGGGATTCAGGATCTCATCTCTTGCTTTTGAATAGGCCATTTCTTTTGGATTGTTTGAATATACTGTATCTTGTTGTAATTAACATAGCTTCCGTTTCAACAGGGAAATGATATCAAGGCATTCAGGTCATTTTATCAATCGCTTATTGAGAAATTAAGACCGCTAGGGAATGGGAGTCTTGTATTCAGATAGCACCATTCATTCATTTTCAATATGTTTGCCAGCAGAAGACTCCTCAGCTGTGTTTATCAAGTATAGGTAGTTATTACTGCCCTTTTGTTTCTTGTTTTTCTGTATGTGTTGCGTTTCATTTCTTTCTGTATTGTTTTGCTAAATTTTTATGATTTGCAGGGTAGTTGTGTCATCAATGTATATAGAGCTACCATTTCTGAGATTGGAAGGTAACCTCTTGCCTCTAATGCAATATCTGTTTTCGTCCTGTCTCTTTTTTGTATAAATCCCCAAGGCGTGTTATGTTGTTTGCGTGCATCTTGTTGGGTGCTTTTCGCGTTCTTTGAACACTCCGTTTAATAGTTTGATTTTTGTATGCATTTGTTTCCAGTAGCATATTAGCAATATGCACTACACGCATTGTCTGGTTTTACATTTGTGAATTTGTGACCCTAATTCCTATTTTAGCTGGCTGGAACACAACTGGTTAAATGCATTGTCTGCTTTTACCCCTCCAGGCAAAAAAAAAAGGAACCTTAAATGCAGTTTGACCTCTGTTTCTCACTTTTGTCTATGCTTGCTACATGGAACTTACCTGAATTTACCTTTTTATGCTTTTGCAGATGTATACTGCGGCAATATCTTTACCAATTCTGGCTACCGTGGTGGAGTTCCTTATTCATTGCGTTCTAGTGGGATGCAGGGGAGTTTGTCCCTCAATAGTTTCTGCTGAGAAAAAAAAATAAAGGGTTACCTTTTGTTTAGTTTGATCTTTCTCCCCAAATCCTAGTTATTCTTCTATCTGGGCCTGAAATTTTGCAAGGTACTTCCAGTGAACTAGTAGTTGTGGGGATAGGGGCAAAAGAGTGCTGTGTAGGCTGTGTTTTTCCTGACAGAATGTCGCACCGCCTGTTGTGTTGTGTTGTCGTGTTATACCAAATTTGCGAAACCGAATGGTCTGCACCCCTTCATTAGCCGTCGGGGGTGCTGTACTGTACATATTCTTTGATCATGGTGCGGTTCGCTTCCGCAAATCATTATCGCCTTCTGTCAGTCTGACGCTGCAGTGGCAACAGAGCTTGGATCATTGATGATGCTGTGTTCTCTCCTGTTTCTGCAGACACTATACGTGGTGGGGGATGGATTCCATGATCCACTTCTCTGTTTCAACAGTTGAAAGTTCCGTTCATGTTTTAGTCTATTATAGGCTCTGGAGCATGGGCAATTTTTTTATTCTAAAAATAAAATGCTCCATCCACAGTTCGCTGTCGATTTGTTGTCGACATGTGGGGCTTGGAACTCTGGCAAGCAAAAGTGCAGGAGATCGACAACTATTTGGCAGCATGTAAATTGCTGCGCAGTACGGCATGAGGTTGGTCATGACTCAGGACGATTATCCTTTGCTCCGGCTTGTTCTTTTGATCCAAGAACTCAACGCTGAGTAAGGGAACGTACCTAATCTTCGTGCGTATCATGGATTAATCCAACAAATTCCAGTGTACTTCGCACTGGAAATCCGTATGAAATCCATGTTTGTGCAAGTATAAAAAGAGAGATGGTGTGGTCCGAGTCATGTCAAGCTCAGCACATCTATGCCGGGCCATTCTTAATCCACCAGCCTCTCGTGTCAACGCGGCTCGTGTTCGTGCCGCACCACGCAGCTGGAAAGGGGCCCTGGCCGGGGGAAATGCCAAACAGACATGCATGGGACCATCCACCCTTGCAAATTCCAACCGAACTATGGGGCAAGGCACACAAACAAATGCCGGAGGGTTGAAAAAACCGTGGATCATGTACAGAGGGGACAAGACGATAAGCCAAAGAATCCAGATGGAAGTCTTGCATCATAGAGAAGCGACGACAGAAACACTGCCAAGCTGAGCTATCAGTCCACCACAATAGGTTGTCGAAAAACTTGGATTGTTAAGCCACGAGCAAAAATATCTATCTCAGCTCGGCTCAGCTCGACTCGACCCGGTAGTTTTGTAAGTCAAGCTAAAGCTCCCCCCCCCCCCCCCTCCTCTTTTCCTGTGCTGTCTTTTTTTTTCCTTTTCGAAAGGGAGAAAATGCGTGCTACTTGGATTTTACTCCGTAGAACTTTTTGTCACAAAGGAAGCTAACAACCACTTATCGGTGTTACTAAATCTGAATTTGGTTGCTGATTGTCTCTCCTATGGCTTGAACTCGACGCACCTACCATGACCTCCATGAGGTTGTTGACATGCAGCAGTGTTTGGGAAGTTGGGAGCAGCCGAGCAGACGCTGCTGATCCGATCGATGTCGTGAAAAGATATCAGGGCACGGAGCATGCGTTGACATGAAAAGTTTACGCCAGCAATTAATAATGACTGTACGCAGAAGGGTGTTGGTGCTAATGGTGTTAGGTTGATTAAATGCCTATATTAAAAATGTAAAGCCTCTGCTTTTGACAAAAGGAAGATCAATTATGATCCAATCCCCGTGATAAAATAATTGGTGATGTGGAACTAGTCCTGGAGGAAATTTGGAGTAGGATCGGAGGCATTTTGTTCTTGGGTTCAGAATTCAAATGTCAAGTAAGCTGTCCATTGAAGAAGTGAGCACCTAGTTCCTTTCAGAAACCATATGCCGGTTGACCAAATCAAGCTAAGGATAGTGTCCAGTTTAAAAAGTAACCAGGCTAGCTATTGCAGAACCTTGTTTGCTCGTAGCCGACAGAATTGAAATACTACAGATCAACTAAGAGATTCCTGCACCAACTATTAAGTCACGGGGATGGATGATCCGTATTAAATCACCGGCACTCGTAACACGTATGCGAATTAAGATCTCTGATGTTTCAACCAAACAGAGCTGCATATCTACATACATGGATATGGAACAATCATCACCAGGCTTGCTTATTCAATCCCCATTTCTCAGCATAAAGAAACCCTGATGAGGAATAC
This sequence comes from Panicum hallii, assembly GCF_002211085.1. Classification (NCBI taxonomy): domain Eukaryota; kingdom Viridiplantae; phylum Streptophyta; class Magnoliopsida; order Poales; family Poaceae; genus Panicum; species Panicum hallii. The sequence goes on from NC_038043.1 coordinate 54,315,889, forward strand.
GTGCTCACGTCGGGGGGCATGAATGATCCGTATTAAATCACGAGTATATATGTTCAACAAAATCAAGAACCCTAGCTAGCAGCTACTAGATATTCTTTTTTAAAAAAGAGATACAAATTCTTTTTTTTTTTTGGGGGGGGGGGGTCCTGTGCCTCTTCTCAAAGCAGTAGGCATTGATCTAATGATCTAGAATGTTTAGCTGAAAACGAGAGATGCTATAAGGGTCTGGATCATATCTTATAACCCTGTGGTTGTACCTGCCAAAAGAAGCGTTTATCTTCAAATCAGCAAGATGAAGACTAATCAGGCAGCGAGAAGTGCATAAGAAGCCCGGTCGGCTCGTCCACATATTGCACGCATACAGCAGTTGGTACCGGGTCGTCGTGTGACACTTGAGCTCTTCATGGAAAAAGATGGCGAACCTACCCCGTATCTCTCTCCCATCACACAAGGGGTTACGCTGTCGCTCACCTGCAGATGACTGTCATTAGCAGACGCTGGCTCTTTACATGTGATCCTGATTTTCTTTAAGGGTTTCTAGAACGTGTCAATTCGGGACGGAGCCTGCTGTTGGTTTCAGGGCCACAGTTTCAGGAGAGGGATTTTGGTCAGGTTTGAGTTAAACTGACTCTTCCTTGCTTGTCCAACTGCTCTCTCGATGTCGATGACGTGGCCGCCGCAGATCGATGTCTGAGCTTCTATTTGCTGTTCTTGATGCGCTGGAGCTATATATATGAATAGGCTGACGTCACTGATCCAATGGAACAGGATCTTGATCATGTTCAAGGTCAGGGTTTCTTGGAGACGAATGAAACAAGGAGATTTCTTCTCCATGTCATGGCGATGAGTTCGGTGAGAAATGAGCTGATCCACGGCGCGGTCGTCAGAAGTAAACAACGAATTGAACAGATCGGTTCATCCTGGAGCTCAGCCGATCACGTGAGCGAACCGGGTCGATTTTCCTAACGAACGCAGGTTCGATGGGTGCGCACTGCAGAAGTCAAAAGGATGCGAGGATTATTTCCTCCGCCTGCGTGCATGAACAAGGCTCGACTGCCAGGGCGCGTGCCCTGCCCGCCTGCTCCAACCCCACCTGCCGGAGAAAAACCAGGTCCACGCCGTTGCAGGTGAGGCCAAGGCCAGTCATGCCCTGCTCCGGAGAAAACCTTGCGAATACGCGCGCTCATAAATAAAAGAAATTGTCCACTCTTTACATGGTCATGGTCCTGATGATGGAATTTGCAAGACGCGATCCGCTCGGAGAGAACTCTGTAGCCGTCATTTTTAGGGTTTTATAACCCCCAAACCTAACCCCGCCAACGTCGGCATAGGTCGCGTTTGAAGATCGACCGATCGATGGATCAGGCAACAGATTAAAATACGGCATCGATCGGTTTACCTGCCGTCTCTCGCAGCATTGCTTGCACGGGCATCGCACCTCGACCATCACATGTATGCTCGCGTCGAGTCCTAGGTTTCTAGCAAACACCACGACCAGTTCGTGGCGACTGCTGGTCGATCGGGCGGAGCTGCATGAAACATCCTGAACTTTCCTTGGCATCTGATCTGAACTGTTTCACCGGCGGCCACGGCTAGGCGCTCGCAGCCTGGCCGCACAGGCCGATCGATCCATTATCCGTGCCGGGGAAGCTCCTGTCCCTTTCCCTCTAGAAGAAAAGGAAGTTTGGTTCCCACTCCGATGGCACGCACGTCTCCTAAGAAGTAAGAACCCCCGATAGGCATCGCGAGCCGACGACGCTGACACTGGCCTCTGTCGTCGTCCCCAAGCCGGGAAAGGTCCAAACCGACGGGAATTTCCCGGCGGGGCCCCGGACGCGGATCGACCGACGGGCGACGGGCGCGGATGCCGGATGCCCCCCCGCGCTCCAGCCGGCCGGCCGCTCCGTTCCGACGGGCGCGATCAGCTGATGCGGTGATGCCGCCTCGGTGCCTCGGTGCGCGGCGCATCGCCGAAAGTCGGGTTGCCAGGGAGCTCGGTGAGAAACCGAGGACTGCCGAGTCGGGCTCGGGCCTCGGCCTGAGGGTGACGCTGTCGGCTCCGAGCGATGCATGGAGAGCACCGTGCGCCGTGCCTCTCCGGCGGCGGGGGCGGCGGCGCGGCGCATTTGTCAAAAGCGCTTTACGGCTTTACGCAAGTTGATGATCGGGCGTCTTTTTTGCCGGGGCTGTTTGCGAGAGGGTGGCCCGTGTGCTGGTGCTGCAACTTGCCATCCATCCGTCGAGCAGGACACGGTCACGCACGGGTGACCGACCCTAAAGAAAGACCACCCCGCAGAGTGTCACGGGCGCGTGGGTACAGCCTCGCCACGGGCTGCGGGATCGCGCCCGGCAGTGGTTGGGTGGGTGACTGCGAGTCGGCGGCGTGTGCTCGTGCAAGAACAACAGCCCCTGCCTTGACCGGGGTCCCCGTTCCTCGCACGAACTGCATGCTAGAGTTCTGAACGAGCTGGGCATCTCGGGCGGTGATTTTTTTTTTTGAGAGTCAACCGGGGGGGGGGGGGGGTGAATGTGAATCGGCCAACTACTACTGCAGTTCTTACCATTTCTAGATCGAGACCGGCCGACCTTTTCTTGCACACGTACTGTTCCAATTCCTGACATGATAGTCCCGGATTTAAGCAAATACTAGTAATCTAAACGCATCACCTACTCTCTCCCAAAGTCAGAGCCCGGGTAGGTAGGGAAGAACACAAAACACCTTCCGAAACTCAGACCACGGAAACAGGGGCCCCAAAGCTCCCAAGAAACCCCCGCATGGAAACTCCGCAACAGGGACAGCAACGAATTGTATAATGTGACCCGGCCGCTAGCGTTCCGTTCCAAGCGCGCGCCGCTCGACCCTGGCCCGACGAGACCCGACCCCTCCCCTCCCCGTGCCGTCGTGGCGCGCGGCCCCGCCCCGTCACCCCCGGCCCGCGCGTCTATATATCCGCCGCGCGCCCCGTGCGTCCAGCTCGCCGCACCACCACCAGACCATCCTCCCAGCTCACGCAACAACTCAGATCCATCGCCGCCGGAACGCCCCAATCCCCAGCGTTTCACGGGGCTTCTCCTCTCGCTTTCGCGTCGCGCGCGCGGCCGCGCAAACGCTTCGACAGCGCTGCTCAACTCCGCGATGAGGACGAGGAAGGAGAAGGCGTCGGCGTGGAGGTCGCTGCTGGGCGGCTGCCTCGGCGGCGGCGGCGGAGGGGGAGGAGCGAAGGGGGACAGGCAGCGGAAGGTGCGTCCGGGCGGCGGGCGGCTGTCGTTCACGGACCTGAGCGGCGCGGCGGACCAGGACCTGTCGGTGTCGCTGGTGGGGTCGAACCTGCACGTGTTCAGCGTCGCGGAGCTGCGCGAGGCCACCAGGGGCTTCGTCTCCGGCAACTTCCTGGGCGAGGGCGGCTTCGGCCCCGTCTACAAGGGCTTCGTCGCCGACGGCGTCAAGAAGGGGCTCAAGCCGCAGGCCATCGCCGTCAAGCTCTGGGACCCCGAGGGCGCACAGGGACACAAGGAGTGGCTGGTACGTGCTGCTGTACTGCGTACTCCTCTCCTCTCTCTCCTCTGCTGCCCGCGTCGTCCACTCCTTCCTCTACCATCCATCCCGTACCTCTACCGTCTGTCTGATCGTGCCACGTGTGCTCATTACCACCCCGCGTGCAGTGGTTAGCAAGCTATTACAGTACTACTCTTTAATTGTGTGTGGTTCTAGCTAGTACTTGCTGTACTCCTCCTAGATCGATCATCGATGGCATACATACATAGCTTTCTTCGAAGAGTCGTAGTCCCCAAAAGATCATCTTTTTTAAAAAAAGAAAAAAGGACTCTTGGTCTGAACCTTTCTTGTAGTGAAAGAGTGACCTTGTGGTGACTGGTGAGCCGAAGCTAGCCGGTCAGTTCCCTTACAAGGATCACTAAACCCAACCCTTATGGCAACCATCAAACCAGTTCTTCGCATGACACCTGGTGCAAGTGCAGCCTTGAGTAACCCCACAGAAAAACCAAAATCTTTCGAGCTAGCTAGTATACTAGTTCGCTTCCTGATGAAGAAGAATTCATCATCCCAAAATTTAAGGAAGCAACATGGTGATAATTTAATTTAATTTAATTCCTAGGAAATCAAGGTTAATTAGTTCAACATGCTCATCTCTAAATTAGAAATTTGAAACACCGCGCATGCCACGATATGATTGGCCGCGAGAGCGCCGAGAATATCTCGGCGGGCAATGAGACGCGGACATGTGTGGCGGAAGCCAACGCCGAGGGGGGCGGGTGGTTGAGCGATCGCGACGGTTCCGGGTTCCGGCAGCCGCCGCGGATAAGGTGCGCCGGCACGGTGATGATCCTGACGTGATCTCGGCATGTTTTTTGATTTCTTTGTTGGGCGCATGCAGGCGGAGGTGATCTTCCTGGGGCAGCTGCGGCACCCCAACCTGGTGAAGCTGGTCGGCTACTGCTGCGAGGACGAGCACCGCCTCCTCGTCTACGAGTACATGGAGCACGGCAGCCTCGAGAACCACCTCTTCAAGCGTGAGTACACTCTACAATACTCCATTCATATCTGTAACCATGGCACTAATTACCAATTAACACTAGTTGCTTGAGCCCAATACCTGCTGAAATGCCGAATTATTGTTGTCGCTGATCTGGACGATAGATTATATTCGAACCACAATGCTGGCTAGCTGCAGTGATGATGTGAGATGAGGTTGACAAGTCTCATCCTTGTTGACTTGGCACGGTTAGCAGGAAAATTGGGTTCCAATTCCTACCTAACCATTTAAGCTCACAGAGTCAGGGGAATTATTGGGAGGAAAACAAAATGTTGTTTAATTTCAAGTTGGTAACTGCGGAAACTTTCAAAATGTTTAAAAGTACATATTCAACCACCTTCCAAGCTTTCGAGTTCGACCTGATCAAACCAGATTTGACTGAACTGAGCATGGCACTGTTACGGACTTATTGAATTAGCCGCACGCGGAACTGAGCATTCGTGCTAGCTTGCACAACACTCTGGATAGAGACAGAGTTCACATGTATTTGCTAGATCAATGTCGATCACTGATTGATCTGTTCTTGGTCATAAGGAATTCGCCCAACGCGTTGACTGGATCCATCTCCAAATTGTTTTATATATACATGCAGTTCTAGGTAATCAATGTGTAAAAGAAACCAAAATTCTATAGAGCCGGCGATAAGCTCATCTACTACAGGCAACTGCTATTCTTTTCCTGAAATCCTGGTGCAATAATACTGATAGGCCCATCCTGTCTGAATGTCTGATGATGTATGCTATGAATGTCTGATGATGTATGCTAAACAATAAACATTCAGTAGCTTGAGAGAATTGAGATCACAATGTGAAGATCCTGCTGAATTTTTCTTTGATATCTCTGCAGAGATTCCTGCCGTGCTGCCCTGGTCAACCCGACTAAACATTGCAGTAGGCGCCGCGAAGGGTTTGGCGTTCCTCCACGACGCAGAGAAGCCGGTGATCTACCGTGACTTCAAGGCCTCCAACATCTTGCTCGACTCGGTGAGTAGTTTAGTTTTTGCAATCTGCCATGTCAGTTTGATGAGCTACTTCAGCATGCATGGTGTCAGGCCGTGCGTCATACGTTGTGGACTAGTATTTACTTAGCAGTAAACATCATATGCACTTTCCAATAGTCTTCCAATGAAAGAAGCTTCAGACTTTAAGAGACTTCTGAGGTTCAGACATTCAGCGTTCTAGATTTTTTTTTTACCTTTTCTAAGGAATAGTTTTCTAGAGTTTGAACCCGTAAGTTAAGCTCTAAAAAGTGACTGAGCTGTCTAATAACTTCCAAATTAAAAAATGATCCATAATCACCTCAGCCAACACCTAGTGTAGAGAAAATGGAAGGGATCACTGTGGACTAATATTATGGTCTGGATTTTGTCCAAGTGAGGTCCTCAGATGGGCCTGAAAAGGCCCAGCATAAGTTCCTCGGAAGTTTATTTGGCCCAACAACCACGAGATGCCAAATCGCTGATGAATTCGATCATTCTCCAGGACTACAAGGCCAAGCTGTCAGACTTTGGGCTCGCCAAGGACGGCCCGGAGGGCGACGACACCCACGTCTCGACGCGCGTGATGGGCACGCACGGCTACGCGGCGCCGGAGTACATCATGACGGGCCACCTCACGGCGAAGAGCGATGTGTACAGCTTCGGCGTGGTGCTGCTGGAGATCCTGACCGGCCGGCGGTCGGTGGACAAGACGCGGCCGAGCCGGGAGCAGAACCTGGTGGACTACGGGCGGCCGTGCCTCAAGGACCCGCTCAAGCTGGCCCGGATCATGGACCCGGCCATGGAGGGCCAGTACTCGGCGCGGGCGGCGCAGAGCGCGGCCCTCGTCGCGTACCGGTGCCTCAGCGGCAGCCCCAAGAACCGGCCGGACATGTCCGCCGTCGTCGAGGCCCTGGAGCCGCTGCTCAGCCTCAAGGACGACGTGCCCCTGGGGCCGGTGGGGCCCGTTGGGCCGTTGGTGCTGTTCGTGGCGGCGACGGAGACGCCGGCGCCGGAGGAGAAGAAGGAGCGGGCGCCGAGGAAGGACGTCCGCCGGCGCAGGCCCATGTCGCCGAAGGCGAGCCCCCGGAAGCGGGCCGGCGCCGGCGCCGGCCCGAAGGAGGAGTTCTGGGTGTGGCACCTGCCGGCCGAGCGGATGGCGTGACGCGTCCGTGCTCGAGCCGTCGTGCATGCGTGTGTTTGTGTGTACATATGAGGTGGCGAGGTGCCATTGGTTAGGATCATACGCATCCCTGTAAATTTCCTTGGGTTTTCGTTTCATTTTCTGTTGTTACAGTGCGATGCAGAGTGTGGCTCGAAACTAGAGCAATTTATACACCGGAAGCTTTCTGTTCTTTACACGTCTGTGTGCTTGTCTTCAAATGAAGCCCCAACAAGAATTGTACAACAACATGTGTGCACAGGCCATGGGCGTGTGACAAGAGGGTACAATTCTTGAGGAGTGATTTGCATCCTTCATTCTATTTGGCTCTATGTAATTTGTTGAGCAACAGAAAAGGTAGAAAATGAAAGGTTGTCCTGAAGATGTGATGCCTTTTGGATGTGATCGCTTGGAACATACTTTTACATCAATTTCATGAAGAAGAAACAGCTTAGTTGGATACATGAACTGAAATTATATAGATTTGAGTCCACTTCCTTTAATTTCCAAATGAACAGCTTTCAGCTGTGTTGTAGTTATCCGGCCGGATGACGTCCTGCACCTCTTGAATTTTGACTTGGCTCTCTCGATTATAAGCCGATCCGCGATCGCTGAAATCAGCGAGCGGGGAACGAGCCCAGGGTGTAGCACCAGGTCGCCTCCCACGTCGCTGTCCGGCGCTCGCGAGCAGACGACGACCCGGCCACGGCGCCGACGTCCGAACGCCATTGGCCTCGTCGATCTGGTCTGCGCCCATGCACATGCCGGTCTCTTCCCGCATCGTGTCACGCGCGCTTCACTCTTAAATAAAGCCGCGCGCTCCGATCCCTGCAGTCCCCACCAGAGACATACACATGCAGTGAACTTGTGATCCGCCGGCCGCCGGAATGGTGGTGGATGGTTCTTGTTCCCGCGGTGGCACGGAGATGGCGCTCCAGCAGCTGCAGCTGCTGCCTTGGCTCGATCAAGGGTTGAAGGCCGCCGCGGCTGATGGCGGTTCAGCGACGGCGAAGACGAAGACAGCGAAGAAGCGGCGGTCGGCGGCGCAGGCCGGCGTCGCGCGCGGCATGAAGGCGTTGTTGAGCGGGGTGGTGGAGATGGTCGGGAAGAGGTTCGAGTGCTCGGTCCCGGCGGCCAAGTTCGGCCATGTCGCCTACATCAGATGAAGCTACCAGTTTCGTTCTCTGAACATGGCGTCCTCCTCATGATCTGCTACCACCTCGATGTCAGTTGCCTGTCGGTTTTGCCATGGGTACGCTGCTCTTTTGATCAGGCTAGCTACAGCTGTACTACATGTTTGGTTTTCTGGTGACTTGTACATATAGTCTTTTCATCTTTTGCCTGTACTATATATATATATATATATCCCTAGTTAGCTAATTGTACAAGCCAGGAAAGAAGTAGATGAATCTTACTTACAGTACCCCCAAAATGTTTTGCTCTTGAACTGGAGGACATGTAACGTGTAACCTACGTCCAGCAGTGCAGTTATCATGGGTGGCTTTTATCTAGTAAGAATACTGAAACTCTGAAAGACCTTTGATCTGTGGCAAGATTCATCAAGGCATGAAGCCTGGACGCTGAAGGGGGGCACCTGATTTCTCCTCTCACCACCACCACCACCACGACGCAACCGTCGCCTTGCGTGGGACGTTGAGCAGTTGTTTTTAGACCGAACTTGCCGGCGCAGCACAGTTACCCTGATGGTTGCACCTCTCTCTCTCTCTCTCTCTCTCTCTCTCTCTCTCTCTCTCTCTCTCTCTCTCTCTGTGGTGCAGTAGAACAAGTCAGATGGTTTTTTATATACTAGCAGCACGTTGCGGGCCCGCTTCCTTCCTGTATTTCTCTCGAAAGGGTTCCTTTCTTTCAGTCGCTATCGCTCTACATCGCGGTTCTGTACTTTGTGTACGTCCATCACTCCCGTTGCACTCCGGCAACACGTTTTCGTTTGCTTCCAGCGCGCTCACTGCACGACAGTGACGCCGCCCACAGTGCCGGCTATAGAGACGCGAGGGGGGCGATGAGCCAGGCGCCCAGGCGCATCGATTGCTCCATCCCTCGCGTGGCAAAGAGCACCGATCGATCTTTCAGCCGGCGTTGGTGCGAAGAGGAGCGGAGGATTTCTTCGTTAATTTCTTCATGTTTCTGCACTGCACACCTGGTGAGTGACGGCGCACTGTGTTTCTTGTGCTTCCCCTGCTGGTGCTGGCTACTGCTACTGCTACTGCTACGCCAAGGTCACAGGCCGGGCGTAGTACAGTACTGCCAGTACAATGATCGATCACCATCTATTCAGCCACATCGCATCACATCCATCTGACCGATGACTGAGAGAGTGAGAGAGTTCACATGCGTCGTTTGCTGTGACACGTGCTGGCACGCTACTGTGATTCTGTGAGCACCACGTACGCACACACTGTCACCTGAGCTGGGCAGCCCAACCTGAAGAAGAAGAAGACCCGGCCGGCCGGGCGGGTTCAGCCTCTTCTCCGCGCCAGGCAGGCGGCACCGTAGCTGGCAGCAGGCCAGCAGCTGCTGCCTTTCGAGCTTTCGACGAAGCGGCACGTCGCCGGCCTTCCTCCTTTCCTTGGCAGGAGCTGCGGCGACTGATGGATGGATCACGATCATGGATGGATGATGCTCTCAATTTCCCAGGCAGGCTAGGCTAGGCTAAGCTCCGATTCCCTCTCGGTAAAGCGTGCACGAGTCAGCCGCGCACAAGATGCGCCGCGCGTGGGGGTGGCGCGCCCTCAATTATTGGCCTCACTACTTGGCTAGGCCGCGGCATGCCAAGCTTTCTACTACTTGTTCTCCTTGGCCCACGCAGTGATGCAGCACGGCATCAGAATTTTCACCTCCCAGTGTGTCTGTCTTGTCATGCCCCCTATCTCTTCGGGCTCAGACTTTCCAGGTTGATCTTCGCTTGGTCCGCGTTGTGCAGAACCGATCAGTACAGAGTTTTCAATTTTCTTTCTTGTGGCTGCAGTTATCGGAGTCACTGAACTGCTGCTGCAGAGAGAGATCCTAGAAGTCTAGAAGAGTCCTGGAGGTTCTAGCCCCAATTATTGGCATGCATGCCTCACAGGGCAAGCACAGCCGCTGCGCCACGGTCGGGTGACCAGCTCGCGCTAGCAGATCGATCGGTTGCAGTTGCACTCACCAAACAGCGCCTGTATGTTTTCGTACAGGCCAAGCATTCACATGTGAACCCAAAGCCTTGCATCCAAGCAGCCGCTTCAGGCAACACGCAACAGACGAGTGGTCGGTCGTTCGTCTTGCAAAGAAGGGTTTCAGGCTCCGATTCAGAATCCTATACCACGAGCAGTGAGAACCGGCTGCTGCAAAGCACATGTTGTACTGGACTGACGCTGCTTCCAAAAACGCTGCGAATTGATCGGTAACCTACTCCGGCGACTCCACATCGATTGGCCCGGGCTGCGGAACAGCCGGAGGCGGCATCGCTAGCTGCTGCCAACAGCACGGCCAATGATTCGTCGTGTGAAGCGACCGCACGAGGGCCCCGACGGACGCCACCGATCCCGGCGACCTGAAAGGGACACGGGCCCGGGAAGGATCGCTAGGCATCTGGCGACCGGCCGGCGAGAGGACAGGGGCCTCGGCGATGGCTCAAGGTTGAAGAAGAAGCCCGTCACCCGTGGGGTGAACCGGGGGGATGTTGCGCGTATGTATGCAGGCGGCCGTAGCTCTCTTTGCTGACACGTCGGTCCTGCACTCCTGCAGTAACACCGGTGGCTCTTCGGCTACAGTGGCAGTTGTCTTCCACTTGTCTCCTAGCTGCCTCGCGGCGTACTACACACAGGATCATGGCCTCATGGGGTACAGCACTACTAACTCTACGCAAAGGAAGCATGTGCTCCATGGAGTGGAAGCTAGACGGCGGCAATCCGTAAGGAACTGGATTAAATTAAGCTTAGCTTAATTAGTTGTGATGTGGGTATGAACCTATGTTTGAGGTGTGCTTTTCGAAACGAAGATGGGCGCACACGACGACTGACTGACTGGCCCATGATATTTTGATCCCCCCAAGTCTTCTTAATCAAATGCGAGCCGTGGCCACGTCGTCGGCATGGTACCCCGTAGCACGACACGAACGTCCGGCTTGGACGGATCAGCACGGGGCCGTAGCTTAGCCTCCGGCATCATCGCTAATCCCGACCGATTAGCCGCCGATCAAACCAGAAGATTTCTCTCAAGAAAAAAAAATCCTCGAAAGATCTGCGTGTGAAACAGGAAGATGGTATCGGGCAAGGAACGATCGGGATGGCAGTGGTTCGGGTGCTGCAGCACGGACACGGACTGATTGGTGACTGCGAGCTTGGAGGCTGCCGCAAGGCAGCTAGCGCGACGCGCGATGGCACGGACGGCGATCGCCGCCGCGATCAACGTCAGGGCGCTCGCCCCGCGTGTACCATGCGCGCCGAAAAAAACTACCTGTCTGCCGCTGTGCTCTCCTCCCCGTATTGGCAATGGCTGGCCAATGGGATCGATGAACTGATCGCTAGCTCCAGATGATCCACATCCACCCAACCGTCCGGGGAATCAGAAACGGCCATCATCCGTTCCGACTGATCGAGAGAGGGAACAAGGCATAGCTTGTGCGCACAAGCAACAGTGCATCATTCCGTTTCATATCAATACATTACAGGATACAGGTACATGAGTGGAGATCACGCTTCATTTTACAGCAAGAATTGAGCTTACAGAAGAAGCACGCCAAGCGCACAATCAGAAACACAAACCATTCCGTTCAAGAAAACAGAAAGAGCAGAAATCACTCAGGAGAAGCAGGAATGTACATACCTGAGAAAAAACATGGAATTACTTCCATTTCTCATATATACTAGTCTGTCGCTCTTCGCCACATATATATACACATGTTTATTGATCTTGGATCCTGCTAACTTTACTGCTAGTAGCTAGAGAAGTAAGAAGCGATGATAAGAAAGGTAAAAGCACGGTGGAAATTTACAGTGCGGTGTAAACAAAGGCAAGCGAGCTACAAGAGACTACCACCATTCCTTGATGCTTTTTGTTGTTGTTGTTGTTGTTGTTCTTAGCATCTTCCGTTCTTCTTAGCTTTCATCATTCCACGAGCGCGGCGAAGCAGCTCCCCGTCCTCGCCAGCGAGCTCCCGGCGCCCCCGGCGGTGGCGACGGAGGCCGCGACGGGGAGCGCGTGGTCGCGCCTGGGGCTGCTGGCCGTGGAGCGCGCCCTCCTCGGCGCCGGCGACACCAGCCTGCGGCGCAGGAGCAGGCGCAGCGCGGCGATGAGGTCGTCGGGGCTCCCCGCGGGGGACGGCGGGGCGGACGCCCGGCGGCAGACGCAGGCGTGGCGGTCGAGCGCCTCGGCGGGGGAGATGGGCGGGGACGCGCGGCCGAGCTCCTCACCGACGGCGTCCCCGCACAGGCCGCAGATCCACCGGCCCCCGTACCGCGCGCGCACCCCCGCGATGTACGGCGCCGTGCACTCCTCCGTGAAGCCGCAGCACTCGCACGCCACCTCCTCCTCTTCCTCCTCCACTTCAGCTATCTCCCTCTCCATGTCCGCCCTCGTCGCTGGTCGCTCCCGTCCTCAGCTCAGAGAACGCGCACCTCGCAGCAGATCGGCGGCTCCTCCCCCTCAGTGGCTTCCGCTGCAGCGACGACGACGAGCACCCGGTCAGTGGCTTCCGCTGCAGCGACGACGACGAGCACCCGGTCGCGGCCGTGGGCGCCTCGGCCTCCTCCTGTTCCCATCCGCTTCCTCCGCGCCGCCGCGTGCCCCCCTCCCTAGTTCCCTCTCCCGTTCCTCGGCGAGGCGTCCGGCTTTTTAACACGGGGAAGGAGCGCTACTTGCGCCGGCGAGTGGCGGCGAGGCCCACGCGGGCGCGTGAATTATGACCCGCCCCGCCACGTAGGACGACGGGGCCGCGGGGGGCCAGCTGTCGGCCGCCAAGTGGGCCGCGGCCGTTTCCGTGCGACGGGGTTTGCTTGCCCGACGAAATCACGGCACTCACCGGTCTTATCGCTTGTTTAATCGCGTAAGTATAATTGTAATTTTTCAATGAGCATTATTACTAAGACTCACCGGTCGAGTACGCGTCAAGTATTTCTCGTGCAGCATTTCTTATGGGCTGACCTCCTGTTTGCAGAGTGGCCGGAGGAAATCAAGCGCCTGACACGCACGCCAGGCGTCGGCCGTTGCATTTGTTTTATTTATCGCTCTTGCACCTTCCGTGATCGCTTCAGCTCGTGCGGCACGCACGCATGGGCGAGCAAAGTGACGTCGCGTCCGCACGGGTAACACGTACTACTCCGTAAGAACACGGGGTAAAGTGGCTGGAACGTGCGGACGCGGACAGCCGGCGGCCGAGCGTAAACAACGGAACTGGCCGGCGGGGTTTGTTCTTTTACTTTTTCTTTTTTTTCCCCTTTCTTTAGTATCGGGAGGCCATGGGCCACGCCACGCGCCGCACGCTGCAGCTGGCGGCGCTGCAGGAACTGGCCCCCGGCCGCCCGCCGTCTCGTCGCCAGAGCGCGCGGGCGGCCGTGGTGGCGTGCGGTGGTGCCCCATCGGCACGGCCTGGTGACGATGGTTCGTCACGGCGGCCCCGTGTGATTAGCGCTCCCCAGCGCGACACAAGACCAAATTGGCAAAAAATGGTAGTACGTCTGATGACCATAATGGCCAAGATGAACAAATTACTTGCCAACTTGACAACACAAACATGCTCACTGGCCACGAAAGCTCCCTTTGCATCCACGCTAAAATACCAACGAAAACGTACCGGTACTGCTACTGACATGAGAAGAAGCATGGTGTGTCGTCGTGTCGCGTCCACCGGTCACCGACGACGACTGACGCGAACCGGCTCGTCTCTCCACCTGTGGCTAACCCAGACAAGAGCTCTCGCGCTCTCGGCATGATGGCGAACAAGAGCTTGAGGCGGCCGCCGTCTCGCGGCGGACCACCTGTGCGGGTCCACCTTTTCGCCGGCAGTCCACAGGCTGGCTGGTGACGCGACGCGACGCGCCGCGCGCTAGCTCGTCCTCCCGCCGCCCTGCCGCGGGCCCATCGCCGGACTGCTGGAGGCGGTCACCGTGATCTGTCGTGAAACCTTTCTGTAGCATTTACCGGAATCTAGTTGCACAGTGCACAACTCGAGGCTCTCTTCTTCAGCGACGGCGGCGACGCCGCGACGACAGCTTCCAACTGCCCCGGGAGGGAAGCACTGGAACTGGGAAGAGTGAGGAAAAATCATCCGATTTAAAATAAGCTAACCTGCAGTTCGATTCCTTCGCCAATCGACGGCGGAGGCTCCTGATACCTCTGAACAGGATGATTGACGAGCACGGAGGAGGGAGAGAGGAGGGGCTAATTTGTATAAGTTAGGGGGCAAAGTGCAAATACTAGGGGGTATAATGTAAAATATCGGATCGCGACTATGAATCGCGATCTACACCAGGGGGTATAATGAAAAATATCGGATCGCGATTATTTATCGCAATCCAATATTGGGGGGTAAGTGTAAAATACTGGATCGCGATTAATATTCGTGATCCAAATTGGGGGGCAAAGTGGAAAAAAGTGCCTTCTGCCGTGCTGCGCTGCCTTCGTCCGTCGGCGCCGGCGCCAGCGCGAGGGGGCGGCGGCGGCGCCCCAATCGCAATCGCCACGGCCGGTGCACCTTGCAGATCACGCGTGGGACGGGGATTGGGAACGGTTCGTGCGCGCGCGCGCCGGAGGCGCTGGGCGGCGGTCAGCGTGAAGGCGTGGCGCCGGCCGCACGCGTCGTTGGTGACCTCCGTCGCGATCCACATACAATTCGCCCCTCCCGCTGACGCCGTGGTGCCTCTCGCCGCGTGCGCCGTGGGGCGTGCAGGCCTGATCAGTCGGGGGCCAGGGCGACGCCCATGAGCGCGTTGCTGCTTCCAGGGTGCAGGCGTGCAGCGGCGCTCCGGCGAGTCATGATTGACGCGGGGTGGCTTCGGAGCCGACACGGCGCGCGCGGGTAGGAGCCGAGGCCCGAGGAGCGCTCGTTGGTCATGGCCACGCGCTGCAGCGCCAGCAAGCGGGCGGAGTTAAGAATGGAGGGCTCCGGGTGGAAGGACATGGCAGAGAGAAACCCCCGCGACGCGGCGACGCTCCGGCGAGCCACGGAGAGGTGCGGAGGCGTCGCGCTTGCAGTGACCAGGGCTGGACGGTATTTGGAATACCGACTACCGTCCACCCCTAGGCCCCTTTTACCCGTTGGATGCGAGATGAGCGGGCGGGATTGGCCGCCGATTGCAGTCAGCGAGCCCGTCGTCCTCGCCAGGAAGGTGCGCGAGCTGGACGACGCCATGGCGGAGGCGGATGATGGGGTACCCGTTGTCCGTCATCCGTTGCTGTCGTCCGTCGGCGGCGGCGAATCTGGGCGGTGGCGGCAGGTTTGGGGACTGGGGTACATGATGAAGCAGGGTGCGGTCCAGTTCTCTGACACGGAAGTAGCGCTCAGAAGTTGCCGGGGGATCTCCCTGACGGGTGGCGGCATCCTCGTTCCATCACGGGCGGTCCGAGTTGCTTGGCGGCGCGGGGAACGCGTCGATCTCCGACCGCCGCCGCTCCCTCACGCACATCACTTGTTCGCACACCGCCGCGCAGAGGCTCGCACAGTTCTGGTGGTCTCCTCCTCCTCCTCCGGTCACGGCCAAGGAAGGCATTTGGACGCCACCTGGATCGCGAAGCCGGCATCGTTGGGCTATGGCGCTGTGGCTCGGATCGGTAGGAGGGCGATGTTTGAACCTCCACGATGGGACGCCAATGGCGCAGAGATTTGCCATGAATCGTAGGGGAAGGTACCACCACGCCTCTCGTCCTTCCAGGAATTAGTAATCAAGCTTTTCATTGTGCCGTGTATCCGTTTCTAGTATTGATTGTTGCATTTCCTGTCTACTTTGCATTGGAGGGGCTAGCATGAGTCCTTATGCACTACTAGTAGTGCACAAAAAAGAATTGGTAGCATGAGACTCTGAATATAAACACAAATCTTTGCCCAAACAATGCATATATCTATATCCCTAATCTTTATATACTACTTGTATATGTCTATATCTACTCTTTTCTCTATTTTTTAGAAAACTAGTTTACACTTTACCCCCTGATTTGGATCGCGATTAATCAGGGGGCAAAATGCAAAACTGGTGTGAGGCACATCACGTATTCTCGCGCGCATCACGTATTCTCGCGCCGCCGCACAGAGCCTCGCGCAGTTTTGTGGCCTCCTCCGACGACGGCTACGGCAATGGCCAAGGTATTTGGACGCCACCTGGATCGCAAAGCCGGCATCGTTGCAGTCAGGGAGCTGGTCGTCCTTACCAGGAAGGCGTGGGAGCTGGAAGACGCCATGGCGGAGGCGGATGATGGTGTGGCATGGCAGCCGGAGGAGCCGGACTGCGATCCCGGAGCCCCGCCGGTGGAGGTCGCTGGGCAACCGGGAGCCTCATCACCTCATTTGTCAAGAAAAACGGAGCTTCAGAGTTGCACGGGTCATCGTACTGTTCCTTCTCTAGGTCCTACGCCCTCTTCGTCGTCACCTTTGCTCCACTTATCTCCTGACGCAAGCTTGCAACTCAGGTCTGAAAGATTTATCGTGGAGTGATGAAAGCCGATGTGAAGGTCACCTCGCTAACCAACTGAACATCCGTCTGCATGAATCAGGCAAAGCTCCATTGACGAGCTTATCTGCTTGTTGACAGTGTTACTTGCACCTTTCAGACAACAATGAAGCAGACAAAGAAGTCTATCTGTGTCTACTGTGACTGTGGTGCTGTGAAGCATGGGATCCTCAGAACTAGATGATTGACTAGCAGTCTTCCAAAATGATTTAACAGAGCTGGCTGTTGAAGGCCTAACAAGGTGTCCTCTGTAGTTTAAAAAACTCTTGCTTAAGAGGATGCTAAATTCGTTCATGTAATATTCTAATTTAGCAGAATCATTATGTTAATTTGCTAAATATTATTCACTACTCAACCTATTTTTAGCGGATCAAGAAACCGCTATTCATTGACACTTTTGAAGTGATGCATTATTGTTTTGCCCCTTCATTTTCCAACAGTGACGACGACCCCTCATACTGGTGCGGCGTGTGCTAGCCTAAAAATGGCCAAATGATCAGGCTTCTCGAATGCCTTGGATGATCCGGGTGCAGCATGAGTGATGGAACGAAGGTATGCCATCGAGATCCTAGACTTATCGATACGGTTTTCGACTTTTCTCCGCCAAAGATCAAATGACTTGACCGAGGCTCTCTAGAACAACAATGACAGTACAGGTGCTGTGAATGCCTTGCATCAGATTTTCAGCAATAAAATATTCAGGCCTGAGGTAGTTTCTCCAGGAAAAGAAGACATAACAATGACAGTTTGACATGCTACTCCATGGTGTCCAGGCGATGAAGCTGTTATATCTGAAGTGCAGGTGGCCGTGGAAAATGTAACAGCAATAACTGATAGCTAGGCAATGAAGATAAAGGCAAACAATGACTGATACGAATGCTGTCATTTGAAAGCAAATCTCAGAAGAATTGAAGTACGACATTTGATCCCCATAGCAATTTCCCTACCCTTTACAAATTATTTCCTACTGTATTTTTCTATAGAGATTTCTCTCTCAAATTTGACTGGCGGCGGTTCCTAAACTTTTTTCTTGCTGGTGTAAAAGAAATTATTACTTCTTTCATCTTTCATATAGGTATACGTACCTCCAAGTACAATCAATCGATAGCTAGTTTCTCGTTAGATATGAACATTTCTGTTGATGCCCAGCATAGTACACATCAAAGCACGTACGCTTCACGTCGTAGTAGAGGGTAACTTACGCTACAACAGAAAGGAACGCTTGTGCTGGCACTTAGCGGCGAGTCTAGCGAGTCCTGCGCTCGTGGCTCGCGCAGACGGACAAGGCATCACCGATCTCGCCGCTGCGCAGGACCACGTCCCTCCCCTAGCTCTTGGCTACTAGTCGGAGCCTGCCTTCTTTCTTGGACCAGTCCTTTTTGTTGCGTGCGATGCCTGCGCAGACTGAGACCTCAACTCCGGCGAGTTTGGGCCACTCTACTCTCTCAGTCTCGCGTTGTTTTCGCCTCTGGCTAAAGCTGAAATCTGCACCGCGGAAAAGATGCGCGAACCCCGTCCAGGCGTCGATGTCCACTGAATCAATCTCTGAAAGTCTGAGACTCTGAATGCCCGCTCTTGTACGAGGGACGGGGATAAAGCTCAACAAAGTTTGAACATCCGTGATCCTATCTATCTACACACACCCCAGGCCTTGGGGGGGGGGGGGGGGGGGTTTGAATCGAGTACGACTACCAACTGGTGGTGCTTTGGAGCTCGTCCACTGGTGGCCATGGCGCTTGGCCTCTTCGCCGCCGCCGTGCTGGCCGCGGTGGCGTCGCTCGCGGCCCACGTGGGGCTCAACTGCCCAATCGAGCCGGTGCCGTCGCCCCCGCCGCCGCCCACGCCGCCTCCCAACAACCTCCTCCAGGTTAATAACGACTCCTTCCTTCCTCCTCCGAATTCTTCTTGGCTTCTTGCCCGCCCGCTATTCTGGCTTGCCGTTTTTCATGGGCGTGACGCGCGGCGCAGAGGCTGGAGAAGCTTGGGGAAGGGGCGCTGGACGCGCCGGAGGACGTGCACGTGGACGCGGCGGCGGGCGGCGCGCTGTACACGGCCACGAGGGACGGGTGGCTGCACAAGATGCACCCCGGCAACTCGTCCTGGGAGCGGTGGCGCTTCGTCGGCGGCACCGGCCTGCTCGGGGTCACGCCATCCGCCGACGGCACCATGCTCGTCTGCGACGCTGACAAGGTATCAGCCAGCGCTGCTAAGTTTATTTGTTGTACGGAACAGAACAGAACAGCTCTATACGTGTTATGATGATGAGCAGCAGCATGAAACACGTACAGAAATAATTATTAAAAAAGGTTACCGTTGCATTGACTAGGGACTTTTGAGAGTTGGGGAGGAAGGAGTGACCCTTCTTGCTTCGGAGGTCGATGGCTCCCCGATCAGGTTCGCATCCTAATCAAATTCCGAAGCCAACCCCATCGTCCAGCTCTGTGAATTAATCCCTGCGGATGTCGTGTGCCTGAGCATTTGCTGATTTCAGGTTCGCGGACGCGGCGATCGAGGCCTCCGACGGCGCGGTCTACTTCAGCGACGCCAGCACCCGGTTCGGCTTCGACAGGTGGTTCCACGACTTCTTCGAGTCCCGCGCCACCGGCCGCCTCCTCCGCTACGACCCGCGCACGGGCCACACCTCCGTCGTGCTCGACCGCCTCGGCTTCGCCAACGGCGTCGCCCTGCCGAGGGACGAGGCCTTCGTCGTCGTCTGCGAGTCCAGCAGGTAATTGAACGTCTGAACTGAACCTTCACGGCTCTAATCATACGGCATCCATGAACGGAGAACCAACTCTGAAGAAGGAAAAAAAATGCAGGTTCAGATGCATGAAGGTGTGGCTGAAAGGGGAGAAGGCTGGCCAGGCCGAGACGTTCATCGACAACCTCCCGGGGTGTCCAGACAACATCCGCCTCGGATCAGACGGCTACTTCTGGATCGCCCTCCTCCCGGTCAGCCTTCCAGCCACTACTATTCTAGCTTCTCCCGATCATCGTCCATACCTACCGTCGTACGAAAAGCGTCGCACCTGACAGCTTTCGTGTTCGAAATGCCTGCAGTCGAGGTCGCCATGGCTGGACCTGATCACCCGCTGGAGCTTGGCGAAGAGACTCGTCGCCACGTTCCCGGCGCTCCTCGAGTGGAGCAAGTCAACGATGAAGGGAGCCATGGTGGCCCAGGTGTCGGAGGACGGCGACATCATCCGGGTGCTCGACGACTCTCAAGGGAAGGTGATCAACTTCGTCACCTCGGTGAACGAGTTCAACGGGGACATCTTCCTCGGAAGCCTCGCGACCAACTTCATAGGGAAGTTGTCCCTGGCACAGGTGACAACACAGGAGCAGGGCACAGTTTCTTCATAGAAAATTTCAGTGTTACCAACATCGGTTCAAACCAGAATAAGCCAGGGAACATTTCACTCTTTAGCATTGCTGTACAGTGATCGGCCACCAGCTAAGATTTCACGAGCTGTAAAAGATTCAGCAAGACTAGTGGACGAGCAGATGGTTCTGTTCAGCCTTCAGCTCTGCTTGACAGGGTTGGTTTGGTAGCTTTCAGGTGCTCGTCGATTTCAGCCAATGTCAGTCGTCTGAAAATTGGATCATCCTTCCTGACAACCCCCACCTGGAACAGTCGTTAGTAGTTAGTTACTAGTTTATTTTTCAGAGCATGATGGGGGGTGAATATGATAGCATATCTGCAGAAGTTAAAAAAGATAATTACCTCAATCTCTGTGGCTTTGAGGTCCTCCTTCAGGGCGAACTGCAATGCCGATACTGCCATCTGGAAACAAGAAGAGCAAAATAAAATTACAATGGGATTGAACCACCAAGCAACGAAACTCATCACATGGTTATACGTATGAATAGAAAGGTGACCAATTAGGCTATCTTGTGCGGAGAAATCAGCTCATAGACAAATATGATTAGTGCGGAGAAATCAGCTCGTAGACAAATATGATCAACAGCATTTAGTCCGACATGCTTTCACAAATTCATAAAGGACCCAAATCAGTCTATGCAATGATATTCCATAGGAAGCGTTAGAAGGGCCACCCAAAGCTTCAGCAATAGGTGTTTGAAGATAGATTAAAAAAAAAGTTCATGTGGATAACCAAAAAACTGTACTCCTGATTTCTACTATAATAATTTCCTGAGATACCCTGTGCTTCTATTGTTATAGGTCGCTCACTAACTCCTTTCCTTAAAGAATACTTTATTTGTTTCTGCAGCTGGCCACCTTATACTAAACTGCAAGTAATAGAACGCATGCTGTCATCATAACTCACAAGCACGGACTATGGAATAGTTAACACCCTCCTATATCATGCCTTAAGCAGAATATAATATTAGAGACCATGTAATAAGCATCTTAAATCAAAAGATTATGCTCAAGCTTCTTTAAAATGACATCAGGAAGATGGTCGAAGCCCAGTAAATGGTAGTGACAGGATGTGCTGCATACCAACATTGAGTTTACTCTGAGCTTAAACAACACACCTGAATGGTTTCTGGAAATGATAATGATGGATTGTTCTCCATTTTCTTCTCAAGAAAGTTGACAGCCTCCTTGTCTTTGTGGCCAGCACTTGCTGCCTAAGAAGACGACAGCAGTCAGCGGAGAAGTCACATCTTTCTGGTATAGAACATGTTCCTAACTTATGAGTGTAAAATGGGACCGTATATGTTTCTCCAACCAGAATGTTTATTGAGTTTAAAAATTATAAGGAAATTCTGTAGTTGCTCTAGAATTCATAAATAAACATGTCTATTTTGCAGATGTCAGAATTACCCAAAAGACATGCATCTGACTTGCATTATGATTTGAATGAAACACAGCAAATCGATGAATAGCACCAAATCCTTGAATAATAAATACCTTGTGGCCTAAGAAATATCCAGCAGGATCACATGCAAAGAGCTGGGGAGTTTCTTTTTCATCATCAATGCCCAAGATCATGGCAACTGTAATTGAAAGTAGAAAGTACTAACCAGTAAGATATAGAAAAGAAAAGTAGTAAACCATGGCCGGAGGTTCCACCACTCCCATTTTGTTGAGGGGAAGGAACACTGCCCTAGATATATAAGTCTGATTGCACTAACCAACTCCAGAAGGTCTCTTGGAAACATACTGGGTGCAGATCTGTGCTCTGTCTGCAATCCTATGAGCAAACAAGCATATGCAATTGGTTACATGCAGAACATTCCAGTGGAAATAAAGAAGCATGACAGGTTATGGAACGAAATTGGGCATATCTATAACTTAGCAATAATGAAAGAGAATATTACAAAAAGTAAAGAACAAACATAATTTGGTTGGTGACTGCCCCTGACTACCTGCAGTTAGTTGTATGATGTTTGAAATTCACAGGGCCCACTTGCACTAAACATTTTTGCTTAAACTCAATAGCAGGAATCAAAAGTCAGACAAAGCACAAGCATAAATCACTAGAAATACGTTCGAGAGGAGATCTCATTGTCCTCTCATACCTCCAACATGACTCTGAATGTGAGTGAGATTTAACTAGTGTGCAGAAGAATTATATCAATATTATCAAACAATTATAGGTATTGTCAGTGTGAACTTTTGCTGCATCATCTACCTCCTTGAAGTCAATGTTTACCATTGTGCCAATATGTCAGGAGGCATTTCATATCCCCATTTGAAACGAAACTCTGCAGCTTGATTCCTTGCTTTATGAGCTAATGTCATTCCATCACCTGTAACGATGATTGAAGAAATAGCTATCACTATCATTAATCTAAAAAAAGCATACAAAAAAATAATTATTATTGTGTTATTTTTCTTATGTACTCTTTGGTGCTCTGCTACAGGTCATTCCAGTTATTTCAAATTTCAATGGTAAATTCTAAAACCATGGTAGATATTAAAATTAATGGCGTCCTATGTAACTCCAATGTGGTACGGAACCAATAGTCCAATGCAATTGTGATGAGCAACAGGGATATAACAAAATGGCAGAGCAATCTTACTGCAGGCAGCGTCAAGCTAGCAATCATGCATTGGATACTCATGAACACAATGCAGAAATAATGAATCTCATCAGTAAAACCAAACTCATACGAGTGTTCTAAGGACAATAACCAAGAATTGACCCCATACGATTGATGTGCATAACTTCAGACTATCAAATCGAGTATGAAGTAAAATCAAATGTGATTACATCTGAAATGCAAGCCCAGGGAGCTCCACCAAAACATTACTAGGCGAATAAGAGTTTAAATCTTCAGCAAATACACTGCACTAGTTTCAGACGCCTGCATGGACAAAACAAATAAAGAAACAGTTAGAACACTAGCGCCACGGGGCACGCTGCAATACGCCGTAAAACATCACCCACAAAACCGTAACAAGTTGCAACGCATCAGCATGAGCATGATAGCAACAGCTGAAATGAATCAGATCGCATGCAGCGCATACATTCGCCTAAGTGTTCGGACAGAAATAACAAGCGAAGCAAGCTGGTCAGGTCACCTGCGATCCCCGTGGCGAGCAACCCCACCCGCTCGGTGATCGGGAACAGGCGCGAGACGCTGGCCGTATCCAGCAGCTTGTCCTAGAAGCAAGCAGTAAAGCAGCATGATCGACTAATTAACCAAACGCAAGAGGCTACACTTGAGCCGATCGCTGCCCCGAGCGCGCCCGGCCAGCGGCAGCGCACTCACCTTCGGCGGCGCCCTCGCCCTCCGCTGGCCGACGACGCAGACGGAGTCGGCCCCGCGCACGCCGACGGAGGTGACGCCCGCCAGCCTCACGGCGTTCCACGCGTAATCTGCGGCGGAGACGCGGAGAAGCACAGCCGGCGTGGTGGAGCAGCTTTGGGTTTTGGTTGGGGGCGGGGGTTCTCGTACGCACTCACCGACTCGGTAGAGGCGGCCGTCGGCGGAGAAGAGGGTGACGAGGCGGTCGTAGGAGGGGGCGGTGTTGTTACCCCGGGCGAGGCGGCGGGTGCTCCCGCCGCTGGACACCCCCCGACCGCCGGCATCGGTGTCGGCGTGGGTTTGGGAGGAGGAGGAGCGCGCGCAAACGGCTGGCTGCTGGTGGAGTGGTGTGCTTCTTGGGTTCCACGAAATTACGGGAGGTCGCGTGCCAGCCCGTTCTTCGTGTCATGCAGCCGGCCTCTAGCCTCAGTGGACTGGGCCGTATTGCGATTGAAGAGGCTGGCCAGCATCAGTTTCCTCCAATTTGGCTGTCGTAGGAAATCACGATCAGCTCAGGATTTTCCACACCATCGGAGCGGTTGGAGCAGTTCATGGAGTCACAGTCATCGTGCGCAGATATTTCTTCGAACGCCAAATCGAATACCAGCAGCCTGTCACTGTACCAGCCTTTCTCCGTCAATCGCATTCATCCGAAATTATTGGGGTTTTCGGTCGCGACGAGCAAAATAAGCGCACGATGCGCGGATGATTCGGGCGGGGATAACCGGAACTGTGGCACGATCGCTCGCGAGCGACACAAAGCTATCTTGAAGGCCGGCGAACACTTGACTCCCCCCGTGGCGCCGTGCCGTGGCCGTTCTCCAATCTCAGGTGACCTCCCCAACGGCGGGCGGCAGCAGGCAGAGGTCGCTGCCAGCCCTCGTCACCTCGCACGCCAATCCCTCGCCCGATGCGAGCACGCACCTCGCGGGGAGGGGGGTGGGGGGCGTCGCTCTCGCCGGCGCGTCACTGTTCGCGCCGCCGTCGTGGGCCGCCACCGCCGAGAACGACCCTGTTTTATTTTTAAATAGACCACGTGGGCACGGTCGTCGAATAGTAGGCAACGTCGACACGTAGAAGGAAGAGCAGGAACGATTGCTGTCGAAGCGTCGAGAAATCCACGGTCGCATAGCCGACCAACGGATGCTCACCGATTACCTCCGTGCCCCTGTCTGACGCAGTGAGCCAGTGACGCTGTTCTTCCGGCGGGGAAGGAACCCGGCGAAGTAACGCAGCAGAGCAGCGGAGGAAACGCTCCGGGCTCCTCCTCCGTGTTTGTCTCGCGCTACAAAAACATGGCCTGCCGCGCCCATACCATGATTCCTGCCCCCGAATCCCGAAGCAGGAACTCTTTTTTCATTTTTTTCTGAAAAAGGTCCCGGAGCCGGAAACTCTAGAACTGTCCAAGGACGGCCCGCGGCCCCAGAAAAGACAAAAGAGGACCCCGGGGGGCCGTACTGTGGGCTCACATGCACACAGAAAAGGGTAGGCTATGCTACGGGCCTCCGACTAGCCGTTGCAGCCACGGCCGGGCCGGACGCCGCGTGCCGCCGCGCCGCTGCGCGCGTGGCCGCCTGGCCCTGGATCTGGCCTCGCCCAGGTGCCCGTGGGTTCCGAGGAAGAAGAGCGTCCCAACGGCCACACGTGGCGCGGCACGAGCCGGCCGGCCGGCCGCGGCGGCCAAGGCCAGTGTGGAACCGGCCGTTGGGACGGCGGGGGGTTTCGGGACTTTTCTGTGCGTGAACAGGGACGGGATTCCGGCTCGCGCGGGTCCGCTCACCGCGCCACCGTCGGCAGGCTGACGGCGCGATCGAAGCTGGATAATCTGATGTTACGGGCGGGGCTGTGTGATCGACCACGTCTAAAAACTGCGCTAAAAGTTTGGTGAAAAGGGGGTGCCCTGATGGTGGCTAGGATAGGATCATCCAAAGGTGGAGCGACTCCATGTGCTAAAATGGACCAAACGGGAACGTCCACGTCGCAGTTCTTAGAGCTTTGGACGGGCACGCAGCGTCTAGAGGTTACCTTGCATGCAATACTTTAAGTTGGGCAAACCGAGAGAGAGGGAAAAGGTCGCTGTGTTTCTTGGAACCTAACCTAGATGCACATATTACTCGTAACAGGGGCGAGGGCGCGAGGCTAGATCAGAGAAGACCCTAGTGCCGGACTTCATCATTTATACATTGGTCTCAAAATTTTCATGCAAAGCTTTAACAAACAACACTATAATTCTATTCAGGAGAATTTCAAGATCTTGTTGCATCCAAATGCATTGTTCTTTTTTTTTTGTTTTTTGAAACGAGATCCAAATGCATTGTGGTTTGCTCTACGTATCATTCCAACATCTTGCTGCCTAACTTCACAAAACCTCTCTATCTAGGAACACAAAATCAAGCAATTCCATGTCCTAACCTATCACTATTATGAACAACTAACAAAGCATCTCGCAAGCTTTCGGGAGTAGGCAATGTGGATGGTGACACGACGTAAAACAAATGAATGGAAACAGCGAGGGCCAAAGAAAGATGCCAACCCCCCAAACTCCAGAAGACATCAGACAGCACTGTACCAACCCAATCTCACTGGGAAACGCCCGGTTAACGAATCGAACAAGGCCACAGGTCGACGCCACCACGCGCACGGCGCCTCGCGCTTATTCTCACCGCCCAGGGGCCCCACACGCAGCCGGCCACGCCCCCAGCCCGAGCCAGCTCATCATTTCCCTCCCCGGGTCGCCACCACACCACCTCGCGTCGCCCTTCGCCTTCCTTCCCCACCACGACGCACCACCCAACCAAATAAAAACTCGCCGCGCCGCCCCGACGCGGCGCTCCTCGCCTCCCTCCCTCCCTCCCTCGCCGCGAGTCAAATCAACCAAGCCATCCGCCCGCCGCCTCCTCTTCCGCGCATCGGCGATCCTTCCCGCCACGTCGGAACCCTAGCGGATCGCCCATTCGCGCGCCCGCCCGCCCGCCGCCATGGACGAGTTCGCGCGCGCGGTGGAGGACGGGCTCAAGCTCTCGAAGCGGCTCGTGCTCCCGGGCGGGCTGCCGCCACCGCGCCCTCCGTCGGGGATGGACCGCACCGTGTCGGCGGCGGCCGCGGCGGGGCCCGACCCGCGGCTGCTGCCCACGGCGCCCATGGCGTACGCGGTCGTCACCGACCCGGGCGCCGTCGACACCCCCGACGTGCCCAGCTACCAGCCCTACGTGTACGGCCGCCTCGACCCGCCCGCGATGATCCCGCTGCAGATGAAGGAGGTCGACCTGGCCATCGACTGCGCGCTCGACGCCGCGCACGTCACGCTGCGCGCGCGGTGGTGGCTGCACTGCATCACGCGCAGCCGCGAGTGCGACGTGCGCCTCGTTGTGCCCATGGGCGAGCAGGTGAGCACGATCGGGCTCCTGCTCTCTCTTCTGTCGCGGTTTGGCATTTCGCATTTTCCTTTGTTTTGTTTTCTGTTTCCGTTGACCGGTCTCGTTAGATTCTGTTTGGTGGGGATTGAAATGATTGCCGTTGCAGTGTAACTGGAGCTGTTTGACCAGCGTGATTGGGGGGCCGGTAGGCCCATGGATTTTGTTGGTCGGTGTATGGACATTCACCTTGGCTTGCTTGTTTTATTTACGCATGTTATCTGTTATTTAATGCTGTTAATTATCATCATGACCATATGGCTTACTTGAATGTTTTTTACTTTACTGTCGCCTATGATGTTGGACTGGCTGGTTGCAATTTATAATGCAAAGTTTGTAGATTCCGATTTTTTAGGACAGAACACTGCACGAGATTGACAATGTTTTTCTCATGTGTTTTGATTGATCTTTTTGTGGTAAGGCAACTATCTGTGATTGTTGGTTTGCTTTTTAAACTACAAATATTGTTGAAGCTTGATTCATAGATTATAGATAAGCAAAAGGAGTTTCTTCACTTACAGTTATAATGGAATAGAAAATTTCAGTGTCGATGCTTAAGCAATCAAAAGTAATCCATTGCTTTGTCCAATGGAAATCAAACACTAGAAGTGATATGTTGGTTCTGCAGAGAGGTAACCTGTTTTGGATGACAATAAACCTGTAATAATTTAAACATTCTCACTCAGAGAGCGCAGGGGTTATCTTGCATTCCCATTTGGTCATATGTTGCATTACTCGGATCTTAATTAAGCATCTGGCTGTATTTTTGCTGTTCTTTGGACATCCACTAAGCTTGTACCTGTTTTGAAAAAGAAGAAGATCAATTTGATTTTGATGCACTTCTAGATATAAATAAATAAACAAACAAATAAATAAGAAAATGAAGCACTCGCATGGACATTTGTTTCATTGTTGATTGAGATTCTGATCGCTCAAATTTAAGAAAATTATAGGTACATGTAATAAAGATCCTCCTTATTTCGTCATTTTTCACTAGACAATCAAGTATTGAATATCCTCTGCATACGTATATTGTGAAATGTTTGTACTTATTATCTTAGCTACATCAGTTTCCATGTTTGTATTGGTCTCAACCTAAGAACGGTTTGGCTAATAGGGTTCAATTCTAGGCGCTGAGGTTACCATTGGAAGAAGATCATATAATACTCAAGTAATTGAAGTAGAAGACCGCACTGTGGAGAATCATGTAAATATTGAGAGTGGTGGTCTTTTGAAGCCCCAATTGTTTTTGTTGACAATATCTCAGGTATTTGCTACATACTTACACATCTTGTGTCCCTGGTAATTGGTTTTTGATTACTGGAAGTGTCATCACACTTTGCTGATTCACTGCTTCTGCCTTATTAATCAAGGTTGAGGGTGGAGCAGATATATATGCTACATTTCGATGGTCTCAGAAATTACTATATGACAATGGGCGCTTCTCTGTCGACATACCTTTTCGTTTTCCTTACTTTGTCAACCCGCTACCAAAAGTTTTCATGAAGAGGGAAAAAATTCAGTTGACTGTTAACAGTGGTTTCAGTAAAGAGGTTTTATTGCAAGGAACAAGCCACCCGTTGAAGGTGGTCTTTAACTTCTTTATTATAATGTTTTGATGTGCATTTGGGAGATTAAAACCTCTTCATATGTTTAATATTCTGAAATTTTTTATTTCTGTTTCAGGAAAAGGGTAGGCAAGGTGATAAATTGTCTTTCATGCATGAAGCTGTTGTTGAGAATTGGTCAAGCAAAGATTTCAATTTTTCATACAGTGTGAGTTTTTTTCGCTATGATATTTCTCGGTTAGCTCCCTATTTCCTTAAGAATCTGTCATCTCAAGGCATCTTAAAGGAAAATTATACATGCAGATGATGAACTAGCTTGTCATAATACTCAATAGCTAAGAATCTGTAATCTTGCTGAATCTGCTTCCTGTTTGTGTAGGTTTACTCTGCTGATTTGTCTGGTGCTGTGCTCGTCCAACCTGCAACATTGCGTGACTATGATGATAGAGATATGTTCTGCATTTTCCTTCTACCTGGAAGTGGCAACAGAAAGGTTAGTCGCTGCTACTTGTGACATTATATTCCTTGAATGAGATGTCTGCACTTAGAAAGTTATCTATTTTAAGGGCAAGGACATCAAGCTGATGTAGCACTTTTGATAAGATGCATGAAACTGATATCATGAAATTCTTCTAAATTATCACTCAACTCTGTTCTCCTTCCTAAGATTAGTGCATATGTTGTCATAGCTTGATATCTGGCTACTTTGCAAGTGCGTCACTAAAGGAATAGACTATGGGTACCTTGGTACCTTTTTAAGTACCTATTTGGTTCATCAACTTAGGGATTTATCTCATGTCTCCTCTTTTATATGTCAAGAAATATGCCTTCCTGGTCCTTTATCTCACATGAGATATTTCAATAGGTCTTCAGAAAAGCAGTTGTGTTTATTGTTGACACAAGTGGAAGCATGCAAGGAAAGCCTCTTGATAATGTCAAGCATGCGGTGTCTACTGCTCTTTCAGAGCTTGCGCAAGAGGATTACTTCAACATTATAACATTTAATGATGAGCTTCACTCGTTCTCCTCATGTTTAGAGCAAGTAAATGAAAAAACAATAGCAAGCGCGACTGATTGGATGAACTCAAACTTTGTTGCGGAGGGCGGCACAGATATTATGCATCCGTTGAGTGAGGTATTACATTTCGGATAGCTTGAGTTGGCAGTTATTTTATCTTATAGGATCCTTTTGTTTTGTTATTTATACTGTTACTTGTTTCTTGATTTAAGGCAATGGCGTTGCTATCAAATGTCCATGATGCACTTCCACAAATATATCTCATTACTGATGGTTCGGTTGATGACGAACATAACATCTGCCAAACTATGAAAACAGAGATCACCAACAGAGGATCTAAATCTCCCCGCATTTCTACTTTTGGACTAGGTAATATTTTGGAGCACTTCCAATCAAAACTCTGTTCTTGCAGTACCTTAAACTCTACACAAGCGGTTCTTGACTTGACTAGACTCCTTCCTGTTTTTCTTTAACCTACCACCTTCTCATAACTTTGTATGCAAATATTAATTCCCTCATGAACAAAAATAGCTCAGAATTTGAAAAAGGATTTATAACTACGGCGATGTACTGATTTATAACTGTTCTGAGTCCAATCATGTTTTATTTATTCTTTCATACATATTTTTTAAAAGTTCATCATTGATTAACATTGATGGTTTTTCATTTCTGTGGATGGAACATGTTAGGATTGCATTGCAACCACTATTTCCTGCGCATGCTTGCGTCAATTGGCAAGGGACATTATGATGCTGCACTTGAGACAGGTACTAGTGGTTCTGTCTTTGCGATTATGATCTAGCTGCATGTACCCTTGCCATCGTCAGTTGGTTTTTTGGCGTGATTGTTCCCATTTTGTTGATGTATTAATATAAGCTGTGATCAGTTCTAGCTATATGTACATTTTGTTGAGCTTTTCTCGACCTGTACTCAGCTTGAACCCAATTTTGTTGAAGCTTTTTGCTTTGCAATCTGGGTTTTCAGAGCTTGCTAACTCTTTAGTCCTTCTGCATTCTATGATTGGATTTACATTTGCTGTATTTTTTTGTTACAGTATCTTGTGTATATTATTGTTTCTATTTCATAAATGAAATCCATATTTCTGAATCACCATTCTGCCTTTTTTGTATGCATACATTGGACTAGCAAATATATGGTGTTAACTTGGTTTTGTTCTGAATTTATTATCCAGCATCAATTGAGAGCCGTATTCTTAAGTGGTTCGGGAGAGCATCAAGTACAATTGTGGCAAACATCTCCATTGATGATATAAAACATCTTGATGATTTCGAAGTGAGTTTTTGCGTGGTTCAGTTAGTAATTACTTAGTTTTATTAAAGTTTATGTTATCAGCTTGTGCCTTTGCTATTGGCCATTCTTGGTAGCCAAAAATCTCATTGCAAAGTTCATGATGCCTTAACATTTCATTATGCAATATCCATTTTATATCATGGCATTACCTGATTTTAGATAGTCCAGCCCAATCTTCCAAGCAATGTATAGATGGACAAACTTGCCTTAGTATGCTTATTTGTGGAGATGCAGATGTTGAGACTAAAAATTCTACTATTAATCTGGGAGACAAATTTCATTTATGTCTCTAGTGTTTCTACAGCTTAGGCCACTCTTTGCTAATTGTTACCAACTTATTCTTTCAATAAAACAGTTAGCAATATTTTTAATGCTGGGTTGATGGCTAGTCAGAATTTTGCAAGTTTTGCGGAACATGCTATTTTGTGTTGTCTAATTACTGTGCCTTTGTTCTTTAGGTGGACTCTGAGTACATTCCAGACATTTCAGCGAAATCTCCTTTATGTGTGTCTGGGAAATATCATGGAAAATTCCCTGACACAGTTATAGTTAAAGGTTACTTGGCTGACATGAAGGAAATCTCGATTGAACTGAAGGTCCAACATCTAAAGGAAATACCTCTTGACAAAGTAAGATGATCAAGCTATATTTATACATTGTGTTCAAGACTTCTAACTTGGATGTCCTACATTTCAAACTACACTCTTTGACTTAAATCTGACAAAACTCCATGCCTTCTTGTCCCAAGCAAGTTGGAGTAGGCTTCTAAGGCGTCCAGAACTAATTTAGAGGAAAAGAGTTTCCACAAAACCACATGTCCTTTACGACACACCTGTTGTAAATCTACACTTCTAAACCCTGTTTCACCTGTAGGCTGTTAGTCTGGTGACTAGAATAGGAAATCACTAAAAATGCTTAGTTTTAGACATGCTTGTGAAAGAATAGATGTCTTTGCGTGTTCGAGAAAAAAAAAGAATAGATGTCTTTAACAAAAAGTTTTCAGGAGGAAGTACTTTCGTGATAGTATGGTAGAAATATGTTTAGACCGATGAAATTTATTGATTCATTAAGCGACTTTCACAAGGACATCAATTTAACACCTGTGTGATTCAAAGCTTGGGATAGTCTTTATCAAAAAGTTTCCAGGAGGATGTACTTTCATGATAGTAAGGTAGAGATATGTTTGGACCGTGGAATTTATTGATTCATTAAGTTTTCACAAGGACATAAATTTATGGATTTCAGGTGTTGACTACACAACAGATTAATCTTTTGACATCAAAGGCATGGCTTTCTGCAGACAAGCAACTGGAGAGAAAGGTGCGTTGTAAGTCAGATAAATGATTGTATTAGATTTTCTTCGCTTTACACTCATCTTTGTAGCATAATTTTACACTTCGATTATACATTGAGGAAAACATGGTTTAATGAGTGAATTAGCCTTTCATGTCATGATCATGATATGGTGTAAAATTGAGGGGCAAAGGACCACCTAACCATTTTGATATGAGAGATACAACTGATAAACGAATCTGTTCAACTTCATTCTGTTTGCCAAAGGCTTCTAGTTTACAGAAATGCTTTAAGGACATACCGCACAACACAGCAAAAAGACCATGAAGTTACCTTTACATAATGGTTTATCCATTTACTCTAGTCTACTCATTTTTTGAATAACGCTGGATTCTTCTTAATCTTGCAGGTGATTAAATTAAGCATACAAAACGGTGTTCCGTCAGAATACACAAAGATGGTCTTACGTGAAACCTATCTGGATAAAGTAGATGCAACACAAAAGGTAGGTCCAACATGATTCTTCGACGACTATCTGTTTTCTCTTCTGGTGTAGGGCTTTCATGAAATGGACCTTTGATCACATGCTGATGTTGCTTTAGCAAATATATAGATCAAGAAATGGGCCTTATTTCAGAAATGGAGGCAACAATTCTAGACATTAACTATTTGTTGATGTTAGCCTGTGAGCTGCAACTGTAAATTGATTGATGTGAGGGGGAACATACAGCTGAGATTTTGTGTACTTGAACAGGTGAAGCAGAAATTAAAAGGAAAGAAAGGCCCGGATGAGCGACATATCCCTCTTTATGGGCTGAAACTGGGATTCGGTGACAAAGACGCTACAAGGGAGAATCTTATCACAGGATTTGGTGATGTAAGACCGGCAGAGAAATCCGTGATACGGAGAAAGGCAAGCGGCTGCTGCAGCCGACTCGCGGACTGCTTCTGCTGCATGTGCTGCATCAAGGCGTGCAACAGGATGAACGACCAGTGCGCCATTGTGATGGCGCAGGTCTGCGCGGCGCTCTCGTGCCTCGGCTGCTACGAGTGCTGCGCGGAGGTGTGCTGTGGAGGATCCGAGTCATAGTAGGAACCCCCCGGGCGTTGTGTTTTGTATTGTATGGGAGGATTGGAGATTTGGAGTGTACATAATAGAGTTCGCGTAAGCCTGAGGGAGTAAAAATACTATGTATATCCGCTTGATAAAAGACGGCCAGTCTCGGTTGTACATTATCCTTGTTACAACGTCGAGTTCAGACTGGTCAACAGCTCCTGTCTTTAGGGTGTCCAAACGTTCAAATTAGCTTTGCTAGATGCAAAAGAGCAACGGCACCATCCACAAAGTAGACCTGGGCAGATCTAGCTTTAGCGAGTTCCTTGTTTTGTCCAGAAAATTGTTGACAATGTACTGATAAGATATCTCAGCCTGTCAGCTGGGAGTGGTGGCTCTCATGTTTGGTGCGACTCGGGCTGACGATATGCACGGCCCCGCCACTAGAGAAGTGCAAATACGAGTCTAGGCCACGTGCAGCGCAGTTGAACTACGTGCTAGAGTTAAGAGGAGAATCATATATGGTTGGGACCAAATGGCCTTTCAACATATTGCAAGTTTGTAACGCGCTCCACATCTGTGGCCCGTGGGTCTGAGATCTCGGCGCGGAGGCCTGTGGGCAGGCAGGGCAGCCAATGGGAGGCCGTCCGTGCGATGCGAAGGCCCGGGACAAGTGTCACGACAGCGTGCACGGCCAGGGCTCCCCGTGTCGCGCTGACACCTGTTTGTTAATGACCGGTTCCTCCCCGGCTAAGCACCCGCACCCTCCTCCGGGATTAACTAGCGATCCCCGCGAAGATTAGGTGCCCCCGTTCATTACCCCCACGAGACTCCGCCCCCGCCTAATTGCCGGCGATGATCTCATGGGTCCGCGCGACCCCCGACGCGCCGGGGGAATAGAATAGGGGCCGGATGGCTGGGTGCGTGCGAGCCCACGTCGGCCGCGTCGGTTCCGGCGCCGCCGCGGGAGGCCATTGGCTGCTGCGCCCGGAACCTGGTACCCGCTCGCGGCTTGGGATCTGGCCGCCGCGCTGTTGGACTCGAGCTCCTGCCCGGCCCGGCTAGCTTCCATGATCCTTCTGCTTTGCTGGGCGCCGGCCGGCTGGAGATAGATGCTGGCCTTTTCACTCTCGTGTTTGACAGTGTGCACCCGTGCCTTGTTTCTAGCCAGTTGGAACAGCAGAGCATGAACGGCGATCGCAAATGCACCTACGCAACTGTGCATCATACCTCTGTGTGAACACCGTCGATCAGCAGATGCCGAGACATGGGGTCGTTGGCATGTCAGCTACTACTATACAGAAGTCACCGCGCGCGGATGACACGTACGTAAGCCGGTGCATGGTTGATGTATGTGCATTGTGGGGTTGTGATGGCGAGATTTCTCTCTCCATAATCCAGCTCTGCTTGTAGAAGTCTATGCGACTGGAGAGGACGGTGCCTATGCATGTGTTAGCTGGTCACAGTCGCTGGACCAGATCGCATAATCCTCTGTGTTAAAACCATCTTCGAGGGATGTTAACAAGGGATGTGCATGTTACAAGTTGTAAGGACAAGGTTTCTATTTCCATCGCTCTAACAGAAGCCTGCCCATATATATAGTATATAAACACAAGGGGTAGTCTTCAAAGTTCAAACACATGGTTGAGAGCCATTTTTCTCAAATGGTTGAGAGTTATTGGCTCTTTTTCATTTTTTTTGTCAATTAGCTGAGGGTTTCCTACTCTAATTTGGACAAATCCTCGAGGGGAAAATGAATTAGCAAACTCCCCAACCAACTGTTCTAATGAGCTACTGGCAAAAAAAAGGTTTGGCTATTTCTAAAGAAGATCAATGTATATCCACCGTCCATTCGTAGTAAGCACTCTGGAAATGTTAATAATCTAATGGCATCCCAGATGGATCCAAAGCTAGAGAAAATACATAAACTTTCTTATTGATTGGGAAAATAAAACAAAACTCCCTACGATGCAATCTTTGGTGAAGCCAGATTACAATATAATTTTGTAAATTTATATATACTAACAGCCACTTAAAAGTGCCGTTGTTAATATAAAAATATGATTATATTTTTAAACTTAGGGTGTCAAAACTGTATGCATTTAGAATACTACATGCATAGAACAAGTACACTTTGGCCAAGTTGCTCGGTGAACAGTACGGACATATTTACCAGTTAAATTAACGTCCCATGTATATGTAAGCACGTAACTGGATGCAACTGTGCAAATTGGCCACTACGCTCAATCTAGCCATGGGTTTCCGTGGCAGACTATTGGCTGGCTAACCCTATTTAAATTCACTGGGTAGAGGACCCTGGTTGCACCCAAGCCACTTCACACGGCTTTTCCCTCGCTCCATGGCCATGCCTCTCTGCGCCATGGAACCTCCCAATGAATATGTAGTAGATGCATAATAAGCAGGCGTCCTCACTGACCAATCAGAGGACACCTTCCAAACTCTGCAGGAACTGATCGAGCTTATCTTACCTCAAAGCCTAGTAATTGTTTCCGGGAGGAGTAGAGGAGCAAGAAGCTATGGGGGTAAGCTCATCAACAACTGCAAGCTAGGTTTTGATCCACTGATCGAGTGGCAGTTCGTTCGTCCATCCACCATGTACCTAGTCTATGTTCGTTCCTCTCTTGTGTTTCACGGTTATACTTTTGTCTGTTCTCTCTGCAGATCATAAACTGGATGCAGAACCGCTTCAATGGTAAACAAGAGAAGAGACGATCCGAGGCCGGCGTCGGGAACTCGGCTCGCGGTGAGTGCTCCGTTCCATGCTTGTTACCCTGCGTTCGTTCCTCTAGCTTCGTACTCACGCGAGCTAGCTCTTGAATGCATGCGATTTCGACGTTCGTCAGCAGATGTCCCTGCTGTCCGAGAGAGCTGCCGCACAGAACACGCTCGCGAGGAGAAGAGCCCTAACGGCGACTGGCCGCAGGGCCTCCTCTCCATCGGGACGCTCGGGGACGAGTCACCGCCGGATGGGGGCCCGCGCGCGTCACAGGCGGCCGACGTGCCGGACTTCAGCATCGAGGAGGTGAAGAAGCTGCAGGACGCGCTGAACAAGCTGCTCCGGCGCGCCAAGTCCAAGTCCAGCTCCCGCGGCTCGGGCGCCACGGACGAGGATCGCGCCAGCCAGCTGCCGCTCGACCGGTTCCTCAACTGCCCCTCCAGCCTCGAGGTGGATCGCCGGATCTCCCTGAGGCACGCGGCGGGCGACGGCGGCGAGTTCTCGCCGGACACGCAGATCATACTGAGCAAGGCCAGGGACCTCCTCGTCAGCAGCAACGGCGCCGCCATCAAGCACAAGTCCTTCAAGTTCCTCCTCAAGAAGATGTTCGCCTGCCGCGGCGGCTTCGGGCCTGCGCCGAGCTTGAAGGATCCAGTCGAATCAAGAATGGAGAAGGTAAAACTAACTGCGCTAGCCATCCACGTACATACAAACTACGTCATTGTCGTCCACAAGTTTCGGTTCATCGATTATCACAGACCCTTCATGTAGTCATGTCTTTCGTGTTTAATTGCGTACGTGCGCGCAGTTGTTTAGGACGATGCTGCAGAAGAAGATGAGTGCTCGGCCGAGCAATGCCAACGCAGCGTCATCGAGGAAGTACTATCTGGAGGACAAACCAAGTGGGAGGAGGATGATAAGAGACCGTCGTCATGAAGAAGAGGACGACGACAAGGGCTCCGATAGCTTTAAGTGGGACAAAACTGATACAGACTGTAAGCATACACATTTACTCCATTTCTGCCTCACATTGATATGAACACAAATAAATAGGAATGCATGGAAAGCATCTATAGCATTGCAACGAGCTCGAGCTGCCAGTGAACATGGACTGAATGAAAATTCTTACTTGTCAATTTACAGTCATTGTTCTGGAGATTTAGAGCGGCATGAGTCTAAGGTCATTATGGTGTTCAACGTGGTAAGTTACATATATACAAACCCTGAAATTAACAGAACCAATGGTCGTGTAAAAATCAAAATTATATACGATTCTGTCACCTCTCCTTCAAAGATGCCTTTTTGCTGCTGGAACTGAGATTTGTGCATGGTCCGTTTTTTTTTTCTTTCACAGCTTGTATGTGATGTTCATGACGCGGCGGAGAATTCCCATTAGTGTGGTGCCACAATAATCCCTATTGGAGAGGGTTCAGTTGAACGGCGATGATTCGATCAGACAGCAGGGTGTACTACTGAATGAAGATCACAATCCAAACGTTGGCGGGCTTGTTCAAGCGCAGCACTTGAGCTAGCTGTTCATAGGAAGATTTTTGAGCCGTGTTCCACTTTCCTTTTCTTTCTAATCTCCAGATGCCAGATATGTTAATGTTCCATATACTATTATCCTAAATATATATACTAGTTCATTAGTTCGCCTATGGGTTAAGAAAAAGTTTCAGTAAGTGGCCCATGCATCTCTAGAACATGATCTTCTTCCCCATGAAGCACATGATTGCATCAAAATTATATACCTGAATGTACAGAAACAGGCACTGCAAGTAGGGTTCTTGGAACATGTTAATTGCCGAAACCGGAAAGACAGGCTGGTCCTGAAGGTGCATCCCAAATCTCCATTGGCGCCAGGATCAGGGGCAGCTCCCCGGCACACTCGTGTGTGTCT
This sequence comes from Panicum hallii, assembly GCF_002211085.1. NCBI lineage: Eukaryota > Viridiplantae > Streptophyta > Magnoliopsida > Poales > Poaceae > Panicum > Panicum hallii. The sequence continues at coordinate 54,353,253 of NC_038043.1, forward strand.
GTGCCCAACCCCGGGGAAAAAAAGGCGCCAAGGAGTGAGTGCCAAGCAACATTGTACACCTTTGGCAGATGCCGAGATGCGCCATTGAATATGTGCTCACTACTCACTGTAATCATATGCATTTTTATAGATATTTCCAGGCTTGCAGATGGTGCTCAATGCAATATGAATATAGTAGTGATAGTAAGAGTACATAGAGTATAGCTTTAAACTGTGCTTCTACCTTCTTTTAGATGGCTTCTTAGGAGCTCCTCTCTGCTGAGACATTTGGTCTTTGTTAGTAATGGGAAGGATCCTTGGGATCCACGAGATAAAAGGTTGCCATCGGAAGCCATGACCTTTTGTTTAGTTGAGCTCATGCAATTCTTTTTCTCGGTGCGTGCCTGGCTGTGCAAGAATGTTTGGGCAGGGTAGAGACACCCATCATGGACCATGCATTCCCGGATGGCTCGGTCGATGCGCAAGAGTATCGAGAGATGGGCGAACTGGGGTGTTCTAGGAGAGCCGAGAAGCTGCCGCGATGTGGTCCTGAATCGCGTGTCGCCTTTGGTTAAAAGATTGGGTAGTACTACACCTTTCTTTCTTTCTTTCTTTCTTTCTTTCTTCTTCTTTTTTCTGAATGAATGTGAATCTAGCAGACGGTCAACTCTGAGCATGTCGTTCGTATCAGCGGTGAATCGGCGAGATATTCAGATAGGATCACAGCTATATCACTCTGGGAACTAGGAGCCCGGCTTTGGGATTCAGATGTTGACTTGCTGTCAGAGAGTAGCATGCTGATGAAGATCCTGACGAGGATGTGTCGCAGCGAGTTCTTTTCGGCATCAGATCTGGTACTAATATTCTCTAGTGAATTTGACCCGAGCTTGTAGGCGTAAGCTTCTGGTGGATACACAATTTAAATATGTTATTACGGTGTTGCTGATACACGAGTTATAATTTTATCTGCGGTGAATCACCGAGATATTCAGTTGAGTACAGGTTGGGGGTTCAGATGTTGACTGGCTGCTGAGAACTTAGGAGGGAGCGAGTTCTCTCTGCTGAAGATTTGGTATTAACATCTTCTCGTGAATTTGAGCGAGTTACCGTGAGGTAATTTGAGTGAGTTGCTAGGCGTAGGCTTCTGATCGGTGGCTGCGTGGCTTCAAAGGATGCATGTTTTACCTTAAAAAAAAGGATGCATCCAGAGTGGCTGACTGGGAAAAAAAGGATGCACTGTCTCCACAGATTCCGTGCAGACGTGTTTGTGTTTGCTGTTTTCCATTATCTAGGGGGAAAAACTTGCTTGAGATTTTGCTAGAGAAGGCACTTTGATACTCCGTACTGCTGCCCTACGATACAAGTAGCCTGTCACGGCATTGCTGGGCAGGGCGCGATACTTTTTGGCTTGATTATTGTGAAGAGGAATCATTTGTACGTTCTCAGCGTTTTCTTGTACTTTTGTTTTCTTCATTACCATGTGTTTTATACTCTTTACTGTTCATAATACCAGAACCGTTTTGCAGGGCAAGCCGGGACGGTCTCTAAATTTGACGGTGTGCAGCTGCGCTCATGCAAACTTTTCTTGTAATTTGTACATGGCAGATTTTAAACTTCCTTTATTTTTATGCTTCTGTATTCAGCAATATTGCCAAACTGATGCAAAGAACGCCGCTTCCCAGCCTGGATGACAAGTGCAGCAAGGTTGTCCTCCAGATCGCCCTTCCATGGCTGAAATAGTGAACATGGGCAGTCCTCAAGCTAAAGTTGGGAGCAGCTCTGTTGTTGCAATTAGCACGGCCAACTAGCCAAGCCAGCAACTAGTTATTCAGGCAATTCCAAAGCACAGTACAGTACTCGCTTCAGTTTACATCGATTAGATGGACAGATGCAGTGTGGCAGCTTAGCTTACTCAGTACCTCGCAAATACAATCGAAACTTAACGCCAAGATCAGGGAGTGGCGGCGAACTCAATGGCAAGGACTCGCGCGACAGCGGCACCGCACGGGTCCCTAGTCCATCGGCACCCCTCGGCCAGATGGACTCATCACATTTCACAAAGGTGGCCAGCCGAAAATATACAACCACCATCCGGCCAAAGGGCAAGTCAGGACAGGAAAGACAGGAAATACAAGAACAGTAGAAAAAGAAAGTTCAGCCAGATGGTCTTTCAAATTCAAGCAAATTAACCCTGGTAACAGTAACTGGTACACTTTTGACTAGGTTCCAAAAACCTCACAGGCAATAACCAGTGACATACGGAGCAGGCATAGTGATGCAAAACTCTGGATAAATTGGGCCGGTGCAGCGTCCATACCACACATCCGGCACACAGCAGATTTCTGCAACACAGCATGAAGATCAAAGGTTAGACCAACAGATCAAAAGCACAAAAGATAATGTAGGCCCTGAGGTTTCACAGCATTCAGGGCAGTAAAGATTACAAATGGAAGAGAAATGCACGACAATAATATGGGTAGACAAGCAACTTCTCGGAAACAAAGACATCCAAATAATGTCACTGCAGATGTATGAAATTTGGAGGTTCACGTGATGGAAGACTTACAGATCTTGTTGAAGGCAACAATGTCACAGCTCTGGACGTACTCGTTCACTGGCTCAGCGCACAGATGGTCCTCGATCAGAGTGTCAACAGAGACAAGGTCATCGACAATAGTCATCATGATCTGCAGCTTCTTGATGCCATACCCAACTGGGACAAGCTTGGCTGCAAAAGGGGTAGTAGGAATACATTTCAGAAACCAAACTACATGGCCAAACAAGTTTGACAGTCACTAAACTTCGTAAATAGGAAAACATGTGAGTGGTAACATACAAGCACCCCAGAGCAGTCCTTCCATCTTGACACTCCTTACTGCTTCCTCAAGCTTGGCCATGTCAGTCTCATCATCCCATGGCTTCACGTCAAGCAAAACTGACGACTTCCCAGCTGACAAGGTAAGTAAATGTTAGCACCAGGATTAGAAGTTCATGACTCGTGATTATGAAACATAGCTCCAACAGGTGGCAGCAATGTATCAATACTACGGCATCGACGGTTCATCTTTCCAAAAAGTTGTCAACACAGAGATAGATGAGAGGATCTGACATACATTCTTTCTTCTTGCCAGAAGCCTTGACAGCTGCAGCACGCTCTTCAGCAGCCTTCTTCTCCTCTTCAGTCTCCTCACCAAAAAGGTCAACGTCATCATCGTCGTCGTCATCGGCTGCAGGCGCAGCCTGCATTCAGAAAGTACACTTCAGTGATCAAATGGAGTAATACAGGGGATTAATACCAGTGTTAAGAGGAAATTAAACCAAAACAATGATAACTTTCATCAACAACAGTTTAAGCCCGTGATCAGCAGTTCATCACCAAATTGATTATGTGAGCATTCAATACTACTTGATAATTTTTGGTAAAAGAAAAGGAAACAGGACAACATTAAGGTCATTTGATAGCTTACAGAATAGAAGATCAAGAATTATACCGCTGTGTCAGCAACATCAGGTGTTGATGCTGATGGAACAGCAGATGACTCAACCTTGACACCTTGGCCCTCTGCAGTAACTCCACTGGAACAAGTACAGACCATTAAGCACATTCACACCTCACAATGCTCAACAGGACATGTAGAGAAAAAAGGTTAGCACAGGTGCATACCTCAGCCTCAAGAGTGCATCAATGTGACTGAACCACCTTGCGACATTGATATACTTGGATGAGGGAGCAGCAGAAAAGGAGGAGTAGACAGCCAAGTCATCCTTGGAAGCTTGGTAACTAGACAAAGATTAATACAGTGTAAATTCAGTGTAAAATATGTAACACGGATATGTAGGGTAGCCCCAGTCACATACCCAGTGATGTAGCTGCGAGTGAGAAGGTACTCGTCAAGCTTTTTAAGCCCTGCCTCAGAGTTGACGTTAGCGAAAGAAACCGCCATCTCCCCTCAAGAAAGTTTCACAAGTGATCTGTGGGCACAGAAGAGAGTGCTCTTAGAACAACTTGAAGAGCCCGATCATGATAAAAGTCTACCAATGAGCAATACATTAAGCATACTACGTACTGGAATGTAAAGCATAACCATGAAACAATTAGTTGTCAATATTTCTTGTTACAAAAGTTGATATTTAACCTGCAAGCAGCCCTAAACCCTGATCCTAAACCTATTCTGAAGCGACATAACTTCAGATCAGAGTTTCCTCAACAACTTATGTGCACCATGCTGCAGAGCACAAGCAAATACTCAACTAACAGCCAGCTTATCCGAACAGTATGAAAAAAGACCCGTAAGTGTGATATCCAATAGGTCACTAGGACAAGCAGAATTCTATAGCATCCAGGACAAATCCAGGACCCTAGAACTAAACTCAATCCAACCAATTATCCCAGGTGCGGACCCAGCATGGAACACGGGTGTACACATGTACACCCGATAATTTTTCCAAACAAAATCGAATCTAGTGGGTAAAAGATCGTAACTGGGTCAGATCCGAATACGAATAACTTATATTAAGGTTTGACGTCCTCTGTTTCGCACAGCAGGAAGGGAAGAGAAGGGGAGGGCATACCTGGTGGCCGCGGAGGTGACGACGGCGCCGAAGGGGAGACGGGAGAGCAGCGCGCGGCGGCTGCTGTGGAGCTGGGGAGAGGGAAGACGAGGGTGCTAGGGTTGGAGCAACACTTTTTATATTGGGGAGGCGTGGGATCGGGCTGGCTTGTTAAACGGGCCTTGTCCGGGCCGCCGGCGTGCCGTGCCACATTAGCGGCCCAAGAACGGCCTGATGCGCCTTGTCGCGCCCAAATACTCGTTGAATTTGCAAATAGGACCCAAACAATAGTGGTGGATCGTTTGCTAGTTGAAACTCAGCAAGATGCGCATGGTTAGGTCGTCAGCCAAACGGGACGGGACGTCTCAAGACTGTCTGGTTTCCTGCCAAACCCTGGCGTGGTTTTCCACCCAGCTGACCATCCACACGCACTTGTTTTCTTTTTCCAGCGAGTTGGCCAGACCACTCGTAAGTTTCTCCTCGAGCCCGTACGCGCATGATTTAATTCTTTAATTGGTGACTAAATCGACCTTGACCCCGTACGTGTCCGCACGGGAGGGCGCGATTAGTGAGGGCGGGCACGTGATGATCCCCGGTGACACGGCACGGCGCCTCAAATTCAGCTCGGCGCTAGCTTTCCCATGAATCTGCAGGCGCCGCGTGCACGCTTGCTGAGGCCACAGGTAGAATGCTTAAACAAAAAACATTGTCAAAACTCGCGATCTCCGAGGTCTTCTCGAGTGGAAGTGCTGGTGTTTCTTCGCTCGAGGCACCAAGCAATCTGCATCACAGGAGATGCAGGTCGTGGGTTGGGGTGTACGTGCCCCCCTGTATCAGAGACAACTAGACAAGACTATCCCGTTGCATCTTCGATGCCCTCCTTCAGCCCACGACATACCGGGGATCCTTTCCATATATAAGCATGTGGGCAGCTTTAGGTTTCAGTAGAATGTTGTTTATCCAAACCGCTAGCAGTTGGTCGTTTTACAGCTAATCATCCATTTTCCATCGACACAAACTCAAAGTGAGAGGCGTGCTGTTATCATTTACAATTAGTAATCAAGGTGGAAGGTGTTCCATGATATGCTTTCAAGTTTCTAGCATAGCAGTAGATGCTCATTTACTTTGATATTGTTAAATCGTCTATTGGTATTGTTAAGTCTTATATTGTCAAAAATAAATCTAACCATTGGCTTATCATTCACCAATTGTCTGTTGCGACTAAACATGAAGTCAATAAACAAAATACTTTTCTCCAGGACCTTAATTATTTTATCATAAAAGTTTTGCCTTTTTTTTATGAAATAGGAGGGGTCCCCCACCCCTACTGGTTATATACTAATTAAAGAGAAACAAACAAAGTTCCAACAAAGGGTTTCATGAAACAAAGAAAATAAAAAAGATTATAACAGAGCTTCTAGCCATAAAGGAATTGCTTCTTTGTGTTTCGCTTTTGCTCTAAGAATAACCAGAGCAAAATCACTCTTAAAGTGCCTCCTATAGGCATCAGGGTGCGGTTGTATGCCTCTGAAGATGTAATCTAGTTTTAGATTAGAACGGAAAAATGGTATATTTAGTTTTAGATTGCATAATAACTTATAGATGAATCACGAAGTTAGCCCAAGCTTGGTGGTTCCATTGGCATTCCTAAGTTTTCCATTTGGCATCTCATAGTTAAATTCCCTAGGCAATCCTAGAAGATTTATTCGCATGCCCCAAATGTTTAGTTTATCCATGCATTTGCTAAAACAATATCCTTCACAATCTTGGAAGATTCACTTATTTTCATAGATGCATAGTGCGTCACGAAATAGATAATTTCAAAGCAAATCTTGCATGCCACTCAGTTTGGGCTCATCTCGCTTGTCCCATTTGCTTTGTTTTCTCATGCATTTCTGTCCAATTTCATCATTTGGGCACGGAATCCTGGTCACTGTTCCCTTTGTTGCGTTCCTCTGTTCCGTGGCAACGGCTTTTGGGCGTGGACCTAACAGTTCATCGCTTCTCCACGTCAAAGTCTCCGCTTCCGTTCTTCTTCCACTCCACTCCTCCCCTTGAGATCCCACCTCTCCTCCCGTATTTCTATCCTACTCAACTCGGGTGCTCCAGTCAAGTGCCGGTGCGCCACGAGCACGCAGACGCGCGCAGCAAGCTAGGCAGGGGCACCTCCTCTCTTGCCGCGCGCCACGGACGACGCCAATAATGGCCTCCTCGAGGCTCGCCCACGTCGTGGTGGCCTTGGTGCTAACGTCGTGCGCCCTCCTCTGCGCCGACGCGTCGGTGCACGATTACACCGGCGAGCGGTTCGTCGGCTCCAGCAACGCCTTCGTCCTCCACGGCGGCAGCGAGGGCGTCTACGCCACCTTTAAGGCCGGCGCGTTCATCCGGTGCGTATGGACCGACGGCGGAGGATCGATTCAGTGTTTCTTTGGGTTATCGGGGAGGCGATTGCGAGTTTTGACGCTGTGGTTGCTTGGTCGTTGCAGTTTCGAGAAGGTCGCCTTCAGGAGGACGCCGGAGTCCGCGGCCGCGGCCGAGGAGGACGGCAACCGCACGGCCACGGTCACGGCGGTCATGTTCGAGGCCGGCCACCGCGACGCCGTCGGGGGCACGGACGTCTCCGGCGAGCGAGCGCTCTGCTGCACGCCGGACATGGCGAAGCTCGGGGTGTGCACCGAGGGAGCGGTGATGCACCGCGCGTGGAACGCCACCGGCTGGCCCAAGGTGCTCTCGGCCTCCTTCCTCCCGGGCGGCCTCGAGGCGGCGTTCCCGGACGAGACAGTCGCCGTGTCGCGCACCGGCATGTACACCCTCCTCTTCGTCCACTGCGACGCCTCGCTCACCGGCGGGCAGGTGGCGGCCGCGGGAAAGACCATCTGGAAGAACAGCCGCGGCTACCTCCCCGGCCGGATGGCGCCCCTGGTGCCCTTCTACGGCGTCATGTCGCTGGCGTTCGCGGCGCTGGCGGCATACTGGTTCGCGCAGTACGCGAGGTTCTGGCGGGAGGTGGTGCCGCTCCAGAGCTGCGCCACGCTGGTGATCGCGCTGGGGATGGTGGAGACCGCCACGTGGTACTTGGACCTCGCCGAGTTCAACGAGTCCGGCGTCCGCCCGCGCGGGGCCACGTTCTGGGCGGCCACCTGCGGCGCGCTCCGCGGCGTGGTGGCGCGCGTGCTGGTGCTGACCGTGGCCATGGGCCACGGCGTGGTGAGGCCCGCGCTGGCGGGGCTGAAGAGCGCCAGGGTGGCCGGCCTCGGCGCCGCGTTCTTCGCCGCCGCGGAGGCCCTCGAGGTCGGCGAGAACGTCGGCACCGTCAGCGACCACTCGCCGTCGCCGGCGAGGAGGCTGTTCCTGGTGCTCCCCGTGGCGGCCCTGAACACGGTGTTCGTGTACTGGATATTCAGCTCACTGTCCAGAACTCTGACCAAGCTCAAGGTGAGTAGCACTGAGGCATCTCAGAATGTTTTCTTCAGGTTTCTTCAGTGATCCCAACAGAATTTCGAATTGTAAATCCATTTTTCTGTAGGCGAGACGGATGACGACGAAGCTGGAGATGTACAGGAGACTCAACAATGCATTGATCATCGCGGTGGCCGTGTCGCTCGGCTGGATCACATTTGAGGTAAACCACACCAAGAAACTTGGACACCCCCTTTTTGTGTAAGCAGGAGTGTGAATTCATTCAACCACCATTCCTGCCCAGTCGCTCACTGCTTTAGAATCGCACCGTTCAGCGTCTGTTCTTAGCAAAGACGACTCTATTGAGCACTGCGCAGCCTCAGCCAGAGCCTGACCCTTCCTGTGGAACCGTCGATCTTGCAAATTTTTCTTTGGATCTTTGCTCAGAATGTTCAGTCCGTCACTCCCATCAACCCAGCTGCGACTTTTATCGATCTGTCGCGGCCACTGCACTAAATGTTCCCAGGGTATATGATCGACAGCGAAAGAACATTTTTTCTTGTAATTGAGATAATTCTGAATTCTAATGCGCATGGTCTAAGTTACTGATCAGACGATGCCGTGGCCTAAGGGTCATTTCCCTGACCAGAGAATGCTCATCCTATTCAGTTGCAAAAGAAAACGTCATTGACAGTGACAATCTGAAAAATTGAAGCGGTTACCAGACGGCCTGATCATCTCAATGCGCGTGCAGATCCACTTCAAGTCGACGGAGGAGTACAACGAGCGGTGGCGCGCGGCGTGGGTGATCCCGGCGGTGTGGCAGCTCATCTCCTTCTCGCTGCTCTGCGCCATCTGCCTCATCTGGGCGCCCTCGCAGAGCTCCACGAGGTAAACTGAAGGCTGCTGTGGCTTGCAGCGACATCACCCAATACACAAGAGGGCATCATAATACTAATGGCGGCGGGCTTGCATTTTCAGGTACGCCTACTCGGAGGAGGAGGAGGGCGAGGACGTGGACCGTGACCTGGAGGACACGCGGCCGCTGATCAGGCCCGGCCCGCTGTCCTACGTGGACACCTGGGCGATCTCCGTCTCGCAGGACGCTACCAAGATCATCCTGCGAACGGACTCCGGCGTGTACGCCAAAGCCGCCGGCGACGGAGGCAAGCGGGTGTAAGCTCCAGGAGCTGAGGATGCCTGACGGTTTCGTCGTAAGCATGTTGCGTTAGAAACTACTTAAAAAAAAAGCTTCCCACACACTGTAGCACGGAGGAGTTTGTTTGCACAGGGGAAAGGGGAGCGAAGGGGATTCTGCCATGGCCGTAGCAGTTGCTGCTTGTACAAATTCGGCACTCGCTTCTTGGATAATCCTGTGGGTGCACTGCAACAACGCTGCAATTGCAGAGAGTGAGCAGCATCTGTCTCTGCATCTGTATCAGCTCGCGTAGCTTCAATGTCCGTCTCGCACGGAAGCCTGCTGGCCTACCGCGCGGGAGGATCCGCCGGTCAAGTAGCCCGGTGGAGCGCGCGTGCGGGGCGGCGCCGCGCCCATGACCGGCAGCGGCGGATCGTGCAACGATGCGTTCGTTACTTCGTTTACCGAACCTGAATACGTGTCTTGTGCCTACTGCATTCACTCCCCCTGCGCATAAATTTCCGCGTGAGTTCTTAGCATCTCCACCGCCGTCAAATTGGGTCATTGACTCATTTCCATGATCACCTGATGGTCTGTGTTTCATTTACCAAACACCACCCCAACTAGCCGTTTCCTTTTTTTTTTCCATCACCACACAAATTGGAGTCTGAAACTAGGCACGCAGATGCAGGCATGCAGCAACGTATTCATTCCCCTTCTCCATGTCCTTTCTTATTTTTTTTTCTTTGGCCGAATTAGTCGCACCTGTGGCGAAGTCATCGTCTTTTCGGCGTTTGGTTCCCCGAGCACCGGATCTTTCATCAGTGCTCCGAATAGAACTCAGCTGCAGAAGGATGTCTGGGCCGTGGGTTTGGCACGGTGTTAGAAAGAAAGCGGGCCGAGCCCAACAAAATACTATGGACTTGGACCATGAGGTCCAATTAAATTTTTATTGCGAATTGGTTGGGGTGCGCCAGGCTCGGGCTGTAGTGCAACGCCCGAGCGACACTCGAGGGCCCCAGTGGCAAGCCACTGTAATGGACCCTCCCCCACAAAAAATAAATTTAATATCGAAGTGGGCACATGGCCCACATATCAGATATTAAACTGATAAGAACAGATACTACACTTGATCTTAGCCAAAAGGCCGAGAAAGGTATGAGTCGCTCCGATGCCCTGGGTCTCGTTTTATAGATCTCCTCCGGCTCCGCTCGCTCTAACCCGCCAAGGTGGTACTAAACTGAAGCACGCACAGGCACAGCGCGCAGCGCATCGCGTACTCTTTTCCGTCACTTGGGCCGTTTGGGCTGGCAATTTGGCGGAGCGTTAGGGCCCAGGAATGGTGGTAGCCTGTCCTTCGTTTGCTTCCTCGCACCCCAACTCCGTCGCCGCCACAGCGGCGCTATTTGGCCGTGCCGCCGCCGGAGTTCGTCTCTGTCCCACGCCGTCCTCCGTACTCCGCTTTTCTCCAGCCGTGCACGTCGACGAGGGTGAAGAGCATCCGGGGCGGGAGGGGAGCACTGAGCAGGAGCCTGGGGGCTGCAGCGGAGCGCCGGAGCAGGCCGTGGGGCGTGCGGAGGCTCTACGGAGAATACTGGGGCCGCTACCACCTCGCGCTCGTGGCAATCCGTGACGCCGTAGAGCCCTTAGCCTCCTGCCTCTCTGACCTCTCCATCGAGTTTAAGGGGCTTGGCTCAACAGGTGCTAACTGTCTGCCACTGGAATATAGTGTTCTATATTTGTAGTTCTGTATGCAGCAGTTTAACACAACGACATGCGCCTTAAACATTTAGGTTAAGAGCCGCAACACCGTGATCGATGTAAGTTTGGGTGGTTAGTTGTACCTATCTTAGGTTACCTGCAGTAATTATCTCAGTATTTGTCCCAAATTTCCCATGGTCGGCGAGAGGTTTCAGAACTTGGTTCTCTATTCCCTAGCGAGAATTTTGTTATGTTGCTTGTTCACCTAGTCTTAATCTAGATGTACTGCTGTTGAGAAACTTCTATGCTAGCTACATGGTTTTTAGTAGTATCTGAAGGCTGAGTCTCTTGCTTCAGAAGTGACTTTGGTAGTTGGTACAACGTATAACTTATGGTTTATAGTGATTATGTCTTTTTTTTTGTTTCTTGCAGGAGTGTTTGATGTAATCTGGAAGCTGTGACCTATTATCTCTCAGTTGGTCCTTTCCATCGATATATCAAGTAATATTTCTCCATGAAGTGTAGTTTATGCACAGTTCATTCCTGCTTCTGCTGCTACTGTAAATGTAAGGAGGGGGTCGGCTTCCCTCGTCTATGCGCCGGGCAGTCCAAGGGTTCCTGCGGCTAGCCCTTGCAATCAGGAGCTCTACCCCCCAGTGTTGCGTCTTTCCTCTCAGGCCTGTTGCTTGAACAGCTCAGATAATGAGGAGCCCAGTCGGAGTTCTGCTTATGTTGATTATAGAAGCCAGTGTCTGCTTCCCTCGATCACGCTAGCAGTGGGGACTTCAAACTGGGATGCTGCCAGAAATATAAGCTTCAGGGAGTGTGTGAGATTATATGGGCCATCTCAATCAATTGGTCTGTTTGCATTGCTTGTGCAGTTGTTCTTACCAAGGAGAATCAGAGAAATCTGGTGCTTGATTCAGAGCATTGTTGATTATTGTGGAAATACCGGACAGGAGTTGTTTGAGTTGGCTCCTATGTTGGTCAGCAAATTGGGTGGGTCAATGACGCTGTTACAAGTTTATGCTGCAGTCATCCGGATTTTGTTAGAGTTGTCAATGTTTGAGGACGCTCTTCTCACTTACATTGAGGCCAAGAAGGTTGGTGTTGAGCTACGTTTGTGCAACTTCTTGCTGAAGTGTTTAGTCCAGGGGAATCAGATCGTGTATGCAAGGAGTTTATTTGATGACATGAAGAGTTCCGGTCCTTCACCAAATGTCTACTCTTATTCAATTTTGATGAGTATGTATACACATGGAGAGAGGTTATGCTTAGAGGAAGCTTTTGAGCTTCTTCGTGAAATGGAAACTAATGGTGTGAGACCGAATGCTGCAACCTATGGAACTTACCTCTATGGGCTTTGCTGTTCCAGACAGGTAACATCTGCATGAGACTTTCTCCAAGATCTTTGTCAGAGAGGGTGCCCTTGCAACACTTATTGTTTTAATGCCGTGATTCATGGTTTCTGTAGTGAGGGTCAGGTTCACAAAGCCATAGAAGTGTTTAATGGGATGAAGAAATGTGGATTTCTCCCGATGCCCACAGCTATAGCATATTAATTGATGGGTTTTGCAAACAAGGGGAACTATTGAAAGGTTATGACATGCTTGATGAAATGGCAAGAAAGGGAATCAGTCCTAACCATGTGAGTTATAGTTCACTTTTGCACGGTCTTTGCAAGACTAGAAATGTTAATCTTGCGCTTGGGATTTTCAAGATGCTTAAAGATCAAGGTTTCAAGCATGACCAGATAATGTACAGCATCCTTTTTCATGGCTGTTGCCAATATTTAGATCTAGATATCGTCAATGATCTTTGGGACGACATGATTCATCATGATTTTGCTCCAGATGTTTATGATTATACCAATCTGATCTATGCATTATGTAGACATAGATACCTTATAGAAGCATTGGAAGCATTTGAACTCATGCTTGAGAATGGGGTAACTCCCAACATTGTGACATGCACAATCCTAGCTGATAGCTTTAGCAAAAAAGGGATGATAGGTGAGGCCTTCCTATTCCTTGATAAAGTACATCAGTCACTGGGAATTGCCCCCAACCTTTTCACATACAAAGTTATTATCAAAGGCCTTTGCAAGACCAACAAATCGGACAACGTTTGGGAAATTTTTGCAGACATGGTAAAAAGGGGACATGTTCCTGATGCTACCCTCTACAGTATTATTATTGATGGTTTTGTGAAGGCTTTGGAGTTGCAGGAGGCTTTCAGGCTGTATCATAAAATGTTAGATGAAGGGATAAAACCTACTATTTTTACAAATACTAGCCTCCTAAATGGGCTGTGCCATGATGATGGACTTCCTGGATTTAGGAAATTGATGAGGGATATGATTGGGGAGGAACTGGTACTTGACAAGATTTTGTGCACATCTATTATTGCATGCTATTGTCGACGTTCAAATATGAAGGCCGCCATGGAAATGTACAAAAAAATGGAAAGCTATGGTTTATCACCAGATGCTTTTGTATATACTTGTCTAATTAGTGGTTTTAGTAAAGTTCGTGCGATGGATGGTGCTTTCTTGATGATGAAAGAAATGGAAAAAAGGAATATTAAACCTACTGTAGTAACCTATACAGCAGTCATAATTGGATACCTTAAAACAGAGGATGAGAAACAAGCTTTTAAGACGTGCATAAGTATGCGTCGGGCAGTCATTGTTCCGGATGACAAGCTGAGTTGTATATTGGGCCTTGGCAATGGCAGGGATGATTCTGATTATTATTCTTAGAAAGCAAAGGATGTAACATAGATTATCAAACAGAGCTTTATGAACTTATCAAGGGGCTCCTCTGTGATGGTGATGAGCTCACCTAGTGTGGAAAAATATTGGCTACACTCTTTTCCTCTGCTTCCACACTGCTATCGGATGAATAAGAAACAGAAATGAAGTAACCTGAAAGTGACAGTTTAATCCATGGACAACACCTGGAGGGTGCAATCATTACAGGTAGCCCATTGCTTTGTGCATGTGTCTAATATAGGATATTAGACTGCATTTTAGAAAATCACCTTTTTTACCTTATCAAAAGCCAATTTAAACTTTGGGTCGCATCAGTTCATATGTGTCATCTCCATCCTTGAAATTTGTGCTGGTTTCCTAGTTTCATATTTATAAAGATGTCCGCTAGTCAATTATTTCCTTCCACAACTGCTACAAGATTCGTTACATTCAATCATGCTATTAGTTCAAAAAACACTTTCCTGTAACTTTACTATCTATACTACTCGTAAAGGCATGAACTTGGCAGATCTGTAAGATTGCAACAATCCATTATCCATCAAATAAATCCAATGGCTGAAATTTAAAGATGTTCCCCACCTGAAATCATTACCATTCCATTAATCAGTTTAGTGCTTGATTGGTTCACCTTCCCTGCATTCTCATCCTCTGCGAGAGAAAAGAAAAATTACATTCTCTCTGGCGTGCCCCCTTGGGATTCTGTCTCCTGTAGGCTGACATGTAATCTCCCTCACTGCTGCATAGAACACTGCGCGGTGGCTGAAGCTGCCACTTGGCTGAAGAGGCAGCATGCTCCAGGTCACCGCTGAAGGCGCCACTCTGTTTACAAATACATTTATAAATATAATTGTTTGGTAGAATTCGCATGAAGTTCGTCATGGTGCCTATAAATATGCCGCAGAAAAACTTAAAAATGCATTGATATTATTCTGCCTGAAGGAACTTAAGTCTAGGAATCAAAATGTTCTTTCTGTGAAATGTTCACTTACTGTGATATATTCCAATACTCTGCAGCTTAGGCTTTTGAGAAGCATCAAGCATGGTTGTTACTCCATTTGTCCGGCCTATTGATTAGGACTTCAGAGTTGCAAGCAAAGACCAACAGCAGTCTATGGTTTGAGTTATCTGCTTCCTAGACTGACCATCAACCAATCTGGAAGGTACAGAAGCTCCCTCGACCTATACCACCAAAGGTACAGGTTTCTGCTGGAGACTGCTGCATGGTTTCCGACCAATTTGGCACATTTTACATATGTGGCATATAGAGATCCTGGGAGCTGTGTCACCTGTGGAACATTAGGGGATGCATCTACAATGCTTTGGTTAGGAGCACTTATGCCCAGTTGTTTTCGAAGGAGCTGTACACATACTAAGGTGCAGAATTTCCCCATCTACAGCCAAGATCTTGCTTGAAAGATATCCTGGATGATTATTATTGTTCGGTGCAGATGTGAGCTGTGTTCCTTCAGAATATGGGCAATCTGGACTGCCAGAAATGAAAATGAAGCATGGCGTGAACGGAAGGAGTGTAAGCTGCTGTCAAATGGGTTTGGGAGGCAGCTGCAGACTCGCTGAGTATGATGACAGCTATGCCAATCGAAAAATAAGAAGCAAGATGGTGAAGTGCAGTGGGGACCACCAAAGATAGGGGAAGTGAAAGTAAACACAGATGGGGCATTTTCTTTGACCAGCTCATTCACAGGGGCGATGAATGTCATCATTTGAGAGTGCAGGAGAGGCCCCTCGTAGGCTAACTCATGCTGGCATGATAATGTCCTGATGTGCTAACGGCGGTGATGCTCACTTGCGGGAACAGGAATGCAAGGTGCAGAATTAGTTGAATCTGAATAGGTCCCGTCCCGGGGGTAAGGGTTCGGGGGTTTTCTCAACCTGCGTGAGAGGTCTTCTCTTAGCAAAAATCTGAGGGCCGTCATACCTCCTGCAGGCCAAGTTTTTTTTTAATTCCGGTGAGGAAGTGGCATGAACAAGAAATAAATAAATCAGAAATAAGTAAACTCTTATGCTGAAAGAATTCCGAGCGACGGCAGTAGCTCTCCCGTCTATACGTACCGCTAGCTGACGTGTGTACTCGGGCTTCTGGTTTTTACCGTGCGTGATGTCAACATGCTCTTTTTCTCCAACACTGGTTGTTTTCCTTGCGGCATGCATCCATTCTGGACCTCTCATTCAGCATCCTCATGGGCTATGCCTCCGCACGAATCGTTAGTGCCCGCTCAATATTTCCTTGACTACTGCCGGCCCAAAAGCTAATCCTGCTGCGCCATTGTCTCTCCCTTTTCCCCTCTTCTTCTATGTAGGTTCCGCAACAGCTTTTATAATTTGGTTCGATACCAGTGCGATCCCATCACCGGGCGCGGCGAAGCGCGCTTCCTTACCTAGTCAGCATCATCATGGTGTTTTCATTATTTCAAGATTTAGTCTGTGAAGTCCTTCAAATGACATGGTAAATGCTTGTGCTCAATAGACATCATCAAGCTCCTCGGCCCTGTGTTTGATAACCATCTTTGTATTTCCCCATGTAATCTGTTTAGTGCTATATAATAAAAGCTGAGCTGGGCCTGTTTCTTAAAGAGAGATTATTGAAGTCAAGCTTTTGCATGATCTTGCTTCTAAAATATATAATCAGGAGCGAAGCTAGAGCATACAGGATCCAAGTGCACACCTCAATATAGACATGTAAAAGCAATCCTGTACCTTGTAAAATTTAGATGCTAATCACTGAATCTTTATTTTTCTCTTGAGCCTGTTTCTTTGCCCTGTATGAAAATCCGTTTTCGTGTTTAAACTAGAAAACTTGGGCGTGGCAAATGACCTACTAAATAATTTTGTGTGTGGTCGAAGAGCTTTAAAATTTGATGGAGAAACTATACAGGAGTGCGTGTTTAATCGAATATTTGTAATTGTACCTCATAATTAACTTAACAATTAGTTAAACAACATCTATGCACAATGGGGCTATATATAGGAATGTGCAATCAAAATAAAAACAATCTTTGGTATTATCCAGCTTACAAATGTCGTAGTTGGACATGTAGTGATAAAGAAGAGGTACAGCATATATTAAAAAACTGAGATACTGGAGAAAGACTAAGAGAGATGAAATTTGCAGACTTTCTGAAAGCCCTATTCATTTATAGCTTGATCTCTCTTGGGTATCTACTTCATTCCATGGTATGTTCTTCCATGTCATCTTTGTCTCTCAAAGTTGGGAAATGGTGTTAGTTTCAGCAGCTCAACCTCAAATCTTAAATAATAGTTGATATAGTTATAGCAACTGATACTTTACCAAAGACAAAAAAAATGAGAAATTAGAATTGAAACTATATAATCTCCAAATAGTGCATAGCAGGGAACTATCATTGATGCAATCATCATTCAGCATAAAGGTTCATGATAGTTATCTCTGCAAATTATCAGAAAATTATATTAAAAATAAACCGAAGGTCATCTAATTGCAAATATAAAATTTGACAACAATGATTTATTGGCCTTCTAGAGATGTCAAACTTCCATACCATCTAGTTTTAAGCCAGCAATCCATGTCTCTGAGTTACTACTGAACTAATTATCTTAAGTTGTCGTAATGTTTTGTCAAATATCTAGATAACCTATTTTCTGGGGAAAATTGGAATTATACCATCAAAAGATCCAAACTTTAGATATATACTATCAAAAGAATCAACTATAAATATATACCATCAAAAGATGACACTTCTTAGAATCCTACCGTATCTGTGAACTCCACGTTACTTATGACCATGGTACCCTAGGCTGAGCGTCTTCCTGAGTGGGTAACTAAGCTTATGTGCAGTGGCAGAACTCTCTTTATTACGCAACAACTAAAGATGGCAACGGGTATGAAATATCCGAAATATCCGCGTACCCGAGGATACCAAACCCGGTGGGCGTGGATACGAGTCTGGATCTGTGCCCGCAGGTACGGGCGCGGGTACAACTCTAAACCCAATGGATATTTTCTAACGGGTTTAAAAAAATGATACCTGAACCTGCAAACCCGCCAGACCCGCTGACATGTGGGCCCGAGTACCCTTATATATATACGAATTTAGGGTTTCACAATTTCACTTCCCAGCGTCCAGCCGCCTAGGCTCCAAGCCGCCAGCCCTCGGCCCCTGTCACCAAGCCATCCGCCGGCCGCCCCCATCCGTCGGTCACCGCCCCTCCGCCGGCAGCCGCCCATCCGCCGGTCGCCCCCGTCCGCCGCTCATCCGCCGGTCGCCGCACCTGCGCCGGCCACCGCCCATCCGCCGGCCCCTGTCACCAAGCCGTCCGCCGGCCGCCGCCCGTCCGCCGGCCATCCGCCGGTCGCCGGCCGCCGCCCGTCCGCCGGCCATCCGCCGGTCGCCGGCCGCCGCCCCTCTCCTCCTCCTCCGGCCTTTGCGCCACCTCGCTCCCTTCCCCCTCCTCCCTGTGCCGCTCGGGCTTGGCGCCGCCGTCCGGCCGTGAACATCCTCCCTCCGCCAAGGCGTCACGACCACGGCCCGCGCTGAGCGCCCTCTCCCCTTCCTCCACGCTGCCGCCTGCCGCGCCTCTCCTCCTCCTCTGACCTGTGCGCCGCCTCGCTCCCTTCTTTTATAAACAAGCCGCCTGCTCTGCTGAAGGTATATTTTTGGATATGGTCTGGATCTGTGCAAATTTCTGGTGGATCATTGATTCAAGAGATCCTATTGGGAGCAAAATAATATGCCTTGAATTTTGATCCTATTGGGAGCAAAATAATATGCCTTGAATTTTTCAGGTACCCTTTCTAGTCTAATAGATCTAAACATTCTGAGATGAGCAGTAATTCTTGTTAATTATATTACCTGCTTGATGCTCTGTGGACCAATTTCTGTGGACAGTGGACCTCTCAATCTCTATTCATTCTTTCTTCAACTTTTGCAGGTTTAATGAGCTCCATTATTTGTGATTCTACATTGGTGATTGGCTGATAACTTCTAATTATTCTCTTTCTACAAATAAATAACTAACATTGAATTTGGTCATAAGTCATTCTCTTGTTATCAGATAAGCTTCCAAGGTTGCTGCTATATTGCATCTTCATTTCCTTTAAGTTACTGTAATTGTGACTTGTATAAATCTTTGTTGGCTTAGCCTAGTTCCTTTTTATTAAACGAAGCTAGTAGGCTGCCAAAATAATATATTGACACAGAATGGATAAGAAATCATGAACTCACCATGTAGATGCACAGTATGCTTGATTTGCATGAGAATGCCTATGCTAGATATGATTGGTCTTTTAGCTAGATATGCTTGTTCTTTAGCTGCAGTGCATTGAATCACTGATGTACTGATCTGAACATGTTTATTGTTCTACAGTTGCAATGGCTAGTAGCTTCCAAGTTCCAGATTCCCAAGCATCAGGTGCTTTAATGGCTGCGGCTGACACAACAGAAGATAATGTTGTGCACATTTCGGATGGGGAGGAAGAAGCTCCTGCTGCTCCTTGTAAAAGGAGAAAACTTTATTCTAAAGTGTGGAATGACTTCGTCCAAGTGTGTGTTGATGGAGAATGGAAGGCCAAATGCAACCATTGTGGCAAGAAACTTTCAGCCATCTCAAGGAATGGTACAACCCATCTGAAAACCCATCTGAAATCTTGTCCTTTAAATAATAAGAAGCTAGGAGATAAAATCAAAGTAATTTGCGGTTTGGAACCACTGAAAAAGGGGCAATGACTGTAGAAAATTATATGTTTGATCAAGAAGTAGCTAGGAAAGCTCTTTATTCCATGATCATATTGCATGAGTACCCATTGTCCATTGTTGATCACCATGATTTTCGTAAGTTTGTTAGTGCCCTACAACCTTTATTTAAAATGGGTACTAGAAACACTATTAGAAGGGATATAATGCATTTCTATGAGGGTGAGAAAAGAAAAGCTAGGATATTCTTGCAAAAGACCAATTGCCGTGTTGCTGTTACAACTGACCTTTGGAGAGCTGATAATCAAAAAAGAGGCTATATGGCTATGACTGGATATTTTATTGATGACTCGTGGACGCTTAAAAGCTGCATTTTGAGGTGATTATCTTTTTTCATGAATTGTTGCTTGCTGTTCAGATTTTAAATTTCTATAAATTATGAACTTTACAACTGAACTATTGCTTTATTATGTGTAGGTTTATGTATGTGCCATGCCCCCACACCGCTGAAGTTATTTGTGATGCATTGCACAAGTGCCTCCAGAGCTGGGATATTGATCGGAGGTATCAACCGTGACTCTTAACAATTGCAGCACCAATGATAGTATTATTGGCTTAATGGAGACAAGGCTTGGTGCAGCTAATATGCTTTTAAGAGGTAAATGGCTGCATATGCGGTGTTGCGCACACATTCTCAACCTCATCGTCAAAGATGGCATGGGCGTCATTGGAAGTGCCATTTCAAACATCCGAGACAGTATTGCTTATTGGGTTGCTACACCAAAGAGGTATGAAAAGTTTGAGAAAACAGATTTAGATGAAATTGTTGAATTGGTCAAGAAGTTGCAACTAGATTGCAAAACTAGATGGAACTCAACCTATATCATGCTTAGAATTGCTATACCCTATAGGAAGATTTTTGAACGTTTGGATGAGCTTGATAGGAACTATGTTTGTCTACCACCAAATGATTGGATATTTGCTAGTATAGTTTGTGAGAAATTAAAATTATTCTATGACCTCACTGAGTTGTTTTCTGGGACGAAATATGTGACAGCCAACCTTTTTTCCCTAAAGTATGTGAGATTAAACTTAAGATCAAATCTTGGGAGCATGATGAGTATGAAATAATTAGGGAAATGTCTGCTGCTATGATAGAAAAATATGATAAGTATTGGACTGATATACACGGTCTTATAGCTGTTGCTGTCATTCTTGATCCACGTCTTAAGATGACAATGTTACATGCTTGCTATATTGCCCTTTTTGGTGAAGAACGTACTGAAAT
Source organism: Panicum hallii (assembly GCF_002211085.1). NCBI lineage: Eukaryota > Viridiplantae > Streptophyta > Magnoliopsida > Poales > Poaceae > Panicum > Panicum hallii. The sequence continues at coordinate 54,373,769 of NC_038043.1, forward strand.
TTACGTGACAGAGGCCTATGAATTGCTATCTGATTTGATGAAATAATACCATATTAAAGAACAAGACTTTGTTAGTACATCATCGAGTGGTGCTAGTTCTTCAGTTGATGCAGCTGGTGTGTTGTCTATTTTTAAAATTCTTGCTGCAAATAAGAAGACTACTAGCTTTGTTAGAAGTAAGAATGAGCTAGATCGCTATTTGGATGAAGAAACTCTTCCTCATGATGAGAATGAATATTTTGATATCCTTGGTTGGTGGAAGTTGGAGGGGACTCGGTATCCCACTTTGAGGCAAATTGCTCGTGACATCTTAGCTATTCCAATCACAACGGTAGCTTCTGAAGAGCTTTTAGCACTAGTGGAAAGGGTTTGAATGAGCATCGCAGTCGTCTTACTCCTAAAATGTTGGAGGCTTTGATGTGTGGCCAAAGTTGGCTTCGTCACGCTCTTAAATGTAGTACTGTACTAGAATGTATTTTTGATATAAGACCTATAAACTGTGGCTATTAATATATGTAAAACTTGTTTTTAGATGACGGTGATGAAAGGTTCAATAGCTTCTGGTCATGTCTTGAAGAAATTCAAGAAAAAATGAAGGCAGATTCTTGCATCAGCACCGGTGATTCCGACTAATGATTTCTAATATTTGCTTGGCTCAATTGGATTTTTATGTAATAATGATTTTGAACACGGACTCTTGTATGGATGTATGCATTTGTTTCTATTAATGTGTGATGTACCATGTATTCATGCATGAGACTAGTTCATTTATTTGCTCAGATTTGTTTATTTTCTTAAATAAATGGTGTTTACTAGCTGTTGAATGGTAATGTGTGCTTTATTTCTTAAAGCTTGCGGGTACGCGGGCATGCCCGCGGGTACGCGGATATCCGCGGATAGCGGTTACGGGCGTGGTTTTGTGCCCATGGCGGGTTGTGGGCGCGGGTGCGGGTACGAATTTTAGTTCGCGGATACGGATTTATAAAGTTACTATCCGCGCGGATTTTACCCGTTGCCATCCGTAGCAACAACAGAACATGAACTTCTCTGCTCCTCTGGTCCTACCCGTTGCTCCACCAGAGTTACTCATTTATCTCCTTATTCCATCTTGCAAATGCACTTGCTGCTCCTGCCTCCATCTGTTTTCTTTTGAGAACCGCAAAGCAAAATCAAAGTAAAACTTGGAAGCAACTTAAGTTAGGTGGAAGGAGAGGGAGTATCGGCCACTCAATCGGCACGACACCGGAGCGTCGATAGGAAGATGCGCCACCCACTACCGAGGAGCGGACCAGCGAGGGGAGGGCAGGGGAGGGAAGAGGAGGCGGCCGTCGCCGCAGAAACCACTGGGTTTCTAAATTTTAAATTGCCAATCAATATAACTGCTAAGTCTAGATTTTGTATTCACCAAGTATATGTGAAATGTGAATTTGTTATTTTCATTTGTTATTTCTTCATAGTAAAAAAGCGCAAACTTTACCAACATCGGTTCATAATAATTTAAGATGAAAACACAACTATAATAGTTAATATCTAGATTAAGAGGCAATCACTTGCTAAAATATTGGACCAACCTTGGAAAGTTTAGCAAGGATATGTCAGGAAAATCCTGATATGTACATGGATTAAAAACTAATACCAGCCAATTGATTCATTTTAGTACTTGGGCAAGTAGTTACAAGGAAAAAATAACAACAATATTGCTATTTCTCATCAGGTTACCCACAGAAGTAATATTCAAATCATCAGTCTATTTGCAGTTAAGCTAACCAATTGTTGATGCTAAATTAAAAAGTAGATATCCAATCAGTAATAAAAATATAGTAGCCTAATAGGTATCATTGACGTCACACTGCCCCCTTGGTGATAGGAAGATGAACTTTTATATGCTGCTTTGAAAAATTAACAACGAGATAGATCTAGTATATGAGTTATAAATTAATGGAGAAGATGGTTTGCATCTGCATCTGGAGGGGGAAATTAAAAGATCTAAGCAAACACATACTATATATAAGTGAGATTTTAGTCTATTACCACGAGAGATGTTTTGCTTTGGAAAGTTCCAGTAGATGAAAGGTCGCATGGAAGAAGTGAGAAGTGGATAGAAAGCACCGGTCGCCGTCTTGACTACACCTCAGACTTGTATGTGGCGCCGCAACATTCCGTCGAACGGGTCATAGGCTCATGGCACGGAGGTGTGCGACACCCACATGCTGCCGGGTTGCTCGCGGCTGCTACAGTGCTACCTGGTGCCGCCGAGACCGAGAGCCCGGTGGCAAGGACGAGGAGAGATGCCGCTGCCGGCTGCTGCCCGGTGTTCTCGCGCTGCGCGGCAACATCGGCCGTCTCTTGACGCACGCTCACTTGCTCTCGTAGTCTCGCTTCCCCAGCCCCCTGCGGCTGCGCGGCGTCGCGGGCTGCCATGCTGCAAGGGGGGGGGGGGGGGGGGGGGGGGCACCGTAATGCTTCTCTTCTCGATGTCGCTGCGCTTCTAGGCCTCTCGCGTTGCCAAAGGGGCTAGCTCGTCACTACCGTTGCTACTTGCTCGGTCGCCCATGGCACCTGTCGGCGGAGACGGAGCTGGCCGAGCTTACCCCGCGCCGCTGTGGGCTCAGCATCCACCGTCGCTGCGACAAAGGATGGGCGATGGTCGATGGACTACCACCACGCCCGCGACCCCTTAGGCTCCTCCTTCCCGCTCATCGCTGGGCTGCCGCCATCCGCGAGCGCATCGGCGGAAGCGTCGCTCGATCTCTCCCGAAGCCAACGCGTTGCGTTATCCCGGAACCCAATCCTTTGGCCGTTCAAGCATGATCGAATGGCCGAGAAACGGAGGCGACGTGGCCCAATAAAATCGCACGGTTTGATCCCAGAATTTGTGTTTAGAGATATGAACAGTGCATTTCGAAGTGCAAATTTTGAGACATTCAGATTGTAGATTAGGAATACAAGTACCAAGGATGACAGGTATCTTCTAGCAAAACCGAAAGTTCAAATTGAGATGACACTTGAGGCATATAGATTTGCTGAACATTTTGTCTATTTCTTTGTAAAGTAGGATGGAGCATTGGAATGCAAACATGAAAAGAAAGAGATAAGCCTTAAAACTAGTTGAGAAATCACTTGGTGTAGGATTTACCACTTGGCGTCATATACTATAATTTTCGATTTTGGTCATTTCCATTGTAGGATCATGGAAAGATATGTTGATAAAAGATGGTCATGAAGCAACCATTGCAAGGTGTTGCGATTGGCCAGCCATCTACCAACATCACAGATGTATTCCCTCTATCATGCCTGCCTTGATGACAAAGTTTTCAGGAAATTAGGCATAGCTGTTTTCCATTCTGGTCTTGCAAGTGTATCATGGTGCTTTGATTCAATTCCGTTCCATAAGATTACCTTTTATTTTCCATACTGCAGTATATTGGAAGGTTATCATCCACGAACCACGCTGAGCAGGCGTGCCCGGCTTGTGAGCCGCAGCAGGCCGGAGGTGGGAGCAGCATTGGTCTCGCGCAACCAAACACTTGGGTTGCACGCCACAATTGACTCAACTTTTTCTTTCGCGAGTTTTTGGCCGTCGCTGGAGAGCCTGGAGGGAGCCAGAGGGTACAGGGACGTATCCGGGCTCCATGTGGCCGTCTCCATCGGCAAGATCTCGCCTGTCCCCTGCACCCATGCTTTCCAGCTTCCATCATGAGCTTTGATCGCAAGTGACCGCACAGGAGCTCGCGCCTTGTGTGCTCTGGTACACGGATCACATGATTGCAACTGCAAAATGTTCAGATACCGATGGTGATTTGTGCGCGGCCTGCTTTTAGTAGCCTCCAACCCTAGCCTTTCTTGCCTGTGAAGCATCCGGCATTCAGGCTAACTGGAGCTTTGCTTCATTTGGTCATGTACACATTACAGATTTTTCAGATTTATCTTTTCACAAGAAAGAATCAGCTAGCATGTTCTAAAACACCCTTCGTCAATGAACCATACCCGGATGCATCTTGTGCACGGCAGTTTGCTTATCTTTAGGAGCTGCCGAGCTGGAGCCCAGCGACGCCAGGTGTAACACGGTTCCTGACGTGAGTCCTGTGTCTGATGGGCAATCATACCGCTACTCATATCCTAATTCCTGTCACTGCAAGTTTCTTTCTTTTTCTTGACAAAAGAACAAGATTAGCAGATCCGAGCAGCTCGGTCTTTCTGTTCACACGCTGTTTCGGCCTTTCTGTTCACATTCTGTTTCCCTGCACCGTGGCGTTCTCTCTTCAGACTGCACATTTGCCATCGCTTTCTGCACAATAGCGCCCTCCTTTTCCCTGATTTCTTTTTTCTTTTTGCGAAGATCCTTTGCCCGATTTCAACAGGGTGACGGCTGACAACTCCTACCGGCCACAAATACATCTGAGAGAGAGAGAGAGAGGAGAAAAAAAAATCTCTGAGTCACACGTGTCTCCAAGACATTTGTGGGCTTAGCAGCCGTTCAACCAGTACTGTTGCGCACGTGTCTGATCCGCTCTTCTCTTCCACTCTCCTCGCACGACCACCAACGTGTCCGTACCACGAGCGGCAATTGCCCAGCGCTCTCCAGAGACCACTTGGCAGTTGCTGAGTGAGCAGCTACCGGCCATGGCATTCAAGTAGGTCAGGTACTACACCACCACGACTCCACGAGACGAAGCACCAGTGGCCAGCAGCTGACAAGGACTCGTCCTGAGTCCTGACCTGCCGCTGCAGTGGAGGCCCGTGTGAAACTCGAGCGAGCGCCGATCTTTCCCGGCCCGCGGGCCCACGGACAAGTTGCGGTGGCGCGGCGCGGCTCCGGCCGGCCACCGCGCACTGCACGGGCGCTGACACTGACGGTCAATTTATGGATCAACCGCAGCGACGCCGGTTGGAGATTTTCCAGGATCTCTCGCGCAGCGTACGAGCTGCAGGCGGCCACAGAACAGAACAGCAGCGTCACGGCCGCGGTGATTTGATTTGCGGCCGCGCGCGCGCAAATCAGCTGCCGGCGAGCGGTACATCGTGCACAGGCCGCGACGCGGGTGTTGCGTTGGCGCCAGCCGCCAGGCGCCACGCCGGGAAAGTCGCCGCCGGGGCCTCGCGCGTGCTCGCGCACGCGGAAACACTCGCTAGTGGGCGGCAGCGCGAGGTGGACGACGACCCCGGCCACGAGAACGAAGTCGCTCCCGTGGCTCGCTAGAAGGTCGTCCGACTTGTTTTCCTATGCGTTTGGGTAATTTTACTACTGTATTTCCTTTTGAAGAGTTGATCTTCTAGTGTCTTTGAAGACATCTGTCTAAAAATCCAGCCAGGATTGCGTAACCACAGTTGAATTTACTAGTAATGTGAAAGTTTACCAGTCAAGTTCCGACTGGACTGATCGTATGGGGGGCAAAAAGTCTCGGTCTATGCACACAGATGGCCGCCAGGTTTTCAAGAACGAGTCAACTACGGAGGTGCGGAGATCTTGTACCACCGGCATTTCAGCTCGATCATGGACTGTGGAATCCGGAGCATGCAACGACCATGCATGTGCCTAGGTCACTGTCATGGAATTGTCGCTCAGTTGGTAGTGGTAGCTCTGTGCTTTGCATTTTTGAATGCACCATGTGCTTTGGGGTTAATTGAACTTGAAGATCGCCTAGTCGTAGGCTCGTAGCACCCACTGCTAGAGAAACCACCACCCTCCAGCCTAACTTCCATCTTGGAAAGTGACAGTACTGAAATACTATCTTTGGAACGATGCAGATTCAGAAGAGTCTTGTAGGAAATGTCGAGTCCTCACATGAGCAAACCCTTCTATTTCCCCTGTGAAAGCGCATTAAAAAATCTACTGACCATTCGACGATTACTATTCTTGAATACTACAGGCACTGTATTTTAAAGGTTAGTAGTCTGTATGTCTATTCTTCATCGTCTGAACTCTGAACAGCAGGTTGATTCGGGAACAGGTGAGAACGGTCAGACTTCAGAGCACAGTTGGATGTGAAGGAGACACTTGGACAGAGACTAGGAGAGCCGGCCTGGAGCACACTAGAAGTAATCAACAGTTAGTGGGGGTTTCTTGCAGACAACGAAGACCAGGGTTACCTAGAAGTCATTATCAACTATCCACTTGTTTATGACTAATAATGCCAAAAGATAAACATATATACAAGATCGACGCGCATACATACATGATGCTTCTGCGTGGTGCACGTACTAATCAACAATTAGATACTAGAGATAAATGAGGCCTTCTTTACTCCTTTTAAGGAAGCAAGTGTGCCTCCTTTGGCTCATTAAATACGCGATTAGTACGATCTTAAGATATTGCACCCTGTCATAGTTGCTGTCTGCCTTCGCCTCACCCAAGCCAATGCAGGAGGGAGAAAATATGCTGCAAGTTTTTATCAAAGATGCTGCGGTTTGTCGTAAGAAAATTAAAGTGGCTGCGTATCGGCGCTCTTGGCTTGGTTCATGTATGCGTGCAACACGAGCTCCTTTTTTTATTGTGATGGACGCCAAGTTGTTCTTCGTCGTCAATTCCATGCCTCGTCTTTGTAGCTTGTCAGGAAATTTGGTTTAGTTTCCCGCGGTTTTGCATTGCCCGGTAGTCCGGTTTGCGATGTTGATCAAGTCATAAGTTAAAGTCTTCCAAGCCTAACCAATGCATGGAGCTCACACCATGTTGTACCCATGAGAAAACAACATTCGCCAAATTGAAAAAGGAGAATGAGTAGCTCACCAAATCTTTTAAATCAGCTCTCAAGGGATGTTCACATCAACATTACAATGCAACGGTTACTCGGAAATGCTAGCCCTCGGTAATTCTTTTTAAGCACGAGCCCAGACATTGGAGTGGAGCATCACTCTCGCGCGTCACTTTCCTTTGAGCACAATATATATACTAGAGATCTGAAAGCTACTGCTGGAAGAATCGTGGTCGAGTGAAAGGAGCACAAGAAAGCAACACAAAACCAGCAACAATGACCGAGCAGGAACGGCCCAAATGCAAGTGGGAGCAAACAACGGCGGAAACTAATCGATCGTTGGGTCGATCAGTCAGCAGTAGCGCTGATAGATTAACACTGACCACAGCAGATTAAGAATGCGGCAAAGAGGTGGGTAAAACAGTAAAAGTATTATCCTTTAATTCCCTGCCACTCGCACGCTTCCAACGTCTCCAATTTAATTCAGATTAGTAACGGTGCACAATACTTATCATGGGATGATTTACTCATTTACAGGATATTTGACCAAGCCGCACCATGCAATTTTGCTGTATTTTTATATTTTTTAAGAACCTTTTTGTAGAAAAAAATACATATAAAAAAAAGAAAACCACGCTGGGATGGGTACAAAAGAATTTCACCTGACAAAGATAGGATGAAAAGGATGGTCGCGGTAATAATATTCACATGTCACAAGGTACGAAGAGAGCAGGAAGTTTCATGGTGAAAAAGACTATTTTTTTTTCTTTAGAGGACCGTGGTGACAATGAACATAGTCATATCCTCCAAAAGGTGGGTTAGGTCCATTTCTATCACCTCCTGCTCCTCAGGGCATGTTGAGGTTTTGCTTCGGGTAATTTATTTACTTGATTTAGCTCTTTTTGAAAAAAAAGGTGGCAAGGACTCAGAGCCTATATATGCCCCTGTGCCCCTATGTATTACCTCAGCATGTATCTTTTTATTTAAATAGTTTACACGGTCTAGAAATGCTTCACTTTTTTCTATCAAATAGGTAATAGTTTACGTGAACTATTAATGTAAAGAAAAGCTCTTCCTATTAATGTCAGAAAATCAAAGAAGAAAACAATACAATGCTTCCGCGAGTACGATTCGTCCTATACTTTGAATATTGTCCAACTTTCATCACAGCCTGACTTCCTTATAAAGCCTTAAGGGTCTAGATTAAATGACAAAAGTTAGGAAAAAAAATTAGCATATAGTGCAACAATTGCCTAAAATTTTAAATTACACGCTTACTATAGTTACATTGAAGCCACTGCTATGCAACAAAAAATTCCTTGCTAACTCTATTTAGTAAGGCTAAAGCAGCAAGCACCCCCAAGCCCAACCTAACCTGCTATAAGCCGCTGAACCCAACCATAGCCGCATAATTAACTGTAAAATCTCTCAAAAGTAATTGTAATAGAAAAGAAAAGATCCAAAAGAAAAACCACATGGTTAATTGACCATGCCTGGTCCTACAACACACTGCTACGAGCACGGCCGTAGCTGCTAGCCGAGCCTATTAACCCGTCTTATCCAATCATCAACAGGGTCCAGTCAAACCAAACAAACCCGGCCCAACCCTGACCCAGCGCCAACTCGTGTTCCCGAACAGTCCAATCCGTCCGTCCGTCCGCCCCCGGCCCACCCGCGATCACGAGGCCGCCCCCCCGCTCGAGAAGAAACGCGCACATGGGCAGCAGCGCGGGCCCCACCACGGGCGACGAGCCCCACGCCCGTCCAATCCGAGGCGAGCGCTCGGTGGACGCAACGTCCCAAAAGGAAAAACTTTTTTTCCCCTCCTCCCCTCCCCCCCCCGTCCCGAAACCACCGCCTCCGACCGCCCACACGAACCACGTGCGAATTCTTTCCGAGCGAGACATTATGGCGCGCCCTCCGCCATTAAACTACTCCTCCCCTCTCCCTCCCCCGCCAGCGAAACGATAAATCAATTCCCGTGGTTTTTAATCGCGGGGGATTTGTATTCATTACGGCCGGAAAACTGGGGGCTCCTTTATAAGCGCGTCGGGGCGCGGCGTGCTCACACGAGGCAGCGCTTGCATCTCGCGCACGAACCCTGGGGAGAGGAGGAGAGAGGGAGGCGAACCACCGCCGCTGCTGCGAGGCGAATAGCACGAGCTGGGGCGGAGTTGGAGGCGGCGGCGCGGGGATTTGCTTGAGGAAGGTGGGGGGAAGGAGGAGGAGAGAGGCCGGCGATGGCGGCGTCCGCGAGGCCCGGGGAGAGGGCGACTAGCTTCGCCGTGGCGTGCAGCCTCCTCAGCCGCTTCGTCCGCCAGAACGGCGCCGCGGCCGCCGAGCTCGGCCTCGGGATCAAAGGTGAGCGCGGCACCGCCGGTCCAGGGTTTGGCTGCTACAGCTGGTTGCTTTTGGGGGAAGATTGCAAAAAAAATATTTTTTGGGGGTCTGCCGTCTGCGTCTCGATTCCTGCCGGAAGCTTCTGTTTGGGGCTGTTTGGTGTGAGATCTGAGCTGAGCTTCAGTTCTCGGGGCCGAAATTGACGGCTCTGGGCTTGAAATTTCCAACTCTCTGATCCGGGTTTGGCTTGGTTTGGTTTCAGGTGAGGCCGAGCCGCAGACGAGGAGCTTGCTGCCTGGAGCCGAGGCCGAGGAGGCGGAGAGGAGGAAGGAGACCATGGAGCTGTTCCCCCAGAGCGCCGGGTTCGGCGTGAAGGATGCTGCTAGGTACGTACAGTACTTCTAGATCGCAGCATGTTTTTCATTTCGTTCTAGGCTTCTAGGCGTGTGCAACAATTCTTAGGTACCAGTAACTAGCATAACACGAACATGATAGTTGTGCTGTCTCATGGACAGAAAGGCTAGTATTGACTCTAGAAGCCTCGCAATCTGAGTAAGTTTTGTGTATTCTTCGGTGATACATGTTGCAAGGTGGTCTGAAGTCTAGTTGAGCGATATGTTCAATCTCGTTTTTGACAGAGTTGGGTAATTATGTAAGCATCCTTGTAGTTTTATTTTGTCATGGTATCTCTGGTAAAAGCTGTATCTTTGTAGTCGGAAGATGCTATTCTTGCTTTTCTTGAGACGATATATGTTCTTCCAGATGAAGCAACAAGATATTTTCTTTTTTAGGCGAAGCAATCAACCCACCTCATTTAGATTGTAGCTAATGAAACATGAGTTCCTTGTCGATAAGACTTGGAGAACGGTTAATCTGAGCTGGAGTTTAGCCATCCATGTGTCAAAGATGAGGTATTTCAACCACGAAAAAGGTTCTGTGTTTGGTAGTGAAGATATATTAGGCAATCTATGCAAAACTGAAGTAGTGACCTACAGGCACGTTCTTACTTCTTAGTGTTCCTCTTGTGTAAATATTCTCAGGGAGCCAGAAAAGAAAGATAAATCTCAGCAGCTCACCATCTTCTACGGAGGGAAGGTGCTGGTGTTCGACGACTTCCCAGCCGACAAGGCAAAGGACCTGATGCAGCTGGCCAGCAAGAGCAACCCGATGGTTCAGAACGTTGGCTTGCCTCAGCCCTCTGCACCCGCAACTGTCACCGACAACAGGAAGGTCCACAAGGCCATGCCTACCCCTGTGAGCAGCTTGCCTGTTGCTCAGGCTGCTGATGCTCAGAAGCCTGCTCGTACAAATGCTTCTGGTACTTATTCTTTTTCTTCCTGTTGGGTCATTCCTCATTCAAGCTTCAAAATATGGATAGGTGAACTTTGTCATGTTGATTATTGACCGAACCCATTTCTTCTCTTTTGTAGACATGCCTATTGCTAGGAAGGCGTCACTTCACCGCTTCCTTGAGAAGAGAAAGGATCGGTAAGCAGCTGTTGCCATGATTGTTCTCTAAATATGTCGATCTTTTTTTACCAGTCTTGTATTTGCATCTAAATTATTTCTTATTGTTCTTCAGCCTCAACGCAAAGACACCGTATCAAACTTCCCCTGTCGACGCTACACCAGTCAAGAAGGAGCCTGAGAACCAGCCATGGCTTGGACTAGGACCAAATACCGTGAAGCCCAACCTGAGTTAGCACGACACTCAACCAATAAGATGGCACCGCAACCTCACCAAACCTTTGCATAAGGTTCTGAATATGCTTGCCATTAGAGTAACGAAATCACAAATATTCTCTCGTTATCGTGTTGTTTAGAGCTTTCTTTAGGTCGTGGTTCTACGTCCTCTTGTCACATAGTTCTGGATGTAAAGAAAAAGTAGCCAGTCATGACCATTACCCAGAGTCCGAGAGAAGTTTTGGGTTGTTAACACACGGCGACTCTGAATTGGCCATGCTAAGTAAAATGATAGTGCAAAGAGACCTATATGTATTTTTTCTGAAACCTGGATCGTTTGGCTCTAGCCTTGATGTATGCAGAACAAGTGATTGTAATGGATCCAGCGTATCATAAGACTAGTATTGTTGTTTTCTGATCACATGGCTTGATTGTCAAGGTTATATGGATTCTTGTTACACCTGCTGTTGCAAATCTTTGGTAGTTTCCGGTAACTGGAGCGATCTGGTAATGTAAAACTACATCTAAGTAATTTATTGTGTTTTTGTTCCTGTTGAACTATTACATGCCTCTCCAGTGTAGGGCTTGCTCAAAAGAAATAAAAATAAAAATCAAATAATAAAACATGATATCATAATGCTAGGACACAATCAATGGTACATTTGATGCTGTAAAAAAACACGAGTAATAGGTAGTAAATTGTATATGAACCATGGAGTAATTTTACCTTGCTCTTGTCCTAACAATCATGCAGATGGACAGATTCATGGCAGCACATGAGTCAGAGCCGGTAGGTTGAATGGCGTTGTCCGGTTGAAGATAGGGTCTGAGCTGAGGAGGAAGATGCACGGGCAGGACTTGTCGCTGCTGCCGAATTCTTTAATCAAAAGGCTCGAGCACATGTGAGAAATAGGGGCCCTGACAGCAAAAGCAAAGCGAAATAGTCCAAACACTCCACGGAAGAAAACAACGAGAAGTTGTTTGGAAACTGCGTGGGGACGAGAAGCCCGGGGGACACCCGAGCCCACCGTCGCCCAACTTGCTGCACTCAACTTGCTCGTAGTATAGTAGTGTTGACACAAGACTTCTGCAGAGCCCTTGCTGGTCGCTGTCCTTTTTTCAAAACTTTTTTCCTCCAGCTTTTGATTGTTTCTTGTGGAAGTTTCGTTCCCCTGGCTTTGATCATTGGCTCTTTGACTGAATTTCGTCAAAAGGGGGTTTGCGGGGGGAGGTTTCCACGGACGGAGTCGCTGAACTGAGGAAAAACAATGCATGGTTCAGGGATTCAGGCAAGTTCAGTACTAGAATACTCGCTTCTGGTGCTGTAGCAGAGAACCAGAAATCAAACCTGTCGGCAGTTGTGCAGGTTCATCTAGAGCTTGGCTTGTGTGTCACTCACTCAGCTTCTTTGCGTGATGCGTGTGGCCAACCACCCAAAGTCATCTAAAAGGAAGAGCCATGTGCGAGTTGCTCACATGCAAAAATCTTCTAAACTATACGAAAAAAATAGAAACAAAAAACCGTGTACCGTCCGCTGGTCCAGGACGCATGGTGCCCTGGTTTTCAGGATGGCAACGTTCTTGCTCGCTCGTACAGTACTGACCGATGGATCTCTCGCACCCAATGGCATGGCAACAATCCAATCCGGCAGGTCGATTTCACGGCGCGAGCGCACGGGAAAGGGCCTGCCTGGCCTGACTCCTCCATCCCATTCCATTCCACCTCGTGGACCACCATGAGCCAGCCATCCGATCCGATCCATGGTCCCTCCCCTCCACGCTGAAGCCTACCGATCGAGCAGCGACTGCCACCAAACACGCCTCGCGAGCAACAGAAGTTCTCGCCGATGGAGCTCGCTGCCGTTCCACGACGAAGTCTTCTGGAGATCGATCTCTCTCAGCCCGTACAGCCGTAGCAGACTAACAGTAGTGTGGTCCTGGAACGCCGTTGCAACGGAAGCAAACAGCCGTGCGTCGGCGGAGTAGCGGAGCACCACAGCAGGGGCGGGAGCTTTTGACGACGCCGACGGAGACGGGGCAAGATTTTTTTTTTAGTTTTTTATTTAAAAAAAGTTTTCTGTCTCGTGGTCAATGGACATGGAGTCGTCAGACCCGGGATAAACAATTCTGAAGTGTTGGCTGAGACCAGACTCCAGAGGCAAGATGGCGACCAACATGCGTGCATGGGCAATTGGGCAGCACGCAGGAATCTCTCGGTTTCTTGGCCATGCCCCCCCCCCCCCCCCCCCCCTCTTCTTCAACCTTCAGGTTCAGGTTCATTTCACCACATGTGGATTGTTTAAACAAAACGCGAGTTCCTGTACCTGCGGGCAAGGTCGTCAACCTCCTGCGCCGCGGCGGGTTCATGTTCCTGACGACCTTCTGAATCTGAAACACAGCTTCAATGAACCCTTCTCGGCCTGACCAACGCTCCCAACAGCCCACTGGGCTCGATACTTTTTCTTTCATCACGGTCTAAGGACAACGAGACGCATCCCGTCGTCGTCGTAGTCGTCGTGTGATTTTTGGGTTGGTTTGAACAACCACCTTGAATGCTAAAATTTAGCATATATTAGCATTTATATGTATATATTTTAAAGTTTTTAAATTTTAGCTAAAATTTAGCTCATTCCATTAGTACTTCTATTTAGATAAGATAGTATTAAAGTTTAGCACTTGTACTTATATCCAAACAGAATTTTTATTATATTTATATATGTGTTGGATGGAACGTGGGATCGCTTGACGAGCAATGCTATTACAGCGCAGGTGCAGTACAGTGTGATGCACTGTGCGAGCACGGGCTGTGCAGGCAGGAACGGGCGCGCGGCACATGGCGGGCACGGGACGATCCAAGCGTCGTCCTCTGACGCGGGCCCGCGCCACTGTTCATGGCGCTTTGCCGTGCGGTTCGAAGCTTCAAGCGGCACGGCGTGTGCGTCGGCGTGTTCCCGGAGATGGGATCGGCACGGGGCCTTAGATGGTAGTGTACACGACACGGATCGATCCATACCCGTGCAATCGCCGTGGCCTAACCACCCGTTCGAACCTAACGGACACGTGCATGATGCGTGCTACTGTGTGCATCGCTGCGCCTTGCAAGCCGCTGCACGGGGGCTGCTTGGGTCGCACGTGCGAGTGCGACTGCGAGCGAGCGTGTCGCAGAAGGTCCATCTGCAGACTATGAGCAGCTTGTTCCCGCCGCCGGATCCGCTGCCCACCAATCGCCTCTGACGACTTTTCACGCTCTTCCATTCGGTGCGTGATTTACCAGTTATCTTCCTGATCACCGGTGGCCGGCGGCTCTTATCGTCTCGCCGCGCCGTCCCCTTAACCCGCCACCGCCGTCGGACCTCCGTAAGACCTCTTTCTATATCCGGCGGTGCCGGATTCCGCACTCCCTAGCAGCCCCCCTCTCCGAACCCGATAGATGTTCGCTAGCACCCGCGCACGTGACTCGCCTGCACTTCGGAAATGTGTGAGTATAACAAAATTTCTATATTCTGCGTAAACAGATTTTAGGGCCAGCCTATCTGCGCTCGGTGGTGAGAATCTGAATTTACATTCGCTCGCTACCTATCTTCCTTCCTGACGCTTGATCCAACTAACTACCCTCCGCCCCACTAATATTTATTTCCATTTTCCTTAGCGTGTGGCTCCGCCTCACACGCCAGGCCGACAGGGACGCTGACGCCAGGAGGCGGCTCGAGCTTCGCCTCATGCGCGCAGCCGTCGGAGGTAGCCGTTGCAGCCTCATGCGTGCATGAACCAGCGTTTTATCCTTTTGAATTTTTGTTATATAACAAAGTTGGTACACAGCTGTGCCAACTTTGTTGAACAGATTACTGTAGCGTTGTCTTTAATTTTCTGGTTGTGGGCATGACAATATTCTCACTTGAATTTGTGATAAAAGATTATCTCACAAGAAATCATAAGTATAAATTATGCATAAAAGTTGTTCGCAAAATTTCTTAACATTTTCGCTTAAAAGATGGTATGAAAAAATTGGTACGTCAAACTTGTATATATAAGTTTATAAATTTTTGAAATTATAAAGTAGTGGAAAATAAAAATTTCCAAAAAAAGAAAATCTGAGGTTGTCGATCGCTAGGAGCCCGGGGGCTCCTTGTGGAAGCTGGTTAAGCAATATACCTTTAAAGCCTATTAGACCTAAATTAGAGATTAGGCCCAAATTAGAGATCTAAATCTAATATTTTAAAAGATTAGATTCAACATTTTCAAAAATATAAATCAACATTTTAAAATAGCAGATTCAACATTTTCAGAAACACAAATCAATATTTTAAAAGCAAATACTAACATCGACATTTTTCACGACCTGTTTCAACATTTCAAAAAAAATTCAACATTTTCAAAATCTAGATCAACATTTTCTTTGAAATAGATTCTTTCTCCTCTTCTTCTCCGGCGATCATCGCGCAGGGTCAACAGGCGGCGCGGGGGCGGGGGGGGGGGGGGGCAGGCAGCGGCGGCGCGCGCTCAGTGTCGGTGTTTTACCACCACACCCACCAAGGGATACCCCCGAGGTGGTGAGTTTGTAGGTAGGGTGTTGCCGAGATCAGAAACTTGAAGGTGCAAAGAAACACAAGGTTTAGACAGATTTGGGCCGACCAGAGCGTAATACCCTACGTCCTGTGTGGTTTGTATTGCCTTTGATGATGATTGTGTGATCTCTGGGTGATTCCCTGCGTGATAGTTGGGTTCTCCCCCGGAGGGGGTTCTATCCGTCCTTATATATTCTGGGAGGACAGATTTACATAGAAGTCCTAGTCGGGTACAAGTCTAAGAGTTCTACCCGAGCACTTTTCGGATACTTTCCTACCGTGTGCGACTAATCTAACTACTCTATGAGTAATCCTATCGCATTACAAGTAGTTACAACAGATATAGGACGTGGGCCATATCCCATCCTGTATCCTAAGAGAAGTATGCTACGTGTACAGTTCCGTGCACCCGGGTCTGACAAGGCCCCGAGCTCTTCGTAGCCGAGTACTGCAGGCGTCCGAATACTTCCGAAGGCGTCTTCGAGTTCTCCCGAACTTCATCTTGGAGGTGTCGTCCGAGTACTTCCTTGGCTGCATTGAGGCTGTAAGGTGCTCATGCCCCGAGTAGTTGTAAAGTCTTCTTTATATAGGGTGCCATTAAACTCGCACTCCATATGGAGTAGTCCCTGAGTCTTAGGTTGACTCGTAGAATCAGGCTAAAGGTCAATTTAATCTTGAGTCTTCGGTCCTTATCTTCCAGCAGATTTGAAAAATTATAAGTCGCTGATGACACGTGTCCCGCAGCCTCCGAGCCTTGAATTCAAATCCCCAAGTTTTGGAATAAAGGGTCCAAAGAATCGTGGCATGCAATCTTTATTGCTGAGAGCCGTAACTTATTCGGCCCCCGAGCCTGGGAGCTAGAAGAGTCGCATAGTATATGCCTAGTAGTCGGTGGCGCCAACCCTCGAACCTAGGTATTTGCCAATTGCCTCTAGATCTTGAAATGTCGATGAAGCCGACTAGTCGGAGTTGATTCCGACTAGTTTTGTAGACGAGACTAGTAGTCGAAGTAGTCGCCAGCGTGTCGCCGTGCATTCTTCACGAAGTTCAGTCGTCGCCGACGGCTAATGATGTGCCCAACTAGTCGGAGTCGAATCTAGCGAGGTGTAGTCAAGCGTTCTCGCGAAGTAGAAGTAGTCATGGGCAATTGTTGATGAAGCCAACTAGTCGGAGTGGAATCCGACTTGCCCAGCAGCAGGGTCCAGATCTGGTCCCCTGCAAGGTAAACGTAAACGTATGTTGTAACTGATATATATGATATCGTGTTGGGAGCAAATCCCAGTATTGTAAAATGTTGTACTCTTGCTGGGTCGTATAATAACACCGGGTAGGTAGCCTGTTACGCTAAGCACCTGATCCTTGATTACCATAAACCGTTGTGCAGGGAGCTTGGCGGCGTGCACGCGTAGTTGCATTGGCGTACAGAAGAGTCGAGGTATCACGATAAGCGTATACTACCCGGGTATTGTAGCAGCCGTTGAGAGGAAACTAAAACAGTTGGCGCTACGCAGCAGTCGGCGCTACAGAAAAAAGAGAACGCTTGTGGAGCACACTTATAGAATGTAACCCGTTCGTCCGTGTTGCAGGGCGGACCGTGCAGGCAATCAGGAACACGCATGACATAGCCTGTGAAGAGAATGCGCATTGCGTAAAAAGTATCTGAGCCTGTGAAGAACAAGTCGGAAAAGGTATAAATGACTTAGCTTGATTCGTGGATGATTATCGATGAGCCGCAGTGGCCGTCAGTGGAGCCGCAACGGTTTGTTGATAAAGCTGACTAGTCGGAGTCGATTCCGACTAGTTGTTGACGGTGTGAAGCCCACTCCCGACAAGTAGCCAGAGTAGTCGAAACACGCCCACTCGTGGACGGTTGTCGAGGAAACCGCAGTAGTCATCGATGGAGCCGCGACGATTTCTTGATGAAACGACCTAGTCGGATTTGATCCCGACCAGTTGTTGATCGTGCAAAACTAGTCACCAAATAGATTAAGGCTCATCCATGACCGGTTTCTAGTCGAGACGAGTAGTTTAAGTAATCGTTGGTGATATAGATTTGTCGAAGTAGTCGTAGCCGGTGACAGCAGCGCGTCTACGTTGCAGCGCTAGCTGAAGTCGAGCCGCATCGTCAAGTGGGTGGCAATGGCGTGTCGTCGTTGCACGGGTTGAATTCGAGTCAATCACGAGTAGGAGCCAGGTTGGGTCCACACTCGTCGTCACGGTTTCCAATTAGATCGGAAAATCAAATTCCGCTGAGATCTTCGGCGAGGTCGTCAATATCGGGGCAGGATGCTGGAGCAGATGTCGTCGGCCCCTTGGCTTCAACGAGGTGGTAGTTTAAGCCACCACCTCGCCGGCGATGCAGACCTAGAAGTCGAGGATGGGCACCGGCGAGGTGGCCAGCTCCTCGTTGGAATCCGAGTCGTAGTCGAGAACGGGGTCCCCCGACGCGCTGTGGCTCCCTCGTCTCAAATCTTGAAGAGGTGATCCAAGTCCTCCTCCAAGTCGAGGAGGGACTTGGATCATGAAGCCTCCTGAAACCTCCTCAAATCGATTTGAGTCCAATCTGAGTAGTCCTGGTGTAGCACGAATTGAATTCGCGTTGAAAACAGACATTTTTTCGATCTGTCTGGATAGATCGGGGAGCAGCAACTCATCAAGATCATCGACAAAGGAGTTGAGGTTGCAGCATCAAGTCGCTGCAGAGGCCTTCGGCTTCCTGGGATTGACTAGGTGGCTGAAGAAGCCTCCCAAGCCGTTGGCGACGCAGATCCAGGGGCCGAAGATGAAGGTTATGCCCTCGCCGAGCATGTTGGTGGTAAAGCTGAGAGATGCCATCGAGTTCTCCAGTGGATGCTTGATGAACACCCCTACCTAGCGCGCCAGCTGTTGGTGTTTTACCATCATATCCACCGAGGGATACCCCTGAGGTGGTGAGTTTGTAGGTAGAGTGTCGTCGAGATCAGGAACTTGAAGGTGCAAAGGAACACAAGGTTTAGATAGGTTTGTTTCGCCGAGAGTGTAATACCCTACGTCCTGTGTGGTTTGTATTGCCTTTGATGATGATTATGTGATTCCCTAGGTGATCGTTGGGTTCTCTCCCATAGGGGTCCTATCCGCCCTTATATAGTCTGGAGGGACAGATTTACATAGAAGTCCTGATCGGGTACAAGCCCAAGAGTTCTACCCGAGTACGTCTCGGGTAGTTTCCTACCGTGTACGACTAGTCTAACTACTCTATAAGTAATCCTACTGCATTACAAATAGTTACAACAGATGTAGAGCATGAATCATGTTACATTTCGTATTCTAAAAGAAGTATGCCACGTGTACAGTCCCATGCATCCGGATCTGACACTCGGGAGCAGCAGCAGGCGGCGACGGTGGCGCGGTGGCGGGGAGGCAGGCGGCGCGGGGTGGCGCAGTGCGCGGGGCAGGGTTCAGCTGCGAGCAACAGCCGCCCAGGCGAGCAATGGAGGCAGCGGCGGTGCACGACTGAGAGGAGAAGGAAGAGGAGGAGGAAGAGCAGGAGGATCAGACGGTCTATAGCTCGTGCACGAGTCTTAAAGCATCTGGAAGCCAAGTAACTATCCCAGTCACCGGAATCCAGATAGTTTGGCGCTGGGAGCCCAACTAGAAATATTGTCTCGGGCCATAAGCCCACAACACTTCACTCAAGAAGGCTGCACACTGCGCGAGTTTTTTCAAAAAGGGGATAAAAAATTAAAATTCGAAAAAGGGGAGCCGGAGGGGAAAATTAGGAAAATAGGTACCTCCCGCCCTTTGATCGGGCGGGAAACGTGGGGCCGGGGACCTCCCGCCCACCCATCGGGCGGGAGGTTCCAAAATTTTTTTTCAGGGGCCTCTTCGCGAATAAGAAAAGTTTCTTATTCGCGAAGAGGTCCCTAAAGCAGGCGTCCCGCCCGGCCAGTGGGCGGGAGGCATCCCGCCCGGCTAGTGGGCGGGATGTCCCCTGGTTATGATTTTTGTTATATTTTCTTTTTTATGTTTCACAAACTATTTGAAATTCAAACTTTTTTAAAATACAAGATTTATTCGGCATACTCTTATGTATGCATATAAAATTTTAATTCAATTTTAAGAAGAAGATTACGGTATCTAAAAATCGTACGAAGATGGTTAAACGATAACGTTTTGCAAAGTAGAATCCAAATATTACGATAGTTGACATGAAGCCATTAAAAATAAAATAATATGATAACAAATATTACAACAAATATTACAAATACATGAATCAAAATATTTTGTCTTTAGTCAATGCGGCAGATATTACAAATACACATTCAGGTCTGATACAATCTCAACGCGGCAAATATTACACATGAGCAAACAACGTTCAAATAAAATTACAACTAAATGATGCCTGATGATGTACTAGCACTCGATTGGCGACGTCTCCCACTCCTTGATGCAATCGGAGGCCTTCCATCTGTAGCATCACCTGTAGGGCCAGCTTCAGCAGAACTGCGGCCAGCATCATTGTTTGGACGATGTTTATACGTGTGTCCAATCAGATTACATGCACTGCAGCGCTGTATCCTCGGACGGAGCTCGGACTCATCCATATCATTACGAATACGCCGTGTCTAACGGCGCCCTCTCTTAACCCGTCATGATCTTGGGTCTGGAATATATATAACAGGATTCGCTATCTCAGTGAACGATCCAACCAAACGGAACCCATAGATCTCATACTGCCAGTTGCTGGCAATTGTCTCCTTTCTGAAGTAATGGGAAACATATATATCAACAGGATGTCGAATATCCGCACAAGCAGCCATTACAAGAGAACAAGGTAAGTGCAGCAACTTTGGCCTCATGCATGAGCAACAACAAGTTCCATCAAACTTGAGCTCCTGTGTACCACATTGCCGTACGTGGTGTAACCGGGCGCTAACTGCCTTCTTAGTCATATATTCTGTTATCATTTTCCCAAAATATCTGTCAGGATCTTGCATGAATACCTGATTTTTAGTGAACCGCTCCCTAAAGTAATCGGTACACCCGTGGACAATGAATTCCACAATTGCAACCAGTGGAAGCCCACGAACACCTCACAGCACCCAATTGTAAACCTCGGCGAAGTTGGTGGTCATTATGCCGTACGTTGCACCATCGGTATCGTAAAGTAACGCCCACTTCTCCTTGGGTTCATTCTCAATCCATTCAGAAAAGGTTTTCATCGCTGACCCAGACCTTCTGCGAGTATGTGCAGTATCCGTTGGCAAAGGACACAAAGCCTTTGCTTCATCCTGTGCAGTTATATTTTTTGATGCGTCCACGGCTCTTTTCTTCCCGGTCAGTTCATCAAGTTTCTGCCACTGCTTGTTAAATTTTTGCTGATTCGTTTCCTTACATAGCCTCTTGAACATATCCATAAGGTGCTTGTTCTTGAATTGACTGAAAAAGTTTGCACCGATATGTCTCATGCACCACCTACTGTGAACATCACGCCACTTGGGCGGCTCTCCGGTCTCCACACACCCCTGCTACAAATCTAGTATTGCCCTCAGTATGCCGGCGTGACGATCATGAATCAGGCAGACATCTTCCCTATCCCGAACGACTGCAAGCTTAACCCGTTTCAGGAACCAGTACCAACTGTCTGTGTTCTCACTCTCAACAAAAGCAAAAGCAACAGGAAGCAACTGATTATTTCCATCCACTCCAATAGCTGTCAGCATTTGCAATCTATACTTTTCTGTGAGAAAGGTCCCATCGATGCAAAGGAGAGGCCGGCAGTGTTGGAATGCGTTAATGCATGAACCCAAGCTGAAAAAGATCCGCTGCAGTATGTAGGGCGGACTTTCTCCTCTGTCTAGAGTTTTCAGGTCATAATAGCTTTCCGGATTTCTCTAACATAGGACGGCCAGCAATCGAGGAAAATTATCATATGCAGCCTCGAACGTACCAAACCTCATCTCCAACACCTTTTGTTTTGCACTCCACGTCTTGCTGTACGAGATGGTATACTTGTACTTTTCCTGAATATACCGGATAATAGACTTTGATTCATATGACATGTTTTTTACTATCATCCTGTACATCTCATTTGCGATGTATTATAATGTAAGGTTGCGATGGGTCTTCTGCACCCCCGGCAAATGACAAGTGTGCTGAGTGACAATTGAGCATTCCTAATAATTTTTCCATTTACCCTTATAGGCATGCACCCGCCACGGACAACCCTCCTTCACACATACCACATCGTACTTACGAGATTTGCACTCGACTGTTTTAACTCTCGCACAAGAGAGAGAGACCAACACTTAACAGCTTCCTTCACCTCTTCAATTGAGTGGTACCTCGCACCCTGGACAATTTCATTCTCTCTGCAATCCGAAGGCCCGCTAGATCCGTCATCTACAACAAGATGACTGAAGTCGCTGCTTACCCATTCTTCAGGCACATCATCGTCATCATCAGATGAATCGGCATTCATTGCTTCATCCAATTCACGTTTTTCGTCTTGCAGCTGTTCAACAATAAAGGGTATGTTCTCCCCCTCATCGGGCACGCATTGAGGTGCTGCGGTGCCACCTGCCTCAATGTTTGCCTCCTCAACTTCTTCATCAATATTTTCATCCCCCGGCGCAGCTTCAATGTTTATCAAAGGGTTCTGGTGCATACTGACAAGGAGTACCAGTGGCCATTGCCAATGACTTGCATTTTGCAGATAAGTTTACCAGTCCTCGTTGCTTGCAAGTGGCATCAGCTCCCAGATCAAAGCGTGAGTGGTATGATTTATGACGCATTGAACACTCACAGTGTGTGTCTCCTGATTAATCCTTAATCCCCTCATTAACCAGTTGCATAGGGATTCAAATGTCCTCTCGTGGGGTCCGGTAATTCCTCTGACCGCACAGTTGAATTCACTTAAATCTACCCCATTCGGCCCATAAATCATATTTCCTTCTCCGTAATATATACTGAAAATACCCTTCTCGGAAGACATATCTGTCAATCATTAATAAACTAGTTATACTACATATTAATACACAACGACGACCCTAAGTTTCAGCGATTCTCAGATTATATTTTACATATTCTAAACTATTCAGAATATAAATTATGCTAAAAACAAATGAAAATACTAAAAACTATTCAAAACATAACTACTCTAAGAAATATTTCCTAAATTATAGTTATTTTCAAGTAATTATACGGCTAGAACGATAATATACCTCCAAATCGACGTGTGAACAGGGCTTCGCCGCTTCCTCTTCTCTCTTCCTCTCATCTCTTTTTTTTCTGATTTTTGCTGGATAAAATGAAATTTTTGAGGCAGATTGGGGCTTATATAGCCAGGGGGACCTCCCGCCCGACCAAAGGGCGGGATGCCCCTCAGGACCACATCCCGCCCGTTGGGTGGGCGGGATGCCCCCGCAGGGACCTCTTCGCAAATTTCTTATTTGCGAAGAGCCCCTCGGGGAACCTCCCGCCCGCTGGATGGGAGGGAGGTCCCCGGCCCCACGCCTCCCGCCCAATCAGCGGGCACGCCTCCCGCCCAATCAGCGGGCGGGAGGTACCCATTTTTCAAAATCTTCCCTACCGGCACCCCTTTTGCGAATTTTATTTTTTATCTTTTTTTTAAAAAAAACATCCACACTGCGCGACTGACTTTGGGCCTGGATCCTTTGCTGGGCCGCCAAACTGAGATGATGGGTGCACGTGTGCAAAGTCGTGCTGGGTCAAAAGTCGGGTTGAACGGGCTTGCTGGTGGTTTTGGGCCGGCAGGCCTCAGATGATCAGTACAACTACTAGCTAAGATGGAGGCAGGACCAAAACCCCAAGTGGATTCCCCGTCCCTCGGGTCTGGCAAAGATCAACGTTGACGCTGCTACTTCCAAGAATTCTAACTCGGCTTCAGTAGCGGCTGTGGCACGAGACAGTACAGATCTCTTCCTCGGAGCTTCGACGGTGACTTTGTCAGGAATATCTGACCCAGAGACTCTGGAAGCAATAGCATGCAGGGAAGGTTTGGCTCTCGCAAGCGACCTCCTACTCCAAAGGATCCGAGTGGCGAGTGATTGCGTCAATGCAATTCGCAGCATTCAGGAGTCGTCGATGTGGCAGTATGGCCAAATTAACAGAGAAATCAGGCGACTTCAGAACAGTTCCTGAAGGTTGATTTCGTCCATGAACGTCGGGAGTCTAATCACGACGCGCACATTCTAGCAAGGAGTGCTATTTACGACTCGCTTGGCCGGCGTGTTTGGCTCATTGATCCGCCTGCGGGCGTTTGTAACCAGTACTCTTCTATTAATTAGTGAGTTTTTCCCCCTAAAAAAAAACTACTAGATAAGATTCATGCCACCAAGCTACTGGTACGAGGTCGTCTATGAACATCCACAGAAATTCACATGCAAATATGGAGATAAGCTTTGCCTTGATTCTGCATTGAGTTGTCGATAAACGACACCATAAAATAAAATTGCTCTTTTGTTTCGGTGCAGGCTGGACCTGAATTTTGCATTAAGGGATGAGAATTGCTAGTACATCCGGGATAGATCGGTCATCTGTGCATACATCACACGAGCAAATTAATTTACATTGTCTCGCATTCACATCGTCACACTATCTCTCACACTCTAGTTTGTTTGCATCCTGCTTCTTTACAGCATGTACAGTACGCGACGAACACGGCGCGGCGGTTTCATGGGAACGATCCGGAGTCGTCGTCGTCGCCGCGCTCGTCATCGGGGGCGAGGAAGATGCGCCTGGAGCTCCGGTCTGCAGCCTCCGCGTGCAGGTCTGCCTTGCCATCATGATGCGTCCTCCATGCCCTCTTGCTCGCCCGCGCCACGGCGGCGAGCTTCCGTCTCTGCTCGTACAGCTCCTCCAGGAAGTACTCGTACCTGCACTCCGGATTGCAGAACCCCTTGTCCCTGCCACGTGCCACCCAACAATTTTAAAAGAGCAGTTGATCAGCAGGTAGCAGGGGGTAAGAGTAAGACGACGAGCAATGCAAGCTAAATAATGGTGGCTCTCGATCGAGGCTTACATGTATATGTGGATGGTCCTGTCATCCAGGCGGCGGCGGCAGAGCTCGCAGGCGAGCAAGGACCCGTTGACACGCCGACCGCCGCCGTAGGAGGCGGTGTCGTTGTCGCTCATGCCGGTCACTGCTGACATGACGATGCCGGACGCGCCGGCGCGGGCGGGTTCGGCGACGCGGAGGAGGCGTGCGGAGGCGGGCTCCGCGACGGCGGCCATGAGGCCGACTCTGGTCTCCGGGTTGCAGGAAGGGACCCCGGTCGTCGACGACGGCGCCCCCGTGCGCTTCCTCTTCTGGAGGACAGGCCGCCGCGGGCGCCGCCGCGGCGCGCAGCCGGCCGCGAAGAGACTTCTCTCGGGGACGCGGGCGCCGCCGGGTCGGGACGGCGGCGACCAGCCGGGCTCCGCCAGGGCTAGCAGGTCGCGGATCGTCGACACCCTGCTTCCCAGCATCGTCGCTGCCTCGTTGCTCCAGTAATTATCTTGTTCTCCGCGTGCTCGAGAGCGAGGAGCGAGCTGGTGTGTTGGGGACTGCTGGCTTGGAGGGGGTTTATATAGGGCAGGAGGGACTGACAGGGGCGCCCTGCTCTGAACTCCTGTGTGGGTTTTTTCGATTACAAGGATGACGCAGACATGTACGCACCACCGTGCGCACTCACGCATGGATGCACCTTTTATCACAGGCCTTTTTTGCTTTTTTCGATCCAGAGAAATCTGTTTTGCTAACATCTTGGTGTACCTACAGACACACGAAGAGGATATACGTTCTCGTTAATAAAAAAAAAGATCAAATTTTTTTAAGATTCATCTATAGTTTGTTTCCTTAAACCTCCCCCTAAGCTTTCTTTTCACAGTCTACCACTAGCTTATTATTCACACTGATGCAGACTATATAGATTATGAGGTCTGGTTGATTGCATAATTTGTTTAGCATATAAAATTCGGGAATTTCTTGCAGTAGCTTTGTTCATGAATCGTACCCAACCCTTTCATCAAAAGAACTAAAACAAACTTAAAAATTAGGAAAATACTACGTAACATGCTAATTTTTTCGCATCAAGTTTGATTCTTGTTTGCCTTGTGATGCGTGATGGATTTCTTCCTAAGCAAACAAACAAAAATGGAATCTGAAGTCATATACCTCTTATGGAGTCTAGTCTTGACACCAAACGTTTGCCCCTCTCCTCGGCATATGAAGCCTTATTGTCGAAATATGTACACCAATTTGCGCTAGAGGATTACTCCATAGAGTGGGCCCTCCAGTAGCTAACCTAATTCGACTGTGTGAATCGATGAGGTTTCAAGAGCCAACGCTTCCATTTTATAGACCGTGCGTAAACACCGGTTCACCTCCTTTGCTTTACGCTTTCCTTATATTCATTCTGATCCCTATTTTATTGATATTTACACTACATGAAAATACCTACATAGTACCGCCTATTAGGACCTGTTTATTTCGTAATATGTGTAGGTTGAGTGGTGTACCCTTACCAAGTACCTACATTGCTTGAAAACAGGAAAGAGTACGGTAGATGGACTGTATCCCGCCGTGTCAGTGACTCATCTTTGGAAGAACCTGGGAGAGAGACCTGATCCCCACAACAAACCACCACTCCTGCGAGAACGTGAGCACACCAACCGGGCCATGCATCACAAAGCCATGGAAAATGTTTGGGCGCTCGCTTTTTTCCTGCAGCATCAGTTTGTCTCTAGCGCAGCTGCCTTTGCCCTCAGCGCATATGAGCGGAAGCCTCAACAGGCTCAGGCATGGTGTGTGCTCCTTGGACGTGTAAAGCGTAGTGATTTGGAGCTTTCTTTTCTAATTTCATCAGTGATCTGACCGTGGCATCAATTCTGTCTTACGTGCCGCCGGTTTCGGTTTGCTGTAAAGTTTTGGCACAGAATTGATGAAGGAACAGATTTTGTCTTTGGCCAAACAAATTTTGTCTCAAGTTTTGCAAATCGCCAGTGCCTTTTTGGCTCTTCCCGTCGGCGTGTACGGTGCACATAGCAAGGAAATCAATGCATGGATGCGTGCACAGTGGTGGTTCGGTTTGGCTTTGGTGAGAGCTCGGTTGTAAATGTGAAGTTTTTGGCTGAACGGGAACAGACTTTGTCTCGGGTTCTGACCATTTTTTGGTTGGGTTCAAGTGCCTTTAATTTAGATTGCTTTTCGAGATGTGACAACTGCTGTTGTCTGGATGACTGTATGTAGATAGGCATACGGACGTTTGCAACTCGATCGCAAAGCTTGTACATATGTTAGTGCTCTTGTGCAGTGGTCCGGCCAAGTTTGTTTTCCTTCCCCTTTGCTATGCTCTGGATGCAGAATGGCTGCAACCAGGCGATGTATGGCACCATCCTGTCTACTGTATGATTTTTGCAAAATGAAAAACAACTGTTTTGTATGCTTGTGTGTATGTGAGATTAGTTAGAGGCGCGACACAGATGCTGACTGTATGGTTTATCCATTTATGTTTATCTCACAGGAGATGATAACTAAATAAATGGGCCACTTGGGTATGTTTGCACACTAGGCCCATAAACCCAAGCCCGGGATGGAGCAGCTTGGTTTGAACCCAGCCCATATATATATTCCGGCAGTTTGCAAGCATGCTAGCGATTGCTGCTGCTGCTGCTGCTGCTGCATGAGACCCAGTTAGTACAAATTACTGTGCATTGCAATCCACGGAATAGTTTTTCTTTTAAGATCACGACCCTTTCGCTTACAAGCTTGCAGCACCCGCCAATTGACATGAGAGT
Organism: Panicum hallii; assembly: GCF_002211085.1. Lineage (NCBI taxonomy): Eukaryota > Viridiplantae > Streptophyta > Magnoliopsida > Poales > Poaceae > Panicum > Panicum hallii. The sequence continues at coordinate 54,400,826 of NC_038043.1, forward strand.
AGTTACACCGGATCTTGTTCACAACATTACTCAGCAGCATGGTAAACCAAGCGCGCATCCAAAGGACAGGTTTGCACCCAAGTCTTCTTAACCGTGGCGCCCTTCCAATCCCGGTGAAGGTTCATGCCAAGACCTGCTAGTCTACTACTAAGTTTTCTGGAGTGAGTATTGATCCTTCTGGAACTGATTTCCCAGATCCGGGTACTTCTCAGTCCCTCCACCTGTGGCCACAGCTCGGGTTGCAGCAGATGAAGTAAAGCGTCATGGCTTGCTCTCCCTTAGTTGGAGCCTGCAAGTTCAAGGCATCAGAATACATGTTAACAGCACTAAAATCAAGCGCAGCAATGACTAAGTCAATGCACCAGGCAGCCCGTGCATTAATAAGGATTCCAAAACTAGCAGTAACGCGATCCATCGCAGTTATATTGCAAAAATAAGAGATACATGTCCTGAATCCTGATACACAAAAAGTCTGGGGAAACCAAATAGCTTACTAATAACAACTGGTTATAGACCCTTGGAGCATTTGGAACCCAGCTTTTTGAGCAATGTGACAGATTATGAGACCCAGGAAATTCGAATCTTACTTAAGTGGTACATAATGATTTGATTCCATCTGGACAGGTTGATTCAAGCTTTCATTGTATGGACTAGGTGGATGCCACAGGGGCTCCAATCCAGTTTGGCTTGGCTAAAGACGCAAACCTTCCCTAACCACAAATAACCAACAAATCATGCAACACTACACGCTGTTATTATGAATGCCAGTGTACTAACAAACTCCATCATGCTTTCGTATTAGCTTCTAGCCAACTAGATGACACAACAAAATCATCATCTCTAGTGACAGCTACAGTATGTAAACAGCACCCATGTACAAACCTGGAAAAAAGCAGCTTCTGGATGGTTGCAGTTGTAGCATCTAACACTTCTGGTGCGAGGCAGACTGGGATCAGCTGCTACATCCTTCAGGACATCCTTGGGTTCACCCGAAGGCTTACGGAGAACCCTTTTGTACACACAAGTATCGGAAGCAACCTCCTGTTCACATCAATGATTTAAAGATTGGAATGATCAGTGAAACTATGAGCAAGCTTGTTAATTGAAAATTAAATACGTTGAGCATGTGTGGAAACGGTATGTACAAATAAACAATGAGAAAAACTCATACTTCACTGCACACAAAAGAAAGAGCATCTAAGGGGAACAAGAAAACCTGAGAAATTTATCTACTTCATAATGTTCTGGAAGCATCAAAAGCATCAGCAAGATACATGACTTATTTTAAATGGCATTCAGCTTCAACCTGGGTTCCCCTTGCAAAAAATATTTTCACAGAAGGATTGCATTGGCTCCTTCACCTTCCTCTAAAGGTGGGTTTCTGCTAACACAGTTTAGTTCTGTAATTACTCCCACTGTTTTAATTTTTAAAATAGTTGATCAACAAAATGTGCACTGGCCACAGAGGGCCAACACATTTAACTGTTAATGGAATTGGACCATGATTACCTAGCGCTAGCTGCGATGCGGGTGGCAGCTCAGCCATTGGCAGCACGTGTGGCAGTTGTGGTGCGGGCCGTGGGTGCAGGGGCGAGCGGTTGGGGCACGGGCACCAAGCATGGGCGGGCGGCAGGCTGAGCAAGTGAGACAGATTGGCGGCAGCACGGGCGGGCAGGACGCTGCGGCGCTGGATCTGCGAGGTACGCACTCCTCTCTCTCTCTCTCTCTCCCTCTCCTCGATTGAGAGAAGTCCGAGCTGTGGCGTGTGTCTTCGCGGTTGCTCCCCGGGCTGAGTAGGGGCTCGGGTGGGAGCTCCTACATCTGTGAGCTCAGGGGATATGGATGAGAGCTCGGATGAGAGAGGGGAGGAGTTCAGATGAGAGGTTGGTTGGAGATGATTTTCTGCGTTTCAACTCTCATCAGAAGTGTAGGGGCCGAGATGAGGGCTAGGTTGGAGTTGCTCTAAACACTACTCGGTTAAAGCACATTTCAAGGCAAACCAAATTTTTTATGCAAATATTAAAGCAACATTATAGGCTCTTTGTAACCTACAACAGGCTTTATGTTATTATGGGCAACTGCAGCCCTGAGCCCATGAATCATCTATTAATGTTCAAGAAAGAAAGCACCAGAAACATGAAGCATCAGCGTTTCCAGCAGAACCAAAATTGGTACCATCATGAAACCAAAATTTAGGTGCAGAATATACGACAGTACGAATGTCAGCCTAAAACATCCACGAAATCATAACGGAAACAATGTACTACCAGACCCAGATTTGCATCCATCCTTACACAGCAGATCACTAAACCCAGCCTAAACCTACCCGCTCCCCGCTCCCCAAGTAATCCTAGGGTTTCCACGAATCAACAAAAAAATCTGAGGAAAAAGGGATTAATCTGAGGAGGAACACGGGAACCACCTGGTGCTCGCAGGACTGGCAAGCGTAGAGGAGGGTGCACGTCTCCTTGTCCTCCCGCGGGTACAGCATGTTGTTGCTGCGGCGAAAAGCCGAAAACAAAACAAGAACAATTAGAACATGAATCGAACGACAAGATTCCTCTTTCGAAGAAACAATCTTGAGATTGAAGATAAAAATTCCGTGGCTCTTACCATTCGCGGCAGAACTTGAGAGCGCTCATGGTGGTCTCGTCGCCTCTGTGACCCTGTCTCTCACCTTCCGCTCTGTGTCTGCTTGTCCCCTTCTCGGCTTCTCCCTTCTGCTCCTTTTCACTCTGCGACTTCTGGCAGGCGGGCCAAATAGACCCCACATGTCAGTGACCAGACAGTGCCATGCCAGGGCCCACCGGAAGGCGAGATTGTACACGTGTCGTGCGATGGCCGCTACCGCACGTGGGCCACCTACCCCGCCGCCGCACCGGATCCCGCTGACCCCTCCCCTCCTACTCCCCTGCGTCCGCTCGTCGTCTCCCCGCTCCAAACCCTAACTCCAATCCGGAACAGCCAAAACAATTCGCGAAAATCGCGCAGAATTTCGCTCCAGACTACTGCTTGGTCCCTCCTCTGGTGCGAACCCAATTCGATTACCCCATTTTTGCGATTTTTTCATTTTTTTGGGAGGATTTTTTTTCATTCGAATGTGGCCATGGCAGGGCAGTGATGCAATGATGCACATGCTGGTGGCCCCGGACGGGGGCGGAGTGGAGCTTCAGCCGTACGGCGCTCCGCCGGTGGAGCAGGAGCTGGAGCTCCTCCGCGACAACGCCGACGACGGCCTCGAAGGCCACGTGCGGTATGTAGGCGCGGCCAAGAGCTTCTTCTTGTTGCTGTGCTTGTGGCAATCACTCGCGTTTAGTCGCCGTCGGTCCGCTGGGCGATGGAACGGTCTCGCCTCTGCGCGTTGGTTGCTTGCTCTGGAGCAGTGACAGTGCTCTTGCTCTACTTCGGAATTTATTTTTATGCTTCTTCTATTTCAGAAATGGTTGTGGTTGAAGCCTGGTGTTGATTCTGTCATTCCTTTACTGTGATTCCATCAGGTGTTTGCGGTGCGGGATATCTGGCAATGCGACGCCCCATATGCGGCGTGGTCCTGATGGACCAAGAACTCTTTGCAATGCGTGCGGCATTGCTTACAGGAAGGTAAAACCATGCTCTTATGTTCTGAAGTAGTAGTGTAAGAGTTGTTTTCAACTTCCTGACACTTGCTTTGCCATCAGCAATTTGGATGTTGCCAAGCTCCCTTTATCAATTCCTTGGAGATATTATAGCTAGGCGTAGACTTAACTTTCTGATTCATAGGTTCTATCTTTCCGATGCTCTGTGCCTTATTTTGGACTAGGTGTCATGCACTGTAAGGGCTATTTTTTCCCCTTCTGTTGGAGGTTATGTATTGTGATTTTCTTGTGATCACAGGTTGCAACCTGCAAGCAAAAACCATGGCATAGTGTCGGGTTGTGCATTTTTTTCTGCAGTGGCAAAACTTCTTTCTTTGATGATCATGAAATAATTGAATTACTCATCAAATGTATGCATATGCATCCTAGTTTCGATAGAGTAATACCCTATTTCCCTTAAAAACAGAGAAAATCAAATTTTGTTGTCTCGGATTAATTTTGATCTAGCATGTTAGGATTGAAGACCATATGGCAATGCTACTTACAGCAAAAATAAGAGATATCAATATTTGTATTTTTCCATTATGGCTAAAATGCTGCATTGCTGCTCTATGTCATTTTCCTCCCATTTTTGTGTAGTGAGGAGAAACTGATGCAACCAAATATGCACTGTGGTTTTTTGCCTTCTACTCAAACATTTCATGATCGGTTATCCAGGGCAAAATGAGAAGAATGATAGAAGCTGAGCCTCCCATAGATGAGGCTGCACTCGCAAAGCTTGTTCCGGAAGTTGGCATGGAATTTGAGAGTGAGGAAAAGGCATACGAATTCTACAACAAATATGCTGGGCATATTGGCTTTAGTGTTAGAAAAAGTACATCACATAAATCTTCTGAAAATATTACCAAAGTAAGAACTTTTGTGTGCTCAAGAGAAGGCTACAACAGGGATAAAAAATCACTGGAAGCAAAGAAGCCAAGATTGGATACACGAATTGGTTGCCCAGCGAGATTGATTATTAAAGTCACACCAGAGTGTAAGTATAGAGTAACTGATTTCAAAGCAGAACACAATCATCAGCTGGCCCCTCCTTCGACGATGCATATGTTAAGGTCACAGAGGATATTGACAGAACTTCAGTCTGGAGAAGCAGAATTATCAGATGATTCGGTAGTGACACCAACAACAAAAGCAACTGGTGATCTTGTTGTTAGACAAGTCAGTTTCCTTCGGAGTATCTCTCTCCTTCCAGCTGATTACAAGAATTATCTCCGTTCTAAGCGAACGAAGACTATGCAACCTGGTGATGGTGGAGCAATATTGAAATATCTGCAGACAATGCAAATGGATAACCCCTCTTTCTTTTACACCATGCAGATTGATGAGGATGACAAGCTGACCAACTTCTTTTGGGCAGACCCAAAATCAAGAGATGACTTCAACTACTTTGGCGATGTACTCTGCTTAGACACAACATACAAAATAAATGGATATGGTAGGCCACTTGCATTGTTCCTTGGTGTGAATCATCATAAACAAACAATTATTTTTGGTGCAGCTTTGCTTTATGATGAATCATTTGAATCATACAAGTGGCTTTTTGAGAGCTTTAAGATCGCTATGCATGGGAAACAGCCTGCTGTAGCTTTAGTAGATCAATCTATTCCATTGAGTAGTGCAATGGCAGCAGCCTGGCCAAATACCACACAACGAATTTGTGCTTGGCATGTATTTCAGAATTCTCTTAAGCACCTCAACCATGTCGTCCAAGGTTCAAAGACATTTGCGAAGGACTTTAGCAAATGTGTCTTTGGCTATGAAGATGGAGATGAATTCTTGTTTGCATGGAGAAGTATGCTGGAAAAGTATGATCTTAGACATAACGAATGGCTGTCTAAAGTGTTTGATGAGAAGGAGCAATGGGCCTTGGCATATGATAGGCATATATTTTCTGCTGACATCATAAGTGCACTTCAAGCCGAGAGTTTCAGTAGTATTTTGAAGAAGTTCTTGAGTCCTCAACTGGACCTACTGTCCTTCTTCAAGCACTATGAAAGAGCAGTGGATGAGCATCGCTATGCTGAGCTGCAAGCTGACTTCCAAGCTAGTCAGAGCTATCCAAGAATACCTCCAGCCAAGATGCTAAAGCAAACTGCTCATACATATACACCAGTGGTGTTTGAGATCTTTCGTAAAGAGTTTGAGCTATTCATGGACTCTGTGTTATTCAGTTGTGGGGAGGCTGGGACAACATCTGAGTACAAGGTTGCTTCATCTGAGAAACCCAAGGAACACTTTGTTCGATTTGATTCAAGTGATCGCTCCTGTGTGTGCACTTGTAGGAAGTTTGAGTTTATGGGCATCCCATGTTGTCACATGTTGAAGGTGCTGGATTACAGAAATATTAAAGAGCTACCTCAAAAATATTTGCTGAAGCGATGGAGGAGGACGGCCAAATCTGCAAATGAAGACAATGAAGGCAATGCATCAAATGCTAATGGGTCATCATTGAATGCCCCTGCTCCTGCTGCAAATCACCATGGGCTTCAAAGCTTCAGTGCAATGATTCAAGTAAGTAGCTCCTGATACTTGTCCGTACAGAGTGTATTGCTCTGTATTTATTGTAGCTGATGACATCTTTATATGAGTGCAGGACACTTCTGTTTCTAGTATGCCTTAGAGTTCATTTCACAGGAGCTTTTGATATAGGTACCAGAACTCATTTCAGTAATTTCCTCATTTTTGTGCTTCAGATGAATTTTCATATGCGCAGTACCTCTTGTTAGTTAATTTTATCTGGGTTTAGTTCTGGGCCCATCTGGCTTATCGGCTCATCTTAGAAAATGGAAAGTCAGCTCCTGCTACAATGTGGACAGTTGATGAATCCATAACAAAGATGTTATCATAACAAATTCAAATTTTCCATACGTGCCGGCAAGAAATCATCTTTGAATCTTTGATCATCCATTTGGACTTTCTGCATTCATGCTGAAAGGCTCGAGTGCATCATGAGCTTTCCTGGATTTCCTAGCAGCACCCTTATAAGAGATCTTGACATTCTTTTAGAAAGATATGTTAAACATTTTGATCAAACAGTTCTATGTGCTCTCGATTGTGTTGTCTAACGCTTCAATTTGCTTCAATTGTCATGCAGGTTTAAACACCAACGATGACTCCACATGCACCTTGCAACATCATTGGCCACTGAAGCAGTGGATGGGCTGCCTTGAAGTGCCCCTGAATAAGTCTCCAACATGTACATTATTCAGCTGTAGGAAATTCAGTTGCTAAGGCACCGATCCTTAGTGTAGAGTAGATTGTAATTTTAAAAAATAATGCTTGTATTGCTCTGGAAATAATTCAGGAAATTTTGTGCATACTGTAAGCTCCCCCTATTCATGGTAGCCCATCCATCATGAGTAAAAATGTGATTCAGGGCTTCAGGCACAGGCAGTTCAACCGACTGTATGCTCGAGAAGAGGATGTATCTGAAACTTGTGCGGACAGCCTGAGGGGACCATTCTGTGGAGAGCAAGCAGACCCGTCATCATGATACGAAGCTCAGTACGATTCAGTTAGATTCAGATCTGGGGTTTCATCTCGCCTGCAGCTGAGCTGGACGGCTCGTGCATTGAAGCGTTGGGGGCAAGCCAGAGCAGCTTGCATTGTCTCGGCTGTGGGTCTCGGCTGGCCCGACCGGCCGGAGGGCTAGGCGCTCCAGCAGCCAGCGATGCTCTCCCCTGGCTGGTCTGCTTGCCATCTCTGGTTCAGAGGTGATGTGCTTGCCTCATGGTTCATGTCTATGTATACCACATCTGCATAGCAATAACCTGCAAATGCCATCGTATCGTGTCATAATCTTTGGTTCCATAATGTTACTAGCATGTTCGTCCCATTAAGTGTCCAGTCGAGGAGCTTTCGTGCTTAGTTCTCTGCCCCTATTATTTCTCTGCCCCTATCTTTGGCCTTTGGGCAAGTCGCCAGCTGGTGGGCGGCCCAATGATGCAGCAGCATTGTCTTGGTGTTAGCTAGTTGAGGATCTTCCAGATACGATTCGATTCAATAACCTCCCAGGTTGCTGAAGAATCTCAAGGATACCTTGGATAAGACAACACCAAGCGGCGCCGCCGCTGGCCTGAGCGTCCGCGCCGGCTCCGACGATCAGCGGCCACCGTTCCATTGCCGTGCCAGGCCAGGCCCGTTCGAGCACCGCATGCCATTGCCGCGCAGCGACGGCGGCGACAGGGACGTCGCAGCCGACTGACACTGATGCAGGCATCCACGATGTGGCAGAGTACCGTGGCGACCCGACCCAAGCGTCGCTGCGGCTGCGGCTGCAGGCAAGCGTGACGCCGGCCTTGTCCTCGGTTGGAGCAGCGTGCCGGGCGGGAGAAGCGGGGAGAGCTCACCAATCAGAAGCAAAAAGATGGTTGGGTGGGCTGGTGGTCCATGCCTGATGCTTCCTTCCCAGGGGGATGGCTTGCTTCCTGCCCAATTCTTTCTCCTCGCTCGCCGCCGAGGGCCGGTGACGGTGACAAGGGCATGGCGCTCGAGCCTCCTCGCTCACTCGGTCCTATCCTACCCTATCCCCCGCATCGAGTCAGGTCGCCCTTCGAAGATCGCCGGCCAGACGATGGTGGTGGCGATGCCCGGCGCCTAATCGCCACCGATCAGGTGGGATCGTGGCTGCTAGCGACCAGACGTTGTAAGCTGCCTACCTGGCCGATCTTCGAAATTGTGCCACGTAGATAACATGAACATTGATAGGCTTGCAGGTTAATGTTTCTTTTTTTCCCCGGATTTTTCATTCTAGGAATGATGAACCGTGCGCGCACTCCGGAACACCTCGTGTAATCTAAGCCACCGACAACGCGGCGCGTGCGCCGGAGCCCACATCACAGAGCACAGGGGTGAGCCGGTGAGGCTGGCGAGGCGAGGCGTCGGCCCCGGGCTCGCGCGCCGCACGCGTTCTGCTCGCGTCATTGCCCCGCGCCCACGCCACGCACCGGACACGGCGCATGTGACGCCGGCCTGCGGCGGGTCTCAGCTTTTCCACGCCGCTGCTGGTGCTGGCGCGGTCACGGCGCCGTGGACCCGTGCACATGCAGCAGCCGGCTCTCGTTCTGCAGGTCCCTGCCGCTCTCTTTGCGGCGGCCGGCGTGCCCCGGAAGCCTCCAGAGCTCCATGATTCCCCTCTCGCTCTGCTTGGTCCTTCTCCTTCACTAACTTGCCTCTCTGGCTCTGAGCTTTTACCCACTATCCATCGAGGTTCAACTAGCACTGATGCTCATGTAAGAAGGCTGCCTGCTGATGGAGGTTAAAGAAGAAGCTGATGTTCATCTGACAGGGGCAAAAAAATCCGAGTGCTCCAAAGACAGCCCAGTACTAATTGATGCACTCCACGAATAAAAACACCAAGACGGAGATGGCATGGCACTTTGTACCAGTTGTCCAAAAATTGGTCCAAAGCTATGCTCGTGTGTGGGGAGAAAGATATATGCTGTTCCACAGTCACATGCTGAAACCTTTTCCTTCTTCCCTCCATCACCTCAGCTCCACAACAAATCAAACCGGCCAAGCAACTTTAATCGTACTACCATTTCCGACGCGGATCATTTCGCACTATCAGTGAGTACTTAACCTAGCACAGCACACTTACGGCGAATCAGAGCTAAAAAAAATGGCGTCGAAATCGCTCCGGTCGTTGCTCAGTCCTCGTCACCGGCGATTGAAAACAAGCCCCGGGTCTCGTCACCGGCGCACAAAAACTTCCCTCCTCGCAAATGGGCTCTGCCTTTTTCTATCATCCTGCTCCATTCAGGAAAAAAGTATGGTACCTGATGCAATTTGATACTCTGATTCTGTGGTTCATGACCTAATTGCTCTGTTTCCTTTTTCAAAAAACAATATCAGTGAGGTGATCATCAGCTGCTGGGCCTCCAAATCTCGCTGCTTCATTTTCTGAAGCGTCTCTTTCGTGCGAAGAGGCCAAGAAAACAGAGCGAGATGCGGCTGCTGTTGCTGGCCCTGTCTGCATTCTCTGGTGGAGGAAGGATGCTGCTTAAAGTCAGGCGCGCCATTAACTAGGACTTGGCGGCAAAGCAACCTCCCGGGGACGACGTCTGATACGTGATTATTTCGCGTCTCCGTCTTGAGATGAGCATGTTTCTACCATTACACTTTATTACCAAGCATCTACAAAACTGATGAGACCGGTTTAAGAAAACGAAGATGCCATCATGCACCAGATGACCCCAAACTGCCTGTCGAGCAACACGTATACCTCCGCTGTCATCTCTGACAGAGGTGAGAAAACCACAACCGAGGGTGCGTTCGTTTTCTCCCCTCTAAATTTTAGACCCGTCACATCAAAAAGAATCTTTCTATTTAGAAGTATTAAATAAAATCTGTTTATAAAACTTTTTCACAGATGGGTGCTAATTCGCGAGACAAATTTAATGAGCCTAATTAATCCATAATTTGCCTGATGCTACAGTAATCATCCGTTAATCATGGGCTAATATACCTCATTAGATTCGTCTCGCGAATTAGCCCTAGAGTTCTGCAATTAGTTTTGTAATTAGACTTTATTTAATATTTCTAAATGATAAGATTCTCTTTGATGTGACACCTCTAAATTTTAGACCCTAAGAAATGAACACACACCTGAGTGACATTTAACAGATCCTCTGAGGGGCGGGAATCTCGAGGCTCCACCCTAGCGAGTTAATCAATCAATATCAACTTTAAAAGAAACTATATTGATCAGTCGATCAATCAAATCTCAGGAGGGAAAAGGCAGGGAGATCAGACAAATGAGCGAATGATTTGTCCTCTCCAATACATGCTTTTGCATTGCAGGAGTACAATGCAAGACACTTGCTGAACCTGACCACCAGCAACTTCCCAATTAAAAATCGTTTAAAACGAGCACCTTGGTCACCCTCCATCCAGTCCAAGTGTCGGCTGGTTAACCTTTCAAGCTATTGAAAGGAATCACAGTTGCAAAGAGACAGCGGCAAGTAAAAAAAAGGCAAAAGTTTATATGCAAATATACCAGACTTGAGGTACCTAGTTGTAAATATGCATGTATATTTTTAGTGTACAAAAGTCAAATACCAGAGCTGTACAGTGACAGCAGTATACTATGCAACAGGGTTATGAGACAGGAGTGGTGATTAAACTAGCTGAGAAGGTGCCAATCAGAAGGCCAGACCTGACTTGGCAGGGGGGGGGGGGGGGTGAATGGAAGCAGACTGCTCAGCTGTACTAAAGAATGTCTTAGCCCTTAATATTGTATCATTAGCAGTGATGCATGTTCAAAGTACATCTGTTGCTTGTCCTGTTGACCTTTTACTGTGGGCTCTGCGGTTCTCAGCTCCAACAAGTGGCGTTTATTTATTTGTTTGTTTGTTGCTTTAATTACTTGGTTGCTTGGAATCGTCTGCCAAAAATGTTATGTGGAGAGATGTGCTACCTCATTTTAAATTGTGAGAGGTGTGCTGCTTCTGTCCTTTGTTCTTGAGAAACTGAACTCGTGAAGAACACCGTTGTCCCTATTTTAATCATGGAGGAAAGGGGGGTAAAATATTAGTTTTCCACGAGGTTGAAGAATTTAGTGTTTTGGTTTGCGAGTAGGAGAACACGTGTTCGATCCCTGGTAGTTTGAAGGATTTGATTTTTTAAGAAAGATGGATTTTAGGCATCAAATTCTGGTTATGTTAAATGTGCAGAAAATCTAATACTTGCAATAATTAAACTCGTATATTATTTAAATGTACATAAAATCTAGTGCGTAGTTGCATTGTAAATATAGTTGGCATGATTAACAAGTTAGGTAAATTAGACAATATTATATCGATCAATTCACTATGTTTTTGTTTCAGTTTGGTTTTGCTAATTTGTACCATGAACCCATGATGAGTTCATAATTGCGATTTGTTCGACTCGGTTTTGTTCATACGTGCAATGAGTCCATGATTGCACTTCAACGATGCTGCCAACAAACACCGAGTGTACTCAGCTGTGGAGAAAAAAATGGCTACTCAGCATCAGCAATGCTAGTACACGGCAGGTGATCAACCCAAATCCTAGAGTTCACCAACCTCGCACAAAAAGCTATAAAGGTGGTGAAACATTGCAATCCCATGAGCATAATTAGCACCTAAATCAAGCATGCATTAACACTGTTTATGGAACTCTGGTGCAGTACCGGAGCTTTTATGCATCACATCAGTACAAATCATTGTACCACCGTAACACTGTAGAAATTTCATTTTCCAGAACATGTCTATTCAGCACATCGCTTGTCTAGCGCTTCTATCTTAAAATTTCATAAATTGAAGTTACATGATCTGTAGGTGACAAAAATATTCAACATAATCTCTGTAGGGATTCAAGGGACTGAAAAAAGTGATAATTACATCAGAGAAACCATTAAACAAAGCTAAAGTAATGGATAAATCAAAGTTTGTTAGAAATCTTGAGGCAGAATCTAGTGAGCTCAGATGAAAGGGACTGCATCGGGTGATATGTGAGCTTAATGTGCCAACTACCCCGTCTTCTTCAGCTAACTATTACTCTGCCTCACCTTTTTCCGTTGTCGAACCTGTTCATATGATTTCAGACAGTACAAAAGTAATTTTTTTTTGGCGTTTAAAATATTTTCCCGAATGAAGAACTGTTACTGAGCACACATGCTAATGGAGGTAAGATTTGTGCTGTTTTTCTATCTAGGTGTGACATGAACACGTCAGACAACACTGCTTGGATTTCACAATTGTTTAAGTTGTTTTCACCGACAAGAGAGATGCGATCATGATTTGATATTCACTGCTTCCGTCATACTGTTTTTTTTAAAGTCCCCGTACAACTAGTACATGCAATTCTATGTTCCCCCCACCTTGGTCCACTCGTTTTCTCTACAACAGTCGGTCAACAGCAAGATCTAGATTTTTGGGAATTTTTTACAGAAAATATAAAGGAGGAGATAAGATGTAGAAGGATTTTGGAAGAAAAATCGTTCTTCAGCTATTAATACTATAAGTAAGCATGATTAGGCTTGTCTAAACTATATTTGGAGGGGGGGCGGGTGCAAGTAATAAAACGGCCGGCACACCTGCGGCGGAAAAAGTGTGGCGTGCCGTGGCGGGTTAGACGACACTCCGAACAGTCCCATCTGTTCAAACACATGCAAATAAGGTGTGTCACTGTTGAACTCTCGGGGCCCCAGTATGTTCTAGAACAATCACTGCAGGATGCTCACTTTTATGTTAGATTACCTTTTGTTTTACGTGCAATTCAAAGAAAAGGGAATTAAATAAAAAAGGGAAGAAAAGTATGTTATTTAATTCCTTTTGCACCTTCGCATATTTCTTTTTGCGCACTGTTCATTGTACAAAATAGTATACTTTTGGAATGCAGTGAATTGCATTCAGAACAAGCACCGCAGAAAGGGTGAACAGCAGTTTGGGAGGCTGGAGTTTTCCATAGGCTCAAGAAAAAGCTATCGAGGGCATCAAATCAACGCAACAAGCCGTGCTATTTAATAGAACTGTAATGTAATTACCTACATGCTAAAAGCATAATTAATGTAACACAAACAACCTTGGTTTTCAGTTCACTCGCTGCACGACACACTTCATTATGGATGCATCATGTTTGATAGAGACTTTAAAAAAAATAATTCGCCACTCAAAATTTGGTGACCTAACGTTTCCTCAACAATTAAACACAAGTAATACTTATTTAACCATCACCAACAATGGTTCTTCTGAATTGTTTATATTACCAAGGTCCTCCTCGAACAGAAATCCCTCCTCTGAATTTCAAAAGCCAAAGCCTACATCTTCTCCCGGAGGGGCAAAATGGTAAGCCCCAGCACCTCAGTCTTCTCAAAGCCGTTGCTGTTATCCTCAAAAGTTAGGAGCACAAAAGCCAAATTGAGAAGAAAAATCAAAGATAACCAAAAGTAGCTGCGCTTCAGCTACCATTCTTTTGTCCATAATTCCAACAATCTCAAAAGAGAACTGGTTCCCATAATCACACAGCTAGCTTAACCAAGGCTAAAAAAATTTAGCCACTAATCTCTCCCAAATACCACCCAAAATTCCTGATTTAGCTTCATTCTTCAGCAGCAGGCCAGGCCAGTGAAGGGAGAAGTCAGTCCACCACCACCACCATACACGCAGCGCTCGCTAGTCCTCCCTTCTTCCACTCCGCTCTCCCCCGTCGCAGGCGCGCTCGTCGGATTCGGCCAGGCGCCGGCGAGATCCGGGCCGCCGCAGCACGGTCCGGTCGACGCCGCCGCCGCCAGCCGCGATCTTGTCGCCGCGGGAGCTGCATTGGCGCTCCACGCAGCCGTTCCAGCGTTTCTTAGGAGGTTGCGGCGGGGGGAGGAGCTCGTGTCCGGGATCCGCCAGATCCGAGCTCGCCGCCGGCTGCGGCAGTGGCGGAGGACTCCATGGAGGCCGACGCGCCGCTCGACTTCGCGCTCTTCCAGCTCTCCCCTCGGCGTCAGCGGTGAGGAAGCGCGGGGCTAGGAAGGAAAATTCCACCCTTTTGATGCGTTCGTGCGGTTCTTGTGCGCTAAATGCGGCGTCTTTGGGTCCCTGCGCAGGTGCGAGCTTGTTGTGTCCGGCAATGGGCGGACAGAGAAGATTGCGTCCGGGTCGGTGAAGCCGTTCGTGGCGCACCTGCGGGCTGCGGAGGAGCAGGCGTCGGCGCAGCCACCGCCGCCGGCCATCCGCCTGCAGCTGGAGCGCCGCGCCCCGTGGTTCAGCAAGGGAACCCTCGAGAGGTCTGCTGATTGTGGCTTATCCGGTGGTTATTGGGTTGGGGGTGCCCAAAAGATTGGATTTAGATGGATGTTTGGCTGGCCTCTGCCTGCAGGTTCGTGCGCTTCGTGAGCACGCCAGAGGTTCTGGAGTTGGCGAATACCTATGATTTGGAGATGTCACAGCTAGAAGGGGCCAGGAAGATTTATGCGCAGGGAGTAAGTGTCAAACAACCTTTTCAGTTCCTGGAGTGTGTAGCTGTTTCTTGTTTCTTTCTAAATTTTGCTGTTGTCTTAAAATTGTGTACCTTGTTCAGGGTACTGGAGATGCCACCTCGGGTGCAGCCGGTATGTCGTATGATTATATTTACTGTTTGGATTGCCCTTCCGTTATCCATTGGGGTCTGGATCTTGTTAGATTAGTCCATCTATGTTCATACCTGAGAATGTTTAACTGCGTTTTTTTATTGTGGGAAAATTCAGTCCATATTAACTTGGGTGACACGAAAATTTCTAATTGATGGTAAAATCAGAAGCAAAGAAGGAAGGTAGTTGATTATATTCAGATGGGGACACAACTGGGTTAATTGATTGCCTGAAATTTTACGAGCTAATGAAGGAATGCATTGGATAGCATGAAATTCGCATAAGAGGCAATATATTTCTAATTGAGGAAAGACATAAATGCAGAAATTAATCGCTGCAAGTGTTTGCGGGGTTAATGGATATTCATATAATTTTGCAGTATTAGTATGATCTTGTATGTGTGCTGCTTCTGGATCTAATTTATGCTCTGACCATGCTTATTGGCAGCTGAAAATGTTACAGCCTCAGCAGCAGCAGTAGCAGATGTTACAAAGTAAGCTCCTTTGTCATGTCTATTTTCTTCTTTCCCAGATAAACTTGATTTGTCTTAGTTGGGCATGACTTATCCAATTAGTTTGTTTTAAAATCCGTGAGACACCTCAAGTGCAGTTCTTGTTAGGTCTGCTACCAATTTGTGGTTGTTACACTCTTGTGTTTTGTAATTTACTAATTACTAATTGATGAGTTCAATTCTTGTGTAGGAAAGAACTACTTAGAGCGATTGATGTGCGTCTAAGTGCCCTTAAACAAGATTTAGCCGCAGCTTGTTCCCGAGCATCATCTGCTGGGTTCAATCCTAACAGTATATCCGAGCTTCTTCTTTTTGCAAACCATTTTGGTGCCAACCGGCTGAGGTAATGCTTAAAACCTGTCAGTCTCATAATTCTGGTATGTATTATAGCTACTGTGTAAGATTGTTGCTCACAAGTATTTCTGTACTCGAATTTGATTAATAATCACATAAGATTTTTTTTCTGTAATGCAATCATCAGTAGACTGATCACCACACAATATTCTTTTGGTTTCTCTAGGAGTTGATCGAATGTTACAGCAGCTGCAGATTTTGCATAATTTGAGCAGTATTATTGTGTATAAATTACACATTTTCTAGGTGGTGTGAAACAGGGAAGTCTCATATGAACAACCGCTAGTTGCACAGTTAATGATAATTTAATTTTGCAGATTCTTTGTATTTGTGAAATTTGAAATGACATTGCATTGTACGGCAAATTATACATGATTTATGGTTGGTTAATAAACCTTATGATATAACTAAGAAAGTAACAGATTTGTATACGTAAGGTGTAAACTTAGAAACTTTATAATTGAATTTTTGGGAAGTGGGGAAGTTTGCATGGGGAGGAGGTTCTTTCAGTTGGGACTTTGTGTGTGTGTGTGTGGGGGGGGGGGGTAGTGAAATCTGTTCAATCTCTATGGGCCCTCAACCCTCAAGTCATTGTTACCTTGCTGGTTGCAATGGCAGCGCTGAAGTTATTCTTCCTTTGCACTCCTTGCTTTATTTTTCCTTTCTTTCTGAGTAATGTCTGGACATGTATGACAACTTATACTTGTTTTGTTCAGTGAAGCATGCACCAAATTCATGTCACTTTGCCAGCGGCATCCTGACATCATTCCTCAAAATGCATCACCAGCAGTTTTATCACACTGGAAGGGCTTTGATGATGGGAATGTCCGTGATTCTTCCAGTTCAGACATGTCTATAGATGAGCCGCAAGTTGATCTTGGCGAATCCAACAACAAATCTACAGTTGGCAAAAGTGACTCTCAGATCCACAGACTAAGCAACAGCGAAGGTTCAGTACAAGTTGCATCCGAACCTGCTGCAGACCAGCAACACAAGCCAACCATCCAACAGGCAGCAGATAAACAAGAAACAGAAAAAGATGCGTCTACCGCACCTTCTGTAGGTGTTTCAAGGCGGCTGAGTGTGAAGGACAGGATAAGCATGTTTGAGAGCCAGAAAAAGGAGCAGACTCCAAGTTCTGGTAACAGCACCTCAGCAGGTACTGCTAGGGTGGTTCCAGGGAAAGGTGAGCACCGCAGGGTTCCTTCTGGTGCCTCCATGGAGAAATTGGTTAGAAGGTGGAGCAGTGTTAGCGATATGAGTATTGATCTAAGCAACAATGACAGTGGGAACTTAAATGAAAAAAAGGAGAATGGAACTCCTGTTGCGACTCCGACATCTAGAGATTTGGAGGCCAACTCAAAAGCAAGAGTGGATGAGGATTCTAATGGGATGAAGGATTCGGTCACATCAGAGTCTTGGCCATGTCAAAAGGATAACATATCAATGGATTCGGCCACCAAAAATTCGTGCCCAGCTCCAAATTTAAGCAATACGCCTGCTCCTCATAATGAGAGCATATATCATGCAGAAGATGACATGGTTATAAACTCTAGCATTGAGAGTGAGTCATCCTTTGGGAAAGAACAGGGAGTTATTCAAGGACACACGAGGATGTCCAACAATGCTGCTTCAAATGTTTCCACTAGAATCCGTTTAAATACTTCTGCAAAGCCAGTTGAGGAAACCTTGCTGAAAGATAAGGATATTTTAACTAGCCCATCGTCAGAGGAGCATTTCCGCATGATAGATAAGGAAATAGAAGGTGTTGCTCATGAAGTACCAGTTGCAAGCGAACAGATTCCACAAAATGATATTAGAGGTCCTCGCCTCCATACAAAAGATATTCACACTGAAGCAGAAGTGGTCAGAAGGAAAGATCGGCCATCCCGAACATTTGAAAAGGTATCTGTTGGTCTTAAATCTAAAGCATCATCTAATTCCCGAGCTAATGTTAGAGGCTCATCTAGTAGGGATGAGGTAGCCTCTACAGAAACTGAGGTCCATGATGTCAGTTTGCAGCGAAACCAGCGAAACCGTCTAGCACGGAAGGCAGAGGATGTAGGGAGAAAGGTTACTGCTGGTTCTGATTCAGATTGTTCTGGTCGCCAGGGAACAAATTTGAGCCGGCAATCATCCATTACCGAGCAAGAGCTAAATTTGCAGGCTAGGGTAAGACCAGGAAAAGGGAACCAAGATCGACATGGTGAACTGCAAATGAAGGCCAATGAATTAGAGAAACTATATGCTGCGCATAAGCTAACATCCTCTCGAAGAGTCAAGCCTACAGATGTGCAGGTTGATAGCACACCTATGGTGAGTGAGGTGAAGCCTATAGCAGTTCTTCCAGAGACAATTTATACGAAACAAGTTGTGGAGGAAAGTATAACAACAAATGATTTTGATGCCAACGAGCTTCTGAAGATGGTGAACAATCAAGGGTATAACATTAGCACACCACAAAAACTTGGCATTCTCAGTTTAGAAGAATCGAGAGGGAAGTTCTATGAGCAGTATATGCAAAAGAGGGATGCAAAACTGAAGGAAGACTGGAAACTGCAGAGAGAGGAGAAGGAAGCAATGTTAAAGGCAATGCATGAGAGCCTAGAACGGAGCAAGGCTGAGATGCTAGCCAAATTTTCGCGGTCTGCAGACATCCCTGGCTCAACTTATGTTTCTCATTGTTCTCAGAAGATTCCTCCTTTGCAGTCAACTAGAAAAAATAAGGATCAGGTATATATTTGTATTTGAAATAGCTGTTTGATGACAGAAAAGTAGTTCTCTTTGTTATAGCTAAAAGGTGACTTTAGAATTTTGGGTAGGATGCTTAATGAACACCCTGAGTGCATAACTTTAGGATTTCCACTTTACATGAAATATTGTTCTGAAGTTTCTTTGGTACAGAAAATTAATACTTTACAAAGTATTTGTGTAAAACTGTAAACCATTCATTATTCTGTGTCATATGCATACCTTGGAATCCTGCAGTTGCATGCAATGTTGTGGTATGCTGGAATAATGAACAATATGGAGTTTACTTTCTTGCAATAATTTTCTTTGCCATTTCCAGGGGGTAGACTCATTCTTGGTTGAAGAGGAACTGAATAGTGACTACCTATCTGGTGATGGTTCTTCGAGGAGTGCTGATTCCAGGAAGCATTTTTCAAATAAAGTTGCTTCCACCCAAAAGAAATCTGTTGCTCCTATCCATAAGCGTTCATCAAGGACTGTAAGCTCCGGTTATGCAAACCGCAGGAATCCACCAGAAAATCCTCTTGCGCAGTCTGTCCCCAATTTCTCTGACTTAAGAAAAGAAAATACGAGGCCTTCACCTGGACTCAGCAGAGCAACCGCCAGGGTTCAGCAAAAATCATTTGCCCGTAGCAAGAGCATTATTGAAGAGTCAAAGAGTATCTTGAAAGAAGATCAATCAAGGATGTCACAGTCTATGAGGAAGAGCCAAATTCCTGATGAACTAAAGGACATTCCATCAGTGAATGAGGACGTTTACAATTGGGCTCCCTCAAGAATTTCCAATAATCAATCAGAGGGAGCTTTTGCTTACAATACCGGTAGAACCGGTCCACCAAAGGCTTTTCTTAGGAAAGGCAATGGGACTCACCCTGTTGTTGGTATAGCTGGATTTCAGGCTGCGGCAGCCATGATGGCAAATGCCCTCCAGCACAATGAGAGCAGTGGTGATTTTGAAGATCAGCAAGAGGACTCCCCTGATGATGACAAAGAAGAGGAAGAACATGAAAGCATTGAAGAGAATCTTAGGGAAAGTGACTTTCCTGCTGATTCTGACAGTGAGAACCCAAGAGCGAGTCATGAATTTGGAAATTCAGATGATCCAGGATCAGAAAATGGCGATGTTAACTTTCCAAGTGAGGCATCTGGCCTTGGTGGCACCAAGTTCACTGCTTTTACAGGAAATATGCACAATCCGACTGGTGATCTTCCAGCACCCTGGAGCTCTCGCCTTCCACAGCTATTCCCTTATGCAAATGATAATTCAGATGGTGATGCTTTTGCTGATTCACCGTATGGAAGTCCATCACCATGGAATTCTCATTCACTTGATGAAATAACAGATGCTGATGTTTCCCGGATGCGGAAAAAGTGGGGCAGCGCACAGATGCCTTTTGCCGGTGTCAATGCATCTCAACAGCCACGCAAAGATGTTTCCAAAGGATTGAAGAAACTCTGGAAATTTGGAAGGAAGAATAGAGGTGGGGATGGCTTAGTAAATGATTGGGTATCTGCTTCCACTGCCTCAGAATGCGATGATGACATGGAAGATGGACGGGATCTAGTAGTAGGATCTTCTGATGATTTCAGAAAGTCTCGAATGGGTTATCTTGCTTCATATGATGGTTTTGTTGAGAACGAGGTTTATGCTGAGCAAGGTATTTTGCTTTCTATTTTTCTACAAAAGCTCCAGTATTGTCTTTAAATTAGTTAGTATGCCTCTCAAAATCCTACTCCCACACTGTATGGGCACTAGATAAAGTTAAAGGGGACTTTCTAGTATGATGATCATAGCCCTAAAAGCTCCAAAGAAAAAAGTTCCGGTAGGTTCCAACAATTTACCCACAAGTTGGCAGACAATTTATCATATGTTTGTCTGAGAACATTAGATTTCTGAGTGGTACTCATACTCTTGCTGAGATACACCAAGGTTAACCAATTATTCTTCGCTCACGTTATATACATTAACCAGGGTGCTTCAGTTCTGTATTACGACTTGAATACGTTGTTTATCTGCAATATGTTGATAATGACCGTTTGGATGTTCATCTGTTCATTCTCTTGATTGCATTCATAATTCACATGCTCATCTAGCTCCCTAGTTCATGTTTGTGGATGCATTTCGAATGCGTGGATTTTGCCCAGGGGAAAAAAGATGTTAGAGTTGTATGTTCACTATGGAATTCCTGTGCATTGCCATCAGAAAAAAATCTGATAACTTATTTTTGTGAACCATGGCTCAAGGACCACCCAGCAATGAGTCAGGAGGAGAAAGATTTTAACTTCTGAAAACTATTGACCCCAACAACCAGGCCCAAAGGTCAAAGTTGTAATCCTCTCAAAAGTAGTAACTTCCCTAGATCATGATGTTCATGCATATGCATTTAGGAAAGGTTTGCTGGGTATGGGAATGATGCACTCACATAGCTCAAGGACTTCTGAATGTTAAGATATTAGATATGTGTATGTCCTTTAGCCACTGTCTAATTTTAGCTCTGGCCACACATTTTCTTTACTCTAGCCGTAAGCTTGATTAAGACTTTTTAATTTGCAGAACAATCACTACGCAGCTCCATTCCAAACCCCCCTGCAAATTTCAGATTGAGGGAGGATCAACTCACTGGGAGTTCTCTCAAAGGTATGGAAATTTAAAACATGTGTATGCTTATGTTAAGTTGGTTATTCAAAGCATAGGATGTGAAGATTTTGGTTTGAAGCGTAGGGTGTGAAGATTTTGGTTCTTCATACTAATTCTCGTCATCTTTGCCATAAATACTTATTTTGGGAATCACAATCTTCTCTAAAATATCTTATCCCCGAAATGCAGCGCCACGATCTTTCTTCTCCCTCTCAACGTTCCGAAACAAGGGAGGTGATGCCAGGCTCAGGTGATCCTGAAAAGACACCAGGGTTGGAGTGTATAAAATATCTTCCGGAATTAGGTACAAGTATCAAATTTTCATGGATGGTACGCAACGCTGCTAGCTTATGATTTTATAAATATATATTGTGTATCTATGGCAATTCATATAAGCTGCCAGTTGAGCTTTCCATTGTTCCCGTTTGATTATTCTTTTTCTTAATATTCTTTTACCCCCTGTGTAGAGTTGGACTTCAAGATCTTTTGCAATATTTTCTTTCAACTGGCCCAGAACTACTGTATTTTTTCATTGTTTTTTGTGATATATCTGTATCTCCCTCTCAACTGTTTCTTCATCGACATATATCACAAATTCACGATATATGGTAATTTTGCCATTTAGAGAACGGAAACTGGACTTCTACAAGGTACATGCAAGTCATTTATCAAGTGTGACTGATAAATGTTTCTATTCGTACATTTATTGTTAGCAAACTTCATCGAGCTTGTTCTCAAACTTCGCCTTATTTATCGGGTGACTAGTTTGTTCTCAAACTTTGCCTTATTCATCGAGTTTGTTCTCAAACTTCGCCTTTGATGTACATATGTTTCTGACGATTTGTGGAGTATCTCATACAACTTCAGCCCAACCTCATGTACTTGGTTTTACTGATGATCTTATCAAACAAATCTTGTACTTGTTCTGTTTACCTTCATTTAAAATGGTTGTGCTTGTGCATGGGCAGCTCTTGGATCTGAAAAGTGAAAACACAAGAAACGAATCTCATCTGACATGCAATGGATGCCCAGTTTGCTGAACTTGTAGATGAGCAGAATGCCTTCAGAGTTGTTGGAAAAATGCTCGTGAAATTGCTTCTGGTTGATTGCTTTGCACTTCCATTGAGTCTTATTCCATCGAAATCTTCATCTGAAATCCATGGAAAAACATGTGCATTGAACCGGGTAGCTTCTGCGAAATAAAGACGGATGTGTTGGTGTTACATGCTGTAGCGGCTACTATGAACATAGCCTGTGCCTGGGTGACATCCTCTCTGATCCATGCAGGGCCTAGGGTGAGCCCCAACCCAGTGGGCGCAGGGCTAGGGCTTGTCGTAGGCTCTGTAGATGGATCATGCTGCACCTTGCCACCGTCCATGGGAGCCAATCATCTCTCTCTCCATTTGGCCTCTGCATTGAAGCCAAGGGTCAAGACTCAAGAGAAGAGAGGAGCTCAGATGAATTTGTGGGCGCTGGTAGAGGGTGTTGCCATTTGCTCTCGTCCTTCTCTTGCCACTGGATTGGCAAACCTCTGATCTCTCGCCGTCAATGCATCGCGTCACTGGTTGACTAAGCGCCTTCCACTTCCAACCCTAATTACTGGTGTCTGGTGGTGAGGCAGAGCCAGAAGCTCGATTTGTTATCGTCGTCGTTATTGAAGCTTTGTACTGACTATTAACTATCACTAGATTGGTTGCCTTTCCTCGTCACCCTTAAACTTCGAATTGGTTGGCACAAGAAACTCATGGTGGATGTGACCTTTGTTTGTTACGTTCAAAAAAATGTGACCTTTGTTTTTCACATCTGTACTGAATTCTGGATGCATTGCGACGCCAATCTCCCTAGCTAGTCTACTCTACAATAACCACCAGGGATGGAAGGGACTGCCGCTGCGCCGCACCGGTATGGCACCTGGTATCACCATCCATTTATCGCTCTCCTGTGGAATGAAACGGAACATCAAGTGGAGCATGCCTAGCTTAGCCTCTTGTATACTGAATTAAAATATTCTTTAAAAATCCACTGTATTTCGCCGAATAACAGGGTCTCAGATGTCTTTTAGCACTACCACGTTAGCGTCCTGGGTACGGTCAATGATCTGCTGGAGATGCTCTATGATCAATAACGTTACTGATCAAGTACCAAAAAGATGACAGTGCCGACGTTGTGTAGTCAGCCAGTGACATTACAATGTCTAAGGACCTAGCTACCCACTTACATGAATGGCTATGCCAATGCATAGGGCCCAAAGAATAGCAGCATGCATGGCCATGCATGCCATATCTCCTCAACAAACCACACACTTCCTAGGACCGCCCCTACTACATGTCCCACTTGCTTCACACCCTCACCAACACTTACTTTCCTAGAAGTCTTACACTCATGCATGGGCCATAGCCGAGAAGAAGAAGACCCTCACAGCTTGCTTGCTTGAGCGTCCAAGATGGCAAGCCACCCATCCAGACCAGCTGCAACATGTTCACCTCCTTTTTCTTCCTCTTTTAGGAACAGCAGCACAGACCAAGAAGAACTCTCAGGGGCTTATTACATCAGGAGCCTTGTGAAGAAGCATCTGAGCTCCTCCTCGTCATCCCCAGCAAGATCCCAGGAGGACCATCACCTCAACACCATGACCAACAACACCATACCACACGATCAGCAGCCGCAGCTGCAGCAGGAGCAATCACCAGTTGTGTTGAAGCCACAGATGAAGAAGCAGGCGAGGAGGAGGACGCACGCGAGCAGGCCGTACCAGGAGAGGCTGCTCAACATGGCGGAGGCGCGGCGGGAGATCGTCACCGCCCTCAAGATTCACCGGGCCACCATGAGGCAGCAACCCTGCACCTATCAGCATCATCAGGAGCCGCTGCTTCTTCGTCAGCCACCGATACAGCAAGAGCATCAGCAGCAGCAAGGGCAAGTGGTGTTTCGGGATCGAAGCCAGGCCGCGGTTGAAGAAGAAGCACCTCTTATGGCGCCGACGAGCTACGCCGCCTCCTTCGCCGACCATCAGCTGCGCAACCCACTTGGGCAGTGGGTTGCCGCCGCCACGCCTGCTGGTAGCTACTACTACCCATCATCTGTTCGTCCTTATGATCCCACACCGCTTGAGGCGCCCACCGCCATGGGTGGCTTGGATCAGTTGGCTCGCAGCCTCCCTGCGCAGCCACTAGGGTTGAACCTTAGCTTCCAAGGTTTTGGTGGCTCCGTGGATGGTGCCAAGGACTGTGAAGATCTCTTTGGCGTTCCGTCGATCCGGTCCTCGCCGCCGGCCGCCTCGTCGTACTCGGCGTACTCGCCTCCGGCAACGGAGACGGCGAGCGGCACGCACGGGTCACCGGCGCTCAGCACCGCGGAGAAGTACCCGCCGTCGGTCGTCGACGCACCGGCTGCGTTCGTCGCCCCGGTGCTGGACGACATGGAGACGCAGCCGGCCGGCGAGATGCAGCAGGGCGTGGAGTGGTGGGGCGAGGCGACGGCCGCGGACGTGGCCGCCGCGTCCGCGTGGTGGAGCAAGATCCTCCTCGAGAGCATGGAGGTCGGCGGCGGCGAGGTCGCGGAGGGAGGCGCGGCTGGCTGCGCGGCGGACGACGTGGCAACAACGGCGGCGGCTGCCGGCTTGCCGGCGGAGTGGCGGTGGCTGTGCGAGGTCGGCGTCGGCGCGCAAGGCGCGGTCACGGGGGCCGATGGTAAAACGCCGGACGTCCTGGAGACGACGCACGCGGACGGCGACTACAGCACCTGCTGCTACGAAGGGGTTCGTCGCAGCGACGACGGCGGCGATGGCATCGCCGCCTTCCCCTGGTAAGATCTTACCGATGATCGGAGCTCAATTACTCCCTCACAAGAACTTGGACTTCTGGTTATTGTCTACACAATTACAACCTCACAATACACAATTACACTGGTGATCATGATGACGATATGAGATGGATTTGGCTTGTTTCTTTCAGCATGGACGGCATTGAAGGGTGGGACGGGGAGTGGTTCTCATGCTCATCGTGATCCCACAACTATAGTTTTAAATCACCGGTTAAGACATTAAGCGGCAGGCTACCATTACGTTATTTAGCGAGCTAAATGCTACAGTGGTTGTTGTTTCTAGCAGCTATAGCGACAGTTATAGCCGGCTAGGAGCGAAGCTAGACAATATATATTGTCGCTAATGTCAGTGTAGGATGTTAGTATAGAATCACCTTCACCAATTGGATTATGATGTACTGTCTTCGTATCCTTCCGTTCCAAATTGTAGGCTGTTTTGATAAATTTAAATACATAAATTTTGCTAAATACTAGATATAGCATATATCTATATATATATAGCAAAATCTATGTATCTACGAAATACAAAATGCAATTTAAAACGGGTGGTTTTTATTGTCGAAAAACACCTCTTCACCGATGCAATGCAGTATCGATGGAAAGAACAAATAGAAGCTTCAGTGGAGGACTTGCCGGTTGCCACGGTGCCGTTATTGGGTCGTCACTGTGTGTGTGCTTTTTGCGCGACGCAAGATGATAATTGAAAAGACGCTGATGGAAAATTGGAAATGAAATGTCACTAGATTAGACTGTATTGAAGAGCAATAGACAAAATGTGTTTATCCTATAGGCTGTGGTGGGCTGTTGCTTGTTGAATTATGGATTGCGTGAATGGCAGATTAGCAAGGCATCTAGCTGCTGGGCTGCTAATATCAACATAATTTTTACTGGTGTTAGAGCATGTAATAAATATATGGGCATTAGAGCTTACAACCGAGCCATTGATGTCATCTAATATCGAAGGTTGCACGTAACTCTCCGCCACTATAGCCGGTTATTTAAAATCTTGCACACAACACCACTCCAAGTCTGAAGTCTCCGCTGCTCTCGCCCATTTCTGTACACCCATCATGTAGTATGTGATTCGATTCGACAAGCAACGTGATGCCCAAACTTTCGATGGGGTTGTGCTGTGTTGTGTGTCCTTCATGTGATGTGACGTGTTCGCCGTGTTCGTGTTCATCCGATGGGCCTCGCGATGACCGCATGAGCTGAGTAGCCCGGGCCCACTGAAAGCGGGTCCACGTACGTCTCCCCTGCTCGTCGCCACGGCCCACTGCGTCTGTTCTCTGAGTGGAAGGGCACATCAAGCAAGTGCCAACTCCGGAGCAAGTAGTAACACACATGAAACAAAACCAGAGTACCTGTCTACCAGACTAGTTCTCGCCGATGCTTCAGCATACGTTGCCTGTGCGAAGCATGCTTGCAACATGTTCAGACAGCTGAATAACCCACCCCTCGGTGTCGTTCTACGCGTCTAGTTAAGCTGCAACGGCCTTTCCAAGCTCCTGAACCCCGGCAAGCAATACGGCTAACTTTCCTGCAGTTGCAGCAAGAGCAGCTAGCATTCAGTTATCTGCCTGTGAGTGAAGAGAAGGAAAAAGAACAGAGATTGCCTCCACTGTAAGCTGCTGTAATGCACTTGTTTTTTTTGTGTGTGTGTTTTTCTCGAAACATGATTGCAAGTTTCTGCATTGCACTTGCAAGTGCCAACATATTCAGACTGCTAGTATTCAGTTACCTGCTGTGGAAATCCTCAGAAGCAGATCGACGAAATGGAATCGATCTACCATGACGAACCCGTGAGTGGCACACTGGCGGAGTAATCCACTCCGATAACAAGTGGGATATTGGGCAAGGCGAATCCAGGTCACTGTAATGATGTGCTCGGACCTGCGAGTGAAGAAGAGGAACAGAGATTTCACGGTGAAAGCTCTGTTTCTCCTCTCATGGCGGAGGTAGCAGCCTCAGACAGCTTCGCTGCTGCGGCACAGTGTCCTATGAGTAGTGACGACGGCCGCTTAGGCTGCCGTGTTCCAGGAAGAGGAGCCGCCGCGGCCATTTGCGGGCGCTCAAGCGCGCTGCGAATCTCACGGCTTGCTGCGGGATCGGAGCAAAACAAACGAGTGGAGATCCCGTGTTAGGAAGGCGCCTGATTGAAGAACGGGTCTCTGCGCTTGCGCCCAGAACGGAGACGGCGAGGACGGCGGCGGCCGACGGTGGGCCGCAGGGAATCGAGCCGAGCCGCCCGAATTAGGGAGCCTTTTGCAAATATTCAATCCAAACTTTTTAAAAAACACCCCTAAATTGGATCGCGATTATTAATCGCGATCCGATTCATGGGGTATTTTGCAAATATTTGATCCAGTATTGTAAAAAATACCCCTAAATCGGATCGCGATCAATAATCGCGATCCAATTGAGGGGGTGTTTTGCAAATATTTCATCCGTTATTTTACAAAAAAGGACCCCGATCGTGTAACCAAGGGCTTTTCAAAAATATTTCGGGCGGCGCTGGATCAGCCGACGAGCCCGCGCGGTCGCGGCCCGCCGCCGCTGATCTCTGCTAACTCCGTGCCGTCATGTGTGCCGCTCGACTGCTCGAGTCTCCGTCGTTATTCGCTCGCGCAACGCCTAGCCATTTTCCCGGCTCCTCGCGCGCGCCGCTCGCGGCCCAAGCTCCAGCGGAGATGCCGCCGCAGCGGCGCCGGCGCGTCGGGAGCTCGGTGCCCGTGATGGTGGCGGACCTCCTGTATAGAGGCCGGCGAGGCGTCTAGCTTGGGCCGGCTCTTGCTGCAGCATTGTAGACGACCTGCGTGTACTGGGACATCTGACGACAGAGCGAGAAGAGCAGACCTGGGCTCCGGGCGGCCAGGCTCCGCTCATCGACGAACCCACACACGGAGGCCATCACCATGCGCCGCATCGCCGGTGTACTACAGGGAAATAAAGGAGGCGGGCACGCGACGCAGCCACAGCGTATGCGTCTGAGCTCTGAAGCAATGACATGCCCAGCGTACCAAGGAAGCAGAAAGGGGCGACAAGATCATACTGACATGAACTTTCAGATGTAAAACTCATGTGCTCGTCCGAGAAAACTTTCAGAGTATGCCATGCATTTTCAGCTAAAGCTTAGAAGCCTTCAACAGCAGATTCACTGAACTAAGGAGCAGCACAGAGCAAATCAGCATTCCCCCCCCCCCCCCCTCCCGTTAATGACACAAAAGGATCACCTGCAACGACATTGGTGTGCAGTTTTGCTGGCATTGCAATTCAATTAAACATTTGCTGCCAGCAAGTGTCGTTCCCCATTCATTACCAAGCGCGGCCGCCCATGCCAACATGTTCAGAAACTGAATAGTTGATGCGTTCTGTTCGTCCAGATGCTCATGGAACGTCAATGGCAGCAGCATTGAAGGTTTTTGTTGTTCAAATCAACAGAAGTCTTGGCGTGGATGGACCCGGGCAGCATTCAGTATCGCTGATGACATTAAAGCTAGGCATGGTTACCTACCTGATCACAAAATCATCACTACTGTGCCATAGAAATTCCTGTCGCAGCTTCAAATTACTGTGCCATACATGGATCCCTGTACTCTTCATAATATATACTACTATATATTGCCCTTTATTTTGTTGAAAGAAACACATGCATTTGTTCAGATGCTTACATCCCTTGGCTCTCCCGATTACGGCAGTAATCCATAACCATAGTATTATAGTAGTAAATATCCAAATCTCAATTATCCAAACCTAGAAAGTACTGCAACGTATTCAAGAAAATCACATGTTCTTAGATCTATCCAAACTTCAAGAACTAGTTAAGTACTCATTATTAATACTCTGGCGGCACGCTATAAACGGACAATTCCTATCGTCGCCTAGACTTGATTAACTAAATGGAGATCAGTTGAGGATTGGGATTACATCCTCACTCCACTCCGCCCTTCAGTATTCGTTGCCTGTGCATAGGTAGCTTGCTTGCCAACATGTTCAGACAGCTGGATAACAAATCAATTCCCATCTTGTCGTTCTGCGCATCTAGTTAAGCTGCAAGTCTGCAACATCAACTCCAAGCTACTGAACCCAGATAAGCAGCACATGACGTCCATGACGCTCGTGCACGCCGAGCTTTCCTGCAGTGGCAAAAAGAGCAGCCAACATTCAGTTATCTGCCTGCGTGTGAAGAGTAGGAACAGATTGACTTCATCCCACTCCACTCTAATGTTGCTGGATGCCTGGATCCTCGACTAGAGCGTAAGCGTATGCAGTCGGACTGTCGGAGTCGGATAGAGGGAGAAACAAAACATTTCATGAGGAAAGCTCTGATTCACCTCTCATCTCATGGCGGAGCTAGCAGCTACCATCGCCGCACCAGGACATGGCACAGGTTCCAATGTACGGATATGACTGCCGCGTAGGCTGCGGTGTTCCGGGAGGAGACGCCGCCGCCGCGCCCGCATGTGTGCCATCAAGCACGCGGCAAATCGCGCGGCTGCCCGAGCAAAGAAGAGGAATGGAAAGATCTTGTGCTAGGAAGGGACCTGAGCGAAGGACGAATCTTTGTGCTTCCCACTGGAAGGGAACATGGGGAGGACGGCGGCGGCCGCCGCCCGACCGAATCAGGGGTCTTTCTGAAAATATACGATCCTAAAATTTACAAAACGACCCCTAATTCGGATCGTGACTACTAATCGCGATCCAAATAAGGGGGTTTTCTGTAAACATTTGATCCGGTATTTATAAAAAAGCCCCTATCTTGGATCGCGATTAAAAGTCACGATCCGGACTAGGGGGCGTATTGTAAATTTTCTGAGCCGGCGCCGGAGCAGGCGACGAGATCGCGGTGCCGCCGGCAACCTCCGCTAGCTCCGCTTCCATGAGCCGCACGGGAGCAGATTCATTCGCCAATCCGTTCCTCAGGCTCCCCGCGCGCACCGCTCAAGGTCCACGCTCCTTCGGAGATGCTGCCCGCCGGAGCCAACTATTCGGTGACACAGCAACACCGCCACCAAGGCAGCAATAATCGTTGGCGGATGAGAACCAGCAGCATCGGAAGGGACACCGGCTGCTGACGCCGGCAACCGCAAGAACAAATGGTCGGAGGCGGCGGCCTTGAAGAAGGAGAGGATTCGGATTTCCGGCCCGATCTTCAGGTTTGGCCTCTCCGGCCGCCGAGACGCAGCACTTGGCTGCGGCTGACCTCTCTGCCATGGACTCTCAGCTCTCAGCCCCAGATAGTGGGCGCTTGGAAGGAGCTTTGCCTGCCAGAGCAATGGAAGGAGAGCAAGGTTCCTCAATTTGTCATCCTGGGCTCAGGCAGGTTCTGCATCGCAAGGTTCTTCTTCTTCCCAACTACGAACCTGGACGACCTTAGCCATTGACATCAGGTTCTGAATCGTCTGGTTTTACTCTGGTAAGAATTTTGCTGTCTTTTGACTGGTGTGGAGGTGGTGCCGCGTGACCCTGATGTCAAAATGGCAGTGGCGGCCATGGGAAAGCGGAACTCCGAATGATCCCTCACAGATTAATACGTGTAAACAGTACAAGCATAGAGGCATTTTTCTGAAGGAAAAAAAGACTTGTACATGAAAGGATTTACGTAGTGTTCTAGTTTAGGACTTGTACATGAAAGGATTTACATATTGTTGTAT
The DNA here is from genome assembly GCF_002211085.1 of Panicum hallii. NCBI lineage: Eukaryota > Viridiplantae > Streptophyta > Magnoliopsida > Poales > Poaceae > Panicum > Panicum hallii. The sequence goes on from NC_038043.1 coordinate 54,431,271, forward strand.
TGTCTCGTGTGATAGTAGATTCCGAATCAATTAATTTAATCCTGCATTTATGTGGAAATCTTTATCATAGGTTATCTTCTGCAGTGGTAAATTGCATCGTCTTCAGCCTGCCTAGCCTCCCAGGCAGCAGCTCTGTGCGTGCTGCCAGGCTAGCGGACCGAACTCGCAGCTCCCTGGAGGCAAAGACAACTAGACAAGTTCATCGAGTCATAGTACAGAGAAATGGCCGAACAGCGCCACCAATCGCAAATCTTTTAACTCAGGAAAAGCAGAAAAACGACGAAAATGAAAATGCCAAGCAAGTCTTACAGCGAAACCAGCAATTCATGGCTAATAACCGAGACATTGTTCACAACATCAATACAACATAAAATCCCAGCACCTCCGAAGGCAAGAGGATCATCTACTGGACTCCGCCAAATCTAGGAAATAGTACTGACTGGGCAGACACGGTGAAGGCGAAAACACCGGCCAGGTACAGTAAGTCGTTTGATAGATACCATATATTTGCAGTTTTGTGATATAATTGAACCTTGCAGGGGCCTGATGTTTTCACATAGTTATGTGTATGGCACAGCGTTCTCCTCTCAGCTTGGACCTCCATGTAGTATGTGTGGTGTAGAGGAAGCCACAGAGTCCACTAGTCTTCTATATGCAGGTCTAGATGTATGAAGCTGTCGGACGAAGATGGTAGTTTGTCGACCATGTTCACTTGAAAGGTGCGAAGAGAATTGATGAGTTGTGCCCACCAAATCCGAATGAGTTGGATAGTGCCACATTCACTTCACATCTCTCCTTCTGTGGTCCTACCAAGACGCCCACGTCCTGTATCAAGATCAACATTGATACATTCATATTAGCTCCATATTGAGTTGATATTTGAAACTGCACGCCATTCAACTTATAGATCCCCTGTAGATTTTGCTCTTTTGTATCTAGCTCCTTTAGTAGAAGTAGAAAGTAGATAAGATGACATTAAATCTTGCATCACTAAAGGAGCTTACCACAATATCCTCTGGATTTTCTAAATTCAGATTTGGATGGACCCAACCAGTTCTTATAGCCTGCAATGAACAACAAAGTTGAGGCCCACCATGCTTGCATTGAAACCCATAACAAAGCACATGCATTGGCATGCTTCTATTCATGCGGATTGTAGCCAAAAACACCCAAAGAACAGGAGTTGTGGTAAATTGTAACAAAGAATGAGATACAGTTCATGGCTATATGAGAATAAACCCAAACACCTCATGTTTATTGCAAAAGCACCAGCATATCTGCTATATCATATTTAATATCCTTGGTTTATGATAATTGGAGTAATATCCAAATGACCAATGCCTATGAATCTTCTAAAAAAGTATGAGGATTCTGGGTTAAGAAAAGATAAATAAATAGGAGCAAGAAAAATATATATGTGTCTGTAAATAATTTCATCCAGACAGCCACAAAGCAATCTACAAACAAGGCAGATGTAGTTGAAGATAATTTTAGAATAACTTAGCTTCAGTGCCACTACGTCAAACAAATATTTCAATTGAAGGGTAATATTAAGTGATGTGCTTGTTTTCCTAGGCAACAAATTGTAGCAGGTGATGTGCCCATTTTTCTTCAGTTACAGAGTTTTCGTCTTCCAACAAATTACCAATCGCACTGGAAATCACTACACTGGATAAATAGAAAAATACAATGGACAAGGAGAATTCAACACCATAAATGCCTAATTTGTACTCAATGGAGTAAAATTTTGCATTAGTGATACAATAGTACCGAGTAAATATGGCCCCTGTAAGAGTAAAAAGAATTCCTTACTTGTATAGAAGCAACTGCTTCAATTCCACCAGCTGCTCCTATAAGATGGCCAGTCATTGATTTTGTTGAGTTCACCCTTAGCTGCATCCCAGAAAAAAAGAGATTTAGATGGATACTTTATAAAATTACTGTAAAATCGCTAGCACCAGGTGGCATACTTGAGGATTCTGGCCGAAACAACGCACAATAGCTTCGTACTCCTTCAAGTCACCCGATTGTGTAGATGTTGCATGTGCATTCACATAGTTGATTTCCTCCCTTGCTACCCCGGCATCAGCTAGTGCCTTTTCGATGCAGAGAGTAATCCCTCTTCCTGATATTGAATTAATGAAAATGCTAGCATCAGAGTCCCGTTAGATTTTTAGGTAGGAAAAGAACAGGGAAGAGCATGGCAGAGCCAAGATATACACTTCACCTTCAGGATGTGGCTCAGTCATGTGGTAAGCATCACATGTAAAGCTTCCACCAAGAAATTCAGCATATATTTTTGCACCTCTTTCCTGAAAGAATATGCAGAGATCTCAGGAGGAAGAGTATACACTTCACCTTCAGGATGTGGCTCAGTCATTGAGCTGGAAACAAGCAGCAGAAGGATATATATAGAGGGACAACAGTAATTGTATGTTTAAAACCTTAGCATGCTCAAGTTCCTCCAATACGAGGACACCAGCCCCTTCCCCCATAACAAAACCATCACGGTCCTGCAACATGAAAGATAAATTATCTCAAAATAGCACAATAAATGGACCAAGCCAGCAAGTTATTTAAACCAACACGGTGCTGATGTGCTTGTAATAAATTATGGTAACAATTATCAGCCAGCAAAATTTTGTTAAGAAACTGACCATTTGAATCAAATCGGTAGGGAGAATACACATGAAGTAAATCATTCAACTACTTTGATTATAAGAGTTGGACAACAAAATGTACTAACCATGTCCCAGGGCCGGGAAGCTTTTGTTGGATCACTGTTTCTCTGTGAAAGAGCCCTGCAAGCCACAAAACCTCCCAATCCTGCATTACACATGGTTAAAACACTTGAAACTACAAAAATCAAGATATTACAGAAATCGGAGTCAGAAGAATGATGAACTGAGGCCACGAACCAATTGGGATAAGAGGTGCATCAGATCCACCACAGAGCATAACATCCTAAAAAATGATAAATAAGGTCACAAACAGAAGTTAAGTCATAGAGAACATGGAAGGTTTAAGTTACTTACAGCTTCCCCTCTTCTGATGTGGTTTGCTGCATTGAGGATACAGAAGTTACTGGTAGCACAAGCAGTGGAAATAGAATAATTTGGTCCCATCCATCCCTATAAATCACAGAAAGCATAGCTGTGGTGATCGCTGTTATCCACAAATAAATTATACAGAAGAATGAAAGGAGAGATCATGTCGCACCAGATCCATTGCAAGGATTGCAGAGCCCATGTTTGTAGTTGCAAAGGGAACACAAAATGGGTTCATTTTCTTGTAAGAGACCCTCAGTGCTTCAATTGCATCATTAAAAACCTGCATGGAAGTCCAGCATAACTTGTATGAGATTATGGGAAACAGGTATCCATGGATGGTCAAAATCGTTGAGATATAACAAATTCTAGTATATTGAGAATAGAAACCTTCATGCCGCCCATCGCAGAACCAATGAGAACACCACATCTGGTTTTGTCCAACTCACTCCTGAGTTCTTCAGTTAGTCCACCATTTTCTAGTGCCTTCTTTCCAGCAGTTATTAAATATAGCATAAACTTGTCCATCCGCTTAGCAAGCTTAGGTGCAACCCAACCATCAGTAGAAAAGGATTTTATCTCTCCTGCAATTCTCTGTATTATAGTCCAAATGTCAACCATTGTGTGATAATCTTTGACCAAATTGCAAAACCAGCCCTGACACTACTCCCCAAAATTGAAGGAAATCATGTGCTCTGTATTACCGTGGGGAAGTTGGAGCAGTCAAACCTCTCTATCTCGCTGATTCCACTAACTCCATCAAGAAGGTTGTTGTAAAACACATCGGGATCATGGCCCAATGGTGTCACTACACCCATGCCAGTGACAACCACCCTCCTTTGTTTGATATCAGGTTTCTTCTTTTCAATAACACTTCTTTCAGCTTGTAAGGCAACAGCCATGGCCATTCCTGCAAACCATAACCAATTTTGTTGAGACCCTTGTCTGCTTGAGTGAAAAACAAACGGCACCTGAAGAGGTGTGAACAAACATGCAAACAGTATAAAACTAAAGAAACAAACGGAGGGAATATGTTTGCTTGATAGAAGATGGGCATAACAAATGTGACTCTTATTGCATGATTTATTTTTAGCATTTTGGAGTCTTCCACGCCCACCCTTTCTGTTTTATATAGCAATGAGCAACACCCGTTCTATCTCAATTTTCAAGTCAAACTCTGTGCTAATAACAAACGAAACAAGAACAAGCAGAGCCAGACAAGCTGAAAGAAAACTATGTTGAAGTCACCAGTTCAGCAGTAGCCACAAGCGAATGCATCCCAAGCAGAAGCAGGGGAACTGGACAGCGAGGCCAAAACCAGAAGCGGGCTATGCTACTACTCACGATACCAAGAATCCAATATCCTCAGCACAATCCAAGGAATAATCCTACTACTCCACTCGCATTACGCATCGAAAACGCATAATGACAGCCCGGGGCAGGATAAAAATGGCACATTTACCCCCGGGCGATACTACCGATGCTCTGAGATTACACTAGGATTCGAACGTACGGGCATGCAAGGATCCAGCAAAGCGAACAAAGGACATGCGGCGACCAAATGCTGAGTGTGTCTCATCTCACCAGAGCGCGCCGCGCCGCGCCGCCGCGCACCGAGGCGGCGGCGCTCACGGCCCTGGCCAAATATGGCGTCGCCCCCAGCGCCGCTTCCACCAGCGCAGCAATGCTTCTGCTTGTGCTCGTCGGAGTCGCATGCCGCGGACAAGCACGCGGCTACGAGCCACGTGCAGAGAGGAGTCGCCACGGCCGCCATTGCCCGTCCCCCGGTGTGTCGCGCCGCTCCCGCTCACCGCCTGCTGGATCCCGCCCACAAGAAGGGGCCGCACGGGTCACTCGGATTCAGCGGCGCGGGCACCGGGCGGCCGCGCGACAGTCCAAGAACGGCGGAGGCCAAGAACCCGGAGCACGACGAGATGCGGGGGCGGCGAACGGGCGATGGCTCGGGGCCGAAGAAACGAACGAGGCCGGAGAATGGAGCACGCGGAGGAGGCGCGTCGATCTCACGAGGAGAGGAGGAGGCTCGCGCGCATCGGAGGGGCGTAGGCGGGAGCCGCCATTGGCAGTGCCAAGTGCTCGACGGGAGGAGTGGAGGGACGGGGACGACTGGAGGAGGGGGTTGGGGGAGTTTAATATAGGAGGAGGAGAAAAATGGGAGATTTTTCGGTGAATTTTTTTAAAATCTTTTTCCTATTTCTTTTCCAGTATTTCTCTCAGCACTTTTGTCCTTTTTCAGCCCCTTGTGATTTTATTATTTTTTGTTCCTTAGGTGGGCCCCATTTGATTTGATTCTGAGATGTTTAGGCTTGGACATGCTAGTTACTTAAGTCCAGCTGGGATGGGATCATGATGGTTTTAAGGGGCAGGAGCTTGGGGATTTGTTTTCTCCTGAGTGATTTCTTTTGTTTTTATTTTTTGGTTTGGGTTTGGTTGGTGAGACTAGAGATAGACTGTGGATGTGCATGTGTAGGAGAGAGAGATAGAGAGAGAGAGAGAGGAAAAGTTTTGTTTTCTTTGGATTTAGTAGTTATTTTGGATGGAGGATGAGGACAGTTATTTTGGAATTTGATGCCAAGCATTTTGGCAGTCTAGCGTCACCCGAGAGAGAGAGAGAGGGAGAGAGGGAGAGAGTGATAGAGAGATTGAGATTTTGGGTAACACCGGAGTTCATATCTTTATCATGGGTAAGTAAGAGTAGAGGTGCCAGTTTGCTGGATCCATCAGGCCGGACAGGCTAAATAAACAAATAATATTGTTTTCCGTATGGAGACATAGTGGGTGCACAAAAACCATTCGACATATCTATCCACGCACGAATTATTAGTTTCAGATAACTTTTGTATGAATTTTTGCTGAATTTTTCTTCTAATATAAAATTCGTATAAAAACTTGAAGCTCATATTCAGCTTTTGAAAAGTGACAAATTGGAAACGGAACGATGCTGCTATTCAAACAAAGTTATAATATTATTTACCCTGGAACATTTCGTGTTTGGAGAAGTTCTGTATACATTCTTATATGCGCACCACACGAAGCACCTAGTTGGTTTGATCTGAATCACTCGGTGCAAACAGATCACTCTTGCTGACCTTGCTAACCCCAAACTACGACTGGGTGCAGACTCATGCTTAGGGAATGGGCTTCGGCCTGCTCGCGTGCTGGTGGGCTAGCTGGTGGCCAATCTGTTGCCATGGAGCGTTTGATTCGCCAATCTGTTGCCACGAACCAAATTGTTGACGGGGAAACTCTGGAAACGCACCGTCACGTGGTGCTTCAATAAAGAGGGCTCCTCCTCGTAAGTCGTAACACCTCGAATGAGCCGTACGTCCATCAGCGCGGTGCCACGCCAACCGAGACGGGCCAGACGCGTGGCAGTTCTGCTCGGTCTCCAGGTCAACACGTGGCACAGCGGCGGCGGCCTCCACCCTCCCCAGGCTCCGGCGCTCGCCGGCGGCGGTCAGGGCGTCGTCATCGTCGTCCCCCGCCCGGCTTTCTTCTGGTGATGAGAGCCGCCGCGCCGCAGGTTCGACCGTTCATGCGACGTGTGATAGAGTGATGCGTGCTGCATGTGATTTTTTTCATGTGGGATGCACTATTTTCTATAAGAAGTAAGCTGTGTTGGTAACATAGGTGAAAGATGTTTTCATGAGAGTTTGATGTATAAAAGGTGCAATGCTCGACACTCTCCTTGGGCAAGATAGTAATGAAGTTTCTATTGGAGAATGTACTACATCAACCAAGGCACACGTCAAAGATATTTCACAGATGTACTACTGACAAGTTTAGTACACTTTGACAAATAAGTTAGGTTCACAGTAGTACATGCATGGGAATATGGGATTCCCCCCCCCCCCCCCCCCCCTCAATTTCCTCCTCATTCCAACAATTCTTCCTGTTTTCCTGTCCTTCATGTATTCATAGTGACATGCATGAGACTTCAACAATTCACATTTTTCTCATGTGTCATACAAGCATGTACTTTAAAGACTAAAATATGCATTTCCAAATCATAATATGGGTCTTACAAAATACTAAAACGGAGGGAGTGATGTTTTGCGGTGTCATTAATCTAAGGTAAGGGCTTTCCCAACATCTATAAGATTTGCACAATATGAGATGTTGTCGATCAGTACAATCTAATCTTTGATTAAGCTCGGCGCACCGCAGAAAAAGCCAAGACTCCTACCAAAAGGACAACAAAGCTACCCAACCCAAAATCCTTACAACTGGTGTACGTCAACCAACATTCCTAAAAACTACTGTTACAGCAAGGCAAGAAAGTCATAAATTTGTCATGGGCAGGTTTTCTCCATGGGCCCGCCTTACGTTACAGTACTGTCAGTACCGCAACCACATCGACAGGACGGCAAGTGAAATCATCCAAGCCAAGTAAAATCCCATGAAAAGTGAAAGCACAGGCACCAAATTTAGTAGGTAATTTGTTACTTTTTTTTGAAGTAATAGGTAGTTTGTTATTGCTAGTGGCCAGTACTAGCTATCACTATGTCATCATCACAAGCCACATGGGTAGTCAGCAAGCAAGACCAGTGAGCAGCAGTACTACTTTTTTTCGCCACAAAAAAAAGAAAAGAAGAGAAAACCCAAAATGTGCAGCGCTACTGTTGTGCCTGCATTGATCATGGGAACCTAACGAAGCATGTTTTGAAGCAGCCATCAGTGTGTGCATCCACTCATGGGCCAATCACTCTTAGCGAAGACCGTAGCAGCAACAAGAGGGCCTGCACCGAGGGCACAGGGCTGTGCCCCTTTCCGAGAGAAGCGTACGGGGATCCCTGCGCGCCACAGTAACTGCACTCCAAGCATGAACGCGTGATGATCCTCCCAGCGAACCCCAGAAGCCCACATGCTCCTGCGAGATGCCAAGGTACAGTCTCCATTGATGGTTGATGCGCCCGTATAATTGGGGTTGCGTCAATGCGAGCGCACAAGTTTCGTGGGATCGATCGAGGAGGATATTTGTTGTGGTGGCCTGTTTTTTTTTAACGATTCTATTTGATATAGCAGAAAAAGTATAAGGATATGTTGGTGGTGGGCTGTAGTTTTGGATTGGATGATTGACCCCTTTCTGTCGCGGAACCAAACGGGCTTGATGCTAGCTAAGCGTTGCACATGATAGAATCAACGAGATCAAGTGAAGAGTTAAACCAGTCCAGTAGAAAGTTGATTGTTTGATAGATTGCTAACTGTTGATCGATATGCAAACGTCACCAATGTTAAACTCTGTGGCCTAAGACTGTAATTTCGTTGCTTCTGAAGTAATGAAATTTGGGCATGGCCCATGTTGGAAAAAAAAGAGAGCAAACGTCACCAATCGCAGCTGGCAGCTTTATCTGAATCTTTCCTAGACATTTCCCAGATTTGTACAAGGTTCAGCTAGATTGTCCTAAATTTAGGTAGCAGCAGTAAATTTCAAGGTAGCAGAAGAACACGCTGTACTCTGCAGTCCCAGGAAAGGGAGATGATTCGTCAATGATGTGCTTCTGGCTGGTAGGAGTACTACAATCTGAATCGGAAGGACTAGGGTGTTTTAAATTCTTCTGTTCAAAGGACATAGCTTCTTAAAGTTCAAAGTAATGAATGGCAGGCACACGATATCAGCATTACTAACTTGGCAAGAAATTTGTCAACTGAATATGCTGGTTATTTAACTAAGATATATGTATAACTTAACTCCTTTTGTTTGTACAGTTCCTTATCTGATGATACATGATCTACTTAATACTTGCAATCTAGCCCATTGAAAATGCTGGCTATTCAGCTAGAACTGATTCATATTTGACAGAAATCAGGCAAGACAGAGCAAAGCCATTCTCGTTGCATAACGTCTGATATTCTTAAAGAGTGATGTCACCAACTTCCAAGCACGGTACTTAAAATACACCCAAAAGAAAGTAGGATTTTGCATGGACAAGCAGGGCATTTTTTTAATGGCATGTTAGGGAAAGATTAAGACCGGTAGGTGGAACATGACTGTCAATTTGATTCAGAGTGCAGGATCAGGATTTGGCCAGCCCTGGCCTTGTCCTCTACCGGAGCTTCTGACATCACACATCACACCGAGGAGGCAAGGAGTCAAGGACCGAGGGCGAGGACTACTCACAGTCACAGAAGCAGGCAAGCAGCTGCCTTTAACTCGTATTTCTGCCATACTTCTTCCTCTACCTCGATAGCGGTCCTTCCTCCCGACCTCCTCCTCCAAGTCCCTAGAGGTATGGTGCTGCGACTCACTGTTGTTTCATCAATTTACTCACATATGAGGTTTTCGCTCTCAGTTTCCTGTTTCAATCACGTGGAGAGTCCCTGTGTGCATCTTCTTGATTTTTGCGGAACCCTAGGTGGATGGCCATGTTAGATGCTGCTGCAATCTTGAATGCTCCCCAACTGTAAGCAATTAAAGGGATCGCCATGCTAGAGGGCCTGCCAATTTTGTACAGTCGCGCCACTGTCCGCCGTTCCCCCGATTCGGGCTTATCTTGAATTCAGTGGGGGCGCCGTTCGGTTCTGTTTCGTCAGAAAAAATATCTTTCAGCTGTGTTGTGGACTTCCATTGACCTAGTTCCTTGGTCTTCTAATAATCGACGCTTCAATTTACCACTTTGGACCTGACTATTATTAGGACGAGTGATCAAATCGAACGATCTGGGTTTCCCTGTGCTTTGCAGTCCTGCAGAAGCTTAGTTCTTTCTAAATGTATCAGTTTATTTAGCCTCTGTAGTCCTGCAGATGCTTAGTTGTTTCTAACTATATCAGTTTATTTAGCCTTTGCAGCAGGATATAGCAGTATGTTTGGTTCCAACTTGAATATATATAAGATGTCTGCAAGCTTTAGTATTTTTCGAAGAACAGGTGTCTTGAAACTGTAGTAACCACATCAATTTAAGCTAGATCTAAATTAGCTTATTCTAACTATCTAATTGGGGCATAAAGGTAGAGAGGAAGTTAATTCAAAGTTCAGAAAGAGTAGGTGCCATGATGCAAAATTTCTCCAGCTAAAATCCTTCTGTTCATGTCAGACACTTGAACGACGAGAAATAAAACTGTGGAATTTTGTGTTCCAAGTACCACTGCTTCCCAGCAAGCTTAACCCATGTTACCCATCTTATTACTTATGTGGGGCTGGGGGGGGGGGGGGGTGGCGCGGGGTGAAAATGGGAATATTCCCTTCCTAAGTCTTTACATATTTGACATAGCAGTGGTATACATCAAAGTATACGTATTTAGCATGTCAGTGCACTTGTCTGTGAAGTATGATGAAGAACTGAACAAACTGGGTTCTGTTTCAGTTGAGATGAGTAGGACCGGGACTAAACCTGAACAGTGACTCAGAGTCATTTTAGTTTGTTTGTTTCCCTTTTATTGCCCACTGTTGGTTACAGATCATGAGTAGATATCCTCATATCCATTTTTGCTGCCTTTTTGTTGTCTGTGCTTTGTTATGTCTAGCTCTAGCCAGAGTCTTAACAAAGGTATGAGTTGCAGTAGTTATTTTCGAAGTACAAAATACCAATGCAAATTAGAATGTACTGTCTTCACTGAAATCATATGCAGATCGATTGTTCAGTATGTCTTTCAACATCTGATAGCTGAAATTTTCATTTTCAATACTAAAGTCTACCGACTTCATCGAAGCTTGTTCATAAATTCGGAGTTAGCTTCGAAACATAAATGGATGGTTATCAAGTGTGGTATTACTAGTTTTGTAACATGGTACTTCATGTTGCGGTGTTTCATATATGTCTGTTAGTTTGTTGTTGTCTTGAATTTACATTTCCAGGAGAATTCAAATATTTCAGTTAAATGAACATGCCCTAGTGTTCCTAGTTGATAAAGATAAGAAAGTGGGAATCTTGCATTTTGTACCCAAGGATAGTTGTTTGGCCACACTTGGTTCGTTGTCTTAAATCTCCCAATATGTAGGGTGTTTTCTTGATCTTCTGTGTACTCTTAGAGAGAAGCAGTATTATAAACTCTAGCCTATATACAGGTTTTGGATTAGTTTGAATGGCTGAGGAACAACATAAAGTGCTAAGTGTCCATTACAAATACTAAAAGGCAAGATCTAAAATGCCTATCCTAGTATAGTTTGTTATCTTTGAAGCATACAAGTTTTGATGTGTCCAAAATGAAATGTTATGGGGCTGTACTGAAAAACGAACATCTTGATGATTTTGTTTCTAAATTTTCTGTATAAGCATAACAGAGATACTTGCAGCATCGAGAATGACCTTTTTAACAATTTAGTGTAGCAAAAATGGAGGATAATTTACCAGTCAATGTACGGGAGTATCAAGAACTCGCCAAGAAAGCACTACCAAAGATGCACTATGATTATATCAATGGGGGAGCGGAGGATGAGTACACACTGAGGGAGAATATTGCAGCATATGGAAGAATTTTGTACGATGCACTCACACCAATAATTTTAAACCCCATTAAGAAGTAGGACCTGACTTTTTAGCGTGGATCCCACAGGTTACGGCCAAGGGTTCTTATAGATGTCAGCAAGATAGACATGTCTACAACCTTGTTAGGATATAATATGCCATCGCCAATAATTGTCGCTCCAACAGGAGCACACAAATTAGCAAATCCAGAAGGTACAAAAACTCAAGTCAATCTAAGTTTTAAATGATAAGTTATATTGTCTAATAACTGTTGCTATCTCCATAACTCTTGGTTAAATGTTCATCTTAGGGGAGGTGGCCACAGCGAGAGCAGCAGCAGCATGTAAGACCATAATGGTAACTACTGATTGTTCTTCTAATGATAATCTGATGTACTACTCACCTTTATGTCCTCCGTGATTGTTAAAACTTTCGTATGTCATACAGGTGCTTTCCTTTGGATCCAACTGCAAAATCGAGGAGGTCGCTTCCAGTTGCGACGCCATTCGCTTTTATCAATTATATGTATGATCATGATATTGATGTTCTTTGAGTAAATTTCTCCTTCTGCATCTACTTTGAATTCTATTTCTTTTTGGTGTATCTTAGGTGTACAAGAGAAGGGATGTTTCAGCAACATTGGTACGACGGGCTGAGAGTTTAGGATTTAAGGCAATTGTTCTGACAGTTGACACGCCTGTGCTCGGTAGGCGTGAAGCTGATATCAGAAACAAGTATGCGGCGCTGGTTATCTAACCCGATTTTCCTGAACATTCACTTGAAATTTGTTCTTTTACAAATCACAATTCATTATTGTGGTCACCTATCGTTACAGAAGGTTAAATTTTGATAAGCTACTGCCTCCACATGCCATATATTAGATCGTCAAGATATTTATGTGGAGCAGTTTAGCAGCTTGAGGGTCAGGGTATCACAAAAATTTCCTTTCTTTTGGTGATGTTCTGTAACTGAGCTGATCATTGATGCAGGATGGTTGCTCCACCGTTTGCAAACCTTGAAGGCCTGATGTCACTCGATGATGATCTTGACAGTGTGAGTGAAACATTAGCTCTGGTTACTGGTTAGAACTTAGAACAGCATAGGAATCTGTTGATTGTGGATGAACTCCTTTTATTTCTGGAAGACTCAACCATTATCTTCTTATGATCATTAGGAAGGCGGCTCCAAGCTGGAAAGATTCGCGCATGAGACGCTGGATCCATCGTTGTCATGGAAGGTATGTACAGATAACACAGCTCAACCCGTAGCCATGCCATAAATTCCATAAATCTCGGATTCCATAGCATGTGCCCACAATACTTGCTGAGCATATGGAACAGTTATGGGATGCAAAGGACGTGTCCCCATCAGGCGTCATCAGAGCTGTACGCAGGATCCTGAAAGCCTGCTCTGAGAACAGTGTATGGTCCTTAATACAGCTTGCTGGTAGAAATGGTGGCCTACCGGCGTCCTGCTCCTGCCCCATGGACACGCAGACGTACTGCTCTTTGAATGGCATGCATCAGTACGTACTTGGCTACAGCGGCCTTGAATCGCCTGTACCGGCGATAATGGCGTGATGGGCCAGACGTAGTGGTCTTGCTGGCAATTACTCCTAAGTGGCGAGTGGTTGATGCTGTGTGTGTCCTGAACTGTGGTTGCAGGACGTGGAGTGGCTCAAGTCCATAACCAGCCTGCCGATCCTGCTCAAGGGCATCGTCACCGCCGAGGACGGTAATGAATTGAATTACTACCATAATATCGGTGTTGGATTTCTAACTGCGCAGTGCTGAATCGGAGCACTGGTGATTTGGTATGATCACTGAACTCGCTGACTCTGCGGCGGCGTTTGACAGCCAGGAAGGCCGTGGAGGTTGGGGCGGCTGGTGTGATCGTGTCCAACCACGGCGCCCGGCAGCTGGACTACGCTCCGGCCACCATCTCCGCGCTCGAAGAGGTAACGGCGCCGCAACTGATCAGCCACCGGCTGGCCGCCCGCATTCATCTCCGGAGTCCGCACACGCGGCCCACATGCAAATGCAAGGGATGCATGTGCAGCCCGCAGCCAGCGTGATGAGGGCGCGGCGGCGTGCTGTTACCGCGACGTACGGTGGTCATCTGCGCAGAGCTGCCGAAACTGACAGTGGCCCGGGGTGTCGTTGCAGGTGGTTAAGGCGGTGGCGGGGGCCGTGCCGGTGCTGGTGGACGGCGGGGTCCGGCGGGGCACCGACGTGTTCAAGGCGCTGGCGCTGGGCGCCACGGCAGTCATGGTACGGTCCGACCCTGGCCGAGCTAATCCATGTTGGGGAATCGGGACCATGGAAATTCTCTTCGGAAGAAAGGGGACCGTGGAAAAAAAATCCTCACTAGGATTTGCTTCTCAGGTGGGCAGACCGGTGCTCTTCGGGCTGGCGGCGCGCGGGGAGGCCGGGGCGAGGCACGTGATCGAGATGCTGAACCGGGAGCTGGAGCTGGCCATGGCGCTCTGCGGCTGCCGGAGCGTCGCCGAGGTCACCAGGCGGCACGTCCTGACGGAGGGCGACCGGATCAGGGCCCTGCTGTGAGCCCGCCCTTGATCCAAGATACATGGAGACTACCCATCTATGATCTATCTATCCAGTCAGGGTTGCGATGTGAGCGCATGCATGTGCCATTGATTGATCGCTCCAAAAAATAAGCCATTGTGCATTGCCAATATCGAAACGACGGTTACTGAATCTGTGCTGGATTAAGCTCTCTGTTGTGTGAGAATTGGTCAATGTATATTGGGATCCACTTCTGGAATATCATGAGAACATCGTGAAGCAAATAAGCAACTTTCAAGCACCAAATTCTGATGACAAGCAACTCCATTCAGCTCATCAACCGTGAGAGCAACTAGGCGGCGCCGCCGCTTCAGCCATGGTTGTGCTCGTCGGCGTCGCATGCAGAGTGGGTCCGCCATTGCCGGTCTCCTGGTTTGTGGCGCCCCTCCCGCTCGCAGCTCGCTCACCGCCTGCTGGATGCCTGGATCCCTCCCCAAACGATGGGGACGCGCGAACCGGGCTGAGCGAACGGCGGAGGCCAAGAACCCAGAGCACGACGACATGCGGGGGCGATCGCTCGCGGATGGAGCCACGGAGGAATGGATCAATGGAACGGGCAGGGGACGGAGCATGAGGACTGAGGAGTCGATCTCACGATGAGGCGGCGGCTTGCGGGATCGGAAGAACGTTGGTGGGAGCCGCCATTGGCCGTGGAGGAATGGAGGGGCGGGAGCGCCTGGACAAGTTTAATATAGGAGGAGACCTTTTTGGTAGATTTTAAATATTTTTTATAATTCCTTTTCCCCAGTTCTATCGGAATTTTTGTCCTTTCATGGCCCTCTTGTCCTTTCTATTTGCATGTAAAATTTGAAGTTAAGCAAAAAAAAATTGTGCAATGAGAAAGAAAAAAAACAAGAGTCAACATGAGAATGGTTGCAATCCTTCTTTAAATTATTATTTTTTCCTATTTCCACAAATTTTCGTGTGCACTTCGTCGACGGGACCACTGGGCTAGTTGCTCGGAACTCCATGAAATGAAATGTTGATCTTGACCTCTACCTGAACTTTTGACTGCATCACGAAAAGGAAGGAAGGACTAACCCTTGAAGCTGCCCTTGAAGCTAGTCCTTCAGTTACCTGCTTCCGTCATGTGGAGAATCCCAGTATGCTTTTTATTTGTTCATGATTTCTGTGCAACAATAGGTGGAGGGGATGGCCATGTTAGATGCTGCTGCAAATCTTGAATGCGCCCCAACTGTATGCCATAGAAGGGATTGCCGTACTAAAGGGCCTGCCAATTTTTTACAGTCCCCATGTCTATCCCTATCCGCCGTTAGTCCGTTCCGCCAATTTGGGGCTTATCTTGAACTCGGTGGGACATGTTTTCAGTTGTGTTTTGTCAGAAAAATAAACCTTTCAGTGGTGGCCTGGAGTTCCATTGATCTGCTTGTGGACTGGTCCTAGCTTTAGAGATATGAGATGAGATGAGATGTCTTAAAAGTTCAGTATTTTTCCTAAGAATACAAGACTCGAAGGCTCGAAGCTTTATAGACAACATTAATTCCCACTAGCTTTGCACCAGTTGTTTGGATCTTTGTTCTTATGGCCAATAGGTAGTGTTTTCTCCTTATCCATTTTTGACTTAACACCATAATGGTAACAACTGAATCTGATTTTTGGTCATCTGATGATTTGCTCAACATTAGTATGTCCTCTGTAGATTGTTACACATGTCCATATGTCATACAGGTGCTTTCCTTCACATCCAGCTGCAAAACTGAGGAGGTTGCAGCAAGTTGCGACTTGCGACGCCATTCGCTTTTATCAGTTATATGCATGATGATTGATGCCTTGACATTGATCTTCCTTTGGTAAATTCCTCTTTCCTCTGCAGCTACCTTACATCTGAAAATTTTCCATTGTGTAACTCAGGTGCACAAGAGAAGGGATGTTTCGGCAGCATTGGTACGGCGGGCTGAGAGTTTAGGATCCAAGGCAATTGCCTTGACAGTTGACACACCTGTGCTCGGTCGGCGTTGAGGCTGGCATCAGCAACAAGTACAGTGCTTAGTGATGTTTCCCCTCAACTAGTCAAATTTGCAGCTATTATTTTAGAGAAGGTTAAAAATTGATAAGCTACTAGCTTCTCATGCCATATCATAGATCGTGAACACATTTACGTAGATCATTTCAATAGCTTCAACATCACAATGGTGCAAATTTTCCCCTACTTTTTTTTTCTGTTGTGGATACTCTGCGACTGCGCTGAATCTCTGATCGTTGATGCAGGATGGTTTTCCCACTGCCGCCAAACTTTGAAGGTTTAGTGTCATTCGGTGCTGATCTTGACACTGCGAGACATTTGCTCGATACAATCCCAGATTTAGAGCTCCAAAAGGTTGATCATAATGGATGCTATTTATTCCTGAAAGCCTGAACCATCATCTCTTCATCTCGATCGTCAGGAAAGTGGCTGAACGATTCGCACGCGAGACGCTGGATCCATCTTTGTCATGGAAGGTGCGTACAAATATCATAGCGCAACCCCGGTAGCCGTGCCATAAATGTTCTTGAACCCCATAGCATGTGCCCCGGCATCCACAACACTAGTACTTGCCAAGTATCTGGAAGAACAGTTATGGGATGCAGAGGACGCGTCCGCATCAGGCATCGTCAGGGCTGTACACCGGGTACTGAAGGCCTAACAGTGTGTAGAAATGGCGGTGGCCTACCGGCGTCCTGCTCCTGCCCCACCGTGTAGAATTGTTATGCGTCAGTACTTGGCTACAGTGGCCTTGAATGCCGGCGCCGGAGACGATGGCGTGATGGGCCAAGCGCAGTAGTCTTGCCGGCAATTGATTGCGGTGCGTGTCCTGAACTGTGGTTGCAGGACGTGCCGTGGCGTTGCCGGCAATGGCGAGGACGGCAGTGAATTACCACCATGGATAATATCAGTGTTGGATTGCTGAAATGGTGCTGAATCAAATAAAGCACTGGTGATTTGGTATGGTCACTGAACTCGCTGACTCTGCCGCGGCGTTGGACGGTCAGGAAGGCCGCGGAGGTTGGGGCGGCCGGCGTGATCATGTCCAACCACGGCGGCCGGCAGCTGGACTACGCGCTGCCGACCATCTCCGCGCTCGAAGCGGTAGCACAACGAGACCGGTCGGTCGGCCGGCCACCAGCCGCATTCGTCTTGTAAACTGACATGGACCGCCGGGAGGCGTTGCAGGTGGTTAACGCGGTGGCGGGGGCCGTGCCGGCGTTAACCACCTGACGAGGATTTGCAGGTGCGGAGGCCAGTGTTCTACGGGCTGGACATCCGGGGTGAGGCCGCCGCGAGGCATGTGATCGAGATGCTTAACACGGAGCGTGGCGGAGGGCGACCGGATCAGGGCCCTGCTGTGATCCTGTGACATAGCCACAAACACCATGCGCCGAGCAGTCACTGAATCTGTTCAGCAAATCCTGGGTGCTATACTGCTATGTCCCCGAACGTTACAACTTACAATGAAGGCAATTCAGAGAAACTGAGAGCACACGATCAGCGAGCAGGCGAAGCATTTGCTGCAATGAACGACGTACAGTTCTCAAAACGCGCTTAAATAGTGCTATCCATCTGAGGTAACAAAAAAGGGCCGGTTCACTCGCTGTCCCAGCAGAGTCAATAACACAAAAATTGATTTGCATCTAACTCATTACTGTAAAAAATTCAAGCTACTCGAGCAGTGTCTACCAACAAATTCTGATCACATGTAACTCAGCTTTCAGCTCATCAGGTGTGCCTGATCAACCTTCTACTTCCAGTCAGGAGTGGGTGCGGGAACGGGGGCAGCGCCTTGTTCCCATCCAGGGGCTGCTGCAGGAGGGGCAGCTGCTGCATCCCAGACACCTTCAGCTGGAGGAGCTGCAGTTCAGAAGAAAGGATACAAGTACTTGTAAGGCTACCATCACAAAACAAACCGCAGCAAATCAGTTAAAGATGTCTGAATCTGTGCACAAAACAGACATCAGGCCAAAAGAGGGAAATCTACATAGCAACATTACTTGCTGGCCAGGTTAAAGTAAATGATTTTACTCAACTTCCTGAAACAAGAATTTGGGCAAGCATGGAAAATAAAAGAAACAAGCAAATGTCGATAAACCTTCAGTTACCACATAAAAACATATCAAAGCTTCACCTGGTGTCAACTTCCCACTTAGACCCAGCATCAAGACAATTATAGGCATATGCATAAGGTAGAGCATTCAGCCACTGATAATATCAAGAAAAAAAATGCATCCAAGACAAAAATAAGTGTAGACAACTCTTAGGCAGGCATACATATAACCAAATTATATTACTATGGAGGAGGAAGACCTGGAGCAGCAGTCCAGTCGGCACCAGCTGGTGCTGGAGCGCCAGCAGGTGTAGCTGCAGCATCACCAGCCCCCCAATCACCACCCCAGTTGTCAGTCCCAGGTGCAGCATATTCTGCAACTGCACCATAGTCAGGAGCAACCAAAGCCTCTTCCTCCTCCTTCGTTTCCTCTGGGTCTCTGTAGAAGAACAGATCAACCTGCAACAGGAAGCACGATTAGATGAAGAAGAAAGAAATGTCTTCTTTCTACAAGCCAAACATTAGCTGGAGGGATACTGGTTCAGATTGTGTTAGCTTACCATGACATCCCACTTGTGTCCTGGGAGAATTGTACCACGCATCTGGAGGACCATCCTGGCAAGCAACCAGAAGAGACAGCCAATGCTCTGCTTCCCCTTGTTATTTGCAGGAATGCCAATATCCACATAGCGCATAGGTGAGTCAGTGTCGCAGAAGGCAATTGTGGGGATGTTTCCAAGTGCAGACTCCTTAATGGGCTGTACACAGTTTGATAAAGAAGATATAAGAGCGTTCTGAGTTGACAAACTAACTTACACACACTGGTTTAACAGATAAAAGTTCACCTGATGATCAGTCCTGGGGTCAGTCAGGATAAGAAGACGCGGCTCACTGAAAGAGGTTTGCAACTGGTTGGTGAATGTACCAGGAGTGTGCCTGCCGGCAATGGCATGAGCACCAGTGTACTGCGCAAACTTGAGGACAGCCCTCTGGCCATATGGCCTAGCAGACTGCACGATGATGTCCTGGGGGTTCTCAATTGCAACAATCACCCTCGCGGCCAACTGAAGTTTCTCCCAGGTCTTGCCGAGGTTAATAATGTAAATACCTGAAACATAGTATAGAAAGGCCCTCTTGTTAACTTGCAGTTCACCATAGTCAAGTGACAAAGAAAATTGCTCAACAGAAAGAAACTCGTGTTAGCACAATAGCACTAGACTTTCTTGCCATAAATTCCAGTGAACAAACGCAGCAACATAGACATAAGATCTCCAATATCAGTCAATTGATCCTTCAATTTTGACAAGTCTACGAACTCATTCCACAGCTCATATTCATGAGATCAGATTGAGATGAACATTTATACGTTGCAGCTAGACCTTACACACATGGATACCACACTCACTCCAGTGACCTCCAAATCTTCACGCTAGACGAGTCTCAAGGCCTAAGATGTTGACTACAATTTGAAACGGACTACAATCCGAAACACGTAATACTGGAAATGCTACCAAAGGACGAGAGATATCTACCAATGGGAACACTGCCAACTAGAATGGCTTACGCATTCTCAATTAAAATGCACATTGCAGCAAAATATCTGTATACGCATGACAAGATCCAAATAGAAGACATTATGAACAGATACCTTATATATCTAATCCGACGCGCATTCGGTGTAAAAAAGATTGGTTAGATTCGAGAGGATAGGACTGATACCGTCAGTGCGGCGCTTGTGGGTGTAGCGCTCCATCTGGAAGTCGCAGTTTTTGGTGCCCAGGTGGACGTCGGCGGCAAGCATCATCTGCACGTCTTGCTCCCGCTCGGAAAGCGCCCGCGCGGCGCCGCCTGCCGGTGCCGACACCATCGTCACTGCTCGAGTTGAGGGTTTCAGGCGCGTGCACCGTGCGCGAGGGAGCCGGAGCAGGACGATGGGGCACAGGTGCGGGAGGTGGCGGCGCGAGAGGTCGCGAGGGGCTGAGGCTCTGACCTTTTATATGGGCCGGCACGTTTGGGATAAAAACCCTAGCTCGGGATCTTCTGCGGGTTTGCCTTTCAGACGTTTTTATTTGGACCCTTTTTATTTTGTGGGATGAACCCCCCCTTTTTTTAATATAAGAGGACGAACCTTCATATATTGTTTACGCTAAGATTAGTCTTTTCTAGAAATGAGCTTTCACTGATATCGTATTTTGTATTTGACACAGGTGAAAAAAATATGCATAAAACATGCTTTTATAAACAATACATGAAGATAATTTTTTCTACAGTAGAGAACAACATTAAAAAATGGAACTTAGATAATTTTTAATGTAGAGGCCTGTAATTACATGAAGAGAATTTTTTCTACTGTAGGGGCTAAGATTTTTTTTTTCTTTTTGAGGGGTTGGCCAAGAGTTTGCTAAGTGCCTCTACATCAAACAAAAAAAATGGCCCCATGTAAACAGTAGGCCGGCCCACTCGCCCGGCCCGTGTAAATGCAATTACAGGCCTCTCTGGCCGCGATTCGCCATCACTCTCGCACGCAGTCAGCCGCCGAGTCGCCAACCCAACAAGAAGGGCGCCGAAGGTTGGAGCCCCCGCCGTCGGCCGTCGCCGACCTATCCAACCCGCGGCAATTCCCAATCCCCGACGCGTCTCTTGGTTCTTGCCGTCCGGCCAGCCCGCCCGCCATCGACCATCCTGAACTGGGAGTCTGCGACCTAATCCCACCAACACCGCCGCCATCCACTTCACCCAGGTCAGGAATCACAACACCGCTTTTTCAAATCCAAGGCTCAACGTCCTTGGCCTTGCCTTGGATCTTCTCATAGAGGGTTTCACTTGATCCCTGGACATGCTTGTTCTAGCGGTTCGGTTTTGAAGAAATCAGACAGGGCTGGACCAATTGTGTAGAGTACTGGTTCTGTATGCACGTTCCCTTACAATAGAATCATGCCCTAGCGACCCTACTCGCTCAGGGGTTCTGTATATTGCCAAGATTGACTGACCTTCCTAGTCATGTACTGTACAGATTTGCGGGTTATAAGTGATGTAATATTTGAGAGAAAATGAGTTGTTTCTAAAGGTGCAATAGCTGGCATTACTCTACCTAGATCTACTTTCGGCCTAGAGATAGCAAATGTGCTACTAGTTTAGTTGTAACATTTTCTTCTGCTGATTTTCCGAATTATTCAAGGATATTTTTAGATGGCAATAACCAGTTTTTAGAGTGACGGTCTGCTCTTTTGTTAATTCTCATAAGCATTTTTACATGCACAGATTATTTCCAAATGGCTAGTGAGGACTCAAAAGATATGCTGAAGAATGTGGACTGGAAGACAGTGGGCGGTGCAGTGACTACTGAATCTAGCCAGCCAGTCATCAAGAAGCGCCTTCCAAAGAAGATCAGACAAGTCCCTGAGTGTTATTTTCTGCCTCGGCGATCTTGGCCTTCTGCATTGGCAATCTATGGTGCCGTTTGTGCTGCTGGTGTTGGTGCAGGAATGCTGCTTGAGGTGTGGATAAACAAAAAGATCAAAGGTGCATGGAAGGACATACCACTCTATTTTCTTAAGGATTTACAGTAGCACCATATCTCGAAAACTTGCACTGCTTTTGTATTTTGCACATGTTCTGTTTCTTATTAATTGCCGCATGCAGAGGATGGTGGCATTATCTGGGAGATGGATAAATGATGTTATGGTAGAACTACTTCTGGCACTACGGTAATTGCTAGCTCTGAAGTTCTCTGCTCTTGCTTAAACTGTATCTGAGGAATTATGTTCACCCTTTTGTTCCAGAGGGTCTATTGAGTTTTGACCTGAGAAAGCAAATTCTGTTTTCCGATGTGAGCTAGCACATCCTTTCCTGTGTAGTCCTGATTTCCTTGGGTACTCAAGCAACAAGATGCTTCAAATACATAGCCTCATTAGGCACATGAAATTGCAAATAACAGAATCACAGTGCATTTTGATTCTAGACTACAGAGTGGTCATTTTGCAAGGCATAGTTGCTACTTGAGTTGTAAGAATCAATCTGAATGTTTGCAATTCTGGTTGAAGCTCATGTTGCATATGAGATCTGATATTCTGATTGATGGATGCAAAAGAATATGCTGTCGTGATGAGCTATTCTTCTGTTGAGTTTCAGTGCCTTTCGTTCCTTTGTTTGGTGTCTAGTAGAGATTGCATCGGTTCTTTTTTTTTCTATCCATTACGAAATATTCTGGACAGTCCGCTATTCTCCTCTTACCGAAAAGTGAATATTGTTCATTTCAGATGACTCCCTCCTTGTCCTTGGAATGGCAACAGTAAAGCCTGCCTGTTACAACTTGCAAGACGGCAAGACCCTTTGATTGGTGCTTCTGACATTGCATCTATTGTATGGACCTTTGCATTCACACAGCTGGAAGGTGAATATCCACTGGTAGCAAGCGTTATGTATGCTTCTGTGGACCTTTTTGTCCTAAAGGACGACCTTGCACCTTTTACTTGATCGGTGCAATATCTCGCTCTTCCTTCCAGATCCTATTTCCACGAACTGTGCAATGGCTTGTAGCAGCTCTAAAGAGAATTAAAAACAGCAGAACTTGTATTTGTATTTATTTGGGAAACACAAATGGCTTCCTATCCGTTTGTACTGTTCTTGTGTCTTGTCAGCTTTCTGACCAGTGTAAAAGCTGCAAATACAGTTTGCCAGCTTGTACTGTTAGTATCGCATATTTTTTTGTATATACGGAAGTTTAAAAAAACTGTCAAAAATATGCCATCATATTTATTATGATATAAAAGGAAAATATTTACCAGAGGCATCACTAGAAAGGAAGGCAGCCCATCAAGCCCAAATAGTGTAACCGCGTCTTGACCCAGCCTGGCAGCACGTAAGCGGGCCATCCAACGCACGCGCTGCACCGTCTGTAAGGTGGGCCCCAGATAACACGCCTGAGGCTGAGCAAATTGCCAGCTCGGAGCCTCTTCCTCCTCCCACCTCTCAAGTCACAACAGACCCGGTAGGAAGAAGCCCAAAGCCCGTTAAGGCGATAACTTATCCCCAAATTAACTGGCAGCAAAAAAGCCGGTCGATAACTTGTTCGGAGTTCCATCTCGTGATTTTCCCTTCCTTCCTCCCTCCCTGCCGTTGCCGGCGGAACAAACAAACGAACCAGCCAGCGGACCCGATCCCCACCCCCGACGCCAACGCCGCCGTCGGGATCCACTTCCTCTTCCTCCGATCCCCCGCCGCGAGACCACCGCGTCGGCGCCCGTCCGATCATAGCACGCGTAAGCCTCGTTGTTCTTCTTACTGGCTTTTCCTCCGTGCGAAGAGGGTGGTAGCTAGCTCCCCCGCCGCGCCGTCCGATCGCGCAGGTTTCGTTGGGGCTTAGATTCGTCGTGTCCGCGCTTGAATCGATGGGTGTTCTGTAGATTCGATCGTTTCGCCTCGCCGGGTGATCGGCCGTCCTGATGGTCTGCCCCATCTAGGGTTCCGCAATTGTTGCCGTTTCAATCGCGTACCTGTATGTAGAGGTTACGGTCCACTGTCCACGCACGTTGGGCGAGCACGTTCCCGGTCATATCTGTTAAGAGGAGCTACTGGTGCGCGGTCGTGTTGTACATCTGGGATTAGTTTCAGCTGGTGGATGCTCTCTTTGGTTTCATTGCACATATATGTAGCGTTGCCTAGGTGGCCTGGTTTCAATGCTTGGTTTTGAAAACAGGATGCAACTTGAATGTTAGCTTTGTTTGGACTTGAAATGCTGTTGTAAACTTGTCTAAAGTTACTGTTTGCAAATTATGCACAAAATAGCAAGTGTATATAATGATCACATGATAATATGAGTTTTTTAATGTGATGATGAGACGTGAGGGATGTATTGTTGCAAGTCTTTTCCCTCCTTGCATCTATTTTTGACAATTTACATGCAATCACCTGCTTGCAGGTGGCCCCTTTGTTCTACTATAAGCTATAGATGATTCCATGGGAAGTCCAGACGAAATGATGGCATATTCTTCCCTGTCCAAAATTGATACCAGCCAGAACCAGAGAGCTGCTCTGTCCAATGGAGTTGCTGGAAACAACTATCCAGCTCAAGATTATCTCTATGAGCCATCATTTGAACCAGACTTCCCAGAGTATGATTCACGGGATAACCCATTCGCCCCAACACGAGCTAGTCCAAAAGTCGATCTGAAGACTGTTCTTGGTGGGCTGGTTTCAATCGTCATGGGTGCAAATAAGAGTGAGGATGATGCATCACAGCAGCAAAGTTTCACCACAGACATCTCGTTTCTTGGATCTGACAAGAATGGCGACATCGATGTGCATCCATCCGTCTGTGTTCCAAGTGCACCACCGCTACTTGAAGCAAGCGCATTGCAATATAGTGCATACAGGGAGGTGTTGCTTGCGGATCCACCAGAGTGGTTGCCAGATAGCTCTGCTAAGGCATGCCTGCAGTGCAACTTGCCTTTCACAGCTCTGACTCGTGGAAGGCACCATTGCCGGTTCTGTGGAGGTATATTCTGCAAAAATTGTTCCAAGGGAAGGTGTTTGCTGCCCATGAAATTCAGGATTCGTGATCCTCAGAGAGTTTGTGATGCTTGCTACGAGAGGCTTGATCCACTTCAGGGCTTATTGATCAACTACAATAGTAACTCCATGCAGCCAGCAAAACACGATGTCATGGATTGGACAAGCACTAGAAGCTGGTTGAACATGCCTGTTGGTGTATCAATGGAGTATGAAATATACAAGGCCACAAACACAATGAAGAAATATTGTCAGGTATGTATGGTGTTCTATTACTCATCAAAGATATATAACCTTATAATCCAGAGCTGAGAAATGTTTCTTTTTTCGAATATGTAGGTTGCAAGGTTAAACCCTGAGAAGTCCATCCCATCATCTATTCTCAAGGGAGCAAAGGGACTTGCAATTCTAACGGTTGCCAAGGCGGGTGCAGTTCTAACATACAAAGTTGGCACTGGTCTTGTAGTTGCTCGCAGATCAGATGGATCATGGTCTGCACCGTCAGCAATTTTATCTGTTGGACTGGGATGGGGAGTACAGGTATTTGCCCCCTAAATCTCATCTCTCTTTTAATGCGCAGGCAATATCTATAGCTTTTTAGGCAAATCTTCTTTTGCCTTTCACCAGAAAATAGATGAATTTTGTTATTCAGTAAAGATGTGGTCATCACAAGTATACATTGGTTTTATAGAAGAATATAAGCTACTCCCTCCATCTTTTTTTAAGGTGTATTAGGATTAAGGAAAGTCTTTACAACTATACTTTGACCATCAGTTACTTACACAACATATTACCAATTGCTAAAAAATCAGTTCAAATTAAAAGATATGAAATGTGAATCTATTGATACACCTTTCCTTTAGTATACTAATCATGCATATAACTCGAAGTTATTGTTGGTCAAAGTTTACAAAGTTTGAGATTTTTGAATTCTAACATGCCTTATATTTTGAAACTGGGAGAGTAGCTATTCGATGCACCAGGCGACTGAGTGATGAGAAAACTCGAGCTTTCCTTTGCATTGCTTTGCTGTAGGTATGCAAAAATGTCCACAAAATTACAATAGGCTCCTAAATAATCTGCATATTTTACATTAAAAGATCAGCATAGCTATCCTGAACAACATGTCTGAAAATAGATCACATTATGGCCCTTGTCCGAACAACTATGTAATGATTTTTATGCTCCACTGCATTTGTTGTTTGGATCCTTCAATTTCCACTTCATGGTGACCTTTCTTTGTATATTCCAGATTGGTGGAGAACTGACGGACTTTATAATTGTGCTTCATGACCGTAAAGCTGTCAAGGCATTCAGCAGTCGCATTCATCTTTCTCTTGGGGCAGGATTAAGTGCTGCAGCAGGGCCAATAGGCAGAGCCTTTGAGGCAGATGTTCGGGCCAGTGAGAAAGGTTCTGGAATATGCTACACTTACAGCTGCAGCAAAGGTAATAATCTGAACCAATGTTCAATTATGATAAGGTTTACAAGTAGTAGGACCTATGTTTTATATTAATAAAAGATTGGAAAACACATAAAGGCTCACCTCTGGGTATTTCTTTTTGCAATGTAATAATGTTTAGATGACTTGCCTATTTATTGATAGTTAACATTGAGGAGTCATGTCTTACCAACCTACGATTGGTACACTGTAGTAAGTTCAGGTTATCTTAATAGTAATCCTGAATTCACTTGACGTCCTGAAAACTTGTAAACAGGTGCATTCGTTGGGGTTTCACTGGAAGGGAACGTCGTGACAACCAGGTCAGAGACCAATCTTCGTTTCTATGGCGATGCTTACCTGACCACAACTGACATCCTGTTTGGGAGAGTGGGGAGGCCCCGAGCCGCCCAGCCCCTGTACTCAGCTCTAGACGATCTTTTCTCCAGAATGGTCTGCTAGTCCATTTAGATTGGTACAATACTCTGCTGCATGCCCACGGTCGTTAGCTTGCAGCCATGTACATAAATAGAGCATACCAGGAAAATCCTAAAAAAAAAAGAAAGATGCCAGGAAAAAAATGTACAGCTTTTGTTGGATGGTTCTACTTTCGCTTACCGTACTTGATATCAGTCGACACTTGTAAATATTGGCAGAATATTTGATATGCTGCCCTGTGCCGTTGTGGACTCATCCATGCAATGGAAGACTGATAAATTTGTTGGTTAGTTTCTGGCTAACTTAATTGGGCACATGATGAGTATGTCCAGTTATTCTGTAGCAAGTCGGGGCTGGTGGAATGTACAATTAGTTGCTCTTGTACAGAATAAGGGATTCGAGATGGAATTAGGAAGTGGGTCTGCTGAGTGTATTGAAGATGCTATTACGAACGAAAATTGTTATCACATTAATCTTTGATAATTTCTGTATAGATGCACATACATTTTTTTTTCATTTGTGGATGGCCGTAGTAGTTGACGAGTAACTTGAGCAACTCGAGAGAGCAGGGTGGAAGGCTGGTAAAATTTGCTAGCGAGTTCGTCAATTCGCTGTAGCCTGCCGCCGGCTGCTCCACGCGAGGATTCAGCTGCAGGCCGCGTCGCCCACCGCTGCCCACAGCAGCCGCCCTCGGTTGCAGAACACCAGCAGACCCCGCCCGTCTGGCACGCGAAAAGGCCTGGATGGTGCACGGGGGGCGCGGACAAGAACCAACCCCGGCACATGCGTGCACGCTTGGCGCCGCCACCGGCCGCCGCGAGCCGGCCCACGCCAGGGTTTCGCCTCGCCCGTCCGCCTCACGGCCTCACCCTCACGTGGGAAGCATCGACGCAGTCGCCGGAGGAACAAGAGGGCCGTCGCGTCCAATCTAGCAGAGATTCCTCGGCTTGCCGTCCGTCCGGTCAAAACGAAACGATCCTTGCCTTTGCTTGTACCGCGGTCTCGTGTCAAGGTTCCTTGGTCTCACCTTCCAGGGAATAATTTTAGCAGTAAACGATTAGGTCGACAGATTCCTGGCAACACAAAGAAATGCCATGTTGGTCCTTCCGTCGTCAATTAGGTTAACGGCTTCGCCTTTGCTTCTGCATCAGTCCCTCGATTAAAAACCTGGCGTGACATACAGGATATCTTCTTCAATCAGCAAGTTGCGCATGCCGCCGTCAGCACTTGCAAAAAGCCCTCTAAGTTTTACAGCAGGATTTCGCTTCATTTTGGCATTCAGACACAACCGTACAAGCTGAACAGATTGAGTTGAATTTGAACTTAAGCACAAACTCTTGATACAGAAAAGATTTCCAGTAATCACATACACCTGAACGGTGATGATAGAACAATGATTGTGGGGGAAAAGAGCACGATAATAAGGGGAAAAAACAGTCCTCGGCTCACAAGTTCAGCATGCATCACGCTTGGGTATTCCAACTGGAAAGAACTAGGAATCATCTTGGAGTAGCACCACACGTCAATAGAAGTTATGTCACTGCAAATCGCTGAAATAAAAGCCTGCTTCTTCCCTCGCCCCCTGTGTCAATGTAACTGAATAGCAACTCTCAGGAAATAGTGTGTTTTGAGAAAACTCCTAGGCTACGTTTGGATCTTTGGAATTGAATTCCATTCTAATAATTATAATTTAGACGTAAATTAATTAAGCTAGTATAGTTGTATGTGGAATATATTTATATATTATTGTTGACCATATGAGAGAGATACTTATGTACTGCACTTCTGCTACAAGGAAACGAGTCGACAAGTGTACTATAAGTTGTACATAGAAATATAACATAAGGGCCTATATAATTAATTTTCATCTCCCACCTCATGAATTTAAGATAAGCTTATATATATACTTTGGAAAGAATGCCACGTTCCAAGACAAATAGCCTACTCTATTAAGTAGATTCTAATTTCTCAAAATGAAAGGATCCAAATGGGACTATAAGAAAATAGGCAAATATATATATATATATTTATCGATGGCTTACGTGGGATGAGGGCACTTACAAGTTGAATCAGTGATTTCTTCAGGCTGCTGTGCTTCAGTAAACACCACGGTCCATTGGCAAATCGTCGAAATTCCAGAGACCTCCGATGTTCACGCAATCCTGAGCGGCTTTACCGTTGAAAAGAGCGTCAATGTTTTCATACGAGCTACCTTCAAGGTAAGGTAACTGCATAAAGTTTGGGTAAGGCTCGTAAGACGCAAAATCATCCGCAAGACGCACTTCGCCATCGCCAAAAACCATATCTGCTGTCACTCCCGTTTCATGATCAGTTTCTTCAGTTGTTTCTCTCCCATCAGCTTCAAGGTGCCTTAATCCACCAAGCTGGTTCAGCTCAAAAGCATCAAGCCATGAGCTGGACACTGGTAGTGGAGAAGCTGGTGGCTCTAACAACTCAATCTTGACAACGGTGCCATCAGTACTGCTGCCTGCTGAGACGACCTGACCAGAGGCGTTGCTTGACTTCAGGCTCTCTTGTGACATAATCCTCTTTGCCGGTCGTGCCACACGCCGCCGGTGGTGTTTCCCAGCAGCTGTGATGGTGTTAGGGAAATTCACCTTGGCTTTCTTGCCACGTATGCGTAGGGCTTCCACGTCATATGCCCTTGCAGCTTCCTCGGCAGTGCTGAACGTGCCAAGCCAAACTCGGACGCCCTTCTGTGGGTCTCTGATTTCAGCTGCCCATTTGCCCCAAGGGCGCCGCCGGATCCCTCGGTACTGAGTCTTTCGCTCCCTGCTGGCGACTTTGGCAGAATGGCCGTTGAATTCCACAAAATTCGAACTGTTCATTTGGAATTCTGCATCAGAGACACGATAGAAAAACACAGGTTAAGGCAAAACAAAAACTTCAGTTCCCTCTATGATCAGATCATAAGGATCCATAACTAGAATACAATATATATTCTGCTTGTCAAAAACTGTATGCTGGATCTCCTGTTGCATTCATAACCAGATGTGACTATGTGAGGATATGAAACCATGACAAGCAAGGCACAACAAAACATACTGGAAGCATGCCATCAACATGAAAACAGAAGGATACACCAAAGAAACAAAAACAGGAACAACAGAATCAAGAACCCAAGACCTAAATGATAAGAAAACAAGGATGGCCTAATTATGAACCTTTTTCCTCATGTCCAAAATCTACCTCCTCCTCGCTACTGCAATCCTCGAAATCCTCAAAATCAGCTTCAAAGTCGTCGTCGTCTTCATCAAACTTCCAAGAACTCCTCCTTTTCCAGCTCTTCCCATTCTTGCTGCTGCCACTCTCTCCCCATAGGTCACCGGCGGTGACCGTCCACCTCACTGGTGAGTAGAGATCACTGAGAATGGCCCCGCCGCACATGGCGAGAGTTTTACCCAAGGATCTAACAATGGAGATGGGGGATACAGGGGTGGGTGGTAGCTTCTGCTAATGGCTTAATGCAGTTAAGTTTGTGCTTGCATATTTGTACAACACTTGGCTTGTTCTAGGTGAGCTAATTTATTACAATTGCAAGTAATATATATACTAGTAGCATTAGAGTAGTATGCGGTACTATAGTGCAAGTGGAGTTGGTGAGTGGACAAGTTGGCATTGGTGTGCCAGGATGCAAATGTTCTGCATTGGAATATATGTGGTGCATGAACCAAATGGAGTACCTGGACAACACGACAAGATACAATAATGTTCTATGAACAAGTTGGCAACTTGTGATAAGTGAAATGTGCCAAAGTTAGATATATGCAAGGTATAAAATATGCTTTCATTTGGCATTACAGTGGCAATTACACAGAAATAAAAGGTCGAGTTTTGTTGCTTTTGTTCATTTACAAACTCAAGTGGGTCATGCTTAGCATTTTTTCATGGATTTTCAGTAACTCGCTATTATATCACATAAGAAGTAGAATGATATCATTTTTCAAGCAAGCAATATGTAGACAGTAGAATTTTGAATCAGAAGGCAAAAGAACATGTCGAACCTTTTTTGAACAAAAGTAGTACTATGCCAATTGCCAAGCACATCGAATAAAATATAACGAAAATTGACAGAAACTCAGCATTCTCACGACCACTATATGGAATTGCTGGATCTTGATATCTGTTTGAATAAATGTGTGGCATATGTTTCCCTTTTATTTTAGCCTTTCTCCATTTGGTCATCAATTGCCACAATGTCTGATAGTTCTGTTGGCCTATCTTTTATCCATCTCCGGAATAATCTTTATTTCCAAGTACAAGAGTGCACTATTGAATTGTCCTACTCCTACATAATTCTTCCATGCAAATTGAAAGATTATGCGATCATGAACCTCCATTGTGAAGTTCTAGAGCCTCAGATAAAAAATGGGCCATCCAAACAGTATAGATTTCGTCAGCACGCGATTAAATACCTCAAGACCAGTGCTCAACTAGATCTGATTGCTTTTGCACCTATGTCCCAAGACGTCTTAAATAACACAACTAGCCGAGAGGATTCAGTCAACATTACCAATAGAATAGACCTAACACAACTATAAGTCTATAACCAAACACACACCAGAAATGTACAGGCTAAGGAGACCAACTGGAAAAGTGTTCAATTGGGCATAAAACACAAGTCTCCTTAACCAAGCGGATATTCAGACTTACACGGTTACACCCAGTCCGGTCAGAGCCTGAACCCAAAACACAAGCATGAAATCAAATTACAATGCCAGGCGGCGGTCTCTGGTCATCCTCGACCATGCTTCTCAGAACCTGTCAAACAACACGCATAACGCAATTCATAGAACGCACGAGTGAGAAATGTATGCTGTATGCACGAGTAAGGGCCGAGCCATGAGTCGCCCACCTCGCCGTGCTCGATTGCAAGAACGGGTCCTCCAGCTCAATGCTCATCCGGAACCGCGAATATCCTTGTATCCTCCACCTTCCTGCCAAGCTCCGCATCACTTCCTCCCTCGCTGAGGTCGTCAAGGCGTCCATGGAGGTGGCCAGGTGGGGGCGAGGACCCGACGTCATTATGGCAGGGGCACTCACCAGCGGCGGATTGACGGGACCGTGCGGAGGTAATGAAATATGCTTCATGCCAGGCAATCCATGGGAGTGGAGGCGGTGGCGGCGTAAGGCCGGAGGGTAGCGCCGGCGGCGGCGGTGATAGAAGCAACGCACGAGTGTGTTTACTTTTTTTTTTGTTAGGAGATGAGTCAGACCTGTATCTGATAGTTAGAGGTATGTTTCTGCAAAAGGTTCCCCACGTTAAAACCTTCGATCTCGGCCGTGCTAGCATAATCCGACGGAGATCGGTGGGCTGATTCGGATCGCGATTAATTATCGTGATGCATTTTTAGGAATGTAAACAGAAATATTAGATTGTACGACGGCGTTACCAGAAAAGTCCATCCAGTGCCATTCTCGCGGAGATCGCGGCCTCACATTTCGATCAGACGGTAAAAAAAGTACCCAGAATCGGATTGCGATTAGTCTCCGCGATCCAATCTGGGGGCATTATAAACAATAAATAATATATGAAGGGTCCTTTTGGTAAAATTTCCTCGCAACATTTCCTTCCACCGAGGCGTGCAAGCACGAACCCACTTCTCCGGCCCGGATGCTAGTAGCGCGTCGCCGAGAGGGTGGAACCGGTTCACCTTCCAGTGAGGAGAGCAGCCGCCGGAGACGGGCTCTTCTCCGGGAGAAGGATGAACCGTGCTCCGGCATCACTCACGGCTAGAATTAAAAGCCTAGAACGGGCTGGGCGGAGCGGCTTCGCGTCCTCCGCCGACCGTGCGCATTCAGAGGCCGCTGGTTCGTGATGGAGAGGATCAGGTATTGTGGTTCTTAGCTCTGCGTCTCGCATTCATGCGCTTCTCTTTTGTTCTCTATGCTTGATTCTTATGCTACATGCGTCGGAACTGTTTGATGTATTTCCTCACTGGATTGGTGCCGCGCATTACAACTTCTCTGTGGAGTGGTCGAGATAGATCGGCAGGCACAAACGTAGTGAGGTGCTTTGTTGTAGATTATAATAAGGAAAATGCTTCGGTTTTCCTGAACTTTAGTAGATGTACCTATTTGTTCGCAAGGATTTTAGCTATCATACTTATTTGTGCATGCACATCAATATCTACTTGATGCGCAAGTTTCTTAAGTTCCCTGAAAACTGGTTTTGCAATGGCAATGTGTGAGTGTGAGGGATTTTTAAGTTTTAAGTTATGGCAAATTTATGCAGAGTCATATGTATCTTAACATACGCACCGGACACATATCTGATATTGACAGTTGGCATGTGAAAGCCACATAAGACTGGGATTTGTTTCTCGAAGAGCACTTGAAACAGTAATCTATGTTATTCTCTCACTAGAAGCTCCATTTAATATACAGCTAAAAGTACTAAATATACAGCTAAACTACACATACAGTTACTAAAAAAATATAAGGAGGTGAAATTTGCATTTAAACATCACTGTTAGTTCCCTAACAGCATTGCTACATATAAACCTTAGATACATGATGCTTATGCAAATGGTCCAATCCAAATACCAACATGCACACGCAGATCAAAGAATACTCAACGTAAAAGGTTCGCTAAAACTGAAGTACTGAACAGCATGAATATATACACAGGTACAGTTTTCAGCATAGACTCAAAGCATAGGCAGATGGTGGAGCATATGGAAGTTAGATCAGTGGCCTGTTCTGGTTGGCTTCTAGCATTAAACGGAGGCGGCTCACCACTTCTGTGAAGGTTGGTCTTTTGTCAGGCTCATTTGACCAGCACTGCTCCATCAGCTCCCTCCATTGTGGATCACATGATGCTGGTACTGTTGGCCTCAATGTGTTGCTCAAAATTCCTCCTGCAAATTTTCAGTTTGTAATCAGGACCTCAGATGGTGTTAGAGCATTGGTTACCCTTCATAATAACTTCATGATGTCTTAGGCACACCTATAACTCCTCCATGGTGCATGCCAGCATATGGCTCCTGGCCCGTGAGTATTTCCCACATTATGATTCCAAAAGAATACACATCAACCTGTCATAGTGTCAGATAAAGGTACATTTAATAATGTAGATAACGAAGAAGCATTCTTTTTTTCTTTTCTTCTTCACTTAAGCAACTTGAGTATGTAGAAATAGCTTTTAAGTATTCTCTAGTTTCCATATAAACGATAATCCTCCTAAATAACAGAGTTAGGCAACTCAATTATCTTAATACCAAAATCACAATTTAATGGTTAGTTTTCAGCTTTTTGAGTGCCATATGTGAAACACACACAAAGCCACAGCTCATTTTCTGCTTTGTAATATCATTATTTTTCGGGACCATCAAGATACTTAGTGAGTACTACCTTGGTTGATACCATATTGCTGCTCCATTCAAGCATTTCAGGAGCCATCCATGGAAGAGTACCTCTCATTCCACCAGAGACCATTGTAGTTTGTTTCACCTTGGACAAACCAAAATCAGCTACCTGCAGTCAAGATTATCGGTTGCTTTGTTTCATCTCACATGGAAAGGAAGCCAGGAATGGGCTATGTATACATCTCTGGCAACTCATTTTATACCAACATAAACATTACACTGATGGAAAAGTGGCACACCTTGCATATAGGACGAGACGGGTCATTGAGATTCACCAGTAAGTTATCACACTTCAGGTCGAAATGAATTATATCCTTGGAATGCAAGTATTCCATTCCAATAGCCACATCCATAGCAAGTGTTATCCGCCTGCGCCTGTCCAGAAATTTTTCTTTGCGCAAAAGGACTTTCTTGAGGGATCCACTGGCCATGAATTCTGTCACAGTTGCTAATGTCCCTCCAGGCCCATTATTCACAATCCCGTAGAATGCCAGCACATTAGGGTGGTGAAGTTTTGAGAGGATGGCTGCTTCTCTCCAAAACTCCACAATCTGCATGATAAAGTTTGTTATTGTTTTATGATGAGCAAAGCCTAGTTCACTAGATCCTGAGAGACCGATCTAGTGGTATTCTACTGCTAACTGCTAAGTCTCCATTGTGATTGTGATTCCAATATGTCATGTGATTTTAACTTACCAGTTTATCTGTATCTGATGATGGATACATGAAGCAGCTATTCTTTATCCGTTTGATGGCAACATCAGTTCCCCTCCATCTTCCATGAAAGACAGTTCCAAATGCACCTGAGCCCATCTCCTGCAGATCTTCGAGGTCCTCATTCCGTATTATCTGTGGTGTAATTCAAATGAATAATCAATGGCACATTGGGAAAAATCATGTGCAATAATGTGATTGATTGATGGTTCCTTGTCCAGAACTGCAATATTACTTGTACTTTAGCTTCTTTGTTCCTTTTTTTCTTTTAACTCCTCCTGTCAGTATATTTTCCTAACAGTATTGTGTAAATTCTTTTTTTTTTAACTGAAAACTGGAGGGAGATCCCCACAAAATACTATGCAGCTTCGCACAAACATGTAGTTCTGATTGAACTAATGATTGGCAGTTCAGACTGAAGATTCTTGCTTAAGTTACAAACAATTTACCCACCTGGACATTGCTTATAATATCTATACCCAATGTTGCATCTGCAGGAAGGGATGGTTTATTATCACTGATTTCACGTACCTGCCATCAGAGGAAATGCAAAGACTGTCATGGAAAATGCTTCCAGAGTTACATCTCACGAGTACCTATGTGGAGGTTATGGGATGTACCTCAAGCTGTGAGATTGGTGATGCAAAACTTTCTATAACTTCTTCCGATGAAGCTCCAACTTGCATATTGTTGCCATCGCCTCCAAGTGAAGTAGACCTAAAAATTTGTGCATCCTCTTGTACGCTACTGGGAGAAGCTTGTTGTTTGTCCCTTGAAGACTGCACAGGACCATTTTTCTGCAGCT
Source organism: Panicum hallii (assembly GCF_002211085.1). Classification (NCBI taxonomy): domain Eukaryota; kingdom Viridiplantae; phylum Streptophyta; class Magnoliopsida; order Poales; family Poaceae; genus Panicum; species Panicum hallii. The sequence goes on from NC_038043.1 coordinate 54,466,662, forward strand.
CAGCTACCTTGCTATCTGAAGATGTAAACGGACTTAGGGAAGATACTATTTCACTGACATAGATAGTTGGCATAGAAGGATTGTCTTTCTTGACAGCACCACTGCAGATAACATCAGGAAGTTTATGTTCTATACTCCCTGTTGTACTCACTGAAAATACTCGCTCATGGGTGTATGGATTCACACTGATGTGTGTATTGTCCCACAAAACGTGAGCTCCTGCTTCATTTGGCTCAGATGACTGGGTAGGAGCAGGCCACTCTGTCCGGTTATGCAACTGATCTGTATCGGAATAAGGAATAGTGTCTCCTTGGGAGCTATACCTTCTTGTGTCTATGCTTTCATCAGATCTCAGGCATTTGTGCACTGGTTTTTGATAATCTCCTGAAGGAGATGCAAGCATTTCATATACAGCTCTTCCAACAGGCTCTTCTGTTACCAACTTCTCAAAATCGGTTGAATTGTTGGACTGGATAAATTGGATGGTTGTCTCAGTCTGTTCTCTCAGCAACATGTTGACTGGACTTGTATGTTGTGTTGGACTGCTGTAGTTTGAACTCAGTGATGGAATCCTCAAACTGTTCTCATCTGATGGTATGATCAGCTCTGTTCTTAATAATGCGCCTCCCTTATCTCTTTCAGCACGTTGACCTATCTTTGAAATGTTGGTTGCTGTTCTTTGCAGTTCAGGAATTTTCCTTGATGTGCCATTACTACCATTTTGCTCCCACTTAGATGGATATGCCAATTCCAATGGCATAGATGAAGCAGGGTCAATATTTCTTGAGTTTCTGGCAGGATAGGAGCTCGCCTTGCCTTCATCACTCTGTATGACACTGTCTTGATTGGTCATTTGTTCCATGACTATGGGAGGAATTTTATGTAGGGGGATCCTGGATGCCTTTGGAGGAACTGTAACAGTATTTTGTGAACACTTGCTCCTAATGCATGATGAAGCTTCTTCAGTCCTGCCTGCCAATGATCCTTCGTCGTCAATATCAAACATCAGGTGATCCAGATCGCTGGCTGATGTACTCCCAGGACCTTGTGCACTTAATTTCTCACCTGGTCCAGTGTATCCATATCCATTTATTAGAGCAATGTATTGTGCTTCCGTATCTTCATCTGATGAGCTCCCTACCACAAAATGTACATGGTGCTCATCATCTTCATCCGTAAATAGGTACATAGTTGGCCTTTCTTTGCTTTCTTCTAGTACAATGCACTCATCAATCATATGGTAAACATCATCATCTGAGGCAACAGAAATAAGCACATTCACTTGTTCCCCTGGCAAGTGGTACTTGACTATGTGAGCTTGCCTGATGAGTTTGGTTGTCTTGCTGATCAGTCCTTGCCATGACATTTCCCGACTAATCTGAATCAGATGCTTCTCACCACCAACATACCGAAGCTCGCCATCTATTGGCCTTGGTAGGAATCTGCCACCAAAGTTGCAAAGAAACTTCATTCTAGTTGATCCAGAGTTATATATCTCTTGTGGGTTCCTCTTATTTGATCCTTGACTTTTTGTTTCACTGAATGGAGGAAAAGCCAGCAGCTTCTTTGATGGTTTATCTCCAGAAATATTAGCTTCTTCCCCCCCAGGATTGAAGCTGGTGTTGATGGTCCTGTCATCAGAGATGACTGGAACCAAAGGCTTCCTTATATTTGTCCTGTCTTGCATGAATCCAAGAGCAAACTCTTCGCCAGTTCTGAAGGAGTAATTCAACAACTGTGTCTGCCCAGTTGTAACAAAAAACACTGGAGGCCTAGGGCTGGTATTTGGGACACTTGTTGGCAAAGCTTCTGAGAATCTTAGATGTGCAGCTTCAGGACCTCCAGCTCCAATTGTCTCTAAATTGCATGGAGAATATGTAATGTTCTTTGACATTACCTCTCAGGTCAGAGTTTGATCTGAGTTCTATTTCTCAATCCATTTTTAGTATACAAGCTAACTATGATATTAGCTGGCATGAATAGAATATTAGAATCACACAGCATCCTTGTTCAGCTAGTTTTAGTCTTGTTCCCAATGAGCTTAGACATACGGTCTGGAGATATGCAATTACAGGGTTAAAACATAAGATATAACTTGTATCTCACAAGAAATTATTAAATTTCTTGAAATTGTAAACCTGTAATATAAGGCAGAAAGTCAAAACTTAAAGGCTTAGCCATGATGCTTATTACAAGAAAGTGAAAGCATTCAATAATTCTCAAACTGTTTATTCTTGTTTCCAGTTTGTGCTACTAGTGATTATGCAGTGTTTGCCAATATTTAAAAAATCGAATAATATTTTATTATCAAGTATAAACTTTACTTCAACAGGATAATATTAAGTTTGTGAAGATTCTTGTTCTTCTGAAGGTGAAAACCATACATGCTGTTGCAAAGGAAATAGAAAGGTAAAGAAGAAGATAGGTCCTAACCCCCACGACCTCCAGCTGAAGGCTGAGATGACTCTTCAAAGCTTATGAACTGGTATGTACCGTCTACCTTACCTCTGTGATGCTTGAGAGATTGTTATATATGGATGGATGAGGTTGATTTAGAATAATACTAGTAGATTTCAAGATGGCTGGATTGGAGTTGGGGCAATGGGGCCTAAACTGAGTCATCTATGAAGCAGTTAATTGTTTTTGTCGAGACTTCAAATTGGATGACAGCAATGGGCTAAATAGTTTTAATCAGGGCTGCTACTGGTTGACGATTTTTTAGATATTATTAGGTTATGCACTTCAAAGGCAGACTACCAGGTCAATGTTTGTTAATATGGAACTGGAGTGAAGTGTAGTGTATTGTATTGTATTGTGACACGTCGATCATCTTTAAAGATATGCACATCAACATGTATTAGGCACTTATCCATCCGTGTAATTAATATCTAATAACGAAGAAAGGAACTCAGTTGCCAGATTATCTATCGATTTTGTATCTATAAGCGTAACTGCAAGTGAAACATTTATATGACATGAGCAGTAAGGTTGTACTCAATTGTCATGCAATGCAGTTTTGCCAAAAAAAAAAAGGAAAGAAAAGGAAGAAAAGAAAAGAAAGTCATGCAATGCAGTTTTGCACCAAAAGAAAAATCATGCAGTGCACAGCAAACTCAATTCTATAAACCTCGACTGGAGATTACTTGGGGCAAGGGACTGCCTTCTGAAACTCCCATTTGTCACCATCAGATACTGACTTAGACATAGATATTGTGGCTCACTGCTACACTATATATGGTGCAGCACTGCTGCATCATATTGAGTTCTATAGTGCCATTTGTAGCCAGCTGGACTATTTTTTATCTTGAAATGTATTGTTTTTGGCAGTCAGGAGGTAAGTGCCTTTGGTACGCAAACTGGACCCTGTAGGTACAACTTGATTTAGTCACACGTTGGTCCCGCCATTTGTGCACTAGTAGTTCTTTTAAGTTGACCTGTGACTTGATGCCTGAAGATATTTTGATTCACTCGCCATCAGATGATACTGAATCTTCTTTTCCCTTCGTGCTTCGTTATCTATTCACCTGCAGATTGAGAACTCCATAAGTAGTTTTTTGCATTGATTTTATTGGTAAATATAGTAAGGTTTTCCTTAATTTTTTGGGACGCTAAAATTGCCTGCTTGTGTTTTGCCTAGGTGCTATTTGTACGGAACCCACATTTTTGGGGTATAAGGGCGCTTGGTTGACAGGTACGTGGAAGCTCATCAGGTCGAATGATCAAACTGTAATGAACCGCAGACGGGATGAACAGTTCGTGTGGGCTGTTTTCCTGGATTGAACAAATGCAAGGGATTTGTCACGCAATCTTTTCCCATGCTTTCTGCAAGAAGACATGACCAGCCGGCATACAACACTGATATCCCTTCTGCGCTGACCTAGCCCTCACCGCGCTTACTTGGAAGGTCTGGAAGAGTAGTAAATCAAGGCCTTCGACGGTCGCGACATGCCTCTCCGTGCGGCTGCAGCTGACCTCCCTCTGGAGACAAACAGCTAGAGAATTGGGGAATGCCCTGGGACAACTTTGCGTATCAATAGTGTTCGGGCGGGCGTTTTGGATGCTGCAGTTCCGAAAACAAAACATCTGTTGAGTTTGCACACCGCATTTGGTAACGTACGCGTGTTCTACAAGTCCGCAGATGAGAGTTTCTTCCTCGCTGCATACCTGTTGATAGTAAACTTGAGGGTGGAATCCAGACAACCTGGATCGATCCTCTTAGCTTCGGTCCCGTCCACCACGCCGATGCTCCCGAACGACGAGCCGTTGGCGCCGGCCAGGGTCTCGTGCCCGTAGAGGTGGATGTGCGTCAGGCCGTGGCCGTCGCCGCCGCCAATGCCGGCGCCCGCGTCCGCCGGGCGACGACGCGGCCAGCAGCGGGAGGAACAGCGAGAGGGTCTGCGAGGATGCCATGGACGATGCCGTTGCTGGAAATTGCCTCTATGCAATCTGCGAGGGGGGTGTGCCCATGGCGGAGAGGTCAGCAGCCGCAGCAGCAGCCAGGGGGCCCAGGGCCGGGAGTCCAAACCAAACACCTGTTGCCCTGTTGCGATGTTTTTTTTTCTAACACGGGATGAAGTATTGGGCCGGCCCAAACAAAACCGAGTGCCCTTTTGAAGTTTGTTATGTTGTTATGGGCTTGGGCCTCCATCTCCTTCTTCCCTAATCTTTCGCCCGTCTTCACACTACCCCGCACTGCACACTCCCCCTACCCTTTCCTACGCCGCCGCCACTTCTGCCGTCGCCATGGCCCCGGCCCCCGCCTCTTCATCAGCCGCTATGGCCGCGGCCCCCGCCATCACCGCGTCTTCCTCCTTCATCTCGTCGTCGCTGTGCTCTCTCAGGTACCCCAGTTGCACACTTGCACCCCGCTCCCCGTCGCACGCTGCTCGTCTTTGTTAATCCGATGGATACCTCTAACCGTGGTACGCTTTAGGGTGTCGAAGACAAGCCCCCGGCGGCCCACGGGAAGAGTGTCCCACAAAATCAGCTGCGTCAGTAGCCCACCGGCCGTCGAAACATGTACTACCAAGCCCCTCGTGCACTTCATTTCTAATGGTTTTGATCCTCTTCCTGAAAGCTTTAGTCTCTGTTAGTTTTCGTTTGAGGCATCCAATCGAATGCTACTGGTGCTGGTTCGGATTAGGTTTTTTTTTCTAGGTTGCTGCACGCGGTAGTAGCTTCTTGTTCGGCTGCTGTTGCATTCATGTGAAGAGTTTGCCGGGAGATGCTGTAGGAACGGAAATAGGGGTGTTGTTTGCTAATATTTTCTTACTTCTGTCCTGAAGCTTACAAGACTAGTGTCCCGCGCAATGCTAACATGGCCAAGCTCCAAGCAGGATATTTATTTCCTGAGGTTATGACCTTTTCTTGTTGACGCTGTTCTGTTGTAGATTCAGCTTCTGATAATGCTGATTTGTTGACCGTCAATCAGATTGCCAGGAGAAGAGCAGCTCATTTGCTTAAGTACCCTGAAGCTAAGATCATAAGCCTTGGGATAGGTGACACTACAGAGCCCATTCCAGATGTCATAACGAATGCCATGGCAGAGGTGCTGTCTTCTTGTGAAAAATAAGATACTAATAGTGCTTTCAATTGTGTATCTTCAATTCACCCCTCATTTGGTTCCACTTGTACATATCTGTAGGAGTTTTCTAAGAAAATTCATCTACACATTTCTTTTGCTTAATACATCTTTTGCAATTACATTATTTATTGGTTTATCCATTTGTAAACACAGAGAGCACATGCCTTATCAACAATGGATGGGTACAGTGGTTATGGAGCTGAGCAAGGCGAAAAGGTACTATAGATTGTGGCTTTATTAGAAACTTCCAATGTATTTATAGACTGATCCAGATAACTCATTGTGCTGATCGACTTAGCTCCTTATCTTCAGCATCATGACATGTTGTGTTGGTTGTCAATGCAGAAACTAAGGTCAGCAATTGCTGCAACCTACTATGCGAACCTTGGTATTGAAGATTCAGACATATTTGTCTCTGATGGTGCCAAATGTGACATTTCCCGCCTGCAGGTACCAAAAGAACTTGCATCTTCCCTTTTAAGCTGACAGTTCATGTTAAATTGTTTGTTGACAAGTTTCCTGATTCTAATGTTCCAGGTCCTTTTTGGATCTAATGTGACGATTGCGGTCCAAGACCCATCATACCCTGTAAGAGAATTGTTAGATTGACTTTAACTTGCAGTTACTTTCATATTCATGATTCTGAACCTTGTATGATGATAATGGTGAAAATGGTTCTTTTTTATTATTGTTTTCATACTGTTACTTTTGGCTTATAGCTGCTACTTCTTTTGAATATTATCTGGTGAAATTAAAGTATGTCTTTCATTTTGACAGGCATATGTTGATTCAAGTGTTATCATGGGCCAAACTGGCTTATATCAGCAAGATGTTCAGAAGTACGGGAACATCGAGTACATGAGGTGCAATCCTGAAAATGGATTTTTCCCTGATCTGTCAACTGTCCCACGTACAGATATAATTTTCTTTTGCTCACCAAATAACCCTACTGGTGCTGCTGCCTCTCGGGACCAACTGACGAGACTAGTCAAATTTGCTAAGGACAATGGGTCTATCATTGTCTATGATTCTGCCTATGCTATGTACATATCGGATGATAGCCCAAAGTCTATCTTTGAAATTCCTGGAGCAAAAGAGGTGGGTTCTGTGTTGCAGTTGTTTACTTATTTATACTGCATATTGGATTTTTTTAGCCCTTAATTGCATTTTATCCTACGTATATAGTGCTATGGTTATGATAATAAACACATTATTTTCTTCAATAAATTGAGCTGCACTTTTGTCATCATGTTTTGTTTACGTGCAGGTTGCCATTGAGACAGCGTCATTCTCGAAATATGCTGGGTTTACTGGTGTCCGTCTAGGTTGGACTGTTGTCCCCAAGGAGCTTCTTTTCTCAGATGGGCATCCAGTCGCTAAAGATTTCAACCGCATAGTGTGCACTTGCTTCAATGGCGCATCAAACATTGCTCAAGCTGGTGGCTTAGCTTGCCTCTCTCCAGAGGGTCTGAAGGTAGACTTTCAGTTTGTTGAAATCTTCAAATGACACTTTTGTATTGTCTCTGCTCATATCTGTCTGTTCTCATACAGGCTATGCATGATGTTGTTGGCTTCTACAAGGAGAATACTGAAATTATTGTCGACACATTTACATCGCTTGGATTCAATGTGTATGGTGCCAAGAACGCTCCTTATGTGTGGGTCCACTTCCCTGGTCGCAATTCTTGGGATGTGTTCGCTGAGATCCTTGAGAAGGCGAACGTTGTCACTACCCCTGGCAGTGGATTTGGACCCGGCGGCGAAGGCTTTGTGAGGGTCAGCGCGTTCGGACACAGAGATAACATCATTGAAGCCGCTAGGAGATTAAAACAGCTGTACAAGTGAGCGGAGACACAGCTTAAGTATTGTCTTGGAAGGATGGAATCAATAAGATTGCAACAGGATTTGGAACACCAGATTCGCTCTGTTGTGCTACCTGGAGATATTTGAAGCGAGACTTGATAATTTCCTAGGCTTTATGTGGTGTTAGTTCTTTCAAACCATTTCCAATTTGAAACGATGCTTGTTGTATCCCTGAGACATTTGAATCACCAGGAAGTGGTTATTATGGCCTATGTTGGGTCTCGGCCCCTTGCTGTTCGTGTGCTGCTGCTGTTTCGGAATATCTCTGGGATGCAGACTAAACAAAATCGGATATAAAATCTTATTTCTCTGGGATGCAGACTAAACAAAATGGGATATAAATTCGGATGCAGATTAAAATCTTTCTTTCTGTATATATAATTACTGGTAGACAGCAGTGCTACAGTATCAGAGGTATAGGAGCCCCCAAGTTTTAGTTGGTCGCATCAATATTATTAACGTCACCATACGTCATAACCAATTCGGACAGATCCAAATTAATCGGACAAAAGTCCAGCTCCTAATTGCATAAGAATAAGATTATTTTTTTTCGGGAAGCATCAGTGCATACATGATGTCCTGTTCCGTTCTGTTCAGTTTAGCTGACCCGCTCCGCTAGCAGGCCAGTCGCTGCCGCCGCGGCGAACTGCTACCTGCCAAGCCTTATAACGAAGCAGCATCCCACTGGGCGGACTGATCAACACTGCATGATCGCTTGGAACCATTCTTCGCTGATCTGCACTCGATTTTTCAGTGTAAGTTAAGCTGAACAGAGTAGCTAGCATCTTGCACGCATGCGACGCTCCATGTCCTGTCCGGTTGTCCCTCGTCGACCGATCCATGGCCGCTCCGGCGAGCCCGGACCAAGCCACCGCCCACTGGTGCTATATATACACATCGCATTCAGAGTCTCGAGGCAGGAAACATTAGCACCTTGCAAATCTCCAGCTCCGGTCGATTGCTCACTCTAGCCTCGCCGCCATCAGATCAATGGCCTCCTCGCCGTCGCTGCTGGTGCTCGCCGCCGTGCTGGCCCTCTTCTCGCCGGCCGCCCTCGCCGCCGGCCGCGAGGAGCGCGAGCGCATCCGCGTCTACGTGCACGAGCGGTTCTCGGGCCCGAACGCCACGGTGGGGTCCGTGGCGCCGTCCCTGCTCGGCGACAACTCGACGTTCGGCGAGGTGGGCGTGGTCGACGACGTGCTGCGCGCGGGGCCGGACCCGTCGTCCCGGGAGGTCGGGCAGTACCAGGGCCTCTTCGCCGGCGCGGACCTCGCGGACGCCAACTACTTCTCGGCCATCACTCTCGTGTTCACCGCCGGCGAGCACCGCGGCAGCACGCTGTCCCTGCAGGGCAGCTACACCTTCCCCGGCGACGAGGTCCTCGAGCGCGCCGTCGTGGGCGGCACCGGCGGGTTCAGGATGGCGCGCGGCGTCTCCCTGCTCAAGGTCGTGAGCGCCCAGCCGGAGGCGGCCGTGTTCCAGCTCGACCTGGTCGTGTTCACGCCCCGCCGCCGATACTAGCTTGGTCGAGGGCGCGGTGGGCAGAGCATGTAACATTTCGTTCTCTACGCTACACGTTGACAATTTTGTTTTGGTGAGTTCCCGCGTCACGACAAGACGATGTTCAGTTTTCACAAATAACTTGATGGTGTCCAACATTTGCAAATTATTTGAATTAAGTGAAGTTCTTGTGTCTTGGATGCTCAAGTTTTCTATTTGCTTTTTTTAATCGAACTAGATTTTTTGAAAACTTTTGTATTTGAATAGTGGGTATTCAAGTCCAACTAGTTTGAAAAAACTTCTGTATTCGAATACTGGATGCTCAAGTGATGGTGCAGGTGCACGGACTGGATATTCCGTTTTCGTTTTCATTCGAGACTCGAGAGAGAGGAGGTTGAGTAAATTCGTTTACTTGCTTTTGTTCCTTTTCTAGCGAGTTGAAACAGGCTCAGCCCACAAGTGTGGACCTGGGGCTTTTGTTTGGGCAACGTTTCTGCAACTGGGCCCATGTGTTCCTTAAGAGAATTAGGCGGCCCATATGTCTCTTTCCCGCCCGCAGCCAGCCCAAGTGAAAAAAAGGCCCGTCAACCAGTTCTGTCCGTGGCGCCCAGCCCACTGCTCATCGCAATGCCGCGGGGCAAAATCGGAGGGCTGCAAGCATGCAGCAGCGCCTTGCACGAAATCGTGTTGCAAACGTCCAACCAAATCCCAAACCATGAAGGCATCATCAGATTCGCAGCTTGTCGCCCAGGATCTTCACGACCTTTTTTTTCATCAAGCAGGGAGGGTTGACGCAGTTGGCTAGAGTCACTGTCAGAGAGCTTGTTCAAGTTAAGCAGATCCGTTTTCGAATGATTCAGTTTAAATATGAACTAATTCCTAAAAAATCAAGGATATCCAAACAAAATGCTTAACCTGTCATCCGAGCAGATTCCCTTTGGGGACCGGAGGGGCCAGTTTGGCTTTGGCAGGTCAAAACTCGCACGACCAAGAGCAAGCAAGCAACCATGCAGACCATCTAGGATGCTGGTAAATAATACAAAAGCAAGCTGCAAAAGAAAGAAAGAAGAGCCCTCTGCAGGCAGGCCAGGGCCAGCTATCCACCCCTGCATCTGCATCCACTTGTACAATCTAATCTGTGCGTGCAAGGCTGACCGGAACAGGCGGCCGGCGCGGCCCACCGGCCTCGGGGAAGGCGAAAGGCGAAAGCGCCGCGCCGAGGCTCGTGTGTATCAGCAAAAGTCGCCGGACGCCGCCGCGGCTGCCCCCCTCCCTGCCCCTTCTCCTTCCGTCCTTTCACACTCGCGCAAGGGGAGGACGGAGGAGCTTTGCTTTGCTCTCCGCTAGATCGTCATCGTCAGTCATCGACGACAATGGCAGCAGCCAGCAGCATCCATCCTTCCTTCCACGCATCATCGCCATTGATCCGTCCACTCTGCTGGCTCCTGCTGGAACAACCACGTACACTCGCCTCACTCAACGATGTCGCGAGCTTTGCTCGCCCTGCCGGCGACAAGCCGGAGTACCATCTAGCTGTAGCTGCTGCTGCTGCTGCTGCTGCGAAGCTAAAGCGCTTTTTCTAGCCGGTGCTCGTGTTCTTCATGTAGACGCCATGATTGTGGTTTGTGTACATGACAAAACCGCATAATTACAGTCGTTAGCAGCGTAAATGACAATAGCGTAGCCTACTGGCTACCGATCATGCTGTGGAAACCTCAGTAGCTTTACTTACCAAAAGCTCTAGGTACTAGTAGTAGAGAGAGGTCTGGTCTGGTCATCAGGAGGAGCTAGAAGAGAACAAAGTGCAGATGCATACAACCAAAAATGCGCGTGGTTAGGGTTATAATTGCAGGCACCCTGCCGGGCCTCAAAGGCTTAACCACGCGCCCATGTGTGCGCATGAGCATGTCGCCTGCTGACTGCATGCATGAATGCTGCTGGCTCGATCATGTAGACTAGATGCACATGCTGCTGCAACTGCAGCCGTACTAGCTAATAGCTTCAGCACCTCTCAAAAGGCGCATGTTTTTACGCATGCTGTTCGAATTAGGAGCGGTATTTGGGGCTGTTTTGAGAGTGTGCGTGCTGGTGTGATGAGTGAGCCCAGTTGGGGATGGATGTTTGCAGAGCAGCATCACGGTTGATAAGGCTGTGTCAATCTGAACCTGAACCTCTCTTTAGCTGCGTCCAAGGCAAGCAAACACACAGCACAAGCACTTGTTTAGCGCCTCATGCTTTGGCTTTTGCAAGTACCAAGGAGGAGAACGAAGCTGGGTTCCGTCCTTGTCTCACGTGTGACGCCAGCTACACATCGCGCGCATGCGGCCAGCCAAGCTCGAGCGAGATCTAGCTACACACAACACACGTACAGCACTTGCTGGACCACGTGCTGCACGTACGTACGCACGTATGTATGTATGTATGTATGTATGTATGTATGTGTGTGTGTGTATGATGCATGTATGTATGTATGTATGTATGTATGTATGTATGTATGTATGTATGTATGTATGTATCCGTATTCATATACTCTACAGGCACGCAGAGGACGCCACGGTCTGGTAGGCCTTGCTTCAGAGATTCTCTGAGCTCTAGTGAACAAACATTCAGAGGATCAGTGGCTGACTGGCTGTCGACAAATCTTCCTTCTTCTTCTTTTTTCTTGACGAGCTCGAGCTGAAGAACATTCACACTAGCGCCTCTTTTTGTCCTGTGCATTGCAAATGCATTTCCTTATTGCGGATCTTCTGGCCCTTGCTGTGCCCAAGTTAATCAGAGGTCTCGCCTTTTGGGGCAAAAGCTCGCATAAGCTAGATGATGACAGGTTAAGCCATGCGAGTAGTACGTACACAGGCAGCATTTTAACGCGAGATCGATTGTGACGATGATGAGGTTTAAGCTGGCTGGATTTCCATGCGCGCGGCGCATCATTAGAGCAGGCTGCCGGCCTCAGCTTGTGCTAGCTCGTGTCGGGCAGCGATCCGCGTGCCTGGTTGGTTGTTGACCGTTCGTCCTTAACGACCCGTTCGGTTTACTCTACGTAAGCCACGGGCTCCGTTCTGCACGCCTTCCAACTTCTAGCAAGCCACGGTTTTCACCCCAAGAAATGCTATCTGTCCAATAGTTTTCGGCCGGTAGTTTTAGGAGAAATCAGGAAGGAGGAGGAGCAAGCAGAAAGAGAGACAGATAAAAAAGAAAAGAAGAAGTGTAGCTGGCTCCATCGCTGGCCACAGCCGCCGCTGCCACCGAGAGACAGACGCACAGGTCAACCAGATAAAGAGAGACCATGCCTGGCCGCCCCATGCTCACGCACAATCACGGACTATGACTGGAGGACGCCGTCGCCGCCTCGTTTCCGTGCAGTCACGTCGCCCGTGCCTTTAGCTCTGCGCCACGGCGGGAAGCCGCCGCAGAGCTGCACGGCCGCGCCGCGCCGGGCGGGGCCCCGGCCGATGGCCATCGATACGATACGGCGCGCAGCAAATCTACGCGCCAGTCATCGTCAAGCGCCTGCGCCTCCTGTGTCTGTGTGCGGCGGCAGAGGCTGCCTCTGCTGCGGCATCGCTTGCTTTTGTCAGCGGCCTGTGTCTGCGACGACGGTGCATGTGTTCTCGCTCGCAGCCGGCCAGGAGAGCGAGAGCATGCATGGGTCGGGTCACCACGCCCCTGATTGTGGTTTATTTGCACGAGTCTCAAACAAAATTTATTTAGGTTGTTTCCAAGGGCTAAGTTTTAGCTCTATCAATTTTTTGTTATTTAAAAGTATTAAATAAAATCTGTTTATAAAATTCTTTCACGAATGGTTGCTAATTCACGAGATAAATTTAATAAACCTAATTAATCTGCAACAGTGGTGCTATAATAACCATCTGCTAATTAAGTATTAACATATCTCGTAAGATTCGTCTCGCGAACTAGTCTAAAAGTTTTGCAATTAGTTTTATAATTAGATTTTATTTAGTACTTCTAAATGATAAAATTCTTTTTAATCTCATAGGGCTAAATTTTAGCACTCCGGAACCAAATACGCTCTTAATACTTATAGCAAGATTCTCTTTGATGTGATAGGATTAAAGTTTAGCGTTACAGCACCAAACCGGACCTTAGGCTAATCACAATAGGGTTTCATGGCGAGTTTTATGGAATTAATTACCATGACACATCAGCATTTTTGATGATGTGGCACTGATTTAACGAGGGAAGAGAAGAAACAAGTTTCATCCCCATGACACTCCGCTAACTCGTTTTCAAGATGTTGGAAATAGCATGAAACGACCACTGTGACCGCCGTTGTTTCATGGGATTCCGTGCGCAATTACTTACACTTAATTACACTGGTTACAAATATAAATGCCACACTAGATCAACTAGTATTAATTTACACTGGTTAACTTTGGAAACAGTGAAATGAAACTCTCCATTAAGACACAGTGTTTCGTTCATCCTCCAAACTGATGCGGTATTCTTGGAAACACAATATGAAACCCCTGCTACTGTGATTAGGCTTATTATCCGTGATCCGAGCTAGCTGATGTGTACGTGCTCCGGCGTTGGTGTGTACGGGGGAGCAGCATCTTTCTCGGGTTCCGGCGACTCTTGGATGGATCCAGCTGTCACCACGCACCTGATTGCGGTTTATTTGCACGAGTCTCAAAGCTAGAACGACAGAACTTGTGCTGCGAGTGTGGTCTTGCACCGCTACATTCATGAAGAAGGCACAATTATCCTGAAGATGTCGACAAACATGTCTTTAGTTCTTGGATGTCATCGCGCTTGGCATCACCTCGAGACACCCAGGGGGAAGTGAAATCGTGTGAGTAGGAGACAATGGAGGCGAATAACAATTAACAAGGCGAGGTGGTTTTGATTTGAATTTGAACAAAGAGTTAAGGAGACACTCCTTCCTGAGTCTTTCTTTTTTATTTATGAAAAAACCCCCCGATAGTCCTGGAGTCCTGACGGTGCTGCTGCTGCTCCTGTGCGGCTGAGCCATGTTGCAGTGGCGGCAGGTCCGTCCAAGCAAGCGCGAGCGCGTCATGATTCCGGCGTTGAAAACTTTAGCCGGCATGAGACGTGGCCTCGCTCTGCCTGAGCCAGTGACTCAGTGAGCCTGACTGACCGACTGACCGACTGATGCACGCAGTCAAAGCAGCAGGCGCTCCACACACGCGCAGGCTGTGGCAGCGCTGCTGCCTCTGAATCCGAACCATACGAGCGCATCGGATGCGGCGGGCCCACCCGCAGCCTCGCCCAGCCTCCGGCAAGGCCTGCGGCTTGACCGTCTCCCACCCCACCTGCCAGTGTTGCTACAGACCAGGTGCAGAGAGTGAGAGTGACCACTCCCTCCCTCTCCCCCTCTCTCTCTCTCTGTTGATCGCCAGTGGTAGAACACAGTAGTGGTTGTTGTTTAGGCCTGTTTGGTTTCGGTAGCTTCATTTTAATTTTAGCCCCTCAAATTAAAAAGAATCTTATAGCTATTAAATAAAATCTATTTCTAAATTTTTTTCACAGATGTGCTAATTCGTAAAATAAATTTAATAAATCTAATTAATTTATAATTTGCAACAGTAATGCTAAAATAACCATCCGCTAATTATGAATTAATATATTTTATTAGATTCATCTCGCGAATTAGTGTAGAGTTTCTGCAATTAATTTTATAGTTAAATTTTATTTAATACTTTTAAATAATAAGATTCTAAATAATAAAAATATTTTTACGTGATAGGGCTAAAGTTTAGATGTCCGGAAGTTGTATGTATGTAGGTCAGATATACACCCGGGGCTGTACCCGTACGTGCACTGCTCCCTGCACGTACATTCCAGTGAAAATACCAGTACAGGTACAGTATACTGTTGCTGTTGTGCTCGGAGAGAGAGAGACGATCAGACGCATAAGAAGACGGGCAAGTCGCATCACCTCTGGGAGGACCTAACAAAGTAACAAGGCGGCCCACCTCGTGTTCTCTCGCCAGGGAGTGGGTCCGTGGGGGGGGGCCTGCCCATCCATTTGACTTGCGCAAAAGCAAAAGCTCGGCACCCATCACATGACCGGCCGGCAGGCCGGCCCACACGACACGAGACCCAGACGAGAGCGAGCGGGCGAGCGTGTATAGAAAGAAGAGATTCCCCCTACGAGGAGCCGAGAGCAGCGGAGGTGCACGCTGGGCAAGACGAGACGTGCAGCCGCGCGCACCACGGCGGAGCCGGTAGCTGCCTCCCTCCGTGCCCCGCGCTTGTCGCTTGGTCCTGCTTTTACGGTACGGCGGGGGCCCCTGCGGCCGGCCGCATTGCCCAAGGTCAGCCGCGCCCGCGCGGGTGGGTTCAGCCGCACGGCGGGCGCCGCGAGCCCGCGCTGGCCGGGCTGGGGAGCATGGCCTTTGACATGGCGCCGTGCGCCGCTCACGGAGGCAGGCGGGCGGCCGGGCCCCGCGTTCCACGGGACGGGGTCGCGGTTCCGTTCACGCAGCCAGCCAGCCGGCAGCCGCACGCCTGTTCTCCTCCACTCTCCAGGCCTCTGTTCGCGTTGGTTTGGGCTCGCCGTTCGTACCGGCCTGCCTGCTGCCGTGCGCGTGTCACGACCCCAAAGTTCATAAACATGATTAACAATTAAAACAACATCATCATAAGCATCATCTAACTATAATGAAGCATCATGTGCATGTGATAGGCTTGACTTAATTAATTTTCTTGCATTGTGTAAGTGAGTGTTGTGGAGAAAGTTTAAATTTTGCTAAGTAGCTGTGCTCCCAAAAACTTTATTCAAATACTAGATTTCAAATGGTGAATTTTAAATATTTTTCACAATTTTGTGATGATTATCTCAAGCCATAAATTTCTTGAAAGCTTTGGAAACTGCAGTTTTGTTTGAATTTTTGTAAGCAATCTGTAATGGCTTTTTGAGTTTTTATTGTTGCACTATGTTCTTGGTGGTTTGATCTTGCTCCAGTAAATTTTTGGTAACTTTTGGAGCCTGGAAAGTACAAGTTTGTGAATTTATAATTTGAATCATCGTTTTCTTTTTTTCCACTCGCCCGAGCCCACACGTCAGCCTCCCACCTCTGCCATCCACGCGCCTCCGGCTTCGCCCGTTGGCTAGCCGCGTGGCGGCGCCACGCCGTCGGCGGCTGGCTGGGCCAGCGTGGCCGCGGAGGGGAAGCCATCCCGGCCGCTCGCCCTCCCCCCCTCCCCCCTCACTTCATTCACGCGTCGTTCTTTTCCTCCCGCAAACCCCAGCTCTCGCCACCCGCCGCCGCCTCCTTCCTCCTCTCCGCCGGCCGCCGTGATTCGCCGCCGCCGGTGAGCCCCCGCCTGATTCCTCGCACGTACGGCACCTCTTCCACCCTGTCGGTACATACAGAGAGGGGTACCTCCTGCTAGCGTGTTCAGGCCCTTGGAGTCTCGCAATTCGTAATCTCCCTTTTTGCCTTCTGGGGGACGTGGCATACGGCCACGGTCTGACAGCTGGGACCGTGGTCTCCGGACCCTCCCCGTGCTATTCCGGAACCGGGGCCCCCACGTCCCCAGGAAGGCTGGAGAGATCTCGGGTAGCCCCCGACCAGGGAGGTCCGGGGCCGCCACGTGTAATGGCCGGACCATCACAGGCCAGACCGCTCCGACCGGCCCCGGGGGACCGGACCCCCCCTCCCCTGGGAAGGGGTCCGGCGGCGCCGCGTGCCGTCCTGCGGTGGGAGCGGGGCCGGCCCTGCCACGTGCCTGCGGCTAGAGGCCCTTCGCGGGTCTCCTGCCCACCTACCAGCATTTAATGCGGTAGCTGGGCCGGGCGCGCCCAAGTCAAAAAAGACAGCCTGCCACTGACACACAGGGCAGGTAGGCTGACACCGCGGTAAGCCGCCTGTTTCCAAGGCGGCGCGTCGTATCACCGTGCACAGCACGCGGACTGTGTACAGTCCCGTCACGGCGCTGCGTACGTGATGATGGCCTGTAATAGGCAAGCCAAGGCGTGCGCTGCAACAGTGCGCACGCAACGAGTCAGCGCTGTTTCACCGCCTGGCTGGAGGTTACATCCTAACAGTGACAGCACGGCTTCGCTGTTGGGCAACACTGACACCGGACTCTGTGCAAGATAAGGCTGTGCACGGCCATATCCTGGCCATGGATACGCACATCAACTTCCCGATAGAGAAGACTACGGAGAGGAGCTGGAGATGAAGATCTCCACATCTCTCATTGAGCAGGCTCCTGATGGCCGGGCCCACCTGTCGGGGCCCCGCACAGTATAAGCTCTCCCCTTGGACTATAAAAGGGAGAGTGCACTCGTTAGAAGACAGGGTCAGATACACAAGCACAAGTCCAGGCTAAGTTCCAGGCAGGCTTACACAATCAATACAACACCAAAGTGGACGTAGGGTATTACGCTCCGGCGGCCCGAACCACTCTAAATCTTTGTGTCCTTCGTGTGCTCATCTGTCCACCGATCGAGCGCTCCTAAGTCTCCTCCAAACCCATCCTTAACTAGGATTAGACGGGTGCTTTCCGTCACCCGGCTGGAGAATTCCTCCGACACACCCCTTGCCCGATTCAAGCCTTCACCGCCCTTCTTCCTCCCTTGTAGGAGCCCCCCCTCCCCCCGATGTTGGGCTCCGCCCGCCGCCGCCGTTCGCCGCCTTGCTCCGCCCGTCAGCGCTGCGGGTGAGCATCCCCACCGCGCCCCGCTCACGCTCTTGGCCGCATCCACTCGCTGGCCGCCGCGTCGCGCACGCGTGTTCACGCGCGGGCCGCGTCGTGGGCACGCTTTGGCCGCGCCCCCGCGGCGAGTCAAGGCCAGCGGCCGGCCTTGACTCGTCCCGGGCCTGCCTGGCCTCCTAGGCCCACTTGTCGGCGCTTGGGAGTGCCGAATCCGGGTGCCTATAGCGTTTTTCAGGGTTTTGGATTTGTTTCATTTGAGCTGTGAACTTGTAAATTCCATAAGAACTTGTGTAGGCCTTCAAAAATTATTAAACTTATTTTGTTTGGTTCCTATGTGATAGATCTGCATGGAAAAATTGTTGTTGAGCATGTTAATGTCCTGTTCACTTAGTTATGATTTATCTTTGGCAAATTGAGGTAATTCCTTGATAAATCGTAGGATGCTCTGAAAATACCAAATTAAATCTTGTTGAATCCTTGTGAAATATGCTACCTAATGGTGCAATTTTGCAAATAAATCTATGCCGTTTCATAGGGTTTTAGTGTGTTTAATTATTTTCTGCCTGCAAGCTTGTTTGATTCATAACTTTTGTTTGAAAGGTGATAAAATGTCAAAACCAATTATTTTATCCTTTTTTTCATATCTATTTTCCATGGTAAGTTTCAGAAAATTTTTAGAAATGTTTTATATGTCTTTTAAGATTTAATTTTTGTAGAGTAGCTGAAAACTGTGAATTGCATAAGTATATTCTAAAAAAATGATTTTGCTGCAAATCCAACTCCTATGAGTTCTTTATGATGTCCCCTGTATGCAAAAATTAAATCATAATTTATGCTTTCTGGATGAGTTGTTTTGAGCAATACTCGCTTTCGGTCTTTATGATTAAGAGCGTAGTAAGCGAGATCCTTTTTCTAGCGTCCGTATTGCTTCCTTGTTTAAGTGTGATATTCATTCCTCATTTCATATCATATCATTTTCACATCATCGGCATCATGCTAACGCGTGCATTTCATTCATGCATTATAGTGACCGAAACGCCGGAGAACGAGCCTGTTGAGCCCACCGAGATCGTCAAAACCGAGCCGGGAGTTGGGTTCGTTGTCGAGCCGGAAGAAAATTAAGGCAAGAAGCTAAGCATGATTCCTTGACCCGCTTAACTTGATTGGATTTAGTTATCTCACTTGGATATTTGTGTTTATAATAAATATTTATCTATTGTATCGTTGATCCTACTTTCACATATTGACCTCCCTTGTTTCTATATGTCCATATCCTTGACGCTTGTAGCTAGTAGATAATCAATTGAATAAATACTTAGCCATGCTTAAAGTTGGTCTATAACTTGTAAGAAATTGTTGGAATAGGATCATCTTGCTCACTACATGACTTGTTACCTTGATCGCACTTGTCCGGTTTTGGAACGTTGGAAGGTTGGATCGGTCTAGTTGGAAAAAAATGGTTTCGTGATTTGAGCGGAATTAGGGTCCAGAGAAAGAAGTCTCGGAGGCATAGTCCGCTTGAATCGGTTAAGGACCGTCTGTAGATGATCTCGGTTTTGAGCATTTTAGCGTGCTACCACGTATCCAATCATGGTATGGATGAGCCGATTACCTTCTAAGTTTTAATTTTTGATGCACGATCCCAGATACGTGACCCTAGGGCTTTGTAGAAAGGCTTACAGGTGTCCCCGCAAGTTAGGCATGATGTTCAACTGTTGAGACTTGTCGGAAAAGGTTGAGGCGAGTAACCCCTTGCCCAATGTGATCGGTTGGGTGAGTCGTATGGTCCTTGTATCGTATGGATAAAGAAATACACCCTTGTAAGGTTAATTAATCAATTCGAGTTATCGCTCTCTTGGTTATGAGCAAGCTCAATATCCAATGAATTCTTCGTAGAAATATCCATTATATTCAGTTTGGTTTATATCCCCTTATTATACTTTGTTTGTTTGGTAATTCAATTGACTAAAATTTGAGGTGGTTTGGGAAAGATAATTAAAATGCTAGGTGTTGGATTAAAGAGCTCATGCTTATGCAAATTAGTTAACCCTAAAGCCATCTTATTTTGTGAGCCTTCATTCGCATAATCCTTCATTCGCATAATCCTTCTTATTTTGGGAAGAAGGAGCAGATGTAGATGATATGTGGCTAAAGATGGCGACATGTGTTCGGAAGGTGGCCTCAGAAGTGTTTGGTGTGAGTAGGGGAGGCAAGCAGGAAGTGAAAGAGACTTGGTGGTGGAATGACGAGGTGCAAAGGGCTA
Organism: Panicum hallii; assembly: GCF_002211085.1. Lineage (NCBI taxonomy): Eukaryota > Viridiplantae > Streptophyta > Magnoliopsida > Poales > Poaceae > Panicum > Panicum hallii. The sequence continues at coordinate 54,486,521 of NC_038043.1, forward strand.
TTAAGGAGAAGAAGGAGTGTTTCAAACGCCTTCACCTCGACAAGAGCGCAACCAACATCGAGGGATATAGATTAGCGAAAAGGTCTGCAAAGCGAGCTGTAAGTGTAGCGAAAGGTCAGGCTTTTGATGACCTGTATCAACGGCTAGGTACGAAGGAAGGAGAGAAGGACATTTATAGGATAGCTAGGACCCGCGAGAGGAAGACAAGGGACATAAACCAAATCAAATGCATCAAGGATGGGACAGGTCGACTTCTGGTGAAGGATGAGGAGATCAAGGACAGATGGCGAGAATACTTCGACAAGTTGTTTAATGGGGAACATGAGGGTCCTACCTTCGAGTTGGACGACTCATTTGATGATACCAACAGACGCTTTGTGAGGAGGATTCAGGAGGCAGAGATCGGGGAGGCTTTGAAGAGAATGAAGGGAGGTAAAGCGATGGGTCCCGATGGCATCCCCATTGAGGTGTGGAGATGCCTGGGCGAGAGGGCGGTAGTATGGTTAACTAAGCTTTTTAACCTAATTTTCCAGTCAAACAAGATGCCGGAGGAATGAAGGAGAAGTATATTAGTACCGATCTTCAAGAATAAGGGAAATGTTCAAAGTTGTACTAACTACCGGGGGATTAAGCTGATGAGCCATACGATGAAACTTTGGGAGAGGGTTATCGAGCATCGCCTAAGAGGATTGACAAGGGTGACCCAAAACCAGTTTGGGTTCATGCCTAGGAGGTCGACCATGGAGGCGATTTTCTTAGTACGACAGTTGATGGAGAGATATAGAGAGGAGAAGAAGGACTTACACATGGTCTTTATTGACCTAGAGAAGGCGTATGATAAAGTACCGAGAGACGTCATGTGGTGGGCCTTGGAAAAACACAAAGTTCCAACTAAGTATATTACCCTCATCAAGGATATGTACAAGGATGCGATGACTTGTGTTCGAACATGCGATGGCGATACCAGTGACTTTCCAATTAAAATAGGACTACATCAGGGGTCAGCATTGAGCCCTTATCTATTTGCTTTGGTGATGGATGAGGTCACAAGGGACATACAGGGTGATATCCCTTGGTGTATGCTCTTTGCTGATGATGTGGTGCTAGTTGATGAGAGTAGGGTAGGGGTTAATATGAAGTTAGAGCTGTGGAGACACACGTTAGAGTCGAGGGGGTTCAGACTGAGTAGGACCAAGACCGAGTATATGATGTGCGACTTTAGCCCGACTAGGCATGAGGATGGGGACGTTAGCCTCGAAGGTCAAGTGGTGGCCAAGAAGGATACTTTCCGGTATCTAGGATCAATGCTTCAGAAAGATGGAGACATTGATGAAGATGTTAGACATAGAATTTCAGCCGGGTGGTTGAAGTGGCGGCAGGCTTCGGGCATCCTCTGTGACAAGAAGGTGCCATAGAGGCTAAAAGGTAAGTTCTATAGGACGGCGATTCGCCCAGCGATGCTATATGGTGCTGAATGTTGGCCTACAAAAAGGCGACATGTCCAGCAACTGAGTGTAGCAGAGATGCGTATGCTGCGCTGGTTCTGCGGGCATACAAGAAGGGATAGAATCCGGAACGATGAGATTCGAGATAGGGTCGGGGTGGCACCTATCGATGAGAAGTTGATTCAACATCGGTTGAGATAGTTTGGACATGTACAACGGAGGCCTCCTGAGGCGCCGGTGCGTAATGGAGTTCTAAAGCGGGGCGATAATGTAAAGAGAGGTAGAGGTAGACCTAGACTAACTTGGGACGAGACGGTTAAGAGAGATCTTAAGGAGTGGAATATCGCTAAGGAATTAGCTATGGATAGGAGCGCTTGGAGATTAGCAATTAATGTACCTGAACCGTGACCTTTGTTACTTTTTGTTTAACCCCTAACCCTTCCTTTGGCTTGTGTACTTTTTGTGTTTCTTATTCTTGTTTTCTGTGGGTTTCATCTCTAGCCTACCCCAACTTGCTTGGGACAAAAGGCTAAGTTGTTGTTGTTGTTGTTGTATGTAAGTCTTACGAGTACATTTGTACTCATGTTACTTTGTAAACTAAGTTGCAGATGAGTCGGAAGTTGTGTTTGGCCATTTTTACCCCACCGAACCCGGTGCGGGTGAGGAGTAGGTCGATACGGTCTTGATGGTGTCCTTGAGCAAGTCCCTATTATTTTATCGTTATCAAGTTATCCACTGCGCAATCATTCTTTTGGGAAATATCATGTTAAACATTAAATTTAATGATCTATGTCTCTTCCTAAATATTAAAATAGTGAGCCCGAGGCTTCTATTTTATCGTTGAATCTTAAATTTCAGATTTGAACCCCCATGTTGAACGTGTAATGTTTATTTCTTAAACTTTGTTGTTTAAAATTGCTCTTTGTGATTTATCGGCAATATATGTGATTGTAAACGGTGCGTGTGTATGCGTGATTTTGAGCATATGGTGGAGCACATGCCGAAACTACCGGATTTGATATTATTTTTAACGAATGACGCGTTGGTTGTTTATGATTTAGATATGGGTTAACACGTGGTACACTCTTGGTGTAAGCGCTGTTAGCTCTCATCTTAATATTAATGACCGACGATTTATTTAAAATAGTGTTAAATTAGGCGTTTCTTACCGCGCGCGCGTGCGCAGCATGGCGCATGAACTCTGCGGCGCGTACGTATGATTCGAATTCGGCACAGGGCACGGGCCGAGTAGAGATCATTTCTTGCGGCCACGCAGCAGCTATAAAAACACACGGGCTCACCTCACAGCCAGCCAGGGGGAGGAGCAACCGGCAAGGTGGCGCCTACACTCTCTCGCCAGTCGGCACGCGACGAGCCCCTCACCTCACCTCCACTCACCCTCCCAAAGCGCCCGGCTTTCTCTTTCCTTCCTCCCGCCCGCCCGTGCTCCGCATCCGCATGTCAACGCGAACAAAAAGAGCTCCCTCCTCCACCACCACCGCTGCCACGCAACGAAGCTTCGCTCCCACCACCGCCGCCGCTCCGCCCCGGGCGGGAGAGCGCCTCCACTCGTATAAAGCCAGCGGCCTCGCACCGCTACTCCGCTAGTGGCGCTCCGATTCTCTCCGCTTCACCTCTGCTTGCTGCGGCCTCTCCTTGAGCTCCCTCTGCTAAGTGCTAAGCCTCTCTGCGCCTCGCGTACGTCGGTCGGGCATGGCGGCCGCGGCGGGAAGGAGCGGCGGCGGCTGCGGTAAGAAGCGCAAGCGCGTGGCGGCCGGTCTCGGCGACCTCCACGACGACATGCTCGAGCGCGTGCTCGCGCACCTCCCGCCGGCGAGCTACATCCGCCTCCGGGGCGTCTCCCGTCGGTGGCGCGCGGCCGCGGACTCCAACACGTTCCGCGCCGCCTGCGCGCGCGTCCCGGCGCGGGACCCGTGGTTCCTCATGCTCGAGGACTCCGGCCACCAGGGCCAGGAGGACCAGCAGCGGCTCCCGGCGCGCCCCGCCGCCGTCTTCGACTCGGCCGAGCGCTCCTGGGCACAGTGGCGCGGCGCGCCGGGGCCCGCGCCGGTGGCCGCCGCGGGCGGGCTCGTGCTCTACCGCGACGCGGCCACGGGGGAGCTCACCGTCGTTAACCCGCTCACGGGCGCGTCACGCGCGCTCCCGCCGCCGCCGCCGTCGAGCGCAGCGGGCGCGCTGCAGGCTGTCGCCATGTACGGGTCCCCGTACAGCGTCGTGCTCATCCTTGGCGAGCTCCCGGACCTGTCCATAGCGTCTTACGACTCGACCAAAGACGCGTGGGAGGGCGCCGTGGCGCTGACCCGGAAGGCGGAGGACGACGAGGCCTCGTCGCGGGAGCGCGTCGCGGAAGAAGGCGAGGGCGGCGACGACACGCTCTACTTCCTGAGCAAGTCCGGCGACGTCGTGGCCACCACCATGCAGAGGAGCGCGTCGCGGCAGTACTCGTCCGCCGTGGCGTGCCGCGGCAGCGGCGGTGACGCCGTGGCCTACTTCCTGAGCCGCTCGGGCACGGTGGTGGCCTGCGACCTGGCGCGCCGCGCGTTCGCGGAGCTGCCCCGGATCCTCCCCGTGTACCACGAGTACTCCATCGACGTCGTGGCGTGCGGCGGTGCCGCGTACGCGGTCGTCCTCTCGGAGCTCCTCGACACGGCGAGCCTGCGCGTGTGGGAGCACGCCGGCGGCGCGTGGCGGCAGGTGGCCGCGATGCCGCCCGCCATGTCGCACGCCTTACGCGGCGCCAAGGCCGACGTCAACTGCGTCGGCCACGGCGACGGCCTCATGGTCTGCGTCAGCTCCGGCGACGCCGCCGCCCGCGGCTGCTTCCTGTGCGACGTCAGGACCAACCGGTGGGAGGAGCTCCCGCGCCGGGCCGGCGAGGACGGGGAGGCCGCCGCGGGCTTCGTGGCCGCCCTCTCGTTCGAGCCAAGAATGGAGGCCGCCGTCTGATGCGTTGGAGCCTCAGCATTTGCCGGTTCCTTTCGCGTTAGATTCGCTTAATCTGGCATCCCTGATGCTAATTGTACGTAGTGATGCGTGATCGTTCGTGTTCACGATTGCCTCAGTGATTTGAGATCGTTATGGTTTCGTTTTAGTGTGAATCAAATCACCGAGCCTGTCTGTCGCTTCAGTGTGAGCTCGCTCCGCTAGCTGCTGATTCTGTCTGACTAGGACTAGGAGGCTGGCTGCTGTCGTTTCTTGATTCTCGTGTCAATTGCAGAGCACTCAACGCTCAACAGTCAGTTGCAACTACAGCCACTACCTCATCTCAACCGAGAGCTCACTTTGTTTCCTAAAATAGCAAATGGCAATTCTACGGGATATGCATTCCGGCCATCGACTGATCTTGACGTCCCTAATGGCCATGAGCCAGCCGGAAGTCCGGTGCCGCCACCACCGTTTGCGATAGCAACGTGCAGAGTCAGAGTGGACCTGCAAGCAAAAATTTGCCGAGACAAGAAGGGCACCAAGAACAAGAACAGGTGTCGATCTAGAGTTGAATGAAAATTCAGAGTCAAATGTGCAAAACCTGCTCTGAAACGACCCCCATTTCATCATCTCGGGTGGTTCAGAGTGCAGGAACAGACACGATTGCAGAGAACAGAACAGTAGAACACCCACCGGAACGAAGCAAACCAGCAGCGGCGGTGCCGGTGCCTTTTCCTTTTCTCCGCGCAAGTGCAAGGCCATGATGCGGTGCTCGCCCATGCAACAGCGAAAGCGGAGGCTCCTGCCGGCCTTTGCCTCGCTTTGGAAGGGAGGCTGGTGCTCTTCCACTGACGCCGGCCGGCCTCGCCGAGAGACACGGCGGGTAAAGTCAGTCACGGGGCGCGATCCTTGTGGGGATATCGCCGTCCGTCTCATCTGCGGCTTCGTGCTCGCCACTGCTCGTGCTCGGCCTCCTTCCCTCCTCCTCCTCCTCTCTTTTCGCCGTGCGAATCGCGTCGCGTCTGCTGCTTTGGGTTGCTGTGGATCCGTAGCCGTGCGAGCGCCTGCCTAGTGTGCGTGTGCGTGCTGCTGCTTTAGTTTTTGGGTTTTTTTTTTGTTGCTGCTGCTTTGCTTTGAGGTGTACCAGTGTGGATGGATGAGCTGCTTTGGCAAGTGCAAACAAAGCCCGCTCAAAGCGGGGTTACGCCTTTAGTAGTTACTACTGCCTCTCGCAGAGGCTTTTCCTGCCCCGTTTGGCTTCCTTTAGCCTAGCATTAGTTTTTTTTTTTACTGCAGCGATCGGTAATCCTATGCTGGGGTTCCTGTTACACTGACGGACCTGAGCTGCTCAGCTGCCAAGAATTTTTTTTTTAACACTAGCATCATGGTCATGCTGCAAACAGAGTTTGGGAATGCTTCGAAGCGACCTCCCAATTCATCGTGCTCGTCAGATTGGTGCACGCGATTCTTCCATGGTGATCTTTGAATTGGTGAGCATGAATTCATCAGTTCACCACGCATGGAGCAAGCATGGTGTCTGGACTGTTATACGCCCCGAGATTCACTTTATTCTAGACGGAGCATGGCTGGGACTAGGCTTTGCTTTGGGGGCGAAACGGGAAGGGGACCGGGAATCATGAGCTGATAGATGATGCATTGGAAAAAAAAACGATGATGGAATGGTTGACAATGTGATAGGGGAATTATTTACTATCATTGCTCTTGCATCTGGCAGCCACCGATCCAGGGACAGCCGAGCAACGCAAAAGCCAGGATGCTCTCCGCTTTTGGATCGCTACGGAAGCCTAGAGCTGCGCGTGCTCAACTGCGACGTGGATCGAACAAGCGGTCAAGACGAACACAGTGAAATGCCATGAGGAATTGGCTGTGCTCTTCAGAAGCTAATCGTGAGGAATTTACAGAAGCTACTGCATGCTTAGCAGGCAACAATGTACTGTGCTCAAGCAGCAGCCAAAGCTGACCCAGATCCAGGCTGGGCTGAAACACTTTTGGACCACCTGCACGAGACCCACTTCGAGTCCCAAGCAACGAGATTGAATCGGTGACCCTACAATTAACAATTTCCTCTCTGAAGATGAAGCTGCAAATGAAAGGTTTAAAATTTCCTCAACCCTATGAATGAGTCTTGATTTGAACAGAAACTCTGACAGAGGAGTAGACGCAGGTTCTAACCTGACAGGAAGACACTCCTGTACTGGGGCCTTACCAGCTTACCCGTAGGATGTAGCATCGTCGAAGGAGCAGAAGCAGACAGATCATCTGGACAGTGAGATTCTCCGCAAGATAAGGCAGAACTTCAGGGATGTGCTGAGTAATTTCAATTGACCTCAAAATTCGGGTAAGTTTGTACACGTCAGGGCCAGGAGCCTAAATTACACTTATCACAAGGCAAACAGAAGCATGGTTTTGCCACGCTCGAGATTCTGTAATAAAAGCTGGGAACAGTTTGGCTGTAGCATCCAAAGGATGAAGGGACGCCATGGGTGACCTTATTATTTCAACAGAAAAAAATTACAGAATGCCTCTGACAGAAAAACTGATGGTATGCCGAGTCTGAGGTGGACGCCCAGTGTCAGCACCTTTTGGTACAAGTCTGTATATTTAATCACGGAACTCATCCATGAACTTCTCGTGAAACTCCTTGAACCTCGATATGATTGCTGGCATTTTGTCCTCCTGGGGCAAGATAGTGCATCTGAAGTGCCATGTTCCAGGGACCTTCACAATATAACAGAGTTATAATCCAACAGAAAACGTATCAGTGCAAACTCAATTATGCTTGGAACTCACAAGGACCATGTAATCTTTCACGAGGCTTTTGAGATTACCAACCTGTCCAAAACCAGAACCAGGGACAATGACAATTCCAGTGGCTTCTAGTAGGCGTTTGGCGTAGTATGCATCTGGGGCAGTGCCAGCTGCTTGGGCAACTCCAATCGCCTTCTGGGGTAAATGAAGGCGTGGGAACAGATACATTGCACCCTCAGCTTTGTTGCATGTGATACCTTCTAAACTATTGAATGCTTCTTCCAAAGCCTGTGAGAAAGAAGAATATGTAACTGTACGGTACTTGAAATGTTCAGAAGAAATTTTTAAGGTGGTCCGCATCCTCTCAGCTTGCATATGTGAACTGACTACTAGACCAGGGGTTGCACTCCTGTACCCATTGTTTCTTATAATTACAGTTCCAGTATTATCGATATTTTTGTATTAGGACAGAAAAAATGGAAGGGAAAATAGCATCAATACATATAAACTTCCACTTCCAGCCTAGCTTTCTGTTTACAATTGATCAATTGTGGAAGGGGCAGGAGTAGCACAAACCTTTGCACGCCGAGCCAATGATGAAAGGATACCATCCCTCTCTACCATGAAGGATTCAAAGGATTCATCCCCAGCCTGTGGTGGTGGCAAACATCTTAGTTACTGCTATCACTACTGCACTTAAGTTTCCTAAGTATCATATACTGACCTTTGGTGGGTTCATTACAAGACTAGCAAGTATTTGGCCTGAGACATTGGAGCACAGATTTACTGATGCCAACTTGTAAATCTGTTCCCGTACTTCAGGACTGAATCCAGTTATCTCCATGTAACCACCTCGTTTTCCACATTCTCCATAGTAGCCTACCATGGCAAAGAATATGTTTTACCATAAACTATGAGACGCAAACAGAAAAGAACTACAGAGCACAGAACCACCTGAATCTGATTTTGATTACCTTTAGAAACCGACTGGAATGATACCAAGGGAAGATCATCATCAGTGTATCCCAATGATCGTGCAATTTTTTTGAATGAGTGGAATTGCTTATCTTCAACATATATATTTTCTTGGTAAACCTAGGAACAATGATAAATAAATGGTCTTAGTAGACCTACCAAGTTTAGGTGTTTGAGTAGCTCAATAGCTCGTGTATTGACATAGTGAAAACCTCAGATACAAGTTCTGGCTCACCTCATCCGCAAGAAGAACAAGTCCTTCATTCTTGCAGAATTCGACAATTTTCTTTTGGTTTTCCTCAGCAAGAACCTGTTGGAAGTATAATAGTGTTAGTGATCACTCAACCAGACTGCAATTCTGTTAAAAAAATGAGAGGGAGCATAGGTTCATCTTCAGCAGTTATTGTTCGGATAGGTAAAATTGTTTATCTCACATAATACATGTTAAAAAAATATAACCTGCAATACATTATGAGGTATAAATGTTCCTAAAGAGGGAACCACGAAGCATCACTCTTTTTGCATGTAACAGATAAACAATTACCTGTCCCGTTGGATTTCCAGGATTTATGGCAACAAGTGCCCTGACAGTGATGCCCTTAGACCGAGCCTCCTCCAGTTGTTTCTTTAGCTCATCGACCTCAAGTCCCCACCCTGTCTCTTCATCAAGGAAATAAGGAACCTGAAAGAAAATTTGTTCCACAAAAAAATTGTTAGACATACAGATAATGCCACTGCAATAGTCATATATACAAAGCAATGCTAACTGGTGATGATCGATTCACAAATCGTTATGAAATGACTTTATTGAACTTAATGAATCATATGAAAGATTTAACTCAAATTATTGACTGAAACTGCAATTTGAGATGACTTTGATCTAATTCAACAAGCAACGATGAACATAATCTGTCCAAGAACATACAAGGGAACCACCATGAAGAGCAATCGATGCAGAATACAGCGGGTACTGTGGAATAGGGCAGAGAATGCCGTCCTTCTCAGACCCTATTAACAATTGCATCATCATGTGCACCTAGTTGAAACAGAAATCACACTGTATAAGTAATGACGGCAAAGCTTTATTCACAGCCGATTATAGGTAGTGAGAACTCAGATGAATCGGTCCTTATTCCACATAAATGGATTACTGCTGATCAAAGATGACATAGAGTACATACTGCTGGGCTTGCTCCATCTGTTAGGAAGATGTTGTCTCCGCTGGCATGAAACCCATCACGGGCAGCAATTCCAGCAGCAATTTCATCACGCAAACCTTTTATACCCTGAAAGAGCAGAATGCATAAGCTCATCCAATCATCGTCCATTCATGACAGCATTCATCCAAGAGCGTATATATATGTACCTGACTATGGCTATAGGCTCCCGTCGCTCTTCCTGGTATCTTGTCCAGAATTTGCCATGCTCTCTCTATAGCATCTGAACTGTATGAAAACATATGAATCAGCATCCAAAGCCCACAAACAAAAATCGTGTGTAGTTATACAACTACCTAGCACACAATCTTGTGTAGGAAAGCTTTTTAAAATAAATGTGTCAATATGTGAATATTCCATTACCTCAAAATGTTAGCAAGACATACAGATGGCAGTTGCTAAAGATTCAAAGGTAAAAAAGAAAAGAGCAAGTGCTTGTGAGCCAAACAGATACTTGCTCTAGAGATTGAGTTCTGAATTCTCATGAGTCACAACTTCATGGGTGCACCATGAAAGATAGCTAGATAAGGTCTCTAAAAAAATCAAGCAAGTACTTTTTCCCCATATCAAAAGCAGGCACATAAGTGGCTGTGCTGGGCAGTTACTCTAATTTAGATAATCTTCTACATACTGACATATGCACTAAGAAACAGTTACAAATGACTGATAAAGAAAGTTGGTCCTCTTCTTTTTTGATTACTACTAGGCAGGTGACCTAGCATACAGAAGTAAGTCAACAACAACAACAACTTAGCGTTTTGTCCCAAGCAAGTTGGGGTAGGCTAGAGATGAAACCCACAGAAAACAAGAATAAGAAACACAAAAAGGGTACAAGCCAAAGGAAGAGTTAGGGGTTAAACAAAAAGTAACAAAGGTCACGGTTCAGGTACGTTAATTGCTAATCTCCAAGCGCTCCTATCCATAGCTAATTCCATAGCGATATACCACTCCTTAAGGTCTCTCTTGACCGTCTCGTCCCAAGTTAGTCTAGGTCTACCTCTACCTCTCCTTACATTATCGCCCCGCTTTAAAACTCCACTACGCACCGGCGCCTCGGGAGGCCTCCATTGTACATGTCCAAACCATCTCAACCGATGTTGAATCAACTTCTCCTCAATAGGTGCCACCCCGACCCTATCTCGAATATCTTCGTTCCGGACTCTATCCCTTCTTGCATGCCCGCAGAACCAACGCAGCATACGCATCTCTGCTACACTCAGCTGCTGGACATGTCGTCTTTTTGTAGGCCAACATTCAGCACCGTATAGCATCGCCGGGCGAATCGCCATCCTATAGAACTTACCTTTTAGCCTCCGTGGCACCTTCTTGTCACAGAGGACGCCAAAAGCCTGCCGCCACTTCAACCAACCGGCTGAAATTCTATGCCTAACATCTTCATCAATGTCTCCATCTTTCTGAAGCATTGATCCTAAATACCGAAAAATATCCTTCTTGGCCACCACTTGACCTTCGAGGCTAACGTCCCCATCCTCATGCCTAGTCGGGCTAAAGTCGCACATCATATACTCGGTCTTGGTCCTACTCAGTCTGAACCCCCTCGACTCTAACGTGTGTCTCCACAGCTCCAACTTCATATTAACCCCTGCCCTACTCTCGTCAACTAGCACCACATCATCAGCAAAGAGCATACACCAAGGGATATCACCCTGTATGTCCCTTGTGACCTCATCCATCATCAAAGCAAATAGATAAGAGCTCAATGTTGACCCCTGATGTAGTCCTATTTTAATTGGAAAGTCACTGGTATCGCCATCACATGTTCAAACACAAGTCATCGCATCCTTGTATATATCCTTGATGAGGGTAATATACTTAGTTGGGACTTTGTGTTTTTCCAAGGCCCACCACATGACGTCTCTCGGTACTTTGTCATACACCTTCTCTAGGTCAATAAAGACCATGTGTAAGTCCTTCTTCTCCTCTCTATATCTCCCCATCAACTGTCGTACTAAGAAAATCGCCTCCATGGTCGACCTCCCAGGCATGAACCCAAACTGGTTTTGGGTCACCCTTGTCAATCTTGTTAGGCGATGCTCGATAACCCTCTCCCAAAGCTTCATCGTATGGCTCATCAGCTTAATCCCTCGGTAGTTAGTACAACTTTGAACATCTCCCTTGTTCTTGAAGATCGGTACTAATATACTTCTTCTCCATTCCTCCGGCATCTTGTTTGACCGGAAAATTAGGTTAAAAAGTTTAGTTAACCATACTACCGCCCTCTCGCCCAGGCATCTCCACACCTCAATGGGGATGCCATCAGGACCCATCGCTTTACCTCCCTTCATCCTCTTCAAAGCCTCCCCGATCTCTGCCTCCTGAATCCTCCTCACAAAGCGTCTGTTGGTATCATCAGATGAGTCGTCCAACTCGAAGGTAGGACCCTCATTTTCCCCATTAAACAACTTGTCGAAGTATTCTCGCCATCTGTCCTTGATCTCCTCATCCTTCACCAGAAGTCGATCTGTCCCATCCTTGATGCATTTGATTTGGTTTATGTCCCTTGTCTTCCTCTCACAGGTCCTAGCGATCCTATAAATGTCCTTCTCTCCTTCCTTCGTACCTAGTCGTTGATAAAGGTCATCAAAAGCCTGACCTTTCGCTACACTTACAGCTCGCTTTGCAGACCTCTTCGCTAATCTATAGCCCTCGATGATGGTTGCGCTCTTGTCGAGGTGAAGGCGTTTGAAACACTCCTCCTTCTCCTTAATAGCCCTTTGCACCTCGTCATTCCACCACCAAGTCTCTTTCACTTCCTGCTTGCCTCCCCTACTCACACCAAACACTTCTGAGGCCACCTTCCGAACACATGTCGCCATCTTTAGCCACATATCATCTACATCTGTTCTTTCTTACCAAGGCCCCTCGCCTAGCATCCTCTCCTTAAACGTTTGTGCCTCTTCCCCTCTAAGCTTCCACCACTTCGTTCTCGCAATCTTGGCACGTTTGTCCCGGTGGGCACGTACCCGAAAACGAAAATCCGCCACCACAAGCTTGTGTTGGGGGACAACACACTCCCCAGGTATCACCTTACAATCTAAGCATGCACGTCTATCCTCTCTCCTAGCAAGGATAAAGTCGATTTGGCTCGAGTATTGTCCACTAAGGAAAGTCACTAGATGGGACTCTCTCTTTCTAAAAAGGGTATTCGCTAACAGCAGGTCGTAGGCCACCGCAAAATTCAAAACATCCTCCCCCTCGTTCCTACTACCATACTCGAAACCCCCGTGTACTCGCTCATATCCTACATTAGTCGCTCCCACATGGCCATTGAGGTCTCCTCCTATGAAGAGCTTCTCACTGATAGGCACGGTACTAACCATGCTATCAAGATCTTCCCAAAACTGACTCTTGGAACTCTCACTAAGACCTACCTGAGGGGCATAGGCACTGATCACATTCAGAACCAAATCTCTAATGACCAACCGCACTAGGATAATCCGGTCGCCTTGCCTCCTAACATCTACCACTCCATCCTTAAGGCTCTTATCGATCAAGATGCCTACACCATTCCTACCAGAAGTTATCCCCGTATACCAGAGCTTGAAGTCAGAACCCTCCACCTCCTTCGCCTTCTGGCCCTACCATTTAGTCTCCTACACGCATAGAATATTTACACGCCTCCTAATTGCTAAATCGACTAGTTCTCTTAACTTACCTGTTAGAGACCCTACGTTCCAACTACCTAGACGAATCCTAGTTGGCTCGGCTAGCTTCCTTACCCTTCGCACCCGTCGAGAGAAATGTGAAGACCCTTGCTCATTTTTCACTACACCCGGGCGCAGATGTAGCGCGCCACAGAGGCTGCGACGACCCGACCCTTGCTCACTTATCATCGTACCCGGATCACGATACGACGCGCCCCTGAGGGGATGACGACCCGGCCCTTGCCCATTTAACACCACACCCGGGTTCCGATGTAGCGCGTCGCTAAGAGGGTTACGCCCCCAACGAATTTCTTATGGGTTTCATTTCCATTTGAGTGGCTGATTTTTTTACTCTGGTTCGCCAGACCTAACACAACCCTCCACATTTTCTCATCGCGGGTCATATAAAGTAAGTCAACCAGCCAAAAAAATCAATTACAGTAGGGGTCATATAAAGTCAACAAACCAATTTCTTACTAATTCACTTGTGCTCATCTAATACTGAATGCTTTCTTGTACCTGTATAGAGCATGAGTTTCACTTTTATCCAAGAGAGCTGGATGATCACATAAAGAGAGGACCTGTAAAAGAACAACATGAGCTAGTAAGGAACCAAGAACCAAACTTTCACCCATCATTGCATCGAATAACAAAAATACATGGAATACAAACTCACTTCTCTGAAATATGTAACTGGCTGTTGGCCAAGGGATTGGGGATTTCCAATATTGCAGTAAAGTATCTGCCATTGAAATAGATAAATGTAACTAAGTCCATTGATCATCGAAAGCAATAAGAGTAGAGATGTAGTTGTTGACACCATCCAAATACAAACCTCATCAAAAGGAAGTGAATCTGGATTTTTCTGTAATTCTTGTTGTAAGTTCTGTAGAAGGAAAACAGAATCATAAACTGAGTCCAACAGAATCATATTAAAAAAAAACTTCTAGACAGTGCAGTCCTCTTTCACATAAATATAAGGCCATAATATGCGAATATAAAACATCAACATCCACCCTGACCCTGGACTAGCTAGTCCCTTGTGCTCTCCTGATGTGGACTATGAACATCTCCAAATTATTCGAGACAACTAAAGTTACTGTTATTTGTTGATTTTTAGAATGCTTTACATATTGGACGCACCTGAGCATGTGTAACAATCTCTCCACGAACTGCATATTCACACTTCAAGACCTGAAGAAACAAAACAAGACAAATCACTTCAACTGGGGATGATACCGTTTGCGGGTTAAAGCAAACAGATTGCACTTTAGAAGCCGCATTACTACTAGCACACTTCTAGTACTGCGTATAAGTAAGCATTTGACTTCGATCGAATTCTCCGGTACACATCGATAGATACTCGGCTCCCATCGCGCGCGTATAAACCCAGCAGTCCAGTAGAGTAGGAACAGAACAGAACAACCCAAAGGCAGCAAACCAGCAGCACTCCAACAGGGATCGAAACTTTTCATGCTCGCGCTAATCGGTCACATGACTGCCGCCAAACCCAAACAAGTCAAACGAATCGAATAAGTGGGGAAAAAGCGGCACCTTGGGGTTGATGGTATTCAGCGACACTGGGGGCGTGCCCGCGGCTGCCGTGGACATGGTCCTGGCCAGGGCCGCCGCCATCGCCGCCGCCCCCACGGGAGGAGCTGGATGGCACGGCGCCGGAGCGAGGGGCGACGCCGCGGCTGATCTGGAGGAGGCGGCGCCCCGCAGGGACGCGGCCACCGCGCGGCGCGCCCTGTCGGCTGCGAACCGGCGCATGGCGTCGTAGTGGCGGCGGCGAAGAGGGATGGCGACCGGCGCTGGCGCTCGGGCGGGGCGCGATGGCGTGGTGCTGATGTGGGCAGGTGCGGACGGGAGGCGCTAGCGTGAATTTTTCTTTCGCGACACGGCTTCCGTTTTTTCGCTCGCGTGTTGTACGTCCCCGGCAAGAAAGAAACCGAGACGCTCCCGTTGAATTTTGCTTGACCAAAAAGACAAGACGGTTAAATCTTGCAATGGCTACTCTCCTCCACTATAAGATATTTTAGTTTATCAAAGTCAAACAGTTCTAAATTTGACCAATTTAATAAAAAAATAATAATTTAAATGTCAAATGAGAATAATTAGATCTATTTTATAATTACTTATTTGATGCGTTAGGTATTAATATTCGTCTCTACAAATTTGATCAAATTTAGACTATTTTAACTTAAAATAAATTAAAATATATTATATTTCAAGATGGTAGGAGTACCTGAGTAGAGCTAAGCGTGAAAGGTTCGTGCCGATGCTTATGCAGTTACAGTGCATGGTGAAAGATCAGCAATGCATCCGGGTTGTTTTGGCAAAGCTCCGGCTAATATTTTTCAGGTGCTTGTCTTCTGTGGAACCTTGCTTTCAGACAACGTGAGATTGTTAATTTGCTTGCTTCATTTTATGGTTGGTTTGTCCCCAACAAGTTTAGCGCATGTTCAAATGAAAAATGTCTCAAGTACTGCAAAATCACTCTAGTTCCACACAATTTAAGCAAAACCTATGGACGAGTTTTATGCGAGATTGAAGGTACAGGATCCAACTCCCCGGCAAGAAAGAAACCGAGACGCTCCCGTTGAATTTTGCTTGACCAAAAAGACAAGACGGTTAAATCTTGCAATGGCTACTCTCCTCCAATATAAGATATTTTAGTTTATTAAAGTCAAACAGTTCTAAATTTGACCAATTTAATAAAAAAATAATAATTTAAATGTCAAATGAGAATAATTAGATCTATTTTATAATTACTTATTTGATGCGTTAGGTATTAATATTCGTCTCTACAAATTTGATCAAATTTAGACTATTTTAACTTAAAATAAATCAAAATATATTATATTTTAAGATGGTAGGAGTACCTGAGTAGAGCTAAGCGTGAAAGGTTTGTGCCGATGCTTATGCAGTTACAGTGCATGGTGAAAGATCAGCAATGCAGCCGGGTTGTTTTGGCAAAGCTCCGGCTAATATTTTTCAGGTGCTTGTCTTCTGTGGAACCTTGCTTTCAGACAACGTGAGATTGTTAATTTGCTTGCTTCATTCTATGGTTGGTTCGTCCCCAACAAGTTTAGCGCATGTTCAAATGAAAAATGTCTCAAGTACTGCAAAATCACTCTAGTTCCACACAATTTAAGCAAAACCTATGGATGGGTTTTATGCGAGATTGAAGGTACAGGATCCAACTCCCCGGCAAGAAAGAAACCGAGACGCTCCCGTTGAATTTTGCTTGACCAAAAAGACAAGACGGTTAAATCTTGCAATGGCTACTCTCCTCCAATATAAGATATTTTAGTTTATCAAAGTCAAACAGTTCTAAATTTGACCAATTTAATAAAAAAAATAATAATTTAAATGTCAAATGAGAATAATTAGATCTATTTTATAATTACTTATTTGATGCGTTAGGTATTAATATTCGTCTCTACAAATTTGATCAAATTTAGACTATTTTAACTTAAAATAAATCAAAATATATTATATTTCAAGATGGTAGGAGTACCTGAATAGAGCTAAGCTAAGCGTGAAAGGTTTGTGCCGATGCTTATGCAGTTACAGTGTATGGTGAAAGATCAGCAATGCAGCCGGGTTGTTTTGGCAAAGCTCCGTCAGGTGCTTGTCTTCTGTGGAACCTTGCTTTCAGATAACGTGAGATTGTTAATTTGCTTGCTTCATTCTATGGTTGGTTCGTCCCCAACAAGTTTAGCGCATGTTCAAATGAAAAATGTCTCAAGTACTGCAAAATCACTCTAGTTCCACACAATTTAAGCAAAACCTATGGACGAGTTTTATGCGAGATTGAAGGTACAGGATCCAACTCCAACTACTCTTTGGATCACTCAGCATGGGCCGACCAATAAGGAAAACGGCCGCAACTTCTCTTCACCCTCAGCCGAAAAAGAGGCCCAAATGACAGGGAAGGCTGAATCGCAGGCCCAATGGCCCATGGACCCTCCTCCGGCTCTGGCCAGATGGCCCTCTCGCGCGTGTGCCCAGTTGTGTGGTGCGAATTCATACGGGTTGCGCCGCTTTGCGCCGTCCACGCGGCCGGCAAACCGGCAGGCAGCGGCGCCGTTAGCGACGGTTATCTCATCCCGCCGCCTCACGCCCGCACGAATCTGCTCGCGCCACGATGCGGACGTCGCCTTCCCGGTTGCCGCCGACCTGGCGGCCATGCGGCGCTGCGGCGGCCGCTCCCTCCACACGCCACGCCGCAGTGCGCCGCGCCGCCAACGCCAGCGCTCCACCTCCACCAGCGGTTGGGCTTGCGCGTCGCGACCGCCGGTGCCACCTGGACCAGGACCAGGACAAATCCCACTCTCCGTACGCCTTCTACCTGTCGCGCCGCTGGTCCGTGCACGCTCAGGCTCCCCTCGGTGTGCATCTGATGATCTGCATGCCGGCCGCGTACCCCGTCCACGTGGACGGCTCTTCTCTCTCGTCGTCCTCTCCTTCCAGTAAAAGATCGCGGGCACACCACACGCCAGCTTTGCGAAAGGAAGCTTCGCAGCCGCAGCCAGCAGCTCTCCGAATTCTCAATTCAGAGGAGCAGCCAGCATCCGGTGTCATACTTGAACACTTCAGTTATGCAGCAATAGCTGGACGAGTACTAGATTTCTCCGGAACAATTTTCTTCTTCTTCTTCGCCGCGGCGACAGAGTGTTTGTTCTATATTCTGCGAGACCGCAGGGGTTCAATTCCCAAGTTCCAAACAGATTCAAAGACCCTTATAAAAAAGAAATAAAACAGATTCAAAGACTAATCCAGGCAGTCAGGCAGGCACTCGATGTCCCCTTGACGCGTCAGTGTTAATGCGATGTCAAGGCAAGCAGAACCCCTAAACAACAGGCTTTGGGGGCCTTTGACCCATCATTGTCTGCGCGCGGCGCCGGCGCCCGGAAAAGAGGCGTCCTGTAACCAGCGTCGCATGTCCGCTGATGAGGCCCCGCCATCATTTCAGAATTCGGAGGCTGCTGCTCGTGTGCCCCTGCGTCTGTTTGTTGTTTTTCAGTTCTGCTGCACATGCCTGCAACTGCACCCTGCTTTCAGGGTAAAGGGAGAAGAACAAAGGCAACCCCGCGTGCGCTGCACACGAAAGCGTACTGTACGCGACCTGTATATACCGTCGGGATGGATTCGCTCGGAATATTCAAGGTAAGATTTAGGTCGTGCCATGGTGATGGACGCACAGACAAGTTTGGCTCCTTGCAAGAATTTCGTAGGAGACACTTTGATTTCTGACGGATTCAGAACAAAAAGGATTACGTTCGAAAAGGAACTAAATCGACATATCCTCACTGAATAAGGATTATCACTCTATGAATTCATTCATCAGCCCTGAAGTGGAGCAAGCTAAAGTAGTATTTGAATCCTGACCACCACAGCAGAACACAAAAATGATGTCAGCTTGACGCCAACGGCATATAAAATTCAGTTTTTTTTAAATTAAATAAAATTCAGTTTTCAAATAACCTTCCTGCGACCGTATGGTGGTCCATTCAACCGCCTGTACGCCTCCACCGTTCAAAGTTCCTGAAGAAATCCACACGAACCGCGACTATTTGCCTATTTCCCGGTCATCTTTATCCAACTTAAACAAGGCAGGAGCTTTCTTTAATCTAAAAAAAACAATGCCCCAACTGCTGCAGCGTTCCCGCGTGCAAGCATGCCCAACTCGGGACAGCGACGCCATTTCGGGATAAGGGTTATCGCAAATCCTCCATCTCCGTGGAGATATTATATCCCTCGCACGCCCGGAATCTGAAGCTAATCTCGCCCGCTGCCACATCTTTAGAGTTGGAATCTTCCTCTTCCTCCCCAGGAGGACAAGTGCCGGATTACGACGCGACACAGATCGCCGATCAGGAAAGGGATGCCTCTGCACTGCAGATGGACAGGTCGAATCGCCGTCGATGAGAGCATCTAGAAAGCTCCCCGAGCAAGGGCTAAGCAAGGGCAACGGCGCATCGTCATTCATCGATCAGCCTGCAACTGCAAGCGTTTCTGTTGCAGTTTGGGGAAGGGCAGAGAAGGCAGGTTTCTGTGACTGTGAGCAGGAGAATCCGCTGTGAGATGATGAGCAGAACCAAGCAGAGAAACGCAGCGGGTGACGCCGATGCATATGGACACAAAGCCTTTAGTATCGCTGCTGATGTGAGCGCGTTTGTCCGCGCGTGTACTGACGGCGAAATCGCTCTCTCTCGACTCTCTCTTGAGAGGGGAAAGGAAAAGGAAACTGAAATTGGTCTGACGAAGAGCTACGGCTCCATGAGCGCGACGCGTCGACCGGTGGTGCCTATCCGTTGTGGCGGTTTCGGTTGAGCAAACCCATTGCCAGCCTCCTTCCCGCACCGATCGCGTGGCGTCAGATCGTTCCTTTTTTTTATCGTTTTCCCGATGGAAAGTTTGGTATCCTGGTATCATACTGAGAATTTCGCAGAGCGATTGGCCGACGAGCTCATCGCCCGTCTCCCATTCGCTGCTGATGTCGCTGTTGTTGTTGCTTGTTCGGCCACCTGCCCGGCCCGGCCATGCTTGCTGCTAACTCTACTATCTCTCAGCCAGGTCAACCCTGCTTCCTTCGGATTTGGACAGAAGATTGGAGCAGGCACAAGTCACGCACAATGACGCCATTACTCTGCAAAAATGTTCTGAAGAAAAAAAAAAGGAAGAGATGCGAGCAATTATGGAGGAGCTCTGGCTCGATTATGGACGGCGGCGCTGGATTTTTCCGTGTGGTTGTTCAGACAGCAGGCTGATTAGTCCCTTGGGAGCGCAGGGTGTTTCAATGGAACTGGTGTTTTGTTAGTGCATCAGGTGGCCGCGGCGGTTGGGTATGGCAGGGCGCCTGTGGAGTTCGAGGAACAGGATGCAGTCACACATGTTGTTCTCAGCTTATCTGCCGTCAAATCTTTAGTTTTGGCGGGTACAGGGTGTGAGGTCCTGCTGGCTCCGGACAAAACGCTGCTGACACTGTGACTCGTTTTGTGGTGGGTGAGAGATAGGCGACGAGTTTCTTTGACAGCGGCAGCTTGTCGTCAAAACAACATCGACACGCAAGACGACGGATTGGGCAAGGTGAATGTGAGTATTCTCTACTGGCTACTGCAACTTTCGGTTACAGGTATAGCCGTAGCCTGCAACGGACGGAAACTGAAAATAACCGCTGAGTTGGCTGCATGCACGAAGACCACACAGCAGGTAAGAACAGCAGAAGTGCAAAGATTCGATCTTTTTTTTTTGTTCGATTTCTCTCCCCAGTTCATGTTCTATCGGCACGAGGAATTTACACCAGGCGGCTATAAGAATCTGTACATTTTTTTTTATCGTTCTCTCTTCCTACGGGAAACACTCACGCGAAGAAGGGAAGCAAAAAAGAACTCGCGATGTCACACAAGGAAACGGCACGCAAGAAACCAGCAGCCTCAGGAACCGGGCTGCGGCGGCTTCACCGGCCGCGACGCACTGCCCTCGCCGGCGGCGAGGCCCATCTCGATGTCCCCGTCCGCGTCGTCGTGTTGTTGGTGGTGGTAATGGTGCGGCGGCTGCGTGGGCGGCGTCGCGCCGCCACACCCAATCAGCCTCCGCAGCCCGCACGGCCGCGCCGCCTCGGCGGCGGCGGCGGCATGCTCTTGCGGCGGGGAAGGCAGCGCCAGGGCCGGCGATTGCTGTTGTGAGCGGCCGGTGCTGACCCCGTCCTCCGAGCCGAAGAAGAGCACGTTGGTGGGGAAGTTGGGGGACTCCGGGTCGGCCTCCGGCGTGGGCACGGCGGGCAGCACGGGGTGCACGGGCGGCTCGTCGACGGCGGGGCACCGGCAGAGCGGGCAGGTGGAGTGGGAGCGGAGCCACATGTCGACGCAGTCGACGTGGAACCCGTGGCCGCACCGCGGCAGCACGCGCGCCGTGTCCCCGGCCTTGAGCTCCGTGATGCAGACGGCGCAGTCGTCGAGCACCTCGCCCTTGCCCACCTCCCGGCGCGGCAGCTTGGCCATGGACTTGTCGTCCAGCCCGCCCTCGTAGCACCACGCCTCGGCGCCGCCGTCCGCGACTCCCCCTCCGCCGCCGCCGAACATGAACCGCAGCCACGCCGCGACGCCGCGACCCGCGGGCGGCGGCGCCGCCCTGCCACCGCCACCGTAGCGCTTGGCGCAGAGGAAGATGTAGAAGCAGAGCACGAAGGTGAGGAAGACCGCCGCTACGGCCGCCAGCATCGTGGTCGCCGCCGCGACCGTCGTGGCCGTCACCGCCATCGACCGATCAAACAACCACACGCGCCCTTGGCCCCCTCCCTCTGCCTTTGCTTCAAAGAAGAACCTTATGCTCCTCCTTTACGCGAGCAGGATCCTCTGCTGCCGGTGTACCCGCCTCCCTCTCCCTCCCCTGCTGCTGCAGCTAGCCGCGGGCTCCTCGGCGTCCGTGCCCCGAAGCTCTTGATGGCATAAATGTTTAAGCGCTCGTGTCGTGCTGGGGCGTTGGGAGGATTCGAATGATTAGCGCGCTACTTATACGAGGGCGGCGCGGGATTGAGGGAGGATAAGACCCGGGCGGGAGGAGGCTGGCTTGGGTTCGGCCGTTTGGAGGGGAAGGTGAGCGAACCGTGGAGGCCGTCGCCTGTGGCCTGGACCTGGAGGGAAAGCGAGGACGGCGACCGTTTTGAAAGCGTTGACGCGCAGGCAGGTGGAGGCCGTGGAACCAGAGGCGGCCTGCCGGGCTCTCCGTTGGACCTCCCTCCCACGGCCGTCGCCGTCTAATCCCCCGGCGACGGTTGCACCCGATGCAACGAACCACACGGGGGGCCGGACCGGTGGGCCGCGACTCCTCCACAGGATCCGGCTCCCGTCGTGTGTGCTTTGCGTTGCGTTGTGTGAAACTGTAACAGCTGCTCAGGAAATCCGATTAGTGTCAGAACAACACGATGATCAGTGACGATTTTGACAGCGACATGATCCAAGTGTCCGACCCTGCTTCGCAGATCGCAGTTGCCTCCGTGGTTTGTGCAGGACACGCTGCCAGAATGTTAGGAGCCGCTCGCTCGCATCCGCGCTCCAGGAAACGTGGGCCGTATGCCGTGAGCGCGTCGCGGGGAGCCTCCGGTTGGTCCCAGCCGCCGGTGGAATGAGCATCCTGGCTGGCTGCCGTGGCTTGGGAGGTTCGGTATAGCGGTTTGTGCTCGCGCGCATCCTGTCCCTTTCCCTTCCGGCTATGCGATTTGGGCGGAAGCGACGGCAGGAGCCGGACCCCTCCAACTGGTGGACGTGGCCGGCTTGGATTTTCTGGGAAGCAACTGGAGGAGGGCCGGCGAGTTCTCAGTAAGCGGCCCTATCTAACTTGGGTTCAAAGTCTGGGAGGGTTTGACCAGACGTTCCCAAGTTAGCCCAACCCGGTCTCATCTAACCCAACCGAGTCGTACCAAAAGGAAGACTTGGTGCTAGTTGATTGCTTGGTCGTCAAAGGACGATCGGAGATTGTGGCTGCACGTGAAATAGGCAGCAAAATTTCGTCAATTTGCAACGTGAGATTCAGTTTTTACAGTAGTCTTCAAGTGTTGACCACAGTACTGACTGGGTGGCGTAGTTGCTGGGAGCATGGGCGGCCGCAGCCTGAACCATCGTGCTGGGGCTTTGGGATAGCCGAGGGCCCGTAGCTAGCCTGTTCGAGGATGGACGGCGTCCTCGGCCGTGTCCTCTGCACAGGTGCAAGTAGAGCGGAGCACACACGTACGTACTGAAAGCTGTGCTGTACGGAGTACGGATGTCCCTCCCTGTAATCCCAACGGGCCAATCCGACCCAGATAAACCCAAGCCAAGTCCTCGTTGCTATCTCGAGCCGGAGACGCTTTCAACGAACAGTCCGGTCCAACCCCGACGACGTGCTCAGAACCTGCTAGCTAGCCTGACCGGACACTGCCCCCTTCGCCGAACCAGCGGCTGCCTGCCTCGACGGCCGCAAGGGGCCGAGCCGCCGGAACGGCTGTCCTGGGGTGAGGTGGCCCGCGAGGGCGAGGCAGCGCGACCCTTATCCGGCGGCTGGGGTCTCGGCAGCGACGCGGGGTCGTGGTGGCGGCTCGTGGGAGACGATGGGTCCGGCGCCGGCCGCGAGCACGTGCGCGGACAAGCGACGGGAGCCGTCCGCGCCCGGGTCCCGTCCCGTGCCGTGCGCGGCCGGTTGACCGCGGCGCGCCCATGACTCGGTTGTTTCTGGCAGTTTGGAAGGAGCGCGGCGCGGGCGCTGCTGCTGAATGGGATGGGAGCCAGCAGGTCGGCTGAAGGCAGGCAAATTAAAAGCGCGTCGCGCCCGCGCCGCCATCATCATGCCGAGTTGCCTGCCGACCGGAGGCCGCCGCTCACCGGGCCGGTGGCGGCGCTCAGCTCCGGGGATTGCTGGATCGATCGATGGCGCGCCGGCCGGGCCTTTTGACCGGGCGGCCGGCCGCTACGGCCAGAAAGCGAGCCTTTCTGCATGGCGTTTTTTCGTAAACAAGAGAGGGCGAGCCGGCGTGGTGCGCCGGTTGTGGATTTGTGGTGGGCACGTAGGGTCGCCTGCGCCTGCGTGTTTAGCCTACTTGGATCATACCTGGCTTGCAGTCTGGATAGCGTGAACTGCGTCTGAGGTCCACACGTGCGTCGTTTGCTTCTGCCACCCACTGCACGTTGCCAACCGGGACATCCACCCGTCGCTCCTACCTGATTGTGGCTTCGAGCTCGATTGTGCGCCAGCAGATCATACTATCATGGTACGTCTTCAGTCTTCACGAATGTCCTGTCGCTTCTGCAGCAAAAGAAGAAGAAAAGGCCACAAGTCCTTCCGTTCCAGGTTTCCATGGCAGAATCAGCTCGTGCATTGTGCATCTCCAGAATCTGGCGGTACGGATAGTGGCAGCAATCCCAATCCAACATGGGTTCGGCAATCAGGGCCCTTTTGGTTTTCAGTGCTCGTGCGGCCGACATCGCCGGGACGGCGGGACCAGAGACCCGGCGGGCGCGTGTCCGGTCGGCTACAAAGATACTGTTTCCTGTAAACCCCATTGACCATCCACACATGATTGGGGCCGAGCCATGAAATCTGGTGCGGCATGATTTGCCACGGGCGAACCGGCCGGGCCACAATCAGAGCAGAATGAGCAGTAGTGCCTCTGTGCTCTCTCGTTCGTGTACAGGGTGCCGTCAGTGATCTTGCTGACCCTTTTGCCCTGCCCCATGCTTGCCAATCTGCGTGTCTGGACTGACAACTTTTATGTGATGGGAGCGAACGGGCGGAGCGACGTGTTAACGGATGGTAGGTCAGGTTTTGAAAACCGAACCACGCGAATACGCATCAAATCGAGAGGCTTTTCAGCGGCTTCAGCACCGAACCGTCGTGCCTTTGTTGCGTCTTGCTTCAACTTGAAGAATGCTTAAAGCCCCCGGAACGCTGCAGCAATCTTAGCCATTTTTAGCGTGGATGATAATTCAAGCTGGCAACTAGCCAATTGTATATAATGTTTTTTTTAGAGCCTGTTACGTTTCATGGATGTTCAAACAAACTGGCCATTTGACGACGCTTTTTTTATGTGTGTGATGACGTTCTTAGAGGGTGTTTGGTTGCCCGAGACTTATTTTTAAAAGCTATCCCATCGAATATTTCAATGCCAATTAGAAAGATTAAACATAAGTTAATTATAAAACTAGCTGCAAAAGCCTATGACTTATTTACAAGAATCCATTAAGCCTAATTAATTCATAATCAGCATATGTTTACTGTAGCATCACATGAGCTAATTACGGACTAATTAGATTTAATAGATTCGTCTCGCGAATAATCCTAAAGGTTATAAAATTTATTTTTATCATTAGTCTATATTTAATATTCTAATTAGCATCAAACATCCCATACGACGGGGTTTAAGCCGCAGGTAACCAGACACCCCTTAATCTTCGCGACCCGGCCTGGTGACAATTCGGCCCACACAATATGCATCGCCTTTCCTTTCCCTGGATCAGAGGCCCGGGAAGGTATAGAATTGGGCCTACGTAGCGTGGCCCATCTGCTTTCTCTGTAGATGGTGGTCGATCTGCTTGGCGTGTTTGCGGAAACATTTGCAGCAAGCACGTGCCGGGGGGAAAAACTAGGCCTTTCAGACGCTAGGCTAATCTGATCCTCTGAAGCTGACATCGAATTCGGCTGTGTTTGGTGATTGCAATTTGTAAATGCCTGTGACACAGTCCTCTGGATCAGCTGTTCATCCTAACTGAATGCAGAACTGGTTGCAATCATTCAAGCCGGTCAACACTCCATGAGGTGTAAACACTGCACCGAACTTCCGTATTGTAAATGCTAACTACACATTGAGATAATAATAAGACAATTCAGTTTACCTCACAGTAGTCATGTTCCGTGAAAGATAAATTACACTATCCTGTTTGAACAAAGATAAACAGTCAATGGAGATTTTCCTGCAACACCCCATTTGGAAGTGAGAGGACTCTTGAGCAGCCGTTTGCTGGGCAGTGAGCGCACACCATCAGACGGAATTCAGAACACAGCCCGTGATCTGAACCCCTGGATGCCAGAACCTCATCAGCCTTGACATGCCTGCATGGCATGCTGACATGGTATGCAGATTTCAGAGCCGTGGGTGGGCCTTGGCGGTCCCCTTGACCAAGACTTTGGAGCCATCACTCTAGGGGTTGCCGGGTTGGCTAACCAGATTACCTGCTCTTGTTTTCGGTTAGGTTCAGAGGACTGCCAGAATCGGGCTGCTCCCCCTTCCTTTCCTCCATGCTCTTGTCGTCAGAGTCAGAGCTAACTCTGCCAGTTGGTGTTGGTGGTCTAACTTCGTTACTGGTCCCATCATCTCAACCTACCTAGAACTTCTACTGATCGACACCGCATCAAGCCTGACACCCTTGGCAAACCACAAGTCCAATCATATTGGGTTTGTCTAGGGGGAGCATGATGAAATGTGTCAACATGTGGTGCACCACCCTTGCCGTTGGCCTGCTCATCTAACACAAGAACGCCACGCTCTTGGCTCTCAAACATGCCATTCTTAGAGGCCGTGATTCCTGAATAAACAGTTGCGACGAAATCGTGCTGGCCACCGTCACCAACCAACCGTTCCCATCCACCCGATTAAACAAGGCGATCTCGATGACGAGCGGCGAAAGCTAAACATGCCTACCCCCGGTTCCGGATACAAATACGTCACCAGCCCTGTTCTTAGAAGCTGTTGCTTCCGAGACGGCAAAACTGGAAGGCACAGGTGGACGAATGCGAGAAGATGGCAGGAAAACTCATCTCCGGTGTCGAAAACAGCTCACGAAAATGACAAGTTTTATGGGTGCAAAGGCAGCGTCATGGAACCGTCGGATTGGGCGAGTCTGGCCACCTGTTATGACGCACAAACCCGGGGTCTACCTACAATCGTCCTCTCCCTTCTATAGTTACTTATATATGTATATATGTAAATATGATTTGGGATTGGATTTGGCTGTCTCTCTTAGGCCTAGACTGCAGAGGTTATTTGGAACGAGAGAACTTCATATATATGGATTTTACAGAAATTTCACTGCAAAACTAGTTCAGATTTCACAGATTTGGGGAAGGTTCTCGTGTTTCAAATTATTTGGAATGAGCAGCTGTACAGTGTACTAAACTGCTTAATTATTTGACATAATAACAGGGCACAAAACCATTTCAATCAGGTCAGGCAAAGCTCTGCCTCGTCGTCAGGTACTCAGGTCACTGCAATCGTGAGAGGCCATAACGAGATCGACGGGCCTTTCGACTGTAGCCATACTGATGGTGGTCAAAAGAGGAGCTCGAGAGCATACTGCCACACGCGCGCATGGCATGGCATCATTGCCAATCAGCAAAAGCGACCTGCAGATGGACGGCAATGCTTCGTTATGGGAGCCACGATGCACGAACAGCTCAAAAACAAAAGCGAGAGGCAATATCTTCCACTAGCTTCTTCAGCGTGTGTCATGGCGCACACATTCTTTTGCTAAAGAAGGATCAGCATTAAAATGTTAACCCAGGAAGAATAATCCATATTAAACATTTCCCCAGTGCATTGCATTTCCTCTTTGCTAAAAAAAAACTGGAACCAAATCTCAATTATCTAGAAGATTACGACGCTAGCTAATTAAGCTGGTCTAACAACCTCACGTTCATTATCGACCATCAAAAATTTGCCTTTAGTTTGATACACGAAACAAAAGCAGCAGTCAATAAGATATTTAATAAATACCCTTTTCCCACTTCTAATTTCTAGCTTGCTGACACCAGAGAGAGAAAAGCAGCACTACTAGCATACAAAAAGAGTGGAACAAGAAAGGAGACCCCTCTTTTTTTATTTCTTTTGCCATATAATAAGCGGGTCTGTTTCCTGGAGCCTGCAGAGAAATGGTACAGCGGTGAAGGGAGGCACGAAGGGGAGGGTTAGGAGGAGGAGGAGGAGGAGGGGGCGAGCTGCTGAAGCCGCAGTCTGCCGCAGACATGGCTGGGGCGGCCATTGGGGTGGTGGTGCTGTTCCTGGCTGCAGCTCCATTTGGGGCTAATGCCAACACCGACTCGAACGATGGTGAGTGAGTGCTGCTCCTTTTACTTTTAGTCGGTTTTATCTCGAAGCATATGTCTCGCTTCCGCGCATCAAGAAACGATGCATTTCTTCGTGTTTAGTTTGGTTTGCGCAGCCATAAAGGGATGCGAGAGGTGTGTTCTTGTGTGTCTGTTTCCCCCTCGTTCCCGTCAGTTCATTGCGATTGCAGAAGCGTGAGTTCTGAAGTTTCGGTTTGGTATATCTGGCTGGTTTCCTGAAATTTCAGTTCAGATACATGTGTTCTGTGCAGAACTGTGTAGGAATTTTTCTTGTCATATCGGTTAAGTTCCCTTGAGTTTGCTGCATGCGAACATCTTAGTTTCTTTTATTTTGAAAAGAAAAATATTGTAGAACAGAAAAGTATGAACGATGAAACATTACGGTACCTCAAACATTAATCCTCCAATCTTACTGATTTGGCCCAAATCTTGTTCTTGCCTATGCAGTAAACGCCCTCAATGTCTTCTACACAACCATGAATTCGCCACCCCAGCTGACCAACTGGGTGTCCCAAAATGGGGATCCCTGTGGACAGTCGTGGCTTGGGGTCACCTGCTCCGGTTCCAGAGTGACAACAATGTGAGCTAGATGAAACCTTCAGAAAGGCTGTGTTTCTGCATCAGAGCAACTTATACATCTCATCTGATTTTTGTTTCTCCTGAATCCTCGGCAGAAAGCTATCTGGAATGCAGCTTAACGGGACCTTGGGGTACAACATGAATCAACTGACTGCACTAGCTCAGCTGTTAGTGAGATCCTTCATGCTCTCGACTCTCAGTGCACCAATGTTTAAACTGAAAATGTTATTATGTGATCTAACTTAATTTTCTGCAGCGATATGAGCAACAACAATCTTGGAGGCAGTGACATCCCTTACAATCTTCCTCCAAATCTTGAGAGCTTGTGAGTCATGCCTCGTGTAGATCATCCTTCTGATTTATGTAGGAAATAATTTTAGGTCTTATATACACCTTTGGCATGCAGAAATCTTGCCAGCAATAACTTCACTGGGACTGTACCTTACTCCATCTCCCAGATGGTTCCACTTAAGAATTTGTACGTTGCCTTCAGACTTTTGTACATGCTGTTTTGCTCGAGCATTTTGATGGGATTTGACCAAATTATAATTGTCTCTTTGTTGTAGAAATCTTGGTCATAATCAGCTCTCAAACATCAACGATATGTTCAATCAGCTCACAAACTTAACAACATTGCGAGTGATCTCTGACTGCTTATGCTTGTTTGTTGCCTTCGTTGTTCCACAAAACCAGCAGGGAACCTGAACAAGTTTTCTATTTCCCAGGGATTTGTCACACAACAACTTTTCTGGTAATATTCCACAGAGCTTTGGCTCCTTGACAAGTTTGAAAGCACTGTGAGTGTTCATTTTCCATAGTTCTGTTTAACTTCATTTCATCAGTGAGAAAAGGTCACATGGTTACTTACAAATCCAATTTCTCCTCTTGTCAGTTATCTTCAGAACAACAAATTTAGCGGCACAATAGATGTTCTTGCTGATCTTCCTTTTACTGACTTGTAAGTTGAAATATTTACCACCTACTCTAATTACGAGTTGAATTTCTTAATGTAACATTTAACAATCCTTGCAGAAATGTTGAAAACAACCAATTCACTGGTTGGATACCTGATAAACTAAAGGGAATCAATAATCTCCAGTAAGTAATTTTATTGCAACTGTTGCGATGATTGCAATTGTTGGCACATGGGATGGATTCAATTAATTTAGCCCTCCTTTTACAGGACAAGTGGAAACTCATTTAACAATGGTCCTGCTCCACCACCGCCACCATCATCACCGTCATCAAATACACCGCCACTATCACCACCCTCTCAGCGGGCTCCTGTTCCAAGTACTGATGGTAACAATAGCCCAGCTGAAGATGCTGGCAAAGGCAAACACTCTAAACTGGGAGGTGGTGCAGTAGCAGGAATTGTAATATGTTTGCTGGTTGTTGGTGCGTTAGTTGCATTCCTTGTGATCAAAAGGAAATCATGGAGATTGTCACGGGGACAAGACCCTGAACAGAATGAACCTCTCAGCCCTCTTGCTTCTGGACTTAAACGTAAGTCTCACGGTAGTCATGTTTTCACCTTAATTTTGCTGCTGTTGCAGGAAAGAATTGCAAGCTCTTCTTTTCTACAGGCAATTGTGCAGCTTCTTTCTTCTGTATGACATGTCCACGTGGAAGATGGCTAAATAATGTGCTTTCTTTCTCAAAAACTGTATGTTTCAGAGATGAAATCTATTAAATCTATTAAGATCATATCAACAATCGGCAAGGAAGAATTGCAGAAGACTGTTTCAATGAGTTTGAAGCCTCCAACGAAAATTGACCTGCACAAGTCCTTTGATGAAAGTGATACTAGTAGCAAGTCTATTACAAGGAAAGTAAGTTTGTCTTCCATCACAACACCTGCATACACAGTGGCGGACCTGCAGGTGGCAACAGGCAGCTTCAGTCCTGACAGTCTTATTGGTGAGGGATCGTTTGGTCGTGTTTACCGGGCAAAATTCAGTGATCAGAAGGTGCTTACCTAATTATAAGATATCTTTTATCTCCCGCATGCAGCATCATGTATATGAATCCAGCATCATCCATCTTTGAAATGTGTTCCTGGCAATACGAATCATCAGTATTAGTTTTTTTTTCATTTTTTTATATAGCCATAAAATCTGCAATGAAGTGGATATGCTAAAGTTTGAACATGTCAAGATATTTGGCTAATATCTTGATGATATCCTTCATTTGAGCATGTGCAGTAGGTTCGAAAAACTAATTTTCTCCTTTCAGTGTTTTCAGATTATTATCCATATTCCATACTATTTAGTTATCATCGTTTTATGGTTGCAAATTTCAGGTCCTGGCCATAAAGAAAATCAATTTTTCTGCATTTTCAAGCCAGCCTTCAGATTTGTTCATTGAGTTGGTGGCAAACATTTCAAGGCTAAATCATCCAAACCTTGCAGAGCTAGCTGGTTACTGCTCAGAGCATGGTCAGTGCTTGCTGGCATATGAATTCTACCGAAATGGTTCTCTGCATGACTTTCTTCATATGAAGGATGAGCACAGCAAACCATTGTCTTGGAACAACCGTGTCAAGATTGCCCTTGGATCTGCAAGAGCATTAGAGTAAGTGAAGCAGGAATTTTTTTATGAATATCAAGCAGGCTTGTCAAACTTTCTTTTTGAGCCAACAAGTTATGGCAATCGTATGAATTTTCAGGTACCTACATGAAACTTATTCACCATCCATGGTCCACAAGAACTTCAAGTCATCCAACATTTTATTGGATAGTGAGCTGAACCCTCACCTTTCTGATTCTGGGTTTACAGACCTTATTCCCAACCAGGAATTCCAGGTAGGACATAAAACTTCCGATTGTCTGTCCAACCATTTTCAAGAAATTTTAACACATCTGTGATCAAACATGACTTGAAGCTTGTGCATTTTCTGCAGCTGAAATGCTTTGCGCTTTTATTTTCTTTGTGAAAGCACCTAGTGCTTTTTAATGATATGTATGAAGTGCATAGTATTCAATTACATAGTTTTACATCAAGTCATCAAGAAGTCTGAATAGGAAGCGTGAATTATCATTAGTGACAAAACCAAGTGATTCAGGATCATACGACTAGCACAGTAGTACCCACAGCTAGATGAAAACTACAATTTGATCAACAACCTACACGACACAAAGCTTTGCCCTATGTATTTTATATTGCAAATTCAAATTAGTAAAAATATTTCCTGCCCAGAAGTACTTACAAAACCAACAATTTCAGGAATCAGATGAGAACTCAGGATACAGGGCACCTGAGGTGACCATGTCTGGTCAGTACTCCCTGAAGAGTGATGTGTACAGCTTCGGAGTCGTCATGCTGGAGCTCCTGACTGGTCGGAAACCGTTTGACAGGTGAAGATAGATGAAGGCTCTGCAGTATACTATTTTCTCTCATGTTCTCAACTTCCACAAGAACATTCTGAGACAACTAGTTGTAGCAGCACGCGCGCGCGCGCGCCCACACACACACATATAAGCCAGTCATCTGAATTCTGAACCAGCACTTGCTCTCTGAACTTACTGCAGGACTCGGCCGCGGCCCGAGCAGTCGCTTGTCCGATGGGCCACGCCGCAGCTGCACGACATCGATGCGCTGGACCAGATGGTCGACCCCGCGCTGCAGGGGCTGTACCCGTCGAAGTCCCTCTCCCGCTTCGCCGACGCCATCGCCCTGTGTGTCCAGGTGAAAATCGCTTTCAGCTCATGCAGCTCTCTCACTGCCCCCAACAGACGTAAAACATTTTCTGACGCTGCTGAAATGCTACCTCAACGCAGACAGAGCCGGAGTTCCGGCCGCCGATGTCGGAGGTCGTGCAGTCGCTGGTGCGGCTCGTGCAGAGGGCGGGCATGGCGAGGTCGCACGAGAGCCAGTCGCGGCGCCACGGCGAATCCGGCGGGGACTACGAGTTTTAAGCGAGGCGGAGCTGTGAATAACACGTGCTAGTGTGAAGGCAAAACGTATTCAGTGAACTTTCTTTGCCGTCCGTGCTTCAGCGGCGGCGTTGCTGTCAATCCTGTGGTGTTTCAGAACGCACTTCGCCTCCTACTGCTTCGCGTTGATCGTAGTTGGAAGAAAGAGATCAAACTGCATCATCCTGGTCTTATCTATCATGCGATCATTTCGAGAGAGCTGCGCGCCTGGCATTCGCCTCTCGCCTGTGACAGTACGCCCGTGCCACCATGCCCGTGGCCGGACCCCGACGGGAGGCCGGCGGCGACAGGGAACCGGCACGCCACGCCGCCGAGAGGGGCGCGCCGTCGTACGCACGTTCGTTAAGGCGCCGCGGCCCACTGCACCGATACGCCCAAAAAAAGCCCCAGGCACCGTAGGGTGTCACCCGAGAGAGCGGGCCCGGCCCAAAACCTGATCTCCTTCCCTCGCTCGGACATCATGTCAGACATCTGTCATCTTCAACATTAAGAGCCATTCAGTCATTCAGAGTTCAAGCCATCCTTAGCATTCAAGCGTACCCCTTCATCCTTCATCGACTTCAACTACGGCCCTCCATCTTGCATCGGATGGCTCCTGTGCTTCTTCGTTTTACTGAATGTCTTAGCTACCATTTCCTGCTTTGTTAAGTGTCAAGTGTACTTTGCGTTAATTAAACCCCTTGCTAAACTAATGACCAAGTCAGCAGGTCGGGCACTGTTGGAGCATCGTTTCTGGGCATAAGTAAACCCTAGCTAGGAATTAGAATTAGATAGCTGTATTCGTCGCCTCTCTGGTGGCCATCGGTGAAGGCTGCATCTCTCGGCTTGTAACCAGAATTATTCAGTTATCTATTCCTCGTTGATTGTCCTGAATTCGTTGTTCCTTTTGTTGTTTCCATCTTCTCGTGGTCGTGACCTCACACATCATCGCCCAGGCGGCCTCTCGCATCGCATCAGGGACGGACGAACAGCCACCACGGAAGTCGCTGCCGCCGCCCTCCTCCGCCTCCCTGCTCACGAGCGAGCAAGCCCGTAGCAACCACCGCACCGCACCTCGTCGGCTCGTCCTTCCACCGCTGTTCTGGGCGGACGGGCACGGGCGCCGACGACGTCGCCGGGTACGCGTCTTTCCCAACCGAGCCAGGGAACGGCGCCGGGACAGCGGCTGAAGACGTCTCAGCATCGACAGATCTTCGGGTACACCACGCAGCGTTGCTCTTCTGATTTATATCCTTGTACAGCTAGCTGTGTTTCATTTTCTCGGTTCAGCTAGGCAGATGATTAGATGAAACGTGACTTGACTCATTGAGACAATGTGTTATGCATATTGCGTGTAACAAATTTAACCTGGAGAGTTGATATTGATGAGAGACATACTTCAGCGTCTTTGACGCCGAGTTAATTTGAGTACTGTGAGAATTAATTTTCTTAGTCTAATTTTGGGCATTGGTAGCTACTTTTTATGAGGAGATTTTGGTTTGACAGGAGAGCTGTTTGGAGTACTTGATGAGTTTTGTCGTAGGCGTGATAAGCGCCAGTTTTTAGTGCGACCTTTTCATGATTTTTCAACGCCAAATTTTGTACTTACAATTGCAATGTTTGCATTAATGCACATATTTTTATCTTACTCTTTTGTGTAGTGTACCTTCGGTGCCGAAGCTTTGATAGTCGTGTACATACTGTGATATCTGGCATCGTTTTGCTTCCCCCCATCCCTGTATGATATCTACTTTTAGTTTAAAATAAGTGTGCTTGACGGCTTTATGTGCATACTGCATATATTACCTCATTTGTTATTGTTAGCTTTGGTTACGCACTGACGCCTCATATTTGTCCTTTATCTGTTACCACTTACCAGCCAGATTTAAAGGATTAAGGCCACCATGAAACATACAGTAAGCTTATATGGTTTCCATCACTTCCTTTCTTGATGTTCCTCCAGGCTAAAGAGTCACTTGGGAAGATGTTTTCAGCTGGTACGAGCTACTATGGAGGACTAGTGCAATCACATGCACCTTCAGGTATTATTCCAACTTGCGGTTTTCAGGTCATCTGTTTCCCAATCAAGACCAACTAACTCCACGCCCTTGTATGTTTTCTTTGACAGCATTTGATCTTAGGCATTCTCTCAGCTCCTATAACAAAGCTTCCAAACGTGTCATTCCATGCAAGGCTCGTTCATTGATGCAATTTTCATGTGGGAGCAGTTCTGCCGACCAGGAGATTGTGACTGCTATGGGAAGCAACTGGGCGATAGAGTCAGTACATTTAACAGGGCGCTGCAGATGATGAGAAGCTCAGGTGTGAACATAACTAGGCATGCCTGTCTGTATGAGACTGCCCCTGCCTATGTGACTGATCAGCCACGGTTCCTGAACTCTGCTGTTCGGGGTACGACTAGGCTTGGACCTCACGAGTTGCTTAAGAAGCTAAAGGAAATCGAGAAGGATATAGGACGCACTGGTGGGATAAGGTATGGCCTGAGACCAATAGATCTAGACATACTTCTATATGGTAATTCCCAGATTGATAGTGAGACTTTCATTGTGCCACATGAACGCATTCATGAGAGGCCATTTGTTTTAGCACCTCTTGTTGATCTCCTGGGTACATCCTCTGATGATGGTATCGAAAAAAGTTGGCACTCACTCTCAAAGTGCGATGGCAGTTTCTTTGAATTATGGAATAAACTTACCTGTGTGGGAATTGTCTGCTTGATTGGTGTGAGAGAACCCTAGTCATGGGGATCCTTAATGTGACACCAGACAGCTTTAGCGATGGAGGTAAGTTTCAACAAGTGGAAGCTGCCATTTCTCAGGCCAAGTTATTAATCTCACAAGGTTCAGATATCATTGATATTGGTTCTCAACCTACCAGGCCCTTTGCAAAGAGATTATCTCCAAATGAAGAGCTTGAGAGGTTGATTCCTGTTCTGGATGAGGTCACAAAAAATTCCAGAGATTGAGGGCAAGTTGCTCTCAGTGGATACTTTCTATGCGGAAGTCGCCACTGAAGCTGTGAAAAGAGGAGTTCACATGACCAACGATGTATCAGGTGGACAGCTTGACCCGAGAATTCTTAAAGTTGTAGCTGAGCTGAGAGTTCCGTATGTTGTAATGCACATGAGGGGAGATCCATCAACTATGCAAAGTGACGAAAATTTACAGTATGATGATCTCCGCAGCGAAATTGGTTCTGAGCTATCTGCAAAGGTGAGAGAGGCAGAATTATCCAGGATTCCATTGTAGAGGATCATTGTTGATCCCGGCATTGGGTTCTCCAAGAAATCTGGAGATAACCTTGAAGTAATTGCGGGATTGAAATCCATTAGGAGAGAGATGGGTAAAACGAGTACAGGCGCTTCACATGTGCCAATTTTACTGGGGCCCTCGAGGAAAAGTTTTCTGCGTGAAATATGCGATAGTGCCAATCCAGCTGATTTAGATGCTGCTACTGCTGTGGCTGCGACCATTGGGATTTTGAATGGTGCTAACATAGTAAGGGTCCATAATGCTGGATACTGTGCAGATGCCCTGCATAAGCGCAGAAGATGGGAAAACTGAACTGCCTGATCGAACAGATTCAAAATTCCACTTTTGTGATGTAGGGTAGCTACACCATCGCTGGACTATCATTGTATTTTTAAACCAGAGAAAAGAGATGAGTTTTGCTTATGCCATCTCCTTTCTAAAATCTTCAATGAAGCATTGGTTGAAATCGGACCACTCTGAAACAATAGCCAAGGAATGAGGTTTTTTTTAAGGGTACATACATAGAACGCACACCACATGCATACACA
The DNA here is from genome assembly GCF_002211085.1 of Panicum hallii. Taxonomy (NCBI): domain Eukaryota; kingdom Viridiplantae; phylum Streptophyta; class Magnoliopsida; order Poales; family Poaceae; genus Panicum; species Panicum hallii. The sequence goes on from NC_038043.1 coordinate 54,522,452, forward strand.
CGCGTGCGCGTCCATACATATGCTAGAGAAGATATTGGAGAGACGGAACGAGGTTTTGAAAGCTGCTTGTAAGTTGCAGGTAGTTAACCTTTAGGTTCCATTCTCAATCCGTAATTTTCCTGGTCCGCACGTTCGTTGAGGCTTGAGACCGCACACTGCGCCCAAACTGCCACAGAAAAAGTCCTTTCAACCCCTCAACTATCAACGCAATTTGATTTACTCTCCTCAACCGAAAAACTGGATATTCAACACCCCTAACTATTGAAACCGTCCAATTTAGCCCCCTCGGTAGTTTCGAAAGGAGGTTTTACCGACGTGGCACCATATCAGCGGTCCTACGTAGAACCACGTCAGCCACGAGGGGTTAAATTGGACTGTGTTGATGGTTCAAGAGGCCAACTGAACATTATAAAAAAATATTTTTAGAAAATATATGTAATTAAAAATCCTAAAATCTGGTTTAGTCTCCGAAAATTCATTTTAGCTCACAAATATATGAAACTAGTTTTATTTTTTTTTCTAAAATCATGCTCTATTTATAGTGTCCGATTAAAAATTATTAAGATCCTATAGTCATACTTTAATTATTTTTGCTAAAAGTTGGTTCTGTTATTTATTGTAAGCGGTCTTAACTTATTTATTATTATCTCATGTATCATTCGAGGCTCAATTTCAGACGAGTTAAACGAGCCGAGTTAAAGTTAACTTCCGTTAAAAATGTCTAATTTTAATTTAAAAATAAAAATGATTTTAATCAAAGTATTTTTGAAAGATCTAATAATTCCTAATTAGGAACTAGAAGATAGAGCATGGTTTTAGAAAGAAATATGAAACTAGTTTTTTATATTTTTTTATGATGAAACCAAATTTAGGAATTTTGAGTGCATATGTTTTCTATAAAAAATTTGTAACTATTTTTTTGATAAAGTCTACTTGACCACCTTAAACTATTAACACGGTCCAATTTACCCCTTTAGCTAATGTGGCACTATGTAGGATTGCTAATATGGTGCCATGTTAGTAAAATCATATTTTAAAATTGCTGAGAGAGGTAAATTGGATGATTTCAATAGGCGGAGGTGTTGAATATCCGGTCGGTTGAGGGAGGTAAATCAGATTGTGTTGATGTTCGGGAGCTTGGAGGGACTTTTTCCAACTGCCACACACGCGCGACACTCGAGCCCAGGCACCGCGGCCGCGCACGATGGCTTTCGGCCCGCAAGTAGGGGTGTCACCATAGAGAACGGGCCCGGCCCAGATCTGATCTTCTCGCTCGGCCCGGTCGGTGGGAAGCGCGGACATCCCCACCTACCACTGCCAGCTGCCGGCCATCGCATCAGAGACGAACAGAGCAAGGCAGCACGGAAGCCGCCGCCGCCTGCCGGATCGCATTAGAGACGAACAGAACAAGCCAACACGAAAGCCGCCGCCGCCAATCCTCCGCCTCCCCCTGCTCCCGAGCGAGCACGGACGTACAAATCACCGCACCTCATCGGCTCGTCCTCCCACCGCTGGAAAGGGTGAACGGGCACGGGCACGGGCACTGCCCCCCTGCTGGCTATGTGTCTCGCCGGTTGCTCCAACCGAGGCAGGGAGCCAGGGAGCCAGGGAGAGAGGACAGGGCGAGGATGTTGCCGGGACAGCGGCTGAAGGCGTCTCAGCGTCGACAAATCTTCGGGTATGTACCACGGAGCTTTGTTCTTCTGATTTGTTCCCTGGTACAGCTAGCTGTATTTCATTTTCTCGATTCAATTAGGCAGATAAAACGAAGCGTGAACTAAGACAATGTATTAAATATTAAGCATTTTGCGTGTAACAAGTTTAACTCTTGGAGTTGAGATGGATGAGAGACACAGACTTCAGCGTCTTTGATCGCTAGTTAATTTGACTATGGCGACAACTAATTTGCTGAGTCTGATTTTAGGAATTGGTAGCTAATTTTTTATGACAATTGGTTTGAAAGCAGAAATGTTTAGAGCACTTGATGAGTTTCATCGTAGGCGTGATAAGCACCAGTTTTAGTGGAATCTTTCATGCTTTTTCAATGCCAAATTCTACACTTTATATCTTTGCATTAATACACATATTTTATTTTGGGTGTTTGAGTGGACCTTAGGTGCTGAAGCTTTGATTATTTGTGTACATAATATGATATCTTCCTTTTATTTTATACCTTTATGATATCTACTTTTAGTTTAAAACAAGTATGCTTGTTGGCTTTATGTGCATGATGCATATATCAGCTCATTTGTTATTGTTAGCTTCGGTTGGGCTCGTCGAGGCCTCACATTTATCCTTTATCTGTTACTGACCAGATTTGAAGGATTGATGCACCCATGAAAGATCCAACAAGCTTATAAATTGGTTTCAGCCATTGCCTTTCTTGTTTCTCTATGCTGAACAATGCTCCTCCAGGCTAAGGAGCCCCTTAGGAAGATGCTTTCAGCTGCTACGGGCTACTATGGAGGACTGGTGCAATCATATTCACTTTCAGGTACTGTTCCAACTCTCACTTTTCAGATTATCTATTTCTCAATCGAGACCAACTATAACTCCACCCCCTTGTATATTTTGTTTGACAGCATATGGTCTTAGGCATTCTCTCAGCTCCTCCATGAAAGCTTCCAGACATTTTATTCCATGCAAGGCTCGTTCATTGTCGCAATTTTCTTGTGGGGGCAGTTCTGCGGACCAAGAGATTGTGATTGCTATGGGAAGCAACGTGGGTGATAGAGTCAGTACATTTGATAGGGCGCTGCAGATGATGAAAAGCTCAGGCGTGAACATCACTAGGCATGCCTGTCTGTATGAGACTGCCCCTGCTTATGTGACCGATCAACCACGGTTCCTGAACTCTGCCATTCGTGGTACGACCAGGCTGGGACCTTACGAGTTGCTTAAGAAACTAAAGGAAATCGAGAAGGATATCGGACGCACTGGTGGAATAAGGTATGGCCCGAGACCAATCGATCTAGACATACTTCTGTATGGTAATTCCCAGATCCATAGTGAGACTCTAATTGTGCCTCATGAACGCATTCATGAGAGGCCATTTGTCTTAGCACCTCTTGTCGACCTTCTGGGTACATCCTGTGATGATGGTATTGAAACAAGTTGGCACTCCTTCTCAAAGTGCAGTGGCGGGTTCTTTGAATTATGGAATAAACTTGGGGGTGAATCCATAATTGGAACACAAGGTATTAAAAGGGTACTGCCTGTTGGGAATCATCTGCTTGATTGGTGCGAGAGAACCCTCGTCATGGGGATCCTTAATCTGACACCTGACAGTTTTAGTGATGGAGGTAAGTTTCAACAAGTGGAAGCTGCCATTTCTCAGGTCAAGTTGTTAATCTCACAAGGTGCAGATATCATCGATATTGGTGCTCAATCAACCAGGCCTTTTGCAAAGAGACTATCTCCAAAGGAAGAGTTTGAGAGGTTGATTCCTATCCTGGATGAGATCACAAAAATTCCCGAGATAGAGGGCAAGTTGCTCTCAGTGGATACATTCTATGCGGAAGTTGCCGCTGAAGCTGTGAAAAGAGGAGTTCACATGATCAATGATGTATCAGGTGGACAGCTTGACCCGGGAATTCTTAAAGTTGCAGCTGAACTGGGAGTTCCATATGTTATAATGCATATGAGGGGTGATCCATCAACTATGCAAAGTGAAAAGAATTTACAGTATGGTGATGTCTGCAAGGAAGTTGCTTCTGAGCTATATACACAGGTGAGAGAAGCAGAGCTTTCTGGGATTCCATTATGGAGGATAGTTCTTGATCCTGGCATTGGGTTCTCCAAGAAATCTGGAGATAACATTGAAGTAATTGCTGGATTGGAATCCATTAGGAGAGAGATGGGTAAAATGAGTATAGGTGCTTCGCATGTGCCAATATTACTGGGACCCTCAAGGAAAAGTTTTCTGCGTGAAATATGCGATCGCGCCAATCCAGTTGATTTAGATGCTGCTACTGTTGTAGCTGTGACCATTGGGATTTTGAATGGTGCTAACATAGTAAGGGTCCATAATGCTGGATATTGTGCAGATGCTGCAAAGGTTTGTGATGCCCTGCATAAGCGCAGAAGATGGGAAAACTGAACGGCCTGATCGAACAGATACAAAATTCCACTTTTGTGATATAGGGTAGCTACACCATCGGTTGAGTATCATTGTTGTATTAACCCAGAGAATAGAGATGAGTTTTTCTTATGTCATCTCTTTTCTAAAATCTTCAATGAAGCATTGGTTGAAATCGGAGCACTCTGAAAGAATAGCCAAGGAATGAGGTTTTGAAAGCTGCTTGTAAGTTGCAGGTAGTTAACCTTTAGATTCCATCTTAAATAATTCCTGGATAAATTTTCCCAATAAAACTACATAAGAAGGATTTTGATCTTTTGGTAAATCAAGTTGTTTTCAAGTTTGATTTCTTTTGTAACTTTTCTACTAGTTCCAATCTATTGCATATATCGGTGTTACACCTGCTCGCCTCTGTCTCCTTGTAACTTCATATTTTGGATCTTGGTATACCCGATGAGGAAACCTTATGTATTGCAAGTGCCGTATGACATGCCAAGTTTCAAGACGGTTTATGATTTGCCTTGGTTTCTGAGGGTTTTCCCCCCATCCAATTATGAAAGCCAACTTGTTTGCTGCTAAACAATTTTCAGACACCTCTCATATGGATTTGTTTTCATTTTGAGCTGCTGTTGATTGCATTTTTAGCTCTAAGAAACTCTGTTGGTGCCTCCTAATCTTTGTTGTCTCTGTCCACTGATGAAATTTTGAGAACTGCAAGTGCCGGATGATTAAACTGTGATCAAGATGGTTCTTTGTCCATGATATCAACTCAGTTTGTGAGGACCTCTCTGATTTTTCTTCTCGCTCACGTTTGGGCAAAACATTTGAGGATATACAAAACCTCATGTGTTTTATACTTGTCTGTTGCACTTGACACACTGGAGTTTATGCTCGGAGAAATAGTTTCGTCTGTGGAGGCGACACTGTTTGTTCGAGTCGTCAATCGGTCATGGCAAGATGGCTTTCATGGTCAATTTGCTGCTCATACAAACAGTAACGATCGCGAGAGAGCCATCCTTCTTGGTCTCGGAGATGACAGCGTGCCTGTTAGCGCTGATGGAACCAAGGGAGTATCAATCCCTATTTCAGTTTACTTGTTAATTGTTATCCTTTTTACTGCAGCAAATTTGACAACCCAAAATTGGATCTATACCATTGAAAGAACCTATCTTTAGATATATATAACTTATATACCATTAAAGATTTAACTATAGAAATATACCATTAAAGATGGTACTTCTCGGTAGCTTACCATTTCCGTCAACTCCATGTTAACTGTGACTGTTGTACCTTTGCTGGGAAAAGAATTAAATGGCCACAATTAGGGATGTAAATGGATATTGGATGTAAATGGATATCCAATAGTATTTTATGGATCAACTAAATAATTGTGATACATTTCTCCTCTAAATTAATTACACACAGTACCATTCTTGTTTATTTTATTAAACTTTTTTGTCGACCAAGAATCCAAAATAAATATAACTTACATCCCTAATCACGATCCATCCTCATGAGAACGATTCCAGCAGTAAATTGCTGCACTCCAGCCTCCATGACACGGATGCACTGCCCCGTGCACATACAATTCTACTTGTCACCGTTAATTTGTTAAGTGAAGGCGAAGGCTTACTTATGCTACCGGTGATTGAAATTTCATCTCCATTTGATCAAAGTCTACAATTGTGAACCCAGCCGCTTGTAATTTCAAAAAAAAAAAGAAAAGAACCCAGCCGCTTGAGCAGAGACGAACTGTTTTCTACTGAATTCCTCTTCGGCCCTTCCTGTTCTTGATTCTCCTCCTCAGCCACGATCTGCTCAGGCGCGGCGAACACCGTTGCCGGACACCCTACAGTCGAGATCGAGAGACGAGATTGCTTAGCATTAAGAGAGAGAGGGAGGGGGGGGGACTCAATTAAGGTAGGAAAAAGAGGAAGATGGGGATTGGGGATACACACACAATGTGGAGGAGAGGGCGGAGTCAGCCGCCGCCGGGAAGACGCGCCGCGCTGTCGCCTGCTCTTTCGCGTGGGGACGAGTTGGCGAGAGTCCGTGAGTTTGGGGCAGGCTGCCGCTTGTGCTGATGTGTTTTCGGTAAAGGGCAAAATTGGAACTTCCTAATACTGTATGAAAAAGAAAAAGAAAAACTAACGATGATGCTAACAGAAGCCAAGACAATGGTAATGGTAAATGCAACGTTCAATCTTTTAATGCTATATATCTATAATTGAAATTTTTGATGGTATATATCTAAAGATGGGTCTTTCAATGGTATGAATCTAATTTTGCCATTTGACAATGTGTTTTCTAAAAAATGCTACAAATACGCAAAAGATGGGTGAAAGTTTCATGAAAAATCCAGTAATGTGAAAGTTTCAAGTATTTATAAAGTTTATTGAGGGGAAAAAAGGACGGGCAAAATCGCTATAGTGACAAGACGGTAACTACTCCCTCCATTTATAAAAGAATGCAACTCTCGCTTCTCGAGGAGTCAAACAATTTTAAATTTGACCAAATTTACACAATATGCTTTTAATATTTATATTTATGTTACAAAATAAGTATCATTAGATTAGTTATGTAATATATCTTCAAATTAAATCTATTTGTAAATATAAATGTTAGTAGCTTTTTATATAAATTTAGTCAAATTTAAAATTATTTGACTCTTTGGGAAGCGGGAGTTGCATCTTTTAGATGGAGGAAGTAATATTCAGAAAAAAAAAGAATCCTGAGGCAATACGCCGTGAAACGACGCAAGCCATTGAGCCGTTCGATCTCGCTCGGACGGCTGAGACGTGGTGGTCTGCAACCCTGACGTCGATGCCTGAGAGGATCCCGTTCCTCACCGCTTCCCCCTGTGACCCTGTCCCTCCCAGTCTCGCAAGTTCGTCAATCAATCGGCTCCCGTGTCACCTGCGCGTCAGATCGGCGAAGCGAGGTAAGCAGGAGCAGCTTGGGACCAGATCCGCCGCCGCATCTGAAGCGGAAGGCCATGGAGACGCCGCCGCCTTTCCAGGAGTCCGCCCACTGCGACATCTGCCGCTGCACCTTCAGCACCTTCCGCCGCCGTGTACGAATCCCATCCTCTACATCTGTCTATAACCCCTGAATCGATCTCGGTCTGCTGTAAATTTCTCCGCTCTGTTGCTACGAATCGGATCATGTATCGGCCCGGCTAATTGTAGCAGCGGAGGACTGAAGATACCATGCATGACTGACTGACTTACTTCCCCCTCTCCCCCCCGAACAGCATCATTGCCGTAGCTGCGGAAGGACGCTCTGTCACGAGCATTCTTCGTACCACATGGTAAGGAGCCGAAGATCATGTGTTCTACATATCAAACTATGCCTAGTCTAGCTCTGGCAGACTGGAAGTGCCTGTTTGACCCTGAGCTTCAACTTGTTTCAGGCTCTACCGCAGTATGGGATATATACCGACGTCAGAGTCTGCTACAATTGCTTCAACAAAAAATCCTCGAGGTATCCATCCTCTTAGCAGTTATCTTGAGGTGGAATTTGGTTTTGCAGTCACTTATGTTTTATTTAGAAGCAAGCAGCTTGGCTTGGGTATGCATGTAACTGGCATTGTCTTGTGATATTGCAGCCAAGGAGGAGCTGGTAATGCGGGATCAGCTGGGAGCATTTCTGGAGCAGCTGATTCTTTTTCAGGGCTAAGTTTGGGTAAGGAGGATGCTTCGTTGCCTATGAAGAATTCAACAGTTCAGAGTGCGGCACCCATTATTGAGTGCAAATGTGGGATGCCTTTGTGTATATGTGAAGCACCAAAACCGGAACCTGCGCCTGTAAAGGTACAGCAATCCGTTTTAATTATATCAACGCTTTGCTGAGGTTTGTATCGTCCTAATGATCCTATGCAGCAGAATATCAGCACCATTCCCTCCTCAACCACACAATCAAACCCAAAACCCAAGAAGCCTGCTAGCAGCCAACCGAAGGCTTCAGCTACTTCTAGCAGCAACTCAAGGTTGGTTGGACTTCTCACTTCCTGGTTCTTGCTGTTTTTAAGTGGAATGATTAATATTTTGGTCATATCTATTACCTCTACTGATTTTTGTGTAATATTTATTGTAGTAGCCAACTTTTTCTAGCAAAAACTAAAACCATATTTTGAAGTTTGGCCATTAGCTTACTCCCTTGTCTTTTGTACTTATGCAATGTAGAGATTGAATGTATCTGCAGTAAGCATCATTAATCAGACGTTTGAACTTTGAACTGATCATTTGATCTCCTCTTGTTCTCATTGTTGTTGTTGAAGCTCATTCTTAAATATTGGCTTGATGAGCAACGATAGCAATGATAAGGGTCTTTCTGACTATGAAGTCAGTGGGGAGGTAAGTTCTTCCGTAGAAGAAATCAAATATTCTCCTCCTTTTTTCATTATTCAACTGGCTTGGCAAAGTAGGATTTTATGTAACATAGTCTTTACTCCTTGTAGGGACTGAGAGAGGCAATTAAAAGTGGGGATGTTAAGGGTGTTAAGAAACTTCTTAGCCAGGTATAATTTCTCTTTATTGTCTCATCTTGTCAAGCTTGGTTCTTACATCCAGCATTGTCCAGGGAGTGGACTCCAACTATTGCGACAAACAAGGATTTACTTTGCTACATTTGGTATGTGCCATTTTGATATCTTCTTTGTGGTTGTGTTATATTCAGGCATCTCTGTATGATTTGCTCGACTGTTTGTGTATTGTCTGATCATACAAGATAATCGAAGTTAAATATTTGCACAGAAAGGACTACAGCACCTGATGATGCAGTAGAATAGCATACAACATATATGAGTGTTGTATTACTGAAGAAATCTGAATATCTACGAAATATCAGAAAGAACACAAACAAGGGAAACCGGTCATTATCTGTGGTTTATTTGTTTACTTATTTGCCTGGCATAGAGGCTAATCTGCATACTATTTAAGGACCCGTTTGCATGTCAGCATGACAGTTTGTGCAACAGAAGCTCTTTTGTGTTTCATGTCTTCCATGTACATTAGTACATATGAGTATGAACAAGCAAATCCACATGTAATGTCCTTTTCTCTCTGTGGTTAAATTGCAGGCTGCATTATTTAACCAGACTGAGATTGCCCTTATTCTCATGGACCATGGAGCAAATGTTCAAAGCAAAAATGGGCAAGGTTGGTTCCTTTTACTATTTGAGCCCATTTGTGTTATAATTTTGATGACATTGTTACTAAATGACTTACATCCAAGTGTTCTTATAGTCGATTAGTCAATGATCATGTTATTCTGAACATGTACTCTCTCAGCCTGTCATTCCAATATTGGTTTCTGATGATATTGTTGAATGCTCTACGCACAAAAAATTGCCATTGTAAAGGAAATTAGGAGTTAGACCTAAAGGGGAAAGTAGCTTAAGTTCCATTCTGTTGAGTTATGATCAATATTCAGTCCCTCATCCAACTCCGAAACTACAGATATTTGTTTCAGTGATGGAAGTGCTAACACCATGAATTTGTTGGACAGGGGAAACTCCTTTGGACTGTGCTCCAGCCATGCTGCAGTACAAAATGCGACAACGGATGGAAGAGCTGGCGGCTTCACAGAGACCACCTGAGTGAAGAGCGTTTGGGCATTTTACGCTAGTTCTTCCCATCCCTGTCTGTATCAAAGATGGTGTCAAGGAATAAACCATTTAAATGACAGCTGAAAGCTTCTTGCTGGTGGTGTAGTATTTTTGGGCTGTATCAAGCCTCTAGAAACGTTGGAACGTCAGTCTCAGATCACGAGTGTGAAATAATTCATTCAGCTTTATCCTACTGTGTAGATCATGTACCCATGTCTGGGGACGGTGAATTCCTTCCAAATATTTACCACGTACAATATGCTTTTGACTCAAACAGCAGCCTATCCTGGCCCCTGTTTTGAAGTTACCGGAAAAATTACCATCCAAATGTCTGTTCTGGGGTCAGGTCCTGGTGCCACATGGGCTTGGGCTGAAAATATCTGAGCCGCCGGACGCGGATAAAGTCAGCGCTCCGGCAGCCTCGTCAGTGCCGCGGCGGCATCGGATTTTTAATTCCCCGCGCCTGCGAAAATATCTGGCGTCCTCTGCCTGGCAGATCATCTGTCAATCTGTCCTGCCCTGAGACCCGGCTCTGATCTGCTTCGCTGCTCGGGCCAAGCCAAGCTAGCGAGCACAGGCTCATTCGCTGCTCGCTGCTGGGAAGGGTCATTACCGTAATGACAGTGGAATGCAGCAAGGATCATACGGTCTTTTCAGGTGTGACAGCGATCTCAAACTACTCGTAGCACTGTGGCAACAAGCATTAGCTTCCCAACTACTAGGCCAGTAAAGACAACCTCGATGGTTGAGAAGGAAAAAGATGATGGCAGTTGTAGAACTGAAACATCACATGATAACCTGCTGGTCCAGCATTATTGTTGAGAAAATATCACCACCTAATCTAGGTGTATACACTCCTATACCTTGTACTTGCACCTAGTACCATCGCTGATAGGCGTGACGTCATAGCCTCAAAAATATCCCGCGACAACCAACCATCCAGTCGGTTCGACGCCATCGCCGAATCATCCACGAGGGGGAGAACCGGAGAAGAATATCGTGATGCCATCGGAGGGGAGACAAGGAAGGAAGGAAGGCACGAGGAAGGCGTGACAGTGCAGTGCAGAGAGAGAGAGAGAGAGAGCGCGGGCGGCGCACGCCAGGTCCGAGATATTTCTCACCAAGCGTCGACCGGCGACGCGCCCCCAGCCCACGTGGAAAAGCGGCGCCACGGCGGACGGGTAAAAAGCGCGCAACCCCGCGGCTGCTTGTTCCCTCCCCAGTCGGCCGTCGGCCCGTCCCCGCTCCTCGACCGGTCCACCGCTCCGCGTTCCGCTCCGTTCCCGTCGCGGCCTGCCTGAAGAGGAGGACGCGCCGCGGCGCCGGCGACGAGCTAGGGTCCGCGAACCCTCCTCCCCCTCCTCCTCCTACCCTTCTTCTCCAGTTCGGTCTACTCGTGTGCGTTGGTGCTCGTGGGGGCGCTGGTGCGAGGCTCTGATGCGGCGCTGGCGCATTTTCAGGTGGTGGTTTTGTTCCCCGTGGGCGGCCGGAGATGATGGACGAGGGGCCGGCCGATCTGCGGGAGCTCGTGCGCCTGCCGGTAATAGTGCCCCCCACTTGGATTCGTTTCGTTGCTCTGCTCAGGCGGGGTGTTTCCAATTAATTCGGGTGATCCGTGCGAGCTACCTGTAGCTTCATGTTAGAAACCGAGTGAAATTTGGATTTATGTTGAGAGGAGTTGTGCTGAAGCTGCTGTACTAGTTGCTACGAGCCGATTGATTCGTTAGGACCTCTTTGGTGTTATCCTGTGACAGGCAATGCTTAAAATGGAACAGGGGGCATAAGATCTAGGTGGGACTAAGGGGAAGAGAGAGAATCCAAACAAGTAAGGACTTCAAATCACGGTTCCTTGAAAGAACCATAGAGCATATACCTTTTTTAGCATGCGGGATTTGACTTTTGAGGGGATACAAGGTATCTTCGTGTGATTCTAGAGGTCGGGCATAAGCATCTGGAACGATATGCTGCTCACAAAAAAATGCTTTGATACCTGTGTAAGGCTGTGTGTTTCGAAATTGCTTGGGTTATGTTTTGTGTCTACATTTATTATTGAGATTGTCTGAGGTTTTTGAGGGAACCATATTAAATTCTGAGAATCGGATGCTAAAGTTGCTAGAGTATCAAGTCTATGCCACATCTGTCAAAGCGTGATACTTGACCATTTCTTACATTAAAAGGCAGTTTCGTTGGACAATTGTATTATGCAATCTGAAATCTGAGTAATTCAGTTCAATTGCTTTAACTTGATTGATGGGATGTGCAAAATCTTTTGGTACCGGCTCTGCTGAATTTTCATTCAAGGGGCCAAGTTGACATGGACAAAAAAGGGTAATTCAATAGACAGTGGCTTTGGGTGTCATACTTTGGAATTTCAGGGAGTAGTTGACTATTCAGCTTGTTTGGGTAAATTTTTTTAGTATTGCTGTCGTCATGGAGGTGCCTATTCTATGTGCCTTCTACATATGTCCTTCTGAATATAAGCCTTGTTATATCAAAACTGCAACGCCTGAGCAGTATTCCTATAGTTCCACCATGTTGTTCTTCTGTCATATATACTCACTTCTCAGATCAGAGTTAGAATTCTGATCAGCCATTTCTTTCTTTGGACGGCCTGTGATGAAGTTCTTTCTTTCATGTCCCAGGATGTTCTGGTGGTATGCTCATCTAGGGGATGGACAGATGAAAAGCACATGCTCTATCTTCAATTATTGGAAGAAACATTTGTGAGCCAATTACATGACAGTGAACGCAGTTTGAAGGGACTGTTCAATCTCTCTCCAAGATACTGTGGACGTGTGAAGTCAGCTAAGCAAATCGTTAAATATGCCAAACCTGATCAGGTATAGGCAAAAGCCTCATTCCCTTATTCATTGACACAAAAAATGGAATGATATAGTTCTAACAAATCAAATTGCTGTGTTTCGTTTGTATCATGTGGCAGGGATTTTGTGGGATAGTTGATGCTGACAAAGTCAACACCAGCATGAAGGTTGAGCTTGTGGACTCACCTTCTTGTGGAAACCAGCAAGATGGAAAAGTCCATTCTATGGATGATAATGCATCAACCACCGAACCTGTAGAAGAAGCCATTTCCCAAGCAAGGGCAACGAACTCTGAACAATGTTCCACATGCTATGTTGGCAAGCACAGACATTCCCCTTCTAGGAGTGCAGGTAGGGGGTATATGTTGAATGTCCTTTTGCAAATGCTATGACATATGACCCTAGTTACTTCAGAAAAGGAACAATTTTTTTCCAAATATTTATTGTCTTCTATGAGATTATCGAAAAAAATAAGCAACAATTGATTTCCCAAACCTGTATTTACTTGTGCACGCCTGATTTGATTTTCTTAAAAGTATAAGCTGTGCAATACCATTGTTGAATATGTGGATTGGGAAAATGCATCATCTTTCTCAGTATCTTGTTTTCTTATCTGTCTAAGCAGCATAAGTGTACCCTGGGAATCATGTGATTTGTTCCTCTAGTGCTTCATATTTTGTTTTATTTTTTTACCTTTATCAGTTTGGCACCAGATTTTGAATACATAATATGTAAAGGTATTAAGTTCATTTACTTGAGTGACATGGCCAGATTTTTACAAGAGAACTACTCGTGCATTTACTCAGAGGGGTCGGATCAGAACTTTGATGAGGAGACCAAAGGGATTGGAGAATCAAGAAGAGGATGCAGCCAAAAGCGATTGAAATCTTACAAAGTTATGAGGGATGATCAGGTAATGCTGTAATGGAGGGAGCGGTCTTCACATTTTTAGTTGTGCTGTCATTATTCCATCCTTATTGAATGCATTCTTGATCGCATCCCATGGTTCATAGGTGGTTCTATCCGCGAAGGCAGAATGCCAAAAAGTAGGAGGCCTCATTGCAAGCAACAAACCTGAAGATAAATATAATGGCACATCGAAGGTGGATGCTAGATCACTGGATGCAGAAGCTAGATCTCCCATGTGCAAAAATGATGGATCAAAAGGATAACCTAACGTCCACGGAGTGTTCTCTGCAGCTAACAAACAAACTCACCTAGTAGTAATTGATAGAATCACCATGAGCTGTAGACCAGAGAGGAAAACTGAAGTAGGGCAAGTTTGGAACATAAACTAGCCTACCTTTCATGCTGGTTTGGCAACTCAAAATAGTTTGTTAGATATACCACTTTTGTTTGATTTAGAGATGATTTTGAAGGTTTTGTTGTGTTTCTGAGTGGCTATGGTTTAGGGTCTGTAAGCCATATTGAGTGTCATCGTATTATTTTACTGTCATATCTGTCATGGTGTGGAGACGAAATTCTGATGGTTGCTGCCGGTTCATATGGTTATTGTAGGATCTCAACTTCGTACACAATGAAAACAGAAAAAAAAAACCATTGTAATTTTTCTACAAATTCAAAGATATATTCAGATAAAATAATGGTCACAGGTATGCCTTAAAGACAGTGCTGATATTCTAAAACCTAAACAATTAAATTAGACCCAAGGTAGCATTCAATCTTGTACCAGCATAGTGAAAAGTGAAATTTTGAAACATGGTGTCAGACTTCTGCTTATTTGTGCAAAGGCAATGGAAATTTCATGCAGATAAATTTAGCATTAGGTAGTATTGATAACAAAACTGAACAAATCAAGGGGATAACTAACCAGAAATTATTCAGCGTTGTCAGTGATTTCACGGAACATGCACGATGACATTCTATTTGGTTTTCTGTTCTAAAAGAACATGTCAAAATATTCACCTTTGACATGAGTTCTCACAGAAAGCAGCCCTTCATGATCATCTTTTAACCATCCATAATTCTTCAGAAAAGAAAATACAAAAGATATTTCAGTGGCAAAGGTGAATTATCAGCTCTCAATTTGATCTGGCATATGACCTTTATTGTTCTTGGCTCTTACAAATTGTCCAAATCTCCAAGCTATGAGTTAGGATAAGAACTGCAAAAGGTATCATAAAAAATGGACGTGTGCTTATGAAAACAGAGGTAATATTAGCAAAGACGGAGTAAATCATTCTAGCCAAATCAAGAACACATCAGGTACCTCCCTCCAATGCTATAAGTCCAATAGAGTTTACTCAATGTTTTTAAAATTGGAGAGATTATGGTACATGTTGCCTTGGTTTGGTTATAATACGAAGAAGCTAATCTTTTAGGGTAAAGTATAACATAACCTCAATTCTGAAAAGTAGAATAACAAGCCACTCAAATGCAAATTCTTCCCATGGTAGCACATTCAGAGGGGAACAGAAGATAACAGGCAACTTGCACAGTGAGTGAATTTGAGTGGGTACAATATAACATAAGCCAAATTCTAAAAAGTAGAATAACAACCCACTCAAATCCAAATTCTTCTCATGGTACACAATCAGAGGAAAACAGAAGATTACAGGCAACTTGCACAGTGAGTGAATTATACACATCACTCCGACAGTTAGAAACAACTTGCATGTTATGGTAGGTTGGCAAACCAGCACCCTGGATCTGGACCACTATACTGCTGCTCTACATTCAGTCACCGTTAGACCTGCAGGAACAGACAACCGATCTATTATGAAGCTGATCCAATGAACTGTATAAAACATTGTTCAAAGCAAACTTTTAAGAGCAAGAAGCACATAGAAAGTGGGAATACGACAAAATCTTCTGAGATGGTCCACCTATTTATCTTTAGCAAATCATATGGGCCTATTGGGACTGATTTAGATGCGGAAATATCATTTAACCACATCATCAAGTGACATGTTAGGCTCTAGCAATGGTTATTGTGATAGGCAGTAACTCTACAAAAACCAAGTACAACCCACCCATGTGTGTCTTTTATGGATATATACATGACTATGAACATATGCGTAAAGTACTATGAATGCATATGTATGCACAAGGCAGGGCTTTACCGTGTGACCCAGCTTCTTGTTCTTCAAAGGAAAAAAAGACTCTTCTAAAGCCATGTAATGGTGTAACCAACAAGTGTTCTTTTTTTTTTTAATGACTACCGCACAAGCTCACTGACCCTGAGCCGAGCACTTAGCTTGCCACTAGAGTCATTTAGGTACAGTATACACCCTTAATACGTGACTCGAAAAAAAAAGAAAGTGATTACAAAGCAAATATGTATCAACCAGGAACTAAATGGTGAACAAAGAAACATTTGCACTAGTGTTGAATTTGTAAAAGTGCCTACTTGTCCTTTCCACTACTTCAGCAACATCCAATTCAGTCTTTTGGCTATGCAATTCCATTCGTCACCTTCCCCAAGCATTTGGAGGCATGGTCGTCGATGAGGCCTGGGACTTGTTTTTCGAAACGGTGCACAAACTTTTCCACAAAAATCTTTTCACCCAGCGAGGCGGTAAAATAGTAGTCCAGGTCATTCTTCAAGAGTTCCTTCGCCTTGAGAACTTTAAGCAAGCTATGCCGGGGCAACAATCGCCGCTCAACACTATACATGAGCAGTGCTGGCCTTCGCACAATATATGGTAGCTCCAGACCGACATCCCTCACCAAGAAATCCATATTTCCCTGAAGCTTTTTCTCAGACATACCCAGAACGCGAGGTTGCTTCCTCACCATCGCCAGCACATCATCCTTCGAGAACCCAACGCTGAGTAACAGCTGTATTCACCTAGAGACAACCTCCTTGCCAGTAAGAGCAACTATAGCAAGCGCCTGGCGGAACGTCCTCGCGCCACAATCTATGCCCAACTCCTCCACTCGCTGGACAGTCTCCTTGAAAACCTCCAGGTTCATAGTGAACAGCCGAGTGGAGAACAGAGTGGTACAAGCAACCTTAGAAATGTCCAGGCCACATTGCCGGAGGAACGCCACGTTGGGCCTGGCAGTCTTGTCGAGATCCATCGTGAGAAGGCCGGAGCTCCACCTAAGGACATGCAGGAGCCTGTCGAAGGATCCGAACTGGGCCAGCCAGAACTCGACATTGCCGCGGAGGAACTTGGAACGGAAGGAGTTGGGGGCGAGGGGGACGAGGCGCGCGATCTCGTCCTGCGACAGGCCGAGGCCGCGCAGCTCGGCAACGCGCGGAGCCAGGGTCCGCTCCACGTTGGAGCAGAGGAAACTTGGGTCGATGACGACGGCCCTTCCGACGTCGGCGGCGGGGACGCCGAGGGTACTCTCGAGGTAGGTGAGTACGGCTTCGGGCTTGGCGCGGGACCGGAGGTGGGAGAGCCTCGCGGCGGCCTTGAGCGCCTGCGCCTGGGTGAGGCCGCAGCGGGAAACGAGGTAGTCCTTCACGGAGAAGGAGTCGGAAGAGGACGCGGCGGAAGAGGGGAGGAGGCGGTGGGGAAAGACGAGGGGAGTGGCGTACGGGGATGCAGGAAGGCGGGATCGGGAGCGAACGATGCGGGAGAGGGCCGCTTGCAGGTGGGAGACGACCACCATGGCGTTCCGGCGGTGGTGGACTGGTGGCGGCGGCGGAACGGTAGTCGGCGGGTGAAGTCGTGAAGATGGTTTAGGACCCGTTTGGACTTTGGGATAGGTTTTTCCAAACGGAATTTCAAAGAATGGAGCTGCCTATTCTAGATAAACAATTTGATTTTCTTCACGAAACATAACCGCGAGCCAAAATTTTGCTTTTCTTGATGGTAATGATTTCTTTACAGCAGGCCGCATTACCTACGCCTCTATCGTGCCCCTTTCCTCTTCCTCGGTAGATCTGCCGCCGCCGTCCCATGGGCCAGTGCCCCTCCGCGTCCATGCTGCTGCGAGCCCCTGCCCCACTCCCGTCCCCTTCGCCGGCCCTCGCCGCGCCGCAGCTGCAGCTTCTCGCCTCCATCGCCGAGGCCGCTGGTGGGGAGGACCACACCGCCGACCTCCTCGAGGAGCTCCTCGCCCTCGTCTTCGGCCTACTCGAATCCGGCGACCGCAAGCGCTGCTCCCTCGTCAGCCGCCGCTGGCATGCCGTCGAGGCCGCCTCCCGCCTCCACCTCGCGCTCGACGCTCGGACATTGCTCCCTTGACGCTTCCTTGATGACGAAGCGCTGCCCCGTCTCCTCACGCGCTCTCGGCCGTCTCCAAGCTCGCACTCAAGTGCGATCGCCGCGCCGAGAGCATCAGCGACCCGGCCCTCGCGCTCGTCGCTGACCGCCTAAGTCCGGATTTGCCCCGCCTTAAACTCCGCTCCCTGCGCGCGGTAACCGACGACGGGGTCGCCGCGCTCGCCGCCGCCGCCGCCAGCCTTCACAAGCTCGCCGTCGGCTCCCGTTACTTCGGGGCCAAGGGAATTGAGGTTGTGTCTGGTTATTTAGGCAATTTATAGGTAGGAATTAGACAATAATATTATTATAGTTATGCAATAATATGGTTCCCAATAAGCATGTTTCCCATATGTAACAACAAAAATATCAGCACTAGGTAAGCATTTTAGGCGATAGAAATTAGGCAATAATATTATTATAGATGGGCAATAATATGATTCCAATAAGCATTTTTCCCAATTTATTGTTTGTGTCTGTTTTTTTTGAAAAAAGTTTGTGTTTGATTTTGCTGGTTAGTTTTACAAATAAGCATGAACAGGAAACTAGGGTGGAATTTTGCTCATGTTACTAGGCTCTTTGATGTACTAGAGTGACCTTTCAAAATATGGCCGTACTTTAGCCAGGTCCTTCTTTGTTGATACCAAAGCCAATAGTTGTATAAAAAGAGTGGAAATTAGGGCCGGATAACGAGCCAGCTGGCTCGGTCCGGCTCGTTAAGATAATGAGTTGGCTTGGCTCGGCTCGGTTCGTTATCCTAACGAACATAAAAGCTTGCAGGGGCTCGTTAAGATAATGAGTTGGCTTGGCTCGGCTCGGTTCGTTATCCTAACGAACATAAAAGCCTACAGGGATAACGAACATAAAAGCCTGCAGGGCTCGGCTCGGATCAGCTCGTGAACTGGCTCGGGCAGCTTGCGAGCCAAACACTGACATACTCTTCTAGGTGATATACATCAATAAAGATCAAATAAAAAATAATAGAATAATATATGGCTCCATTTCCATATTTTCAGGACCATATACAATTCCATAAGTGATACCATCAACTATACATCTTCCATCAATAACATATGTCCATAAACTAGCCTATCATAAGCTAAAAGGTTACGAAATACTGAATCTTGATCTCTCGTATACCTAAATTGATGGGTCCATTCAGTGGATATTGAACAAGTACAAAAGCATAAAGGAAATACCGAGTGTTGGCTTCTAGACAGCGTGTAACGTAGATGGAAATCATATTGTATGCATAGCTCGTTTGGCTCGTGAGCGGCGCGCGAGCTGGTTTGAACTCGCTCGTTATACTAACAAGCGCAACCTTGTGCTCAGCTTGTTAGGAATTGGACCAAGCTAAACCAAACCGGCTGCGAGTCGCCGAGCGAGCTAACGAGTCACGAGCAATTTTTGCTGCCCTAATGGAAATATACCTTTGCATGTAGGTATCTTGACGCAACCGAATCGAGCTACTAGCATCGGCTCCGTCCTCTTTCTTCTACCGAAGATATTCTATATTTCTATAGCAGTTCGGACGTCGTGGCCTCTCCCAACACACGCTGGCTTCGAAGCATCTAGCAGCTTGGCTCTTTACTTCCAAAGCACAGTAGCTAAAGTAGATCAGACGTTAAGCCGCTCTCCATAGCATTGGCCGATAGGATAGAGAGAGAGAATAATACGAGAGAAGTAGTCACTATTTATCAAGCAGTAACATGGTTTAAGATTCATGTGATAAAAATTCCTGCCAGATTCCATCCTCACGCATCAAAAGAAAAAAAAGAAAAAGCTAAAAATGGGCCGCAATCGGGCCAAATCTCGTGATGACGCAGCAGGCCGAAACAAAATCGGCCACCCGCACTGCGCAGCGCCGAACGCGTGCCTGCTCCTTCCCCCTCGTCTTCGTCTCTGTTTCTTCCCCCGTTCCCTTCTCTCTCCTCTCTTGGTCTTCCTTTCCCGGCGGCGAACGACTGGGCGAACGGCGGCGCAATTCGGTCTTCGACGGGCCCTTTGCCGGCGACGAGCACCCACCAGGTATGCCCTCCCCCTCTCTTCCCTTCCTGCTGTGCGAATCGGAGCGTCCCAGACCTTAAAAGTAAGCTATTTGTACTCGGATCTGAATCTGACCCAGTTACGATGTGTATATATTACCCTAAGCAACCATGTCCTACGCTGGGTCCGCTCCCGGAGAGAGGCCTAGGACTCGCCCTCATGGCCTCACCCAGCAGAAGAGGCAGGAAATAAAGGAAGCCTTTGATCTGTTTGATACTGATAACTCTGGTATTGACAATTTCCTCTGGGGTTTCCCGTTCCACTGTTTTCCTCATTTTGGAACTGATATCTTACTCAAACATTTGTATGTCACAGGAACCATCGATGCCAAGGAGCTCAATGTTGCCATGAGGTAAGGCTTCCAATGTCTTTTTCTTCTTCTTTTTTTTGGAGAAAGGTAAGGCTTCCAATTTCATTTTAATGGACGAGGTGCAACTGTGACTGAAATTATTTCTTTCGTTTACAGAGCCTTGGGATTCGAGATGACTGGAGAGGTATTGTTCCTCCCGTTAGCGAATCCTTTGTTTTACACCATCTAGAAAGTGCACTGCAGTTGTTTCTTGCCCCCTCTACAGTCCCAGAAATGCCGATTAGCCATATGGCAAATGCCATAGCTCTTCCATTCATGTTGGTCGAGTTGATATTGCAATCTCACGTAATTAGTCTTTGAATGAGCACAAAGTTGTGCAGTGAGGCACAGTTCCTGTTGATATTGCTGCACTGAGCATTTCCTTTAAACCCTATCTTTTATTTCACCTTAGAATTAGCTTGTTGATGAAATCGAAGCCTACTGGCCATGATATGTTGCCCATCATGAAATCAGAGCCACAGTGCCTCATATTTTTAGTTCTGTGTAGCATGGCTCTGCATTCTTCTATTGAGGAAATCCCTTGAAGTAACACTTCCACTCGTTTCTTCTGGATACTGCAGCAAATCGACCAAATGATTGCCGATGTTGACAAAGATGGCAGTGGTGCGATCGACTATGAGGAGTTTGAGCACATGATGACTGCCAAAATCGGAGAAAGGGATAGCAAAGAGGAGCTTACGAAAGCATTCCGCATTATTGACCAAGATAGAAATGTAAAGCACCATTGCTCTTTCCTTCCTGCAACCCATGATTTTTGTATGATTGTACTGGACTAACATTTT
The DNA here is from genome assembly GCF_002211085.1 of Panicum hallii. NCBI lineage: Eukaryota > Viridiplantae > Streptophyta > Magnoliopsida > Poales > Poaceae > Panicum > Panicum hallii. The sequence continues at coordinate 54,543,335 of NC_038043.1, forward strand.
GCCTGATCTAGTAGATTTCAATGTTTTCAAGTATGTCAGCTTCATATATTAGATAATGAGCGAGTAGATTTCTTCTCTAGTCGACAATCCCTCAAGTGGTTTTGACAACTTAAAAATGATAACTAATTATTGCTTCTTATACATTTTCGCATGCTCTCTTCCCTAGCGTCGTGGGTGCAAAATTTTAGTAACATATTCTCTCTTGTTTAATGGAATTGACTGAGATTAGGAAACACAAAATACTTAGGTACAACTGTTCCAAATTCTAACATGGTATTCCCCTCGGAGAGTGCTACTGTAACTCTTCAAGTATGTTATGTTATCCTTGCAGGGAAAGATTTCAAACATTGATATTCAGCGGATTGCCAAAGAGCTGGGTGTAAATCTCACCCTTGAAGAGATCCAGGACATGGTGCAAGAGGCGGATAGAAATGGTTAGCTTTGTTCTGACATCCTTCAGAGTGTGTGTGTGTGTGTTTGTGTGTGTGCAAAACTAGAAAGACCCTCGTACAATTTTTTTCCCCAACTGAAGAAACCGTGTGATTTGTAACTTGGTTTCTGGTTCGTCACAGGTGACGGTGAGATTGACTTTGACGAGTTCACCAGGATGATGAGGAGGACCAGCTACGGCGTTCGTCGCAGGTGATGGCGAGACTGACTTGGACGAGTTCACCAGGATGACAATGAGGACCAGTAAACTTTATTTCTGTGCGGGTGCTCGATGTTGTGCAGTTGTTCTATAGCTACCGTTTGTGCTGTTAACGTGTTCGCTGCTGTAGTCACTCTGAAGTTGTGCTTCACAGTGGCATATGATGTTCTTAGCTGTTCTAAAGACTCGTATAAGAATAAATATTGATGTCCCATCATCAGTTTGTGAATTGTGAGCGGTGCCCGTTACGGGCGGTAGTGTCTGCTGATCTGCTGGTTGGGTTGGCTGGCTCTAAAGTTGGGCCGGTAGTGTCTGCTGGTTGGCTGGGCCGGTAGCTACGGTCTGGCCACCAACTCCCAACTAACCTGTGCAGACGAAGAGAATCAAGCGTGGAGGATTAGCCTATTTCATCAGGAATTGCCGCATTGGCACTTGGCAGGCAGGGTTCCAAAGACGCAACGGTCACTGGCTTGCTGCCGTTGAGCGGTGAACCGAGCCTGCAGCCTGGACATTCTCTCCGCAAAGTCGGCATGCGTGGATCGCAGCCGCGGCCACCTACTGCCGAGCCCTTCCTCGCAAGTGGACGACACGTCCGTTGGCCACGAGATCTGCTGCCAGAGCCGGAACTCGGAAGGAAGGAAGGAAGCCCACGACGGCGAGGAGGAGACAGACTCGAGCGGCCAACAACGCCACAGTCTCCATTCCGCTTCTTTTTCCTGCCGTGTCAGCGTAGAAAGCTGAGCCCCCGCTTCCAGAGTGTGAAAAGGGCCCTGTCGTTCTGCACAGTGCACAGTGGGAGGGAGGGGGACCCCTGCGCGGCAACGGCTCCGGCCGCGGGGCTCGGAGCACGCGGACCGCGCGGCGGCCACCCATCCGTATCTCGGTATCTGCTCGCCGTTCGTCCGCGCGCGCGGCTCCGGGCTCCTCCTCCTAGTTCCGTCTCCGTCCACGTCCCCCCCGCGTCGCTGTTGCCACGCAATTATTTCGCTCGTCCCGTTGCGCCATCCATCATCAAGCATCAACCCGTCGGGCGGCCGTGCCCTGCAGCTTTCTTCTGGCCGGCTGGCTACTGGCGGCTAATGACGCTGTCCGCGTAGTCAGTGTCAGTCACACTAGCAGTCTAGCACGCACAAAAAAAAAGAAAGCATGCGCTGCTGCCGGCTGATGATCTGCCTAGTAGAACATGCTGTAAGAATTTTACCGCGAGAAAGAAATCAAACAAAGCATTTTACTTGTACCAGTATGCGAGGCGTCCGGCCATAACTCGACACTCCCTCTATGCGCGGTGGCTTTGGTGACGCATTCACTGCGGGCTCCGAATGCATCAGACACCTCCCATGCCCGTGCCCGGGACCGGGAGGGATGCCTGCCCTATCCACCAGGCCAACGGCGCTCTGGAAGTAGTTTGCCATGCACGCGCCGACGCAGTTAAAGCAGCAGCATCAAGTTACTACGGACGCGTACCCGGAGCACGGAACGGAGGGGAGGGGACGCGCTCGCGTACAAGTGCCACCACGGAAAGTCCACGCCCCAGGACGTTGCGCTCGGCTCGGGCCCCGGCGACCCGCGCGCGCCGTCCGCTTCCCGATCTTAGCGGGAACCGACGGCGGGATCGGCCGCCGACTCGCCGCGGAGGGCGACCCAGCGGGCCCGCCGTGCTCGCGGCTGGAATCTTGTGCTTTGCTTCGTCCACTCCGCAAATCACCCGGCTTTGGGGGAGGGCACGGGAATTGATTAGTGGAGGAGGGGTTGTTCCGGCCGGGAATCAAATCAAATCTAGCCGATCGCTAACCTGGAGGAAGGTTTCCGTTTCGCACCTCGTGCTTTGCGGGTTTTTCTGATGTCACCAAATCTAGCGGAATTTTCTTAGAAATTTACAAGGAACAAAATGTGTATTTTGATTAATTGTGTAATTTCAGTAGAGCTAGAGGCTGCTTCCGCAAAAGGAGTCCCATCCACTTCTCGCACTAATCCCATGTGTCCAACCGACCAGTGGAGTCGCGAGCCAGACAAACCCAGCAGCACATACACACACGTACACCCCCGCGCCTCTCAGAATAAACAGCAAAAAAGGCAAGCCAAGAAGAATCAATCGCGAGCACGAAGAGCGGAGATCCAAATCGCCGCAAAAGGAGCCTCCCACTCGCTTCGCCCGCAAGGAAATTCCTCCGCGCGATCGGGTAAGTCTCCGCCCTCCCCTTCCGCTGCAATCCGCGGTTCATTTGGCTTCCATTTTCCGGGCTTGCTGTTGGCGGGTGTGATGGTTCTGAGTTCATGGTTCTTCTTCCTCTTGTCTGGATGAACTGCTACGAATCGCTCTCTGCTCCCTTTCGCGTTTCGTTTTGGTTCAGGGAGCCTTACTCTCTTAGGCGCCATAATTGCAGGGAGTCTCTCTGTTCTTGGATTGGAACAGGAGTAGGAATCAAGCATAGCCACTGAAAAAGATACTTTTTCTTTTTCATTTTGCTGATGGTTCAGTCCATGGATTGGGAGTTGGGACAGACAGCTCGGTTGCATAGGCCGTAGGCGCCATGAAATTGAAATCATCTATGGACAGAGGAAAGCTTTTCGCTTTTCCTAATGTTTTCGTGGAAGAAAGGGATGACAAGTTCTCTGCCGTCCTCGCAATTAATTTTTTTTAACGAATCTCACAATTAACTCTTTTGATTAATCAGTTCAATAACCTACATGCAGCATGTTTCATCTTGTTTGGTAGAGATTTTGTGGTCCCACCGTAATATTGTACTTTACCTACATACACGTGTATGAACTTTATCTTAAAACTTGCAAGCCGCAAACTTACAATATACTTGGACCTGTACGGATGAGAAAATTTAAATGGATGTCAAACATCCAAATTCAGTACAGATAGAGTTTAACACGGTTTGAGCTATTTATTTAGGGACTTTCGCACATTATTGTTAGCAAATAATGAAGTTGTTGGCTCACCTGGCCCGGCACTGCATTTTTGTTTTGCTTTTAGCCTTTTTGGTGCTAGGAAAACGGGTAGGTTTTGTCTGGATGTCTGCTTTTGTTCGTTAGAAAAAAGTTGAATTAGGTAATGCAAAGATACAAGTTCGGTGCAGTAGCGGCTGAATCATTGCAGACACAAAGTTGGTTCGATGTCAGCTGGACAATGATTAGTGAATATTTAAGACTGGACCCAGTGAAGTTTTCTTGTACTGGCTGATGACATTGATATAACTGACTCTATGAAATAAAAACCTGGCAAATGGTGACAGCTTCCTGAATATTTTAATTTTAATCCACTCAAAAGTCTGTAATGAAAATGCTACTTCTCGTGAAGTCATGATAATACCATGACACTTTGCAAACTTTTAGTGCTTATCTATGTGCTACAATCATGTTTTCTCCACCTTATTAACATTTTCTTTGCAAAATAATGTGTAGGAGCAAACCAGTTGGAGCTAGAGAAAAGGCTAAGGAATGGAATCGACTTATGCCACCGAAGAGAGTAACTCAAAGGACTATTCTGCAAATGCATCTTCATCTCCAATAGGAAGTCTAGAAACTTCAGTCGATTTACCAACTTCTGCAGCCAAGGAAGTTCCTGGCGATAGTGCTCACGAGGGGCCAAGGGGACATGAGGTGAAGTCAGCATAAGAAGCAATTGAGAACTCTAATCCACATACAATCTCATTGCTGATAGTTCGGATTCATCCTTACAGGTCCCAGAAATGCGGCTTCCTGATCTAACAGAAGACCATGTGGAATCAAATGCGCCTTCAGATACAGGTCCTGAAATACTTACTAATTCAGGACGAACTGAGGCATTCATAAGCTCAACAAATGATAAGGCACATCCTCCTCCTCCAGCAGATGCAATTGAAGTGAACAGTATGCCTGTAAATGTCCCAAACGGCACTGGAGCTATGCTAAGAGCTGAAATGCAACCCAAAGAAGATAAGACACATTATCAGACTGATATGGCTAGAAAGCTGAAAAGGAAAGAAGATTCAGAAACAGCACCTGAAAGTCCATACAGAGGCCTTGTTGACACTGCTGCGCCTTTTGAGTCTGTTAGGGAAGCTGTCACCAAGTTTGGAGGAATTGTTGATTGGAAAGCTCATAAAGCTCAGATGATCGAGGTAGTTCTTGATAAATTAACACTACATATAAATCAAAGAACTATAGTTATGGAACTGAAATTGTGTTTTACATAGTCAATTTTTTGTCAGACAGTAGATCACTTAAAAAGTTTTTTTTTCCTTTGCATGCAGAGACGCAAGCTCATACAACTTGAACTTGAAAAGATTCGAACAGAAATTCCACTTTGCAAGGAGGAACTAGAAGCCGCTGAGATGGCTAAATCTCAAGTTGTTGATGAGCTAGAGCACACCAAGAGACTCATTGAGGAGCTGAAGCATCACCTGGAGAAAGTACAGGTTGAAGAAGCTCAGGCAAAGCAAGATTCTGAGCTTGCACAACTCAGGGCACAAGAAATTGAGCATGGAATAGCTGATGAAACTAGTGCGATAGCCAAGACGCAAATGGAAGTCGCTAAAGAAAGACATGAAAAGGCTGTTGCTGAACTTAAGTCAGTAAAAGAGGAGTTGAGGTCAGTACATGAACAATATGCTACCCTAATCGATGAAAGAGACACTGCAATAAAAAGAGCAGAAGAGGTTATATCTGCAGGAAAGGAGATTGAGAAGCGAGTGGAGGAACTGACTTTAGAATTGATTGCATCTAAAGGATCTCTTGAGTTGGCCCATGCTGCACATCATGAGGCAGAGGAACGCAGGATCGGTGCTGCATTGGTGAAAGAGCAGGATTGCCTTGCTTGGGAGAGAGGGTTGCGTCAGGCACAAGAGGAGCTGCAACAACTAGAGAGTAAGCTCGCGTCCAATAATGATATGCGGCTCAATATAGATGCAAATTTGGGCAAGTTGCTTAGCCTCAACAAAGAGCTGTCTGCCTATATGGAGAACAAACTGATCGAAGAAGCTGAAGGAGCTTCCAAGGAGCATGAGGCTGAAGGTGCTAAGCAAATTAGCAATTCGATTAAGGAAGCTCTAGCATCAAAACAGAAAGAGCTTCAGGAGGTCAAAGCGAACATTGAGAAGGCAAAGGCTGAGGCCAATGTGTTAAGATTTGCTGCCATAACACTCAGATCAGAACTAGACAGTGAGAAAGCTTCACTTGTCTCGTTACAACAGGGGGAGGCTATGGCATCCGTTGCAGTTTCTTCACTAGAAGATGAACTCAACCGGACGAAACGAGAGATAGAATCTGTTAGGTCCAAGGAAGCTGAGGCCCAAGAAAAGATGGTGGAGCTTCCCATGGTTTTACAGCAAGCGACTCAGGAGGCCGAGGATGCCAAGGTAGCAGCTCAGTCAGCTCAAGAGGAGCTGACGAAGGCCAAGGAGGACTTCAAGCAAACCAAGGCTGCGGCAGCTACAGCAGAGACCAGGCTATCTGCTGTTGTAAAAGAAGCAGAAGCATCCGTAGCATCGGAGAGGCTAGCGCTCGCGGCTGTTCAAGCGTTGCAAGAAAGCAAAGAGGCGAGAGACGTTAAGGATTCCCCGAGACAAGTGACGCTTCCTTTAAGCGAATACTATGAACTCAGCAAGAGAGCACATGAAGCTGAAGAACAGGCCAATGAGAGTGTGGCAGAAGCATTGGCACAGGTGGTGTCGGCAAAGGAATCGGAATCAAGGAGCCTTGAGAGACTAAAGGAAGCATCCGAGGAAATGGATGAGAAGAAGGAAGCTCTTGAAATCGCATTGGAGCGAGCTGGGAGGGCGAACAAAGGGAAACTAGCTGCCGAGCAGGAACTGAGGAAATGGAGAGCTGACCATGAGCAGCGCCGCAGAGCTCTGGAAGCCGCGAAACGCGCAGTGAATCCTTTGAATGGTCCATCTAGGGTATTTGTTGAACAGAAGGATCCGTACCACAGCGAGCAGGAGTCCAAGCTACAGATGTCAGGAAGTAGCTACGAGAGCCTTGCTCCAAATCAAAAGTTGCAGAGGAAGAAATCGGTTTTCCCTATGATGGGTTCGGTTCTATCCAGAAAGACCCGGGCACAGACGTGAGATAACAAGATCCTACCTAGACTCCTAGGACTTTGGAAATTACATTGCTGTACATTGTTGTAATAAGTTGGTTTTTTTTTCTGGTCCTGTTTCGAAAGAGCATTTTTTTTCTTACAACTTGGTGTAGTCCGGTGGAAGGTGTAATTTGTTGGTATAAACACCGGACGGCGTATTGGAATATGTCTATACCATCTTTTTTCGGTAACTCAGTAGGTATCCATGAATTTTGTGAGGGAATTGTTCGTGTCATGCAGTCCAGTGGAGGTGTAGCTCTATTCTGTAATGTTTCCCTGAAACTTGGAACTCTTTGGAGTGAGCTGGTTACAGATCTTTCTGATTGTTGATACTCCTGCAACTGTGCTAGCATTCTTCTGCCCTGCTTTTACTTTTTTTGGTCCTCTCTCCTTTTCCTGGTCAGTCAACGAGTTGGAATCTCCATCATGCTAGTCCTACTAGGTAATCTGCTACCATCCCACTTGAAGTAATCTGTCCCTCGATCAGGACCATCTTTCTAAGATCCTATTCTTCTGTCTTTTTCAGTTCTTCCTTTGCATAAGGGCCCACGCAGAGAACATCTATCCATTCGTTGCCAAAAAGAAAAAAAAAGCATCGATCATGACCCAGGTGTGCTGAGAAGAACCTCGCGAAGCCAAGCGAGAATATATTCTTCCTAGTATAGGATGGAATTTCTGCCAATATATTCTTCAGAAGGGCGCACCTAAGATATTGCGAACAGAACAGGACGGGCACTACACCAGGACGAAGAATACAATTGTTCACGGAGTCAGCAGTCTTTGGCATAGGCTGCATGTGCAGCTGAATATGAAGTGTTTTTCATGGTGGCTCCGATTGCATCACTCCAACCCAAGATCAGGTGCAATTTACAAAGGCATGGTTTCACCCTCCATGAACTACACAAGCTCACTGAGATGTCCGCGCAAATGATCAGTTGTCCTGATCATAACACTGAACCGTCCAAGCTTGGGGATTGAATCGAACCCAATACTAGTTAGCGGAGCAATTTACATTTCAGATCTCCACAACAGACCTGAGAAAAGGTGATGCCCTTTGCCCCTTCTCACTCAGCTCTTCAGGAAAAAAAGAGAAAAATACAGAATCAAATAACGTGAGGCACACGTGCTTGCACGCAAGAGATCCGATGCTGCAGGCCCTTTCTCACTCAGCCGCCTGCATGCTCCGCACCAAGAACGAGACAGCAACGCTAGCGTAGTAGCGTAGCAGCCCCGCTGCAGATAAAAGCGAATAAATCCAGACAGAAGAGCCTGTTGCCGGCACCACTATAAAAGGAGGCATCGATGGATCAACCTGCACTCCTGCCAGAGCCCGGAGCAGCAATCGACGAGGGGGCTAGCTAGAGCTCTTCAGGTTGCAAAAAATAAAGCAGCAGCCATGGCGATCCGGGGCGTCGCCTCCTCCCGCGAGGACATGACGCTGGAGGAGTTCAAGGAGTGGCTCAAGCAGTTCGACGCGGACGGCGACGGCCGGATCAGCCGGAACGAGCTCCGGGAGGCCCTCCGCCGCCGCGGCGGGTGGTTCACCACCTGGCGGAGCGGCCGCGCCCTTCGCCAGGCAGACAAGAACAACAGCGGCTTCCTGGACGACTCCGAGATCGAGAACCTCGTGGCCTTCGCCCAGAAAGATCTCGGCATGAAGGTATCCACCTGGTAGGAACAACGAAGCAGCGCGGAGCGGCAGACAGCGCTGCATCATCCTGCATCGATCTGTGACAGAATCTGGCTACTATGAACTGATGATGAGCCAGCAGCCCAGCACCCAACAAGTGTCTCTGCTATGAACTGATGAGATGCTATCTTTGTTTTCTCCCCTTAATTTGTGTGGTGGATTCTACCAGTTTGATATGCCGATTACATCTCCTGAAATTAAATAATGGTATGTGTAAACACCAGAGGATGGGTGTCAGTTTGTGTGTGTTAACCAGCATGCATGATGCACAGTTGTGGGTGCTTGTGTGCGGCAATATCCAGGGGTTTGATGCTTGTAGACTTGGAGTAGTGCATAATATATACAAATTGGGCACTAGGTCCTCTCAGGCCTCCCCCGGGCGACTTGAAAAACGAATGGTCATTCAGTCGACGGAAGTCTTCTTCACCGTCTACTGGTTAGCAGGAGTTCGTTCTTTGGGAGATTCACCGCTGGTCATGCGCAGTGGAGGAAAGACAGTAGGCCGGCTATAAGTTAAACATGGAAATCGATATACTCGTTGGCTTTCTAGCTATATACACATATATATGTTGTCTACTACATGGTGACACACATCATGCATATATATATCTTGAGCTTCCTTTTCTATGTTAATAAAAATACTCTCTCCATTCCAACATGTAAGGTGTTTAAGTTGGAAAGTTGGCTGCAGAATATGGTCCTTCCAATAAGAAAACCCAGTATAGATGTTAACCTAAGCACTTTCATTGATATGCCGATTACTCTCTCCATTCATGGGTATTCATTTGAATACCCAGTATTTTTGCTAATCAATGGTATTCGAAGTTATAATTAACTATAAATGTAAAAAAAAATAGGTGTATAATGGTAGGTATTGTCAATTTTGAATACCCATTGTTCAAGTGCTGGGCCCGCCTCTGCCTGGGTCAGGTGGCCACTCTATGTTCAACTCTTCTGTTGTGCTGTAATGAACTAATGATAGTATATTTGACAAATAAAGACAGCACTACTACAACTCTTATGCTGGCAATTTTGAAGGATATGTATACCTACTGGTTGGGATGTTATGGATTGCTAAATATAGGTAGAATATGTACATGGAGGACATAAATAAGGCGTGTCAACAAGCATGGGAGGTGGACAAAAGAAAAATTCACACACTAGTAACACCAAAAACAGTAAAAACGAAGATATACGTTTGAATCCTTTAAACTTCAAAGGCATGCATATATAATGAAAGTGCTTTGGTGAAAACCCAGTTTTTTCGCCCTGTCATATGCAATCAGGTTCTTACAGAGATGTGGGATGAGATGCTTAAGTTTCCATGCACCCAATACTTAACATGTGTTAACAAGGTGGTTTTTGTGGCAATTTAAGCACCTCTTTTCCCTTTGGTTGGATTTGTAACATAATAGAAAATATGCTCCATCCAGACAATTTTGTACCACTTACGGAAATTCTATTCTTTATAAGGACCCACAGAAAGGCCATCCTTCAGTAGTTGCAATGCATATCAAGTGTGTAGAGCTCAAGAAATTCCTGAAGCAATACGTTATTGTCCAGAGAAAATCTTGAAGACTGGTGAATGCTTTTCGTGAAGTTGATTTTTTTTCTTAACAATATCTATCTACTACTTTGTATGCAGACTTGCAGATATTCATATCTGCTGCAAATAGTTCATCCCTGACATATCTGGTAGATCTAAGATTCTTACTATTAAATCGAACAGCATGCTTGTGATGTGTAAATATGTGTTACATCAAAGGTATAGATGCGATCAAAGTGCTCCAAATAAAGTTGTCCACAGTGAAAATTACTGATGAAGGGCAAAGATTGGATGGAATAATTGCATATCTCCACATTATTGAAACAGAGGTACCATCCTAACCTGACCAGGCTGACCTAGCCCATCTAACCTGCTTTATCTTGAACTTGGCATACAAAGTGTACCTTACACATGTGTACCAAACAAGCTTGCAAAAATCCTTTCAAAAAAAAACTAGCTTGCCAAAATTTCACCAGAAGTTCATTTTCTCTATACAAAATATGAGAAATTTTATGGTGGTTGAAAAAATAGGAGCCGTCCATTGAGCGACATCGAACGGTTAAAACAAAATATAAATATAAGAAATTATGGCTATGCACCTTGACAAGTACTGTATTGCAATTTGCAAACCACCGAGCGTAAAGCACATCAAGCCTTGAGCCTGCAGATAGAAGCGAATAAAGAAACCCGCACGGGTGAGCACCAGTATAAAACGTGCTGCAACCACCCGGCCGTTCAGCAAGCAGAAGCACGCGAGGCTCTTGCAAGCACCCAGCCATGCCTATCAACATGATTGCGAGGCCGATGGCGATGATGAGGGAAGGCCCTCCCGACCCGAGCATGACGGTGGAGGGCTTCAAGGAGTGGCTCCTCAAGAAGTTCGACGCCAACCACGACGGCCGGATCAGCAAGCACGAGCTCCGGGAGGCCCTCCGCCGGCACGGAGGCGGCTGGTGGCTGGCCGCCTGGAGGTGCGGCCGCGCCGTGCACCAAGCCGACACGAACAGGAACGGCTTCGTGGACGACGCCGAGATCGAGAACCTCGTCGCCTTCGCGCGGAAAGAGATGGGCTTGAGGATCTCGACATGGTAGGGAGAGACGACGCACGCTGCAGTCTGCATGAACGATTGATGAATCTCTACATGAAACCAATACATAATATGAATCAGCTGTGCTCGATCCAGGCCAGCACGGCAGCCTTTCGTGTTCCCTTTGTATCGTGCATATGTCAGCATGTTGGCACATGGCAGTTTCCATCTCCTGGTGAATAAAGGGGCCTCGTCGGCTTGTTTGTGTGCTGCTAGCTATCTGCAGGGGTTTGATGTATAGGATGCATGCTTGTAGTGTGCAAAAAAAAAAAGACTGAGGGTGTGTTCGTTTCCTAGGTCTAAAGTTTAGAGGTGTCATATCAAAGAGAATCTTATCATTTAGAAGTATTAAATAAAGTCTAATTACAAAACTAATTGCAGAACTCCAGGGCTAATTCGCGAGACGAATCTAATGAGGTATATTAGTCCATGATTAGCGGATGATTACTGTAGCATCACTGTGGCAAATTATGGATTAATTAGGCTCATTAAATTTGTCTCGCGAATTAGCACCCATATGTGCAAAAAATTTTATAAACAGATTTTATTTAATACTTCTAAATAGCAAGATTCTCTTTGATGTGACGGGTCTAAACTTTAGAGGGGAGGAAACGAACACACCCTGAGCTGATGATGTCTAACTGCATGTCTACATATGAACAGTGCTATATGTTTCAAATCTTATCTTCTCTCTTAAGAGACGATGAGTCTAATGGTACCAGTTATAAAAAAATATTTCGCTTTAAATTTAGAAAAACTGCAAACAAGTTCTCAATATGTCGTCGAAATTTCAGAAGATCAGTCCAACACTCAACAAAACTTGATTCCTCAAGCTAATTATCTACTAAGATTCTAAGAAGGCCCATCTCCGAGTTCCCTGCATACTGATTATTCCACGAATCCAAACGTTAATTAGCCCGATTGATCTTAAGAAAAACTCAGAATATGATGGCATACCTCCCACCATAAACGCTCTAATTGCATTTCACCTCGCATAGTTGTACGACCAGTACACCGTATTTAGTGATTATTAGCGTGGAGCATATAAACATGCTTGGCATAACAACTGCCTCCTCCATAGCGAATATAATAAGTCCACCTAGGTTTGTCCTAAGTCAAAACCTTTTCAACTTTAACAATACGTGCTTAAAATTTTGTGTATGTGTTGGCATTACTAGATTCATTATAAAACTACTTTTACAATATATATAACACTTTCCATGTATATATGTATATGATAATATATTTTCATAGATATTACTAGCCAATTTAAAATTTTAATTAATTAGGACAAACTAGATGTACCTGTATTTTTATCAGAGAAAGTAGCTGATGGATTCTTCTTTCTCTCGCCAGTGTGGGGGAAGATCACAAGAATCAACATTCTTGTCGGATTGGTCCGTCAACGAAGAACACGCCCACCATTCATCGACCATGGCATTGAGGCAATGCGTTTTTACCTAACTTCCACAGATTATATTCTTGACCCGGGTCGAGACTGATAACCTTCACGGTTCACGTTCAGCAGGAGCTTGTAGCTTTGCTACCACGTAGGATCAGTACAAAATACGCTGCATCAGAATACCAACGGTGACCTTTCATATAGCTACATGCAGGCATGGGAATCAAATAATTGCAGGCCCCTCCACATCACAAAAAAAAAGAAAAGAAAAGAAAGAGAGATGCCATTCTCATCCTCCCTCTTGATCAACCTGCAGAAACGAACAACGACCGGAAGAACCCAACGTGACACCCGAGCACATGGCCATGATGCAGGCAAACACACGTCACCTTGCTCGTGCGGCACTAGCGGGTAGTCTTCTTCGTCTTCCACTACGAGTGAGGCAACAGAGAGCACAAATCTTGCCTGCAGATAGAGGCGAATCTATAAAGCTACGAGACTACTAAGACATGGATCAGAGCCCCGTGCACCTATAAAAGAGAGCAGCAACTGATGGCAAGCTCCGACGTGCAGGACAACTGCTAGCTAGCTTCCTAGTACCATAAGCTAGAGAGCTCCGGCCACCCAGCCAAGAGGCGGCGGCAGCCAGCAGGCAGCAGCCATGGCCATGGCAACCGTGCCCCCGCCCCCGAGGTGCCTGTTCCCGGGCAAGGAGCACCGGAACGCGATCACGGTGCAGCAGTTCAAGAACTGGCTGAAGCAGTTCGACACCGACGGCGACGGGCGCATCAGCCGGAAGGAGCTGCGGGAGGCCATCCGCCGCCGCGGCGCGTGGTTCTCCGGCCTGCGGGCGCTGTTCGCCGTCCGGCGCGCCGACCGGAACCGCAACGGCTTCGTGGACGACTCCGAGATCGAGGGCCTCATCCAGTTCGCCGAGAGGGAGCTGGGGTTCAGGATCACCACGGACGCGGCCCCCGCCGGCGGCCCGCCTCTCGGCCGCGTAGTGATGGGCTCGCCGGCGGCGGCTCCTCCGCTCTACAAGTCGACCACGTACGTGGCGTATTAACGTAATTAATTACGCCGCACGTCCTTAAGTATGTAGCGGTGCATGCACTGTTGCTGTGATCCCGTGCTCTCGTTTTCGTCTGCCCATGTCGTCGTAGTAGGCTCGTATAGATTAGATTGGCTGCTACTCCGTATATGTGTAGCTTCAGCTTCTCCTCCGAATAATTTGTGTGGAAGCAGGAGGAAGCACGTACTGTACTCTGCACGTTTGGGTGTACCGCGCGCGTGTTGAAGTGATGATGCCGTCATGCATGTACTGTAGTATATTGGTTTTGCAGTAATCCATCCATCCCATGTGTTATTATGGACTCGTCAGTTTCTCTATCTAGCTGTAGCTAAGGCAACTCCCTCCGGTACGTTCGGAGTAATTGTTTTTTTACCCTTTTTACAATCTTGCTAGGGTATGCTACGTCTTTGCAGAAAGAATGCATCTTTAGCAAAACCATAATTTTCAAAAGTACAAGATTTTTCTGCAATCAAGCGCTTTGTTTTTTCCCAAAAAAAAACTAAAATATTCTGCAAAACCATAATTTCTCTCAAAAACTGTCTAAAGTGCGAGATCAATAAACTGTCTAGTAGTAAAAAATTAGGTGTAATAATTCGAGAAAGCAGCCGCGCCCAACATTTAATCTTGTTCCTGGACTGTTCAGACAATCAAAAGAGCTAGCGTAGGGTACGTGCAGTGCAGTGCTAGCCCGGCACTCTGTATTGGCTCTTGTACGAGTGATGACACGTGCGGTAAGGCAAGAATACGTACGCATTGTTACTGTGCCAAAACTTTCGGAGATTCTCGGTTCCTTTATGGACCCACAGAAAGAACTCCCTGTCGTCGTTGCTAAAGATCAACCAGAGCTTGGTTGTAGATGAAATGTCCTGCTTGATATTAATCGCCTCCATGATTTGGATGGATATAGATCGCTGCTTGCTGGAGGCACACAAGACGGAAGAGCCAAATGCTCCTCGCTCGTTGGGTTGCGAATTCGAGCAGCGTAGCCTCCTCTTCTTGGCCCAACGGTTGATGCGGCCGACGATCAAGTGGGCCGAGAAGATGCGATCGTGGGCCCCGCACCAAACTGCTGGGCCAACATGGGCCCGCTCATCCAGGGGCCACGTGCCGTCGCGGCGGCAGGGCACGGCGGGCGCCCGTCCGTACGATGCCGTCCGGTTTTTTTTCCCCAGTTGATGAGGCCGTGTGATCGAAGCACAAGCTAGATCTGGGTACAGGATTGATTCCTAGCTTCGGCGTGAGGTCGGGGCCGTGCGACCTGACTTCTCCGGCCCGCCCTCCACAGGAACCGTGCGTGCGCCCCCTTGCGTACGGCGGCCGCGGCGCGGAGCCACCAACTGTTTTGAAACGGCTGGCTGCTCTCTCCCGAGGGTTGCTTGCAAGTTTCCCGCTAATTAACGGGGGCAGGCAGCCTCCCCACCCTGATAGGTGATGGCCACCACCGTGCTCGGTGTGTGAGATCCTCTCGTGACCTCTCCGATGCAATCACGAAGACTAGAGCAGGACGTGTCGGCTTCACAGGCGCACCGCCCGGCACCGTTTCGCTTTTCCCTGCAGATTTTGCATGGAAAAAAAAAGGGTCTTAGCAGGCGTTGTTGACACTTGTGTGCGCCCCGTTAGGTGTGCATAGGAACGAGCTGCGTTGCGTGCATGCGCACGGCAGGGGAAGGTAGGTAGATCACCTATGGCAAAGAAAATACGTACATACATAGCTAGTAGCTAGGCAGCTAGATCGCCGTGGTTGAGCTACACTGTTACTGGGCATGGACTGATTTGTAAAATGAATAAATCACCGGTGACAGGTTTCGGACTTTGAGTTGATGTTCTAGAAATACACGGTGATCTTCCTCGCGGAAGAAAACAAGAGAGAGCGAAATAAAAATTATCCTAGTACGTATGTCAGTAGATCGAGATGGGGAATTTCTCAAGCAACATGACAAATTGACTGTTGTGGGCAGGTGTTGCGTACAGCTCATTTAAACCTGAATTTCTTGTAAAATAAGATAAAAACAAATTTTATGAAAAAAAAAGATAAAAAGAAACAGCGAGCGTATCTCAGAACGGCAGCATGTAGCCGCAAGCTCTGCTGCATCATCAGCATACATGTGTGTGGGCGGCGACGGCGAAGAGCCAACCATTCAACGCATTCTAGAACGATAGGCGTTTTCTTTCTGAATTTTTCTGCCCATCGCCGTCACAATATCCACCCGCCCCTGCGGATCGATCTCCGGACGTCACCTGCCCGAATAACAAAGCGCCCGCGACCGGCGGCAATCAACGTACGTCTCAGCCGGGTGCTCCTGGAACAAGAACAATCCCTCCACGTGGTATATATTTCACCATTTTGATCGGCTCAGCACAGCAAGTCAGCAGTCTTCCTTGTTTAATCGGCAGTGCATGCTCTGATGGCATAGTAGCATAGCTCATCTTCAATTGTCAAAGGCGAATAGTCTCGAGCTCGATCGTTTGGGGGATTTGTTTTTTTTATCATAGTCATGGTGAAAAAAATTGAAACAAATTGGACCTCCATCCCTAGATGGCTACGTTCTAACGGAATTACTGATTTCGTTCGTTGGTTTTCTCGAATACTCTTTTCATTCTAAATTGTAGATTGTTTTGGCTAAATCTAGATATATAATTTTGCTATGTATCTAGATGCGTAAATATAATATATCTGCGGATTCTAAAACGATCTATAATTTTAAACGGAGGCAATACCTTTTAAGTTTCTGAATGACTGTTCTACTTCTTGAACACAAGCCATCTCTTCAATTCCATGATTTTTTAAGAAAGATCGTATCATGGAGCATTTACCTACCGTCTCCTACAGTCCTAGCTAATCTGCAAGCAGCGAGGCTGCATGTATGACAACAAAGAGTGTGTACTTGACAAACTAATCTCATAACGAACTGTTCACATCAACCGTATTAAACTAATACAAGTTGCGTATACGGCCACATGGTTCATGTCTTGGAGACGGCCTTTAACGTCTCTCTCTCTCTCTCTCTCTCTCTCTCTCTGGGCATAACTTCCTCCTCCCTTCCTCAGTTGCTTTCTCTCTCTACCAGTCTACCTCCCAAGCCAAAACTTCACTCTACATTAACAAAATCCCATGGCCTTTTAAAGGAGGAAGCAAAGACATTTAGAAGTGGAGGGAGAGCAAAGAGCATAGCAAGCGGAGAGGGGCGAGATGGAGGTGATGGTGCCTGTCATGGCGCCAAGCGCACCGTGCAGCCCAAGAACCGCGGCCATCGCCGGCGGCGACCACCTCCCGGGCTACTGCTACTTCTTCTCCAGCGCCCCGACGAGCCCGTCCAGGGCGAGCTACGCCGGGGACGCCTCGCCGGGCGCCGCCGGCGACGAGGCCACGTTTGACTTCACGCTCGGCTTCAGCGGCCAGCTGCAGGAGGCCACGCCGATCCTCGCCGACGCCGACGAGCTCTTCGAGGGCGGCAGGATCCGGCCGCTCAACACGCCGCACCCGAGCATTCTGCTGGTCGACGACACCTCCTCCACTTCGAACTACTCCTCATCCACCGGCCCTCGGTCCCCAAGGAGAGCCGGGGCGCGCGGCGGGGATCAAGCGGAGGCGCTGGAAAGGGGCAGGTCGGGAAGGCCCGCCGCGCCTACCTCCGCCGCTTCGTCGCGGAGCAGGAGAGCCACGCGGTCCCTATCCCCGTTCAGGGGCGGCGGCGGCGGCGGCATCGAGGACGACGAGTTCCCTTCTTCCCCGCCGTCCCCCCGAAGCTCCATGATGCGGGGCTGCGGCAGCGGGAGCAAGAAGTGGAGGCTCAAGGACTTGTTCCTCTTCCGGAGCGCGTCGGAGGGCCGCGCCACCGCCGGCGGGAGCAAGGACCCGCTCTTCAAGTACACCATGCTCTCGTCCTCCACGTCCTTCTCGCACCCTCAGAAGCTCAAGAGCGGCGACGGCAGCGCGTCCATGCGGAAGGGGCGAGGGTCGACGGCGTCCGCGAGCGACATGCCGTACACCACGAACCGGGCGGCCGCCGAGGATATGCGGCGGCGGACCACGACCCCGCTGCCGTTCCACCGGAACAGCCTCTTCGGCTACCTGCGCTCCAACCCGGCCATCCACAGCATCAGCAGGAAGCTCGGCAACCACTCCTCCAATCGCGGCAGGCCGACATGATCCACACGCACCGGTCGCAGCATGCATGCACTGGCGCCGCCGTTCTGAAACCTTGACGACGATGCAGAACTGAAATGGTCGCCGGAGAAGCGTGCGTCGCCGGTTTACTTGTCCATTTTTCTTTTGTTATTTTTGCTGCGTATTCTTTTGTTTCATGTAAACCACGAGGTTTCCATACTAGTGTAGATATGTACGTACACGGTATTCCCAAGGTATTTTGCACAAAAATATCAGTACATTTTTCCTCTGATCCATACGGTTAATTCCCTCTCTCTCTCTCTTTTTGTCTATAAAAAAATATACGGTTAATTCCCTCTAAAATTAACATCTCCATCAGAGTAAAGGCCTTTCATCAGGATCCCCAATGGCATGGCGGTCTGATCCCGGCCGTCTGGCGTCTGCGCGCGCGGGATCGCGACACGTGTCCGGATTAGCCAACCAACCCCTGCATCGGCTCGCGTAATAAATCCGGGAGACGCAGCTCACCAACATGGGAGCACTGTTACGAGATTCCATCGGAGGTGCATCTCCAGATGCCGCGAGATCGGTTTTGTGGCAAATTGCCCATGTCCGATCCCTGAGCTGAGCTGTGCCTGCCTGCCGTACTATAATGCCTTTTTTCTAGCGCTGCAAACTGTCACAACTGTTTCATTAGGTTACTGCAGGGACGGAATAACCTTCGTTAAGATAAGCTGGGCGATCTGACATTCCCAGACTAAAAAAATGGCTGGATGAGAGCCACTGACGTGATCAGGGAGTGCAAATGTTTAGTAATGTATTGCTCCTTTTTTTATATATGTGATGCAAGCAGCTGCATCACCCATTTGCCTCTTCTTGGATTCTCAACTGAATCGCCCCCCCCCCCCCCCCCCCCCCCCGGCAAATGCTAAAAGGTTTTGTTATCTTCAGGTGACCAATTGGGCACATCTGTGAAAGATCAAATGGCACGGTAAGAGCCTCGGTAAAAGTCCAAGGTTGCATCATGAGTGGAGATCGATCATCTTGATTCTTGACATGTGTGAGAAAGGCAGACATGCAAGGAAACTGATGATGCCTGCGCCTGTTACTAATAGAAGTAAGAACCCTAGGTTGCCTGGCCTGCCAGCCGTGAATGTTCTCCAGGTCAACACCAACCAACAGCTCCTGCAACAACTTTTTGACACCAAACCAGAATTGTGAGTGCTATGCTGTTATCAACTGGCAACTTGTGCTAGGAACAGTCAGGAGCAACGGGTCGGTCCCCCCCCCGGGGCCCCCTCCAACCATGCGCCACTACATGTCTTCAAAACGGTAGCATGTTTGGATACAATTGGCATGATCTCCCCCGGATATACATGTTTTCCAACTCGGTACCTTGTTTGGAAACAGTCCATTTATTAGTTCTTGAAGGTTCGTTTATCGGATCCTTAAACTTGCACAATGCAAGCTTCTCAACCATATATGACATGACAAATTTTGAGGGGACGACATGCTGATTAGCCGCCGTAAGAACTCATTGTACCCGCCTTACACTAGGTTTACTGCTAAAAGAGCGAGACCACGGAATTGGTTAAGAGTCTTAAGGGATTAGAGAGTGAGGGTACAAACCCGGGTTGTTAAGAGTGGAATTACTCTCCCCTGGGGCCTGGTTAGTCAGCGCCATGATAGCCCTCTACTACTAGGGCTGTTCCACTAACAACTTAGACAGCCATCATTTGTAGCACCACGTTTTCGAGCCAAATCGATAAATGGCACATATATAGCTTACCACCGAATTGACCCAACTCCAACATTAACAAAAAGAACAAAAAATACTGAAACTATACAATCAACAAGAAATCGATTGTAATCTTGTGTTTTGTTCCGACCGAGGCGTCTCCGCGCGTTGTGTAAACTTCTTCTATCTTAATCAAAAAGATCCACAACTCTCTTGCGTATTCGATAAAATAAAAACTACGACAAGAAATCGACGTCACTCATCAGATCATTTCCATTCCCAAATTGATCCTGGCTTCATCTTGATCATATATGTCAAAAAATCCACCAGCTCAAACTGTCACCTCGTATTTCAACTAAACCCCAGAAGAAGATACAGATCACAAGCATACAAACTCGCTCCTGTTTGCATTTCAAAGCCACGCATCGAAATCGGAACCAAGAGGCGACCCACAAACACTGAAACCAAACCCCCAATCCAATCCAATGCATGGATCCGTCAAGTATGGGGGCTGGCTGAGGAGTGAGGAGAGGACTGTGGCTTTCAGGGCCAAATGTCCAATCCGGTCGGGCAGGCAAACAGTTAAATATAGACTATAGCTAGGCTCCCACAGTTTGACGTGATCTGCTGGTGCCAAGCCCTTGTTGTTGCTGGCCTACAGCACGATCTGCTCGCACATGCGCACGACACCCACGGCCCTCTCTCCCTCTGTCTCTCGTAGTTGCATCCAAGAGCAGCAGCTCATTCCCTGTTCCGGAGCTTTACAGCACCCACTGCTACTGTACCGTGGATTCCTCCTGTTGGGTGGCGTACCGGACAGGAAAACCAAAGGCGTGGCGCCGCGACAGATTGCCGTGCCTACGTGGCTACTCCATGCCACTGTCTCCATATAGCTAGCTAGGTAGATCTCAGTTATTGTGGAGGTACCCTGGCAAAGTGACCACAGGCCCTCAGCACGCACACATTGTTGTTGCACATGAGACGGCAAGAACCCTAGGATTCTAGGAAGCATGGCAGCAGAGGAGCTGGGGGCGCAGCTAATCGGTTGGTAGAAGGCTGTCCTCACATCCTGATTTTCTATGAAACCAGAACGATTGGCACCAAGCTTGGGAAGACCAATCCCAAGTAAATGCTCCACGTGCCGGATTAGACAACGAGCTGTTTATGCTGGTACAGGGATCATCAGTATTCTTCTTCTTCTTCTTCTTTTTAAGAAAAGATGTCCTTTTCTCCTACCATGTTCAACCACGGATCGAATTGCGCACGCATACACACAACGAAAAACACAAGCCGGTGTTTGGTAAGAGCAAATTAAGAGGATAACACTGGCTACACTGTATACAAGCATGCATGGGTAGACGCCTGTGTGATGTGGTTTGACTCGCATCTACGACCGGGGCACCACCGGGCGTTGGAGGCCCGGTTGGTGCCCGCGCGTGTGAAACCAACCGCGCGACACGCAGGCTGAGCAGAGTCGGAAACATTGACCCCGTTCAGCAAAGCCGACAGAGAGAGAGAGAGGAGGGCGTGCCAACTGACACGAGTGCGTGCGGGCGTGCGGCTACGCCGGGTCAGTCAGCGGTCAGCGCGAACACCTCACACCGGCTGACCGGCGACTCGTCCACGGCATGCCGGCCCGCTGGGGCCTCCTCGGGCCCCGAGGCGACGAAGCTCGCGAGCAGCCCGGCGACCGGCCGGCGCGCCGCGGGTCTTCGTGCTTCACAAAAAAACATGCCGGAATGGGAGTGATGTCTCCGACTTGACGGGGCTGTGCCTCGAGTACTCAACTACTGTGACCGTGACGGTGAGTGCCCCGGGCCTGGCTTGGAATTTTTGTCCCGGCGAGCAGCTGGCTCGACTCGCGCCGTCCCACGAATTTGGGATGGTCCTCTTTTTTTTTTGAGCGGAAATTGGTATGATCTTGCTACCACGTTTTGAATTCCAAAAAATAGGTCTCTCATCCGAAATTCCAGATAGGCCTAGGTAAGAAGATCGGGCTGTTCGTTGGTCTGTTATGTGAACTGTCAAAAAGATACGGTGGCAGGACTGTCAAAATGTAGGATACGAGACGCCAGGTTTACAGTAACAGCGGCGTGTCAAATGAATGAGAGATGCAAATGGAAATCTGACGGGAAAAACCTGATGCCGTTCCAGGTAGATACATAGGTACGGCGCCCAACTACACGCCGCCGACCATTTCCTTGTTGGTTTCTTCTTTCCTGGCCAGACGCACATGCACGGCGCATGGAAATCTTAGTCGCCTTGCCATTGGGTGTTTGGATGGGGATCTCCTCACAAAACTTTTGGGGGTTTACTTAGATCAAAATTCACCCTATCAACAAGGTAAGAGTTTCAGACCGTAAAGGACGGTTTGGATTCTGAGTTTTTGAAACTCACGGTTCATGGGTAGATACTCTTCTTTGTGAACAAAGAAAAAAAAGGATCATATGTCAAGTTCCTAACCAGGTCTGAAGATGAAGCGACCATTCAATTTAAGCTATGAATTGGCAGTGATGGACTTGCAGAACTGAAAGTAGTCTGCAGTGTTTGAATTGACCTCACTGCTGTATTTCCTAGAGTACGCAAATTTTGGGTTTCGTTCAGATTATCAGCTCAGATTTCAGAGACCATCGGTGTACAGACATCAGACACTTACATCCACTTTGGATTTCATTAAGATTATCAGCTCAAATTTCAGAAACCATTGGTGTACAGCTTAAAATTCGAGCTACAAGCTCAATCAACAAATAAAAGGTAGTATCTCTAAAGCATGCTTGTTTACCTTCAACCTTCCCCATTTGAAGCACGTGAAGCTCTGATATTGTTTTCTTAGCCATCTTATGCATGTACCATAAGGCCCTTACATTGCAATCACAGTAGTCAATGGACTGAATCAGTGGTAATACTACATTTCCACCACACCCTGCAAAAATGCGAAGAAACCAAGTCCATCGGTGACAGTATGCATGAAAAAGGCAGAGAATTAACTTGGCAAATGCAAAGAAACGGTAATAATGAAAATAAAACAAGACCACAAGTCTTACCACCGATGCAACTATAAAAATTACAGCTGGCAGCAACCAAACTGTCTCATCGACGAAAACCAGTACTCCCATTAGGATGTCTGAAGTGTGGAACAACATATGCTGATTCTGGATGAGAATGGTACGCAGTTTGTGACATGTTGGGTGATGAAAATGCAACACTCTGGTGATTGGGTCGAAGCCCCCTAAAATATGCAGGTGCATGTGGCTCAGCCATCACTCCATTTTGATGTCGGAAACCCATTGTAGTGTTGAATAGAGCATCTGGATGGCTGCCACCAGGGGGAGGAAACAAGATGTTAGCAACTTCGCGCAATGGAGGCGGCAGTTGGGGCCTCTCAATGGAAGGATGCTGTACTACAGCAAAATTTCCATGATTTGCCTCGACATGAGCAGCTGGAGTCATGTATCTTCCTTCAAATTGAGCGTATCTGCCAGTGCTAGATGGACCCTTGTTGAGGGGCCCAATGTGACAATTTTTCTGTAAGGTAGCATGATTCTTCTCCACGCTGTCAATGCATAGAGAGCTGCTATGACCGACACTCTTATTCAGGTGGCTATGATTTTTATTTGCCCTCCTACCACCACTGCATTTTTTTCCATAAGGCACTTGGGACCCTTCCTTCTTTGACCTTTTATTAGGCAGATCAGACTTGGAGGATTGGGCCGGATGTTTTTTGCTTTTATCCACTTCGATGATATTAGATCGACAGTCAGGCCTCCCAGATCGAGACTTATGCTTTTCTTTTTCCAATTTTTTCTTGCCCTTAAGAGCTAGGAAAGATAGATAAAAAAAATGGAATACAATTAGTTCGGTCTGAACAGACAAAACTGAACATAATGGGCTTGAAATCTGAAGTAATCATTAAGAGTTGCAGCTTGACGCAATGCCTTATAAAAAAAGAAATGCAATAGTGACCCAGAGCTCACATGCTCAAAGAAAAGTTGCTAACTAGAGCACATATTCACAAGAACAAAAGAAGCCATTGACACAATACCATGCATTGAGCATGGAAAGATACAACATTCCTTATTAGGTAAGAAGTTTACGACTACATCTTTTCTTCTGAAATTCAGTGAGCCTATAAATGGAATATGTTACTCATTTTACTGCCCCTTATGCTGATCTCCAGCCCTGTGAATCATAATTTAACTTGATTCCACATTAGATATAGCTGGCTCATTGGATCTCTTCCAAAGTCAATTAATAGACCAACCAAAACATTAAATTGTACTGCCCCAAAACATTAAATTGTACTGCCTACTAATTACTAAATATAAGTAAGAAATGCTCATGTGTAACATCTAACTGTAGTTTTGCGTAACATACAAGTCATTATAAACTAGCAAGGTTTTAACATCAAACAACAAAATTGATTAGATATATATATATATATGTATATATATATATTTAAATATGCAATATAATCACACACCAAGATTAGTAACATTGATTTGAGATCCCAAGTAAGTGCAGACAAGAAGACCAAGGGCAATGTTAACTAATACCGATATATGCAAAAACAATCTTGAGAATGGAAATTACTGTTTCCCGCAGACTTAGGTCTATTCAAAGCACGAACACGCCTTGCATCATCTCCTCTGCTGTGCTTCTCGTCTAGAACCTTCAGCCTTTCTGCTTCATTTGCCCAAGGCTACATAAAAGACGAACAAATGAGTTGAATTTAAAAATCACACAAGGCCATCCTATGGACAATCTAGATATATGATAAAAAAAACATTTGGAAATGTATAGATATCATCGGGATGAGAATTGCACAACTGAGAAAAAAATTTCACACATCCCATTTCTATCGATATATGATACAAGGTATAAAAACAAAGTTTGAGAAATGTGAAGATAATCATCTGGATATCTGACAGGATGCGTTCATATTCACAAAAAGAAAATGTTTCTTTTCTTTAGAGAAACAGAGTTTCCTGCAGTTCCATTGCTGTATACAACGCTTCAACAACCAACTGCTAGAAACAATATAAATTCCCATCATTACTGACCCTGGTAACTAGTTCCATTACCCTATAAAATTTGAGAATTGTATCACCACATTGGCTTGAACTCCGGAAGACAATCTGAGTGTTACTTATGATCTACCCCCTCCGTCCATGTATATTAGCACTCTTGATATTTTTAGGACAGATTAAGAGTGAAAGGAAAAATACTTTGATGCCCCATCACTAAATCGCCAAACCAGGTAGAGTCATTAACAGATTCACGTCATCCAAGCCGGTGTTTCAGCTAGCTGAGCAATTAGTGCTTAGCAGCAAAGAATCAAAAGCAAGGAGAGAGCGGATAGTATTGGGCAGATACAAAGTCAATGCGGCTGGATTTGGAAGGGGTACACAGGAATGCATATATTCATGTACATGTGTTAAACACACCAGGAGTGGAAATATGCATGCACTTCGGGAGGAAATGACTAGCAGAAACAACCTAAAAGGGAGACAAAATATGAGTAATAATTTAAGCGGACAGCTCTTGCTACCTGACGAAAAGTCATCATTCTGTATAGGTTGCGCCCTTTGACAAGCAACAAATGCAAAGGTGGTAATTTTCCAGCTCCTTTGCTCCAAAATACTTGAATCTATTGAATTAAACAAGTAATGTAATCGTGAGTTCTGTACATAAACACAAGTATCAAATGGTACAGTAGTACAAAACTGTTGCATCAAACCTTACCGTGAAAGTATGTTGCTGCTTTTCTTTACCATAACTTTCCTTGATGACTTTGCCAGCTACTATACGCTTCCCTATACATTTTGCATGTCTTTTTCCACTGTGAAGGTTATCCAAAGAAAAGTTTGTGTTACCATTTCAAAGAGGCTGCTAGACTAGACTACACAAATCAAGATGACTACCTCTTCTCATACACCTTCTGTTTGAATAGGACAGCGTCGCCCCTACAAACATCTCCTGCATTGAGAGGGTACGATCAGTGCCCTGGATAATTCGCCATGCAGTTAAATGAAAGTTTATTCCCATGTAAGACCGCACCTTTACAGTTGATAGAGAAGGATGACCGTGGATAAATTCTTTCTGGATCACCATCTTTAAACCTATCAAAAAGGGCAAAAATATTACATGCGCGCCTTGTTCTTCTGAAATGTTGCATCTCTATATCTAGGCAAGTCAAATGAAGCAAGATTATGGTCGCCTAGGTGAACCCTCCTGTGCATAACAATGCCAGGTAAAAATTAAAACAAAATATTGAGAACAAACAAATGACACGGGAATTGGTACTCTTAAATTGAATTCTGGCAGTTAAGAGACTGAGTAGATGAGCATCAAATGACTGAATAAACTCAGGAGAGTGAAAGAGTTATGGAATCAACCTCCAATGAAGCACTATTCTGTCTACACAAGCGCTTATGTCCCCAGTTTGGCTAAGACCATTGTTCTTTAAATACGCCTTGCACTCCACCAACTTAATCCCCTCTAGACTCCTCCCACCTACAGGGACATATTGCTTATCAGTTTATCCAGGGGGGAAATACAGTATATAGCATAGAACAAAATGATCCAAGTTTGTTCACTCCTGAAACACAGCGACGTGAATTAAAAACCAGGTGTATTACATGCTCAACATAATATCAAACATGATAGGGATTGCATCTAGCTCCATTTGAAAACCAGTATGTCTATTTTGGAATTGTCCATAAGAAGAAGAAATAAACAATGGCTCAATACAACAGCAGATACAAACCATAGAAGCCGAGATAGAAAAAAAAAGGACTGACATAAGCTTACAGTAGTAGGATTATAGGAATAACCTGCAGCCTACCAAGCAGCTAGAGCTAAGCACATAGTCCTAGAAGCAAAGCCAAACAAACATTTAGCACGTTCCTGCTAGTTTCTATTTCACACAATGTCTAAAGAATTTTGGGGTCCTCGTTCCTTAAAGTGTCTAGCATCATTAGAATGGAAACATATGTTTCAAAGCATTAGCCAGATGAAGTATGTGTAAATTTCGCAAGTCATCAGACGATAAGATTGGCACACTGCCGCTGCACAAATGATAAGAATGCCCAAACAGCTCTGGTTTCCAGCTCTCCACATGCATCTAATCCCCGTTCCAAGCTTCCTCCATTTTTTTTTTGAATGATAGCTTCCACCATTCGAGATTGTCAGTAGACACCTACACCTACTTCTGAATATACGATTAACCATCCGAACAGCAACTGTCAAAAACGAAAAAAGGGTGGGGGGGGGGGCGCGAGATCGCGGAGATTACTGCGGAGTAGACCGGCGATTTTGATGCAGGCGGCCTCGCTCCGATCCGAGCCCAATTGCTCAGCTTCCGCCTCCGCCCCTGATTCCTCCTCGCTCTCCCCGCCACTGCCTTCCCCGTCACCGCCCTCGCTGTCGCTGATGTCGACGAAGTCCTCGTCGCTCGTGTCCACCTCTTCCCCTGATTCTGAATCCTCCTCCTCCTCCTCCTCCTCCTCCTCCTCCGACCTCGACTCTGACCCCGCCTCGGAGTCCGAGGAGATTTCGATCGCCGCATCGCGCTCCTCCTCCTCCTCCTCCTCCTCCACCTGCACCACCACCCGCGCAGCCGTGGCCGCGGCGGCGGCACGCCTCCGCGTTACCGGCATCCCCGCGCTAACTGGAGAAGCCTTTGCCCCCGCCTCGTCGCCCTCCGATTGCCTCCCGCCCCCGCCTTCCCCATCCGCTTCGCCTCGAAATGGAAGGGGCTAGATTGCCGTGTGGAGAAAACGTTTGCCTCCCTGTCGCGAGTTGGCCGCCGCTTCCTTTCCTTCCAACGTTCACTGTCGCTCACTCTGCTTTCAAATTTCGAAATCCAAATTTCAAAAGCACGGTGCATCTGGATCGCATGTTCGACGCATATGGACGGCTCAGATGAGAGGAATAATGGCTCGTACCGCTAATGCTTTTAGAAAGAAAACAAAATGAATAAGAATACTTCTTTGAGGACTAAAATTTTTCTCATTTGCATTTGCAATTACAAATAAGTTTGAATTCTGGCACTAGCATGGGTGTAGGACACACGGCACCAATTTCTAGTGCAGTATAAGGGTGAGGCAGAATAAAATTAGAAGGCTATGAAATAATTTGTAGGTAAACAGACTCTGAAATCATTTCCATGAATCTGTACAAATCAATACAAATTTATAAAGCATATTCTTTTTTTGAAATGACGAATATATTCTAGTTGATTGTTAGGACTAGGAAGTTGAACAATTAGAGCTTGCCAACTGACATGTTAATATCTTCTGAAACTAATAACATGGTACATTTTTCATCTCAGCAATATATACACGAAGGAGAACCTGATGAACATGACGATCACTCACTTTCATCTGTCAGTACAATGACACAATGACAATGGCAGTAAGTGAATATGTCCACGCTTCAGATGCCCACCCTGGTGACCGCAGCAACCTTGCTCCAGTTCCAGGAACAGCATTACAAAGTTTGTTCCCAAAATCACAACAGAACATGACGCCTATTCTAAGAATGTTAGAAACATCACATGTTGCAGACATGGGTGAGATTTTCCTATTCACTAAATGATCAGTAGGCAGGCAACGACAAACATAACTCTATACTCAAATTAGTGGCAGATCAGGCGGCGCTAGAACTCAGACGCCCTCGGTATGCAAGCTTCAGTCGACGGTTCTTTAGCCCTGTTAATTTGCCTGTGAAGGCAGGGGCTAGGGTGGTGTGAACTTGTGCTGTCGTTAGAGATTACAACAGCTATCGCATCTTTGACAGAGATCTGCTGGACATGCCATGCAATAGCTTGACAAATCCGAGAAAGCTCAATTTCCCATCCGTATGCCTGATCCAATCTTGCAGAACGACATGCAGTGGCACTGAAGGGCTGAGGCCCAATTCCTGAGAGAATGAAATGAGTAACAAATCAGGAAATATGGGAGGACACTAGATTGATCAACTAGAACAAACACAGGAGGGGAGAATAGGTCACATACAGATGCTAGTTCATCGATTACAATAGCACGATTGCCATCCTTCTCAAAATGTTCATAAGCAGATCGTGCATGTTGCTCCCATCTATCCAATGCTTCGAGCTGGTGCACACTAACTGCTGCTGCACAGAACTCTTGAAAGTCCATTCTTCTGTACTGAAGGGCGCTCAACTGAAAAGAAAATCCATTTATACAGTGAGTGGCACAGTTTGTGGGTGAATGCAAAAATTGCTATCATCAGATTAAAAAAAAAAAGTACCGAAACAAGAATCTCCTGAACTCGTGATTCCTTCATCGCATCTGTAGCTTCTCTTGTTAAGGCCTAAACAGCATGAGACAAAAGGACTCACCAGATTAACCAAAATAAATAGGACAGACTATATCAGAGCTCTATGATGAACTAACCATTCTGATATTGTCAAGAGTGATGCATCCATTTCTGTCAGGTTCCAATAAAGAAAACTGCGCCTTCAGATAGAAAAGCTCATCAACAGTTAATGTCTTCGATAGAGCCTGCAGCAGATCAAGAAAGACCCATACATCAATCACTGCAGATTGCAGATATTAAAGAAGGAACAATAATGATATACTTAACAAGTAAAGCTTGTAAGCACCATATAGAATTTGAAGCAGAAGTATTGGTAACATAAGTTTGTGTTAAGAGAATCCAAAGCAAGGACCATATCTACCATAAAACGCTGCCCCCACAAGCTTAAACCTCATACGCAAGCAAAAAGTTCAGACAATGGCTACCACAAAACTGTAGTGTGTATTGATCAACAAGATTTAATAGAAGATTAACCACTACTAAACAAAACAGTTTAAAGCACGCCCTTACCTTTCAGGAGAACAAATTAACAGTGACATAAAGTGAGTGAAAATTGCCAAACTGAAGAAGGAGCATCACATATACATGTGGAACAAAAGGATAAAATCAGAACAAAAGTTTGAAGTACTGACCCTCAGAGCAGCTTTCCGTAAAGATGAGGAACGAATATAAGCTTTGATAAGTCGGAATATAAGAATGTCCAATGGCAGTTTAATGTCATTGTAATTTCTGATCCATGGATGACCTGGAAAAAAAAAACATGAATACTCACAACAATCTAATATTCATTAGAATATGTATGGATAAAATGAAACTCACTTAAAGCTTGAGCTGCGGTCATCCTTCTACGTGGATCCTTGCACAGCAATCGCTTAACAAAATCCATTGCTTCTGGAGTTAAAGAAGGCCACGGTGCCTCATTATAGCTAGGGTCAGCTTTGAGAACAGAACGGAATATGCCAGATTCAGTGCGTGCCCAAAAAGGACGACTGCCGCAAAGAAGAATATATGCAATTACACCTATACTCCATACATCAGCTTCTGTGCTATAGCATCTATGCAGAACTTCTGGAGCAACATAATAAGCACTTCCAACAATGTCATTTAGCCTCTCATCTGCATAAAATATTAGAACCACATACTTAAGAACTTTTTGCCAGTGAAAGTGTTAATACTACAATTATTTTTGGTAAAGGCAATTAGAGCAAGTAAATTAACAAAAATATAGATTGATCGGTAAGAAGTATACCTGGTTTTACAAAATCTGATAAGCCAAAGTCAATAGCCTTAAGATGGGCATTCTCATCTTTTGAAGTGAAAAGAAAATTCTGAAAAAAAAGGTATATATTTTAGAAGCCATGATAACTTCAACAAGGAAAATGCTAAAATTAGAAAATATTCATAGAGAAAGGAAAACGGAGAAAACAATATAAAATAATGCATGGACTGTCTCGAACAAACAATAGTCAAATGCAAAACAACAGTTCTATTGATGGGTGTAGTGCATAACGGTATAAGAAATAAACCAGTGGAGTTGTTGCCAACTTCAATAAAGATCGGATGGCAAAACATGCTTAGTTTACCAATGCCACGGAAATCGCAAGGTTCCAAACTACGGAAAGTAGAAACTTAGCAAATTCTAAACCTCTTTAAATCATGATATTTGCACTAATTGTAGAGATGCAGAGAAACAAATCACCTCCGGCTTGAGATCCCGATGAACCACTCCTTGAACGTGACAAAAAGCAACAACATTTAATATTTGCACCAGGACAGCTTTTGCATCATCCTCGGAGTACTTCCCACCTCTAAGTCAAATGCAAAACAACAGTTCTATTGAAGCACCTATTTTAATGTGAACTATAGTGTTATTTCAAAAATTTATGTTCATTAACCCACCTGGAAAGTATTCTATCAAGTAGCTCTCCGCCCTCGCACAACCTACACAATAGAAGCATGGATTTGCATGTTAAATACAGACAAGCAAGTACCTTAGGATCGGCAGCAACAGGGTATAAAAGGAAAATATAAATGCAAAAAAAATAGTTATATAGAATAAATCTTTCAAGGTCCACTACCTTAGTGATCAAATTGGCAGTACGTAAACATTATGGAAACTTACATTTTCCAGAAATGACTTAACGTTTGGCAGGAAAAGAGAAGCGTATCAATAACTGCCTCTCGCAAAAAAAACCATTTATGTAACTTCATTTTCATCATTAAGTAGCAAGTGCAACTACTACCATATTATATACAGTTGTCACATATTATCAATGCTAAACTTGATCCAGCATTATGGGTGTTACTTAGAAGAAGAATGGACACTGGAAAGGGAAACGTAACCAATTATTTCAAGAAATTGGCATAAAATGATTTTTAACATCTTAGGTATAGCATTTCAAATGCTTCAATAAGTTTGTTATTGCCACACCAGCAATAAGTGAACAAAAGAATAAAAAATGGGTCTGTAAAACTATACAAACTAATTAGCAAGCAGGATGTCGCGTTTTTTCATGATTTCCAATTTGTGTTCATCTTTATCATTGTCAGTTCCAATGATAAGGAATAACAGCACACTAATTATATTGTGGAGGACATCCTCATAAAATATGAAACATGAAGTAAAAGAAAACTATGACTTCTCAGGCCATGGAAGCTTACTCCATTACTATATATACATTCTCATTGTCCTCATAGGCATCATAAAATTGAACCAAGTTCTTGTTTCCTGCCAAAGCTTTCAAAATTTTAACCTCCCTTCGGACATCCTCTATAGCAATGGATGTTGTCATCTGACAAAACAAAAAAGCAAGCAGTAGCTGGTGTCAGAAAGGTGTTCAGATAAGAAACCAAGTTCAGACAATGACCAACTGAAGGTATGAAGATACAAGATTATAGAACTATAAGGATCTTAAATCAGTTTGCACAAAAGATATCATAGAAGTAGAACAATAATGCCAAGTGGCTAAAACCTTCTGGATTGGGAAAAGAATAATGCATAGAAGTTGCCGAACACCAAATGCAAGTTTCACAAGTAAGAGACAATGTCCAATCTATCCACTCATCATTAGAGTAGGCGCATCGCAGCACAAAATCTCATATTCTACCCAGTACCCAGAAGGGCACAATGCACAGAACAGAAAATCATCCTCAAGGGCATGCAATAAGGTGTTGGCAATGCAGATTGCAGAACCTTATCAGGTCACCACAAATTTCTGTAAATATTTTGTTCGAGATTAGTATTCTCACGTCATGAGAGCACATTAGTAGACAGCGATTAGTAGCAAAATCTAAGCCACCTCAAATTTTCAGATGGTCATTTTTTTTCCAGAAAAGTAGCATGTGAACTTGGTACCTTAAAATTCACAGAACAGATCAAAACAAAATGCCAGACTAGGGCAATGCGAAAGCGTGGCATCACCTTTGCTTTGGGGATAACCTTGACGGCGACGGACTCCCCCTTGCGCGCGCCTTTCTTAACCGTGGCGGCGCAGGTGTAGCCGAAGTGTCCCCGTCCGACTTCATCCCCCATATCGTACTTGGCCGCGAACCCCTTGTTGAACCCAAACCCCTTGTCCAGCCCCCTGCAGCCGCCGCAGCCCTCCCCCTCGCCGCCGACTTCCTCGGGGATGGAGGGCCGCGGCGGGCCGTGCCGCCTGGCGAGCGCCGCCCTGATGTGCTTGGCAGGCGACGGCGGCGGGAAGGGCAGCCGCAGCAGGCGCCTGGCCGGGGTGGTGGGCGCGGAGCCGGCCGCCGCGCCCGGGTGCGCGGGGGAGGACTTGCGCGGGGACGCCGCAGAGCCGCCGAAGAGGTGGTGCGCGGGGCTCGGGCTCGGGGTGGAGAACGGGAAGAAGGGGGAGACCGCCCAATGCTTCTTCCCCGGGGTGGCCGGGGTGGCGCAGCCCGGGGGCGGGGTCGCCGGCGCGGCGCGCGGCGGCGAGGTGTCGGCGTCGTGGGTGAGCGGCTTCGCGTGGCACCCTCCCATGTTGCGCCTGCGCCGGGGGTTGGCGCGCTGCGTGCGGGATCTGGGAGGGGTTGGGGAGGGAGCTAGGAGGAGGCGGTGGAGGGAGAGGCCATGGCGGGGAGAGAAAGAGAGAGGAACTTTGGGGGGAGTGGCGAGTGGGGACTGCGGGGAGTGAGGCGAATTGAAACGGGGAAGGTGGGAGAGGAGTAAAGGCGGCGAGGTGGTGACGCGGGGTCGGAGAGAGAGAGAGATTAGTGGAGCTGCCTGGCAGGTGGGGCGTTTAGTGCTTTTAATTCTTTTTCTCCTTTCCTCTTTTTGTTTTTTTGGCTTTGATGCTTGAGTGCTTGAGTACTAGTTCTACTTTTTTTTTGCGTGTTGATGATTGTGATTAGCTTTTCTAGTCAAAATGATTATGGTTAGCTTGTGAGCGGGTGGAGCACGAGAATTTCTATCCATTTCAATGGAAATTATACGAAAACAAACTCATTTTCCCCGGATTTGATTCCAGGGTCTTAATTTCCATTTCGAATGTGCTTGAATCGTTGTTCTCTCAAAAAATTTCAAATTTTTTTCACTAGCATACGCGAGGAGTTATGATTAGTCCTTGTCATCGCTGTTGGTTGGGCCTTTTTGTTGGATGTGGGCATGTGATTACTGGAGAAAAGAGAGATACACATACATGTGATCATGTTCTTTTCAAGGGGAGAAGAAAGCATAGTGAGAGCAATGGCCGGCACGGTGAGCAATTGGTCGCTCGGGAATTCCGTGGCGGGGGTCAAAATGGGACCCAGCTGTTAGACGCGCCATGTGTCCGTTTGCGCTTTACCTGTCTGATCATTAAGATTCTTCCTCGATTCCTTTCCAAAAAAAAAAAGATTCTTGCTCGATGTTTTTCTCCTCTAATTTGTTCCGCGAGTCCAGAAAGAATAGCAAAGATGGAGAATGAGGTCCATGAGCATCGGGCGAAGTTTTTTCTCTTTGATGTTGCATCGGATGAAGTTGGTGGAGTTCTCCTCCTCATGTTCATCTGAGAATGAGAGTGACGCCGATCGGTCATGGTAGTACTGCCAATGATAGGAGCGGCTTCGTTCCAATGGCTCATTCAGCTGGGCAGGTGCTGTGGTGCTAAGAAATTAGCTCCGACGTCCATTTTAAGATCCCCATTTGGAAGCGCTCCTCGCGAGGGTGGAGTTGGAGTCGGAGCAGATGGAGCTATGTTTTGTGGCTCTGCCGGCTCCGCTTGTGCGTAGTGCAAAAGGGCTCCGATTTTTCTAACCGGAACGATAGAAACGCTCCACCGATATTTGTGCCCCAAATCTAGCGCAGTTTGCGGTCGGATTTTGGCATCATGAGTGCCTGATCTCGTCCACACCTAGGGGACACGACAGCATTAGGGAATACACAAAGCGCACTATTCTCTTTTTTGTCATTTCCTGAACCTTAGGTGGCTGCTGCATGGACTGTCATGCGTTCCCTGTGAGGCAAGTGACTAGACCGGCATTTCTTGCTGACACAGACAGTAAACCACTTCATCAGGGTACATGACATGAGCAAAGCCGAAAAGACGCAAGCAGAGATTAGGCACTAATCAGCATTGGCAAAAGGAAGCTACCATGGCAGCAGAGTACAGAGCAGCAGCAGCAGCAGACAGCCTTAAAAGACGAACGGAATATCACCTTTATCGAGGGCAGCTCCCTACGAATTGAAGCCAGCAAGACGTCAACCTCATCTCATCCCCAGGTCCACACGCAGGCAGAACACTCCTGCTTCCAGATGAATCCAACCAGGAAGCAACTCAAGCGAGAGCGAGAATGATGTAGGAGTAGGACTGCAGGAGGCCAGGAAAAAAAGACTAGAAAAGTAAAGGCGTCGTCATATAGGCAGGCAAAGGATCTGGCCATCTGGGGAAGCTGGGCGAGGAGTGAGGACAAAGGAAGCGGGGGCATTGGCCGTGCTGCGGCTCACGTGTACTGCCATGTCCGCACGGCCTGTCGGCACTGTGTGCGGAGCAGGCAGTGCAGTTCGCCGATTCGTTCCGGCTCTGCCGGTGGCCACCAGCGACCGTCAACGGAACTGACAGTGATGCTCGCTTCGGCGATGTACAGCGGGTGCACAGCAGCATGGGGCATTACTGAAAGTCTGAAGGTTACAGGGCAGAGGGTGAGGACTGAGGACATCACTGAAACAGCATCATCCACGGGCAGAGGTGCAAAGAGCCCGACCAATGCGTCAGCCAAGTACAGCGTCCTGTCGGCGCAAACGGCTGCAGGATGTTCATCCTCAGGGGAACCCTATTTCTATGCAACATTCTCTTTCTAAAATGGCAAACACATTTTTGTTAGGAAAAAAAACACTTTGAATCGGAGAAGGGAAATAGACAAATAGTAGAATATGAATGATGCCGGAGAGAGGAGGACGGACGGACGACGCGGACCACAAAGCTTTGATAAGATCACAGGCCGGGATCATGCATGGCAGCAGTAGTGGTAGCTTTCATTGCAGCTGCATCAATTCAGTGATCCGCCCGCCCGTCCGCGACCAGACTTGATTGCGAACCGCCGAGGACCCCGCTCCCGCAGTTCGCTCGCGCCGCCTGCACGCCTGCCTGCCGGTGCCGGGGCTCCCAGCCGGTGGTGCCCCGGCGGCATTAACGCAAGCCGCTCGACCGTCGCTGTCGCGGGCAGTTAATCGAGCCGGCGGAGCTTGCCGCCGCCGCCCGTCCACCCACCCACAGATCGGCGGCGCGGCGGGGAGAGCCGACGACGCCTCGGCTCGCTGCTCCGGCCAATGGGTGATTGGCGAGTTCAATTTCTAGGGCACGTCGGGATCGATCGAGCAGGATGGCTGCGCGAGCAAGCAGCTCGCGGTGCGTCTCGTTGCATTTACGCCGCCTTTGACGATTTTGGGCCGTGCGGGTGGGAGGCCGGCCGGCGCCGGCGTTGAATGCCGCGCCAGGACGGTTCGCGGGTCAGGGGGCAACACGGAGGTGCTCGGGTTTCAGCTGATCCTCCGTGCGGCCGTGCGAGCGCGCCCTGGTCAACAGAACAGCCTATTGTGGAAGGCCCGGCTTGGGCGGGCCTTCAGTGCCGGCCCGCACAAGCATAGACAGGCGTGTTTGTTGGGCTCGACGAACTCTTGATGCTTGGGCCGAACTATCGAGCTACCCGCCCAACGGCCCAAGCGGCCAAGCCTCTAAGTCTAATCATTAGGGATCTACTCAGGATCTTAGGCTATTCACAATGGGAGTTTCATGGGTGTTTTATGGTATTAATTAGCCTGCCTAATTAGCAATTTGGATGACATGGCACATCATTTAAGAAGTAAGAGTTTCATGGAGTTTCATGAGGATGAAACTATTTAACCCATTTCTAAGAACTTGGAAACCGTGTGAAACCTCCATTGAGAGTGTTTTGTTTCATCTTCACACAATTGAGTAAATTCTATTGGTTATTTATTTGCAGCATTTAAGTAGTATGTTGGCATATGAAATAGTGAGATAAAACTCTCCATTGAGAGAGGGTGTTTCATCCTTCTACAAAGTTGACGTGGCATTCTTGGAAATATGGACATAAAACCCCCCATTGTGATTAGCCTTATTTCATGTGCACTGTGCACATAGCGGGGTCTTGATGCTTTATCATTTCCATTCCCTCTGACATCACATGAACCATGCATGCAAATGTAAAGGCTGTTTGGAGTGCTGCCCCACCCGCCACGGCGCGCCACACTTTTTCCGCCGCAGGTGTGGTGGCCGTTTTGAGCGCCATGGGTTAGGCACGCTGTGGTGAGTTGGGCGGCACTCCAGACAGCCCAGTAGTTTTACCATGTCTTGTGCCGTCGCAACTTACTTTTGCTAGCTAAAAAAAGAAAATCTAGGGGTTCCCTTGCCTCATCCGTTGGTGCACTTGGCATTAGTTAGCATTAATTAACCATATTGGATGGATCAACAGTTAATACACACACGCATCAAAGTCTAATAAACCTTGAAAACCTGGACAGAGCAATACTACTACTGCAGACGAACAATACCATCGTGCATAGCCAATAACTAGGCGATCTTATTCCGACTAGCTGAATACCTGAATCTAGCTCACACCCGCACTAGACATGACTATGAGGACGCAATTTGGTAGCCACAAGTAACTAGTACGTAGCATGAGCGCGAGATCAGAACGCGCCGCCTGGCCTGCCTTGATTCGACGCCGACGACATCGTCCTCGCCTTCCTTTCCTGGGAGAGCTTCTTGGCGAAGCGGGTGAGCGCGTCGGCGTTGGTCCCTTCCTCGGGCACCGGCACGGGCTTGCCCGTCTCCATGTCCACCCTGCTCACCGTCTTGGCCAGCATCCCCTCCCCGATGCGGACCAGCTCCCGCATGTTCTCCTCCGTGGCCACGTCCACGGTCGCTGCCGTGCCCCTGAGGGAGTCGTCCTGGATGCGGAGGTAGTTCCTCTCGCAGCCGAGCGCCTGGAAGAGGATGGAGATGTTGTAGTCGACGAGCGCGGCGCTGGAGTAGCTGAACATGTCGACGACGGGGGTGTAGCCGCCCTTGCTGCGCAGCCACGACAGGATGCCCCACCCGGCGGCCTCCTTGGCCGTGTACATCGCCGCGCCCTTCGCCGAGCCGGTGCCGAGGGAGATGACCAGGAACCTGTCGTAGTCCGTCGGGCCCCGGGGCAGGAGCTCCTGCTTCTCCACGATCATCTTCCGGGTTATCTGGTTGATCGTCAACAATGTCTGCACAAACCAACAGATCAAATAACTTTATTTTCTTAAATTCTGCTCAAAATATAGTGCCGTACATGATGTGCAGAACACTTCTTACCGGATTGTTGGCGGAGACGCCGCCGTCGATGAGGTTGAAGTCGCGGGTCTTGCCGGAGGCCTCGTCCCTGGTCTGGAAGAAGTGGGCGGGGAGGTACGTCGGCGCCGCCGACGTGCCGATGCACACGTCCGAGAGGAGCGCGTCCTTGAGAGGCATGGTCTGAGCCTGCACGGGTGCAGCAGCGTGTTATAGGTCGAGTTCGTGATGACATTAGCGTGCAGCCGCAGATTGGTGTTATATACATCGAAGGTGGAGAAGATGGTGGGCTGGAGGTTCTTGACGTCGAAGGTAGGGATGACGACGTTGGTGAGGGTCTCGTGCATCCTCGTCGCGCCCAGGAGGCTCTGGATCTTGGAGCGCAGGAACTTGCCGTCGTATTTCGGCCCCTTGAGCTCGATCAACGTGCTCACGACATCTGGCCATGGCCTGCGCGATCCGTCAATAATTAGTGAGAGAAATTGAAGCCTCAAAATGATCAATATAACACTGCAAATCCTCCTTATCGTAAAAATATATATACTCCTGAATTTTTCATTAGCTGATAATGTGAATGTTTGATCTTGTCAAGATCACTACAATGATATTGCCACTTGTACCTAGTGGCTATTTATTTTTTTTAGTCCTTTAGCTGATAAAAAAGAAGTAGAAACAGTAGCAAAAGCCAAAATGATGAATAAACCGGAAGAGTATCAGCTACTGCACGTTATTACCTTATTTATATTTTTACATACATGGAACTTACGAAACTTATCCAAAATCTAACTTTGAATTATTTGATCTAGTCAATTCTGGCAACGTGTTTAGGAAATGAGCTGAGTGCTTCTATAATTGAAAATCAGCACAACTCCTACTGGTAATAAGCCAAAATGCGAAGCATCATGTATCCTTGGGGACAGATCAATAGTATTCGCAAGATATATATATCTCCTGTCAGTTTGTACAAGCTCTAAGAAGGATATATGCTAGTGCACGTAGCACTTAATAAGGCATTTAACTACTTCATTCAATTCGGTTATAAATATTTGAAGAATCTTTTACTTATTATCCGATTGTGAACGCCTTTAGACTATATATCTAGCTTGGAAACATAAAACTTGTAGTGTATAGGCTTCCCTTGAAAATGTTTTCACGGTCTTACAGGTTTGTTAGATTTTATAAATATATTATAATAAACCCAACTGGTCAAAGCACAAAGGTCAAAGTTGCATCCCAAAGACTAAAAACATAATGGTAGTGTTTTTTGTGCCAGTGTGTGCGCACCATCCCTGAATAATATTTAAAACAGTTTTGATATTTTCAAGCGTTTGAAACCAACTTAAATAGTCTTGACTCTTGTAGCCCACCATCCTAAACCCTCCGGGCCAACTTCCAATTCTTTATGGGCAGGGGTGGTTGGCCATGAACAAGGGATTCCTCATTCGGTGCCATTGAACCTAAACGTTTGGTAAATCAATCAATTAATTGCCGTTCCTAATCTCCCCTGCTGTGGAAATTAGCCGTCTGAAAATTGCATGCAGCATACGCACGCACTAGACACCCTTGCTGTTACTTGTACCTTTGAGGAAAGATGCGTGGCCCGTTCTCCATGTAGAACTCGTTGATCTTCTCGGCCGAGAAGAGCGGGCGCTTGTCCTTGTCCGGAGCGGCGAGCATCGCCGTGATAAGGCCGCCGGTGCTGGTTCCGGCGATGTAGTCGAAGTAGTCGGCCAGCCGTGCGTCCGGTCCGTCGAGCTCCTGCAGTTACAGGTACAGCACGCGTGCAGCGTTAGCTTCTCGCCAGTGAACTCTGATGTCAGTTCATGTATGTGTGCTATATATCTAGCAATAGTTGACGACACGCACTTGGAGCTTCTTCTCAAGGAAAGCGAGGATGGTGCCGGGTATGATCCCTCTGATGCCGCCCCCGTCGATGGTCAGCACCGTCACCCTCCTCCCCACCGCCGCCGGCGGCAACGGCAACGTCGGCGAGTTTAGGCTGGCCATTATTCAGAGAGAGAGATCAGCAATTGAGGCGAAACAGGAAGATCTCTCTGTTTTCTAGCTAGCTGTGATCGATCTGATGATTGATTACGGATGTACTTAGGGTGGGTTTATATGGGGCCAAGCAGATCGAAGCAGTCTTTGGCAGTTTGTCTCCAGTGGCAGTTTGTTACTCCACTGACAACTAGAAAATGCTTATGAAGAGACCTATCGAGTGAGGTCAACTGCTGGATCGAGCAAACGAACACATGATTTCACATCTCGTCTCATCACCAACGCGACGCGAAATGATGCTGGGAGAGACTAATTTAATTTAATTTGGTTTCTAAACACGAGGGGTCAAGTTTGTGTTCTCTGCAAATCGATGTCAGGCTTGACTTGTATCGATGTATTACTATAACTATAACTGGGGCCTGTTTGGTTCGTCAGATTAAATTTTAGCCTCGTTAAATCGGATGTTTGGATAGTAATTAGAAGTATTAAATATAGTCTAATTACAAAATCAATTGTATAAATGGAGACTAATTCACGAGACGAATCCATTAAATCTAATTAGTCCATGATTTGACCATATTATGCTACAGTAAATATGAACTAATAGTAGATTAATTATGCTTAATAGATTTGTCTCGTGAATTAGCACCCGCTTATGCAATTAGTTTTATAATTAGCTCATGTTTAATCTTTAGCATCCAAATATCCAATGTGATTCGAACTTAAAAATTAGTCCATGAATCCAAACAGCTCCTTAGTACAGTGCAATATAGCTTAGCCGCGTTGCTAGCTACCCTGATTATTGAGTCATTAAGTGGGTTATACACTTGCACCCCGGCCGTCGAATGTTTCAAACCCTGTAGTTTCTTGGTTGCTTGCATGAAGGTCCGTCGTCTAACTAGCTATAGAACTGCAACTGGGCGGCGAATGTGTATGACGACAACGCGAGTGGAGGGAAGATGACAGATGCATGCACACCTCATTCCGGTTGAACAGGTTTAACAAGTGTGGCTACGAGAGATGAAAGTCTGCATAAACAATCAGTCAACTGGACTCATGGCGGAGTAACAAAATCGCAAACTGAAATAGCAGGAACCCACGTAGTCCCTTCGTTAAAGTTTTTGTATAAAGGCACGTTTTGGACTGTTTGAACAAATTTTATTTATATCGAACTCTTTGAACTGCAAACCACCCTGTCAATCTTAGCCCTCAGGGCTCTCATTTGTTGTCATCGGCTCATTGCTATGCAGAAACCAACAAAATGGATAAGTGTTCTTAATCCCTAACTTAATACGATACTCTCATTTGCAGATGACAACAAATGAGAGCACGCAGAGCTTCTTAGGGTAGTCCGTTGGCGACGAGCCCTTGGACTCAGAACCCATCCTTGCCTGCTTATCCTGGTTGTACGGATACTTGTTTCGATTAGAAAACAAGGAACAAGAGCTAACGGGAAGGTGGTAATGGATTATATTCCTAGTGCTATCTTCACGATCTAAGTTTAAAATTAAATAAGATTGGAACCCGACTTATTTTTTTAAACCCAACTCTTAGATTATCTAGATTAAAATTTAAACTAAAATTTAGAGTTTAGAGCTCTTTACCACCCCTAGGTTTGCCTCAGAGATTTTCAGGAGAGAGTATGCAAAACACCACCTCAGAGGACATACCAAGAAGACGTCCTTGCTTATGACGATGGTGTATGCATAAGTCCAACCGAAGAGGATCCTCTAGGCGCGTCGAACTCATCGACCGGCGATGGAAGGCAACGATGCAGACGAGCACCTGAGCACAGCTGCCAGTGTCCTCAAGGAGCTGTCGGGGACCAGGGAGGAGGTGGAGCGCGCCCGCGAGGCCGCCGTGCAGGCGTGGCTCGCGTCCATGCCGCTCGC
The DNA here is from genome assembly GCF_002211085.1 of Panicum hallii. NCBI lineage: Eukaryota > Viridiplantae > Streptophyta > Magnoliopsida > Poales > Poaceae > Panicum > Panicum hallii. The sequence goes on from NC_038043.1 coordinate 54,584,692, forward strand.
CGAGGAGCTCGAGCGGCTCCGCGCCGAGCTGGCCGCGGCCAAGAGCCGCCTCGCCGCGACGGCGTCCGAGATACCGCCGCTCAAGTCGCTGATCGAGTCCACGAACGGTGCGGTTGCCGAGAGGCAGGCGGAGGCAGCGAGGAAGCAGGCTGCCGCGGAGGAGCTCCGGCGGCGCGTCGACAGCGCGCGAGCCGAGCTCCGGCGGCTGCGGGCGGAGATCGCCGCGACGAGGGACGCGAAGGACGCGCTGGAGCAGCGGGTGCTCATCCGGCGCCAGGCCGCGCGCGCGATGCAGCTGGCCGAGCTCGCCGTCACGGCGGAGACCCACGCGCTGGCTTGGGCCGCGGGCGCGGTCGCCGAGCAGGCCGCGCGCGCGCCTGTCGGGGGCGGCGGCGAGGACGCCCACCACGACGTCGTGGCGCTGCCGGCGCGGAAGCTCGAGGAGCTGCGCAGGCGCGTGGAGGCCGAGGAGCGGAAGGCCGCAGAGCGCGTCGAGGAGGCCGAGGCGATGCGGCGCGCGGCGAAGGCGAGCAGGGCGGCCGCCGTGGCGAGGCTGGACGCGGCGCGCGCCAAGAGAAGGGAGGCCGCCGCCGCCGCCGAGGTTCGCCGCCGTGACGGTGACGACATCTACGGCAAGCGGGCGAGGAGTGCACCGCCGCCGAAGAGCCGGAGCCGGAGGTCTTGCTTCTCGGTGAAGAAGCTACGCAGCTGCTTGTGCGCCAGGGCCAAAGCTTGAGGCGGATGCGCCACATGCTGAGATGTAGCTTTGGTGATCGAGCCGGTAACAATGGACGCAAGCATCGCGTTCTGATGCTCCATTTCTCGACGAGATCTTGTATGATAAGACTGAAATTTCTGAACATTTTGGTCGTCGAGTCCCATCTGGCCATCTCTGTGTGTGATGCACCGTGTCGAGTTCGTGGAATCGTCAGAGTTTTTCCCTGGGCCGCATTGGCTGGAGATGGACCATCAAATGGGCTTTTGACAAAGTGGCCCTATATAACTTTTTTTTTTCGTGGGGTCAAGTAGTCAACCAAAAATGACCACATGGGGTTTGAGCTGACGCGAACGCGATCAACCCTGACGTAATCACCACGGTTAATCACTCTCGCAACGGAAAACCCCTCCGCCCTCCCCAAACGGCACCTCCACCTGACAGCTGAGCCCCACATCAAGCGCTCGCTGCCTACCTCCACTCCTCTCACCCACATGGATTTCTCCGCCGGCGGCGGCAGGGGCGGCCGCGGCGAGCCGGCCCGGTGGCTGGAGATCGCCGGGAAGCTCCTCGCCGCGCGGGACCTGGTCGGATGCAAGCGCCTGGCGGAGCGCGCGGTGGAGGCGGACCCGAATCTCCCGGGTGCCGACGAGCTCCTCGCCGTCGCCGACGTCCTTCTCGCCTCCCAGCGCCAGCTCCCCTCCGGCCGCGCCGATCCGGTCGCCGTCCTACAGCTCCAGCCCTGCCCCGACCCCGCCGCCGTCAAGCGTGCCTTTGGCCGCCTCTCCCAGCTCGTGTCCGCCCCGCGTAACCCCCGTCCCGCCGCGGACACCGCCCTCCACTTCGTCCAAGAAGCCTTCGCTGATCTCTCCAAGAACGCCTCCAGCGATACGGCTCCTGCTACTGCTTCTACTCCTCCTGCTTCAGGGGGTGCCTCGGCGGCCGCGGCCGATGCCGATGCGTTCTGGACGGCGTGCCCCTACTGCTGCCACGTCTACGAGTACCAGCGCGCGCTGGTGGGGCGCGCGCTCAGGTGCCAGAGCGCCGGGTGCCGGCGCGCGTTCGTGGCCACCGAGATCCCGACCGTGCCGCCTATTGTGCCGGGCACCGACATGTACTACTGCGCGTGGGGTTTCTTCCCCATGGGCTTCCCTAAGGCAGCTGATTTGAGCACCAACTGGAGGCCATTTTGCCCCATGTTTCCCGGGAATTTTCAATCTCCGCCGCAGCCAGCATCTGCAAGAGCTGCCAAGGTTGATCACATCAATGTTCAATCTCCGCTGCAGCCAGCATCTGCAGGGGCTGCCAATCTTGATTCCAGGAATTTTCAATCTCCGCCGCAGACGGCAACTGCTGGGACTGCCAATGTTGATGTACAAAATGTTGAGAATAATGGCATACCTATTAATGCCAATGCAACACAAGCAAATGTGCAGCCAGCAAATAAGAGTGGTGTCCGTGGCAGTCCAGCAGGGCCATCTAGAGGTAGGATGAAGAAGACAACAGCCCGCAAGAAGGTTGGTGCCGTTCTTAAGAAGCACGCTTCCAGTGGGGTGGAAAGTGGCATTGAGCCATCTATGCTTGGGTCGGATTCATGGAATGGGAATGCAGGTAGTGGTAGTGCACAGACAGCGGGTACTAGAGAGATCAACATAAATGAGGTGGCAAAGCCAACTGATGGAGCCACAGTGCTGAATTTTGGTGGGGATGAGGACATTGGGTTTGATTTGGATGTTGATGCAACAGATGCCATATTGGGAAATTTACAGCACCTGCCATTCTTGAGGGAGGATGACAATACCAGAAGAATGTTTTAGTTGTCGATGTGCTCAGTGTAGGTATTCCGTAGATGTGGTGTATATTGTGCTGTTGAAGGAAATCCTACATAGTCCGATCCTTCAATGCTGCCCTTGCTGTTATTGCAACTATTTCTTATTTTTATTCTGTGTTCCGTAGTTATCTACCTTGGTTCAGCTAGCTGGTGATCTCTTGTAGCATCTGGATCAGTACTATTTACAAATCTATAGTCTAGATTATCCCAAATTAGTTGGGGGATGTGTAATATTTGCCACCTGCAGATTGACTTAAGGAGATAACTGGTTGAGCAAATAATGCTTTCTGCATGGTTGATTGGTGAGGCTATTAGTTAAGGGTTTATAATGCAACAGAGGCCACATGGAGTGCTGGCAGATAAATGCTGATGAAAATAGTAAGTCTATTCTTCTTAGAGTTCACAAATCTCTCCCTATTTACAAGGCACATGACATATATTAGTGACTTCATGGACTTAGGACTCATAATTTGTTTGATTTGATTTGCATCGTCCAATATCAAACAAGTTGGTTGACCTTTACTCAATAAATCACCTGCATTGTGAACGTCATAATCATCGTGTTTTTGTTATTATCCATTCATCTGACCAAATTTCCAATTTTTTACGTGTTCACTGAGACAGAAAAAAAAGGATCGCCACAAATGTTTCGCAAAATCTAATATTTCATCTTGTTGGTCAGAAATTACACGTGACAAGGATTTGATTAGAAACATGACCTCGTGTTACTGTTAATAGAATGGTCACAGTGGTACTATCTTGCCCTGTTTGCTATGTTAATCATATCATCAGTCAGCGATCTGTGTTGAATCAAAAATAAATAAAATCAAGTTTACTGAAAGCTGTGCTCTTTCTTGCATCTATCGAGAAGTTTAAAAAATTGACAAAACCTTCTAGTAATACATTTTGTAGAAATCGATTGAAATTGCAGCCAACCTTAGATGCAGGCATAGGCCTGTGCTATCCCGATTTCAGGACTACCCTAAGGCCAAGGTACCAGCCAGATAATTTCTATGGGATTCCAACCATTGTCTTCTATGCTTTCCTTTAGTTATGTGCTCAGCAGCTATGTACGCTCTTAGACAACAAGAGTACTGAAGAGTTTCTACCAGGAGAATTGCATTAAATTTCTGTAGATAATTTGAAGTACAATATCTTAGTTTTAAATTTTGTAGAAAATTCAATAACAGAGTTTCCCTTTTTTTTTGCGATCATATCCACAAACTTCAAGGTATAATGACTTCTCAACTGAATATTTGATTTATACTGATGTTTCAAGTTCTTTTGTTTCAGATATCTCAATCAGAAAAGCTCTATGCAGTCAGTTGATTGCCTTCACCAGTCACCAAAGGAGCTAAATAACAGAAGTGGCATGGTTCAGTTTAGGGCACGTCAGTGGCTTGTAACCTATGATTCTTTCTTTGATTTGTTTTGCCAAGCTTGCCTGAAATAACAGGAGTTATCTGTTGTTGGCTGCGGCTGGGTGGCGGGTTGGGGGAAGTAGGAGGAAAGGAAGCTGATGTTTGCCTATTTTATCTTGATCCAGCGTCACATGAATCGTGTGGTTTTAGCATCTGAATAACTCGAATTTTCATGAGCTTTATTCATATGTATCGAGAGATTATTAGGTACCAATTTTAGTTGAATATGTGTGCTTCATATCTTGTGCATTATTTTCACCTGGCCGTTCGCACCAGGAGAGAGGAAAAAAATTGATGGAAATTTGAGCATTTCTTCTTCTTCTTCTTTTTTTTTGAAAGACCCAGATTTGATAATTTCTTGCTTTGCCTCTTAGGCTATGTTTGGATCCAAGGGCAAATGGCAAAAGGGCAAATGGTAAAATTTTTGCTCCTGTCACATCAGATGTTTGGACGCTAATTAGAAGTATTAAATATAGTTTAATTAAAAAACTAATTACATAGATGAGGACTAAATGACGAGACGAATCTATTAAGCCTAATTAATCCATAATTAGCAAAATTACGGTAGCATTTGCCCTTTTGCACTTTGGGGTGTTTGGATCCAAAAATGCAAAAAAAGTGCAAAAGAGCAAAAGTTTTGCTCTTTCTCTTTCTCTTTCCATTGGATCCAAACAGGCCCTTATTGGTAGCATACCTTTTTCTCATTGCCATTGAAACCAAATTCACTGAGATGGACTTACTGTTGCTTGCAAAATTGATTCAACAATTGCAGCATAAGGTTTTCTAAAAAATTACAGAAAAATTACTTATAATCAGAAACTCGTAACTCGAAATTATTCACAAAATGTCCACCTACCAAGAAAGAAAAAAGGACATTACTTCAGTTTTTTTCTTGCATCTTGGTCAATCAGGTACCTAAATACAAACTTCCAAATAATATTAATCACTCAATCTAGCTAAAAGATTAGCACAGTTCCTTTTTTTGCGAGGAAGTTCTTTTATTTTGGAAGCGAGATTAGCACAGTTCTGAAGCTTTTGTATAATCCCACAGAAGCCCGCACGTTATCCTACAAGCCGTGCGATCGAGAACCAACGGCTGCGATCGCTTAACTGCTGCGGGACCCGGGAGTCGGCGCCTGCGCGAACACATCGCAGACTTCCACTCCCACGTCATCCATCCTCTTCACCTCGTCGTCGTCTTCCTCCTCGCCTTGCACTCCTACTTCCTCTGTACCTCGGGTCGCCGTCGCGTCACGTTACAGCCGCAGGGCGCGGCCTCAAGGAGAAGCGTGGTAGCGGAAAGCGGTGGCGGGGCGGGATGATCTCGCAATTCTTCGTGTTGTCGCAGCGCGGCGACCACATCGTCTTCCGCGACTGTAAGATCTGGATCCCGTCTCGTCCCCGCCCGATCTGGGCGGGCAAATTTCGCTTATTCGTTGTGATCCGGTGCTGATTTGATTGTAAACTTCGTGCGGGAGGGTGCAGATCGCGGCGAGGTGCCTAAGGGCAGCGCGGAGATCTTCTTCCGGAAGGTGAAGTTCTGGAACGACGACGAGGCAGAGGAGGCGCCCCCAGTCTTCGTACGCATCTATTCCTTACTCCTGCGCTCTTATTCAGACTGCAAATTTTGCCGAAGTTTTTTTTAGCTGTAATTGTGATGCCTTAGCTTGCGATGTGTTAACGTGAACTGCTGTGCTAGTGAGCTTGTCGGTCGATCGGGACTAGCACTACGATTCTCTAAAAACTTGTGCATTGAGAAACTGACGAGCAGCGGCGAATTGTAGATAGAGGAGCATTACCTTAGAAATCAGGGTGACTATGACGCAGGAATTCAGTTGTTTCTGGGATCATTATTTGATTTGTTTCATATTGTCTAGCCAACTCCCTGTTCTGTTTACATCGGTAGTGTATAATGGATCATTTGGTTATAGCATGAGATGATATATTTTGCATGAATATATGCCTAGGAACTGAAATAACTGAGGGTAATACTTTTGTGATTTATTCCAGCTACTTTGTGACCGTTTAAAATTAGCAAGACCTGTGCCCATTAAGGTATATTTGTAGTCCAGTGGACAATGAGCTGTTCTTCATGCATGTGATATGCAGTTGTCTCCATGTCAGTGGACCCTTTTTTTTTTATGAAAAATTAATCTTGAGGTAAAACAGTATGTTGGCATATTAGAATATTTGATCCTAGATTAAACTGAACGAGTAAAACGTCAGTTTTGTGGATGACAAGATAGAGAGTCCATCTGCGTTCTGCATATTGGTGCATTTCTTTACTACTTGATCTGACACCTGGTATTTTACCTTTTGTGATGACAGAATGTTGATGGGGTTAACTATATTCACGTCAAGGTCGCAGGACTATTTTTTGTAGTAACTACAATGGTTAATGTTTCTCCATCCCTTCTCTTGGAACTTCTGCAAAGGATTGCACGTGTCACAAAAGATTATCTTGGTGTTCTGAATGAAGATTCACTGCGGAAGAATTTTATTTTGGTGTATGAATTGCTCGACGAAGTCATTGTAAGTGCTCTACACTACATCTTACACCAGTATCAACTTCTATCCTTTCTGACCTAGTTTTTAGGTTGCTACCAAATCTAGTGTGATTTTAACAAAGAAGTTGCGTGGTTCTGCAGTGATTAGTATGATTTTTCATCTGTTTACGGGAATGCTGACTGTCATCTATTGTGCAACTAGGACTTTGGATACCCACAAACAACCTCTACTGAGGTTCTGAAGTCATACATATTCAATGAACCTATCATGGTTGATGCTGGACGGCTACCACCGCTTGGTCCTGCTGCTATGTTCATGGTAACACTTATGCATATTAATGCAAGAAATATAAGATTAGGGTTACTTGACTAAGAGACGTGCTGTCCCATACTATTGTGGCAGTGGCATAGTTTCAAAATTGATACCCTTGCCTTTTGCAGCAAGGCACAAAGCGTATGCCAGGTACAGCTGTTACAAAATCTGTTGTTGCTAATGAGCCTGGGGGGAAGAAGAGGGAGGAAATTTTTGTTGATATAATTGAGAGAATAAGTGTGACATTCAGCTCTAGTGTAAGTACCGGTTTATGCCATGCCTCAATATTTGAAGATGTCGAGCAATTTTGTTTTCATTCTTGAAATCATTCTATTAAATTTGTTGCTTTAAATGTCAGATGGTGATGATGCCCATTGCAATGTTACTTTTCATTTTATATACCATCATTTAGTGATATTTGTTATCGCCTTTACTGCCAAAGCCTACCTTTTGCCATCTTGTTCCTTATTCAATTACTGTTAAAGTGATTTCTGTGCTTACTATTTGAGACTGGAGACAAATAAACGGGCCAGTCACTATCATGTTCCCTTTTTACTATGGAATTCCAACTCCACGGGACAGGTTCTTGTTGTGACAAGTGATGGCCTAATAGTTCTCAATCTTGTGATTTTTCTTGCACTTAATTTTATGGCAGATCTGTTGATTTTTCTTCAATTACTAAAGGGCACTTTATTTTGTTGTCTCATTTATTTCTCTATAGCTATATGATATCACATAGCATTTTTTTCATGGAGCACTACTGGGACTTTTTTTTTTCATGACTTATATCTTATTTTTATTAAACAGGGCTACATACTTACATCTGAGATTGATGGAACAATTCAAATGAAAAGTTACCTCACTGGAAACCCAGAAATTCGTCTTGCTCTCAATGAGGATTTGAGCATTGGAAGAACCGGATCTTCTTCCTATGGTATGACCATTTGCTTTTCCTTTGACATGTGCGTTCTCTACTCTCATTGATGTATAATATGCATATGACATAAGAAGTTTATCTCCTTTGTACATTGTTCCTTTTTCATAGTACATTGTTCCTGATCCTCTTATCTCTGTAACATGGAAACTGGGTTATGTTGAATGGATAATTTTTTTATTCAGAATGAAGGAGTTATTCGATGCATATCTTTAAGTGTTACTACTTAGTAGTCACTATGAGCATAGATCACTTATATGCATTCTGAATTTTTTTTTCACGAGTGCTTTCTTCACCATTTGAATATGTACTACAGTAAATATTTAACATTTGAACTGCAGTGTGTTTATTAGCACGCTGTTCACTCTATTATTTCTGAATATTGATCACAGACAATATTACAAATATTTAATGCCAGATTACAGAAGTTCTTCTGGAGGAGGAGCAGTCATTCTCGATGATTGTAACTTCCATGAGTCAGTACATCTGGACAGCTTTGACATTGACAGAACTTTGACTTTAGTAAGTACTCTAATAAGGCTTTTATTTCTAGTTATGTCATTTCTTCATGCAGAACTTCAAGCACTATATTTACAATGTGTTACCTGTTAGATAATTTACATTTACCATTGCATAGATACCACCTGATGGAGAATTTGCTGTAATGAACTACCGGATGACCCAAGAATTTAAGCCACCGTTCCGTGTAACTGCACTGATTGAAGAAGCTGGACCATCGAGGGTATGGAATTCTTGTCTTGCTATTAGGCATTGATGCTATTATGTTTTCAATTTAGTGAAACCCAATTCTTTTATTATCTACACAGGCTGACGTTCTACTGAAGATAAGAGCAGACTTCTCTGCAAATGTCACAGCTAACACAATCACAGTACAAATGCCAGTGCCCTCCTACACAATGAGGTTAACTGTAGCCTTATCTTGTTTCGTAAGAAGTTAGAAAAACGGGAGAAACTGACTGCTGTTTTTAATGTTAGCTAAAGTTTAACGTCATGGATTACATTACAGAGCAAGTTTTGAGTTGGAAGCTGGAGCAGTTGGGCAAACAACAGATTTTAAGGAGGGATCCAGGAGACTTGAGTGGAATCTAAAGAAGGCAAGTGCCAACAAGGATCATCATATGTGCATCCTGCATGTATATGCACTGGAACTGTTAACTTTGCTGAATTATTTTAACTTTTGACACTACAGATTGTTGGTGGTTCTGAGCACACCCTTCGTGCAAAGCTGACATTTTCCCAGGAGTCACATGGTACGTGTTTTGTTTAAAGCATCTCATGCTTATGCCCTCACTTGGCAGGGTCATTGAACTTTCCTGTTAGGAAACTTGTTGTGACATCCTCCTTCGTGAAATGCAGGAAATATCACAAAGGAAGCTGGTCCGGTGAACATGAATTTCACTATACCTATGTACAATGCGTCAAAGTTGCAGGTAAGACCATCTGCTGTATGGTCCTTTGTGAAATGTATCCATTTCGCACTATAGGGCTTGGAAGTGTGCTGGTTCCACTAGCAAAATTACTGGTTCACGATTGGTCATCTTTTAAGTGCATTTTTAAAGTTAGCCATGTGCTTTTTGAAACTTGTCTCTACAAGGTGCTATACACTCTTAGCTCTTATGTAGTTTACATATTCTCCAAGGCCTTCACTGCTCAAAAACATTGACATGCATAATTCGTTGTGGAATGTTTCTGATCAACAACTCTTAATTTTATGTTTCCTCTCCTGCAGGTCAGGTATCTTCAGATAGCGAAGAAATCAAAGACATACAATCCATACAGATGGGTGCGATATGTAACACAAGCTAACTCCTACGTAGCTCGTCTATGAGGAACCCGTGTTTGTACTCTTGTTTCTGGTCCATTTTTTTGGTGTATTATTTGAGGTTTATCTTGGACAGAGTGGCATGTATTTGTAACTTTATAGTGGAACAATATCACTCTGCTCCTGCAGTCGAATACATTGTAGGGTCACAATTTTTTCCCCTCGTAAAATGTCCAGAAGATTCATGATCATGTTTTAATACTACAAAATGAATGAAGTTCTTCATGCCTTCATCGCACTTCTGTGACCCATCATCTTAGAAATTTCTGTGATGTTCTGTGGTACTCATAATATCGCGCTGAGTGTTAAACAGCCTTGCATCTTTTCTTCACGAACTTTAGTTACATCCTATTTAGAAACTTTCGAGGATTTTTATCTCAACATTATCGTTTCAAACTACTTTTAACAAAGAACATTAAAGGATTTAAAAATCTGTAACCTGGGATTTAGAAACATCCGAGGATTTTGTGAAAGTAACATTTCGTAGGAAACTTTAGGATTCATATGAAAATGTACAATGAAATGACAGAATTTTTTACAAGGAAACACACCTCGTGATTGAAATCACGATGCATCTTTCTTTTGAAGAATATGCCGAATGTACAAATCTTCTTTATGCTCCATTCTGTCACTTTCAATAGATCCAAACCAACAATCATATGAACATGAATCCCTACGACTTTAGATACACATTTTTATGAGCTATGCAGGTCAAGAAACTCAATAGTAACCTCTGCCATCCTACAACTCCAAAACTGCAAGAGCAGCACAACCAAGAAATATTTTCTGGGGGCACTCAGGGGTCTGACTTGAGGGGATGTGGCTCAATTGACCATGGAGAAAAGAGCAAGCGTAATTCATGGAATCCATACGTGCCATCCTCCTCAAATGCTTTGAACTCTAGAAAATCATGTGCAATAGCCTGAGTCTGTTAAATCTTCCCAGCTGCTTCTGTACGCATCCTCAGCAACTCAGTGCGTTTACTCCTCTCCATTTCTTCTACCAGCCAGTCAATACCATGTTTGATCCCTGTCCTGCAATGGAAGAGCAAGCTTTAAATCAAGCATTATATGCTTCAAGTGGCAAGTTTGATGATATCCTCAATATATCCATCTTATAAAAAGATGAGTCAAGTGATAAATAAATTTGAAAGTGACATGGAAATGCTCTGCGCACCCATCAAAAGCAGATCCAGCCTGGAACATGCATGACCTCTCATCTAACTCTTTAAGATGCAGATGTCTAGCCAATTCTTCCTCCGAGACAGCTGCTGGTGAATCCTGTTGAAAGATCCACATAAATATCAGAATATAAGATTCATGAGGTAAACATAGAATTTGCCACACGAATTTATATATCCCAAAAAGAACTGGGCAGGATTCCAGGAGACTAGGACTAATGTCATCAGTTCTTTATCTTTCTCATGTTGTAACTGGAATTCTTGTAACCAGAAGTCAAAAAAAGGATATGATTACTCTATGTTTCTCAGTCTATATCCACAGTTTCAGATATACTGATTGGCCAGGCTATATACATCTGCATTGAAGATCTAGTTTACACAAACTACATGTGAATGTGGATGATAACTAGTTTCCTAGATCTGCTAATTTTCACATAACAAAATGCAGTTATCAACTACAAGTAAAAGGATGGAGTTTGAAAAGGTATTTGCTATGGAGTATACAAAGCATTCAAGATAACTGCAGGTAAACCAACCTGTTTATTTGCAAATATGAGTATCGGCGCTCCTTGCAGATCTTCATGGCGGAGAACTTTCTCTGAAATAAAAGTCCAGGTTACTGTTACCTAAAGTAATAGACTCTTGATCAAGAATATTGAAGCATGTGCTAGTAACTATGTACCAGAATACTCAGTACATGTACACAGTTATTTGCTGATTAAACAAATGGAAGCAACTTACCAAGAGCGGACTTGGCATCCTCAAATGATGCAGCAGCAGAAGAATCAATAACATATATTACAGCATGTGCCTCCTCATAATATTTCTCCCATATTGTTCGTAGGCCAGGCTGTCAAAATATGTATTTGTGTAAGAATTTGAAATGAATAAAGAAAACATTGTCTGACTCGTGCTTCTGAAATTATCACATGAACTCGATTTCTGCTTCTTGTTAGATAGTGAAGGTTAGGTATATACGCATTGACAACATATCCTTGGGTAATCAGAAACAACACCAATGGTGAGGTGTTGGTCAAGATCAATGCCCATGCTCTTAATGATGATAAGTAAATGAAGATGATTGTGCACAACCAATTGGCACCAATCAACAAATGAAGATGAAGATCTCTGCAGCATTGAGGTGCAAGCTTTTAATACACTACATTAAGATAAGAGGAGTTTATCTATGTGGAGCAACATAAAAAAAAAACACAATCACTACAAGCCCTTGTTGATTTTTTTTCCCAGTATGTGGAGCAACATAAAAACATGATCACTACATGCCTTGAATCTTAAGCACATGCTTCAATATTCTAGAACTGTACCAGCCCATTGGAAAACCTCATGTTTGAGCATACTGATTATATGGTAAAAACTGGACTTCACTTGCTAAGTACATGATTCAGGCATTTCTGTTTGAGAATTGTAACAAGTTCTATCACCAGACATTGTAATGCTAACTCAAATTAACTGACAACTTATTGACTGAACCCTAAAGTAATCAACCGCAACAGATGCTGAATGGAGATGTTTCAATGACGAGATTGTTGGTCACGATCCTTTTGGTATGTAACTCTGCACGAGAAACCATACCTGACCTCCCAGGTCCCAGAAGACAAGCTTTACATTCGCATCTTCAATACGCCCAATATTAAGCCCAACTGTTGGAACAATACGATCATGCGGAAGTCCTTCTCCCTTCAGGTAGATCGACTTCAACTTTTCTAGCAAGGTCTGCATAGTCATGTTTTAACCACAATCAAGTTTGACACATAAATTTAGTTCAAATAAATACGAAATGAACTCGATCTTATAGTTCCAGCAGCCAGCACACAGAAACTAAACACAGTTACGATACACAAAAGTATTACCGTCTTCCCAGCCTTATGAACTCCAAGGATAAGCACATGGAACTCTGTCTTGCTGAAGACATGATTCCATAGGCCATAGAACAAGGAGAACATCGCTGTATGGTCCTCTCCTCCTCAATCAGCTGCGCAGTGCCTGCAAATTCAACATCAGGTCACACGTATTTCCAACCATTGATCCACAGACGCCTTCTCCTACATCAACTCTGCAATTGATCATGAGCAGAGCAGGTGCCGGCGCCACCAAAGTGGCGAGGACTATGCCGACTCAGAATAATCAACACATTTCCCTCCCATACTCGCAGATAAATTGACGACAAAGTGGGCGAATGGATCAGCGCACCCCGTCCCAGAAAGAAAATTTTGGATTTGAGGGCTCACGGCAAAGAAGAATTCCACGGGAACAGAACAAGCGATCGGTCCGAGGAAGCTAGGGCTTGCTTACCCAGGAACGAAGCGATCGACCCGATTCCACGGCAGTGGCGTCCAGGGGAAGGGGGCTTTTCGCCGACGCGTGCAGTTGGATGGATCTGGATCGAGGTCGCGCCGTATTCGCGGGGACGGAGGGCGGTGGCGAGCCGAGCCGTGCCAACGGGAGCCGGTTCCTTCCCGGTGGCTTGCAGAGAGAGGGTGGACCCGGTTGGTGTGACTGGCGAATGGACCCGGTCGGGGTAACTTGATGTGATGATACTCGGAATAGGAATTCCATGATACTCCGGCCCATACGGCTGATGATATGATAGATCAGGCCCAACAAACCCTGTCCAGCCCAGTGGGCCTAACGATTCCGTTCTTTTGCTCTTCTTCGCTCGCACGACTCCCCCGGAGTCTTCTTCGCTCGCTGGTCTTCTCGTCTCGCCACACCACGCTCTCGGCAAGGAGCGGCTGCGACACAGCAGGCGAGAGAAGGCGGCGCGGCAAGCGGCCCAGGAGATCTGCGCGGCGGGCAAGGTGCGCCTCGTTCTCTCTCTCCTATCCACCAAGATGGCCTAGGGGTCTAGGCCCGATCTGTTCTGTTCGTGCGGAGAACCCGAGTACTTGTGGTTTTTCAGTTCCTGCTCGATTTCCACCTGAGTGATTTACCGCGCGTCATTCGGTAGATTTACTGAAACTGTTCGTTGGATCGGTGTTGTGGATTCCGTGGAATTGCGAAGGACAACGCGCTGCGTTGATGAGATCTCGCCACCAAGTACTTTCGCATCTGCAGAGGAATCGTGAGATCTCGTGCGATCTGATTCAGGAATCTGTTTTTGTCGCGGTAAAAGCAACCGGTGGGGGTTCATTTAGACTAGATCGTTGGGATTTTTTTTCCGTAGATGTATGCTTGATTAGTATAATTTTGGGCGGCATGCTGTACAAGTCCCCTGACGGAGGCTAAGGGCAACTCCAATGGAACTCTCAAATTTGAGCCCCTATTCCCCTCAATGAGGATCTCTCATCCAGATTTCAGCCCCCTACTTTCCGTCGCACTCCAACTGAATTCTCATATACCTCCTTATATCTTATGCACTTCTTTCTTTATTGATATCATGTAACTAACAATCTAAGCATTATATATGCAAACGGTGTTTATTACCAACAATTACGAACAATGATTTTATGAATGAATACATTTTGTACTAATAATATTTTAACGGAATTTTTTTAAAATAATTTACCTGCTAATGACTATTTGAGCAACGACTACATTTGCAATGACTATATTCCAACGGCTATATTTCAAACCGCTATATTTCAAACGGTTATATTTCCAATGGCTATATTTCCAACGGCTATATTTCCAACTGCTATATTTCAAACGGCTATATTTTCAACGGCAGTATCTTTCATCTCTATATATACAGGCTCATTCACCTCATTCTGCAATGAGCCATTCACTTCATTGTTGCTTCTCCACCTGAAAATGAGTAGACTCTCTCGCTTAGACTCGTCGTCCTCGTCGGATGATGATGACGAGCCCGAACTCGTCCTTGGTGCACTACATCAAGCTCATACGAGATACCTGGCTATGCATAGTCCACAATGTGGGGGCGGGGGGGGGGGGGGGGCTCTGTACCTGGCCGTCAATATATTCATCGCGATAGAGGAGCTGGACATTGGAGGTTGTACCAAGACTATTTTTCAGAAGCTCCAACATATGACGCTTCTATATTTCGGTGCAGGTGTGTAAAATTGTCCTTTTTCCCCCTCGCCTTCTCCAACCATCGATATGAAGCTCCTACATATTTCTTATTCTTGTTTCCTATCTGGTTCTCTTCTTGTTCTTGTTTCCTATCTCAAGGGGGGAGAAGCATCTGTAGGTGCCTCTGTAGATGCTTGTTCGTTAGGCAATGCTCCAAAATTGAACTCATCAGCATCAAGCTCACTGCTTCCAACATTGTTCTCCACCAATTCCACCCAGCTTTGCATTTCAACCTCCTGCAGTTGAGCATGAATAATATGAATAAAACAGCAGCAGAATCCTATCACATGGAATGAACAAAATGTAATTGAGCAATACTGTCATCTATCTCTGCATCTGCATTGTCTTCTCATTATCTAAAAAGAATCTGCAGAATCCTCCTCTGTTCTCTATCCCCACACACTCTACCTCAACCATCTATCTCTGCATCTGCAAGAAGCAAGCATCAGCGGCGTCACGGCAGATCGCGCCAGGCATCAGGCGTGGGGGCAGGCCGGCCGCGCGCCCACGGCAGGGAGCAGGCGACGTCGCCGCGTGGGGCCAGGCCGGCCGCGGCAGGCAGCGGCGGCATCGCCGCGTGGGGGTAGGCCGGCCGCGCGCCTGCCCCAGGCAGCAGGCGGCGTGGCCGCGTGGGGGCAGGCTGGCCGCTCGCCAGCGGGAGGCAGCAGGCGGCGTCGCCGCGTGGGGGCAGGCCGGCCACGCGCCAGCGGGAGGCAGTAGGCGGTGTCGCCGCGTGGGGACAGACCGGCCTCAGTAGGGAGCACGCGGCGTGCGGGCAGCACGCGATCGAGGAGCGAGGCAGCGTGCCGAGCGAGGGGTGCTTCGCCTCCGGCGGCCACGGGCAAGGCCGCGGGACGAGTCGCCTCCAGATCTACAGGTACAACTTTTCCCCATTCTCTCCTAGACTACATGGCCGCCGGAGATGAGAAATCGACATACCTAGCGCGGGGAAAGCTCCGTGGACGGCGCGGGGAAATCTCCGTGGAGGCGCGGGAGGACCAGCCGTTGGCGCCGTCGCCGGATGAGAGCTCAGTAGAGGAGCTCCTACAAGTGAGAGTCGGAGGGGAAAAATGAGGCAGCCTCATCCGTCGGGGGTGGGATGAGAGACCAGTTGGAGGGAGTTTTTGTGTTTTAGTCCTCAAAGATGAGGTAGGGGTTCAACAAAGAGCTCGGTTGGAGTTGCCCTACGTTTGCGCGCAGTCATGATTGTTGCTTTGCCAGTTGCCGTGTGTGCGAGAAGGTTTTAGAGAGATAAAAAATTATGTGAATATCCAGTTTACATTAACAAAATGTTGTGCAAGTCCCCTACAATATTGATTCGAATCCAACTGACGTGCTAGATCCTAGTACTTCTACGATGCTTATGAGTAGTGCTGTAGACTTTAGTGATGATGTGATTGAAAATACATGCTCCATTTATCATGAATGCTGACCTCCTGAGTCCTATGGTAGTGCTGAAAGTTTTTCGAATTTCCTCTGGATATTACTCATTTACTCTTCGTACTCCTGATATCATAATCAGTAATATGCTAGTTTAGTTGCAATATGCTCTCCACAGTCTATATCATGGCCATCTTTTTTTAATCACGGTACACCACTAGAAGATTAGAATCAATTTAATCTGTTGTGTCATGCTATCCCGCCACTGAACTACTAGAAGCTGAGGACACCTTCATCATCTCCGTACATGGATGAACCAATTCGTATATTCAATTGGATCGCATTCCTCAAGCAATGCATATCATTACAAAGCTCCCTGTTACTGTGATGCTAACTTGATGTAACCCAATTCCTCATCTATTTAGATGTAGTTAGTTAAATATGTTTGAGCCTTCACAGCTCATTGGAGTTGTTGGGTTCAGGGGATGGTTAATTAAGCAGTGGACTTGATGTGTTTAATTCTGACAACTTCTTCTATGAAAAACCAATGAGTAGCCAGTATTTCGCTCCTTTTTGGAATCATGTGCGCCTGGTTTATAACCTCTTGCTGTATCTTGTGTTCATCACATTACTATGCAAAATGCTTCTGACAAGTGACTATTCTTATTGTGGATAATTTCTGGAAAATTACGTGAATTACTTGTCCTCAGATATTAACCAAAAAAATTTTGGCCATCTTTGTTGCAGATGTTTGACGACCAAGACCTGGGCTTCTTTGCCAATTTCCTGGGCATCTTCATCTTTGTCTTGGTTATTGCCTACCACTTCGTGATGGCAGACCCGAAGTACGAAGGAAACTGATGCCCTTATGTTGCGCAAGGAGATCTTACGATCTGCAGACACAAATTGGGCAATACTATTTAGTTAATGATAGCGAGCTCATTTGACATTTGTTGAGTGCATATCGTGAAAGCTGGACATGCAGCTCCTGGCATTTTGACTTCACCCGTGTCTTAACCTTATGAATTAGTAAATCCCGAAGTTTTCTAAAGATTATTCGAGGCCTGCCATTGGTTTGTTGTTTGCTGGGTAACTTGTACTTTTATGCCGTTCGGTTCTTGCTTGCCAGACTGTTATCAGTCCCTTTGCTTTCCTGTTTATTAGGCTCCTTTGGATACTGGAGAAACATAATACTGCACAGGAAACAGATATCAAGCGATTCCTCAAGGGATTTTCTAGTATTTGATTCAAAATTTAAATTCCTAAACAGGAACTAAATGTAGGGACTGATCTAGGGGTTGTCTACTGGTCATTTTATGTAAGTTTTCCAGGTAGCCTTCGAGCTTTCTCTGCTCAAGCAGCAAACCAGCACGGGAGCACGAGGCAACAGGCTCAACAACTAGTTCGCATCTAGTAATATCACCGTATCGCTGGCTATCCCGCCTTGGCGACGCGCCGTGCAGCCAGCTGCCGTCGTCAACATCGCGAGCAACGGGGCGCGCAGAAACACTTGGCGCCTCGCCCTTCACGGATTTTCGCCGCAGAAAATAGCTCGCCCGCGGTCGCAGCAGCCCAATCCTCGTATAAAGGCCAAGCCCAAGATCTCCGTCCTCCGGAGCTGAACGATCAACCACTGTCAAAACGTTGTGTTTCGCATATTCGCCATCACTAATATTTACATCGTAAAATTAGGACTCCAAACATCACCATCTGATTATACTGCCATTAGAAGTATTTCCTCTATTTTCCAATTTTCATTTCATGTATTTGGGCTGTGAAAAGACCCTTTTGCCCTTCACTCTTGCATCGTCTTGTCGTTCTGGACGCAACGTCTTCTCATTCCTATCGTGACCTAGCGCCGCGTCTTCTCATTCCTGCACCGGCCGCCGCCCCACCGCCGGTCCCCGCCCAGCCCTGGCCACGCCCGCCCTTGCGGCGCCCAGCCTGGCCGCGCCCGCCATGGCCGAGGGCGGCGGAGCCCTGGCTGCGCCCGGCCTGGCCTCGCACGCCATGGCCGAGGGCCAGTCGCCGTTCACGAGGTTGACAGGGCTGGGCGCAGGGTCCGCACGGAAGCCATTCTCGGAGTTCTCGCCCGGCGCCCTGGACGCGCCCGCCCTGGAGCACGAACCCCAATGCGGTCGCTTCCCCGTCGCCGCCGAGCGCATCTCCACCGGTGGCCAGCCAGCCAGCCTACCCAGCGGCGGTGGCGGCAGCGGCCTGCCCGTGAAGGCAGCAAGAAGGCACGTCCTAATCGATGCAAGAGTGAAGGGCAAAAGTATCTTTTTCACAGCTCAAATACATGAAAAGAAAATTAGAAAATAGAGAAAATACTCCTAATAGCAGCATAATTAAATGGTTGATGTTTGGAGTCCCGATTTTGCGATGTCAATATTAATAATGGTAAATATACGAAACGCAACGTTTCAGACTCCTAAAATTACAATTTTCTCGGAGTTGGCGCGGCAGCCATGGATCCCCGCCGCGCGGATGAGCTGACGCTGTGCCTCCGCTGCCGGAGCACAACATGTGGCCCTCGTGGGTGGAAACCACACTGCTGCGGCGCTGCCCGCTTCTGCTCCCGCTAATCCTGCCCCGGCTGGCGTCTCCCTTCTCCCCTTCGCTGTCTCTCTCCTCTTCCCCTGTGCTATCCTCTTCCTTGGGATCGCGTCCTGCTCCGAGTTCTGTCCGCGCCTTGGCAGCCATGAAGACAGCGGCGAGAACGACGGGTGCCAGCAAGGACGGTGAGAAGGCATGTATGAACCAAGCAGACACACGTTGCTAGCCACGGGCCCAAAGTGAGGACTGGTCACCCTTGTACTGGGCCGTCTCTGGTGCAGCCCACGACGCAGCCCAGGAGCAGTGGTAGAAGCGTCTTCCATCAGTACGTCTTGATCATGGTCAGCGGAAGGAGTGCTAACATGCTTCTCCTCACCGTCCTTGTGCTCTCGATCGCCTCGCTCAGCCTCGCGCTAGCGAACGGCGGCCACCTCCAGCTGCCGATCCTTCTCGCCGAGCTGAAAGACCACGGCTACCTGCGCCACGGCGGGCGCGCGGTCTTCCTCGGAGACGCCGCGTCGTGGCTCCCGTTTCTTGAAAGGAACCACATCGCTCGGTCGCTCCGGTCAGCTCCGTGCAGCTTCGAGCGATCCCTGACGGATCCGTCGACTTCGTCGTCCGCCACGGCGACGGCGTGGAGTTTGGGCTCCTCGATCGCGTCCTCAAGGTCGGCGGCGTCGCGGCCGTTTTCGCCGCGTCGGAATCGGCGCGGCAGCTACCTGACAACTACAGGGTCGTGTGCGCGCCCCGCTCCGAGAACGAGGGCGCCCTCGCCTTCGCCGCGGAGAAGAACGGCGCTTCTACAGGCTCCGGGTCGCGCGGAGGAGGACGTTCTGGCCGGCCTCGAGGGCGTCCTCCTCGAGCCCCCGCAGAAGCGGCACGTCGTACGGCGGCTGCGCCCAAAGTTCCTCCCGGAGCTGACCGGCGACTCGCTGGAACGGTACCGACGCCGGGTGTTCATCGACATCACGCCGGCTCCAGGCGGCGGCGCGGCGTCGTGGTTCAAGAAGCATTACCCGAGGGGGAGGCACGAGTTCGAGGGCGTGCGCCTCACGGCCGCCGCGGGCGTGCAGAGCACGGCGGCGGCCGCGGGGATCGGGGACTGGCTGGAAGGGAACATGAGGGAGGAGGACTACGTGGTGGTGAAGGCCGGCGTGGAAGCGGCCGAGGAGATGCTCCGGCAGGGCGCCGCCGTCGTGCGCCGCGTCGACGAGCTCTTCTTGGACTGCGGGGAGGGCGACAGCGCCACCAGCAATTCGGGGCGGCGACCCTACTGGGCACTGGCAATGCCTGGCCCTTTACGGACGCCTACGAGATCAGGGCGTCGCCGTGCACGGTGCACCAATGGTGGAGCGGCATGCTCAAGTGAAGAGAAAGAGAAACGGGAGCTGAAGATGGTTCGGGTTCAGAAGCAAAGAGTTCAGCCATAAGAGAACTGAAATGTAACAATATGCAGGACTCCATCTCTACTTTGTAAAGTGAACACATCGTCTCAAATACCACCAATTCACTTAAAATCCTAGCTTTATGTCTTCACTGATTTTTTTTTTCTTTTCGAAGGACTCTATCGAATAAATTTTGTCTCTGAATTCTAGTAATGTTTTCTTTTGATTTTCCTCCGCCGCCTCCGCCGGAGTAGCAAATTTTCATGAGAATACTGTGGCAGCTTTGCCAGCCCAACCCATTAGGCGAACGAGTAAGCCCAGCCCAACAGAGCCAGAGGCCACCATGTACCATTGCCGCCGGGCCGGGGCCGGCGAACCGCGAGTACGCCACGCCACGGTGGTGGTGCACAGCTGGTGTGTCGTGTCGTGCGTGGTTGTCGTGACCGCGAGGCTAGGCAGCAGCAGGCGCTCGCTCCCGGCCACGTCAGATGTCATCGCCACGGCTGGACGGGAGCAGCGCGTGGAGGGACGAAGGCCGGGCCAAGATTGATGGCACAATCAAGTGATCAGCCTTCAACCAGATACCAGACACACACATCTTCTTCATGTGCCGCAGGTGAATGCCCAGCCCAGCTGCCCAAGTGAATGCCATGGCGACGCCGCGCCGTGCGTCGCTCTCCGCAACCGACCCAGCATTTTTCTTCTTCTTCAACGGCGTTGAAAAAGAGAGGAACAGCCACGGGTGCGCTTTGGCACGCGCATGCTGGAAAGGGAGGGAAAGGAAAGGAGAGCCTTGCGCGTCTACGGGCCGTAGGCTCTTCGTGCCGTCGCGGCGGCCACCTTTGCCGGGGGAGTTATTCCTCCGTGCACTTCTCTAGGAGCTTTAAGGATCCTAGCTAGGCATGGGCGCATGGCTCCTGCTGCGCTACATTGCTCGGCGTCTCGGCTTCACTGGTTGGGCATGGCATTGATGGTTGGTTTTGGCGAAGTCAGCAATTCAGTCACCCATCCGTCGTATTTCACTAGTATTAGTTCTTGATTTTCATTTTCTGTTTCTCTGTTGTGGCATGTGGGAAATGGAACAAAATCTAGAGGGCATTGCAAGCATTGATTGTTGTGAGTAGTCATTGTGTGATCTCCCAACCAAATGTGCTTTTATGAACAAAACCACTGTATGGTCCACAGTATTACCTTCTCTAGCATTGGATTCCTGTTCGAAGAAAACTGTTTAGCTGGTGACGAATTGATTCTATGTTGTGTTTTTGAAGGGGGAAAGGAAGAAGACATAGTCACACGTCATGTTAACCCATAGTCTTATACCGTACATATAGTTACACTGCCAAAAAGATACTTTTATTTTGTCTTTTCATGATCAACTTCTCCTTATAAAGATACAAGCTGAACGTCCAACAGCAACGAGCCATACGTTATATGCATTTAAAGAAGACTATGCTAGATGTCATCTAGGATTCACAGATTTTCATCCACACCTGCTTGACTAAAAACTAAAAATCTCATTCACACGACGACAATTGGATGAGTATCCGATAGCCGACGCGATGTCCTGTGATTTATTGCGAATATGGTGGTGGGTTTTGCGTGTGCCTTGTGCGTATCTGTGGACGGACTGTGGGGGGTCGAAGCAAATAGCCAAGCTCACAATCTGCCGCTAAACACAGGGTGCAGATTATTGCCTAATCATTTTCATTCCACACCGCTATAAAAGACCCAAATCCCCTTCCCCTTCTCTTCCGCAGGGGATCCCTCCTCTCTCTCCTCTCTCATCTTGCCTTTCAATCCTTTGCCATTTTCCAAGACACGCCAAGGGGAGGGAGGGAGGGAGAGAGGGGGGCCTTCCTCTTCTTTATCTAGCTACAGCCGAGGAAAAGAGTGGCAACCTTCGGCACCCAAGGAAACCAGTTCTTGCTTTACGAAGTAGGCAAGTACTACTAGTACTACTCGAGTAGGAGGAGGTTGCTGTTTGCTGCGATCTTGATTGATTGATTGAGATGGGCATCCTCTGCTTCGGCGCTTCCTCCGCCCTGCTCTGCGGGGAGGACAGGAACAGCATCCTCGGCCTGGGCGCCTGCGACGGCGGCGGCGACGAGCTTGTGGAGGTGGGGAGTGGCCTCGATTTCTTTGACGCCGCCGGCGCCGTGTTCCCCGTGGACACCGATGAGGCCGTGCGGGCGCTGATGGAAAAGGAGACGGACCACATGCCTCCGGAGGGCTATGCGGAGAGGCTGGAGCACGCCGGATTGGAGTCATCTTGGAGGAGAGACGCCATGGATTGGATTTGCAAGGTGAAATAAAATAAGGAGCACAAAATCTCTAGGATTTATTATATCACTAGTTCTTGCATTTCGTACCTTTTTCTCCGGTGGACAAATTGATTGATTTTAGGAAGGTGGTTGCATGCTTGCATTGCCTCTTTTGACTTTGCTTGAACCTCATTTTTTTGGCTGCGTGTCCTGCATCCTGTGGCCTGCTGCCGAATCGACCGCCACGAGATAGCAATGAGCCTGCCACCCCCATTGGCCCTTTTATCTAGAAATTTCTGTTTTAAGTAGAAACTGACGAGGTGCTGATCTTGTCTTCTCATGTGGGCTGCAGGTCCATTCCTACTACAACTTTGGACCACTCAGTCTTTACCTCGCTGTGAATTACCTGGATAGATTCCTCTCCTCTTATAATCTCCCAGTAAGAATCTGAAGATATACATTGGTTGGTTCCTTACTGTGTCCAGTTAATCTCTTGCTGATGGATGCGGTTTTTCTATGTTGTTTGTTCTTGTTGTTGTAGCATGACCAGCCTTGGATGAAACAGTTGCTGTCAGTTGCTTGCCTATCTATTGCTGTCAAGATGGAGGAGACCGTGGTCCCTCTTCCTGTGGACCTTCAGGTGAGAAATTATAGCATTGTGCTAGCACATAATTGTTCTATGGTCGGTTGATAAAATTGCTAAAATGTGAATGCTGTACCGAAGGTCTGTGATGTGAAGTTTGAGTTTGAAGCAAGGACTATTGGGAGGATGGAGATCCTTGTCCTGAGTACCCTAAAATGGAGAATGCAAGCTGTGACCCCGTTCACTTTCATCAGCTACTTCCTGGATAAGTTTAGTGAAGGGAAGCCACCGAGTTTTGCACTGGCCTCACAGTGCGCCGAGATCATAGTTGGCACTCTGAAAGGTTCGTTTGACCTTAGCCTTGTCACTTGATCATCTGATGAATTCATTTACCTGCATTTCCAATGACAGGATGTTTCGGTGTTCTGACTAGAATATCTGTGTGGTATGGGTTTACAGGCTCTACATTCTTGTCATTTAGACCATCTGAGATTGCTGCAGCGGCGGCGCTAGCAGTGGTTTCTTCAAATCAGGTTGTTGGCTTTGGGAGTGTTCTTTCAGCATCTGGAATCCCTGTAAATAAGGTGAATTTCTCTTTAACATGTGCAAAGGCCAATCAATGCAACATTGCCATTTACACCGTTTCTCAAAGTGTGAAGCTCGCATCTTCTATTCCCTTCCAGGAGATGATTGCTAGATGCTATGAGTTAATGCAAGAGCGGGCACTGGTGAAGAAGAGAGTGCACATTGATGGAAGCCCTTCAGTGCCACAGAGCCCGATTGGTGTGTTGGATGCAGCATGCTTCAGCTTTAGGAGCGAAGATTCAACACTAGGATCATCACAGTCAAACATCAGTAGTAACAACAACAATCAGGCCTCTACTCAAGCTTCCAAGAGGAGAAGGCTTAGCATTTCACCAATCTGATCAGAGCATATACCGTACATATATCCATCCGTTGGTAGCGTCGCATTGTGCGCTTATTTATGCTGTGATCATCTTAACTCAGAGCTCATCAGGGTAACAAGTAGTGGTACAGAACGATCCAGTGAAGCATTGTAACAAGCAGAGGATGATGACGGCAATAAGTTAGTACCGACTTCTTGATCTCTGAGAAGAAAGAGGTGGGGAGGAAGCTTCTTCCTCTAGCAATTTTGTAATTCCCTACCTCACCTTTCTCTTTGTTTTATTCAATTTTTTTCACCATCCGAAGGCATTTGCGGGGAGATCTTTTGTGGATATGAGATTGGAGATGTGAGGATGAGAGAGAGAGAGAGAGAGAAACAAAAAAAAATATTTTCATTTTTTATCCTATGTTCGTTGCTAATATATATTTAAAGTAACTTGTGAGAACTGTTGCTTCAATTTATTTTTCTCTGCCATTCTGAGAAAAATTGTGTTGATTCATCAGTGCAGTCTCTTATGACTGGGTTTGTATGAGTGCTTGTCTGTGGTACTTGTCCGTGCATCGTATTTTTATGAAGTGAACATAATATATCATAAGCAAGTACAAATCTTGGCATGGGTTTGCACAAAGAAAAATAAGCTTCTGTTTGATAGTGAGATGGAGAACAAGGGACAATGCAAATGCCCCCCTTCTCCACAGAGAAAGAAGCCATTAGCGGGCATGTCTATGAACAGCAATGTTGACTTGTACCTAGAACAAATGATCAAATCATGCCCAACCATTTCTTTGTCAATGTTTTGGTTCATATCTGTGGTTTTTGTCCCTTTCCTCTGAACAGCATTGCAAACATACAATAGAAGGAAAGCATTATCATGTGATGAACTTCCAGGATTACACCTGGAGTCTTAGCAAATATCAAAATCTGTTATGTGATTCTCAGTAATTAAATAAATGCTGAAGGGATCACTATTGGAGTACATCATATGTGTTGATTCATCTCCATATGAAACTGAAAAAATCATTGTTCAGTCTAGAACACTGATATTTTGTCGTCACATTTGCTAACAAAAGTGATGAGGGTAGATTGCCTCAATAAATTCACCTCATAAGGCTGGTGAAAAGCCTGCATTGGAAATTTATTGGAGCCTGTAGCTCTTTTTTCATATGGGGAGGACAGTACTATCTGAAGCCAACCCCTGGGAGCGAGCTGTCCAAGGAAATGAATGGGTCGAGTGGAGCTGGCTGTTGAGGACGCCGCTGGCTCCTGGCTGCAGGCGGCAGGCTGCAGCGGCAGCCATGACAACAACTGCTTTTACATGCAATGGTTCTGGGGTTCCTCAGCCTTATACCTGCAATGGTCTCTGTGCTGCGGGCCAGCGATTAACATGGCTGCGTATGTTTCTCATGAAGGTCCTGAGTCCTGACACTGGCCAGGTACCAGCTGAGACTAATAGAATTGAAATAAGACAGAAATGGCTACAGGTACCTCGCTAATACAAATAGGTTCATGATTTGTACTCCTATTTACATCGAGACAAGGCTAGTCCAGACCTAAATACTTCTTTTTTGTCATTTTGGCCAATTGGTTGCAAGTTGCAGTGCACATAGCAGCACATGAACCTGCAGCACGTTAACCTAAGCATGCCATGGAAAGTGCTAGTTAAAGAGGAATCTCTAAACGGTAGCAGGTGCTCATCGACAATTAACGGCGCCTGTACTTCTGGAATCTTGTATGTTTATATACCTGTGCATGTTACTATTAGACAAACACGAGATGACCAAATGTTTCCGTTAGGTTTGTGTTCCTTGTTACCCGTACACATTTTTGAACTTAGAAAGTTTTTTTTTCTGACACCGCAGTACCATCAGCATCAACGTAACACGACATTTTCTCACTCCGGAAACATCACGTCGAAGAGGGCCAAAGGTAGTAGGCATCTTTGAATAAAATGCATCTATTCTGATCTGTTGGCAAACATGTCCCTGGTGACATACTCACGGCAACATCGACCAACACCAAGTCGAAACCTTAGTTAGGCCGGATTTGTTCGGCAGTTTGTGTGCACATGTGACTATGTGGGCTCATCACTGCACTGCATACATTAGCAAGCTGAGTGGGTTTATAGTGCTTTTGCTTGCATTTTGTTTAGCTCATCATCATCATCTTGCCAGGTGATCGGGATTGATGCATCCACAAGTGAGTTATAATGTTAGCACTAACCTGTTTAGTCAATCCACTGGACAAAGACCCTAGGATTCTCTTACACGTACAGATACAACAAGGCAGAAAGAGAACAAGAGGCGTATCGGTGTATCCTCTTGTCCTGCGGACCTTTTCTTGCGCAGGGGTCGCCCGGGTGGTCCTCTCTGAAATCTGAATGGCTCCCGGCTCCAAGATTCAGAATACTTGGCTCAATGTTGCTTTCAAGGAGCAGCCTCGTGTAGCGTCCTTTGCTTGCGGTCACGGTGAACATGAGCGTAAATCCTTTCGATTTCTTCTGCCCATTATCATCTCCTCGAAGAAATGATCCTCACATGCCAGTCTACGCATGGAATGGCATTGATTTCTAACCCACTTGAACCAGAGGAAGAATGAGGTAAAAAGTTTTTGGTAAACCGAGCAAAATTTAGCCCCAACATGTCATGTAGTTGCATCTTCCTCGAGTAAGGCTAAATTAAAGGCCGGCCGGCACGGCGGTCTCTGGCTGGCCGCCGGCGAATGGCAGCGTGGTGGCAAAGACGCTGTTTGGCCGCACTCGCTGCGACCGATATGTGTCGACGGGGACGTGTCGGCGTGTCGCGTACGTGCCCAGGACAGGAGGAGGACGAGGCCAACGCGCAAACCTCCAACCCGGAAAAGCCTGTGCTGTTCCCTGCTCACGCAGAGGCTACCGCGCGTGTGCGTCGCGCCACGCCGTGGCCTCGCTCGCACCCTTTCGCATCGGACAAGACCGCGCCTGGAGCGCACGCTGCGCAGCTTAAACAGTTTTTACTACACGAGTCGCGAGACGGCGCAGGGGTTGGGTCGCGTCGTGAACCGTGTGATCCTGGGCTTCCCTGCCTTTGCGATGCGCGCCTCGGAGCCCGGCGAAAGGAAGGCAGAGCCCCCCCCCCCCCACTCATACGGCGGGTGGTTTTCCGCGCCCCCTTCTTTGCTCGCGCTCGTCGCCTTTTGATGCGGCTGCCGCCTGCCGCCGAGCGCACGCTGCGGCAGCGCGCTCTGCTCGAGGAGATAGATCAGGGCCGCGCTTGTGGGGACGAGCAGGGACCCGGCGGCCGCCCGGAGACGGAGAGCATGGCGTCTCACACGTTCGCCGGGCGGGGCGGCGCCGCGGTGGTGGGTTCGGCACCGGGGTATTATTGCTCGTGACGCGGTTAATGCGGCCGCCGGCCTTTTGATCGTAGCCGCTAGCCGGGACCGAGTGACCGGGGATCGGCCGAGCTGGGGGCGCTCGTGAGGGCCGTAACGCGACGCAACCACCGGGGGGCCTTGAACGAGTTTTGGGCGGGGCGTGGCGTGACCGGCCGGAGCAAGGCTCGGCATTCCTTGGTGGGCCGACCACAGACAGGATCAGTACAGCTGAACCAGCGAGGGGCATTAACGATGTACCAGATGCAAGGCAGCACAGCTAGCATTGGTCCTCCCCTTTGAAACACATGGCGGCAGCTCGTGACGAGAGTAACGTGACGCAGCTACCGGTGCGGCTGGATGGCCTCCGACTCCCGCACTGATTCGTGCATGCCTAAGCACATGGCGGCATGGAGCCGATGAGCATCCGTACACGCAAAAGGCATAAGGAACCTGCAGAGGCACTCACTGATTTCCATGAGACCGTGAGCAAGTCGCTTCATCAGCAACCAGTACCCAGACGCGCAGGAGGAGGAGGAACTGGGACGGGGGCGCCGCCACATTTAGTGCTCGTGAGGGGTGGTAATGCGTCGCAGCCACCACCGACGGAGCTGCTTGGATTTGGCCGTGTACTTCTTGCCCCTGGGGCTGGTACCCCTGGGCCCTGCCCTGCGTCCTGCCGGCCGGCCCGGGGCAGCAGCACGCTGACCCTAGTAGTGATCGGCGTGACTGTGCCGGGCTCGCGTACGTCCAGCGTCTTCCGGTCCCCCTGAGCCGAGCCGCGCATGGAGGTGAGCTGTACTGCGGATACGGCAACCTTTCTGCACGTGAGCAGCAGCGTCTGCGGCTCTGCAATCTGCCCCCTGCTGCAGGTCAGCAGGTGCGACAGCGCCATGCAGGCTGATCTCCCGTCTCGGGATTTAACAAGCCCAACAACCTCGTTGTTGGGTTGGGTCAGGCCGAAAGTGTGCACAGTTCGATCGGGCCAGGATCAAAGCCCACCGTCCAGCCCGCCATTTGCCCACGCGGAAGCGGACCGAGCGGCCCACGTACACGGCCCGCGTGCTGGTAGTTTTAGTTTTTGCAGGGCTGACGGCCAGCACCATCCACGCGCACCGGCAGAATTCCTCGCCCTCGCCCGTTTCGCGCGTCGATTTGACCGCCGTTCTTTGGCGGCGGCGCCGACTCTGCAGCCCGCGGCGCCGTGTTCGCCCGATTTCGTTGGTGGTGGTGGTGGTGGGGGTGGGGGGGGGGGTGTTTGTGAATACGGCAGGCGACGGGGCAAGCAAAACTCGTCAAACCCCTGCCGCAACCGCAACAAAGCCGCCGCCCGCCGCGCTCCTGCTCCCGCCGTTCCCGCCGCGATGAGGAGGCGCCCGGAGCCTCGTCTCGTCCGGTACCTCGCCACCGCCTCCGCCTCGCCCGCCGCCCCCGCCCCGCCCCCGCTCCAGGCCTCGAAGCCGCCCCGCCCCGCCGCGCCGTTCCTCGCCGTGCTCCTGCGCCGGGGCCGCGCGGCCGCCGCGGCGATCCTCAACCGCCGCCTCCGCGCGGCGCCCGCCCCGGAGGCCCACGCCCTGCTCTCCGCGCTCCCGTCCGTCCGCGACGCCGTCTCCTACAACACCGTCCTCGCCGCGCTCTGCCGCCGCGGGGGCGACCTCCCCGCTGCGCTCTCCCTCCTCCGCGACATGTCACGGGAGCCCCACCCGGGCGCCCGCCCCACCGCCGTCTCCTACACCACGGTCATGCGCGGGCTCTGCGCGGCGCGCCGCGCGGACGAGGCCGTCGGCTTGCTCCGGACCATGCAGGACCGCGGCGTCCGCCCCGACGTCGTCACGTACGGCACGCTCATCCAGGGGCTGTGCGACGCCGCGGAGGTCGACGGGGCCGTGGAGCTGCTGAATGAGATGTGCGGCAGTGGTATTGAGCCGAACGTGGTTTTGTACAGCTGCTTGCTGCGGGGATACTGCAAGTCCGGCCGGTGGCAGGACGTAGGCAAGGTGTTCGAAGAAATGTCCTGGCGGGGAATTCAGCCGGATGTGATCATGTTCACTGGTTTAATCGACAGCCTGTGTAAAGAGGGGAAGACAGGAAAGGCCGAAATGGTGAAGGACATGATGGTGGAACGAGGGTTGGAGCCAAATGCAGTGACATACAACGTGCTGATCAATTCCCTGTGCAAGGAAGGATCGGTGAGGGAGGCGATGACTCTAAAGAAGGAGATGGTAGAGAAGGGGGTGGCACCGGATGTTGTGACATACAACACCCTGATTGCAGGTCTTTCTGGCGTGCTCGAGATGGATGAGGCTATGGGGTTGCTTGATGAGATGATCCAAGGAGATATTGTGCTTGAGCCTGATGTGTTCACGTACAACTCGGTTATACATGGACTGTGTAAGATCGGTCGTATGTTCCAAGCAGTCAAAGTTCGTGAGATGATGGCTGAGAGGGGGTGTATGTGTGACTTGGTGACCTACAATTGTCTGATTGGTGGATTCCTTAGGGTTCACAAGGTTAAGATGGCTATGAAGCTAATGAATGAGCTGACTAGTTCTGGATTGAATCCTGATTCATTCACCTATAGCATTCTGATAAATGGCTTCAGCAAGATGTGGGAAGTTGACCGTGCGGAAAAGTTCTTGTGTACAATGAGAGAACATGGCTTAGAGCCTGAGCTAGCTCACTATATTCCTTTGCTTGCAGCTATGTGTCAACAGGGAATGATGGAGCGGGCTACAATTTTGTTCAATGAAATGGATAAGAACTGCAGGCTTGATGTTGTCGCATATAGCACTATGATCCATGGTGCTTGCAAATCAGGGGATAAGAAAATGGTTGAACAATTGATTAAAGATATGCTTGGTGAGGGTCTGACTCCTGATGCCGTCACATATTCTATTATAATCAACATGTTTGCAAAACTTAGTGACCTAGAAGCAGCCGAGAAGGTTCTTAAACAGATGACTGCAAGTGGCTTTGTACCTGACGTTGCTGTTTTTGATTCAGTGATCAAAGGTTACAGCGCTGAAGGCCAGATAAACAAGGTTCTGGAATTGATTAGTGAAATGAGAGCCAAGAATGTAGCTCTTGATTCTAAAATCATATCTACTATTGTCGCTTCTCTGACAAACGAACACAAAAAGAAGCTACTGGAGGTGCTACCCGATTTCTCGAAAGAACTGTTGCAAGGCAACACCGCCCCAGGAGTTCATGAACTCACTATGTAAATGGTGCCCTGCACTTTGAACCTGGTGTCATTGGATGAGCCCTAATCCATGTTGTGGGTAGATAGTCTGCATATTTGAACCTTGTGTCACTGGATGAACCCCAATCCATGTTCTTGTAGGCAGATAGCCTGCGTATGTGAAGGCTAATGTATGTGCGCCTATGTTTGAGATGCCATTCAGTTCACTTTACATGATTTATCTGTGTGAAGTTGAGGTAGCAATGACCCTATATTTGTGGTTAATGGTACTGCTGGGTGCCAAAAAATTGCTTATTGCACATTCATTTTTTTAGTGTACAGATGCTGGCTGTGTCATTTAGTCAAGCTGCCGCCAGTGGTATGTGAGAGAAACTGTTGTAATTATGAAGTCTGGGCAAACTAGGTTGTCAAACCATTGGAAAGGTAATCCTAGAAAAGCTAACTCAATAGGGAGAACTTCCTTTCTGTAGCATCTCTTTGATAGCGAATACATTTTAAGTTCTGTCTTTTTGTTCTTCAATCTCCAATATGAAATTTTGATTTCACAGAGTTTTCTGGAGAAGTTTACACATTGCAAGCTTCTCATGTCGCTCTAGCATGCCATTGTGCAGATACTTGCATATTAGGATAGCATCGTTTGGGGACTGATTTGTCAAAATAGATCTGTAGCACGGCACAACCTACAAGATTAAGAAAGTTTGAGGTTGAGGGTGTTTCGGTCCCATCATGTCGGTAGGAAGGGGAGCCAGGGAACAAATTTCGTCATGCTGTAGTTCGTGGCTAAGGGGCTGTTTGGACTGACTAAACTTTAGTACTTGTCACGTTGGATGTTTAGACACTAATTAGAAGTACTAAATATAGACTAATTATAAAACTAATTGTACAGATAGAGGCTAATTCCCGAAATGAATCCATTGAGCGTAATTAGTCCATGATTTGACAATATTATGCTACAGTAAATATATGCTAATGATGGATTAGTTGAGCTTAGTAGATTCGTCTCGTGAATTAGCCCCATCTTATGCTGCAATTAGGTTTATAGTTAGCTCATGTTTAGTCCTCCTAACTGGCATCCAAATATCCGATGTGACCAGACTAAAAATTAGCTCTTGGATCCAAACATCCCCTAGATAATCCGCTTATTGGAACTTTTTTTACGGAAAAAATAGTTTTCCATTAGCTTATCGGCTCAGCGAGATCGCTGGCCACCAAATCCTCAACACAACTAGGACAACCGTTTCATCCGTTTCATGCAAGGTCGACTTCCTGAGGGTACATACGTCCCAAAGCAGCAAGAGCATGAGCAACTTCGTTACAGTTTCTAGGCACAAAGGCCACAACACTAGAAATAAAATTCTCCCTGATGACAACCTGTATGAGTTATCCTTCATTGCCTGCACTAGCTGAAGCGAATCCGTCTCTAATATCACCCTTTCGATCCCGTGTTCAGCAGCTGCCTTCGCCCCCTCCCAGCATGCTTGCACTTCGGCTTGGAGAGCTTCTGTCAGCCTCACGAGGTTACCAGCTCCGGCATAAAGCACCCCTCCTTCACCATCCCTGATCACGTATCCCCAGCCTCCTTCTCCTGTCCCAGCCATATACGACCCATCCGAGTTAATTTTAACGACATCATCCAGCGGTCTACGCCAATGCTGCACCGATTTGTTTGATACACCGGCATCTTCACTCCACAAATGCATGAACTCCACTGCATTCTTCTCAATCACGTACACCATGTCCTCAGCCCCTCTCCTTTTTTCTCCTTCACGAATCCTATTTCTCTCCTTCCACCATTGCCACAACAGCACGATCAATTTCATCTGTGTTCCTTCTTCCAAGCTCAGGATATATGAAAGAACTTCTAGAGAGGAGGCGCTAACAGCCAACCTCTCTCGGTGCTCTTCCATCTGCAAGCCCTGCCAAATCTTCCTGACATATTTGCATTTGAAAAACAGGTGGCCCCCGTCCTCCGTCGCCCGATTACATACAACACACTTTGTATCGAGCTCCGTCCCCCCCTCCGTTCCAAATTTCGACGAAGGGCCAAACTATTATGTGCAAATCTTCACAAGAAGTGCCTTATTTTGCCAGGACATTTGATTTGCCAAAACTTCTTTCACTCCAGCCTACACCCTGATGCACCGCTTGAAGAAGATGCGATCCCCTTCCTACTACTTCTCTTCTCGTTCAGAAGGCTGACCACCTCTTGCCGATCCGGCTCTGACGCGTTACAATAGAACAGGAGGGTGGTGCCACACCTGATAATTCGTTTGACAGTGCTGGAAAGATGTCACCAGCATGTATCTGAACATTCTTTTTTTTTTTGGTAGAAAGAAACTAGTAGCATCGAGATAATATTCAACCAAAGAAACATGCAGGTTCAGATGGAGCTAATCTAGCATATTCAAGTAAAAGTTGCATAACTAGGATACAAATATGAACCTGAATTCATCAGGCATTTAGGCTAGACGAACAATGTGGCAATTCATTCCCGGAGTTACCACAAATCCTCAGCAAAACATTACGCCTAGGTTAACAATGGCAGAGAAAGAACTCACTAATCCTGATGGTAAGACAAAAGATTGAGGATATTATCTTCGGCTGCATCTAGAAGCGGGTCTGTAAATAACCTCATTGCCACGTTTAAGGTAAACGTGGCAGTCTGCAGATGGATTCCCTCTGAAAACTTTGAGGACATTCTTGCATCCTCTGCTATTTGGTACAACCTTGGGGGCCAGTTTCACAGTCACTTTCGTCAGGGGTGCACATCTGAACAGAAGCTTCAAGAAATCAACTTCATGGCCACTTCCTTTGAAGTTTTTTATTTCTACTACTTCAAGACCCATCAAGGAGATATTCTGACTTCTCCAATTTTGTGGTTGATCACAAGGACAGTCTGGCGGGCACACTTCGTCCTTCCACTGAAAGAGAAGCGAAGCATTGTTAATTCTCCATAGCCAAAAACACATCATACGAAACAACTATACTCGAGAATTACCATATCACGATTAATGACCAGCCTAAGCCTTTGTATAGCATTGCAAATCCTCAGTAGATTCAACACCACTCCTCCATACACATGACCACGTGTATCGAGACATAGCTCCAAAATAGAAAGTTTAGGAAACGGGAACATTTCTTGCAAGTTCCGCTCTTGTAATACACAATACTGTAAATTCATGAAAACCATTTGTCAAATGAAGCATTCCACAAGATAACTTATAATAACAGCAGTAAAACAATTTGCTCAAATTACCGAGACACTCTGTATATCGAAGAGTAAAAGGATGTTAAAGAAAAAGAGACGCACTGATCTTCCTATGTCCAAGCCGAGGATGAAGCCGCTTCGCCCTGTCCCCAACTCCAGACGAACCAGGCGCCAAATCCCGTCGATCCCTACTGCTAATGACTCACCCGGAAGGAGAAACTGGCCATGGGACCAGCACTTCCACGAGAGATTCTCCACCTCAGGCGCCAATAATGACATGCCGAAATCCACGGACACGTCGCTGCGCAAGGTGAATTTCTTCAGCATGGGTGCCACGATGTCAACACCTCGGAGCTGACCGCTGATCACAAGGAGCTCCTCTATGGTCGGCGAGTGGACCGTGATGGTCTCGATTCCCCAACAGTGAATCAACTCTAGAACGCGCAGGTGTGGGCATCGTGAGATCAGGGCACCGGTATCGAAGCGGCCGCTTGTGACGGAGAGCCTCTCCAGCACCGGGAACTCAACGCCTTGCGCCGGCAGTGCTAGGTGGAGCTTGTGAAGGCGCAGCGTGATCGATGTTGCGCGGGGAAAGGAAGGCACCTCGATGGGGACCATTTCATCAGTCTGGACCACCCAGGCTACTACGATGCTCAGGTCCGCCGGGTCCAGACGCGCGGCGGCGCGAAGCAGCGAGGCGACGGCTTCGGCGGGGAGCCTGTCGGTGATCTCGATGTCGAGGAGGGACAGCTTCAGGAGTGCTACCTGGGCGAGGGCGGCTTCGATTGCGCCGTGCGCAATGCCGCGGAAGGAGAGCTCGGGGAGGTGCCTCCAGAGGCCGCTCCCCCACCACCGGCGGCAGAGGGCGCTGGTGCGGGAGGCGGCGGCGGCGCAGCGGAGTCGACCGAGGATCTGGAGGAGCAGGTCGTCGTGGAGCCCGCCGATGAGGTCCAGTCCACCGCCAACGCCGCCCTGGGCGCTGAGGCGGCGGCGGCGGGCGGATCGGGTTTCCATGACAAAAAATGGCTGGAGGCTGGAGCCCTCGGCAAATAGCGCGAATATATCCTGCTCAGGCGAAAAAATCCCGCGCGTCGCTGAGGGGAATCGCGCGGGCCGCTGGGGTTATTTCGGCCCACGGGAGGAAAAAAAAAGCTACTACAACACCACGGTCAACGTGATCGGTGCGAGATCTGAGTCGTCCGTTCCGCCACATGGACGGCGCAGGTCTTCTCCGTGGTCACGCGTTCTTCGCACCGACGTGTCCCGCTCGTCGTCCCCGTGAGCAGTCAACACCTTCCCCAGCGACGCCGACCTCCCCGACCCCAACCAGCTCGCCCCAGTCTGGCAGTCTCCTCCTCCTCCTCCTCCTCCTCCTCCACCTCCCCCTACCGACACCGATCCCCAATCGCCCATGGATCCCAAGCCCGACGCCAACGCGCCCGCGCCCGCGGCCTCGGCGCCGGCGGAGCACGCGGCGTACCCGCGCCTGTCCCCGGAGGAGATGGCGCCGCCGCCGCCGCCCGTCGTGCCGCCGGCAGGCGCTAACCCCTACGTTCTCTCCGCTCCGTCGCCCAACCCACCCGCCAAGAGTGAGCTCCTGCCCGTTGTGTCATGCTCTTCGCTGACAGGTTCTTCTGCTCATCGGTTTTAGTTGCTTTGTGGGTGGCCTGATCGTTCTGGATTTGGGGGTGGATCGCCGCAGGCGCTACGGACAATCTGAGGGAGATGTTCGGCATGGTTGGGAAGAAGTTCAACGAGGCCGCGCGCAAGACTGAGGGCATCGCCGGCGACGTTTGGCAGCACCGTGAGTGCCCCGATTCCTTGGCATGACTACAAATTTGAGTGCTATACACATCACATGGTGACGCATCCAATCACCAATCAGAAGGCAGAAGCACGCCACTAGCGGCTTTGTGGCACGGTATGCAGGGGAGGCGCCACACCACGCCTAAGGTGCGGCGGCCGATTTGGCCGCCACACCTGTGGCGTGAAATGTGTGGTGTGGCGTGGCGTGTTAGGCAGGCATCCAAACAGCCCCTGACTTTGTCATGTTCAGGAATGGTTCAAAAATCCATGTTTCGCAATACGATCAGCAATGCAAATAACTTTTTTTCCACCATTGGCAAAGCCCGAATTTCATTACCAGAAGCAACGAAATTACAAGTTTGTAAGCGTTTTTAGAGGTTTTCTGCACAAAACTCACGTCCCCCTAGTTTTCCTTCATCTGATCTGTCAGCACCCAGGGCTGGACATCACTGAACACCCTAACAGCAATGCAAATAACTGTCAGTACTGTTTGTGGTGTGCATCCCTGCAGTGAAAACTGGATCTAGCATGACGGATACTGCCATGGGGAGGATTGCTCAGATATCAAAGGTCATATCTGAGGGTGGTT
Organism: Panicum hallii; assembly: GCF_002211085.1. Lineage (NCBI taxonomy): Eukaryota > Viridiplantae > Streptophyta > Magnoliopsida > Poales > Poaceae > Panicum > Panicum hallii. The sequence goes on from NC_038043.1 coordinate 54,620,711, forward strand.
ACGACAAGATATTTCAGCAGACTTTTGAGTGCTTGCCTGACGAGAAGCTCAAGAAGGCGTATGTGTGCTACCTATCGACATCTCATGGGCCGATCATGGGTGTCCTGTATCTCTCGACTGTCAAGATTGCATTTGGTAGTGACAGCCCGGTGAAATATGTAACTGAGGACAACAAAACCGAGTCATCCTTTTACAAGGTATGGTGCCCGCATCTTTAGTTCCTTCTCTTCAGTATGTGCGATAGAGTATTTCACTCTTCATTGTGTATAGATTATCAGTTTACATTCTCCAGTTATTTGGTACTCTGTTTTGATGCTAAAAAAGGAATACTTCTACCACATGCGGCATGCCTTGGTATGAGAAGTCCTGGTTTTGTTGCATAAGACTAGGTTGACATTTATACTCTATGGCCTGTAACTGGTTGCTAATTATCAACTACTTGAATTCAGATTAAAATCTGCAGATATTGAAATTACAAAGTTGCAAATTCATCTATGGTGAAAGTCACCTGTATAGACAAACATATGGAATTGCAAACTTTTAGAGTACACAACCTGTAATTGGTTTCCTGATTAGCGAGTACTTGATTTCACATTAGTTATCTTCAGTTTTATGTATACAGATTGTGTGTGCTACAAATTTGCTACTTAGAATATTGACCAAATGGAAAACATGAGTTTGTTAGTATTAGTATATAAGCATGTACATATCGCTTTGTTTGAGTTCCTCTGAATTTCGGTCCATTCTTGTGGTTAATTCCTAGTTCCAACTATGCCTGATCATTTATGTGCCCATGAACAGGTTGTTTTACCCATTCCCCACTTGAGATCAGTTAACCCTACGGCAAGTCAACAAAACCCTGCAGAGAGGTATATTCAGGTTGTCACTGTTGATAACCATGAGTTCTGGTTCATGGGTTTCGTGAACTACGATAGTGCTGTGAAGAATCTTCAGGAGGCTGTTCGTGGTGTTCATGGCGCCTAAAGATCGCCTGTGTATTTACACACTTGTCTATGTGGTATGCTCCCTGTAAGGCTGTAAGCCTGTAAATGTGTTTATGCATGGTGCTTGTATAGTTGTGAATCTCGTGTTGAGATGTGTGCCATTGGAGATCACTATGCAGTGCATGCATGTATCTGTAGCATGTTGATACTTCTGGAGAAGTGTCTGTAAATACTGAATGAAGTTGATTGAAATTTGAAGACAGTGTTGTTAATTACCACTCTCTTCGCTAGCTTGTGCTACGAGTGTTTCACCCACCGTGTCCTGGCATACATCACCTGGAATTGGAAATCGACCAAGGCTTTGCCACTGCAAGAGCAGCAGAACGGATCGACAGTGTTCCGAAGGCTGACTAGCTCTTGCCGAATCATCTCCTGATGCCACACCTGCTAGTTTTGTACACTGCTGGAAACATGTCGTCAGCATACAACACCTCCGACCGGTGGCGCTCAGTTTATTTTTCAAGGGAAAGTAGTAGAATCTGGCTAATATCCAACCAAAGAAACATACAGGTTCAGCAAGAGTGAATCTAGCATATGCAGCTAAAAGTTGCATTGCTGGGATACAAATATGAACCTGAATTCATTAGACATTCAGGCTAGATTAACAATGTAGCAATTCATTCAACTGTCCATGACAGGAAACTAAGTCTTCAGAGTTACCACAAATCCTTGCAAAACAATACGGCTAGGTTAACATTGACAGAGAACAATCTTACTAGTTCTAATGGTAAGGCAAAAGATTGAGGATATTTTCTCCAGATGCATCTAGAAGCATATGCAATCATGCGTAGATAACTTCCTTACCATGTTTACGATAAACATGGCATTCCACAGCTGGATTCGCCTTGAAAATATTGTAGGCTTCGTTGCATCCTCTGCTCCTTACTACAACATTGGAGGCCAGTTTCACGATCACTTTCGTCAAGGGTGCACATCTGAACAGAAGCTTCAAGAAATCAACTTCATGGCCACTTCCTCTGAAATTTTCTATTTCTACTTCTTCAAGCCCCGTCAAGGAGATATTCTGACTTCTCCAGTCTGACGATTGATGACAAGGAGGCATGCTTCGCTAATCTGCTGAAAGAGAAGTGAAGCATTGTTAATTCTCAATAGCTAAAAACTCATCGTATGAAACAACAATTCTTAAATATAAGACTGTAACTAAACTTATTTCTCGAATTATATATATTAGGCAGAATTACCGTATCAAGTTGATCGACCAGCTTAAGCCTTTGTATGGCACTGCAAGTCCTTAGTAACTTCAACACCACTGCACCATAAGCATGTCCACGTGTATTGAGGCATAGTTCCAAAACAGAAATGTCAGGAAACTGAAACATTTCTTGCAAGCTCCGCACATGCGTTATATAATGCTGTGATTACATTAAAATCATATGTCAAATGAAGCACTCTAAAGGATAATTCATAGTAACAGACTAACAGTAAACGGTTCGCCGGAATTTCCAAAACTTTGAAATAAAAGAGTAACAGTACGTTAAGAGAATGGAAACGCACCAGTCTTGCTATGTCCAAACCTAGGAGAAAACCACGCTCCTCCCTCCCTAACTTCAGATGAATCAGGCTCCACCTCCACGTCCCAGACGCATCAATCCCTACTGCTTTATGAGGGTCCAACCAGCAAGCAAATCTGCAATTCCAAGAGAGATTCTCAACCGTGGTTGCCAGCAATGACATGCTGAAATCCACAGACACGTCGCTATGCAAGGTGAATTTCTTCAGCAGAGGTGCCACGATGTCAACACCTCGGAGCCGGCGCCCCTCGCCGGTCACAAGAAGCTCCTCGACGGTCGCCGAGTGGACCGTGATGGTGTCGAGAGCCCGACAGCAAATCAACTCTAGCACGCGCAGGCGTGGGCATCGTGAGATCAGGGCACCGGCATCGAAGCGGCAGTTTGTGATGGAGAGCCTCTCCAGCACCGGGAACTCACCACCTCGCGCCGGCGGTGTTTGATGGAGCTGGTTCACGTTGAGCCTGATCGATCTTGCGCGGGCAAAGGAAGGCATCTGGATTCCGATTGGATTAGCCGAATATAATTTGATGCTCAACTCCACCGGGTCCAGATAACGAGCGGCGGTGCGGAGCAGCGAGGCGGCAGCTTCGGCGGAGAGGGAGCTGGGGATATCGATGTCGAGGAGGAACAGCTTTGGGAGGGCGATCTGTGCGAGGGCGGCTTTGACGGCGTCGTACGCGATGCCGCGGAAGTAGTGCTCGGGAAGGTACCTCCAGAGGCCGCGCCACCGGCGGGAGAGGACGCCGGTGCGGACGGCGGCGCCGGCGCAGCGGAGGCGGACGAGGACCTGGATAAGCAGGTCGTCGTTCAGCCCGCTGATGCGGTCCACTTCGCCGCCATCCCCGCCCTGGCATGGCCGCGGCCGGCAGTTGCGCCCAGCTCCGCTTGGCGGCTGCGCGCCGAGACGGCGGCGGCCTGAGGGCGACTCCATGACACGACTGGAGCTCTTGTGTTGTGTTTTGGCAACTGGCAAGTGCTATTTCAGGGTTTCTGTTGTTTCCCAAAATAGCCACGTTAGAAATTGATATTTGATTAATCTACCCTTTCAGTATCAATGCCCCGGTGATTTTATCTAGATGAAATTGTTTCCTTTTTTTTTCTTATTATCTCTTCTATCCTCAAAATCTCAAACATAAGGAATGCAAAGATTTTTAAGACAATTAAAAAGAGACGGGAGAAAAATCGCATTTGCCCGTTATTAAAACACAATGCATTTGCTTCAGTTGGCACAACAATTTAATTAGTCATTTACAAGACCACTAATGCATATTGTCAGCGAAAATATCCAAAGTGTTTGTAAATACAGAATGAAATTTGAAGAGAATGTTGTTTAGCTACTACTCTCTCTGCTAGCTTGTGCTACGAGAGAAACACCCATTCGATGTCCTCGCGAACATCACCTGGAATTGGAAATCGACCAAGGCTTTGCCAGTGCACGAGCAGCAGAACGGCTTGATGATGCCATACCTGTTAGTGTTCCGAAGGCTACCAGCTCTGCCGAACCGGGACGCTTGTGATGCCATACCTGTTAGTTTTGTACAGAGCTGGAAAGATGTTACCAGCACACAACATCTGCGACCGGTGGCACTCAGTTTATTTTTCAGTAGAAACTGTATTCAACCAAAGGAACATTCAGGTCCAGAAGGAGCAAAAATCTAGCATATATGCAGCTTAAAGTTGCATTACTGGGCTACAATTACTACCCTGAATTCATTAGAAATTTAGGGTACACCAACAAATGTGGCAATCCATTCCTGTGACCACGTCAGGAAACAAGTCTACGGATTGCTTACCGCAAATGTTCAGCAAAAACATGACGGCTAGGTTAACTAACACTGACCGGAATAAACTTATACTAGTTCTGAAGGTAAGGCAAAAGATCGAGGGTATTATCTCCAGCTGCATCTAGAAGATTATGCGATCATGCATAGACAACCTCATTGCCGCATTCGTGATAAACATGGCATTCCGCAGCCGGATTCGCCTTGAAAATGTTACAGACTTGCTTGCATGCTCTGCTCCTTGCTACAACATTGGAGACCAGTTTCACGATCACTTTCGTCAGGGGCGCACATCTGAACAGAAGATTGAGAAAATCAACTTCATGGTCCCTCCCTCCGAAATTTTCTATTTCTACTTCTTCAAGACCCATCAAGAAGATATTCTGACTTCTCCAGTTTTGCTGTTGATCACAAAGACAGTTTGGCAGACACGCTTCGGCCCTCCACTGAGAGAAGTGAAGCATTGTTAATTTCCCGTAGCCGAAACACATCATACAAAACAACTACTCTGACATCGCTAAGAATGCAATTAAACATATTTCTCGAATTCTATATATTAGTCAGATACAGTCAAGTATTACCTTATCAGGTCTAACGACAAGCTTAAGCCTTCGTATATCATTGCAAATCCTTATTAGTAGCTTCAACACCACTGCTCCATAAACATGTAGTGTTGTGAGACATAGTTCCAAAACAGATATATTAGGAAACTGGAACATCTCTTGCAAGTTCTGCGCATGTGTGATTGTATGAAAATCACATGTCAAATGAAGCACTCCAAAGAAGTATAACATAAAAGAGTATCAGTATTTCAAAAGAATGGAAACGCACCGGTCTTCCTAAATCCAAACTTAGGACAAAGCCACGCTCCTCCGTCCCTAACTTCAGGTCATTCAGGTACCACATCCCAAAGTCAGGAAGCTGTACTTCAGGAGGGCCAAAGCACCTAGTAAACCTGCAATTCCACGAAAAAATCTCCACTGCAGGCGCCAAGAATGACATTCTGGAACCCAAAGGCACCTTGCCACTCATGGTGAATTTCTTCAGCACGGGTGCCACGATGTGAACACGTCGGAGCCGCTCGGCGATCACAAGAAGATCCTCGATGGTCGCCGAGTGGACTGTGATGCAGTCGAGATCCCGACAACCAATCAACTCTAGCACAGTAGCACGCGCAGGTGTGGGCATCGTGAGATCAGGGCACCTGTATCGAAGCAGCCGCCGGTGTTTGTGATGGAGAGCCTCTCCAGCGCCGGGAACTCACCGCCTAGCACCGGCGGTGTTAGATGGAGGTAGTTCACGTTGAGCCTGATCGATGTTGCGCGGGCAAAGGAAGGCACCTCGATTGCCGTTGGGTTCACCCAAAATATTGAGATGCTCAGCTCCACCGGGTCCAGACGAGCGGCGGCGCGGAGGAGCGAGGCGACGGCTTCGGCGCGGACAAGTTTGTCGAGGACATCGATGTCGAGGAGGGACAGATTTGGGTGGGCCACCTGGGCGAGGACGGCGTTGAGAGCGTCGTACGCGACGCCGCGGAAGGAGAGCTCGGGGAGGTGCCTCCAGAGGCCGCTCTTGCGCCACCGGCGGGAGAGCAAGCTGGTGCGGGCGGCGGCGCGGGTGCAGTGGAGGCGGGCGAGGATCTGGATGAGTACGTCGTCGCTGAGCCCGCTGATGCGGTCCACTCCGCCGCCATCCCCGCCGCGGCTGGCGTCGGCCTGATCGCGACTCCATAACACGACTGCTACTTCAGGATTTGTGCTGTTTGGCGGTAGGGAGAGCGGGAGGGAGAAGCTGAAGCGGTGCCGCCGCAGCCCGCACGACGATGCGAAACCAGCGAGATCGGCGGCGCGAGAGACGAGGGCTTGCAGTTGGGCTGGGCAACGTACGTAGCATGTGTCTAGGGCCGGCTTGATGGGTTAGGGCGTTTGGTTTAAAAAGATTGGGTGGGGACCGAGCGAGCCATCAGCCGTTCCAGGCCCACCCGAGACACGCACGGCTTGCGAGAGCGAAGCAGGCGCGCTGATGGCCGCCCCGGCAGCGCGCGCGCGTGCGTGCACCGTGCGTGGGCGAGATCTGGGCGGCGCGCGTGTCGGTGTGTGGGAGGAAGGTGGGCGGTGAGCATAAGGTCTCGAGATGCTTGCCCTGGCAGATAAACTTTCTTTCTATCCGAGTCAATTATTCCACAAAATATATATAATAAAGAATCACACTTTGCATATACTGCAAAAATATAAACATCCAGAGGACAAATTTCTATTACATGAGTGAAATCAAGGATGGCATCTTAAAAGGGTCACCATGTTACTAATGCTCTAGAATGCCCTGGATAAGATTTTAGTAAAAATGATAAAGTACCAATAATATTCGCGACACGGAAATAGATGGGGAACCATGGGGATCAGAAGATTATACATATACTAATTGGTGCAAGGAATCGACTTCCTATATATGATTATTCGTGCATATGTACAGATTTACATCAAGATTCTACATAAGTTGCTAATAGGATTGGTGCACAGACCTGAGATGGCTATAACACTCCTCACTGCTCTTGAAGTTCTCCAAGCATGCCCAACAGATGTGGCTACCACACCTACACTCAACATGGTTGCAACCTTCAGTTTTCTCAATTGTATATCCACAGGAAGGACAACTCTTCACGTTCTCCTTCCCTTTGCGCCATTCACGCAAAGTTGCATCCGGGTCTGCCTTGTATTCTTTGTATGCCTCACAAGATATGAAAGGATGGTACTGGAGATGGCACTTGGTACAGATCTCTACATAGCAAGACCCACAGACAAAAGGTTTGCCTTCTGCATCCGCAGGAGCTACTTGGTAAATGGACATGCAGTCAGGTGTGGAGCAGAAACGGTATAATCCTGGGCTAGATGCAACAAATGCATTCAAGGAAGCTCTAAACAGCTCATCAAGCTTGTCAGGCAGGAGAGACCTCAGATCTACAAGGAGGAGGAGCTTCTTGCACCCATTTTTAAGGCAACAAAGAGGGAAGCCATCTTGTGATTTCATGGCAGATTCACATTGATCCACCAAACAAGCCTTACAAAACAAGTGGCCACAGGATTCGAGCTTAAACGGATCTTCAAGCTCACAAAAGCAAATAGGACATGCATTCTCTGACAACAGTTGACCCAGAGAATTGTGGTCACTAGAGGTAATCAGTTCAGATATCATCTCTTCCACCCTTTGCTTGTCTTCCTTGCTGCCTCGAACATATAGCACATGTTGTCGTGTGTTTAACTGAAGCTCTGCAGAAGGTACCTCTTTCTTAAATCCTTCTAGATCAGCTCCAAATTTTTTTATTACTTCCTTCATCAAGTTTGGTGGGAGGTTCCGGCCACGAAGATGAACTTCATGAGGCTTCTTCTCATGGAGCTGTAGAAGTGCATGAACCAATTTTTCCTCAGCTGTTGCCACCTTGTCTGTGTGTCCAAAGACTTTAATGTTCAGACTTTGCCTGTCATAGTGAATGTAAGTACCAGTCTCTTTTTCAACTGATCTCAAATGTGCCAAACCATCACGCGACAAGAGTGATTGAACAGCGCTTAACGTCAGATCAGGGTGGTTTATGGTTTTGCCTTCCATCAAAAGCTCAAGAGGCCTTCTCAAATCTGCTATGGTCTTTGTTGCATTTGCAGTGAGTTTAACCCTGAAATTGCCATTTTCAGTCTTCTCTAAATTGTAAGACACACCTGCATGCAGAAACATCAATTGATTAAGACTTTAAACTAACCAGCATGTTCAACAACTATGCAGTCTCAAAGAAACAAACAACACAGTGGTGCACTAGGAGCTACTTAAGACGGCCAGCAATACGCTTAGATGTGTAAGGCTGTTTCTGTAATCTTTTATGGCTTATTTCACAGGACAGCTCACTTCACTTTATTGTTTATTACTGGATCTGCTAGCAAAATCTACAGTGGTTCTGAAAATGTCACTTCTGAACACAAGGAACACACCTCTGAAAGTTATATCAATAATACAGCCTAAAAAATAGTAGCATCATACATGTAGGATTACCTTACCTTCACTCATAATTACTTGCCATTTGAGCTCTTGAAGAAAAAAGTGTAACATATTTTTATGGTATGTTTACCTCTTAATTAAAATGCCCACATCTCCTTGGAAATGGCCAATCACAAACAATTGGCGGCTTACAGGGAGGACATTTATAGGCTTACAGCTATCAATACCTTAACAGAGTACTATACAATTATAACATAGAACAAGAGTATTTTTCTGTTGTATATGTTAGGTGTTTTGCCTCAATATAGGAGAGCTTGAAACCTGTATCATGTGCGTCAACGTCCAAAACAATAAACCTAAGGATTGCGATCTGACTCAGCATCATGAGTTCAGGACTCGAGTGCCTGGACCTAACCTGAGGACTCGCCTCCCCGCCACCTGGTGTTGTGTTATAGAACTTTGGTCAAAAGCTCCTTCTCTGCTCCGTCGACCCGAGATTTACTAACATTACACGTTCTTCTGACAGATAAATTGGATATTATTTGCTGATTAGAAGGCATTTTAAATTTTCATTGATTTTGCACCCAATGCATTAAAAAACACTTCTACATTGGGATAGGAGCAGATGACACTAAAAGTTTACCCTTTTCGAACAGATATAGTTCAAATAAAGAAAGCTAGCTAAATGCTCATTTGTGTAAGTATATCTACACTGAAGCCAAAATTTAGGTTTCTTAGCAAGTGAAGACATGAGGCATAAGAAGATAACTGGATACAGCCTAACATGGTCATCTCTTGAACCACTAAATAGACTCGATTTCAAATTCTTCCAGAAAAAAAAAGGACAGCAAAGCTAAGCAGCGAACAATAAAAAGTAGCTTTCTATGGAGAAATGGGAAGGAGAAAGGATTTCGGAACAGAATGAAAAGGAGATTAGAATAAAATGCTAGAAAGGATGGCTAACAGTTTGTGACTGGCTCATATAAACTGAAGAACAGGAAGAGCGGGGTATGGTTCCACCAACAGAAGATATGACTTCTGACAAAAGATGGAAGAGCAGGGTATGGTTCCACCAACAGAACATAAGGACCATTAAAGGAAGCTAATTTTTTTAACATACAAGAACATAGCATTAATGGAGGAAAGACAGAGTATGTTGCGACAAACAGAAAAGTAGGAAGATAGAAGCAAATTTTCTAACAGATGGATTGAAGCCATACCTTTTTGGCTTCTGAAGCTCTCGAGCAGAGAACCAACTGCCTGGCTGATAACATTGTAAATGCGTGTCGGACAGGAAACAGTACTATGAAAAACATGTTGGCATTGTATTATCTGCCAAGGAAGACAACAAGGAAGAACACTTCCTTGAAGATGGTCCAGTGCTGTTGCAGCCTCTCTATGCAGACTTCCATCAAAGGTTATGCTAGCTCTCATCATTGAGTCTCTCTCTTCTGGATTGAACACTTGCACACGGAAATTTTGTCCAGGAAAATTCTTGTTTGGCATGAATTGAGATATCTCTCTCATCAGTGCTTCTTCACATTCCGAAACAGAGGGGCCAGCTGTGGACGATCCTCTAAGCAGGCGGATATCAAGGATTGTCCTGGTTGTTGTACCACGAAAAGCATGATACAATTCTGGCTCTGTTACATGCAAAGGAACCCCTGTGACAAAGACACAGTTCTCATACTTCTTACTAACCTCACAATTGACGTACCTCCCACCAACTCCTAAGGCAAAGCAGTCCTTTACAACAAATTCAGCTTCCCCACTAGCACATGTCACAAGTGCATGTCCCCTACTTGGCTTACGTGGCCAAGATACTTTAGCTCTTACTGCAGGAAATGGTAACCCTGGATTCTTGTAAGAGCATACAGGAACCACTTTTAGCAAGGAACCATGAAATTCTATCCCATTCAATTTCGAAATAGCATCCTCAGCATTTTCTGGTTTTAGGAATGTAAACTTTCCCCACTTCATTTCATCTGAGGTTGCCTGAAAACTCCCGAATATATAAAATGTAGCTATACTAGGGACATGATCATCCACCAAACGAATAAGCTCCTTCTCATCTATATCCCAAGGATTCTGATGCAGAATCTCCACTGATAGATATCTCTTCCCAAGCTCCAAATGCTTAATTTCAGCACCTGAGCCAAATAGTGCAAGAACAGAGCAACTAGGTCTTCTCTCGTCACATTCATTCCTCAGCAACTTAGCTTCAAGTTCCAAAGCATCGTTAACAATGCAAAAGACCTTTTCCATATCATGTTGTTTAGCATATAATAAAACTTCATTGCCACTGAAGTCTATATCAACTGTTATTCGGTCATCTCTGCAGCCTTCCCTCAGCAGTGAGACAACTTTGTGCAGATTTTGGCCAGATTTTCCACAAAATCTTCTCAGTGATTTATTTCCAATCCCAGTAATCACTTTCCTCTGCAATTTATTCATCTCCAATTCTTTAATCAAAGACATGGGGTGAACTGTACACAAGGCATCATGATCAACAGCGGTTACACATACCAAATATTGATTAGGGACTGACAAGATTTCTGCAAATACCACCCATTCAGGCTTGCTGTCATAAATAAATAATGAGCATGAAGGGTGAAGCTGCACAGGTTGATCTGCTGAAATCACCTGATACCCAAATTTTTCATGTCCAGAAAACATAGCAAGATTGCCTCTAAGAGATGATAGAATAATCCTCTTTAGCGAAGCATCATGCAAAGTAGGCTCCTCAGGGTTCCAACGCCAGTAACTTGGAATAATAATGTTCAGCTCATGCTTTAGACAATTTTCAAGTTCAGATATAGTTTCCTGGCACCTCCTCAGGGTCTTGGCATTGATACTATTCTGCCAGCACCACACATTCTTGTTCTCACGCCCATCCTCCCACTTCTTATAAACAGCAAGTGAAGTGAAAAGGTCTCCATCAGGGTGACAGAATGGGACTTTCAGACGGTCAGCTTTATATTTCTCCTCATTAGTGCCCACTCTACAAAATATGCTACTAGAATTAGCCATAACAGCGGCTAGGACTACACCTTCTTTCTTCAGACCAGAACTGAAGCAATCAAGCATGATTTTCCCAAGCCTTGGTTCAATTCCTAATTTGACCAGGTGGTGTCCGATATCAGTTAGCTCAAACCCATTATATTTACATTCTATGGCACCTAGTTGCTCAAGATTATTCACAGCCATATTGATGGCCTCTGGATCTGGAGCATCAACAAACTCAAAATTTTGTACATCCCCAACACCCAAAGCAAGTATTCTCAGGACAGCGGTGCCAAGATGAACTTTACGGATTTCAGGTTCTTGATGCACTTCCATCATACTGAAGTCAGATTCTGAGTAAAGCCTGTAACATTTGCCTGCTCCAGTTCGACCAGCTCGGCCAGCACGTTGATTAGCAGAACTTTTAGAAATCCAATTGACTTTCAGTATATTGAGACCACTACTAGGAATAAATCTGCATTCCTTGGCCAGGCCACAATCAACAACATACTTCACATCTTTTATGGTCAATGATGTTTCAGCTATATTTGTGCAGAAGATAATCTTCCTCTTTCCAGGATAGCTTTTGAAGACAAGACTCTGTTCTACATGGGAAAGCTTTCCATGCATCGGAAGTACCACAGCATTTGGATCACTGAAGGATTCACAGGACCATTCTACTTCCAGTTGAGATGTCAAAAAAGCAAGTATAGCACCCTCTTCTTCATTCCTGTGGATGAAGCTAACCATTCTTACAACATCAGTAACATAGGAAGCAGTAGCACAAGCAACAGAAGAAATACTTGGCAAAGTATTCAAGGAAGCCTCTGCTGATATGCCTGGGACATACTTAATTTCAACTGGGAAACTTCGCCCTATAACATGAAATGTTTGACAGCCATAAAAGTACTCCGTAAGTCTGTCAGCATCAGCAGTGGCAGACATTATAATAAGTCGTAGATCCAGCCTATCAAGCAGCTTGTTCTTGATCATAGCTAACAGAAGATCAGTATTCAAGCTTCTTTCATGAGCTTCATCTACAACAATATATGAAATGTCATCCAGGCCCCTATCACTCATGCAGTGATGCAAAAGACAACTGTCTGTGGTGAATATAATCTTGGAGCCGAAACCTTGAGAATTTAACAAGGTTGAATATGACATCACAGAATTGTCCCCATAACAGCCATTACTTTCTTCATCTACTCTATGTGCTAAAGATATAGCAGCAATCTTTCGTGGTTGAGTACAAACGATGGAACTACCGGCAGCAAGACCTGAGTCTGCAAGAAACTGAACCAACTGTGTGCTCTTCCCAGAACCAGTTTCCCCTATCAAAATCATGACCTAAAGAAAATAGACATTAAATTTAGATCACAAAGAAATTTTCTTCTAGCTGACGTGCTATGCATATAAATTCAAATGGATGAATGAAAGTAAATAGCATAAATTGCTCACACACAAACATTGAACAAGCCAAACATCAAAAGTTTGATGCCTCATGCGCTTAACGGTCTGTACAAAGCATTTAGGATTACAGGCGCCTCTGGACGGTTACTATCCGACCGCCACGGTGGAGGGCAGCCCAATTGCTCCAGGCACTTATTAACAGAGTAGCCGCTCCACCTGGCAGTCGATGCTTTTGAGCAGTTATTGTGTGATCTGTGCAGTCGGACACTAGGTCCTTGCATGATTAACATTTCTAGCCTGAGGGCAACAACTAATGAATGGTAATTGGATTTAATTCATTCAAGCCTAACTGACCTCGAGAGCTCTCCTCTGTTCTATGAGCAATTGAGCATGATTGGTTCCGAACTAAACGCGTGAAAGGCCTGAGCAAAACTAAAAATGAGTCTATGGTTCTGAAGTATGAATGAAAAGCCAGAGGAGAACTCCAACACAGCAGCAGAATGTGAGTTTCTCCTGCTATGGTCTCTAAACAACACCCGGTACAATTGACTGATCAATCCCTTGAAAATTTCAGTCTCACCTAATCGACGAAGAAGCAGGGTGTGATGAGGACAAGAACAGTTCAGTAAAGAAAAGGCAGATGCTTGTGGTAATGTGGTTAATATTGGAGGCGAAAGGCGCTTAAAATGGCTCTTAGGTTTTTCAATATTTCTAAACGTCTGTAAATAGGTGTTCCATTGTAGGTTGAAACTCTTATGTCAATGCCTGTTGATATTCTCTCAAGCGCCTCCCTGTTGTACATGCCCTAATAAACTTTCTTCTAATACTCATCATAAAGCGCAAGCAAGAGTGTTCTGTCAGTATGCATCAAAATCCGAAACTGACGACACAAATCAGTTTGTTTAGGATGCTGGACAACCCATCTAAACAAAGACGAACATCTAGGTACTGCATCATTGTATTTTGAAAATGCAGCCACAACCAAACACCAAACACGACACTTATCCAGAGTTCTAAGCATACTAAGCACAAACCTTCAAATAATTCACATGGCATTGCATTTCCCTCGAAATTAAAATCACTTAGTGAATTCCAATAATCCATCGTTACCTGGTTAGTGAAAATGTGATTGAGAATTCTCCTGCGGTAGGCATAGATCGGCAGGCCCTCCTTGAGCCTCCGGCACTCCCGCAGCATTATCTTGTGCACCCTCGCAAAGTCCACTTCCACACCTTGCACAGCCCCAAAAACGTCCACCCCCTCCTCGTCGTCATCTGCCTCACGCAGCATTGCGCGCCGTATCGACCTCATTGCCGCCTGATACTCCGCAATTTTGGCGTCCACCAATTCCTTCTCAGCCTGGAGTGTCTTCATCTCGAGATTGAGCTGATCAAAGTCGCGGAAGCGATTCGGCGAGCCCAGGCGGCCCTTCACAGCCTTGATGGACGCCGCGAGTTCAGCAGACCGGGCGGCCGAGAGGGCCGAGAGGTCCGAATCGAGGAGGCGGGAGGCGTGGGCCGCGAAGAGTGAGGCAATTAGCGGGGAGGCGTGGGCTGCGAGGGCGGGGTCCCGGAGTTCCACGGTGAGGAGGTGATGCCCCTCGAGGCGGTGCGCCCAGAGCTCGCGCGCGGCGGCCGCGGCGTCGGGGAGGGAGCGGAAGACGAGGCGCGCGGCGACGCGGCCTGAGGAGTTGACGGAGAGGCTGGCCGGGGACGGGGACGGGGACGGGAGGCCCCCGACGAGGGCCTCCACCTCAGTTGCGGTTGGCGCGGAGTAATCGGGACCCGTGCGGAGGATGAACACGGCGAGCTGCGGCGGGGGAGGGGAGGGCTGCGCGGGGCGGTAGCGTTGGTGCTGGGGCTGGTACTGGTGTTGGTTGTGGTAGTGGTGGTCGCGGTAGTCGAGATGGCGGTGCGGAGGAGGCGGGGCCCAGTCCGGCGGGCGGAAGGGACGGCGGTCCTGAGATCGGCGCATGGCTGCGGTGGCGACGGCGAGGGCGGTGGCGTGGGTTCCAAGGGTTTGGGGGAGGTTTTGGAGAGGCGGGGAGGGGGACGGCGATTGGAGTCGAGGGGAGGAGGCAAAGGTGGGAGACGAGTAGAGTCCGATCTTCGACTCAAAGCGGGGCCTTGATCGTGGACGTTTGATTTGTGTGGCGTTTTTATTTCCCATGATCAACGCGGTTTTTAAAGACCACAGCGTCCGGAAACATAATTCGATACTATTGACTTTTGTATAAATTGTTTAAATATTTGTCTTATTCAAAAAGTAAGTGCAGATAAAAAATAAAGTGTACTTAAAATATATTATAAATGATAAAAGCAATGAGTGATATTTACCTAGTTTTTTTTAATGAGATGAATATAAGTTAATGGTGATTATCATTTTAGAATGCAGTGAATGTTATACTTCTGATTCGCATTATTCGCGTGCACAAATTTTACTGACATATGACAAATTTAAAGATATTACACTGTTATTTTTCACCTACCCGATCAGTCAATATCTACGGCAACCTAAAACTGCATGTCTTCTCCGCTTCTCATCCTCTTGCTCTAGAAGCATAGGACAAAATCGTGCCTTTTGAAACACATGCACACAACTCTACTGGTCTTCGATTACTCAGTACTAATATCCGTTTGGATCTCACCAAACTAACAGCTGCTAAATATTAGCTAAGGATCTATTTGAATCCCAGCTAATAGATGAATTAGTGTCTTACTTACCATCCAACTAAAAAGCTAAAAATTAGTTGTTAGATGGTTGCACCCAGCTAACACAACTAATAGTTAGCTATTGGGATTTAAATAGGGTCTAAGAATTGCAATACATAATATTTCGTACAACTATTTAGACACTTTAACCAGGATCGGATCAAGATGTGAAACTTTAACTGCCAGCATTTTTTAAAGTAATGAGTTTGATAACATAATAAATCGTATTCGTTGATTTATTGTAATGAGAAATTTTATATCTCATACCTACAGGATAAAATATAGAGGTCAAAGTAAAAACACGAAGATAGAAAAAGGTGTCAAGTATTTACAACCGTACGGAGGATGATCTCATTAAAGCCATGATAGGATAATTCTATATATAGTAATATCATGTAAGTATATAATCATGATATCAAGTATATATAGGATCAAAACTAGAATCATGATCTTTAGAACAACCTTTATCCTACTCATATTCCTTTCCAAATTTGAATTTAGGTTATAAACTTAACTAGTCATATTCTTCCCTTTACTACTTATTTTCTACATTTTCTAAGTAATCTGTCCCGTTTCTCCTGAACTCGGCTCTTGTGCTGCTCAACAGTGCGAGGTGGAAAAGGATGAGGAGGAAGAAAAGGATGCTGTGCTCACAGCTCACTGAAAAAGTACAGCGTCAAGTCTATGCCTGCTGGATTTCTGTATACTTCCAACTGTTGGCATTTGGCAACACCTCCACCCACTAACGACCAGTCACACCACACTAGTGGTAGCCGGGGGCCTTTTTGCCGTTCCAGTGTAAACACATTATTGTGCGCCGGAGAGAGCAAAGGCACCACCAATTGCGCAGCAGGAGCTTGTCATGTCACCGCGGGGCTGTCCTACGCACCCAATGCCACTTTGTGGGGCCGGCCCCGGGTCACTCGCCTACTCGCGTGAACGGGGTTCACCGATCCTCGCCAAGACGCCAGGGCAGTGGCCGGCTGGCCGGCCAGTGTCATGGTGTCGCAGTGTCGCAGTGGAAGCCTGACCAGCATGTGCTGCATCCTGCACCTCCCTGTGTTCACTCGTTCAGGTAAAACTGAGCGATCGGGCTGCCTGGCACAGTATCCTTGCTTCCTCGCGACTGCAACTGAGTGATGGCAACGGCAGTGGCACCACGGGAGGAAGGACCTGTTTGGTGATCAAGCGCAATGTGCAACGGCTACAATCAGAATTGGAGCCATTTCACAAGGAAGTCGTTCCACTTCAGCTCCACCTGAAAGTGGTGGTGGAAAGCCTTCACAGGTCACACGGTCATGCCCCTGTTGTCTACGATGGATGATGGATGGATCACGGCCTGTGGTCCGGTGGTGCCGTGGTGGCGTTTGGAATAGGCAAATTTGTTTCGTTCCTTTGCTGCTCCGGTGGCGAGAAAGGCAAATGAGCTGAAGGCAGCCCGGCACCAGGTCGCCATCAGTCCATCACCCAACTGCAGCGCCCACTGGAACTCCGACCGACGCATCATCATCAGGTCACGCGATCGGCCCCGGATCGCTCACGTGCGTACGCCCGTGAACCTGCGGCGACGACTGCCTCGGGGACCGTCCAGCGAGCCTCGCCGACGCGGAGGCAGCCAGCCTGCCCAGCAAGCCACACTGATGGCTGTGCACACACGCAGCAGTGTCGCCATAGTGGAAGGCTGACCACCAGCACAGCACGTACTGGCTCTTGGAACTTGGCAGACAAGGCATCTACGAGAGCTGTGCGTATGGCTTCGCCGGCCGATGTGCGATGGGCCGTGGGCACCTGGGCATGGACTGAGGGTCCGTTTGGATCAAAGGAAAATCAAAGGATTTTTGTAGAAATACAATGCATAGGAAAGAAAACACGCTGCTACGTTTGGAACGGAGAAAACCGGCGATCCGTTCCGCAGGAAAGGAAACTAAGGGTGTGCATTTTACATGAATCAAAAAATTCACTCCGAGTTAAAGGAAAGAAAGGTTCGCTCTTTCTCCGTCTCTGTCTCTCACGTTCTCTCTCCGTCTGGTTTCCTGCAATCCAAACAACAACAATTCTAGTTTTCTGTATTTTGAATTCCTGTGGTTTTCTCATCTTCTTGATTACTACGTTTTGCTCATTCCTATATTTTTTCCTATTCCTATATTTTTCATTCTGTTCCAAACGGCGTCCGAGACGGAAGGGTGAATTTCTGTGGTTTTCTCATCTTCTTGATTCCTACGTTTTGCTCGTTCCTATATTTTTTCCTATTCCTATATTTTTCACTCTGTTCCAAACGACGTCCGAGACGGAAGGGTGAGTAGGCGGCAAGAAACTGGCCGGAACGTGCAGAGCCGCAGAGGCGCGGCGCCTCGTCCCGAGCGCATGCTGTCGGGGTGTCGCCGCCGGGCGGCCGGGGCCCGGGCTCCTCGCAATTCCAGGCGCTTCCCGGAACGCCACCAGGCGGTGCGCGCGTGCCGAGACCTGGCGCCTGGCACAGGTCGCGGCAGAGGCCTCGGCCGAAGCCGACCGAAGGTATCGGCATCGGCCCGGCCGATCTGGCGGCCCATCCAGCTACAGCTTCTGGCAGAACTGGGACAGGACACAGCTACGGGCCTTCAAAGATCTGCGAATTGGAACAGGAGAAAAGGCAACTGGCCTGTGGCCTCGAGGTCAAAGAGCTGCCTGCATTGCGCAGGCCGTTTCATCAGCAAATTTACGATGGCAGTACAGCAGCATGCAATGAGCCAGTGCCAGCAGCAATTTCCCTCCCCTCTTGTGTGACATAAACGTGCAATATCTCAAACTTTCGCCTCCTTCAACGCTCTTCCTCTGCTCTCTTAATTGAAAACGTGCAGATCACCTTATGGAAAAAATGAGATGCTAATCGCAGCAGTTTGAAAGATTACACTGCAGGAACTAGCTCTGTGGCATTTATTCCATATTTCTACATCCGTCCCTCTGCAACAAGCGAGTGAACAAGATAATCTGGAACAGCTCTTGGTGGTACACGTACATCAAAGTTGGGGGACCGTGACGATCCAATGAACGTTCAGGAAGGAATTCAAAAGCGATTCCTTGCACATCAAACCAACACTTTATTTGTCAAGAGTCTCCCGAAAGGAAAGGTAGTCTCTTGTGGTTATCGACGAAGGTAGGGTGCGAGAACAAGCATGGCTATGGCTTTCTCGCCGCTGAGCGGCATTACAAGGGTCCAGGGAATGTGCCATTTTCACGTTGCTCGTTCCAACGCTCGATCTGCAAAACATCACAGCGGTGTCATCAAATTGAGCAAGAAACAGTAGCACAAGTGAGAATAGCCAGTTTTGTTGCAGCGAAAAAAAATCAGTACAACATATGCTGAAGAACAAGGATCAATAATGTTCGATAAAGGCCACCAACCCCCAAAAGTTAACCACAAAGGCAGCAGCAAAAATAACCAAACCTAAAGTCTAAACAAGCATTATATGGCTAGTAGGTAGATCAGTCCAGCTTAGGTCCATATGCATTGAAAATCACCACCTCACTGTCACAGAATAAACTGAAGAAACAACACCAATAGAAAATAGTGACCAGAGCAAGAATGCATACCCATTCACTTGGGCAGAGTGACCTGTAGTACTTAGCAAACTTTTCACACTCAGGAGCACCCTCCCCTTTTGCAGCTACACATCTGTTACGAAATTATAGTCAGTTACAATCAACGCGAAAGAACCCCAAATGATTTCTGAAATAGTGTGTGGTCATACCTATGATATTCAATATAGCGTGTGAAGCAATGTCTTGTTTGATTTGTTGTTGGGAAACGAAAATCTGCTGGAGCTGTCTCGATCTGCATTTTATAGATATTCAATAGCAATTTATAGAACGCAACTATTCATAGCTAGTTGGTAATATCCTACCTTAATTTCTGGTTTTTCATCAGCTGTTTCCTCAGCGGCATCACCGCTTTCTTCAGCAGCCTCACCGCTATCTTCAGCAGCAGGTCTTTCCTGGTCAGCTTCTGGCTTCTCAGAGGGTTCCTTCACCTCTGGAGTTTCACTTGTTTCTTCAACAGCAACGGTAGCCTCATTAGCTGCTGGGGGTTCAGCACTTCTCTCAGGGACAACTTCAGCCACAGTGCTAGCAGCAGATTTCTCTTCAGATGGATTTTGCAATTGGACCTCCTGGGGTGGGAGTGAATACTCCTGCACATAAGGTGGAGTTTAACAATGGTTGTGATCAAGGAAGATGAATTTCAGAAGGAACAACATGCAACACAGAATTTAATTGGGTTAAGAATACATGTATCACCCCCAAAAGGCATCCAGCCTTCAGGATAAGAACTTCCTAGGCTCAATTTAGCAATAAGACATTCGAAGAGCATTCTATGATTCTAGTTCTCACCTAGGGCTGGAAAAAAAGCTCGCGGCTCGAAGCTCGGCTCGGGCTCGGAGCGGCTCGGCTCGGCTCGGAGCGGCTCGCGAGCCTGGAACGAGCCGAACCGAGCCTCTTTTCTGGGCTCGCAAAAACGCCGAGCCGAGCCGAGCCGGCTCGCTCCGGCTCGCGAGCTGAGGCCAAACCTCCAAGTGCCCAACCCAGCGGCCAGCCCAAAAGGTCAAAGCCCATTAGGCATTAGCTAAACACCTAAACCCTAACTTCCCTTCCCATTTCCCAATCTGTGATGCAATAAAAGTTGTTAAACACTTTATGCATTTTTTTTTCTTGCTGTTAAACACTTGATGTCTTGATCCGTGAATCTGTGATGCAATAAAAGTTGTGGCTCGCGAGCTGGCTCGAGCCGGCTCGCGAGCCGATAACGAGCCGAGCCGAGCCTCTTCCATCAACTCGTGAAATTACCGAGCCGAGCCTGGCTCGGCTCGGCTCGTTTCCAGCCCTATTCTCACCTCAATGTGCAAATGATCAACAGATACAATAGAAACATGAAATATGCTTCAAACAAAATTTTGTAACATGCGTCCTCTCAAGTTCAGTTTTGCTTGCAAGTGCTACATAATTAAGAGTAAACAGAACTGTTTTACATGCCGAATGCTTCTGACAGAATGATACCACTAGTCATGACTCATGACCACCCTTTCCATAAGACAGGGGAACATATGCTTGTGGGGTTATGATTAGAGAAACTATGTCATGGAAGCTGCAGAACTAGTAGAAATGATGACTCCCAGTTCATTTTACTGCATTTTATGCTGAAACACTGCTCGAAGTCAAAAATACCGTCGCACCAACTCTGAAGCCTAATCAGCTAACTACAAAATCAACACCTAAACCTTCCGGCACAAAACCTATCTCCAATTCATCCGACTAGTACCCGATCCACGAGCCGACTGTGGATTCGGGTGCGCCGCCGGGCGGCGAGGAGACCCGTAATAAATCGAAACCACCGCGACAAGCTGTATCTAACGACAGAGCAAGCTGGAGAATGGAGAGGATACGGCTTTTCCTACCTCCGCGAGCGACGGAGCCTTGCCTTCCGCAGCCATGGTGGCGCCCTGCGCTGAGAGAGCTTCTGGAAGCCCGGCGGCTGCTGCGAGCTCGTGGGTGGAAGAAACGACGCGAGTGGAGCGGACGGGGTGGGTGGGCGTCGTCGAGAAGGCAAACGAGGACACCCGGCGGCCGGTGGTTCCTGCCACGACCACGAGAGAAGTCGAGAAGAGTAGTTCGGTTGGGACCGATGGGTTGGGCTACTGGTCTGCGCTAAAAATAAAATGGAGGCCCAATGTCTTTAACGTTCAACAGTTTGGGCTTGATTTGATATCTTTCAGCGTTCTGCTATTTTTCCACATTTCTTCCTCTCAAAAAAAAAAACTCTGCGACTTTTGGCCTTGCTAGTTGCTCTCCTCGGACCAGTCACTTGGACAAACTTACAGTTACAGCAACACTATTTAATTGTTTTTTTAGGGGGTAACACTATTAATTGTGCAATACAAGTGCCGGTACATTCATGATGCACAGCAGAACGAGCATCACTTCATCTCATGTTGGACTATCCATGCCATGCGTGCGCGAGCGCGGCGGCGGCGGCGTCACGCGCCGGCCTTCTTCTGCTCGGCGCCGTCCATCCAGATGATGCAGCGGAGGCACTTCCCCTGCGCGAGCAGGTCGAACGCGCGGTTGATGTCGTCGAAGCCCATCCGGTGCGTCACGAACTCGTCCAGCTCCAGCTCCTGGGAAAAAGGTTAGTAGCATGAGAAGAACAAAACGCATGATGCTGATCCGATCGACTCCAGCCATGGAAGGAAAATCGTGTGTCTGATGATCGGCCACCTTGTCCAGGCACTTCTGTGCCAGCACGGGAATGTCGTCCTTGGGCTTGATCCCGCCGAGGAGCGCGCCGGTGACCGACCGCCCCCGCTTGATGGCGGACGACGAGATGCTGACGGGCGCCGCCGCGGTGTCCGTGCCCAGGATGATCGTCTTTCCCCAACCCTGCACCCATCGTGCCGGATTGTCAGTCAGTGAGAGCGTGCGAAACAAACCAGACATGGTTAGTTGATCACTTGGCGAGTAACAGATGTACGCTACTCTGCACGAGCCGTTCGAGCGTACCGTCCGAGAGCTCTCGAATGCTTCCGCCATGACTGAAGTCGAGCCGATGCACTCGAAGGAGTAGTCGACGCCGCCACCGGTCATCTCCTTGATCACCTGGATGGAGATCGGCAACGAGCACGACAATTAACCGAATGCACCTCGATGGCTTGAGCAGGAACGGCATGAATTGTTTCGTTATCACTGTTGGAGATAGATAGAGTTGCGTCAGGCAAAACTCCGGGGAAGCGCGCGAGTAGAGCTCGCGACGTCAGACACTGTGCTTCTTCCTCACGGAGCTCTGGCGGCCGGACTTCGGGAGGGTGGGGTTGCCCGGGGAGCGGTGGTCACCGGTGGCCTTATAAGAGGGGGGAGAGGGTGGAAGGGAAGACCGGCGGCAGTGGCTCGTTGCGGGCGGCGGCGGTCGGCAGCGGGGACGCAACCGGCCGGGGGCGGCGGCTTGACTGGTGGGCCAGGGACCAGGCGGGAAAGCTTAGGTTGAAGGTGATTAGCGGCAGGGGAAGACGGGGGAGCAGGGATGAAAATTAACTGTGATAGAACCGGCGCAAATCGTTGAATGCGATGAATAGACGCTCCCAAACTCTTGCCAGTTCCGTTTAAAAAAAAGTTGCATTCCATGCGTCGGTTCAGATTCAGACCTGGCTGACAGTCTTCTCCCCGATATCATTTGGGTTGATGAAGTCGGTGACCCCCAACCTCTTTCCTGCAAAGGAAGGAGAACACAACAGTGTGGGCCACTGTTCTAAGATCTGGCGTTCTTGGAGGAACCGAGAACGCAAGGGCAATTGTCGAGTGGCATACCGATCTCGAACTTGTCCGGATTCAAGTCGACCCCGATGATCCTCTTGGCGCCACGCATCTTGGACCCTTGTGCTACCTGCAGTTCGTTCAGGGATCGCCGTCATGAACAGGGGTGAGCTGGTGTTAGCTGGAGATTT
This sequence comes from Panicum hallii, assembly GCF_002211085.1. NCBI lineage: Eukaryota > Viridiplantae > Streptophyta > Magnoliopsida > Poales > Poaceae > Panicum > Panicum hallii. The sequence continues at coordinate 54,643,602 of NC_038043.1, forward strand.
GCTGGTCGATACAGCTAGCCCCACGGTGCCCATTCCGAAGACAGCCACGGTCGAGCCGGGCTCTACCGCCGCCACCTTCCAAGCCGCACCAACCCCTGCATCGAAGCATCGGCATCAGCACGATTTTTCTAGATTAAAAGGTGCGTTCGTTTTCTAGACTGTAAAGTACAGAGGTATTACATCAAAGAGAATGTTATCATTTAGAAATATTAACTAATTCGCGAGACGAATCTAATGAGGTATATTAGTCCATGATTAGCGGATGATTACTGTAGCATCACTGTAGGAAATTATGAATTAATTAGGCTCATTAAATTTGTCTCGCAAATTAGCACCCATCTGTGAAAAAAATTATAAACAAATTTTATTTAATACTTCCAAATAGCAAGATTCTCTTTGATGTAAGGGTCTAAACTTTAGAGAAAAAACGAACACACACTGAGAGCGCATCAGCACGAGTTGCAGGAGGCAGCACGGCAAGTGCGTGCTATCCAATCGTCGCAGCTGGCCGAAAAGAGAGCGGCGTACCGGTGGACACGCCGCAGCTGAGCAGGCACGCCTTCTCCGGCGGGAGGGCGCTGCCGCCGAGCCTGACGACGTGCGCGACGTCGACGACGGTGTACTCGGCGAAGCTGGAGACGGACAGGAAGCCGTGGACGGGCTCGCCGGTGGCGGCGAGCGAGAAGCGCGTGGTGCCGTCGCGCGGCATGAGGCCGGGCCGGTACGACAGCGCGGAGCAGATGTTGCTGCGGGGGGAGAGGCAGTCGGCGCACTCGCTGCACTGCGGCAGGAACACAGGCACCACCGTGTCGCCCGGGGCCACCTCCTCCACATGGTCCCCGACGCTCTCCACCACGCTGGGAATTTGGGAAACGAATCGACGGCGAAAGTTGCCGTGCCAACCAACAGTTCAGTTGACTTTTGTGTGAGGCCTTGCGATTGGGGGCCAAGGCCAAAGCAGTGCCGCATCCACCGGCAATGGCAATCAGGCAAAACTTTGAAAGTGCCTTTGTGGCTGTCTTGATGGGAAGTGTTCAAAAGGATAGTCGTCTTACCCGACTGCTTCATGCCCCAGGATGGACGGATACATGGCCGGAAAATCCTGCAAAAAATGAAGAAAAAACAGTGTGCGTGGCTTACAAAATTGAGATTTGAGAAAATACATTGAGCATCAGCAAGAGTGATTTCAACTTTTCAAGGCTATAGCGATGTAACTTAAGCGTTGACTGTTTGTATCTCTGTTCTTTTCTAATTTTACAGCCTAGAGCAGAGAGCTACCAGTAGCGCAGGATCGAGATGCGAGATGAAGTCCAACTGTCCAAGAGGGAACCAACCGATGGCCGGCGTGGATTGTATGCATCCGTACCTTCATGCGCCAGAAGGTGAGGTCCGTGTGGCAGAGCGAGGTGCAGACGATCTTGACGCGGACCTCGTGCGCCCGCGGCGGCGCCACCTCCACCTCCACCATCTCCAGCGGCTGCCCCGGCGCCTTGCTCACCGCCGCTGCGTGACGATCGCGTGGCGCTGCTCATGCTTGGAGCTTGGAAGAGCAGGGGATGGGGATGGAGGCAGGTGTGCGTACCTCTGCATCTGATTGGCTTAGCGGTGCTCTGCTCCATCGTCGCGGCCTCGCAGACGCAATTCACGGCTCTGTCCTGCCCGCTCGGGGTGCGTCTGCTTGGTGTCGGCTATATATACTGCTGCTGCTGGGGTTGGAGTTGGACAGCTGCTGCGAAGTGCGAACTAGCCAAACAATCATGTTAAAAATCATGTGAATGATGAGCATGAGCAGTTGAGCAGACAGACATTTTTTTTAAAAAAAAAACAAAGAAGATCAGTGCCTCTTCTGCTAGCATATGCATATGATCCAGTGTGCCACGTTGCCACTGGTATCGCCTAGCCTTTTCTTTTGGATAAAGCTATACAACACTGGTGTGTTTTAAATGGTTCTGACACCTGAATTTGCAACCGTCCGTTTTTGCTGTTGAAGCACGGATCTGTCTGGCTGCGGTTGCAGTGGGGTTTGGATTGTTTTGATGTGGACCCCAGCTGTCACTGTGTAGTGGTTCAATTATTTTGGGGACACGTCCATTATTTCGCATTTATTAGAGCGGGCAGGCCATTTTCACTTCCCCTTCCTCCTGTTCGAGCGGTGGGGTGCCCTCGTTTCTGACCTCTCGGTGAGCGCCTGCTCGAAACATCTCGTAGATATGGTAATTCTTCGCGTTCTTCGCGCAGCATCCTCTTTGGATTTTTTTTTTCTTCTACCTCTCGGTGAGTGCCCGCTGCCTAGTGGTTTTGATCTGGTTTCTCCGATCGTTTTAGCTTGATTTTCATTTGGATAGGTTAGGTGGGGGGTGGTTTTGTTGGTCATTTCATATTTCTGCTTGGAGGGTATGCTCTGCCTGACCAAATAGTGTTATTCAGTTCGAATTGCTCACAGGCAGTCAGTGGGAATCAGTTTTAGGGGAATTGTTTCGCTGCTGATTTTTTTATCATGCGCGGTGCTTTTGCTATTTTTGGTTTTCACCCGCCTTTTTTTCACCTGCTATACTTGAATTAGTTTATTTAGATTAGATTTTATTTTCCACACCCGCTCACACGCTCCTTTTGTTTAACTAAGCTATGGTACACATGGGTGGGAAAAGATGTCGCGATTTAGTTGCATCTATAAATTCCGGATATGATAGTGATGTTGATTTCATCCCTTTCAACGATCCGCTGAGCGACTCTGACGAGGTTGAGAACAATGATTCTGATGATGCTCACTCGAGCAATTCTGATGTAAGTATTTCTCTATTTTTTTTGTCAATCAGTTTGATTCATTTTGAGGATATTTTTTGTTAGATAATTTTGAACATATTTATACAAAATAAATTAAGCTTCATGGAAATAATGTAGAGCACATTCTTTTTTTATGAGATGGAGCTAAAGTTGATAATAGTATAAAGATCAAAGGGTTGCTTTTTTTAGTTTTTTTATATGGTTAGAGATTATAGAATATAAATAGGAATTGAAAAGGGGCTGGAGATGGTGTTTTCTAAAGACTCAAATTTTTCTATTTTTTTGGCTGATTGATTTCTGAGCGTAGCTCGATAAGTAGTGCAGCTATAGAGGGACCCCCTACTCCTTTGCATCTATTTATTTTAGATATCAGGTAAATTGATGTTAATTAGTGTTGAATAGACAAATTCACAAACCCTAGCACGGATGAGGGATATGATGTATGAACAAATATGAGACTATAATGTATATTTTCTCTTACTTTTTATATGTGCTTTTTTTCAGGACATCTGCTTTACCGATGTTGATTCGCTGAAGAAAGCTTTGTTAAAAAAGTGTAACAGAAATGTAAGTTTCTAGGCTATTTTCGCAAAAGTTTTATGGGCATGCGAAGCCCTTTTTTCTTTATGTCATGTGAATTTTTCACTTTAATTTAAAAAGCTTAATTTTATTGTTTTTCAGTACAAGAAGAAGATCAAAGATTAAAAAATGAATTTTAAGATGCGCCGCATCAATGAGGTATTTTGTATTAGTGTTTACATTATTTTTTTCTCTAACTTGCCATGAAATGGTGAGCATTTGTGACTGTAGTTGACCTCCATCCTTTTTGTTTTTGCAAAATTCTGAGGTAGTGAAATTTCTGTTTATGCTCTTTTTTTTAATCTTTTTTTGAAGGTGAAGAAGCCTTCTCATGCGAAACCAAGTGATACATTCACTCGTTTCTCAGTAACAACATTTTCCAAAGTAATATCTGCTTTAACTCCATAAAAGAGAAAAGTTATTGAGGATTATGGTTTTGGATCACTCCTTTCATTTACAAAGTGCTATGTGTCCAATAATTTTGCGCAATGGATTGCTCACAATGTTGTTCATAAATCTGGTGATATTATTATTGATGGCAAGATAATTTCCCTCATCAAAGAATCTATCCATTGTGTTTTTGGTCTCACTTTCGGCGGCGCGTCATTCCCTGCTGATAGTAGTGCTGGTAAATCTTTTATTCTAGAGATGTTCCACGAGCAGTGCATCTTTTCTGTTACTTTCTTTGCTAATAAAATCACTAATACAGAAGTTTTATCAAATGAAGAATCTTTCACTTGCTTCATCCTAGTTGCTCTGAATAGCTTCTTATGCCCCAACTCATCTTTGGTTCCAAGCTACAAATATTTTGATGTTTTTCCTAATGTCCGAAATGCAAAGTCTTTTGATTGGTGTGGATATATTTTGGATTGGCTCCTTTAGTCCATCAAAAGTTTGAATAAAGCTAAATGTGCAAAAGAGACAGATCCTAGAACCTATGGTGGATGCCTATATTATCTTGCTGTAAGTAGTTCTATTTTTGTCTCAACTGTAAGTTGTAGTATTTTTATTTTTCTAATATTTTATTGCTCTATTTTAAATTTTTATAAGTTCTATACCTGGACCATGTTGATTTTGGTCCTCGTCGTGTCCCTGACTCCCTCCCTCAGATATCCGTGCGGAAAAAGAACATGATCAAAATTTATTGCGATCTTGACCTCAAATTCCAAGGTGCTATGGGTTCAGACCTTTGCTTGATTTCTCTGACAAATGTTATGCAAAAGTTATACTGTCCTTCTTCTCATCTTTTTATTCTTCTACATATGGTCTTTTTTTTCTTTTCTTATTGTTCACCACCATTTTTTTTCTTATTGCAGCAACATCAAATCCTAGATAATGAGTCAGATTTTTTATTAGTTGACCATAACTTCATGGACAAACTTGATTCAGTTTCAAACTGTAAACTTCATGGACAAACTTAATTCAGTTTCAAACTGTAAATTGTCTGATGTTTTGAAGACTTCAATCTGCAAGATTATTAAGAATCATTATTTAAATTGTGGACTGACTTTGAATTTAGATGTCACTGCAATATCAAGTCTTTCTGAGAATTTGATCAGTACATTTTCGAAGCTTTTAAATCATGCTTCCACTGTTGATAAGCGCAGCAAAAAATTGGTATTGGATATCTTGGATCTTATTACACACTTCCTTGCTGATAGTCCTATTTCATCAGAAAAAATCACCAATAAGAAAGAATGCCCTCCCAGTCAAAAGCTTTATTCAAATACGAAGAACTCCTGCACATACAGCCCAAAAGGTTTGTCATGTGGTATTTTTAATTTATTTTTTTAATTTTTAGGTATTAGCTAATTAACAATATGCCTACCTTTTTTCACAGAATATGTAGCCCCCGCATCCGGTGCTGATCACACCCCCTACCCCTGTTGAACATCCGTCTCAAATGGCCCTCCTAAATGCAATCAGGTATATTGTAAGTAGGAATTTTTTTCCAACATCTCCTTTTTGTGTCTATACATTTATCTTTTTTTCAGCAGCCCTTTTTTTCTCAACATTTTCTATAACCTGTTTCACACCGACACACAGAGGGTATATTGGTTTGCGCAGATCCTCGAGGTCCCAATGATGCTTTCTTGTCTTATCAAGATCTTGTTAATGATAATTTTATTCCATCTTCTTCTAAAATATTGATAATTTTATTCCATCTTCTTCTAAAACGCCCTCCAACTTGAGTTCTGGGATGGTATGCGCAATATTTTATGATAGTTCTGCTTTCTGTTTTTAAAATATTTTGTTTTGTTTTTTGCAACTGAGTTAGTTTTGGTTTGTCTTTTTTCAAGATCAACCAAGCTCAAGGTGATAAAATAATGGACAAGTTGACTAGAGAAAGTAGGTTATATCTATCTCTCTTTTTTATTTTTGGTTTTTTTCTTTGTTTAACCTTTATTTTATAGAACAACGACCATCATAACATATACGTTACAGATACTTTTCTCCAGTTCGTAAAAGTCAAGATTTTATTTCCTGCATCCGGTTATCCATCTAACCGTAAGATCATGGCCTTTTTCTTTCCAGTTTTGCCTTTTTGATTTATTCTTTTAATAGTTCGGTTTGGGTTGTCTTTATAATTTTTTCTCACTTTTTTGGACTCATTTGTGATTTTTTCATGCATCTTCTCCTAGGTGTTGTTGAGCTTCTTTTCTGGAAAAGCAAGTATAAAATGGGTTCTTGTGCAAATTTATTCTCAAACAACAATATAATTCACACAAGACAGTCTCTCGCTAATTTATCTAATGTTCGTTTGGTTAGCCCACAATCAAAGTCAAAGCATTCTCATATCCCAATACTAAAGATGAACGTAAAGATATTATAATGTTGGATGATGAAGGCAATTTTGTGCCTGCCTCTATCTCTCCTTATCCACGTTCAACATATCCAAAATTTTACGCTCAGAAGGCATTATACACTATATTTTTTATCTAGCTCCATTTTTCTTTTTTTTCTTTTCTTTTTCTGCCCTTTTTTCATGGGTTTTCACTGTGTTGTATAATACATAATTTTTTATATTTGTGGCATTAACTATTTCTATTTTAAAAAAGTAGGAGCATCTTAGTTCAGAGAATAGTTCCCAAGATATGGCTAAATTTGTATGTGCTGTATCTCTTTTTCTTTTTTTGCCCCCTTATAGTTTTTAGTTTTTTACATACTATTCATTTCTTTAGTCACTTTTTCACTTTTTTCCTGCGTTCTTCATTAAACTACCTAAAAAGTTACTCCTGTATTATCCAAAAATCACATATTCGCACCCAACAATCGCTCCATGATTTTTGGTTCAGCACCCAGACACACTGACACAAAGGTAGGTGTATATGAAAACAACTACAGTATTTGCCTTCAGGATTTACAGCTGTTGTGACCTATTTTGATTCCTGTATTTTTAGTGACTTGGCATTTTAAGTTTACTGTTTTGGCACTGTAAAATTATTTCATCTAACTATTTTTTCTTTTTTTACTTTTTTTTTGTTATGCAAGGGATCACCTGAGGTTCAATTTGTTGGACAAAAATCACTTTCCCAGAGTGTTAGTGAAATGACAAAAAAATCTGATGAATTATACAAAAAGAAACTTAATATCAGTGATTTTTCTGCTCCTAAAAATATTGGCTCTCTAATCCCTGGTGCTTCTGGGTATCACCCATCTTTCCTATCTTCAACTGATAGATCCAAAAATCCCTACAAAGCTTAAGAATTCTCTACTGGTGGGAAATTACCACTTCATGGACCCAGGAGGGCAGTGTTACCTGGCTCTTTGTTTCATGGTGATTATGTTGTCCCAAAGAACAAGATTTCTGTATGTCAATCTGAAATAAAAAATTATAATGCTATTTGTCATTTGGCTGATTCCCAATATAGTAAGTAAGAATATTTTCTTGCTTTTCATCATTATTATACTTTTTCTATTCTCAGTTTTTTTATTTTTGATGGAGCACCTAATATAGTTCATAATATATTATTTTTCTTTTGGTAGTGAGGATGCTGGTAGCATTGGGAAAGTTCGCTGCACATTCTGATCTCTTGGAGAGTCTTTGAAGGCAGACGGTTTTGTAAATTCATTTGTCATCTCTGCTTTCTCCTATAGTCTATTTATTAAGCTAAATAGCCGTCTAGAGAAATCTAAATGCCACTTCTTCTTCTCAAATATTGTTGTGAGTATAATTTATTTTTTTCTACTTTATTTTGTTAATTATCTTCCCTCCCCCTCCCCCACCCAAGTTTCTTATGATGCTTTTTTCTAAATATCTTTTAATCTCTCTCTTCTGCTGTCTTTCAAGGAAAATTTGCTAAAGGATCCAGACAAATCAAACACTGAAGTTTTGTCTCGTGCTTTCAAAAGATTAAATGAGCTCAGTCCCTAAATTTGTCCAACAATGTAAATTTTTTGTACCATTGATCTATAACCTATTTTCTACATTTCAATATTACCAATTCATATATTTTACATTACATATATCATCTCAAACTTTTTATATCTTGTTTGCAGTTGTATTTCCCAACCTTATTCAACAAGCACTGGTTCCTTTTTGTTGTTGATATCAAAGGCTGCAAGTTTGTCTTTCTGGACCCTTTTCATCAAAAAGATCATGAGTATCAAAAGTTTGTCAGAGATAGATTGGTTAGTTTCATTTTCAAATTTTACATATATTTTTTATCTATTTTTTATATGTGTACCATCTCAAATCATTTTTGTTGTTTCTGTAGATCCCATCTTTCCAGTTTCACTGGGACAGATATATTCAAGTTGATATGAACTTTTATGACTTGTTGTACCCAAACGTACCCAACCAACCCTCCAATAACAGGTTAGTTTTACCTTTTTAAGGATAAAATATCTTTTGAAATGACTATTTTTGCAAATCTATGTTATGTCTTATTTTTTTCCATCTAGTGCAGCGTTGACTCTGAAATCTACACCATGATGTTTCTTGAGCATTGGAAATCTTCAAGGACAGTCCTGCGTAATATTTTTGACTCCAAAGATATCAACAACATTAGAATCAAAATCGCAAATGATCTAGTGTTTCTCCCCAGAAACTGTGGAATGAAGCACCGGGTTCTTGAATGTGACATCTAAGATATTAGTGATTTTTGCCCCTTCTCTTAGACTTCATAGGTTGATAGTCATTTTTAATTACCACTCCTTCATGTGCCTCTTCCCCCACCATTTTGCTCTACGGATCATTCCTCAAAAGACTCTACAATGCATAGAACGTAGGCTGCAAATATATGAATAGTTTTTTGGATATCTTGTCGATGGACCTGTTTTTCCATTACAAATATATGAATTAGTGTAATAGGATAGAATAAATGGATGGGCCATTTTGCACTCGTCGCAGGCAAAAATATGTCACTGTGCTAATAGCTTTCTGCCTATTATAATTTTAATATGGGATCCTTCTTTTTTCTGCCCAATATGTCTCTCTATGTCTTGAAAGTAGCCCCTAATTTCTAGCACTTTGATTTTGCTTGAAGTTAGTTTTCAGCATCTTGATTTTTCTTCCTCCTTTTTGTAACTTTCTTCTTCGGACCTACATTCAAATTTTATTCTAGCAGTGTAACTTTGGGATGTCTTATAAAAATATTACAGAATGTTAATTTTCTCTAGACACATTTCATATCTTTTTAACTTTGTTCATAATAGAGAAACTTACCAGAAGTTGGAAGTTGTTTTATATATTATCTATGACAGAGTAGTTTATCTAAATTATATATAGTGGCATAAGCATGTGCAATCTACTTTTCACAGAATCAAAACAACACTTTGTGTTTTTTCTGCTCCTTTTTTTAATGCATCTATAGTATTAACAACTAGGTGTGAGGGTGGGGGAAGGGGGAAGAATGCACCTGTAATATTTGTTATTCTTGTATCATGGATCTCCGCTACAATGAACATGGATAGAAATTAGCACAAAACAAAAACAATATCATATTTATTTTACTATATAATTTAACTATTTTGACGGTCACATGACTACTATAAATAGCAGTACATAAACCTGTAACTGGGGTACATATCACCTTTGTTCTGGTTACTTAAACATCAATGTTTTCCTTTGCTTTCTAGCAAAAGAGGATTAACTTTTCTATGTTTTTTGTTTTGTCTGATGCAGATACTAGTAAGATGATGCAGCAAGATCTTTAGAGTATGTTCTGGGGTTGAGGAGAGGAAGCAACAAGTGAGCAATTCTTTTTTTTATTTTTATTTACCCGAGATGTTTCTAGGTGCCCCTCTTCTTTCACACCCTCTTGTTGATTCTTTTCTTTGTCCCTTTTCTTCATCGCCGTCTTCTATCTTTGTGGCTTTTTTCAACGAGCAGAAGCTGGCCAACTAGGGGAGAGAGGGCGTTCTTTTTTTCTGTTGAGATCTGTCCTGATCCAGACCTTCTTGGGAGCCAAGTTTTCATTTTTTTTGTTATTTTTCCATACTATCTTTTTTTAATCTCCCTGATCTGTTCCCCTTGGGGTGGATGCCCATTTTCATTTTTTGCTGGATATTGGCCCATCACCCCTCCCACGCACACACACATGAGCCCTCATCCGTTTGTGACCTAATTTTTTGGGTAATACAATATCAACTGGGGTTTTATAATGCTAAATATTTTTCTGCTATTTTTTTATTTTTCTGGCGTTAATTGTGATGCCAATAAAAATATGTTTTAGGTGTTAATTGGTCCAATTTTAATATGTGGTAAAAATGTGCCAGTTCTATTTTTGTTGTATATGAATTATTTAGATTAATTTTTTTGCACAACCTGATCAAAATGTGACAGCACCCAAATTCGTGTGTTGTACCCTACCACAGCACTCGATTTTTAATATGCAAGTACTCGAGTGTTTTGATAGAAACAAATGCACGTGCGCTCAGATCCCATAAAATACTGAGGTTCCATATAGACAAACCCTTTCTTTTAGTGGAATCACTCCTAGCTGACGGCAACCATTTATCAAAGGGGAATATATGCTTTTTTTAAAAAAAACTAGGAAACCAAAAAGGTTTGAAAATTGAAAGGGTGATACATATGGATTTACAAGAGTAAGATTTCAAATTGCCTGACCAAAAGGTGAGCAAATGCGCCACTGTGGCACAAAGCCACCAAATTCAGTGAGCCCTAAAATTTAATACTTAGGAGCCTTTGTTTTACATTCAGATCTTAGGCATTACTTGTGTAGCATAGGTTATGTTTTTTATGCATCATTTCGCAATACTTAGTAATAGTTTGTTTTAGTAATTGGTGCTGCTTGTTTTGTTGCTGTTATTTTCTTGGAAGGTTTTACCGTTAGATTTTATGCATGAAACATATAGTTGTAACTTAAACTAAAGATACAACTGAGACCATGGAGGACTTGTCGCCCACTGAGTGGCCTTTTTGAGTGGGTGATATTGTGGCGTACATGCTACCACATCGTCACCCGTCTACCACATCATTGCTCATGCCATCCTCAGTGAGTGAGAAATGTGTTATCGTGCATGCAAAGTGCCATCTATATAGACCATCCACTACGTCGGAATTTATTTATATTAAATTATAAATTAAGTACATATTTATGCTAAATTGCTAAATTAAAAGATAAAAAAGTGCTTTCAAAACAAACCACGAGAAGAGCCTCTAAACATTATTTAATTTTGCATTGTTAGGGACTTAACAGTATTTAGATACACTCTGTAACTTGGATGAAGATTTTTGCTTGGTTTTTCGTAGGTCTTTCAACTTTCAAGCACCACGATTCTCTACGAACGGACCAATGATCATGCCTGCGCCATGCTCGTCACGCGCCGTCCTCCACGGCGCCGCCGTCCGTCTCCATCCAGATGATGCAGCGGAGGCACTTCCCCTGCGCGAGCAGGTCGAGCCCGCGGTTGATCTCGTCGAAGCCCATCTGGTGCGTGATGAACTCGTCCAGCTCCAGCTCCTGGCGCAGAAAAGCGACATAGATAGAAGGGGAAGATCAAATCAAATCATGGCATGAACACACTGCTTGCTTCCGACGTCAGCACATTATACACCGTGGTTGAAGAAGACTTTGAGGTGGTGGCTGGTCACCTTGTCGAGGCACTTCCGTGCCAGCACGGGGATGTCGTCCTTGGGCTTGATCCCGCCGAGGTAGGAGCCGACGACCGACCGGCCCCTCATGATGTCCAACGACGGAATGCTGATGGGCGCCGCGCTGCCGTCCACGCCTAAGACCACCGTCTTCCCCCAGCCCTGGACGATACCGAAAGGAGGAGCCATGGAGATCGATCAGTTGGTCACTTGCACTGGCCCTGCACAAGATTCACCTACGGCTGCTAGCGGCAGATCGACCAGCGTGCGTGACTGCGTACCATCCGGGAGCTCCTGAAGGCCTCCGCCATGACTGAAACCGAGCCGATGCACTCGAAGCAGTAGTCGGCGCCTGCGCCGCCAGTCATCTCCTTGATGACCTGCGTGCATGTAGATCAGTTGGTTTGTTGAATTGCTGCTCGTATCTCTAATGCAGAGGTTCGTTAATGGTACTTCAGATTTCAGACCTCGCTCACGGTCTGCTCTCCAATGCCGTTCGGGTTGACGAAGTCGGTGATCCCCAGCTTCTTGCCTGCAGTGAGTGAACAGCGGTGGGTGCGATCTACTAGTCTACCACTCACATGTTGATCTATCAAGAAATTTTTAAGACAGTAGACCGATTGGTGTTACCGGTATCGAACTTGTCAGGGTTCAGGTCTATCCCGATGATCCTCGTGGCCCCGCGCATCTTCGACCCTTGCGCTACCTGCAGTTCAGTACGGTCAGTCGCAATCGAGTTGGAGACGGGGCACGATGACATCGATCCATCGAAGCCAACGACGACAAACGGATCGTCGTGCAGCAACAAAGTCCATACAATAACAAAAAAGAAAGTCAAAAAGGTGTATTGCAATTTGGTGTGAGGTTCAGTCGCTGTTGGAGAGCCTTCTATGCAGTGCTATCAGAAGGTTCGGCTGTCGTTACCGCTAGCCCGACAGCTCCCAGTCCAAAGACGGCTACGGTCGAGCCGGGCTCCACCGCCGCCACCTTCCACGCCGCACCGACCCCTGCATCGCAGCGTCACGCATCAGTGGCAACAACACATGGACGGTATCGTCCATCGCGACGCGACCTTTCAAGGACAGGACGGCATGCCAACGCCAGCGATCACATCAGTAGACGATAAGCACAATTCGTACCGGTGGCGACGCCGCAGCTGAGCAGGCACGCCTTCTCCGGCGGGAGGGCGTCGCCGACCCTGACGACGTGCGCGACGTCGACGACGGTGTACTCGGCGAAGCTGGAGACGGACAGGAAGTTGTGGACGGGCTCGCCGGTGGCGGCGAGCGAGAAGCGCGTCGTGCCGTCGCGCGGCATGCCGGGGCGGGTCGGCAGCGCGGAGCAGAGGTTGCTACGGGCGGAGCGGCAGTCGGCGCACTCCCCGCACTGCGCCAGGAACACCGGCACCACCGTGTCGCCCACGGCCGCCTCCTGCACGTGTTCCCCGACGCTCTCCACCACACTAGCCGTGGCGACGGCGCAGTTGTTAGTGTTCAGCAACAGTTCGATACATGCATCATATAGTTTTCTTACCCGACGGCTTCATGCCCCAGGATGCACGGAAACATGTTCGGGCCATCCTGCAAAAAAGGAAGAAACACAGCATCGTGCCTATCAGCACACCTCGCGCGCGCACAGTGTCGCGTCTATCCTGCAAAAAACAGACGATGCTGGGGAGTGAGAGCATGCAAGCATGGTACCTTCATGCGCCAGAAGGTGATGTCCGAGTGGCAGGGCGAGGTGCAGACGACCTTGATGCGGACCTCGTGCGCCCGCGGCGGCGCCACCTCCACCTCCTCCATCTCCAGCGGCTCCCCGGCCGCCTTGCACACCGCCGCTGCGCGAACGATCCCGCGAGGCGTTCAGACTTCAGAGTTCAGGCGAGACAGCAAGTGTCCATCCAGCAGGCTAGGCACTGATGCAGCTGCGCGTGCAAACAATGTGGCACGTACCTTTGCATCTGATCGGCCTGGCGACGACCCTGTTCTGCTCCATCGCCAAAGGAAGTCGGGTCGGAGAGGAGGTGGTTGGTAGGCGATTAGGCGTGGCTTGGTGCCTGCTGCCGTGCTGCGCGCCTATTATACAGTAGTGAAAAGATGCAGATGATGAGGCACGGGAGAAGGCGTGAAACACATGCATGCCGCCGCCTCCTCCTGTGATCCGGCAGCGATAGATAGTGCTACGCTGCGACATCAGCGACAGTGTGCTATCTTTTTTAGTTTTCAGGCGCCTAGCGTGGCTGTGTGTCACTGGTTGCATCCTGTTTCTGCGTCTTTCAATTCGTCAATATCCCTTTGCTTTCTTTCTTTCAGGGAATGTCTTTTTGTTTCCGTGAGTGTCCACATGTTACTCAGCTAACTCATTTTAGGATTTCAACCAGTTATGATGGATCATCTTATTTTACCCATCTACAGCAGCTACGAAAATACAAAATCGACCGAACAACTTCTTGAAGTTGCCGCCTCAAATTCGTCAGATTCACTCCGCTAACCCGTCACTTTTATAATGGGCTAAAACTGAAAGCAAAAGGCACACGAACAAAGATGCAACATGAAGGTACACTAAAGGGTGAAGAAGATCGAACGGCAAAAAGAAATGGCTAAATGCACAAGGAAAAATAGCCAGTTGCTATCGTTTTTGTTTGAGAGGACAGAGGGACCTTCGCAGCATGATTAGAGGGCCCGTTAGCCTCGTACACAGTACTATTCATATGGGCCCGTCAAACCGGGTGCCTTTAAAAGGCCTTTACGCCTTTCTAGCACGTCGGGCCCAACCGTCCCCAAGGTGGTCGTGGGCCTTAACCTTGGCCTTTTTTTTTTTGCTCCGGGGTATTTCTCCGAGCAACAGGACACGACGTTATCCTCCTCGTCGAAAGCTCCGAACCGAGAAAAGGCAGTGACGTCGCACGCTAGCTAATCCGGCCGACCCCGAGCGCCGCCGCCCACGGTCGACGGCGACCGCCCCTTTCCCTCTCACGCGCGCGCCCATCCGCGCACCTTCCTTCCCTTCCCTGGAAGTGCATTCAGAGTCCAGGCCCGCAAGCAGATGGAGAAAACAGCAAGCGCACGGCACGACCGCGACCCCGCCCGCCGCCCGAGAGAGGGGCGTCCTCGCCGGGCCCCTGGCCCAGCCGGACAGCGACTCGCCACCGGCCCGCGTGCAGCGCCACGACCACGAGCTGGTTCACCAACCGCTCGATCCGGATCCGCGCGGCGCGAGCGTTGCCAACGTACGCGCACCCACCGGGCCAGCCCTCGGCAGGCACAGGAAGGGCGGCCGATGGCGACTCGCGTGGCTCGGCTCTCGCTCTGCTGATCGATCTAGTCCCCTTTTCCAATCGACGACGAGGCCCGGCCAACCAGGGCGCCTCTCGCCGGCGCGTGCGTGCTTTCACCTGGTACGACGACGACGTCGGCACGGCGGTGGAAACCGCGTTCCGGTGCGCGCCGGGGCGGTGGCCGGTGGCGGTCGTTCGGAACCTGGATATTCCTCTCCCGCGGCGGTCAGCAGTGGGCGTACCTGTCAGTCAGCCGCTTTCGCTTTCGAGAGCCTCTGGCAGGCGCGCGTCCGTGTCCGTTTGTGGCCTGGCCTGGATCCAGCCGGATCGATGCGAGTTCCGCGGAGGAGCTCGGCGCCGATCGCCACCTCGTAGCCTTCGGAGGGCCAGTGAAAAGTAGCACGTCTCTTTCGGGTCGACCCAGTCGTTGGTTCGCCGGTCGTTCTCCCCGCGGTTTTTACTCTGTTAAGCTCAGGTAACGGCCGACCAGGCGCTCGAGCGATGGAGACACCGTGCCGGCTACTCCCTGCTCCACATCGCCGCAGCACACATGGCGAGAATGAGGACTGAACTGTCCGTGCCCGTGCGCGAGACGGGAGATCCCGGCGTGAGGTTGACCTTTGTTCCTCCGAGAAGAGAGGCCCGCGCGATTACCGGCAGAGCACCGTCGATCGGCGACCGGTTCAGCGGCCACCACGCCGCCAGCAAAAAGATCGTTCGTCGGCTGTCGCTTTCGGATGGCTGCGACTCGTATTTCTTCAGCGGCATGAGCCCGCGCGGCGCCGGACGGCGTGCGGACCCCTGCCGGCACGGCGCGGGTCCCTACCTGTCATAGGAATATAGGATGATCGTTACCAGGCAGGCAGGCAGGCAGGCACGGGGCTGTGCCCCGGACGTGCATGGTCCACGGGGGCCCGACGAGCGGCGACGCGTCGGCCTTTTCGGTTGACGCTGCCCGCTGTCTGCCGTCGCCGGGCCGGCGACGCCTACCGGTGCAGCGAACGCGCACGAAAGAGAACAAAGCCGTCGACGGCGAGGCGAACGATAAGACGTCGCCGGCCGGTCTCACACGAACAGCAGCGCGGCAGTTGTACGTCGTGTTCCCTGCGTGCTCCACCGATGGAGCACGGCGGTATGGCGCCCGTGAACGTGACGAGCACGGGGCCCTCCCTATTCGACTCGCGTCGTGGTCGCCAGCGCCCGTATCGTACAGTGACTCGGCGAGCGAGGCTCAGCACTCCACGTCCACGAGCTGTCACATTCCCATGGCGGCCACTTCAAAGAAGAAGCATCTGGGTTCTGGAATCTGGAGACTGGAATGATGCCGGGCGCCGGGCGGGGCGTTTACCGGCCGCCACGTGCCGGCCGCGGTAAACTGAGGTGCTCCGCCTTGGGGCCGCCACGTGCCGGCCGCGGTAAACTGAGGTGCTCCGCCTTGGGGCCTCCACGGCGGCGGGGCGGGAGCCAGCAGGCGGCCATGCCCGCGGCGGCCGCTACCATCCCACGTGGAGGACCACCTGGGCTCCGCAGCAGTCCGGCTAGGCATCCTCCTTGGGAGCCCAACCCGGGCAGTCGATGCGCGCCCAGCGGCGCAGCGCAGTCAAGCTGGTCGTCCGAATATGATGCTGCAAATTCACCGTTGGACCACTACTTGAGTACAGATACACCATGAGTCCTTACACGTATACAATCGCGTGATTTAAAAATATTTTTGCAAATTTTTGCGGATTTAGGTACAGTTACGTGGCGGCATAGGATGTCCCTGCTGGAGATGCGGAGGTTATTTATAAGCACGGCACGAACCTCAACTCTCGACAGTAATCAGGGTGTCTTTTCTTTGGAAGGTTAATCAGGGTCTCACTTGCGCGCCACTACAGCACACGTCTGCGTTCAGAGTTCAGACATGTGGATGAGGCCTCGGACACGAAGGTTATTTTTTGCTTCCGGGCAAGCAGCAAAATTTGTCAAAGGGAATCGAGCGAAAGTCTGCGGCGGCAGCCGTTTGCTTTCCACTTCAAGTAACCCGCCCGAATTTCTTATCTGCATCTGGTCACTTGTTTATTGGCCGTTTGGTGCCAGGCACGCCAAGAGTGCCGTAAACAAGTGCCTGCGGCCTCATGGCCACGCCGTTCCGGAGACACCTTTCGCCATCCACTGACGAGCGGATGGCAAAGAATTCAAAACATGCTCATCCAGAACCTTCCTTTTTGACAGCTTCCTCCTCCAGAAGTTTCCATTCCTGGTGTTAGTATCTTTTCTCTCTTTTTTTTTCGTTTCAAAGCCCGCCGTTCTGTTGGAATTTTTGCAGTTCAGGCTAACGATGCGCGCGCGCGTGCAGTTTTTCAGGCGCGTGATTGTTTTGGTTCAGGTTGTGCTGCTTTTGGCTTGTGTTTGTAGCAGATAGAGATTAAACAGCTTTCAGCAAATGCAGAAAGCTAGGGGCAGCGCCTTAGAACTTGATGATACTTTGTTGTGTTCAGAATCGATGGTACTCTTTTAGCTTTGAATGATTTCAGTTGAATCAGGTAAAACCACCTAAAGCACCACAATAATGTGGGTATACTAAATTGGGCATTATTTTCTGGTGTAGAACCCTAACCACACGCACCTTAAATAGCAGTATTGTTCAGTTAGCGCCATACCACCTCAGCAGAGCGAATCTTTTCCTGCTCATGCGTGAGAGCATGGCAAGCTCCTCCTTTCCCTTTGCGGCTCGGGCGATGCCATATATGTTCACCAGCTCTGACCCAATTGGATTCACATCATCTATGAATTATGATGGGCTCTTTATTTGGCACTAATTTTGCCGACGACAGTTGGGGTGAACATGTCAGGGGAATTCGTGGAGTTCAGGCAGCGGGTGTGAGGCTGTGAGAATCAGACGAGGAAATAAAAGGCGCCATGGATCTATCAGAGACTAACAGCATCTTTTCGTGACCATGTCCTTTTCTCCCCTCTCCTCTCAGCTTTTCCACACAGCTTTACAGGCATCAGCAGCTAGGATCTTTTCGGAGGCCTGATAAGTTGAATCGGTTAGGCATATCTTTGACGAATCATCAACTGTTGAAACTGAAGATTCCCAACTTTTGCAGGACAGTTCCCTGCAGTTCCGTCCAGAGCAAACTGGATTTCACATGGGAGAATCAAGAGGGGATCAGGCATTGGTTCACATGGTCCAGAAATCTGGATTTCACATGGTTCAGCAGCAATTGTCACGCAGTGACACTGTTACTCGATTGTACTGTTTGAAGTTGAAGCCTCGTAGAGCAGCTACCATAGCAGACCGGGTTCAGTTGTCCACTCCCGGTCCGCCCGAACCGTTGAAATAAAAATTCCACCTTTTTTTTCTCCCTTGGGTTTCTTTCTCGGCGATTACCAGCGCGGCGACCACTTCAGAGCGAGGGCGAGCCCACGAGTGCACCACCACCACGGCGGCCGATGACGACGGTAATACTACTGGTATGGCTACATGGCTACGTCTCTCTCTCCTCCCACTTCGACCCGGCGGCCCTATCAAAAGCCCCCCCCCCCCCTCCTCCTTCCCTTCCACACCGCACTCCCTCACCTTCCACCTTCCCCTCCTCTGCCCCCACCTCCTGCTTCCTTCCACTCCTCGCTCCTCCGTTGCTTCATCCCTCCCTCCACAGTCCGCTCCACCCATCGGCCCTGCAGCTCTCGGTATTTGACCGATTGGTGGAGGTAGCTGCTGGCCTGCTACTTCTTGCTCAGTTGCTCCTGCCGGTGCGTTCAGACCAGTGGCTCTGATTACGAGCCGTGAGGAGGGCCAAGGAGCAAGCTTGACAGGGAGGTGGCGATGGAGAGGTACGAGGTGATCAAGGACATAGGATCGGGCAACTTCGGGGTGGCCAAGCTGGTCCGGGACGTCAGGACCAAGGAGCTCTTCGCCGTCAAGTTCATCGAGAGGGGGATGAAGGTGACCGACCTTATTGACTTCTTACCCTCTCCCCTCCCTCAATTGGGTTCATCTCTCGCGTCAATAACGTTTTGCTCATGGAGTGCGCCCGATGCGATTTCTCTAAGGTGGGTTTTGATCGGGTTCTCGATTTTGGGCCTCCTAGTCCTAGGTTTTGCTTAGGTTCCTGTAGTGCGTAAAAGGAACTCCTTGATTGGGGTTACTTGGTTGTTTGCTAATTTGTTTTTTGCTGCTGCCTACCTGCCATGTATCGGTAGTACTGTGGTACATCTTGTTCGAGAGATGGTGTGGCCATTATTCCCCCAACGGATCTGCTCTCTTTTTTTTAGTGTGTCTGAAATTTTCCTCTGAATGATTGAAGCTTTACAAATGGAGTATGAATTTGGACCACCTCCATTATTCACATCGTACAGTATGTTTGCTAGCAGTGGATGCAGGGCTCTTTGCTTGCTTGGCCTTAAGTGAGTCACACTTGGCTGATCAATGCAGATGTTACTATGCTTCTCACTGTTTCCAAACAAGAGCTGAATCTTGCACCTGGTTACCTTGGTACTGATTAATCTTCCCATCAGTCTAACTCTGTTGGATTCAGATGATTTATGTATCATGTGCCATTGATTTGTTAAAGAGCTTTAGCTTAAGTTGGGGAAATTCAATTTTGCATCTGAGTTTGGGTCCACTTCCAAAATCTGCACCGCGTTTTATTAGATGAACTGCAAACTGAGTGAACGGTCTGTCCAATTCTATTCTCCGTGCCATGTTTTATTAGATACTGCAAACGTCTTCTTTTGATTGTGATATGCAAACTTCATGTATTGTTAGTTCCATTTATAGGAATGCAGCCTTAATTATTCATTTTTGAGGAAAGCTTGTAAAGTTGGAGCGGTCCAGAGTTAGCAAAATCTGCCATGGTAGGTAGACATGCTTTACTATAAATAATTCATACAATCATATCTGTAGGATATTACTAGTTAAATGGATGCTATTATTGAAAACTTGTAATCTTATACTAATTTGATAAAACAGCCAACAGCAGACCTTACTTCTAGTTTAGTTGTTTTCCCACCACATTTTTTGCTAATAACATCAGCTTCAAGTTAATTTCAGCTTCCTAGGAGGCTAGGATCTGTTTAAGCTATAATCCCTGTTCCATGACATCTTAAACTCTGTAGTTGACTAATGGTACTGTTGTAGTGGTGCAGCTGCTAAATGATGTTTTGGATTTTATGTATCTGGGTTAGATTAGTTGATCAGTTGCTTTGTGTTTTCTTAGAGTTCATGTATTCTTGACAACATCTGTTTACCTGTGACCATTATTTTGTCTTGCCTGTTACATTTTTTCGTCACACTTGACTGCTCTAACTCACTTACAAAAAAATGCCTTTCCCAAACTATGCTTGTGTATCTTGTGTTTGTCTATCAATTGCTAAAACCTTTTCTTCTGCTTTCATAGATTGATGAGAATGTCCAAAGGGAGATCATGAACCATAGATCACTGAGGCATCCAAATATAGTTAAATTCAAGGAGGTAAGTTCCTTTTTCCCTCTGTGAAAGCAATAAAAACTTAAATATTCAATTTATTTAACACTGTCATAAGATCCAATTCTAGTGTTGAGAGCAATAATAAATCTGATTCTTTACAACATTTACGGTGTATATATATATATATATTCTAAATGCATTAATACCTTCTGTTTCATACTACACTAAAATTTATGCAAAATATCCCATAAGAGCTGCTGGTGTTTTTTATTATTTTATGGGAAAAACTCCACCCAGTGCATATTATAAAAAAGATCATCGCAATTGCTAGAACTTCTGAATTGAAATTCGAATGCATAAGAGAACATTCAATTTCTGAGTGATTAGATCCAAAAAAGAAAGCATGATATGATGCTCAACTCCTATGCTTCTGGGTTATTACTCGTCCAGATATTTTTCTGCATGATATGTAATCCATTCTCCATTTTTTATTGGACAAATGGAATTTAAGGCGAAAGGGGTCTCCACGTTGCAGAGTTGACTGGCCTATCTGGTAGCAAGCAGGTTCTATTATAATCGTCATATGCGCCTTTACTATTTTGAGTAGTTGGTGTATATGCTATGTGTGGTTACATAATTATGTGGTAGAACAATACCTTTAGATTCCCACACCTAGAGTCCTTGTCTGTTTTTTCCTTGCGTGCGACTAGTTGGCAACTTGTTTCAATGTCTGTTGGATACTTGGATGCCTATCAGCATTCAGCAGCTATGCATGGCCTGCACTAGTGCCATGCCCTCTAAGACGGGGAAGTACTTATGTCATTCAGGCTTGGGACTTGTTTGTCGACGCTTCATTATTGTTGATTGGCTATAATGTAATCATTCAAAGTGATAGCGCCCTAGCAGTTTGCTTTGTCCTCTTGTCCTCTTTTGCAAATAATGGTGTTTCTGTTTTATATATTCTTGTTTGCATGGAATTCTTTAAAAGATTTTCCTTGTGGGTAGATTATTCGGAACGGAATTAGCTGCAAGTCATATTATGAATTATGATTCTAGTGGTAACTCACATTCTGGTTTCCGAGGGCAACAGATGTGTGGTGTTTTAATTTGGCTATACCGGAAAAATACTTATTATACTGATAATTTGATATTAAATGTTGAGGAATTAATTAGATACAGATATCTATTTGTACATCTTCCAAAAAAGTTCTATCATTAGGGTGATTATTGCATATACTTTTTTAATGGAAAACTCTACTACAGGGCCCTATTGTGATTACTGCAAAATTTTTTCTCACAAGTTTGAATCTGTCATAATTTCTAGATTGCAAACTCTTTACTTCAAAAAAAGATTGCAAACTTAAAGACAGACTTAGTTTTTCAGGTTGTGCTAACTCCCACACATTTGGCCATAGTTATGGAATACGCTGCTGGTGGCGAGCTATTCGAAAGGATCTGCAATGCAGGGAGATTTAGTGAGGATGAGGTAGATCGGATTTACTACAAGAGAATCAGTCATTTTACCCATGACATGTTTTACTATTGACACTTATTTATTCCTCTCCATAGGCAAGGTTCTTCTTCCAACAATTGATTTCAGGAGTTAGCTATTGTCACTCAATGGTATATTAACTTTTCAAGAGCAACTATTAAGTGGAACATTTGTGAGTTGTGATATGACACTCTCTTTTTTTTTATTGCTGCAGCAAATATGTCACAGAGATTTGAAACTAGAAAATACTCTGCTGGATGGTAGTATAGCACCTCGGCTAAAGATATGTGATTTTGGTTATTCCAAGGTAAACTACCGCAATTCTTATTACCTTAAATAATCACCAGCTTGTCAACTGAACTGTTGCACACTCGTCTTTTCCAGTCCTCTGTGTTGCACTCTCAGCCCAAATCAACTGTTGGCACACCTGCTTACATTGCTCCCGAGGTGCTTGCTAGAAAGGAATATGATGGAAAGGTGATCCATACCTCTGCTATTTCTCCTTTTTAATTGTCTATTTCTTGTGGAATGGTAAAAAAAAAAATCATAGTCTAAAAAAATGCAGTCCTAATTCCTAAAACTGAGCACTGACCTTCTGCAATTTAGGTTGCCGATGTTTGGTCATGTGGAGTAACTTTGTATGTGATGCTTGTCGGGGCTTATCCCTTCGAGGACCCTGATGAACCAAAGAATTTCCGCAAGACTCTTACTGTAAGTTGACCCCAAGTGTCCCACAACAATCACGTGTGTGTATGAACTTATGAAGTTTTACATTTCACCTTGTTCTGCTCAGCTCATGCCTCCAATTTTCGTGCAGCGGATTCTCAGCGTACAATACGCCATACCTGATTTTGTCCGAGTTTCAATGGAGTGCAGGCATCTTCTGTCCCGGATTTTTGTTGGAAGCCCTGAGCAAGTAATTGTTTTTACCCAAAACATTTTGATGACAACGAACACACAGAATTTCTGCATTCTCCTCATCCATTGGGTATTTGCGTGCAGCGAATAACCATCCCGGATATCAAGAACCACCCGTGGTTCCTGAAGAACCTGCCAATCGAGATGACCGACGAGTACCAGATGAGCGTGCTAATGACCGACATGAACGTCCCCTCGCAAAGCCTGGAGGAGATCATGGCCATCATACAGGAGGCCCGCAAACCTGGCGACGGTATGAAGCTCACCGGGCAGATCCCCGGCCTGGGGAGCATGGAGCTGGATGACATTGACGTTGACGACATCGACGTAGAGGACAGCGGCGACTTCGTCTGCGCCTTGTGACGAGCAAAGTGGTTGGTTCAGGCCGTCCGACGCTGAAGCTGCCGTGAACTCTCTCTCTCTTCTCGTCTTTTGTGTTCTGCTGTTGATCCAAGTTGTTTGTCTCAGCGTGTTCCGAGCTCCCATTTTGTTGTTGTGATTTCACTTGTTTTCTGTAATGGAGGTAGTGACGCTGTGGATAAATAATAGACTTTTTAAGGCTGTATTCTTGCTGGATTCTTAGTGTTCGGATCCGCTGCCCTGTATGAAGGGTCAGTCTCATGCTTCATGAATGTCGCAGTGTCTATATTCATGGCTTGTTTCTTTCCTTGACCTTTAGCTTGATGTTTTTTATGTACTGCATGCCGAAAACATCTCTTTGAGTTTACTGAATCACTGGAAATGTTCGAGAAAAGGAAAATCAAACGAAACCCTCCGAAGGAAGCAATTTTTGTATAGAGAAAAGTTAGATGGGCTCAAATTGAGCCTGACCCCGAAGTTAAAGATAGCCCAGGAAGGGTCGTCGGGTCCATTAGACCGATTGGGTGGGCAAGTCACGACTCACGCTCACACGCATTCACGAACGGTCAAGATCGAGCGTCGCAACCGCGACCTGCGGCGCCCACTCCTACTAGTCTCCGCCCACCTATATAAGCTCTGCCCGTTTCTCCACGCAGCTCTCTCGCCCCAAACCCTAGCCCTCGCGCCGCCGCCGCCGCCCCTAGCGCTCGAGCTCCTCGCCGCCCGCGAGCTCGCGGTGCGTCGCCGCCATGAAGGTACGCTGCTCCTCTCCGTTCCGGCGTTCCCGCGCTGATGCGCAACTCTGGGTGTTCTTAGATGGGGTATGTGGCTGTCTAGTGTCTGATTTGCTTGCCTTTTGTGGTTGCAGTTCAACATTGCCAACCCGACCACCGGGTGCCAGAAGAAGCTTGAGATCGATGACGACCAGAAGCTGTGAGTATTTCGTGCCCTCCACTTGTTTTGCCGTTTCTGTTCCTTTTAGATCCATGTGAGTGATGTATTGCTTAAACACTGGTCAGCTTCTCATCCTAGTGTTCTCTAGGAATCGTACACTCCTTCAGTAGTTTGACTGCTTAGCTTCATGTAGAGGTGTGTTGGGCGCAACGAGGGCAGTGGCAATTAGTCAGGATATACTACTTTTAAATGTTGCGGCATAGGGTGTTAAAATCTAGTTACAAAGTATGGCATTTCTGTCAAATATTGTGAACTCTTTTTTGATGAAGGGTGATGAATGTCCCACGTTGGTACTGTCAAGCCGTTGGTGAGTATGTAAAAAATGTTTGACGTCATTGGTGATATATAAAACCTACTGTTCTCTGTTCACTGGGATTTGTCAAGGTGTTTTTATGGCAACTAATTATGACTTTTGCAACATGAATTTTTCCCAAAAATTGAAATTCAATTTGAAAAGCCAAAATGGTAGCATATAAGTTATTTAATTATTTGTTGAAGTGCCACAGCTTGCTTCTCTGCCTTATGCACTTTTGGTAGCAATATAGCATATATGATGTTTTGTTCCGGCTCTTCTTTATTTGTTTGGTTCCTATAGCTAAAACCTTTGTATCAACTACAGGCGTGCCTTTTTTGACAAAAGGATCTCCCAGGAGGTCAGTGGTGATGCTTTGGGCGAGGTAACCTTCGGATAACTTATTTATCCTTAATCCATTGTCTTCCATGCTCAAATATGTGTATAAATTTTTTCTCGGTTTTGCAGGAGTTCAAGGGTTACGTCTTCAAGATCATGGGGGGTTGTGACAAGCAAGGCTTTCCCATGAAGCAAGGAGTGCTAACTTCTGGCCGTGTTCGCCTTCTGCTACACAGGGGTAAGTGGCTGCAGTCTTATTTCCCCAGTACCCTTAATTGATCAGCTTATATCTTCCCTCTTTCCTAGATGTTCTTAGCTGAACCTTTGTTATGATTTCTGTAGGCACTCCATGCTTCCGTGGTTATGGTAGGCGTGATGGTGAGCGCAGGCGGAAGTCTGTCCGTGGTTGCATTGTCAGCCAAGACCTCTCTGTTATCAACCTGGTTATTGTCAAGAAGGGTGAGAATGATCTGCCTGGTCTGACCGACACCGAGAAGCCCAGGATGAGGGGACCCAAGAGGGCCTCCAAGATCAGGAAACTGTTCAACCTGTCGAAGGATGATGATGTCCGCAAGTACGTGAACACATACCGCAGGACATTCACTACCAAGAACGGTGAGCTACCTTGGTTATTTTCTTGATTCAAGTGCACATCTTGTCGGTGTTTAACCTCCAAGCCCACCGAGGGATACCCCGAGGTGGTAGATTGTAGGTGGGTTGTCGTCGAGATCAGGAACTCGAAGGTGCAAGGAACACGAAACTTTAGACAGCTTCGGGCTGCAGTATGCGTAATACCCTACGTCCTGTGTGATGGTTTGTATTGTCTTAGATGATATGATGGTGGTTGATCCTTTGGAGAGGGTCTTTGCCCGCCTTTATATAGTCTGGGGGATAGGGTTACATAGAAATTTTAGCCCGATACTAGCTTAGGAGTCCTACTCGGGTAGTTTCCTTATGTTCCGACTAGTCCTACTGCTGTACGATTAGTTACAACTGATGTAGGGCGTGTCCCATCCCTTATCCTAGTATATATATGCCATGTGTGCAGTCCCGTGGCCCCGGATCCGACACATCTATCTTCTCTGTCACTTCAGCGTTGAATTTACTAATGTCTTGAAAATATAGATAGGCTACTAGTTATTTTAGTGTCATAGTTCTCTGATTTGGTTAAATCTTTTGTTTTGGACAAAATGCTTGAGGATGAGTTGAAATGAGTCTTTTGTAACCATTGTTTGCTAAAGTTGTGCAACTAACCATGTTAACCTGAATACTTCTATTGCAGGCAAGAAGGTGAGCAAGGCTCCTAAGATCCAGCGTCTGGTGACCCCCTTGACCCTTCAGAGGAAGCGTGCTAGAATCGCTGACAAGAAGAAGAGGATTGCCAAGAAGAAGTACGAGGCTGCTGAGTACCAGAAGCTTCTTGCCCAGAGGCTTAAGGAGCAGAGGGAGCGTCGGAGCGAGAGCTTGGCGAAGAGGAGGTCCAAGCTTTCTTCCGCCGCCAAGGCTTCCGCTGCCACATCCGCTTAAGATTGTTCAGAGCTTGAGAGATGTTTGAATGCCTACCTAAGCTATAGTTGGAGAACCCTCATGTTCGGCGTTGAATCTACGACCCCCTACCCTTTCTCGAGTGCAATTTTGCATGAACATGCTCCTGGCTTGTCGGAATTTTTCGAGTACCGGAGATTTACCATGTTGGTTTCAATTGTGAAAGTTGGACCCGTCAGATAGCTTTATATCTTTGGTCTCCGCCAATATGTCAAACTTACCTGATCTTGCAATTTTGATTGTAGTTTGTTACTAGCATTTACCGCAGTTTTGCCCGGAGTGTTTGCTATACTGTTGAAATAGCATACTAGTTTCCTGGTGAAATGTTCATTAGCGGTTAGGTGCTCCACTGCCTCTTGCTCCAGCTGAGTATAAGGCATCTTAATGGTAGTTGTGAATGACTCGAGCCACCTAGATAGGCAACGCGTCTTTTGGCATACAGTCAAATGCCTGACGATCTCGTTAATTTCAGGATCCGACTAGTTGAATCGTCACCGATGATCTTGTCAATTTAAGATCTGAAATAGTTTATCCGAAGTGCTTATATAGTTAGTTATATGGTAATAGGTGCTATTGTGTTTCGCATCCAATCCGATGGAGATAAAGGTCGTGTCAAAAAAATTGAGATAATTGTGTTCATTGTACTTCCGTGTCTTGCCGCCTGGTCGTCGCTCCGCTCGCCACAGCAGGGCGGCAACGGCATTCCTTGGCGAATCCACCACCTTCCCGCTGGCCTCTTTACCGTCCGTCAGGCTAGAACCAGACGCAGGTTTCCTACGGCAGGCCCAGAGCGGCGAGGACAATCCAACTCGTAGCACGCGCGTGCCGTGCGAGATGGATTGGCCGACGGAGCCGCTGACGACGAGACTCATCCGGATCCAGGAGCGTCTATGCTTAATTCCATTTCATTTGTGCCTGCTGCTTCGAACCTACGCTAGAAGAAAGTGTAGCACACTGGAGTTTACACTTGGGCATATCATTTTCTCTGTGGAGTAGAGGCCACAATATCTGTTCAAGTCTTTGGCGGTTCATGGCCAGATGGTTTCCACTGTTAGTTAGGCCCCGTTTGGATTCAAATCCAAATGCTAATGGGTGAAAGTACTAAACTTTGGCACTAGTTCATCTAACGGAAGTACTAATGGGATGGGCTAAACTTTAGCTAAGATTCAAAAAATCTAGCATATGCATGAGTGCTGATATGTGCTAAAGTTTAGCATCCAACTTAAGCTTCTCCAATCGGGCATGAAAGTCATATGCTCAGTTTTGGAGACGGGAAAGTGCCTGTGGTTGGCGATGGCGTCGTTGAGCTTTCTTGTCGCGTTGTTTCTGCTGGAAATTGACAGCAAGCTGAAAGTTTCTGTCAAGGCATGGCAGGATGGTAACAATGTTGTGGAAGCTGTGGAGGAATTTACTGGCTAAGGAAACAGGTAGAAGCTTTGGTACGCTTGACATTAGATCCTGTAAAATGGACGTTAGTGTGGCCTGGTCATTCGTTTCTCGTTCGTTATCCGGAACCTCGTTGAGAGGTTAGTTGAAGTGATGCTCGTTCTGCTCTGCATCATGGATGTACCGACACTTGTATAAAACAATTATAGTGCTGCTCACGCATTGACGTTGCTGTAAGTTTGTCCCAAGTGACTGATCCGAGGAGAGCAATAGTCCCATTAGTAGTCTAACCTTACTGGCTTAGGAAATGTATTATCAACATTCAACGCGTTGTGGCATCTAAATCTGTGTGCTTTTATAACAATGTGGCGTCTTTCCTTTTTGTTTTTTGAAAAAGAATCATTGCAAATTTGCAATGTCCCAAAAGGAGCTATGCACTGGATGCTCTCACCAAATGATTCCAGTTTGCAAATTGCACAGGCGACGCCACTGCCCGTTGCTCAGGCGTTAGCCCCACTTCACCAGGGTGAGACCACGGCTTGAGAACACAACTACAGTCTACAGGTGTGAGGGTGGGCACCTGAGCACCTGGCGGACTGCTGACTCGTGACCTGGAGCAGAAACCAAAGAACCACGAGGCCATATACAAAAAACAAGCACAGTTCTCTGGTGCTTCTTCCCAAGGATCAGGAACCGCACGAACAAACATTTCACATCACAGCATCCCACGATCAAATATTTCACATCCCTGCAACCACAGCAGGCGCCTCAGAAGAGAACCAAACAGCAGGGATCAATTTATTGCGCCTCAGAAGAGAACCAAACAGCAGGGATCAATTTATTGAGTATCAGTTCACCAAGCGTTGTAATCCCATTCTCTCTTTATTTTCTCCTTACCAAGGTCAAAACCCCAGAAACAGCTAAGTCGGCAAGTCTCGCACCCAAAGCATCAAACAAAAACATAGTTTTACAACACATAATGCTAGCTACTGTCTTCCACCCACTCCACAAGTACCTCCTATAGCTCACGAGAATGTAACTTGCGCCAAGAGCACCCACCAACGAATAAATAGGCATTGGCCACCGCTTTCAAGTCGTCGCAACTATTCCTACCCTCTCTGTTCAGCACCAGCCGTTTAGAATGCCAGTGGTGGCAGCGGCAGGCTGTTGTTGAGTCCTGATCGCATCCTCCTCTTCCTGAGCCTCTCGGCAATGATGAAGGCAAGCTCCAGGGACTGGGAGGCATTCAGCCTTGGGTCGCAGTGGGTGTGGTAGCGGTCACTCAGGTCATCGAAGGTCACAGTCCGTGATCCACCAATGCACTCGGTCACGTTCTGCCCGGTCATCTCCAGGTGGATACCTCCTGGGTGGCTCCCTTCTTGGTCATGCACGTCGAAGAATGCACGCACTTCAGCCTGTTAGGTATTATAAAGCTCATGATTAGTCTAATGAATCAGTTGTAACGCCAGGATGTTCCTAGATTTAACTGTAAATGCTCCAGTGAAAATATATGGAGTGGTGTTTAGACATTCATTCATGTAGCTGAAAGGACATCAGCAAACAGCTCCGATAAGAACACAGGTGAAAACTCATGCGTAAAAATGAATTAATGCTTTTACTCCAATCTATTGACTTATTAAGAACAAGTACCCTAAGTAGACATATGTCTATCAAATTATAGAACAGATATACTCTTCAGATACAGGATATACTATGCCCAAACTCTTAAGTTCAGAATATCATTCCATTTGTCCAATATGTTTATCTGAATGCGCAAACAAAATCGAGCCTCTTCCCAATTTATCATACTAGAAATGCATACTAGCAAAGAATGAACAGGGAAGTTACTGGTTGAAGGCAGCTCACCAGAATAGAGTCAAATGGACGAGTCTTCAAACCACAAGGGGCCTTGATTGTGTTTCCATGCATAGGATCAGTAATCCATGTGACAATCTGGCCAGCATTGCGGACAGCACGAATGAGATGAGGCAGCTTCACTCTCATGTTCTCTGCCCCCATCCTTGTAATTATGGTTATCCTTCCAGGCTTGTTTGAAGGGTTCAAAATCTCAATCAGCTTCACCAAGTCACTAGGGTTCATTTTGTCGCTCACCTACATTCCACAAAATGACAAAAATGCATGCCGATTTGACAGTCAGCATCACAATACCTCAAGTACAATACCTAGAATTCACTTGGCCAATACAAAAATGGATTTATAAAGCTGACCTTTATGCCAAGAGGGTTGGCAACACCTCTGAGGAATTCAACATGAGCGCCATCGAGTTGGCGAGTGCGCTCACCAACCCACAACATGTGGGCTGAACAATCATAGAAAAGGCCACTGGTGGAGTCCTCACGGGTAAGAGCCTGCTCATATGGTAAGAGAAGGCATTCGTGCGAGGTCCAGAAGTCAGTAGTCGTCATTATCGGGTGGTCAACTGTAAGCCCCGCTGCAGTCATGAATCCAAGAGCCTCATCCACCCTATGGGCCAATTCACGGTACCTATACAGCATCCAGTGAAAACAATTCAAACCATCAGATTATATTTTTTATTTGAGTAACATAAATTCCTAAATTCAATTAAATTGCATCCACAAGTCCTATAGTCAAGCAGCGACAAATAGGAGTAGCTATTCATGAGTGAGTCTTGTTTTAGGTATGCCATTATGATGTTGGCTTGGTGGGAAAACACCTTTCCAAAAAAAGTTAAACACTCAGCTCATGATGTATTATTAGTTATATCAATGAACAATATAGACTACAATTCTGTGACTAGACTGAATTTTGAACAGAGGTAAACATGTAAGATCCATAAGAAAATGGGTTGGTTGCATGATGGAGCACCATACTCTAAGTGACTAATTTAGTACTCTAAAATACAAGATTACTAATATCCAGTAAGACAATGGCATGTTTAATTAACTGACAATAGTGCTTTCTTATGGTACGCGCAAACAATCAATATTGACGACATGGAGATACAAAGGAAGACAGACAGCGATGTCCTGTAAGCAGTTTCCTCGAAAGAAAGGGACATGTAAAGGGAAAGATCCCACATATTCTACTATGGTCTATGGCCAAAAAATCCAAAATTCCACGTGATTTTTTTACAACATTGCCGACTAATGAACAATAAAAAACTACCAAAAAAGCTGAACACCATCGCTTTATTCACCTAGTCAACCCCCCCAAAAAAATTAACATTTCTTCTAATTCCATCTATATTTTCAATTTTCAACAAAATGTTCAGTGTCTAAGAATAGTAGTTAGTTCCATGGTAAAATTAGCACAAACAGAGGCGAATTTGTGTTATCAGAGGCAACTAGTTATTTTTCTTTATCACGATAAGAGATAGGTGAAAACAGATTCGTTTCAACATGACAGCGGCTTAGCAACCTCCACACCAGAAGTGCCTAGCAACGTCCAAACCAAAAGTGCTGCCAAAAATCGCAGGAAAGGGACGAATTTTCTCACCTATCACCTTGCTCGCTGTGATCCATGAAGTCGAGATTCCACTGTGTGACGCGCTGCATAGCAGCGTACCCTCCAGTCGCGAACGCGCGGAGCAGGTTGAGCGTGGCCACCGACTGCGCGTAGGCGCGGATCATCCTCTGCGGGTCCGGCACGCGGCTCTTCTCGGTGAAATCGTCTCCGTTCACGTTGTCGCCCCTGTAGCTCGGCAGCTTAACGCCGTCCCTCTCCTCGAATGGCTCGGACCTTGGCTTGGCGAACTGGCCAGCCATCCTCCCCACCTACCCATACCATACGCAAAAAAAAAAATGGGGACAGATCGGATCAGATCTAGCAAATCGACATGATGGGTGGACGAATTTTATGGTGGATTCGATGGGTAGGTTGTTACCTTGACGACCGGCACCTGACCGCCGAACATGAGGACGGCCCCCATCTGGAGCAGGATGCGGAAGGTGTCACGGATGTTGTTGGCGTGGAACTCCTTGAAGCTCTCGGCGCAGTCTCCACCCTGAAGGACGAAGGCGCGGCCCATGGCGGCCTCCGCCAGGCGCTCCTCTAGGTGGCGCGCCTCCCCGGCGAACACCACCGGCGGGAACGTCTCGATCGTCTTGAGCACGGCGTCCAGCTCCTCCTGGTTTGGGTACTCGGGGAGCTGCAGCGCCTTCTTCGATTTCCAGCTGTCGACCGCCCACTTCCCTTGCGCCGCCGGCTTCTTCTCCGGCGTCGCAACCGCCGAGGACGAGGCCTTCGAGGCGGCAGCCGCGGGGACGGCGGGCCCGTTGTTCTTCGACGGGTCGGCGGCGTGGATGGCCGAGATAGTGCGCCTCTTCAGAGGGAGGAACGCAGCCACGCGGCGCGGCTGGGACGCCGCGCCGCCGGATACGGCCGCTGCGGCGGCGGCCGCCGCGGAGTTGGTGGCGAGCGCCATTGCGATTGCGAGGCTGGCGAGGGGTGGTAGATGGGTAGGTAGGGTTTGGGGAGGAGTCGTGCGGGGCAAGGCGTCTCCTCTGAGGAAATGGAGGCGGCGAGCGGGGCGCTATTTATTGGCGGCCGGAGGAGGAGGGGTTGGTAGCCGTGAGCGACGGTGAGGGGGCGGGCGGGTGGATGCAGATGGGTAGTTGCCGCCGGGTGGCGAGGAGACGAGAGGTGGTGGAACGAAAGGGGAAGGGCAGCTTGGGGATTTCGATCAGGCTGAAGCGACCGTACTTTTTCCAGGGTAGGTAGGTGCGGAGTCTGCGTCAATGAAAAGTGGGGCCGCAACCGCAGAGAGGTTTGGTGGGTTTGGGCTCGGTAGGCGTGGAAGTGGAAGGTAGGTTCTATGTTCGGCTCGGCTACAGCCTACAGATCGAACGAGCCGCCGCCGAGCTGATACAGTAGCTGACGGCTTGTGCAGTTTTTTTTTAAAAAATAGCTGCCGATTATATTAAAAAGAAGAATATATCCAGATTAGGTAATACAATATACATAGATCAACCAGTTGTATTGGATTATCAATACATGCCGCAACTCCTTCGCACTACTTAAACTCAACAAAACATTATCGTCCGCCGGACATCAACACGTACCGTGCTCCACCACCACCACTTAACTCAACAATCAAATTCCAGCCGGTTCGAGTGGAACATCAACATAAGCTCACAAGTGCTGACAAATCATTAGATTGTAGCCTCGACAGCATCGCCGACGATTGCCATTGCTAAGTGGATCACCGCACCAGCACGTTACCAGAACTGCTACCATCACGACAGCCCCACTAGCACCAAATTCAACTAAACTGGGCCATGAAAATGATCTTAATGACGTTAGGACAACCATAATAATCAAAGTGTTTTCCTTATAAAATTGTTTACGACAAGAAAAATATTTCTGTTCGCAGTTGAGGACTTCATACAAATTAAATTCTAGGATTATAGAGTTGTCAACCGCCGTAGTGGGCGGCTAGTGGCTCACTGGCTCAGCCCAGCTCAGCTCAGAGCTTCGTCTCCAGCGGCTCCGAAACTATCGTGCGTGCACGTACGGCTTGTCCCTTGTAGCTGACATGTAGACCCAGCCCTTTCTGTCGGGCTCCACCTGCCACCGAGCAGCGAGCGCGACCAGCATGGCAGCATCGACGGAGTCAGCCAGCCGCGCTCACATCACGTGTGACCCACGCGTGGGTCGGGGCATCGCTTGGTTGGTGGCACGCACGGGCCGTGGGATCGGGGGCCCAGCGCAACTCTGTGCCCCTCCATGTGGCTCCCGGCCCGCCCGACGGCGTCGGACCCGCTGCCCCTCCTCTCTGAGTGCATGGAGAGGTGCGTAAACTTGGGTGTCGCTTTCCTTTTCTTTCTTTCTTTTTGCGAGGAATTCATGGTATCGGAGATGCTGCATCGAAGGTCCGGAGAAAATGCCTCGCAAGAGATGGGGAAAAAGATCCGGTGAAAATCAAGAGGGACGTCCACGCGCGCATCACGAAGATACGCCCATGTGTTGCGATCCGGACCAGAAAATATGCTCACTTTGCTCGGCACTTGCTGATCTATTTTAGCGGTGTCGGTGGTGAATGGTGGGAAAGTAGTGGTAGTTCGGCTATCTTCCTGCCAAGCTACCAGGAGCGGAATATCATGCCAAGTAGGCGATAAACAAACTATGTGAGCCTGAACAGAGGAACTATCAACAGGGTAATTAGGGTTTAAGTTCTTGTGGAATACAACTAGCATTTCCCTGCTTCTGACTGGTTGAAGAAGGTGATTTTGGAACAAGCCTACAGATCCTAAACTAATTTACACATTTGCCCTTCACATGGAGCCAAATATTGCATGATCCTAGACTAATATTAAGCCAAGGAAAAGCTGGTACGTAAAGCGATTGCCGTGACACCTAATAAGCCGAAGCTGGATAACCAAGCGTGACAAAAGGATCAGAAATAATGACGCGCAGGCCGTGTAATGTTCTTTTATCCTCACCTAACACCAGATTAGCACCAGCCGCTTCAAGATTACTATAATCTGTCAGACAAAAGCACGAAAACTTCGCTTCCTCGTCTCTTCCTTTATACTATCCTTTTCCAACAGCTTATAACACGTGCGCTGGTCGCCCGGTCCTCACTACCCCAAGCGACCGAGCCGGCCAAGCGACGTCGCGGTGCAGCAGCCAGCTTAAGCTAACCATTCTGGCGTCGAGACCAGCAGATCCATACGGGATCGACCCCCTGCGCATGCCCCGCGCAAATTAACCAGGTGCCGACCACGCGATCGCCCGCGTGACTGTCTCGATACTACGCTCCCTCCCTCTGGTGAGTGGTGACGGCTTTTCACTCACGCTTGGCTTCTTATCACACTGTACCAGGACCAGGTCGCGTCGGGCGAACGGCGGCCTCAATTCGCCGCGCGAAAGTAATTCCAGTCCCGGCACGGTACCCTGCCGGTAAACTGCGGCGGATTCACGGCGTCACCTACGCCATGGACGGAGATCAAGGAAAGCTGGTTCGAGCTTTTTTTTCCCGAAGAAAAAAAGCTGGTTGGTGTTTTCTAAGAAGTGGCAGGCCGGCATGTTTGAATCGTGAATCGTGAGCGCGCGACCTGACCAGATCACCAGATCCAGATGCCGTGCTCCTGCTCCCTCCTCCCGCTCTGAAACATGCATGGTCTCCGCGGCTGGAATATGCTGCCGATCCGGGGCTCCGTTTCCCCCACCTACCGCGCCCCGGTCCCGGCTCCCACCACATCGTTTTTCACACGAGGTCAAGCGAGAGAGAGAGCGACGGAGCCATGGATCGGTCGCCCGTTTTTTCACCCCAGGGCTTGCAGTTGCAGGGGCTCGGGCCGTGACTGACTCACTGGCCGACCCGCATCGAAGCGTGCAGGCTTGTACGGTGGCGCCGTGTCATGGTGCTCATGGCCCCTTTGTTTTCCTTTTTCAGGGAAGCAACGAGCCGGATGCACAACGTGCCAACGTGCAACGCCTTGATCCACGCACGCACGGCACGAGACGGCGTCGTGGGCTCGTGGTCACGGCTGAGTTTTTTAATGCCACGCGAATCACGTCACGTCGGCTGTGGCGGGTGGGCCAGGCTGGGCACGAGAGAGTTCACGGGGCACGGTGGGCCACCTAAAGCTACGAGTGGAGCTGCCACTGGACTGGGCCAGGATGTTTATGGTCCAGTTGCGGAACGTGCCAGCCGCCCATGATGTGTCTGTATGCGCGGCGCGCTGGATGGCTCCAGGTGGGCCGGCTTGTGGTACGGCCCTACGGCCTCCGAGGGGCTTCAGTATGACCCTGACGCGAACAGCAACTGAACCTACTACTGCTGGGTTACATCTACCATACAAATTGAATTTGATCTTGGCGGGTAAAAGGTACACACACTGACACACCTCACTAGTCATCCAAATTGTTGTTCTCCGACGACTGCTTCTACGAGAAAATGCTTCACATGCATGTCCTTGAGTTATTTTAAAAAAAAAATCAACTCCAAGCTCTCGGTTTCTCTTCATGAAGTCCGAGAAAGGCCGAGGCCACCGCGGTTCTGAGGCGTCCTAGTTCTTACCGTGTCGGCACCATTGTCGAGTTAGCCGTAACCTCATCGTCATCGTCAACAACTCGACACTGCTGTTTGTCAGGAAATCTGCACCACGTACACCGTGGTTGTCCACGAACAGGAGTGGATGGTAATTGAGGAGAAATAAAGAACTGAGAGTGGAGGATAAGAATTGCTTGGAAAGGGATAGGATGGAGTGCAGAGTCGCTGACTTGCAGGGCATGGGCAACCATTCAGCAGCTTACAAGCCAAAAATTAGCACAACAAGTTTAATCAAATGGGATCTCTTTTCAAACCTGAGCTCTGAACATGCATCCCTTCAAAATCCCTGTACTTTTTCGTTGCTACGTTCTGCTACCACGTTTTTATTCTTTCCATTATTTCATGTTTTTTTTTCTATTCATCTGTTTGTAAAGGAGCTAATGAACAACTCACGAGATTACCATTCGATCCATATGCTCTATGATTTAAGCTTATTTTAAAGCAGCTAGTTTTGTCGTGCACACTCCATGTTCCACACTACACACCAAGTTGCATGTAACATACTAATACAGTCTCGCCTTGTTCCGGGCTTCCAGCGATGCCTCCAGCAAAACAAATTTTAATCCAGCAGACCTTCTTGACCGGCTGATATCTTCCTCCTCCTATCCCATCCCCCCTAACCACGCAGCCGGAGCAAAAGCGCGCAGCCTGAGGAGGAGAAAGCCATGGCGTCGTCGCCGTCGCAGCCGCAGCCGGCGCCGGGCAAGCCGCACGTCCTGCTCATCCCCTACCCGGCGCAGGGCCACGTGAACCCGTTCCTGAAGCTGGCCAAGGCCCTGCACGCGCGCGGCCTCCACGTCACCTTCGTCCACACCGAGTACAACCACGGCCGCCTCCTCCGCGCGCGGGGCGCCAGCGCCTTCGACGCCGGCGCCGGGGGCCTCCGGTTCGAGACCATCCCGGACGGCCTCCCGTCCTCCGACCTCGACGCCACGCAGGACATCTGGGCGCTCTGCGAGGCCACGCGCCGGACGGGACCGGCCGCCGTCAGGGGGCTCGTCGAGCGGCTGAACCGCACGGACGGCGTCCCGTCGGTCAGCTGCGTCGTCGCCGACGGCGCCATGGGGTACGTGGTGCACGTCGCCAAGGAGATGGGCCTGCCGGCCTACCTCTTCTTCACGCCCAGCGCCTGCGGGTTCCTTGCGTACCTCAACTTTGATCAGCTCGTCAAGAGAGGCTACGTGCCTTTCAAAGGTAACCAAATATAGCTTGAATTTGCAGTGATCTAGCTTCTGGATCCGGGGCTAAATTTTGAATTTCAAATGAAACGAACTCCTAATTGAATTCATCTTGAACACTCTAGTGGCTCTTTTCTTGCTAGGATTAAACACTCGACTGCGCTACAATAAACGGATGCACATCCCAAAGATGAACGCCAACTTTGAATAGAATTACTGCGCTGAAGGCATAAATGTTCCAGATTTTTTTTCAGAAAATAAAGTTATTCTCTATCATACGCAATAGTCCACTATCAACTTTAGATATTACTCATAATTAAAAGAATCACATGGAGAAAGGATCCTTTTTTTTTTTGCATGGACCAGATGCTTGTAGATGAGCACAAGTATACATATTCTTCTACTACTGCGTTCCCCCTCTAATAACTTTCAGACTTTGCATTCGTCTGCGATAGTCCATCTCTTTCAGCTCCATGCGTACACGCGCGCACAAGGAGATAACCTATTATATTCCACACAGAACAAATCAAAGGATGTAGTAGGAGATAACAGCAAAGAAAAAGCCGGCTGCGCTAGCTAAGGGAGTAAGGGTGTCCCATTGGGATGTCCCACTGAGAGCTAATTGACCAGAGCAGATCAGGTCAGATGATCAAATCAGACCAATTGGAGATGAGTTGGTTACTTTAAGATGGGAAGGGCTGTAGCTCTACCATTTTTGTTTCAGGATTGATGCTATGGCCCATCATCACGCGCATCCTCGTTTCTTTATAGGATAACATCCCGGGATTAGTCAGTGTGAACGAGAAATTCAGTCACATGTGACGTGGTTGTACATGCACGCAGACGAGAGCTGCTTCACCAACGGGTACCTGGACACCCCGGTGGACTGGATCGCCGGCATGCTGCCGAGCGCCCGCCTCCGCGACCTCCCGACCTTCATCCGCACCACGGACCCCGACGACACCATGCTCACCATCAACATCAAGCAGTGCGAGCTCGACTCCCCGGCCGCCGACGGCATCCTCCTCAACACCTTCGACGACCTCGAGCGGCGGGCGCTCGACGCCATCCGCGCCCGCCTCCCCAACACCTTCACCGTGGGCCCGCTCGGCCCGGAGGTCGCGCCGCCGTCGTACCTGCCCTCCCTCACGTCCAGCCTGTGGCGGGGCGACGACCGGTGCGCGGCGTGGCTGGACGGCCACGCGGAGGGCTCCGTGGTGTACGTCAACTTCGGGAGCATCACGGTGGTGACGGGCGAGCAGATGGACGAGTTCGCGTGGGGGCTCGCCGCTGCGGGGTGCCCGTTCCTGTGGGTGGTCCGCCCGGATATGGTGCGCGACGGCGCCGATGGCGGCGGGTGGGCGCTGCCGGAGGGGTTCGCGGAGGCGGTGTCCGGGCGCGGGCTTACGGTGGGGTGGTGCGACCAGGAGGCCGTGCTGGAGCACCCGGCGACGGGCGGGTTCCTGAGCCACTGCGGGTGGAACTCGACGCTGGAGAGCCTCCGCGCCGGGGTGCCGCTGCTGTGCTGGCCCTTCTTCTCGGAGCAGGTGACCAACTGCCGGTACGCGTGCGAGGAGTGGGGGGTGGGGATGGAGATGCCGCGCGAGGCGGCGCGCGGCGAGGTGGAGGCGGCCGTGAGGGAGCTGATGGGCGCCGAGGGGAAGGGCGCGGCGGCCAGGAGGAGGGCAGCGGAGTGGAAGGAAAAGGCCAGGGCGGCGGTCGCGCTCGCGCCGGGCGGGTCGTCGCGCGCCAACCTCGAGAGGTTCATCCAAGAGATTGCGTGCGCCAAAGCGGCCAAGTGATGAATCCGGGCGTGTTGTTGTAATGGATTACTTATCGGTGGATGATTGATGTAAAACAGTTAAAAAGTAAAACTGATGTTTGCAATTTGATTAATTATTTTTAAGCTTTTACTATCTCTGTCCTAAATTACAAATTCGTTTTAGGTTTTCTAGATAGGTACGTGAATGCATGGCTTCTGCTTCACCCGTAAGCGTAAAAATCTGCTCTCTCCCACACGAAGTTATTGTCACCATGTTTCAGCCTGCTTTCCACCAACTCCAACAGAACCGATATGAAATGAAAAGTCGATTTCGCTCTCGTCTGTAAGGGGCACTTTCTCATATCCGAAGTCGGCTCTCATGATAGATTCCGGCCGTACCGGCATGAAATTGGCCATGATCCACAAAGGAGTAGGATAAATATAGCTCTCTAGTGAAATTGACTCAGGTATGTTAAGTGTGCATCATACACAAAATCGGTCCTCGCGGCAATTCAGTATTTGAGGAGGAAATGAGAGGACAGTGCAACGTATTGAATAAATATTTTACTGTAAATCCGTGAACACAGAGGGGTGGTGGCGCAGTTGGCTAGCGCGTAGGTCTCATAGCTAATCGTGAGTGATCCTGAGGTCGAGAGTTCGAGCCTCTCTCACCCCAATTCTTTTTTTTTTCGTCTTCCTTGTCGCCCTTTTTATGTGGGACCTTTGCCGGCGGAACAGCGCTTGTTCGCCGGTGATCGCCGACGATCAACACTTGCGAAACCATATGCTTTACTCGAGAGCTGCTGCGACGTGCGCGTCAGTCTCAAATGCTCAATCGTGATTTTCCCATGGAGAAGCAGTGACCGAAGCGCCAGGCGACAGGGAGCAAAATGGAAGCGACACGCATATGCGATGCGAGAACAGGCGATAACACTGGGATTTCACTGCCACTCCAGTCACTTTGGTTTTGCAGTGTTTTCTGCTACATGCTCGTTAATGCAATGAATCTAGCACTACAACAAACAATGGCGGAGGGCATGTAACACATCCGTTCTTGTTTGCATGCCACAAGCAGATCTGCAGATGCCCCAGCGGGGACCTATCCGCCATTGGCGAAGCTATCTATACCTGCGAGAAGAATCAACAAAAGCTTACAAGATACGCCGCAGGAACCGTGCCAACATATGACTGAGCATATCAAGTTTCTGGATCTGTGTTCGCTTGTGTGCAAGTGTGTTTCGAGAATGCTATACAACTGTCCAGGGATTGAGCTAGTCAGAAATTGGCCGTGGAACTCTGCAGATTGACATGCCTCGGTCTCTTGGTTAGAGATGCAAAGTTTCACACCTTGTCGTCCCCGTTTGCAGCTGCAGCGGCCGGCTCTTTGAAAAACTCGATGATGTTCTTGCACACCTCTTTGGGCTTCTCAAGATTGACTGCGTGCCCAGCATTTTTTATGACAACCAATCGAGAATTCCCCTCTAGATGCCTGTCAATTGTGTCAAGTAATCAGCAATCATGGGGGTGTTGGTGGAGTAAACTTCATGTCAACTACAAGGATCTCGAAGGTAGCAATAACGAACCGATTCAATCTGTGAGCTAGCTCCATTGGGAACACCCGATCTTGCTCCCCCCAGATTATAAGCGTCGGCTGCATTAGATTGAATTGAGAAAAACCATATCAATACAGAAGGCTGCAAATCATCTGTTCCTTTTTATTAGTGTCATAGTTGTCGAGTTGATAGCATCAATTCATGAATACACTGTCACATGCAGTTAGTACTTAGTAGTACTCTCTCTAGTACGACGATATAAAACATGCTGGCATTCAGCTTTAAGAAGCAAGGTTTTACGAAGAAAGCACCTGAGTCAGTTTTGGTAGAGTCGAGAGTTGTCTCCCGTTAATCAAAGCGTATAGCAGCTCAGTCTTCTCCTGGATATGGACCGAGCCCATCACCTGGTATAGTAAAACATGGCCACACTTAGAAGCTATACTAGTCATTAGGGTCATAGGTAAATCAAAATAATGCTGTTTACTGTACAAAGGGATAAGGAATTTCCCCCCTTCTTCAGATAATATGCAAAAAGAATATATGTTAGAAGAGGGCGGCAAACATATGACGAAGAAGAACACCAAGCATAGCTTATTTCGATGAATGTGCATAATTTTTCACGGTGCCAAGGAACATGTAGGTGTAGCTGTCCGGTTTTTTAGTGGGGTGTTTGGTTCGAGAGGACAACCTTTAGCCCCTGTAACATCAAAGAGATTCTTGTTTAAATTAGGCTCGCGAATTAGACCTGTAGCAAATCATGGATTAATTAGGCTCATTAAATTCGTCTCGCGAATTAGCACCCATCTGTGCAAAAAGTTTTGTAAACAGATTTTATTTAATACTTATAAATGGCAAGATTCTCGTTTGATGCGATGGGGCTAAACTTTAGTGTTTAGGAACCAAACAGGGCCTAAGTTGCTCTTCAGTATCCCAATCCCCATGATGACTAAAGCTTTGGAAATATGATGTTACCAAATATTTCAATCTTCAACCATTTGGGTCTCAAAAATATTGGCTAGCTCTTCGGAGAATTCTATTTTATTTTTTCAGAAAGAAGGGTGGATTGACTACATTGGCTTAGGATGTAGAGCTGCAGAGGTATGCATCCATATACTTTTAATTCATTGGACTAGCATGGAAACTTAAAATACTTGCTTCCCACAAAAGTGGGGTAATACTTAGCATGGATAGGTGATATATAACTTTTTGGGCGTACAGGTGTTGATATAGGTTGAAATCCGTCGGTTATATGGTTTTCAGATAACAATAAGCGTTTGAACAGCACATCCCTGCGAAATAGTGCGCACTTTAATACCTTATTGTGTAAGCTTACAAATGGCACTCAGTTCGCTAAAAAATGTTCAACCCTCAGCAGCCAGCCACTGTCGGAAGGATGGTTCAAGTTTCAGGTAGGTAGTCGTGAAAGTACCGGATCAAAAGGGAAGTGGCAGGTAGCTTTGAAGAGTCTTTACATAAAGAAGGTAGCTTTGTATAAAAATGAGCTTTAGTCTTTGGAGAATGGAAACAGCCTCCACTTGCAAATAAAAGAACTATTTTCTGGGTATACTTTGGGAATACAAAAAAAAAGGAAATTGAAGTTCAGATAAAAGTGAAGCTTCAAGCATGTAGTTCAACATATTTCAAATCCCTAACAAGATATCTGGTAAAGCATTTTTTAGCGGTAAATGTGGCAATTTAAGCTTGATGTCATAAATGATTTGTGAACAATGCATCACTCTAGCTCAACAATTTCTGGAACGCAACGTAGGGAAGCTCAAAGAAAAGACAAAGTTACTGAAGCACTCGTATTATATTAGGTGTGTTGCCACCACTCACATCCCACCATGGGCCCTGCACGTGCAAATGGCTGGTGCCATGCGGCCATGTCTCTGTCTTCCACAGAAGCAAATAACATAAGCAAAAAGGAGAATGTGGACGAAGGCAAATCAATAATCTGCTTCCAAGCTAGTGACACGTGTAAGTGATATGACGCTTTGCCGGCTGCATATAATCTACGTGTGACAAGGATCAGCCACGTACTCCAGTAGATTTAGGCTGTGTTAGGTTGAGCTTTCTGATCCCGCTTCTGCTTTTAGAAAGCAGAAGTTGAACTAAAAGGAGCTGTTTTTCTGTAGTACAAATTTGAAAACAGGTTGTACCCTGTTTTTGCAGCTTTTCCGAATTTGTGAAAACTACGCACCTACTATCGGTCACGTATATACCCATTCAATTTTTTTATATATAAAAAAATAAAGATTTTCATATATAAGAAAATAAAAATAAAAAAGAATAAAAAAAGTTAACTCCAAATATTTTCATATATATATAAAAATAAAGATTTAATGGAAAAAGAATTTGATCATCACAAAGAAATATTGTATACTGTCAATTTGTATAAACACAATATATAACTTTTTCACAGTCGACAACTCACAGCAGTTTGAACCAAACGATTTTCAGCTTTTTTACAGCAGGCATCTCACAGCAGATTTTTCACAGCAGACATCTGACAGCAGCTTTTTCACAGCTCACAGCTGAACCAAACGCACTCTCAGTGTCCAGTGTCCACTGCACGAGAGCAATTCTCTACCAGGGGAAGAATGGGCACAATAAATCTAGCGAGTTGTTAGATACTCTGCTAAGCATCTACGTATATTGGTTCACTGTGCTGCAAGCAACCGTTTCATGACTTCAGTTGATTATGATCAGCAAAACCTAGCAAGTTCAGATATTTCAAAAGCCCAGATTCCTTTCCAAGGGTAACTTGGTGCCCTTTGCGTGTGCACCAGACAATGTTGTATGCAGAAAGTGAGATACTGGTTACTACGGTTCAACGCAGGTAGCCAGTTACCATCCCACACCACAGCACGCAAAACACAACATTCTCTCATCTGGAGGTGCCTCTCTAATGTGATTTTATAATCCCAGCAGATGTCCTACCATCGTGTAGTAATGAATCCAGTATAGTAGTACATAGGAATCTCAAGCCAAATTCGAGAAAAAGAAAACACTGAAGACTGAAACTAGGCTGAAACAGAGTAACTGACCTTGATGTAGTCCCAGAGGAGGCAGGACGGCATGATGAGCGGCGGTCGCACGAAGGTGAGCCTTACGAGCCGGCGCACCTCCTCCGGCCGCCGCGGCACGAGCAGCGCCGCGGCCTCCCCGACCCCAGCCACCGGGAACAGCCCCTCCGCCAGGTCCTTCTCCTCGAGGCACACCCCGGCGCAGATCATGGCCACCCTCTCCACCGCCTCCGGGAACATGGCCGCCATCCGGTAGCCCACGAAGCCGCCGTAGCTGACCCCGACCAGCCCGAACCTGGGGACCCCGATGGCGTCCATCGCCGCCTTGATCGTGGACGCCTGGAAGGCGTCGGAGCGGTCGGGGAGGCGGGTGCAGGAGCCGCCGAAGAAGACGAGGTCGGGCACGATGGGGTCGAAGCCGGCGGCGATGAGCGGGCGGAGGTAGGGCGCCCACTGCCAGGTGGCAGAGGCGCCGAAGCCGTGGAGGAGGAGCAGCGGGTTCCGCGGCGGCCTGGACGGCACCCAGATGTGGACGGTGGTGGTGGCCTCGGCGGGGTCGAGCCCCGCGGGGAGCGGGATGGCGAGCGGGCGGAGTCCCGCCCTGAGGAAGCGGCGGCTGAAGCAGCGGTCCCGCGCCGCGGCGAAGCTGAGCACGCACCGCCCCCTGCTGCCGGCGGCCGGCGGCGGAGGGAGAGGCATTGCTGCCGGGGGCTGTGGGGGGGGGGGGGGGGACGGCGGCGGCCCGCCGGCGTCGCGGCAGGCGGGGCGTCGGGTGCGCGCGCGCCGGGGGCAGGGGAGGTGGCGGTGCGGTTAATCCTGGGGCTCTGCTAATTTCGGGGTGTTTTTGTTTTGTTTGTGGCAGCACATTGGTG
Source organism: Panicum hallii (assembly GCF_002211085.1). NCBI lineage: Eukaryota > Viridiplantae > Streptophyta > Magnoliopsida > Poales > Poaceae > Panicum > Panicum hallii. The sequence goes on from NC_038043.1 coordinate 54,687,433, forward strand.
TCGGCCGCCGTGTGTTGTTATCTGCCGGCCTTGGGGCTTCTCCAAATGCTAATCCTTGGTGGGGTTCACGCTCGCAGGGAGTAGTAGGAGTAAATTACAACGAGAGAACGTCACTGGCTCACTGTCGGTGTGAATCACAGAGACAAACATTCACTCAATGCCCCTACTAAAATTTGAAACTTTTGCGTGTCAGTAAAAAAAAAAGCTTACGCATGGACTGAGGCTGTCTCCAGTGATATCCTCCAAATCCCATCCTCTACATCCTTCATTTACAGAATTCTCTACAAGATTCTCTCCTCTATATCTCATTTCTCTCCAACAACGTTCTCTAAATCTCGTTCTCTATACATTAAACCCTATATTAGAAACATATTTTATTCCAAATTTTTGTACGTACGTATTTATCATACCTCAAACGCTATGAACATATTTTATTTTTATTTAATTCAGTGTTTGAAATGTAAAGAAAAAATAGAGAAGAGGAGAGAGAATCTCTATATATAGAGGAAATCTGTAGCGTTCTCTATTTTAGAGGACCATTTAGAGAACGCTGCTGGAGCAATAGACAACGAAATCTTCCTCTATATATAGAGTACAGGACGTTTTACAGAACGCTGCTGGAGACAGTCTGACTAGTCCAGCTCCGGCACTGCGTCACCACGCCTGACGCAGTGACGCCTGTGCATGTCTGAACATGGCTACATTCGAATTAGTCGGCGTAGGACTAGCAGCAGGTAAGAAAAGAACCGCCGGTTTGGACAGACAGAAAAGGTGAGAGGCCTAGTCTCGTTTTTCAGAAGAAGATCTGGTTCGCCATGCCGTCGAGTCCTCGAGACGCCTTTCCCTGATTCTTAGCCACCGCCCGAAGGCAGGCATGGTGATCGGCGAATGTTCCCGGCCGGCTGGAAGAGGCTAGTCACCGGACCAGACCTGCCCGCTCCTGATTCCTCGGGCAACCGCTCGACGACGGCCAAAACCGACCCGAGTGCGAGTGCGAGCCACGGAGGAAATTCACCCGGCCACCCGGCCATCTGGCCCCCCCAGCCGACAAGCTCACGCTCACTCTCACGACGTGACCCCGGGTCACTTGGCGCGCCGGCGTTCGCGGCCGAAAGGACGAAACGGAAGCCCCGACCCCGACCGCTGCCCGGCATCTCAACCCCTTCCCCCGTTTCCCGCCGCCGGGGTGCCGCGCCGGCGGGCTATGCGGTTGTGCGTGCCCACCCGCCGGCCCGCGTGGCGTCGCGAACCCTCTGCGCGCGCCGGGGCCTCGTCGCGCGGCGTTCGCTTCAAACCGGATCGCCTCCCGGTCTCCGGAGGATCACACGTCACCAGTGCCGGCCCGCGGCCTGCTCGGCCGTTGCGGGATTGGCCTTGGCCAGCCCAGCACGGCAGCACGCCACGAACGCCAGCCAATAGAACAAACTTTCGGAACCTCCCAGCTGCTCCTAGTTTGCAACGTACTACATGCAAACAAGACAACCAGTGAATGCCACTCGCACCAAAAAAACGAGTAAAAAGAATAAAGAGCAACCGGCACGGCATCAGAACACGATTTGCAAGAACAGGGAAAGGCAGTACTATATATGTTCATAGTCCTTCAAAAAATTCAAGGTTTTCTGATGGAGAGGCATCATGATCATGAAGGAAGGCTGCAAGAGTGACGAAAAGGAGAAGGAATAAAACCTAGCTTCATGTTTTCAGCTAAGAAATAAGAATCATGACGTTTCCACATTACAAAACCCGCTAGTTACATACAATCAACTTGTGTCGGGAGTTCCCCCATTAGAAGATTTTCGTATCGGCAGCAGCGTATAACCAGGCAATATAACAACTGGCTGATCTGATCACAATTGAAGAATGGCTGAGATATGAGAAGACCCTGCGCTGTCATGGTGTTTCTTCCAAAAAAGAAATAACTTCACTACATGGGGAGAGATCCAGGGGGAAGAGAAGGATCCACTAGCTAGATACGTATATCCACCACTTGTAAAGCCCGAAACTGTATATCGTCGTCAGCATGGCCATCCTGAGAGGGTAGGGCTTGAATCTGCAGGAGGTAAGAAACGGGAAATGAAGGTTAGTATTTGGTTGACAGGAAATAATATTGGTCGCAAGACTAGAAGTTGTTTCAGTTTCACGCATACTATGTATATAGTAGCACTGAACAAGTGAGCATGCAGGGAACAGGCAAGGTGAAGAATAGCAATCAACAGTAAACAGCTACACGCCAACCATTAGGAGTGAATATTATTCCATACTTCATCACAGAAATGTTATTCTTGATGGCAGCAAGAAAACTGCTAGGCCTAGTTTTCTAGCTGTGAATGTGATCTGGAACCACGAAAGATAGTGCTCAGTCAAGTACTAAGCCATGGTAAGATGCCCATCTATTTTTAATGAGCACAATTACTTGCGATTTGTAGTTGATTTATTTGTCTTGGAAATGATACGAATTTTCTCCCCGACTGTTTCAAAAGATCAGTCAAAATCTGATGCCAAATTAGGTGAAAGCCCAACAACCTAGCGATATAAAATTCTAGAGTAGAACAAGCTGAGAGATATAAAAGTCCACACTCTACACCAGTGCAGCCAAACCATGGCTGAAACAACTGACAAATTTTATTAATTAAATCACGAGGCTAGTACCAACAAAACCTTAGAGATTATCATCAGATTTCGATGAGCTTCAAAGCACAATCACCTGCCTACTCTGTAATAGCTATTTAAGTTAGTTACCACAGAAATCATGTGAGCACTTCTATAGGTCATGGACCTAAGGACGTTAGAACTAGCAAAGCCTCATGCATTGCAGACAGTGTCACATATTGTAGTGCTCTGAAAACTGATTGTTAGACACCAAGTGGAACTTATGAAACCAAATGGTGGTACTTATCTGTGAGTCAAAACAATACAGACATGCTTATTGTCTATACACTTGTTGCTAACAGCATAAATGTAGTTCGAAAATGGCTTCCAGGTTATTTTACACCAACAATAAGGTTCAGAAAGGAAGTACTGTTTTGTATGAAGGTTTTACCAGACATTAAAAGGTTAGAGCTGGCCTGACCTTTTACTTCAGTGCCCTCTAACTAAAATACACCAACGACCTACGTAAACAACTGGACACTGGACAGGAGTTGTTCATTTTGTTAGTAACTGTTTCAGAAGTTCAAAGGCACGATCAAGCAGAATGACTAGAGTTACAGCAACCTAAAGTCCTAAAATATGATCAGAACACCAGCACTCAAACTTTATCAGATCATCACTTCTCTCAGGTGCCAATATTACAATGCTGCAAGAATATGAAGGTCGAAATGAGCAAGCATGGAATCAAATGAACCAATTATACTTAGCTATCAAGAAAAACAGTATGTGTGCACTCATGTAGACAACAATACTTTGCAAAGAGGTTTGTTGCAAGGAGTGAGGGTCAATTTTCAACTCTCGATGGTGGACTCATTTAGATTACACCTCATCGTAATACCTGCTACACTTAGGCTTCTATTGACCAATCAACAAGCACCACCTAAATATTAGTTGTCTTTCATTTCTATAACTTTTTAGTCAGATAAAACATCAGATTGTAGTATAGGTCACCTCCAGACAAAGCCATCCAGTTTTTTCCAAGTCAATAAACTGACTTACTCTACCTTCTACATGTTATAGCGACAATCTGGTAACCAACCTGCGGAGACGTACACATCACAGGACACGTAAATCATCCTGAAAGGCGATGTTTCGCTGCTTATAAGCCAACTACAAAACCTAATCCACTACTTAAAACTCCAACAGCTCAACTGTTATTAGGTTATGCAAAGAATCAAAGACTCAAACTTACATCCACATGACTGTGACGCCTAAAAGTTTCGTCAGACACAACCACAAACCAACCTCCAGCTGCTCTACGGAACAAAGCAATAGGCCACTGAACCTATGCGATCGATAGCAGCATTAAAAGCAGAGGACCACCGGCCAGCGACCCTATTATTCTGCAACTAAACTAGTTATAGGCCCGCAAGTCCCTATCTCAAATGGCACTGCTACTGGGAAACATTTTTTTCTTCTTCTAAATAGTATCATTCAAGCAATTTGCTTCGTTTCCGTGATGGTATTGTATCTTCAGGGCCCATTAATTGTTATGATTCTAGATCAAGAATTAATGCGACGATATTCTGGACCATATAGAGATCAAGACGCGTTCAATCTATTGTGTCAAATCCAAAAGATCAAGAATAAATCTCAGTACCTCACCGATCTTTACTAGCGTGCATTAGAACTCTCTCAAGAACAAATCGGAACCTGGAAAGTTGAATCTTGGAGATGGGAAATGGCTTAAAAGTCTATCGTCATCAGGTGCCTTAAACCAGGTCTCGCAATTTCGCTGACACTTTGAACAGTGAAATTTCAATATATGACATCCAATACGCGCGCGCGCCTCACTGAATTTGCAAGGACAACGAGCAAGAACTTGCATCTAAATTCTGAAATTAAAACGTCCAGAAACGAATCATCCGGAAATATGCAAATATGTGGCCTGCGCCCTCATCTCGATCCCCAATAAAGCAAGATGTTTTATAGCAAAATAAACCACAATTTTACTAGTACTGGAGAAGCGTAAAACGGAGCAAAGTTTGGCACTGCCCGTGCCACCCAAGAACATAAATTCCACAGGCGTACAGACCGTGGCGAAAGATCAGAGAACATGGAGAGGGAGGGAGGGAGGGAGAGACTGCGGAGCCTTACTTCCAGACGTCGTGCTCGCGCTCGGCGGCGGCGGCGGCGGCCGTGCGGCGGGAGGCGGGCATGGGGGTGAGCCACTGGGAGAAGTCGCGGTCGAAGAACTCCCAGTCCGGGAGCAGCACGCCGGCTATGGCCAGGATGCCGAAGCCGTACGTGGCCGCCGCCTTCCGCAGCGACGCCGTGGCCAGCCCCGTGACCACGACGGCCGCCGCCAGCGCCACGAGGCTCCGCCGCAGCAGCTCGTCCCTCCCCATGCCGCCCGGGCCCTCGGCCGCCAGCCTTCCTCCCCTACTCGACCGAACGAGCCTTCTCGAAGCTTCGGCTCCCGTCTTCCCTCCCTTCAATCCTTCCCCCGGGGACACGAAACGAGAAGCGCGTGCGCCCTGAGCTGCTGCTGCCGCCGCCACCGCCTCCGCTTGCCTCGGTTTCCTTCTCCCTTGGCCCTGGGGCTGGCTGCTCGCTTTGCTGCTGCTGGTTTCTCTGCGGGGGCTGGGGGCTCTTGGCGCGGGGACATGGACGCGGTCTATTTTTATGGCGTGGGGCAAGCGCGGGGGGTTTGACAGGCAGACACGTGGGGCCCGCTGCAGAACGGAGTGGATCAGCAGGCCGCTGTCAGGAGTTAATGAAGTTATTAGCCCACGTGTCACGCAGCTTAGCTGAGGAAACCCCCAAAGTCTCGAACGCACGGCACAGGGGGGACTTTCAGGGCGGGTCCGTGGACAACCCCCAACTGCATGTGTTGACACGCTGCCATGAATACGGGGGATGTCGTATTAAATTAATTAAACATAAACATTTCCCAACAATTTAGCAGATTTGCTGGAAACTTTCGTTTTCGTGATGGACCGATTCCAAAATGCGAGCATGAAGTTCTTGACATTAACACATTTTTTTAGATAAGACTAGATCAAAATTCAAAACTTTAATAACCAGAAAAAGATTGTATTTTGTTCGTGGGTTATCAGAGTCAAGACTTCCAAGATGAAGAAGAAAAGGTAGTGTTTTTAATGGAATGAGTATTACATCTTTTTTACAAGAAATGTATTGCTGTATTGATATCGGTAGCCCTAGCACAAGTTGTTTATGATTAACGAATCTGTCTGGTTGAGCTAACTGAATACGGTGGCCCAGTGCCGAACTGAAAAGAGAGACCAATCCATCATCGTACTTGACCCTCTTTCCTCATTGTTGCCTGAGGCTTTTGCTAATTTTGCCCACTAAAATAGAAGCACAATTATATCGTGCAATCGTGTAGCGAAACTAGTTGCGTCTCCCGTGGAAAAAGAGAGAGCTGCAGGTAGCTGAGTTCGAACGGAGCACTCAACTTCATCCTGCCCTCACACACAGGCACGATAAATGTCCCCAACTCCGCACCCTTTTTTCCCCACAAGCTTCCAGCTGACACGTAAAACACGCACGCTCCCAGATGAGATTAGCTGAGCGGCACGGGCTTGCCGTCGCCTAATCGCGCACTCCAAAAGCGACCAGCTCCCACGTCGGCGCACGACGCAGTCGGCAACCGAAATACCGGATGCCATGTGGGGCCATGGCTCTCCTGGCCCGGCCCTGCGCTCGCTACAGAGGCCCGCCGCGCGCTGGCTGCCCTCCCCGTCTCCGGACGGGCGCCGCCGCAGGCGTACGAGCCGGGGACGGGACGGTAGGGCACGGCGCCGTCCTTCACGGCGGTGGCAGCTGGCGCAGAGGATCCCGTCCGGCTGGCGCGGCGAGAGTGGTGGAGGAGTAGAAGGGCCGGTCAGCCGGCGGGCCCGGGACAGGTGGGGTGATTTTAAGACCGGGTGCGTGCACGCGCTCGCCTCTACCCGCCGCCGCACACGCCAGGCCAGTGGCCGCCGGCCGCCGCCCCACAGGTAAGCGGCCGGAACAGACCCGCAGCCGGCGGCGCCCTCCGTGATGGGTCACGCGGAAGTTTTCTCCGGGTCGGGGGACGGGGAACGCGCCTCGCGTGCAGCGTGCGTGCTCATGGAGCAGGAAAGGTGTTGACTGACGAGTGGGCCCGGATTTTTGGTTGCCCATTTCATCATTTTTTTGCTTCTGTTACTCGTGGACAAATTGGATCTGGTTAAAGCCTTGTTCAAAGCCTTCATTATGGATTTAATAGGATAAACTTTTTACGTAAACTTGATCAAAGTCGGTGAAGTTTAATCAATGACAAAATCAAAATTTATGGAACATAGGACGTAGTTGATAACCTCACTCGATCAGTCACCAAGGTGCCAGCATCATTAATTCCCCTTTTTTTCCTAGTACTGGTGCCGTGGCCTGTGGAGTCTTGAGGACATTACTTGTAGAAATTTGATCTCATGCAAGACATCACATCTGCCGAACGAGATGGTAGCGGCATGTAGCCTGTTGCTACCAACATGGCGTGGCGGCGTGGCATTGGACCGTGCTCCATCTCATTGATCACGGATGCGTAAACGGGTACACGCACCCAACCAACAAACCAACGCGGCACTAGTGTACCAGCAATTCTCCCCGAAGCAAACGCGCCGCGCACTGCTGCCTTGATCTAGCTACGGTGCCGCGTTCCTCGTTCCGAAAACATCCTTCTCGTATCGTGTATATTTTTATTCTAATAATATTAAAATCACTTTTATTAAACAACGTATACGTCCGTCTTTTATCAATCCGGAAACTTCTGATCACCGTGGATCTAGCAACTGTTGGCGCAGTGCAGAGGAGGAAATGTGCTGTTGGACTGGACGTCTTCTTCCATGCGCTGCCCATTCAATGGACGCGCATCGCCTCTGCGCTGCATTTAGTAGGGCAGTTGAGGATCCGATGAGCATGAATGGTGATGGCTCGTCTTGGACACACAGTGGTGCAGTAACTTTGCCGGGCCGTGGTGCCGGGTTCCTCCATGTGGGGCGGTACAGGGAACTGTACTTTTCGTCGAAAACAAAGATACGAATTGTAGCAGTGTATTTATTTCCTTCTCAATTGTTCCTGAGTTTACTATGGGCCTGTTTCTATTTATTTTTTTTACAAAAACAAGGCTTCGACCGATCGTTAGTCTATTAATATATTGTATGTAATAAGAAACTATTTTAATATAAATTTAATAACATCAAGTTTGTGTTACAAATTATATGTATATTGAGTAAAAGCAGGGGTGGTAAAAGGGAAAATTTAGCCTAGAAATTTAAGATTTGATCTTATATTTTCTATAATTTTAAAATAAGGAGAGATAAGTTGGATTGTGAAGGAGATATTAGAGCTATTATCCATTACCAATCCACGTTGGAAGAATCGCGGAGGAATATCCTGAATAGCTGATTAGTGCCCGCCCAGGGCTACTGTCAGCTGTGCGCATCAGCATCTAAAAGCACCCTTCATCAACGGTTCAACCCCTACCGACTACCTGCCTATCAATTCCCGTGGCTTCTTTATTTCTCTGGCGATTTTCTTTTCCGTAGCTTTTCTAGTACACAATTAAAGGACCCATTTGTCAACAAAGACAAGAAAAAGGTTTGGGATGCTATGTGCTAGCTTCAAAGATATGCACGAGAGTGGGGATGCAAGTTATATTTATTTTAGGTTATTAGATCGATTCAAAATTTTAATAAAATAAAATAGGATGTCATTATGCATAATTAATTTAGGAGGATAAATAAACTAGGATGGAATATCATCGTAATTATTTAGTTGATCCATAAATATTATTGATAGTAATTATTTAGTTAACCCATAAAATACTGTTGAGTACCCACTTGCATCCCTAACCGAAGGGAACAAGACCTGAATCTGAAAGGCATCCTTGTCCTGCGTATGGGCCGAACTAATGGAGGTCACCAGCATCATCAAGCTAAGAAGCGCTCCCATCGTGCAGCACTAATGGTCGCATTGACCGCCCGATATGGCATGAGCTATCAGATGCTTCAATTTCAATGTCATCGTCAGGTCCATCAGCTTGTCGCCCAGACATTATGTTTGGCGAAGTATAATGATGTCTCACCTAGAGGATTTTAAGCCTGGCTGCTTTGCAATGTCAAAGACAACTTTTTGGTCACCAACTGACCCACAGACGGTTGGACACAAAACTCTGGTTTCATGTAGTCGGGTGCGGGAACCCAGCACAAATTCAGCAAAGCAGTAGGGCTAGATTGAGCTTTCATGGTTACCAAAGCTTGGACATCAGAGATTCAGAGAGATGCTCTGGCCACCGAATCCATCCCAAGCACCAAGCTCATGTCAAACACAAAGAATGGTTGTGCAACACTGATTCAGCAAATACTATTCAACAAAAAGCAAAATCATTAAATTATCTTAACAAGCAATGTGCAGTCAGAATCATCTAACTGGCATAACAGTTATTCAGATACTTCGTCATTGCAAGCTAGAACTGCAGCTGACATGGATGTCATCATATCACATAGCGAACAACTGAACATCAAAAGCAAGTCTGTTGATCAACACCCAAATGAGGAAAGGAGATGTTGAAGGCATGACAGTTAACAAGTACCAGATAAAGCTTGTGTTGTAATCACAAGTAAAACATGGTAAAAATTTTTAAATTAAGGCAATATTGCAAAATCCAAAATGACTAAAATATCAAAACTGGGTAATTTCAAGCCCATTTGAACTGGGTCATTAAACACAACCCTGCTTTTGGCAAAATAGGGATACTGTACCAAGAAAAACTCTAGATGCTTACAGTAGCGAAAAAATTATTTAGCCACCGACTCACCCACTGTTAAGCTGGTGATTGATATACAAACTGGATTCCTTCAAATAAAGTGTAAAAATCCTACACTAATTCGGATGTGTTGTGCCAGATTTCAGCTTCATGATCAAGAAAACTGAGGCCTCTACACAGATACTGACAAGTCTTAAGCACCATTATCAAACATATCAAAGAATGGATGTGCAACATTATAGTGAGCAAATAGAAAAATAATCGTGCATAAAGGCCAAAAAGTATATAATTGATAAAAATTGTAAATGTTTGGTGCATTATTCCACTAAGGATACTTTTGAAACTACCCAAATCAGATAGCAATAATTGTGCAAGCATGCATCAATGCAGAAGGATGAAATACTTACCCTCAGACATTCAGACACGGAACGAATGACTTACAGGGGAATACACCCGATAACTGGATTTTATACCATACAATTAGCAATGCGCAAACAATCATCCTAACAGGCATTTGGTTTCATTGCAAGTTATAACTGCAGTCAATAACGCAAACATTTTCCCTATCACAATGAGTATAATGATATCATCATCGTATCATGTTGTGAACAACCAGATAAGGAAACGAGATGGGCAAGGTATGATAATTAACAATTACCAAGTTATAGAACCCAACAAAATAAACACAATCTGGACTTAGAAAAGCAAGTTGTAGAACCCAACATGCTTCAAATATACATTGGTGTGTTCAAGATAATTTGAGATGAATGATGTAGATGCCGAGAAAATCCTACGAGAGATATATTCTCAGATCTATGCACCAAGAACCTCTCTGTTCACTCAAATTTGCAAGCATGATTTTATGTTACATAAAGTGTAAAAGTTCCAATCATCAGTTTGGAACGATGTGTAAGCAAATTTCTTCACTCAAACAATATTATGAATTTATGATACATCACCACAAATTGAAAAGTACAAGACTCAAAGCACAACTCTATGCATCAATCTACTGTCACCTCAGTGAAGCTGCAAGTTCAGCGAACAAAATCCCAGAGCTCACATCAACTTGACTAACCACCTAAGCAAGCACCTCTAACACGACTACTAGAGAACATCATAGTTTAGCACTAAACTACTCAACCAAAAAGCAATTTCCTCACTGGAACTACTATAGTTGGACCTGATTAACATACCGTTTTCCATGGACCAACTGTTATGAACTCATGATCCATTGGGAAGAATTGCAAACACCACACTCCTTAAGAAATAATCAGTTCCACCAAATCACCCACAATTCCGTACAAAAAGGCACAAATAATTGAAAAGGCTGCAGTATCAAATTACTAATGCAAATTACTGTATGTAATTTCTACCTTCCAATTTCAACGGTATCAAATTCCTGACTCAAAACGCAATTCCAAACAGAACATCACGGTCATCCATTCAAATTATAACGTCATCATCCACATTTTATATTTCACAGCCACAATTGAGAAGTCCACAAGCCATTAAACCCTTTTATAACAGCCGACAACGAGCATGTAAGTAAAGGCGGCCACGGCGAGACTCACGCATCAGACCTCGTCCTCGTGCAGCATCATGTTGGGGATGCCCTTGTCGATGGGGAAGCAGCGGCTGGTATCGGGGCAGACGAGGGAGCCCTCCTGAACGTGGATCTCGAGGAGCGCGTGGTGGATGCGGCGGATGGCGCTGCCCTCGACGTCGGCGGCGCCCTCGGCGAAGATCTCCTCCTCGGGGGGCTGCTCCTCGGGGAGGAGCTCTGGGAGACCAAGCGCCCGGGTGGCGGCGACGAGCGCGCGCCAGTCGATCTTGGGGAGGAGGCCGCGGAGGAAGTCGGCGTTGAGCTCCACCTCCTTGGTCACCCACTTGGCCGCCTCCAGTTTCAGCGGGTAGCCGGTCGTCGCGCCCCGGACGTTGGACGCCAGCATGTTGTGAGTCAGGAGCCTCATCTCTCGCTCGGCCGGCCCTCGTGCTGCTGCCTCTCCCCTCTCGCCGCGAAGGTGGTCTCGCGCAGTCGCGCTCCTCCGGCGGCGTGTGCTGCGGCTGCGGCGTAAAACCCTAGCGGAGTGCAAGGGGGAACGGGGGCTGAATGGATGAGGAGGGGGAGGAGGGGGTTTTGGGTTTGTTGCGTCGAGATTCGTGCTGGCTTGGTCAGGTGACGTTTTGCTTGACCGTAGAAGCCGGAGAGATGAATACGCTAATCCGGCGTCTAAAGCGTAAACTCAACAGTAAGTTAAGTGTAGTTAACTTGTCAGCTTCAAGAAATCTTGTATCGAAGCCTTAGTGATCGGGAGAGCTGCGAAGGGAACATCTATTTTGGCTTGAATACAATGTTCGAATGGCGAGCATTTGTTGCAAGATTAAACGATGGAACGTCGGAACCCAACGGTCGTCACGTAATCGCAGCGCGTGCATGCCAAGCATTATGGACTTGTGGTGTCTGTAAACGAACAGACATCCACCGGCATTCATGATTCATGTAGAACTCTACGGCAGAACGAAAACCGGCATCCGGAGCAATAAGCAGGGGGGGCAAGTAGAACTATAGAAGTCCATGTATTAGCTATATCATATATATGGTGTCCAACGGTGAGTAGAGACCATCTAGTCACAAGAATTTACATCTAGTCTGGTAAAGAACAGGTCACTGCCTAACTGATCTAGTAAGCTCAATGTCACGAAATAGTCGACATTGGCGCATCACCATCGCCCCGGCATAGCTCCTCCAGTTCAGCCATTAAATCATTCCCATCGGCACCAGCTGAGTCACTTAGCATCCTATCCTGCATTGCCTGTCCAAATATCACCAGCATATACAAAGTTAAATCAATCACTACTCACAGCTGAGTCACTTAAGGAAACGGCTGATTATTGTTAGAGAAAAGGGGGAACCTGGGACTCTTGCAGCTCGTTAACACAGTTTTGCAACCTGCGGTACTGGTCCCTTGCTTCAGGATACTGAGTCATGGAATGCACACGAGCGAGTGCTCTTTGTAGCCTGCCCTCAGCCTGTCTCCTGCCATCCTTCAAGAAGTCGTATTCATCCTCAGCTTCAGCCTTCGCAGGTTGGATCTGTGATGATGGGCCTTCAAGTTGTTTCTCAGGTTGGAAACCTCGCAGACCCCTTCTCTTTCTCCTCCACCTCAGTATGACTTTCTCCACGATGCCAACAGACCAGACTACCTTCCGATAGTTTTTCCTTACCTGATGTCCTCGTACATGGGCCTAACAAACAGTCCATAGTTACATACAGAAAACAGTAAATGTAGCGTCTGCAGCTGAAATGTCAAGACCATCACAAGAGAAGAGATGTGCCTCAAATAACTACTACAGTTACTACAGTACCACCACCCACTTTTGACAATGAGCTGATTTTTCATCCAATCCAATTATAATGGCACTGAAGATGTGGAGCATGAAATGATTCTCGCGATGGAAAAAAATCAATTTCAGTAAACCACTAGTTTGATGCAAATAACTGAAATCTGACAAGCAACACTAAACACTGATTTCTCAAACTGTTCAGCACCCCGATTAATCCAGTCCGTGGAGAGCCTAATTTCATCAAATTACTATAGCCAGTTTGTACCTAGCTTAACTTTGGATTTTGATTATGTCAAAAAAACAGTAAGCATAGAAACTGTGGGGAGCCTAGTCAACAAACTTTCATGCGGTTGTATGAGATAGAAAACAAACAAAAATGATTATAGGCTAGAAAAATGTAAATACCTGTATCTTCACAATTTTCTGTCGGATAATCATAAATTCCTTTCTTCCTTTCCACCCTCTAAACTTGTTTTGGATACGGACTGCAGCAGAATGCATAGGCATATCACTGTGTCCAGGTTTCGCGTTTTTAAGGGAAATAAGTGAGAGTGTGCGTTCATCAGATAATCCACAATCATCATCTCCATATTCAATCACTTTCTTTCTATGAAACGATTCAACCCTAAAAGCTTGAAATATTCTAGCTGCAGCTTGAGTTGATTTACGAACCGCGCCGAGTGAATCTTTTAAGGACTCTGCCTGAGAATCCACGCAGGCAAGCTGAGCAGAACTTGGTTCTGCAAAATCTTCAGCTGCTGCCAATCCACATATTTCTTCCACATTGCCACCCTGCGAATCTTTTAGTGTAAGAGCTGAAAGGTGACTTGTCAAGGCAGATTCTGCAAGAAAACCGGCAATGCCTTTGTGTCCATTTTCTGATGCTAAATCAGCAGGAGTTCTTCCAGATGGGAACTGCTGTGTTGGATCTGTCAAAGCACCAGATGCAGCTCCATTTGCTATCAGGGCACCAACTGTTCGCTCCCTAAAATGACAGAGATACCATAAGTTTAGTATGAAAACGCAGATTCAAAAAAAGCATAAGTAAAATTATATTAGAATACCTTCCACAAGATGCAGCCCAGTGAAGCGCAGTCCATCCACGAATATCCCTGAAGTTTACATTTACGCCTGCAGCAACTATTGGTTTTATAGCCCAATCATAACCAAGTGCGGCTACTAAATGAATCACACCCTGTCCTTCCTTGCCTAACACATTCGGACCTTTACCATCATCATGTATCTTATGGATAAGCCAATAATACAGCTTTTCTTTCACCTGTTTCTCAAGATTCTGATCCCGTACAGTGGATAATTCCTTCTCATCAGATGGCAATGCCAGATTAGACAATTTATCGTCAAGCATTAAGGTATTAATAGTGTCGATCAACTCAGACTTGTTTCCATTACTCAAAACATACTTTTCATAGTCTTCTGGACCCAGGGAAAGTAACTTGTCAAGACGGATATGTAGATGCATTTCATTTATGCCAGTAGTATGCAGATCTGAAGTGTCCATATAATGGGTCTCAGAGTCACGGAACTCGAATTCTCGCACTTCACTGCAAGCTACTCTGTTTGAACATGTCACATAAAATGGAACTCGTCCAGAATGATGCACTGGCGTATAGCAACGCAATGAGCCATCCACTAAAACTTCAGCAGATACTTCAACATCCCCAAACATACAAGACCACCTGCAATTTTCCACGTCTTCTTTTTTTGCCAAGAATGTACCAGTAATTATGACCTGCATCATATAAGAAGCCAAAAAAAAGTGAGACAGCACTGTTAATTACTGAATTTACAAGAACAGAGTACTCAACATGCTTGAAAGTTTTGGATGCCTAGTATATATTGGGCCTCCAGGCATGATGACAGCATACTAAAATGATAATGATTATAGAAGTACGAGTAACATATGGTACAAAATACAAACCTTAGTCTTGGTGCCATTATATGCCCAGCTTGGAGATACATCAATAATGCTGAAGAGCTGGTCTTGGGAAAGCGAGGGGCTGACTACAAATGCATCTAACTGCTCGTTGATAGGTATACTAGATCCATCAGCAACATTCCCAGTTTCAGTAGTACTCCAGAAAGCATCGGAACTGGACTTAATATCCAAATCAGCAACCTCTGGAAGTTCATTGCTCATCCACCTTGAGAAGCTGTCAAATTTCTTCAAACCATCTGGCTCAATCTTAAAGGGATCTAATGATGACTGCTTCAGAAGTGGATATCTGGCACCTTGATCAGTATAACCATCATTGTCTGCCTGAAAATAGATGATCACATCATATCGAAGTAGGTAAACTTTCCATTTGTCATACAAAGCAGAGATATATTGAATTGTTCAAGACAATTTCTTAAAGGTAAGAAACAAGAATAAGTGCTCCACTGAAGTTAATCCTTTCTATGTAATAATTCGATACATAAGCCAGCAGCAGACATTGAAAAGTTGAAGCACCTACAGTTTAAAGGGGGAAGGAGGGGTGAAACACGTTACTAGTAAATATTTATCCTGGGTTCTGCCTATGGGACATCCAAATTATAAGTGCTCAAATATTTCAAGACAAAATTCACAGGCACTTCCCAAACAAGTGCCCTGTATGATGTGCTGCAGAGCATGACGGAACCTACACTTCTGCAAGTGGACTGGAGTACTGGACACAACTGTCGCAGAAAGAAGTGGGTGTAGAGAAGCTACCCAACAGCAGCACAGGAATTAGGACATTGCAAGACATCGATGAAAGACAAGAAAATAGAAAATCACCTGTGACGACGTTATGCCTGCAGCACTCAGCGCGTCAACTTCCTTTTGAGTGAGATTGTTGGTGTAGAGTGCCTCAGACATAAATGTTTGCAAGCTATCATCCAGATTGTTACCCACTGTTGCAACAGAAGAATAGAGTGTTGGCTCCGTGAAGCCACCTGGATATTCTGGATATGGTTCAGCAAACCGCACTGAATCAATTGAAGTTCTGGGACCGCCTCTTAACCCAGCTGTGGTTTCATTGAAAGCAGTAGATACATCATTGTGGGTGACAAAATGATTGTTAAAGTTAGCTGGCCTAGGCTGCATTTCACCAAGATAACCTGCATAGGTAATGAAACATGAGCTGAAAACTGACATTTGCCTAAAACCTTTGAAGGTAGAGTGAAAGGCTTGCCTAGATTATTTACAGAAACACTTGGAGCTGAAGCACCCAACAATTTATCCATCATTATCCCATCCACAGGCTGCTGCATCTCAGTGAAAGGGTGGTATCTGGAGCTTGCTCGACAATTATCTGTGGAAATGAATTATACTTTAGACACACTGAAAGATTTGCTATTGATCATGCATGAGTTAATGTATACTTAGTGCAGATGATGCAGAACGAAGATAGAGAAACAGCAAGACCTGTTTCAGCATCTTCATATTCCGAAATCTGTCCACTAATTGGGCTTTCAGCATCCATAGATTGGGAGGCTACCTGGCTCTGACTAGCGAAAGAGTTTGAACATGCAGGACTATCAGCTGATAATCCTGCATTCTCTTCAGCTTCTTTAGCACGATTGAAATTTTGTTTGCCACCCTGGAAAAAATAATTTAGATTGGGCAATCAGGTACACAAATAAAATAATGTTAAATAAATGAATCGGATCAAAGCGAAGCTGGATTTGAAGTATTTTTACACCCTAACAGGATGTCATTTCACCGCCAGAAAGAATTTGTTTTGTAGTTAGCATGTGATACGGAAAACAGGGTATAACAGCAATGAACTTTTAGCATGCAAATACTTATACTCTAGTACAGACTATTATAGTCACAATTTCCAGTACCCCGTCAATTTTTCTTCATCTGTTTCTCTTGCTTCTTCATTGGGGTATCATGTGACTATTACAAATGGATGAGTAGGTGTGGATACCAACAACATTAGCATTTAGGCTTAACAAATATAAGCTTTTCAGAAGACACTTAACGAAACTTAAAGAAAAACAAGTTCATCATGTGTGGATGTAAACATACCTTGATTTCAAGGTAGTGAACAAGAACAATATTCATGAAACCCCTGAAAACAGGATAATAGTATCATGACACTTTCATTATGGCATCATTCAGCTATCAGCCTACTATACAGATAGCCTTCAAAAGTTATTTAAATTATATTCATATAAGCTATAACACGTGTCTAGCACTTACTCTTCTAGCAGCCAATATGTCCGTCTTTGGAAGTTCTCATTCTCCTCCCCATGGGCATAATAGCAATGAAGTACATCAACACTTCCAACCTAAACGAACAAGGTTTCAGCTTGAGTAGTCTTGTGGTTGAATCACAAATTCACAATCAATAACAGATAGCCAGGGGAAAAAATCACTGCAATTATTTTGCATCATCCTTTTCATTAGTAAAAGGCTATTTTTTACTGGGAGCATAGCAGAAATACCAGCAAGTCCATGAATGTCTCCCAATGTTAACAAACTTATCAGTTAATAAAATGAAAACCTTGCTCCAACTCCAGTCACAGAAGGATGTCATCAAGGAAAATATTACTTAAAACTTCTGAAGTTTTGACCACTGATACCTTGTATCAAGATTGAAGGTATGAAAAACACCAGTAGAATTTCATTACTTCTATGATAATACGCAGTTAAGAGACCAGTATCTGGAAACTGTCTACATCCAAAAACTAATGATATTAAGTGACTTGGTGCGTTTCATGAACCACAACAATACCATCATATGTTTAATATTTATATTCCTTTGAGTTTGATAAGAAAAAGAAGCTTTGTACAAAGAATTTGCACTAACTTTAAGCTTCTCATGAGCTTCTTTGACTGTCTTTCCATCCTTTTTCTTTCTCCAGTTATGTCCGTCCTTCCTGAAGTATCTCAATATTTTCCGGTCAAACAGAAACAGCGAACCACCTGAGAAATTTTCATGCAAGTGATCAAAGTATTAGTATATCATCAGTCACCATTCTTCACACCTACAATAAATACACATGGCAATAACACATATCGTAGCACCAATTCTCACAAGGTGTAATTCAACATGCGCCAAATTTTGGAACGTGCCACACAAATATTCAACAATAGTAGGTTTAACAGGTACAAGTTCTACAGAAAAAAGGACAGCATAGAGCCAATAATCAGGAATAACGAATGACAATCAAGACTCACCACCACCACCGCTAAACCCCCAAAAAAACTGAGAGCTCATTAGAAAGTACTAGAACATGAAAACAGAAACGAGCTCACCAACCGTGCCCAGTCCTATTGGAAAGTAATGATATCGACCCCATTAACAAATGATTGGTGACAAAAGGAATAACAGTCCCTGAGCTTCTAAAAGTTCATTGAGCCAATTAGCATGGTTGATTAATTAGAAGTTTGAACATTATCATATATTGTAAATTAAAGATCCTCAGAATGCATCCATGATGCCACTTCCATGCTACATAACAACCTGAGCGCAAATCTAAGGAATCCCAAAAAAAGGAAAAACAGCAAAACTGCAGTCCACTGATGTCTTCCAGAAAACAGAAGCAAGAATCTATATATCTCCCTACAACATAATAAATTCTCAGAATGCATCATCGTGCTGCTACCATCCTACATGCCACCTGAGCACGAGTCTACAGCAATCCAGCACCCAGCAAACTGGGAAAGATTAACTAAATGGCTAACACAGCATGCTTCTGTATTCAGGAGGAAAATAGTGCAAGTAAGAATAAGCCATACTTGGAGGTCTGTTCGGCGGCTCAGGTGCAATGGAGAACTTCTTGTAGTTTGACAATATTTGGCAGATTTCGGTGGGCCGCAGCCACCTATTCTGAGCTTCCAGTAGTATCTGAGGGATATCTGCAGAATGACAGCGACATTAATCAGTCATTGACAATACCGGCAATCACTG
This sequence comes from Panicum hallii, assembly GCF_002211085.1. NCBI lineage: Eukaryota > Viridiplantae > Streptophyta > Magnoliopsida > Poales > Poaceae > Panicum > Panicum hallii. The sequence continues at coordinate 54,706,081 of NC_038043.1, forward strand.
GTACCATGCTTCCCACACTAGCACATGCACTAGGTTTCCTTTTATGCTCGCCCATTCTCTATTCATTTTGACAAATTCAACAACCCAGACCTCCTAATCAACAGCGAGCCTCATGAAAGAGTAAATGAGTTCTAAATCCAGAAACAAAAAAAATGATCCCCGGTACCTCTAACCATGAGGAGTTGTTCTAAGCATAAGAAGCCCTAAAATTACCCAAACACGCAACCCACAAAACCCTAAGCAGATACCAACCCGACGCAGCAGCTCAGCCCTAAACGAACAAACGGTCAGAATCCCTAAATTCCGAGGAGAAGCTTCCACGGAGGTGTACGGATCAACTCAGCGGCGACGGAAACCGAGAGGCGGACCCGCGCGTACCTGGCGCCTGGTTGGACATGGCGTACTTGCGAATCTCCGCCATGCCACGATCCGACCGGGGCCGCCGCCGCCGCCGCCGCCGCCACCGGCCCAAATCGCTGGGTTTGGGAGGCTGAAAATTGCAGGGCTCTCGAGGGGATTTGGGGATTTTTGTCTGCGCGGCGAGGCGCCTCACGGGATTTGAGGACACGGCGCCGTCGGATTGGAATATTTGCTGCGACGGCGGTGAGTGTGACGAGTGGGAAAAGGGAGGAAAAAAGTAGCTGTAGAAGGGAGGGGACTAGTAGGGAATGACCAGAACGCCCCTGCCCGGGAGGTCGCTTGGGTGGGTGGGCTTCCGCCGTCGCTAGTGCTTGGCCGTCTTTGGCATAGGAGGAATCCCAGGGGCACCCGTAGCAAAACCGGAATCTGCGGTGGATTCTCCGGTTGGCATTCTACGGATTGATCAATTTCGGTAGGAAAAAAGAAAATTGCGATCAATCATTTCCTCTTACGAAATGGATTTGATCAAATTCGTTAATATACTAATTTAAGCTTTTGGCTCTGTCCACACCTGTAAGATATAAACTTTAAAAGAACTCGGAGCCTGGATTGGTCAAACTGACCAAGCTATTATTAAAAAAATAAGCGGATCATGAGATAATACGACACGCTTCGTGTTCATTTGCCAGGTGTGCCAACTGCCAAGTATACAGAGCATCTTGTGCTAGAAAAAAAATATATAAAGTTCACCGCAGATGGACCAACAGTTTATGTGTAAACTTTCTTTCATTGCTAACAAAGAAAACAATAAGCTTGAGATAGTCCACGAGAAATTATTGCTGGTGCGCCGTCTACAACGCATGTCAACAATCCTCCGCGTGCTGATTTGCGCCATTGGATGTTGAACTCTACCGTATCTGTTTTCGAACCATAAAAGGAACCCGGTTTTGACACGGTGGGTAAGGTGGTAAATTGTCGACTGTAATGATGCCGCGGTCGAGAGCGCAGGTGAGGGCCGGCGAAAGCGACGTAACTCCCGCTGCGGAATGACGCTTTTGCCCTCCGAGATTAAGGACCACTGATCAGGGCCTTAGCAGGAGTTTTTGTTCTGTACCTGTGTTGATGTGGTTGCTGAGTGCGCGACGTAAATTGCACGTGCATCCACGCCGCCTGCTTCCTGCTCGAGCTTCGGACTTTAGCACGCAGAGGTTTCTAGTTTCTATGCGCCTTTTCCTGATAGAATACGATTGAGTTGTTTAATTGGGGGTTGGGGGGGCATTGACTAAAGACTTTGCTTGCTTAATGCTTAGGGGTATGCTCGATTTTGGCCCTACACCACCCTACGGCACTGTGAAATTCTGTTTTCGCCCGTATGACATTAGAGGAAGAAAGGACCATTGTACCCAGCCTCATCGTGTAAAAATGAAATGGTAGCACGGACCGGGAATGCAAACACTGCAGCGTTATATAGAAGGGTTCAAAAGAGATTACAATCTCTATGCGCGGAGAAATTTATACATTGTCCTAACTCCTAAGCAGTCTATGTCGAACGACTGAACGTAACGGTGTCCTATAGGTAAAGCTATTGTCCTGTTATTGTCTTGAAGACAGAATTGTCCCTAGTTTTCGACACTGACCTTTCTTTATCTAGTTCCATGCTGTCACACTCACATGGCAGCAACATTTTTTTTGTGATTGCAATTTAGTCTTTACTAAGGGTGAAGGTGAGCCATGGTGTTAGCGACGTCACGCTGCTTTTCAGCCTGGATCCTGATGTTAGCGAGGCATGACACATTAGTATTCATATACAGTACATGTAAAATTTCTTTTTTTTTCCAGGAACCTGATTTCACTTCTTACCATGGGCTGGGCTGGTACTCCCGAACCTGTGGCAATGGGCCTGGGCTCTCATTCCCACAGCCCGAAGCGGCCCCACCACCATTCAGCGCGAGCGCAACCCAGAAAACGCCTTCCCTTCTTCTCTCTCGTCAACCGCGTCCCCGCAGGGAGGGAGCACTGACGTGCGCGCGTCGTGGTGGCCGGCCTGCGTTCCACTTCCTCCTCGGCCCTCGCCAGAACAACGGGGAGATCTCGGGGTCGCGGGCGGGGCCGCCCTCCGCCGGAGTCCGGATCGAGAGGATCGGAGCAGAACCCGATCGCCTAGCCGACGCGGGGAGGCGATGGCCCCGGTGGTGTCGGCGCTGGCCAAGTACAAGCTGGTGTTCCTCGGCGACCAGTCCGTGGGCAAGACCAGCATCATCACCAGGTTCATGTACGACAAGTTCGACAACACCTACCAGGTAACCAAAATCGCAAATCGTACTCACCGTCTCGTCCGTGCGAGCGGTTCATCGATTCGTGTAACTGCAACGTTCTGGGGGAGGAATCGATTATCTGAATGCCGATCGATCAGATTCTGTGAATGCGCGTGTTCTTCGTTGATCCACCGTTGCCGTCTGTCCTGCATCGCGCATTGTTAACGATCTGGCATGAAGATATATGTTTAGAGTCGTTTTATGATCGGCCATGGTAACCACGGGGGATTGACCTCCAATTTGCTGGTGTTTTCTTATTACCACTCTAGGATTCACGTAAAGGGTAGCTTGGGTGACTGATCCTTGTCCTTGGTATTAACTCCAGCGTTTCTCCTGTCTGGAGAAAATGGCTTCCGTGAAGATACTTTCGTCAATTGCTGGCAATGCCAGTCGTTGATTTGGGGAAATTTTCTGGTTGGGGCAACTTCTCTCATGGTGCTCCCACACACTCTTCATTACATTGCTACAGTATGCAGAATGGTCATTTACATTTGCTCTATTTACATCAACGCTCCCGTTCAAGATGGGCTAAATATATTTAGCAATTTGAATGGACTCAGAATGGGTATATAAACTGTATGTTTTGATATGTTTTGAAAGAACTAGACATGGAAAGAATTAGACATGTCAATAACATGCTTGAATGCTCTAAATCTATGACCCAATTTATATGATGCTTACATGAAGATGCAAGTGTAAGTGCTTGTGCCTAATTACCTTCGTCCATTCGGATATAGTTGGTAAAGTTACCGAAGTTGTTAAAAGTCGGAATCACAAGATCAAGTGAGATACTAGTGGAGCTCTCAGAGAAACTTTATTTTTCTACCATTACTCTCCCATTAGAGTGTGACAGATGAGTTTCCTCAGCGGCCGCCAGACCTTGGGGCCACCACGGCCTCTGCCTCTACCTCCGCCACGATTACCACGAGTAATCCCACGAGTTCCACCTCGACCACCACTACCGGTTACTGCCTTCGTCGCAGCCTCTCCTTCCTTCCTTTTTTGCTTCCATCTCTTCTGGATTCATCTTCAACCCAACCCTTTCACTCTTCTCGCTTGAATTTCAAGCACAGCAGCTACCCTTCTCTCTTGAATTTTATGCACAGCAGCTCCCCTTCGCACAGCAGCTCCCAAGCAGCTCCCCTTCACAAGCACACGCCTGCACACAGCCACCAAGCTCCCCTTCGGACAAGCCTGCGCCCAGCCGCCGAGGACGCGCGACGCCGCACGGGCCCGCAGCCCGCCGCTCGCTCGTCGCACGTGGGGCCCGCAGCCCCCTCACGCGCACGCCGCCGCTCGGGCCAGCAGCCGCCCCGCGCACCCCGGCCGCAGCACCGGCGACCCTCGTGCGCCTGCACCGGCCGCAGCTCCGGCGACCGATTACTCGCGGCAGCGACGACGCCGGCGGTAGGATCCCCTAACGCTAGCTCTGTATACCACGTTGATTTGGGGGAAATTTTCTGGTCGGGGCAACCTCTCACGGTGCTCCCACACACTCTTCATTACTTTGCTACAATATGCAGAATGGTCCTCTACATTTGCTCTATTTACACCAACACCAGCCAATTTGCCATTGTGTACTGGTTTCACGAGTTGCGTAATAGTGCTTGATCGCGTACGGGGGGGATGTCGTCCAGACTGTAGTGATTGTGGGTTATTGCCCAACTAGTCAACTCCTGCAGGACAGCTGGTCTGTTTTCTGGTGATTTGGTGAATGCATGTTTGCAAATTAACGAATTCCCTGAATTTCAAGAATACAATTTTTGGAGAGTGGAGTTTGCATCACATATATTTGTAGAACAGATATTGCAAAGGTTGTCATGCTGCTTGGTATATTTGTTTCATTCTCCTTTGTCCTGATACATGGGCACTTGATCCAGGCTACGATTGGCATTGACTTCTTGTCAAAGACCATGTATCTTGAAGACCGCACTGTTCGTCTACAGCTCTGGTAAGTATATAATTCTTTTTGGTCTTCCCATAAACCATGTAACTTAGTAGGTTCAGTTACCGTGGTAAATGATGAAATGTTCCAGCGACATGATGCTTAATGCCCAATAATGAAATATATGATACCACACTATCCATTGTGCCCAAGTTTCTAGTGATTCACAGGACTAATTTGAGTTGCAGTAGCTTAAGTAATCAACCTTCTTCTTTTTTCTTTTTGAAGAACAGTTAGTATTTTACCCCCATCATTGTCAGGGATACTGCAGGACAGGAGAGATTTAGGAGTCTTATTCCAAGCTACATCAGGGACTCATCTGTTGCAGTGGTTGTTTATGATGTAGCCAGTAAGTTGCTCAAAAAACTTGTATGCCACCATTTTGTCCCGTCTTTTCTAGTTTTAGCGAACAGTTTCATGTACACGGTTCGCATTTTTAATGCCTCAGAATATCAACAGCAAAAGTTCTCAACAAATTTCTAACAATCAGCTCCTGGGGGAAGTACTGTCGTTTTTCAACTCTAATGAACCAAAATGCGTGTCAATCCATACTATTGCAGCTAGGCATCAGTTACTGTTCAGTTTTCTTTTCTGAAAAAGAAAATGTATATATATATATCCTGAGTTTATTAATTTACTGAAATGTTTATCTGTGCAGATAGGCAGTCTTTTCTGAACACCTCAAGGTGGATCGACGAAGTCCGCAACGAGAGGGGTGGCGATGTGATCGTCGTGCTCGTTGGGAACAAAACTGATCTTGTTGACAAGAGGTGACCTGCGCTCTCGTCTCTCATTCCTGTAGACTTGTTCAGACTGATACAACATGCGTCTGATACTTCTGCCTCGCTTGCTGCAGACAAGTGTCCACAGAGGAAGGAGAGAGCAAGTCCAAAGAACTCAACGTCATGTTCATCGAAACCAGCGCGAAAGCCGGGTTCAACATCAAGGTCAGATTCCGATTTCTCCAATGCCTTGATGCTTTTGCTTTGGATGCATTGGTCTGCACCTCACCGATACACTGTGATCCATGCAGCCGCTGTTCCGCAAGATCGCCGCGGCGCTGCCGGGGATGGAGACGCTCTCGTCGGCGAAGCAGGAGGACATGGTGGACGTGAACCTGAAGCCGACCTCCGGCCAGTCCAACTCGCAGCAGCAGGCGGGCAGTGGATGCGCCTGCTAGGAACAAACAGTGCAAGCTCTGCACATACGCGCGCCTGACAAACTTGATATCGTAACGCAGTTTTTCGGTAGTGTTGATACCGCCCTTAATTTCCTTATGCTTCTTCTGTAGTGGATGAATCTGAAGGCTACCTTTAGGTCCCCCCCCCCCCCAAAATTCCATCTCGATTTTGTGTACGGCGAAAGACCAGACGATTTCTTACAGTTTCATGTGTCCTGCTCTGTATGGTTCAGAAATAAGCTCTTGTAGTCTTGTGCTTTTTTTTTGATAACATGTAATCTTGTGCATTGTTCTTTGTTGAGCAACTATGCACCATGGCTCACTGCCATGCGGGGCCACAAGAATAGCGTGCAGATGCAGCTCATTGACAAGCGGGCCCAACATACTATCGATGACGTGGCAGTTCGTTCCCTCCCCCCGAACGACAAGCTGAATCGGATAAGCCCCTCTTCCCCCTAGCGCAGGCGAGGCGAGAGATCGGAGTCAGCAATGGAGTCTACCGCGCTAATCTCACCATTACCGCTTCTAACCTCTCGCTCCCGTTCCAAACCCCTCTCCCCTGCCTCCACCAGAGCTCGCCGCCCCGCCTCCATTCCCTTCTCCTACGGCAGCGGCCGCGTCGTCCTATTTTCCCGCCGCGGCCGCGAGTACGCCGGCGTTGGCTCCTTGGCCTCCGCCGCCGCAGCGACTGGGGAGGCAGCAGATGGCGGCTCTGAGGCCATCCTGCTCAGTGTCCAGGTACATCCTTATGATCGAATCCCAACTCGAATTCGAAGCTCCCCTCCCCTTCGTGCCCTCTTCTCGAATCACCTGTTCGATCTTGATGGTTGGCTAGCCAGATCAGGTCCGTGACTGTGATGTGCTCTTGCCTGGCTCTTGTTTGCAGGGTATGATGTGCGACGGGTGCGCGGCGAGCGTGAAGCGGATTCTGGAGAGCCAAGTATGCATCCCCTTTCCTTAATTCCTTTCTATCTCTTATTTGTTTACGCTAAGAATTAGGGGGGGATTATTGGTTTGCTTTCTTATGCATGAGGATGAAAAGTGAGGAACAATCGGAGATATTTAAGTAGCTAACTACCGAATGCAGATCATACCTTCTTAGCTTTCTTTGCTGTTACTGTTAGGCAGAGTAGCACCAGTGCACCATCCATGCACCGCCGTGAAATGGTTTCAACCTGCAAGTCCAGTACATTAGGGATTCATCAAAGACAAGTTCATACCATGCTGCTTGTACTTGTGTTTTTATCATAAGCTACACAGCTTCAGAGGATACAAAAGTTTAGGATGCTTAGTTAGGAAAAAAATTTTGTTGCTGGGGCACTGTTGACCTTTAGGCTTTTGGCTGAACAATTATCTGATCAGTTGTTTTTTATGTTTGCTTCTGTAGTTACCCCCACTTCTCTAAACATAATATACCTTTTCTCCATCTCCTTTTTAATATGCTTTTACTCATCACCTTGGGACACTTGCCTTTGCAGCCAGAGGTTACATCTGCTACCGTTGATTTTAAGGAAGCAAATGCAGTTGTGTGGACAACAGCTGAAGCTAGGGCATCGGATAATTGGCAGAAGCAATGTGGAGATAAACTTGCTAAACACCTCGGCACTTGTGGATTTGAGTCTCGGCTGCAAGGTAATTAGGTAATAGCCATGTGATTTCCCCCTATCCTTGCGGTGGCCAATGAATAAATTGAGTTATTTGAATCCTTACACTACAAAGTTCTTGCTGTCTTCATTTTTCAGCTATGGAAATTACCATTTCAAAGATGATTGCAATGCAGATATTTCCTTGGAAATTTGAAGTTCTAGGATCCACAGACCATGTTTCAGAATCATTGTACTGAGTAGATCAGAAAAGAGTCAGCTTGCTATAATTTGGTTAGAAGTATATTAATCTATTAGATGAGTATCCTAATTCAATTGAACAATGCAACATTTCCATGTTTCATATCTGAATTCTGAAATACACATTCCTAGAATATAGTTATGGAAAGAAGTTAAGTTTTTTTAGGTTGAAGTATGTTTGGAATTCACAGTTACTGCAACAGCTTCTTTAGCGTTTTGAAACATCTTATGTACTATGAACTCCACTAATACTATTTTTTTATTCACAGAGTAAGGTGAAGCCAAACAAAGCTGATACTGAATATAAGTGATGTCATCCCATGAGTTCAGCGTCAGATTTCACATGAATGGGCACACGGTTCAATTTCCACCATCATCTGTGTTGCAGACTTGCGGGGAGCCCTGGAGAGTTTTGCAACCCAAATTCCAGTGTTCCATCTCATGGAGCTCGGGCTTAGTGCCAGTGTACTAGTGCTTCCTTTCTCATGGGCTTTAGCTAGTTTGTTTGGAGAGGCTTTTGCTGATGCTCTATGCTAAAATCTCAGGTCACTGTTGCAAGGCATGAAGTCTGCATGACTCCGTTCTTCACTCCACTTTATTCCTTATTACCGCACAGATCATCTTGTTACCACTAGTACTTTGTCCATATTTGTATGGGTTGATTGGCTTCCTGTATTCCAAGGCCTTATTCAAAATTTTTATTTCAATGTTGTTCCAGTGGGGCCTGTTGGGCCAACATCAAGAAGTGTGCAATTTTGGGCCCACGGACATCTCGACCTCTTTCTTAAGAAAAAGTCCCTTTTACCTCCATAAATTTTGGACCGAATTCGAATTTCCTCCTTAAATAATAAAATACTTCTCGGACTCGTGATACCGGATATATGACCTCCTAAGTGGTTTCTGTCGGTAGTTTATAGTAAGTCACAAAAAATCATAAAATGAAAAATCCAATTTTATTGAACTCCACATGAGTAGATCTATGCAGTGAATATATTATATGATATAATTTAATAAAAAAATTATTTTACTTTAGATATATGTTTTCTATAATTAATTCATAGATACAATTTTACTAAAGCTCAAGCATATAAAAATTTCATCATAATTGGATTATGTAAACTATAGCTATGAATTAATTACAGAAAAATATATATCTAAAAGTACAATACATATCATATGTTTAATGCATAGATCTACTCATGTGGAGTCAAAAAATTAAATTTTCTATTTTATAATTTTTTTATTCAATATATTTTTTAAAAGATTCAGCTAAAATAAACATAAAAGAAAAAGAGAAAAACCATGGAGAGAAACCACCTAGGAAGGTCATGTGTTCGGTATCGCGAGTCTGAGTAGTTCAGACGGACGGGTTTTTTCTTCTAGAAGAAAACTCGAATTCAGCCCAAAATTCAGAGAGGTGAAAAAGAATTTTTCGCTTTCTTAACAACCACGCGCATATAATGATGCTTCTGACGGACTAGTTTTTCTCAGCCCATACAAGTGAGTGGGCTTCGAGCCTTCTTCGTATAATCTAGCCCACCCGTGTTTCCTTGGCCCAAGCCCAATGCGCAGTACCGTAGCAAGGTCGAAAACGTGTGGGCCCATATACGTCGGCCACCGACCCCGCTTTCGTCGACGCGGGGACGGTCTGACCACGCAAGCACACGGGCACGGCCACACGTTCCGAATCATCATCCTCATCCTAATCCTGCGCTGCAGAGTGCGGATGCGTGAGGTAATCTTATCGTGCAAGGAACGGCCGCAGTGCATCACGACACAGCCACAGGAGGACGAAGCGGCGCCATAATGACGACGCAGGCGGGACCCGAAGCCACGTGCCCCGACCAGTCCACCACCGCAGCCGCGTAGTATGGTGCTTTTGCGCGTAACGGGGGGCCATGAATTCATGCGGGAATTTTTCTCTTCCCCTTTTCCCGGTCCGGTAATAAATCGATATATACTTAAAAATTTTCAAAAAAATAAATGAAAATGCTTAGTGGAAATGAAAATTTTAGAGGAACATTAGCTAAAAGTCAAGAGAAAACTAGTGGAACAAGATTATGTGGCTTCAAATATTAGTAAAAATTCTTGGAGCACATATAACATGGCAATCATAAGTTTCATGCTTGGATTATTTAAAGGTGCCATATGGTAGGTATTGATTCATTAGTTGTTATGGAATTCAGCTACTCTATATTAATATTAAAGGTCTGTTTGAGGTTTGATACTAATTAGGAATACTAAATACAGACTGATTGTAAAACTAATTGCATAGATGGAGTCTAATTTGCGAGATGAATCCATTAAACCTAATTAGTTCATAATTTGCCAACATTGTGCTATAGTAAATATGTGCTAATGATGGATTAATTATGTTTAATAGATTCATCTTGTGAATTAGCCTCCATTTATGCAATTGATTTTGTAATTAATCTATATTAAATACTTCTAATTGGTGTCCAACATTCGATGTGACGGGACTAAAATTTAGTCATCCGGATCCAAATAAACTCTAAATTACTAAGTTAGGAATAATGGTAATTTTTTAGCACCATCAAACGCGGTCCTAACTCTATGATGGGGCCGTTGCCCACCTCCACCGTGAGGTCAGCGACCTTTCCGTGCATCCCTTTACATCTTAAACTCCAACCTATAACATATATGCCTTATTTAGATACGATTATAAGCTGATTCTCAATAAAAATAAAGCTAAAATCCCAATTAAATGTGTCAATTATTTCTCGATTATTCGGAAAGCCATTTAATTGAGAATCCCGGAATAACATGAAGCCCTCATGAGCCCCTCTCCCTGCGCCACCTCCTTCTCGCACTCCAGGGAGGCATGCCAGCCGTTGCCCTCCACCTCCCGCCACACCCTCTGCCCGACATCCCTCCCCAACCTCGGATCTGCATCATCCGCCAGCACGCCCCTAGGAATCGCGCCGTCCTGCTGCCGCGCCCCCAGTCTGCGTCGGCGCTCGCGCCCCTTCCCCCAACTGGAGCTAAATCGTGCGGTGAGAAATTCTAAATATTTTTTCCATAATACTCAATGGATAACTAGTTTTAAATTTTTTACATGACATTAAAAAACTCACGTGCTACACATCGTTTTGGATTTTTTTCTCCTATCACACGTCTCCTTTCTTTGGAGAGAGGAGAAAATAGTCAAGGAAGGTGAGGTGGGCTCCCTCCTTTTCTGCCTCTAACTTTCATACCATCCCCCACTGGTCCCAACTCCCAACCTACCCAAATTAATTTGCTGAATTTTCTTTGCCTACAAATCATATAATAATTAGTGTACCCACTTAGTACGATCAGCACCTAACTAAAATACTGCAAACAGGGACAAAGCTGCCCATGGTTTAAGGCAAAAGGAGACAGCACAGGCCGCGTTTGCTTGCTTGCCGTTCTTGCTCAGTTCCAGCAAACCCCTTTGCTTTTTGTACATTTTACATCCCTAGCTCCTCTGTGGTGTTGTGCTGCTGGATTTCTTTAGGTTACCAGCAGGTAGAAGAAAATGTAGGATTTCTCCTCTCTTAAGCTGAAACCCAGCAGACCACCAAACCAGAAACCATTATTTATCCTGGCCTGCCTACTTGCTGCCCCTTGTATTTGGTCTTGCACTTGCAGTATTCCCCTCTCCCTTTGCTGTGTCTGTGTGCCGCCCTCTCGCGGTGGTTTGGATTGGATCTGCACATCTATCTATTCTATCTGTTCAAAGGAATAATAATAACCCGGGTGTATGTGCTGCTGCCCTGACCTGGCTTAGGAGGAGGAGGGTGGGTGCTGGGAATTTCTGTTAGGTCCAGGAGCTCAGGGCAGGAGCAAACAGATCCCTGCAAAGAAAGAAAGAAAAATTAACTGGTAATCTTACAATTTCTGTTGCCGCTGCTGCAAGATCTTGGATCTGAAAAGTTTGTGGCAAAAAAAATAACGATGGTCTCACGAGCACGGCTGAGACGATGAGCATGATGACGCCGGGTGAGGCGATGATTCTGACTTGAACGATTGAACCGGGCCTCATCTCTCGGATCTGTGCAAGAGCTGGTAAATCCTCCTCCTCTTGCTCTTCTTCCCCATCGCCTAGATTGGGGATCTTCTAGGTCTTGATTCTTGCTGTTGCAGTCCCCTCCCCTTTTTGCCTGTATGCTTTCCGTGTATATGCGTGCATGGTACTGTCAATCTTATTTTCTCTTGGTCAGATGATAGTTATTTGCAGGTTATCTGAAGTTGGATTTCTTAGACGAAGATCTGAAGGTAGATCGATGCATATGTGTCGCGATGTCATAGCTAATTCGCCTGGTATTAGTGCATAAAAATTTCTTGTAGATGCTAGATTTGGGTATAGGAAGCAAAGCTGTTCATGGTTGGGATTATTTCGCAGAAAAAAAAGCTGGGATTACTGTATTTTTTTTGGAAGCGCCCTGGTCCAAGCCAACCAATCCAACCACTTTACGTCTTCCAGTCGCACGCCCAGTGCTCTCCAGAAGATTCCAGATCCTGATTGCTTTGACCTGGTGTGTTCGCCGTGTCTTGGTAGGTTTTGATTCGATTTTCTTCAGGATTTGGCTTCGTCAGGTGCGGATTGTTCTTCTTTGTGGTGGTTTGCGATGCAGAGTGGTAGTCGATTTCTCTGTTTGATCGGATAGGCCTACTAAAGTATTTGTTTCCATTCTTTTTTTAGAAAACCTCTGAATGATTATGTACGGATTCGTCTTCCAGATGGTGTTTGAAAGATCAGCTGCTGTTTCTTTGTGATTTCTGAGTAGTTTCGTAGCTTTAGCTTTTCAGAACATTTGGAGATCTGCTGCTTGCTTGCGTGCGTTCGCGTTCTTCTTCCCATGTTTGCGATTGATTCAGGCAAAGTTTTATGACCCGTACAACTTTTCCCCACTTTTATTTTCGGCAAAGTTTGAACAAGAATAGTTTTCCCAACATGGGCTCTTCTGATTCATGCCAAGCCGCACCTGTCTGCGTCCAGAGAGCCTTGTTTTCCTGCCAGGAGTGCCACCATCCCTGCCTCCTCATGCATCCGCCGCATTGTTCTCTCCTCCCCCAGGCACCATTTGAGATGAGCAGAGGAATCGGTTACTGGGATCAATTCCGGGGGTGGGGGACGGGGGGTTTTGTGCTCGGTAGGAAAAGGCCCCACATAAAAAACTGTCTGTAACCCATCTTCAACATATAAGCCACTACTAAAGACAGTGGTGGTATATATGTTGAAGATGAGTAATGCAGTGTAACTGTGGTGGTATGGTAATTATAGTTGATCTGTACCCTGTCAGCAGTTTGATGCAAAGCAATGCATCATTTTAATGCTTTTGCTTGAGACCATATGAATGTGATAATGTGAAATACTCTAATTAGCTTAAGGTAGACAGGGTTTTCTGGTTGCCTTGATTGGTTAGGCATTTCTATATGGCCAACTCAAGTGTTTGTGGTCCATCTTTGATTTATTGTATTTCTTGATGCCCTTAATCCTGATAAAAACGCCTTTCTTTCATGCAGTCTTAATTTTTTACTTGAATGCTTAATGCAGTAATGGGAACAGAGTGCATTATGGCCACAGTGAAGGAGGATCCTGAACTCTCATTTCCACCTGGATTTGGACCTTTTGTTGGCCTTGGATTGCAGGGTACCCAAAACAATGTCAAACCAGGTGGTACTCATTCTAGTTCAGTGCAAGCAGTACAGAGCATCGAGAAAGATGTCAAAGTTTTGGAACCCAATTCAGCGCATTGTAGGAGTGGCACACCTGCCAGTACTTCTGGGAGCCATAGTTGCAGGAAATCACTTCGTAACAGGCCTCCAATAGACTATAGCCTGTATGACCTTACCTCAGATGAAGAATCTGAAATTGAATCAGCAGAAAAGGTTTCTTTTGTGCATTTATCCTTCTTTATTCTACAATACAACCTGAATCTTTGTACCATAATTTTATTTCGATGATCAATATTGTCCTATTTTGTGGACAGGGAGTAAGATCAGTGAGACGTAGGCAACAATTACCAAAAGGAGTCCTTCGTGGCTGTGCAGAATGTGCCGATTGTCAAAAGGTTCGAATAATTATGCTAAATTGCTGGAGTTGCTTCTCCGGAGATGTTTTTTGTTGGCTTATGCACATTACATCATGCAGGTTGTTGCAAGGTGGAATCCATCTGGTGCACGCAGGCCTGTTATTGAGGATGCTCCTGTTTACTATCCATCCGAGGAGGTACCTTGTTAATTGCCGTATCATATCGTACAGTAGTATGTCTGTACAAGGTTTAGATTTGCATAAACTAATCACTTGGTTCCATCTTGTATAAATCAGGAATTCAAGGACACCTTAAAATACATTGCGAGTATACGGCCTATGGCAGAACAATATGGAATTTGTCGCATTGTTCCACCACCCTCATGGAAGCCTCCATGTCTTCTTAAAGAGAAGAACATATGGGAGTGCTCAAAATTTTCTACTCGAGTACAGAAGGTCGACAAGCTCCAAAACCGTAAATCATCCAAGAAGAGCATAGGAGGTGGGATGATGAAGAAGCGGAGAAAGGTTTCAGAGCCGGAAGATATTGGTAACATTAATCACAATCAAGCTGGGATGCAACAAAGCCCAGAGAGGTTTGGATTTGAACCAGGACCAGAGTTTACACTACAAACATTTAAGAAGTATGCGGATGATTTCAGTGATCAGTATTTTAACAATGATGCATGTGGGGACTCACCACCATCAGTGGAAGATATTGAAGGCGAGTATTGGCGCATAGTTGAAAGTCCCACTGAAGAGATAGAGGTACAGAACTTCTATTAGCATAGAGTACCTATGTCCTTTGCAATTTATAGCTACATTTGAGCTTTAGAAAATGCAATCTATGTTGATCCTGAATTTGAGATATCTTTTGTTCCAAATAAAAAAGAATTTGGGATATCTTTAGATCATGGGCCTGTTGGTTTCTGTAGCTTTTCAGTGCAGCTTTGTTACGTCTGTCGACCCTGAATTCCTGAGTTGTCTGTATTAGCATCTTCCAAGTTCTTATATCTGTTAGGGATGTTTTTAACATATATTCGTGCTATCTTCTAACTTGTCAGAAAACCCGTTCTCATATAGGTAATATATGGCGCTGATTTGGAGACTGGAACTTTTGGTAGTGGTTTTCCAAAGTTCTCTCCTGAAGTAAAATCTGATGGTGAGCATAAGTATGCAGAATCTGGTTGGAACCTAAACAATTTGCCTAGACTACAAGGTTCAGTTCTATCGTTTGAGGGTGGTGACATCTCTGGTGTTTTGATCCCTTGGGTATATGTTGGCATGTGCTTTTCATCATTCTGCTGGGTATGATGATTGTCTACACAATTACTTCTCTTATAATTATGATAAGTATATAGATTATCCAAATTTAGTATTATGATGTCATGTCCATGTGTCTGCTGACAGCATGTTGAAGACCACCATTTGTACTCTCTGAACTACATGCATTGGGGTGCTCCAAAGATGTGGTACGGAGTTCCAGGAAAGGATGCCGTGAATTTGGAGGTAGCGATGAGGAAACATCTACCTGACTTGTTTGAGGAGCAGCCTGATTTGCTTCACAACTTGGTAAGTGTTTCTCTCTTGATTGATGATTGTTAACTAGGGTTTAGGGTATGAACCCACCATTTCTGTGTCTTCTCACTCGTCTTGAATCTAAAACCTGCATCTCTCTCTCTCTGATTATGCTGTAACAGCATTACAAATAATGAACATTTGTGGCAGTGGCCCTGCATGATGTTAAAAAGAAGGCACTATTTCTTTCCTAGACCAAATATTACGTCAGCAAGTAAACCACTTCTTGAAATCTTGCAGATTTCCGTATAACACCTCATGAAATGCTACTGCATTAAAATCAAATACTTGCATGCGCAATACAGTAAAACCTTAACTGTACATGTGCAAAGTAAAGATGTGGTTAACATTATGTTTTCAACATATGTGCAAGATGAAATTTTAGTATAACGATCTGATGGCGGATATGTGGGATTTGGCTTGTCGTGGCTTATGATGTTTGCGCGAGTTGCCTTCCGTTTGGTACTTAGGAAATCTATGGGACGATGGGGGTGCATTTATAAGATGTCAACACCTTGTGCAGGTTACTCAGTTTTCTCCATCATTGCTTAAATCTGAAGGAGTACCGGTCTATCGATGTGTTCAGCATGAGGGAGAGTTTGTCCTGACATTCCCACGGGCATACCATGCTGGTTTCAATTGTGGTTTCAACTGTGCGGAAGCTGTTAATGTGGCACCGATAGATTGGTTACCAATTGGGCAGGATGCTGTTGAGCTTTATCGTGAACAGGCCCGGAAAATAACTATTTCACATGATAAGCTGTTACTTGGGGCTGCAAAAGAAGCAATAAGAGCTCAGTGGGACATTCTTTTCCTCAAGAGAAATACTGCTGATAACTTGAGGTGGAAAAGCATGTGCGGACCTGACAGCACCATATGCAAGTCACTTAAGGTAAATTGGCAATTAAACTATTTATAAGTATTTTTTTCATTTAAAACCCAGTGAAATCTGACATAATTTTCCTGCATAGGCAAGAATCGAGATGGAGTTGACGCAAAGAAAGGATATATGCTCTCCATCTCAATGTAGAAAAATAGATGCTGAATATGATTCAGCAGATAGGGAGTGTGCATTTTGCTACTATGATCTGCATCTTTCTGCCTGCGGCTGTCCATGTTCCCCCGAGAAATATACTTGCCTTATACATGCGAAGCAGCTTTGCTCATGTGACTGGAGTGAAAGATTTTTCCTATTCCGTTATGATGTCAATGAACTAAATATCTTAGCTGATGCTTTGGGTGGGAAGTTAAGTGCCATTCACAGGTGGGGTGTCTCTCATCTTGGATTGAGTTTGAGCTCGTGTGTTAAACGAGAAAAAGATCAAGATCTGAAGACTCTTCGGAGAGCAACTGATGGCCCCAGAAGGTCCTACATGTCACATGCATCAACAGTATCATTGTCACCTTCACTGGTTTGTAATGAACAGAAAAGCTATGGAAATAAGATGCTGAACTCAGCTTGTTCGAAAATGAATACTGCTGATCCTTCTGCAGAGCAACTAAAGTCGGGAAATGTTTCACCACAAAAGGAGCCATGGGTGAAGAATGATTTAGCATGTACACTAAACACTGGTGCCAGCCAATTACAGTGTAATGGAGGGCCTGGAGGCGACAAAAACTCAGCACCAAGTTTGTCAGTTCCTTCTGGTCAATCATCTTCTTCCAATGTTGGGACAAGGCCCTTAAGCACTTCTGGCGAATACATAAAAAATGCATACGGCTCTCTGCCAGTAATGGTTGATCATAGAAGCAACATGAAGCCTAGTTCGGAAAGCTCAAACAATTCCCATAGGTTAATGACATCTAATACTAATGCATCTCTGTGTTACTCTTACAAGGATAAAATACACATAACACCAGAGACTAATGCCTTGGTGACGACAGAGAAAAATAGCAATCAGATTCGGGCTGCATCAAGTCAGCACTCTGTGAGGACTGTTTCAAGAGCACAAACTGTCTCTCAGGAAGCATCAGCTAGTGTCTTTGCTTCAAAGCCACTTCCAGGTCCTTCACTTGTGAAAAATACATATGGAGGTTTTAGTTCAAGCAGTGCCCATCTTGGGCATCCAAATTTTTGTAATCAGCAACCAAATGATGGGTGCCTTCAAAGAAAATCTGAATCTTTATCTGGTCTGGAAGCTCGGGGGCATTCACCTTTATTTGTGCAACCTGCTTTGGAAAATGGAAGTGCACAGAAGGGTCCTCGCATAGCCAATGTTGTGCATCGGTTCAAGAGCTCAGTTGAACTTTTGGAACTCGGTGCTGTTCTATCTGGGAGGTTGTGGTCCTCAAGCCAAGCAATTTTCCCAAAAGGTTTGTTTTTCCCTGGCAAATCTGGATACCTCCATGCGTCTTCCAGCTGCTTTTCAATTTGGAAGCAACTTTGTTATTGGGAGCTACTTTTTACTGCTTTGCCATCCTTAAGTGCTGTTAATATGTTGCATTTGACAATATTCATGGTAGAGGAATGTTTTGCTCATGGATGTTTTTCCTCGTAGATTTGATTCTCGTCAGCAGTGCGATATATATTTTGCTCTTTTCCTTGGCATGATTATCTTTGTAAATACAGGGTTCAGAAGCAGAGTGAAATACTTCAGCATTGTGGATCCAACACAAATGACTTACTACATATCTGAAATATTAGATGCTGGACTTCAGGGACCTCTGTTTATGGTAAGTTTCAGTTTTTTGTACCATCTGCGCACCTGTTCTTCAGTATGTTTATATCTGTCGGTTGCTGCATTTACAGGTGACTATAGAAAACTGTCCAGGTGAAGTTTTTATCAATGTCTCTCCTACCAAGTGCTGGAGCATGATCCGTGAGAGGCTGAATATGGAAATACGGAAGCAACTCAGCATGGGAAGAGCTAACCTTCCTACACTACAGCCTCCAGGATCAGTTGATGGTCTTGAAATGTTTGGGTTGCTGTCACCGGTAATAGTTAAGGTGAGGAAATCTCAAACACACTTGGTCTTGAGAAATGAAAAAGAAACTCTGAAACACACCAACATCATGAGAAATGAAAATTTGTTCCAGGGTTGCATAATTTTACGATGGTAGATGCTAGCTGTCCTTCCTGGCTTGTTAACGATATAGTTATGCAGCTTGCTCAATTCTGTTAATTTTTTGGAGTCTGACTGAATCTGTGCAAACTGAGATATTATTTGAATTCCTTTCAGGCAATCGAGGCGCAGGATAGAGATCGGATCTGCACAGAGTATTGGAGGTCCAGGCCCTGTGTTGCTGGAGATGGTGGCAGTCGGCATATGCCACCACCTCAGGGTCCGCCGCGCATTGCGCTCCTGAGGGGGCTGTTCCAGCGAGCCAGCCGCGATGAGCTGCGAGCCCTGCGGAGTCTACTGACGAGCAATAGCAGTCTGGACGTGGACGAGAGCTCCAGGCAACAGGTTGCCCAAGTCCTGGACGATGAGATTGCCAAGCAGTGGCGCTGACGAACCTAAATAGGATTTCTAATCTCTTGACTGCATGAAATTTTTGGGACGGGACCAAGCAGTTAGGCTTGCTCATTCCGTTGCCCTCGTGCCCATTCTTTACATTCTTTGTGTCCATGCTCCATGACATAAGATTTAGCCACACCTGGTTGTTCTTATGTGATTCAGATGATTGACACCTCACCCACTGACCATACCGTTCTGTTCCTACATGTTGAGATAAATATTCCCTGTCTCGAAACTCTTGTGGTGTCCTTGCTGTTTTTGCTGAACAAGTCATTTCTAGTTCTGCTGCTCTTTTTTGAAGCCAAATATTTTTTACCGAGGCTGCAGGATGCAGGCACATGAGAACCAAGTTTTTACTGGTTGGTTGTGCATCATAAATGTGCCGGACCAGTTAACGTGAGCAGCTGCCTTACGCCCGTTTGGTTCTAAAGCGCTAAAACTTTAGTCTCATCCCATCAAAAAGAGTTTTACCATCTAAAAATATTAAATAAAATCTATTTATAATTCCTTTACAGATAGGTGCTAATTTGCGAGATAAATTTAATAAGCCTAATTAATTTATAATTTACAATAGTGATGCTACAGTAACGATCCGATTAATATATCTTATTAGATTGCGAATTAGCCTAGATGTTTTGTAATTAGATTTATAATTAGATTTTATTTGATGCTTCTAAATGATAAAAAAATTTAGTATGATGGGCTAAAATTTAGTCCTTAAAACTAAACACCCACCAAACATCCAAACACCCATTTAGTATGCCGAGTTGGTCAGAGCGAGAAGGTACATGTCCATGTACTTCATCATGTTCTCCAGAGTGATGTATGCATTGTGTGTAGGCCGGCCCTATTTGGTACTAGCAAGCAGTGGTGGAGCTAGCAATTTGCAGCTAGGTATGCCATATATGATTTTTTTAAAGCAAATACGCAATATAATGAATGATAAATTATAATAGCTACAACCAGAGTATAAGTTCTAAACATAAATAATTAAAAAATATTATAAAATAGTAAAGGCTACTACAGTATAAACCTAGGATCCTCTTAATTTTTTTCATCAACTCTTGAAGTACAAACTGTAGTATCTGACCTCACGCACTAACTCACCCCACCACACTCACACACGCACGCTAGATCTATGACTTATACCCAGAAACTTCACGTGGCCGAAAGATATTTAAAGTCATCAGCCTTCGCAACTCTTGAAGTACAAACTGTAGTATCTGACCTCACACGCTAACTCACCCCACCACACTCACACACGCACGCTAGATCTATGACTTATACCCAGAAACTTCACGTAACTTCACGTGGCCGAAAGATATTTAAAGTCATCAGGCTTCGCACTTGACGGGCACGTCGACCATTGTGGCGCATCCATGCGTGAGGAACTCACACACTAACTCACACCACCACACTCACACACGCACGCTAGACCTACGACTTATACCTAGAAACTTCACGTGGCCGAGAGATATTTAAAGTCATCAGGCTTCGCACTTGACGGGCACGTCATCCTGACCATTGTGGCGCATGCATGCGTGAGTCATCAGGCTTCGCACTTGACGGGCACGTCATCCTGACCATTGTGGCGCATGCATGCGTGAGGCAGCCTCAAAACACACCTGCAGGAGAAAACTGGGGACAAACCTCGGTAGGAATCGCGAGTCAAGCAGTGCTCGAACACATGACCGACAGCTCCTCAAACTGGAGCATTGCCGTCCGAGCTACGAATGGTTCTACTTTTTTGGAAAAAATTGATGATATCCTCATCTTTTAGTTGGCTGAAGAATTTTCTCTTAATAAAAATAACCAAACAATTGTTTCTTGCTGGACTAATGGACTTTATTTCTTCGTGAACATATAAATATGCGTACTTGTTACCTTTTCTCTCAAATTATAGGTATGCTAAGGCATGCTGGGGTATACCCTGCCGCTGCCCTGCTAGGCAACAGTATGCAGATGAATCCCGTCTGACTGGTCGCTGCCATGTGGGCCAACCTTTTACTGTGGCGGTCTGCCTTGGTGTTCTTGACTTCTTGCTGGGGCGTGTTTGGTTCAGGGATTTAAGTTCTTATTACATCAAATCTTCGGATGCTAATTAAGAAAGTTAAATATAAAGTAATTATAAAACTAATTCTATAGGTGGAGGCTAATTCGCGAGACGAATCTGTTAAGACTAATTAATCTATTATTACAATATATTTACTATAGCACCATATTATCAAATCATGAACTAATTAGGTTTAATGGATTCATCTTGCAAATTAGTCTTCATATATGCAATTAGTTTTGTAATTAGTATATATTTAATACTTCTAATTATTAATCAAACATTCAACGTGACATGGACTAAATTTTAGTCCGCACAACTAAATAAATTTCACAAAACGTGCGGAGGCAGTCCCACAATTGCACAAACTACAGAAGAAGTGCGCTTGGTTTTGGCATCAGCTAAAGGCTAAACATGCACATTTTTTATGTTTCGGCCGATGGGTGCATCACCTGTGAGAAAGTGGTAATATAATGACATAATCATATAATTGGGTTTAGTTCATGTCCAATTATCGAAATAATTCAACAATTTTGTACACAGAATCTCAAAAGAACCACACCTAATGAAATGTTTTTACAATGCACTTCGCTCCATTTTTTAGAGAACTATAACAAATTTTAACACCAATCAAAGACGATATAGGACAATGCTGGCCTAATACTAACCATTGTGCCACGTAGAACGGGAGCAGGGACACCTCCGTTCCTCACGTGTTGCAGTAGCCTGGCAGGTCATTTTTTTTCACTCGAATCTAAAAGGATGCGTCACCGTCTCATTGAGACCAGGCCACACAACTGAGACAAAAAAGAACTGTAACAGTACATCGGTGCCCGAGAGGCCTCCTTTTACTTCCACACGGGCAAGCGTTCACACACCAAACTCAACAATTGTTACTTACACGTCACCAACAGTTCTTTTAACTGAAGGGTACCTAAAAAGGAATACTTATCATGGAATTTTAATTGGCTATATAGGAGGCTTTAATGTGTTTCCTTATTTTGGTAACTTTTATTTTTTATAATTACTCCGTCTGTCCTAAAAATACATGTTATCTTAAGAATTTTAGAATAAATTAATAAGGAGATAAAATGACCTCGATTGCCCTTATTTATTAGCCATATTTGGTGCTAATTGACTGCTATAGACCCACATGCACATGCACATATGCCAAATTGAGTATAACGACTTGGTTTTTTTACAAATTTTAAATTGTAGAATGACATATTTTTTGGGACGGAGGGAGTAGATATATAGTAGGATAGCTTTAGAATATTTTTTATGACGAAGGTGAGTAATTTCAACACTGATTCAGGGGGTTATTTTAAATTATTTATAATGATAGAGTTGGATAATTTTTTATGAAAGTAAAATAGGTTCAATGTCTGTTATTGTCGATAATGGTTAGTGCGAATCATCAATGGATGTTTCTATCTTTTATAGAATTCTAAGATTTATTTATTCTTGTGAGAATCAAGGAAAGCGAGCAGTATTATTTAGGCAGGACGAGGAGTGCCACACAATGTTCAGCTCCAGCGCTCTCAGGGATAGAGAAAATAAAAGTTGGGCCGGCCTTGTGTGAAGCCATGAAGGCCCACAAGAATAGTCCGTCTAACATTGTACCCACGGGGCCCACTTGCCCTCTTGGCCCCTGCCGCGTGCGCGCAAAGCCTAGAAGAATCGGCAGCTTTTGTGGCCGCCCCTCTCTGGCTCTTTTCTTCCCCTTCCCGTCCCCGACGGCCGACAATTTCCTGTCATCTCCCCTGGCCCTCCCTCGCTTTCCCACCTCCATCCACCCCGCCGCGCCTCGACCCCGCGCCCCGCGCCGCCGCATCTCCGGCGAGATGTCGCGCTTCGGGCGATCCGGCCCGCCGCCAATCCGCGACACCTACTCCCTCCTCGTCCTCAACATCACCTTCCGTGAGTTTCCCTCTCGCTACGGCGCTTCCGTCTCCTTCCTGTGGTTTGAATTGGCGGCTCATCTGTGTTTGGGTGCCCCGCAGGAACGACGGCTGATGACCTCTTCCCGCTCTTCGACAAGTACGGCGAGGTCGTCGACATCTACATCCCCAGGGACCGCAGGTGAGTGTGAGGCGAACAAGTGCAACTCACGGAATATGCGATGTGTAGGCTGTGTTCGATGTGTAGGCTGGCTGGGTGGTGTGGAATATGGAATTAGGGGGTGGCGTCGTGTAGGTGCCGGGAGTTGATTTGTGCATGATTCATTTATTTGTGTATGCTTATCTACGGCTATGGCTGTAGGACTGGTGACTCCCGAGGGTTCGCGTTCGTGAGGTACAAGTACGAGGACGAGGCGCAGAAGGCAGTTGATAGGCTCGATGGTGCGCCTGAGCTCCTTACCTCTGGAAATAGATGTTTGCCATTTGCGGGGTGAGATTGGATTGTTGTTCACTTGCTGCGTGTTTTGTTTGCAGGGAGAGTGGTAGACGGGAGAGAGATCATGGTGCAGTTTGCCAAATATGGCCCAAATGCTGAACGGATGTAAGATATCTCTTCTTTACGCTGTTTATGTCTGTTCATGAGATCTTCAATCATTAACTTGATTTTTACTTGCCGTTGTTGTGTCTGTTATTCCGAAATGGTTCCCAGATGATATAGTTGTAGTATGCCAATTGTTTGCTAAACCTAAATGCAATCACTATCAGTTACTTGCTGGATACATTAGGTGATAGTGGAACTCTGAAGTCGTTTTGCCTTGTCCATTGGTAGAATAGCTTATGTTAGATCAAATCATTTTACAGTTCCATTACGTTTATCTGTCTCTGTGAGTTGTCTTACTTGTCTTGGGTTTAATCATCATTTACAAGTTATTTAGTCAACACTGGTTTCTTGCACAGTATTGTTGCCTCTTCTGCTGGCACAACAGTCATTGGTCTCTTCTTTTGTTTTCTACTTTTCTTTCATTATTCTTTTGTGTTGGTACGCCCTTGAGCTCAGTAACCTGTTGGTTTTTTTATAGCTAATTGTTACAAGTCCAGATTTTTGTGTGTAATTTTCTTTGGGAGTTAGCAAGAATGATGTAAATAAAAACCAGATCACTCTCAATTTGAGTCTGTACAATTTGCTCAAGACATTTTTGTCCCGCATAAAAATGGTCTATAGTGCCACATGGTGACTAAAGTAAATTAGATTAATACTCTCAGACCAGAAGTGCTCCTTTCCTTAAAAAATCCCCGCTGGAAAGAAATATGGTGTGAGTTTCTGAACCATGCATAATATTATTATTTTTGACATTCACAGTAGTAAAGGGAGAATAGTGGAGCCAGTACCAAGGTCAAGAGGCCGTTCCAGAAGCCGCAGTCCAAGACGGAGGTATACCACTATCATTATTTTCTGCACCTTATACAGTTCTTTAAAATTTGTACAATAAATAGTATCCAGTACTTTTTTTTTACCTAGTCAGTTCATGCCTGTTTAATGGTGGTGCATACCAATGATCGTAAGTGCCAATATCTAGCCAATGCACATGTCATGTTTCCGTGCCTGTGCTCAAACATCATAGTTCATTTTCTGAACTACGCATTGCCACTGTACAGATTAGCTGTGGTTTTCTGTTGTGTATGTTCAAGCTTATTCAAATCTTGTTCTGTTCGTTTTCTGAATGCTATGGTTATTGACATGTTGGAAGGTACCGTGATGATTATCGAGATGATTACCGGGATAGAGATTATAGAAGGCGAAGTCATAGTCGGAGTAGAGATAGGTATTCACGTGACAGTTACAGAGAGAGGGATTATCGTCGCCGTAGCAGGAGTCGCAGCTACAGCCCTGATGGTTACAAGAAGCATGGGAGAGACAGGTATGCTCATTGAAACATCAATTATATTGTTTCATATTGCTGGTTTGCACTGATTTATCCCATTATTGTTCTATGATTGTGGACAGTTTGTCTCCTGCACGTAGAAGTCCTAGTCGTAGCCGAAGCCGAAGTCGCAGCTACAGTCCTGATGATACCAAGAGGCGTGCCAGAGACAGGTTTGCTCATTAGAGAGTACTGGAATTTTTTTTTGTCTTTCTGTATTGTGCTAAGCATCCTTTTTTTTCCTATTCTATAACTATTAGCAGTGCATCACCTGCGAGTAGGAGCCCTAGCCGCTCCCCACCTCGCAAGACACCACCTTCTCCGGAGAGATCTCCTGTCAGGCGCAAGCGCAATGATGACCGGTCTCCGCGTTCTCGGAGCCCTTCGACATGAGCATTGTATCATTTGAACCACATCTTTAACATCTCAGGTCCCTAGATTGTTCACATTATTTATGTTGATTATAGTTCATCTCCAATGTTAATACAAATTCGTTGCTTTTTTGTAGGATGAATGGACTAGGCTATGTGTTTGCTTGATGGTGGGTCTTCTTCAGTTACAGTTCTGTAATGCTGGCTGTCAGTTGCTGCTTCAAGCTTCGAATACTGCTTTCATTTGGCACCAGTACTGCTTGTCAAGAACTTTATGTACACCAATTCCATTCCATTTTCCTTTCCTATTAGTACTTCGTATTATCACTGTCTTTCCAGTATTGGGTACTTATGGTGGCTTGCACCTTTCTAGTTGCATGATGGAGTGAAGATGTGCTGGCTGATATGCGGTCAACATGAACGTAGCTTACTGTTGAAGTTGATATTATCTGTGCTGTTTGCCTTGTTGATGATGATGAGTTGATGGTGATGGTGATGAGATGATGGTGGCACTGCAGCTGCCTACACCACTTGCTGTCCGCACCTATTATGCTGACAAGTAAGATTCCAAAGGTTTAGCTGACTTCAGAGCTTCATTTCTTTCTTAACCATGAAATGCTTTCCCAAGTTTCTACATGCTGGGTGCCACCCCCAACCCCCCTATTCGTTATTTGGATTTGAATGTGTCTGTGGTGATTTCTTACAGATATCTTTTAGGTTTTTTTTTGTCATGAGCCCTTCAAAAACGTATAGATCAATTGTTGCATACTTTGGTCTTGCTGCTTCATTTTTTCTGTTTGACTACGCCCTCTAAAAAATGCAATCTTATGTTTTACTTCTATGCACAACATTGAACATCACTGACACTTGCAAGGACTGTTCTGAGTGGAGTACGTAAGTCTTTTCTTTGCACCTGCACAGTTGGAAAGGTATTTGTATCTGTTGTAGCTCTTGACCCATCTTCAGCAATAGAAGGCCTGGGGAGAGGTTTCAGCAACAGGAGCCGAATCGGTTCTGTTGGCTTGATTACTAATGGTGATGGTTCGCTGAGACCGTCCCGTGCGTGGCCCTTACGAAAGATTTTGCTGACCAATTAAGTCTGTAAACAGTGATAATTTGTAACACTGATTTTGATCTACTTGTGTGAAGAAAATGGGAAATCTTTGCTATGCATGCTTGACTGCTTGAGCGTCTGTCCAGTAATCAAAGTTCGACAGCTGATGTGTTGTGCTCGTTTCTTCCCCCATCGTACCCCATCGTAATAAACATTGATCGTTCTCTGAAATGTTAAATGTTAAACCTTTGCTCCAGTGGCCGGTGCTTTCACCCTGACTCGGAGCCAGGTGCGACGGGGGCGCTCAGATGGGACACCCCGAGTGAGAGCAGCAGCATCTGAAATTCTGAATGGCGCTCGTATGGATCAACACCGAGTAGGAACAGCGTCACCTGATTTTCTGATGGATGCGCAGTTGCCCTGTACCGCACCTGATGTAGTTTTCTGACAGGCTTGTCGGTACAAGGGCGACAACTGGACACGGCCCGCGCGATTCAGGAGTTACCGAGCTACGTGTCTGTGCCATGCCGATGAATCTTGAGTGCAATCAGATGACTGGAGCCTAGAGGTAGTACGGCCGCGGGAACTTAGAAGCAAAGGTGGTGCTAGAGGGAGGTCGCCGAAAGACATGGCGCGCCCGCGAAATCCATCCAGCAATTTTGCAAATAGCACTGGTTTGGATCGCGATCCGGTACAAGTTTTATAAACCCTCTTATATGGACTAAATGGGGCATCATTTTTAGCACCGTCAGCAGCCAACCGGTACTATTTCTCAGCGTAGCACGCTGATTTGACAAAAGAATAGACCCATCATTAGCAGCCAATCAATACTATTAACTTCTCAGCGTAGCACGCCAATTTGACCAGAGAATAGACTCCTTGAGTACAACAAGCGTTACATCCGTTCCAGCTATTCTATATATTATCATACTGCTTCAGGGTTGGGATGCCGTGAACATGCTTAGCCTTAGACACGCTTGGGCGGCACGTACTGCACGTTGTTGTCCTGGCAAATCCCCTGGGATGACAAACAGAAACATGAGGTTTCTGAGAAGTGAATAGCATCGCCGCACACGTGTTTCTAAAATGCATCTATGTGGTTTTACCTGGTACTCTTCCGGAAGCTCCTCTGAGACTGCCAGTGTGTAGCACCCTGGAATGAACCTACCTGCAGATTGACAAAGGTGGGTGACCTCTATTAGTAGTGCCACGGTGCATCAACTGGACATATCTATCCTTTCTTGTATTGCACAAATACATAAGTGATCTTCGAACAAGTTCTACAGTAAGGCATTAATTTTCTTAAGCTCTAAACTGCAAGCTTGTGCGTAATTTGGAAATGGCATGCTGATCACCGAGAAGCTACAACATATCTCAATTCATGTATTGCACAAAAACAGAAGTGATATTGCAACAACTTATGGTGATGATTTCGTTTCACTCTTGATCAATGATACATTCTTAAACATGCTAGCCACCTAAGTGTAACACGCAGTTCAATATCTTTCTATAACAAGTGAGACTTTGGATAATTAGAGAGTTCAAAATAAAAGTGTAGAGATCAAAGAATTAGATCTGTTATGAAGCAACGGTCTGTGCCAAGCGTCATTAGAAATTCAGAGAGGAAACAAAGGAATTTAAGCATAGGTGCACTTCTGGCACATTGCAACAAGTCAACCAAAAATAAAGGCACTGCAAAAATCTGAGGCATTAACACAAATTCTTGACAGAACAATTTTTTATGTATTTGTATGAGGCGAAACTCCCTTCGATTTGTGCAAATTGCTGGGCTTAAACCCGCTAAAACTGGAAAAATCCCCACTCCCCAGGCCAAGGTTTTTAGCATGGTTTTACAATCCTTGACAAATAATAACCACACAAAACAGGCCAGCAAGAATTTATAGAAGTACGAAGCAGATGAAGCCCAGTTCATATATTTGACCTTAGGGATTTTTCCTGAATGATGCTTACCAACTAGTGTAAGTGTTAGTAGCTACAGTACACAAGGTTGCACTAGGCCATTATGCGATTGATGAACAATGACCAATACAGGCTGAGTCCTTCAAAATGGCATTACGGCATAGATATGCATACTGTGGTAAGCTATGCAAATAGATAACGTACAGAAGGCTAAGAAAAAATAATGCACTAGACTGAGGAGGATAAAACAAATTGCAGGATACAAGCGAATTGAAGGCTCACCAATTCTCAACCATCGAGCAGCCCAACTCCTACTGGGGTCCATCAGAGAGATTATTCTGCATACCATAAAAGAATCTTCATTAGCTCTAGTTGACATATGGACTGCATAAATTCATGATTGTCAAACATTTGTGTATATCATCATTTCAACACCTACTATAGTACTCCATTATCAATTCATCCTACGAATTTTGCAATTAAAACTGCTTTCATGGGCTACCCTCCAGAATCACCTAGGATGAAAATTACAAACCCTTATTATTTTTGCATTATTGTCTGTTCATGTATTTTTGAGTTAAATTTGAAACATGACAAAAGACAAGCTACTTTTTTTGATTTTTTTTCATCTCCAATACAAGCTGACAAAAGATGAGCACAACAAAAGCAATGACAAGTACAAGCTGATTGCAATGAGGCGTGGAGTTACCCAGTGAAGTTCGGGGTGGTGCAGTTGACGACGTTGTCGTGCTCCTTGTCCATCTCCAGGAACGGGCAGTTCTCGCAGCCGTTCTGCCTGAACTGCGCACACATCACCCGAAACAGCAATCAGACGCAAGACGATGCAAACGCCGCCACCATAGGTGTCGACGATACAACTTGCCCTAGGAATTCAATGCCACGACACACAAAAATCCAGTGACGATTTCGAATCAAGGGAGCGGCGTGCTAAACCCTAGCCGCCGCCGAGAGCGGATTGCTCCCGGAGAGACGGACCCACAAATCCCCAACCCTAGAACCCTACCCTGGCGGGGACAGATAGAGAACCTCCCCGTAGCCATAGGCGAGAGGAGGGGTAGGAGGCGTCGGCGGAGGAGGGTACCTGGTCGTAGGTCTTAACGAGGCGGCATCGGAGGCAGGCCCGCAGCTCGGGGCCGAAGCTGGTCGGGATCTGCGCGTGGGTCACCCGGTCGTCGTCGTCCATCATCCCGCCGCCGCCACCCCTCATCCTCGCCGCCGCTCGGTAGCCTCCTGCTTCCTGCTCGCTTCCTTTCCTTCCCTGCCTCCCCCTCTCCCCTCGAGAGGTCTCTCTCGCTCTCTTCTTCCTCGCGTTGACCAATATGTGGTGTGAATCGGAGATTTGGGGTTACGGTTCAGCCCAATATGGATATCGGCGGGCCCCTCACGTCAAGCGTAGAGGCCCACCCCCCTCGGTGTTGTGTGTGTGAATAGAAGATTTTGGCTTACGGATCAGCCCAATATGGGATATCGATGGGCCAGTAAAGCGTCGAGGCCCACTCGAGCCAAGCCGAGCTGACGAAAGCAACAGGTTTGATTGAGGCGAGTTTGGTTGGGCCCTTCAGGAAGTGTTGCTTGTTGTGTATGTGGGGGCCCATGGGGAGGCGTGGTACATGGGCCGTGATCCTCTCTCTTTACGCCAACTTAATTAACTTGTTCTCATCCTGCAGCTAGACCGCGTCAAAGATTGAAACGGGCCCTCCTACGGTCCTACCCTCCTGCTCAGCTACTCCAAGGGTATCAGTTCATGTTCATGCTGCCGCTGCAAGACTCGACGAGATCCAATCGCCTACCATGGCAGCAATGCTGGGGAATAATTCCCGGTGGTCACTCCCCGGGACGGCCGGCGGCCAGGGCAGGAGCCTTTCTCAGAAGCAGGGAATCCTATGGCCGCGACACTGCTACTGCAACAGCATGGCCAC
The DNA here is from genome assembly GCF_002211085.1 of Panicum hallii. NCBI lineage: Eukaryota > Viridiplantae > Streptophyta > Magnoliopsida > Poales > Poaceae > Panicum > Panicum hallii. The sequence continues at coordinate 54,735,939 of NC_038043.1, forward strand.
CACCATCATTAGCGTGCCAGAAACTCAGTCAGCAGCAGCTCAGGGTCAGCGGTCAGGCTAGGCGGAACATGGAGGAGCAACATAAACTCCTGCGGCTTGCGCCCACAAATGGCTGCTGCATGGGTCAGGCTCGCACGGCCCGTTACGCTTACGCTCCCAGTTCTCTCGGACTGTAGCAGCGATGGTGGTGGTGCAGCTCCTCGCAGTTTTAGTAATGGAATTAGGTGCCGCTGACAGGCCGCAATCAAGGGACCATCCCTCCCCATCTTCCTGGCCTACCAACAAGAGACGCTTCATGCAACTGAAAGTAGAGAGATTTGAGAAGAGGGGAGAGAGAGAAAAATGGCAGCAGCTCCAGCACTAGTAGCAAGGATGGTCATCCAGGCAGCAGCTGAGACATCCAGTCACGGAATCAGACAATGCACCACTAGGTTGTTGTTACATCAGGTACGCCACGCCATGGGCACGACCGACCAGCCAACCAACAAAGTGCAAACCAAATCATCAATGTTAAATTAGAGACAACCATCGTTGCTGTCGCACCCACACACCACCACCATCAGAGGGGGATTAACAACGATCACGAGAAAACCCTGGCGCGAAGTCGCGGGAAACAGGAAAGCAAACCGGCGGTTCCAATCGATCAGTCCTTGGGGGAAGAAGGAAAAAAAAAAGAAACTCCTAAAAGATCACTCCTAGGGACGGCGACGGGATGAGGAGGAAATGAATGAGGTAGGGGCTGCTATGTCCATCAGGTTGTTGCTGCTGTAGCTTCTGCAGCAGCTGCTGCTGTTAGACCAGCGCGATGCTGCTCTCGCCGCCGGGAGGCTTGCGGATCCCGCCAAGGTAGTCCCGGGAAGGGGCCTTCCCGTCCGCGAAGATGTCGCTGCCGGTCATCTCTTTCAGCTTCGCCGTGCTCAGGTGCTTCTCCGCCGTCCCGGGGACGTCGTCCCCCTTGAAGATGCCGTTGCCAGTCAGGTCGCTGAACTTCTTCGTGGGGATCTTCTTCGCCGTCTTCACCACGCTGTCTTCATCGGCTTCACCAAACTTGAAGTTGCTTACCTGTTGTGCGATGCGAACAACAACAAACAGTAAGCCACACTACTTTTGTGTAGCAGAGTTATGAACGGAATGAGTTGAGAGATCAGGACATATGCGTTTTTGCCCGGTGTCTGCGAGGTCGAGCCGTTCTCCGAGTTACGTGGCCGCGGGTCTTCTGGAGGAGCAAAGATATCGTGGCCGCTGAGCTCCTTGGATTTCAAGTCAGATATCTGCTTCTTCATCTTGCTTTCATCCTCGCTCAGAAGGGTGCCACTTAGCTCCCGCTGCTTCGCCACCTCAGCTATGGAAGTCGGCTTCTTTGGAGAGATGCTTTCTTCCTCAGCAAATGAGATGTGGCTTATAGTACTAATTGCCTGTATAGACAAAAACACAGCAGGATTAGTCTATCAGTGTATGTGTGTTCCAGCTATAAATACAGTTAAACCTATATCAAATCAATAGATACTCATCCTTTCAATTTGGAGGCAACATTGAGATTGTTATGGGCATACCCCCCACCCCCCCACCCCAAAGGAAAAAAAAACATGCAGGGAATAGTGTATTACTAAATTCTAAATTTAGAATGGCTGAGCAGTCTGTGGAAAAATTCAGTTCCAATAGCTAGTTATGCAGGAAAAATTATGAAACTTGCTGTGATCAGTCGATGAGTACATAAGTGTTATTTGTCTATCAATCAAAGTTCTGAATATTTCCTTCAGTTCAACTTACCAATCAAAATGTTCAGTTCTACCACAAGCAAAGGTCACCACTCACCAACCAGTGTGTATACAAACTAATAATGCTTGCCCAAACCCTTCACGCAAGATTCATCCCAACAACCTCTGACTCTTAGGAGATGTATAACATTTAACATGTTTGATCATAGCAACAAGAAGATTATATCAAAAGCATTCCAAGTGTTTGGCAAAGCAAGAATGTAAATCAAGTTCTTCACCACAAAAAAACAACACAATGATCTGAAAATAGAGATGTACTATAAACAATGCAGCATTGCCAGGAGTACAGCGTAGCCAACAACATCAAACCAAAACAAAGGGAAATCAGCCTACATAGTTCTTTTCAAAAAGGAATCAGAAAGCAATACCTGGTAGTTCTTTGGATTCGTTCGGATGGGAGTTGCGGAGGCATTGGCAGATTCATCTTCTTCAACCTCGCCTCCAGCTGCAAATATGCCACTTCCTGTCATCTCCTTCCACTTGGGAGCAGAGCATGGTTTCCTGAAGGAAGAAAAAACAGTTTGGTGAATCACAGCTAGAAATCTTAGGAGCTAATCTGAAATCTGAATAATCCATATAACTATGACGATTTGCAAAAGTTGCCGAAACCTACCAAATCAGGAGCCTTGTGAAGTTGTGATCAACACAAATTCATCAACAGGGCTGAAAGCATGGCTACATATCTAAACAGTGCAGGTGACATCCAAGGAAACTCTTTGTGTGTGTTAATGTGTTTTATAACTCATCTTCAACAGACCTTAAGGGTAGCAGTTTGAAATCTACGGTCAGATTTCAAGGTTCCAACATAGTTGGTGAGATGGCAATTACATAAACATTTAAACCATGTCATAGTACAATATACTGCTAGCAGTTCCTTTTATCGAGCCTATAGAGCAGAACCAAAGACAGAAACTCTAAAAGAACAGAGTTGAAATCGGCGCGCATATCTCGCGAAACAAACTATTAAAGCTCAAATCCAGCGGATTTCTCTACTTGCGTCCCTACAGATCAATAACTGAAACCTTCAAATTTAAGCCTTTCCGCAAGATGGGACCGTAAATCAGGAGAGATCTAATCGCCAAGGCCAAAAACTCGTCATCAGAAGCTGAACAAGAACAGAGCAGCAAATCCTCCCACCCCCAAAAGAATCTCGCAGGGTAAACGCTCGGGAGCTCACCTCTTGTTGAGGCTCTCGAACTCCTCCTCGGTCACCTGCCCGCCGAACACCACTTTCCTGACCGCCTCCGACGGCTGCACCGAACAGGTAACAGAAAAAAAAAAGTTCAGACAAGTCGAACACCCTGCTCCTTCAACAATGACGACGGAGGCTGGTCGCCCCCGCGGCGCCCCGAGGGGGACCGGGGGACCGCTCACCTGGTGTGGCCGGCGGTTGGACGGCGGCGTGGCCCCGGCGAGTGGCTCCTGCGGCGCCCCCTCCGGCCAGATCAGCAGGTCCGCCGTCGACGTGTGGGACTTCCTCACCGGCGCCGGCCTCTCCATGCCGCACTCTCCTCTCTCACCGCCGCTCTCCCTTCGAACGGCCTTCTCTCGCTCACACTCCTGCCGGGGACGGAAGGGGGGAAGTGCAGCTGCGTTTCTCTCTCTAGCTCGCTGGGGGAGCCGGTGCTTTCTCTCTCTAAAAAGGCGAGGGCGAGGTGAGGTGGGAGCGAGTGGAGTGTGGAGTCGAATGGAAGGAAGGTGAGGGGTCGCTGTGTGGGTGCTCACGGCCCCCACCCTTTTTTAAAGACCCCACCCGCGCCCACCGGCCACACCCCCACCCACCCTCCCTGCAGCCGATGACAGGCGGGCCCGTGCGTCGGCTGGGCGCCCTATGCGAGCCGCTGCCCAGTGGGGCCCGCGGGCGCAGGGGGGTTGACCGCGTGACGGGACGGGGCCGGCCGCGGCGTCCGTAACGATCGCGTCGCGACGCCCGCCGTGCGCTGCGCGTCCTGCGGCCTGCGCCCGTCAGTATTTGAAATTTTGAACGCATGCGGGCGGCACGCACGGAACGGCCGGATCGACCCGTAACGGTCGCCGTTTCTCTCTCCTGTCTGTTTTGTCAGCCACGGGATAGGAGGAGCAGGAGCAGGCTGACAACAAGTCAAGAATGTTCTAGATCTTGTATTCTTGTAATGCAAGTACATGCTAGGTCGATTATACTATTACTATACACCTTGATACGCGTACAAGACTTTGGGTAAGGATCCTGTATCATGCCGTCATGGAGATTAAGGGAGTATTTGGATCTGGAAGTCTATATTTTAGCCCTATCACGTCAAAAAGATCTAATTATTTAGAAGTATTAAATAAAATTTAATTATAAAATTAACTACAGAACCTCTAGGCTAATTCACGAGATGAATCTATTAAGGTATATTAATCCATAATTAGCGGGTGGTTACTGTAGCATCAAAGTTGTGAATTATGGATTAATTAGATTCATTGCATCCATCTTGCGAAATAGTACTCATGTGCAAAAAGTTTTGTAAACATATTTTATTTAATATTTCTAAATGACAAGATTCGCTTTGATGCGATAGGGTTAAAGTTTAGCCTTAAGGAACTAAACGGGGCCTAATTCTTTTTGGATAAGGACCTTGTAAGTACCCTTTTCGCTATATATAGGCTGGATATTTTCAAATTCTTCAAAATATAACTTTGAACCGGAAGCACACGACCTATTGTACGAGATAAAAATAATCAGTACGGGGTGGAATTATTGGAGCAACTTTAATACTTTAGGAGTAACTTGTTGAGTCGGCATTTCACATACAAAGTTTTAAGTAGACAATGAATTGTTCAAAGCTCTAAAATAGATATTTTCTCCCAAATATTTGTGCGTATACTTTGAGTACATATATAAGCTTGTGGATATGAAGAAAAATGTCAGTTACCAACATATCCTTGAAACGAAGGACTCTAACATTGGACAAACAAACGGAAACTGGATTTCTTGTATTTTCTACATGTAACAAAAGTCTTTTAGGCGCGTTGGTGCATGTTTTGATGGAAGTTTGATGGTGACGCCCAAAGAAAGCGAGGGGATTTGCTTGGAACCACTCCCAACCATAATCAATCGTACGGGGCGCCTATCGGAGCGGATGGGCCAACGGCTTTTCTCGTAGTAAGCACTAATGCCCGGCGAAGTGGCCGTTTGGGCATGATTTGCGATCGTTATCGTACCAAACAGGCAACCAAAAATCAAACAAATCATGCTGACAGGCAGTAGTATCAAGAAAGCAATGGTTCCCGGCCTTGATGCTACACGGAATGCCTCATGGATCACCCGCCCGCTTCAATTCAGACTGATTTGCTAGCTAGGGTAACTGAACCAAACGTGCAAGCGACACCCAACATGTCCTGAAAACACAGCACTAATTAGTACAAAAGGAGGGGATTATTTTTTTAATTAATTAACATTTGAGAATAATACAATAATCTTGACCGTAACCGATCATGTGCATATCATTGCTTTGTTGTGTAAAAATGACTGTACCGTTCCACTACTATTACAACCACTCTCTGTTTGGACCTCTGTTGATCACAATTTTTTTTAAAAAAGGGCAAGATGTGGCTGTAGAGCTCAACCAATGTAAAAGGAGGCTCGATTTTTTTTTTCTAAACAATTGAAGGAGGATCAAATGTGACTGCGATACAACAGTTTTTAAGTCGCGAGAGCAAATGTCACTAATATATAAATTCTCTCATGCTCAAAAAGTTGCAAAATAAAGCAATGAATAAAAGATTCATATTTAAATAAGCATGACATCGGTGGGATGTTTAAAAATAAGGAAAAAGCCAAACACCCAGCTTCTTCTCCACATTTGGGCTGATATATATAGTCTTCTTTTGGCGTAAGGTTTTTGATTGGACTCCATAGGAAATTGGCTCTCTAGCTGAAGCTAGAACTTGGAAAATATGGGTGTTATGAATGGTCCATAGTCTAGAATGACTACTCTACCTTCTCTTTCACCTTTCCACTCCTTGCTCATATATACAAACAAAGGGGTCGTTTCCTTTGCATGTAGGATTAATCTACCAAATAACAATTATTGTTTTTTGACTCTCAATAACTTTGGCTCCGAAAGGGGAAAAAAACTATCTAGTTTATAGGCTTCACAGTTTATCTTTGTCAACATATAGAAGCGGAACCTTTCTTACCTGTTTGTTTGGGAAAAGGAAAGAATTAAAATTTTAGAAAGCTGTTGTGCTGAATGCATTTCATTGCCCAAGGTGACTTCACTTCAATTCCTTGAGAAGCTTTCAGCATGGTCAAAAAACACCATTCCAGACATTAATTCATTCAGCTTGATTGTACATGAACGGCAATATATAGCAACAAGAATACCGTACCATTCTGCTGGTACTAATAAATCATCAACCGCAATTGGTCTTTATTTTAATCCACAAGAGAAAATGACACATACTACACCAACCTTTTTTTCTCTTTGAAATCGAATATATCTATCACTTTTGCACGGCCCAAAAGAAAAAAAGGCCGCAAGGTGTCCTTGAGGGCTTGAGGTTGCAAGCTTATTAACCATTTCTTAATAGTTTTCAACTATGCAACAATAGTGCACACTATCTAGCTTTTTTTGGTAAATGGGAGAGGAGGGCCCCTACTAGAATTCCTTTAAAAGACAACCATGAGTTCCAACAAAAAGTAAGCACAATGCAAAGTTTCAAAGCCGGCATTAATTATCTCTCCCCGGTGGAAAATATTCCCAACAATAATTGGCACTAAGAAACAAACGACCTCTTACTTATTCCACTAGTTGTGTGGTGCGCATGTACTATAACTTTGACTTTACGTAGAAGCATAATATTGCCTTGTGCCGGCCCCTCCTGTGGTCGCATTGCATGTACTTAACTAAATTATCTTACCACACAATGCGCGTCACTGTCTCCATCTTAAGACATGATTATCTTGCTTAATTTTACGTGTACTAAGGTTGTTCGATCGACCAGGTGTTCTTCGTCCCCTTTTGTTCGTTTCTAGTAGGACAAGGGTAGTATGGTAGTAGTCTTATCTGTCGTCCAAAGACAAGGAGAAGTGGACGCTGGATCTGGATGCGTATCATCCGCTGCCTTTATTTTTACATGTACGCATGAAATAACGCCGCATTCTTTTTGCCGGCCGTGCGTCACTGTTGGTGCACGATCGCACGGTCAGGGACCATATGCAAATGTGCAATGCGTCAGGTGAGGCATGAGCTAGTAGCGTGAGAGGAAAGTCGGCCAATATTCACGCAGAAAATAAAGGCGAAACGAGAGGAGAATCATAGGACGACAAGTACCACCGTATCTATCCTTGCTGAAAATGCTGCGTGGCTTAAAGAGCCCACGCGCCAAAGTTCTACGCCTGTCCACATGCAAGGAGTTGGTTCTCTGATGCCCTTGCATTGAGGCGAGGGATGATGCTCTAATTTGAAACCACCTTTTTAAGATTGATTGTCATCAATGACTAAAAGTACAACTAGTAGTAGTTGTGCACGCTACATAATTATTAAGGTGTATGCTGGTACTAGCTTATATTCATCATGAAAAATAGTTTGATAATTTATAATACCTCCTTACATAAAAGTGTCAGATTTTATCTTTATATAAACCGTGTTCATGTTCTAAATAAACTAGTTATATTTGTGATCAGAGAGAAGGAGAGTAGCTCAAATAGCTGTAAGAACTATTCACGGGGGCCGGGTTGTCTGGTCGGGGCAAGTGCCCATTTGTGTATCTATCGCCAGTCATTTGCAAGAAGCTAGATAAGATAAACCCCTAGACGAAGCAAAGCAAAGCACATGCACCCCAGATCAGGCACAGTACCACGTCAACACGTAACAGCTGCCAGCAGTAAGCCATACGCCCGCATGTGTTTGGTCAGTCGCGCGCACGCTCACCACACCTGCTTTCGTTTCGTGTAAACCTTGCGTTGATCTAGCTAGCTAGCTCAACGATCAGCTCTCCGCCACTCGGCTTCATCCCTTGCCGTTGAAGCAGCATCGATAGGAAAAAAGCACTCGGCTTTGCTTTGCTTGGATCCCCTGCAACGTCTGCCAGCGGCCAGCTCACGCGCGCTGGACGGCACCAATGGCGATGGCTCGCTAGCCGGCACCCGGCATGTGTGTTCGCATGGAGAGGAGACGAAGCCTCCAGAAAAGCTAGCTCCTCCGCCCCGGTGGCACCGCGGCGAGGGGGGCCCCGCCCCGGCCTCGGTTGAAAAAGTCGTGGCGCTTCACGTGCCGCGCTTTTACTTTTGGCGACCCCCACGCCGGGGATGGACGGCCGGGATCGGCCGGTGGTGGCGCGCACATGGGGGCGGGGCTCGCCGGAGCTGGGGGCCGGGGCTGCAGGCTGCTGGGCGGAGCGCCAGAGCCAGCCAGGTCGGTCTCAACTTTTTAGCAACTCGCTCGCATCTGCTGGACATCGATCGATCTGGCTCGTCGTATAATTGGGAGTGAGATACGTGCCGTGGGTTACGTTACATACGGAGGTGGGGAAAGAAAGGGAAAAGGCCATCTTGCCATCTCAGACGTCGTCGATCTGGATATATTTTCGGCGCATGTGTTTGGCCGGTGACCATGCCAGCAAGTTTCGAGTTCTTTTTTGAGGCGTCAGGTTTCGATCCGGATGCCAGAACCAGAAGCCGTCTGCGAGACTGACAGATGAGTTAGTTGTGCCCTAATAATGCCTTGCTTGATACCGGATGCATATATATATGCATGGTCTGCAGACCAACTTGCAAACAGAAACCAACATCCACTAGTCACCAGGGCGAAGGTAGGTTCAAAATAGGGGGTGCCCATGCGTCCACGAAATTTTAAAAAATAGTGATCGATTAGATCTATTTTTTTACCATATTATTGCGTGAGGTACGGTGTGCGTTATGACGTGTTGTACTACTCCATCATTTGAGCAGTTGTCTACTGAAAATTGTGTGTTTATGGATTGAACATCAACACCAAGATTTACATTAGTCTTGTTCAGCAAATTTTAAAACAAATACTATTGGACCAACCTGAGACAAAATCTGAAGGGCTTGCAAGTGCATGAGCTCTAAAACTTCGCAAAACATACAGGTCAAATGCACAGTGCACTAGAAATTAAATCTGGGGGCATATGCCCTCGCTAGGTCCTAGTTGACCCGACTTGCATAGTGCCCGATCGATCTGCGCGTGCCGGGAATGCAAGTGTGTTCGACTGATTATAACGCAAAATACCCTACGGTCCACTCAAACTTTGTGAGGACAAGCCCATGCAAGCAAAAGGTACAAGCGATACCAGTCCGAAATCTCTCATGGGCCAAGCTCCAGCTAAACCGTGCAGATCTTTGTGTGAGAAGAATTGGCTGGTCTCTCACCGGTGCATGTCCCCAGAAACAAATCGTTGCCTTCCACCATTCCAGGGGTGGCGTCACAATGGTCTATACGACGTGTTTGTCGTTTACAAAGTCAAGTGTTAGCGGATCGATAGTGGGGAGGAGGAATTGGGGAACAGGATAGCAATTGAGAGGAGTTTAGGGAAGAACAGAGGACTGATTAGGTGCAGCGGTTCAGGTTTACAATGAATTCGTGCCCCTCTCTCTCTCTCTCTCTTCCCTCACGAACATAGTTTATACCCATCCTGTCGCAGCAAGCAATACACACACGCTACGCCTCCATCCATTATGGGCCGGACACCCTGACGTTGGGCTTCGTGGGGACATCCCCTCCTCCTTGGCTTGCTGATTGTCCCCAAACAGCTACATGAGGAAACTGCTGCTGCAAGGCCACCTTATCCTCCCAAGTGGCTAAAGTTTCATGAATATTAGTCCACTTCACGAGTACCTGAGGAACTTGATGCAGTCCACGAGTAACAGAACGCCGCTGCAAGATCTTCTCAGGAATACTCCATTAGAATGTATCATCAGGTAGAGAATCTGTAATCTGTTGATGCGCACCCACCATCATCTTCTTTAGTTGTGACACATGAAAAATAGGATGCACCATAGAAGAAGCTGGCAACTGCAACTTGTATGCCACGGATCCCACCTTTCCAAGCACCTTATATGGCCCAAAAAATTTGAATGCCAGTTTTTGATTGGATCTTGGTGCCAGGGACGACTGCAACCCTTTCACATCGTTTTTGATCAGCTTGCTTCTTCATTCTGGTTCTAGCTCTCTGCAAATGTTGCTGAATTAAACCAGACATCACTTGTCTCTCTTGCAGCCAAGTAGAAAGATCACTCACAGAAATGGCAAATGGCATCACTGACAGAGATTCCAAAATTTCTGGGCTCATACCCATACAGCACATGGAAGGGTGATTTACCTGTCGCTGAATAAGGACAAGTATTGTACCAATATTCTGCCAACTCTAACCACTGATACCAAGCAGTAGGACAAGCATGGACAAAGCATCTCAAAAAGGTCTCCATGCATTGATTTACCCTTTCTGTCTGACCATCATACTGGGGATGATAAGCTGAGCTCATAGAGAAATTAACATCAGCCAATTTAAACATTTCTTTCCACAACTTGCTTGAAAAAATTTTGTATCGGTCAGATATAATGGATGATGGCATCCCATGCAATTTATAGAATGAGTTATGAAATGCTTTAGCAACAGACATGGCAGTAAAAGGATGGTAGAGGGGCAAGAAGTGTGCATACTTGGAAAATAAATCCACAACCACCAAGACACAGTTATAGCCAGCAGATTTAGGAAGTCCCTCCACAAAATCCATAGATATGACTTGCCAAGACATAGTAGGAACTGGGAGTGGCTCCAACAGGCCAGGTAGCTTGGCTCTGTCAGGCTTAGCTTGTTGGCAGACCAAACACTCTTTGACAAAAGTATGAACTGTTGTTTTCATACCCTGCCAAGCAAACAATTGCTTTAATCTTTTGTATATCACTGGAACCCCAGAATGGCCCCCAACAGCACTATCATGAAATGCTGCCATAAGCTTAGTCTGCAAGGCTGGAACCTTCCCAATCCACACTCTATTTTTGTACCTGAGCAACCCATTGTTGAAAGTAAAATTTGGCACTGAACCTGCCTGCACAGTCAGCTTAGTAATAATGTCCTGCACCTGTTGATCCTCAGCATAAGTGGCCACCACCTCTTCCAGCCAACTTAGTGAGCAAGATGGTATAGCTATACACTCAGTATCCACAACACTTCTTCTGGACAAGGCATCAGCCACCTTGTCTTCGACTCCCTGCTTATATACAATCTTGTACTGCAGGCCCAACAATTTGGTGAAAACCTTCTTTTGCCACTGAGTATGTAACCTTTGCTCAGGTAATTGCACCAAGCTCTTTTGGTCTGTAAAAATATGAAATTCCCCATGTTGCAAGTAATGCCTCCATTGATCAATAGCAGTCAGAATGGCCATATACTCTTTCTCATGGGTAGAGAGTCCTTGAGAACGTGGACCTAAAGCTTTACTCAAATAAGCAAGTGGATGACCCCTTTGCATGAGTACTGCCCCAATCCCAGTACCACTGGCGTCAGTCTCAATGCAGAATGGCACATTGAAGTCAGGTAATGACAACACAGGTGCTGTGCTGAGAGACCGCTTGAGTGTGTTAAAGGCCACATCATGATCCTTAGTCCATATATACAACACCCCTTTCTTCAGTAACTCAGTCAAGGGCCTAGAAATCACTCCAAAATTTCTCACAAACTTCCTATAGTATCCAGCCAAGCCTAAAAAACTCCTGAGCTCTTTCACATTGGTAGGAACTGGCCAGTTAACTACTGCGGTAATTTTACTGGGGATCAGTTGCAACTCCCTCTGCACTGATAACATGTCCCAAGTAAGAAATTTATCTTTGACCAAATGCACACTTAGAGAACTTTACTTTCCATTGATCTCTAGCCAACAACTGCAACACCTGCCTCACATGATGGACATGCTCCTCCAATGATCTGCTATATATCAGTATATCATCAAAGAACACCAAGACCCACTTCCTGAGGAGAGGGGCTAGGGTAGTGTTCATAGCCTTTTGAAATGTAGCTGGAGCCCCAGCCAACCCAAATGCCATCACTTTGAATTTATAATGTCCAGTATGTGTCTTAAATGCAGTTTTGAAGGCTTCACCATCCTTCAACCTTACTTGATGGTATCCTGCAGTAAGATCCAAGCTAGTAAACCAGCTGGCATTGGCCAATTCATCCAGAAAATCCTCAATCAAGGGCACTGGGTACTTAGTCTTCAGAGTCAGAGCATTCAGATGCCTGAAATCAACACAGAACCTTCAGGACCGATCCTTCTTCCTGACCAGTAACACAGAAGAAGAAAATGGACTCATACTATGTTGGATAATGTCTTCCTGCAGCATCTTAACCACTTATCTTTCAATCTCACCTTTAAGAGCAGGTGGATACCTGTAAGGCCTAACATTCACTGGAGTAGCTCCTTCAATCAATGGTACAGTGTGATCACAATCCCTGACAGGAGGCAAACCAGATGGAGAATCAAATACTGAAGCAAATTCATCCGGTAATGCAACCAAAGCAGGTGGTAATTGCATCTGAACAGCTGCTCTGTCAGTATCCATAATGGCACACACTTTCACCAGAGAGTGTCTTCTAGCATATCAGGTTGAATTCCTTGGAGAAGAGAAGTAGACCCCAAGTATGGAATCAGCATCAACTTGTGCTTCCAATTAATCTTCATGGGACTAAAGGACTCCATCTAATCCATCCCCACAATCAAGTCATACTGTTTCAGAGGAAGAATTCTCAAATCATACTTAAATGTGCAACCCTGAATAGACCATTCAGCCTGAGGTATCTGAGAAGTACACTGCAACTTTTCTCCATTGGCCACCTGCACCTTGACAGCTTGAGATAGAGGAGATATGCCTCCCAAACTTAGCTAGGTCGCTGCTGATGAATTTGTGTGAACTCCCAGAATCCAGCAGGATAAGAACATCCTAGCCCGGAATAGATCCTTTGAATTTCATTGTATTGGAGGGCTCCCCACCAATTGCAGCCGCAACAGACAGGGACAGAAACAATTGGTCTGACAGAGATTGCACATCTTCAGGTTCCTCTTCCTCTGTATTCAAGATCAAACACTTCCTGCAATACATGAAGCTGAACAGAATCTGGACACTTGTGATCACGGTGCCATTTTTCAGCACATTTGACACATAGCCCCTTGGCACGCCTGTAAGCACGAAGTGTAGACAACTTCTCATCAGAAGAGCGACCTCTGCTAGTATCCACAACATGCCTCTCTTTGGCCGAAGGGGCAGCTGGTGACTTGTCGAGACGAGGAGGCACTGGCAGAGGAAGAGCAGTTTTAGGAATCACTCTCGACGCCGAGAAATAATCCAGCCTGCGATACTCCTTCTTGGTGTGCTCCACGACCTCCTCCTGCAACAATGCGAGAACACAATCAGTATCGACGTCGCGAGGTCGCTGAACTAACACACCCGCACGCAATTCCTCTTTTAAACCGTCAACAAAGCGCATAGTATAGTAGAGAGGGTCAGTAGTAGTCTCGTAAGCGGTCAATTGATCCACCAACTCACTGAACTTCTCGAGGTATTCAGCAACACCATTCAGTTGTTTGATGTGAAACAACTGACAAATCAGTAATTCATGGTGCTCCTTACCAAATCTATCTAACAGCATCTTACATAATTCAGACCAAGAAGCTGATCGAGCTTTCTTCTGGACAGACTGCAGCCAATGGCCCGCAGCTGCCGAAAAATGCATAGACGCTAGCTTGTACTAGTAACTAGTGTCAATCTCATACATGTCAAAGTAAATTTCACTCCGGCTAACCACAATTTGGGATTCTCGCCTTCGAACACAGGAAACTGAACTTTAGGAAGCTTTCCTGTACCCGAACTACCAGCGCTACGGTTCGAATCATGACTCCAGTTGCGAGAAGAATCGCCCATTTGCAGATGCGGATGTGAATTCGAACGAGTAAACAACGGTGGAGGGTCGGAGTGCATACCCTTGACCGGGGAATGCGTGTGGGTATACACCGACCCATACACATTCTCCCGGTGATGGTTGTCGTTGCGGTGCCCATGGGGGCCGTCGACCGGGTTATCGGCAGGTGGAGACGCTGCGGTCGACGTCGGCTTGGCGAAGATGCCTGCCGAAGGTGGGGTCGAATCGAGCACCACTCGACTGACGGACTTGCGGAGTTCAGAGTTCAGACATGCGGCGGCGCCTGCATAGGGAGAAAGGAACAGAGTAACATACAGTACCACTTTCGTAATTACAGTTCAATCTTATTAGCCTCTTTTCCGTTTCATTACCAGAATTAAATACACGTGCAAATAGTCGCAAAAAAATGCAGTATGCATGTTTTTTACTTGGCTCAACAGAAAATCCTCTGAAGTTCTTCAGATATTTACCAGTCGAGTCCACCGAAAAACACACACCATTTTCCTTCCAAATTAACGCGATCAGAATTACAGCTTGGAGTAGCTACTCGAACGCATCGTCAGCAGCGCAAGCGACAGCCGCGAACACGTCCTCGTCCCCGGCGCTCCACTCGCAGCCGCTCTGCCCTTGCGGATGCGCCGCCGAGTTTGCCGCCCGCCCCCGTCCGGCTGGCACCGGCGTCTCCGACACGCGCACGCTCATCCTCGCGGACAGGATCGCCGGCGCCTCCTCGCCCAGGGCCCGCCAGCTACTCGGCGTGGCGAGCTCGACCCGCCGCTCCACTGCCACGGCGACGTCGCCGCTCCCGCCGGCGTCCCTCCACGGGACCTCGGCGCGGCCGATGAGCTCCGACCCCAGGACCCGCCCCAGCAGCACCGCGCGCCTCCTCCCTCCACGCCACCTCCGCACCTCGAACACCACCGCGCCCCGGTCCACGAGATCGCGCACGCACGCCGGCGATCCGTCGCAGCTCAACGACGCCACATCGCGCCACGACACGGCGCCGCCCGTTGTTGTCTCTCCTGACCCGTCCGGCTGATCGGCGCCGCGGGTGTCGATCTGGATCGCCCTCCCGCCGCCCGCGGGGACGAGGCACCGGAGGAAGAGCTCGCCTCCGGTACCGCCGCCGCAACCGAGGCCCGTGACGCGGACGGACCTGATCTCGCACTGGACATGGCAGGTGACGCCGCGAGCACCAGCCATAGCGCCACCTACTACTACGGCAGCGAGTCGACGAGGCTATTTATACGTGCATGGAGAGCTATCCATGGAGATCGGAGGCGGGTGTAGGTGTGTCTAACTTTTGGCAAGCGAGTGCAAGCTCCAACGAGAACGGGGTCACTGGGTGTGTTGTCTGTGTTTGGTGTGCTTTAACTTTAGCTCTTGAGATGAGCAAGGGGTCAGCTGGCCCTGCTCATGGACATTGCTAGGGTTGTTCTTGCTTCGAAACTGGCCTATCAGACGATCAAAGGTGAAAACAAACAGCGATCGAAGGTGCACACAAAAAGGGATCAAATGGGCTTAACAGGAGACGAACTGTGTGGATCATCTTGTCCTTTTGCAATACCGTACCGTTCGTATACGGACTGGGTCTTTTCTGGGCTTAAATATAGCATGGCCCTTACAATGAGCAGGCTGAACCAGAGTTGAATCTTGGGCCTGACTTCTGAGCTCTCGGGCCCATGTATGCTATTTGCATTGCCAACAGTTCTTCAGATGTTCTCAAAAAAAGAAAAAACAGTTCTTCAGATGTTAATCGTAGGATTTAATATTTCACTTGTGAATCACTTGATATATAAGGAGTAGGGCATGTTTGGAGGAGCGAAAGTTGAGTGCTAAAATTTAGTACTAAAGTTATTGAGTTTTGCCTAAAGTTTAGCCCAACTCATTAGCACTCCTGTTTAGATGGACTGGTGCTAAAGTTTAGCGCTCATTAGCATTTGAATCCAAATATGACCTTAGTATTTAATTTGTGGATCAGTCGATATATATAAAGCATGTTTGCATTAGAGTTGGAGATCAAAGTAAGCTTCTATACGATGAAACATGATCCACACTCACTTTTGTCTATTTGAACTATGACTTTTAATAATAAAAACGCCCTATACAAAATATCTACACGATACAGCACCATGTGGTTTGCATTTTTCAGGTCACACGGCCATGACCGTCCAGATCATTAATTCATCATAACATACACATGAACAAAAGGGAAGGGGATGGACATGCTAATTTCTGTGTAAAAACAGATAAATCTTACCGCGTCCTGTCTTTGTTTTCATGGTCCGGACAAGACAATGATATCGTTGTTTCACAGCGCATCACCTTTTGCCTGTGCCTCGTCGTTCCGAAGATTCGGCTCCCTGTAGTCATGGCCATCATCTTCACACGCTATGGAGAGCTTCAGCATCAGAAATATGCTGCTGTGCGAAGCTCATAAGAATGCAACGAGGTACACACGCGTATCAACAATTAATTTTTTTTCCACATGGATGTACCTCTACTAATTCAACTATGCTCACGTGATGACAGTATGACACAGAGGTACACAGTTATAGCACCATCAGTTCTAGTAGCACGGCTGCTGTTTCAGGTGCAATGAAACAGTAGTGAGATGTGAAGTCCATCTTGGCACTAGCTGGCGATATCCATGGTGACTTTTTGATCTTGTGTTATAAGAAACCAGATCATCTTGCATGCAGTGCATGCTTGTCGACAAAGATGATCATGTGTAGCTTTTGCGTAAAAGAAAAAAATCTAAATTGATGCATCAAGGGCATTTGCAGACATGTATGCATATATGCTTTTGTCAGTATCAGAAATTCAGAACTCAAGTTCTTCATCTGGTTATTTCTAGAGTTCTTTGTGAAACTTTGAAGATATATCATTTGGAGTCCCTTAACTGTTGCTTCGATTGCTATATTCATCACAAATATACAAATCTACAGACAATTTAGTGCCTGTTTTGCTTCAACGAACTAAGGGCAAATATATATCATTCTATTTCCACTGAGACATGGTCATCAAGGATCGATACAATTTCAGCTAAGCTATATGCAGCACAAGTAGATCAGATTTCTAACCACAAACTGAATTGTCCCCAAAGACCAAAGAGTATCGAAAACAAACATACCCTTGACAGTACATTGGAAAAGAAGAGAAAACAAAAATGACATCAGAAAGAGTTTCATCGATATCGTATCATCTCATCTCGACAGGGACGTGAGCCGAACGGAGAATACAAACTCTAGTAATCCTTTTACAACGCATCAAGAGTCTTTTCATTCCAAAAATCATAGACAAAATAAGAGATGAAAACCTTATATTTACATCTCTCACACCAAAATCCAGAAGAGTTCTTTGGCTAAACATACCGTATAGGTTGAATTAATCTTGTCATGGGGCTATAGCATGCACGACCGCAGCAGTGTGACCAGCTGGTATAGAAGACGAAAGAAACTAGCATCTTCTTCCTCTCACCTCCAGGGGCACACGGCTAGTGGCCGTGGTACCTATCCCCGGCGTGCAACAAAGACGAGAAGAGACCGTCGCCGTGTCCCACCCTCTCGTCTTCCGCCGCCTCGAAGCCGCCGTCGTATCGCGGGACGGCATCGGAGAGCGCCGGCGCGAACCTGCTGTACAATTCAGAGCTCGAGCCAGCTGGATCCGGGTTGTTGCTGTTGGGGAACAGGGAGTGCGCGAATGAACCGGCGGGAGGCGAGGCGTGCGGCGCGACGGGGAGCTTGAGAGGCGACGGGCGGCGCGTCAGCAGCTCGAAGGGCGCGCGCGTGCCCGCAGCGGCGGGATCGTGGGGGGCGCCGAAGAGCACGCCGGGGCCGAGGTGGGGCGCGAACGGCGGCGGCGCCGGGATGCCGGTGAACTCCTGCACCATGGCGCGGAAGTTGGTGGTGTCGGTGGTGAGCACGGTGGTGGGCGGCCGGCGCGTCGCCCGCGGGCGCTTCCGCGGCGGCTTGCGCGCCGCGGCTGATGAGCCCGGGGCAGGCGGCAGGGGCTCTCGCGAGGTGGTCGCGGGGAAGAAGGAGCAGGAGCCCTGGTCGAGGAAGAGCGGACGGTCGTCTAGGAAAGCGGAGTCCGGCGCGGCCGGGGATGACGGGGGGCAGTCGCTGGAGGTGGAGGCCATGGGCGGAGGGCGTGAGGGGTGGATGGAGATGTAGGGTTTGGTGGGGAAGAAGAAGGTTGGAGGACTATATGAGTGGGTTGGTGTCTTGCTGATGTGGGTTGATGCACGAGCATACGTGTGCTTGTGCCTCTGAGCCAGAGTGTTGTTGTTGTGGGGGGGGGGGGGGGGGGGGGGGGGGTGGCACAGAGAGAGAGAGAGTGGAGGAGCTAGGATTTTGACTATCCGTGTGCTAACTATGTGACATTTCCAACATTGTTCAAAGCAGTAGAAAAGTTTGTGTGGAACTTGACATACTCCTGTCATCCACAATATGGTCGTTAAGACGTCTACAATGTGACACTCTGACTAACAATTTAAAAAATATTTTAAATACGAAAATATAACATCAATGTTACCTTCTCAATCTACAAGGTTTATTTTAAGTTGAAAGTCAAAGCTACCAAAGTATAACGGATTCATTACTAAAACTAGTTCATTTTTTTGATCGGGGGAGTATCATTTTAAGGAGCTTCTACAAGTCAATTGTTTGAAATTTCCAACGAATATTTGATCCTAGGAATTGGAATATTTGATTGCTGGAATTGGATGGGAGCTACAATATTGGCACAGGCGGCGAGTGAGTCGGTGTTAAGTAGGGTTCCACTGCAAGACTAGTGAGCTTGATAAAGATGAGGAATCATCATATCAAAGCAAGGAGAAGCTGCTTGGCAGTTGGATTGCAATCCAATGGTCCTGTTTGTTTCAGCTTAAGAGTCATTTAACTTTTGGATTTTCTAAAATCGAATCTTTAAAATCAGTCATAAGCTAAAATAAACTGGAGCAATAACCAAAAAAATATAGTGTTCGACACTTGAGAGGATCAATGGTGGTGAGTCGACTCATGAGGGAAAAAGTTGGTCACACGTAATTTATCCGATCGACTCTCTGCTCCGTGTGTCGAGCCTAACCATTGCTGGGTTGATTCTGCATGTATGAACACAAAAAGAGGAAGCCTCTCTCTTGTACTCTCACTCCCATATACTTTCTCCATCAAACAATTGCTCTACTATAATTTTTAATAGCGACGGATGCACTCAAGAATGAAGTTTGGGTCCTTCTCTCTTGTAGGGTGATTAGATTGCTCCAGCGGTATGGTTCGCTTCACCAGTTCACCTACGTCCACGCACCAGGACAATAAGTCGGTTTCAGTCCATCACTAGAGAGATGCTATGATAAATCTTGGTGCCCTATAGCAGTGCAAAGTATTTTTTTTTTCAGATTTTGCATTTGGAGATGGGCTTAGGTCATCAAGTAGTGTGGGTACTGTGTTCCTAATTGCATTGGAGAGTAATGCTTAGTAATCTGACAATGACTCCGGAGAGCAATCTATGCTATATCTAGGAAGATCCTAATGAGATCTCAGAGTGAGTGATGACTCGGCGGATACGACAGGAGTGTGTGTTAGTGTGTACACCTTTCAATCCACTAGCAGTAGCTGATTTATTCTTTAAAAATAAAAATCTCAGCAACTGATGTAATGTTTGCATTACTCTTATTTCTTTAAAAAAAATTATATCCAGTGAGCTATTCTTGAACCGTCCAGCTAATTGCTCTTGAGTCTTGATTTCTTGCACGGGATCCTTTAAAATCCTGTACAGATTTTAGGCCTGCACGTACAACGTACGCCGAAGCGTTTAAACTGTGCAGTACGCATCACGTAGTTGAGCTCGAAACAAATCGAGCTAACCATTTGTCCCTCCCATCTCTCGCACAAGCACATGCGACTCCTAGACAGTAATCAGTCGAGCATCATGACAGGCGTACAGTTGTCAGCTGGATGGTGAAGAATAAACCCTAGACCAAGAACAGTAATTTTATTTATTTATCAACGTAAATTTGACAAGGTGACGTTCATGTGCCAATTCAGAAGGCAACATCAGGAGACAGGAGAGCACCAAGCCTTGCTCATTTTTTCCTTTGCGTCTAGAATCTAATTCTACCGCCCTTTGTATATATCGTAGCAGTAAACATTTGTTAAGTTGTTACCTCAGTTTTGGCAGATATGCACTACAAGAATTCACCGTAATTTTTCGAGCGTATTTTATGAATGGCCGACAGACTTGTCTTCTTCATAAATTCTCAAACAACCGGGGCTTTTTTTACACTACTAGTTGAGGCAATTCTTGATGGTCATTTCTAAGTAGCCGATTGTTTTATTTATTATTATTTTTGAGAAATGTTGGGGTCGGGCTTGATTGGTTGCTAATTTAAAAATCCTTGGCTGCTTGATAAGAAATAATGAAGAAGAAAAATAACCCTCGGGCATTTGAAAAAACACTTCCGATGCCGTACTGATGATGTCTTTGTCATTATACTAATCCAGAAGCCATTGTCGCAGAGGAAAAGAAGTCCAGTTTTGATTTCTGGATCGTTTCCTTGTGTGCATGATTGCCTTCGTACGATTAGAATCAAACTTTTGACTGGACTACTCCGGGAATTAAAAAAAACGTTTAACATTCGCATGCATGCAGCATGCATAACTTTATGGATTCAAATCTTGAGGCGTGCAAATTAACTTTCCAGATTCCGCAATACAAAAGATGACGAGCACATTTATGTCTTGGCTAGCTTCTAAACAATACTTCTTCTGCAATATAGATCCACTGGACACCTACTATATTTGTGCTATATTTTGGTCTATATTTATTAGCTCCGTGCTTGATTGACCAAATTAACTATTTGAAGCGTGGTAGCCGCTTTAAACCTATCTTTACGTATGCTAGGGCCTCCTGATCTTTTCTGATTCAGGTCAACTGTTCAGACCTTTCAGACTGTTCCTTGAAAAGAAAAGAAAAAAACTGCTCAGACTTTTCAGACCTCCAGCTACAGCTTCCTGGCCTCATATTCCCCGAAGATATCGCAAGGCAATCAACAGTGTTGGTTCAACCATGTACGGGTTGGTTGCATCTGCATACGGCTGATCCGTCAGCTCCGTGCACACGTGCTCCAACGCAAAGCAGCAAAGCATGAAATGGCCTTTAGCATATGACTGAGTCATAACTCGCAGACAGACATCATCGGGGTCTCGGCAGCAAGTTTCAGCAGCCACGGATTCCGGTTTCTTCAGTGCATGGCTCGTGATTTCTTCAGCAGATCAGCAGAAAGATGCGGATGCAGCTTTGTTAGCAGCGATGGTAGACAGTTCAATGGGCATGATTTCTCTTCCGGCGATTTGTGCAGCTGCAGCAGGCGAAAAGCCTCACATGCATGTTCCAACGGTTCAACTGTCTGCAGGCTGTGGTCCAGAGACAGCCATGCCTCTGTTCTGAATCTTCAAAGGTCGAAGTGAGATGTCAGTTGAGTTGGCCAACGGCGAAAGGCTCGACTCCAGTGGCAAAACAGTGTAGTTGCTAGACCTGCATACAAAATGTCCATTTTTCAGGCTTTGGTAGGCATGTGTCACTTCATTTTTTTCTTTTGAAACGTGTCACTTCATAATTTCATTCATACACAGAGCTGTGGAGATGGAGTTACAGTGTTCAATTTTCCTTTTCGTTTTGGTGTTCAGCTTAATCGTGCGACTGCTGTTGCAGAGGAAGGCCCGGGCCCAGCAAATGACACAGGCCGAAGCTACTCCCAGCAGATGGTGGGCCTGCAGTATGGTCTGAATTTTTCAGCCCATTAAAAATAGTAGCTAGCCCGCCTTTTGTTGTGCTATCACGTGATGGGTTGCACGATACCTCCAGGCCGCATTGTTGCCGCTCCTCGGGCCAAACGTTGAAATTTAAAATTGGGCCGTGATCGCTGGAAGGCCGAACTGGGCCCGTGTCACCGGCACCATTTTCGCTCGCCTCGCCTCTGTTTTCCTTTTCCTTGGGTTTGGGACCGGTCGGTTTGGAACCCGTTGCCATCCAGTGCCGTGGAGAGCATTGGATGTTGCCTTGGAGAATGATTGTTTTCTTTTAATATAGTTCCTATTCCCTGGCAAGAAAAGGTACGGTCATCGTACATGCGAGAAATAAATTTACGATCCTTGCACGAATAGGGAAATTATTTGTAAGGGTCCGTCTGTGAGAGCTTTTATTGGCTTCGGATTCGTCTTTTTTTGCAAATCGAGACATTGCAGTGTGAAACCGTCTTGTAAGTTAAGTAAAAATAAACTAGAAACCGAATAAAATTATTTTTTTTGGGTGAAGCCGTTTCAGGATAAGCCCTCCCAAAGGACCTTAAAATCTTCAACGCAAATAGTAGATTTTTAGTCTGGTAGCCACGGTTGCCTCAAAACATTGTAATGCAGTATATATTGCAGAATAAAAGTAGAATACTTGTATGAATGTGTTGCTCTTTGAGCGGATTGATATATATTTTGGTATAATAATGTACAAAAGTTAGCTGCACAAACTATCTAAAAGATTACTAAACACGCCCAGCGAGCTGGTGTGTAAATAAAGAACAAATTGCGTTACAGTCCCATATCAGCACGACGAGCATCTTGTATCTCGAGAGGATCTTGTGTGCAGCACTTTATCGCAGACCAAAAAACGATATGCAACGGGGATGCTCACAGCGTAGGCTCTCACTAGCCCTGTCCCAGGGTTGATAGTACGGGGACATTATTCCTTTACATTCAGCTCGTGCTGCATTGTACTCTTGCCCGTCCTCGCACAGCAGTTCTCGCAGTCAGATCAGCATCGTCTTCAGGCGCCCCTGCTACATCCATGACGTGGTCGTCGTTGGTGGTGCTTTCCTTGCTTCCGGTAGCACTATTCCGACCACGAGATGGCACTCCGCCATCCGCACTTGCACCCCCGTGGGATGCGGCGGCGGCTGCTGCTGCTCCATAATAACGTCGATCGATATCTATTCGTGGAAATTAAGGACCGGAAGGAGGGCGCAAAATCGAGAGAGCAGGAGCATACGCCACGAACTCGATCCCGCGCGTGTTTTCCGGCGACCTGCTAGCAACTCCAGCCCAGCGCCGAGCCCGCCGAAGACTGGGCCGAGACGTTCCACCAGGCCCGCAAAGGCAAAACACCCGTGTGACCGGAGGCGATTGGGTCAAACTAGCGCTTGCATGCGCAACATGTAATAAACTAACAGTAGATGGAGGGGAGAGGATCATCTTGTAATAACTAAACTACTTGCCACACGCAAGCTGCCCTCCGCCCGAACCCAATCCCATCTACCTGATCCCTGCGCTTGCTTCCTCCCCAAATTCCCTTCTCTCTTCAATCCCTGCTACCCTACTGCTGCTCACACGACCTCGCGTCCCATCGTTCGACCCTGCGACAGCTACGATTCCTCAACCGATTCCAATTCCCTTCCCTCCCAAAACAGAACAAACGGTTCAGATATCAAATAGCTTTCCATCGACTCCACACTACCGATCGAACACATCAGGCTCCACAAAACATCTCCCTCTCGCTCTCCTTGTCCGATTTCCCTCGCCGGCGGTAACCTAAACCAGGGCTCCGGTGAAGTTCCGGCGGACGGCGGTGAGGAATTCCTCCTGTTGCGTGGTCTTTCGAAGCCCTGGTCCTCCCCGGTTCCTCCGCTACTGGTAGTTTGGTGTCCAGTTAATCGTGCGGCTGCTATTCCAGAAGAAAGCTCGGGCCCAGCAAATGACGCGGGCCGAAGCTCCTCCCAGCAGATGGTGGGCCTGCAGTGTGGTCTGAATTTTCAGCCCATTAAAATAGTAGCTCAACTCTTTTTGCTGTGCTGTCACGTGATGGGCTGCACGATGCCTCTAGGCCGCGTTGTTGCCGACCCATGGGCTAAAAGTTGAAAATGAAAATTGAGCCGTGATCGCCAAAAGGCCAGACTGGGCCTCGTGTCACCGGCACCATTTTCGCTCGCCTCGCCTCTGTTTTTGTTTTTCTTGGATCGTGCGAACTAGTTAGTACGCGGGCGGTTGCCGAAGTTGATTGAACCCGGCAGCCTGACTCGTGAAGCTATGGTAGCTTCCACGCTTCAACCAACGATTACATTACCGGCGATACAGTATTTATCAGTGAGCTCCGGTAATGAGAATCAGTTGAAAATCGGTGAAAATTTGCCAAAACCGATCGGTAAAGAGACCTAAATTCAAAAAAATGAAATTCAACAATTTATCGTCGATAATCGATGCAAACTGAACGATTTATCGCTTCGCCTACTGAAAATATGTTTTGGCAGTGGAAAAAAAATAAAGGTTTGATAGCATTTAATTTTTTAGGTTATGTATTATATTATATTAGATAAATTACATATACATGCACAATTTTGCATATAGAATTGCCTAAGAAATAAACATGTTTACATATTTTGCCCATAAAATTGCATAAAACACATGAATTTGCACATATATACAAACCACGAAGTGCATAGTTCATATAAACAAACGAGTGCATAGTCCATACAAACTTCATAGTTCATAGAAATAAAAGAGTGCATAGTTCATAGAAATAAAAGAGTGCATAGTTCATACAAACCTTATAGTGTATAGAAATAAGAGTACATAGTCTATACAAGCCACATACAAACTTAGCAAGCACATAGTCCATACACGAAGGCATTCGGCATATCAATTTAATCATTCTTCGGTCTCTTCTTGCTGGTACGTGTGATATCCATAATAATATTCCTAAATATTGAAATGATAATCGGTCGCTCCCAGCTGCAGCATCATCGATAATCGGCGCACATACATTGATTATCGGCCTTAATCGCACGAAAATCGGTGAACGGAGCTGAAATCGCCCGCTCTCTTGCTCTGTGCTTGCGTGCGTGTGAGGAAAGTGAGAGGCAGGGGAAAGTGAACTGGAGCGCGTGTGAGGAAAGTGAGAGGCAGGGGAAAGTGATCTGGAAAGGGACAAGGGATGCTCCGTGCTTGCGCGCATGTAAGGAAAGTGAGAGGCAGGGGAAAGTGAACTGGAAAGGGACAAGGGACAGGAGGTTGGACAAGGGACAAGGGACAGGAGGTTGGACAGAAGGTTGGAGAGAGAGTGACTGTGGTCCTCGTAAGGCCACAGTGTGGTGGAAGGGTTAACGGGTTAACGGGTTAGTAGATCATAACGGGTAGTTAGATAAAATTTTTTTTCCCTAAGCAAACAATTGTTGCTTTTAATATGTGATAACATTCTGGAATCAAGAGAAGGTCTAGTTTTTTTATAAAAATAAGTTCTCTACTTTTTATAAATCTTTTCAAATTTTTGAATTTTCCATTGAAATCTAGCGAAATTTCAGTCGGTTTACGTTCTCAGCTAGCATCGGTAACGATAAATTTCACCGATAATCGCGATTATCGAGCGGTTTTGTATTCCCTGACTTCAACAGGCTGCAAACAAGGCAGTGCGGCTGTGTGCCCTGTGTACAGCTAGTTGCTTTCTCCTTTACAATGCGGCCACGGATGGTGGTTCTCTGAAAGCCACGGTGGTCAATTCCGAATCTGAATCTGAAAAATGCAAGCAAACCAAGCACCCATCAATGGATGGACCACCACCAATGGCGGGGAAAGGTAAAGAAAGGCATCTCGAACGATCTCTCACTCAGCAAATAGCAGTAGCTCCTCTCCACGGAAGGCGTTGCGTCTTTACCGGGGATCATCACAGGCAAATATTTCTCTCTGGTAGGCATAGCAGTAGTTTTCCTTTTCCACCACCCAATCGATCGATCTGGCGGCCCAAGCAATGCAAAAGGCCAATGCAGGTGAGAAAAGCAGCCTCGCCGCCGACGCCGTTGCCGCTAATGTTAGCACTCAGTTTGCGCCGGAGGGTAGCGTGTGCTATTACTGTTCTCGGTGGTGGGGGCACTTCACTTTCAGTTTCCAAGGTACTTTCCAACACATCAAACATGTGCGAATTGCAGATGCTGGCCAAAAGCTGCAGAAAGCGGTGGATCCGAGTTCGTTTCAAGTCACATCGTTCCTGCGCTTTCTTGCTCACTGTCAGCAGTGCTAGCTGCTAGCTGCACCTGCTGCTGCATGCCTTCAGGGTTCAGACTCTTGCTTGCTCGCAAGCAAACACCAGTCGACTGCAGTGGCAGAGCAGGTCAGCCAACAGCCATTAGGGTGTGTTCGGTTCCCTATCTAATAGCACGAAACATCTAAATTTTAGATTAGATATCTAGGAACGAACGGCCCTCTATTCCTACCCCCAGAAATTTTAGAGCCTGCGAGGGCTCTAACGCCCTCTAATCCACTCGGCTCGTCTCCCCACGCGCCCCTACCCGCGTGCTCCTTCCCCCGCCGCCGCCCCCGTGCTCCTCCCGCCGCCGCCCCTGCTCTCCCCGCCGCCCGCTCCTCCGCCGCCCCTGCTCCTCCCCCTGCGCCCCGCCGCCCGCTCCTCAGCCGCCGCGGCGCCTCCCCCGCCGCGGCCCCTCCCCAGCCGCCCCTGCTCTCCCCGCCGCCCGCTCCTCCGCCGCCCCGTGCTCCTCCCCCGCACTGCCGCCGTGCCGCCGCCCCTGCTCCTCCCCCCCACCCCCCGCGCCGCCGCCCCTGCTCCTCCCCCCCCCCCCGACGCGGCGCCGCCCCCGCCGCGGCCCCTCCCCCGCCGCGGCCCCTCCCCCGCCGCCTGCGCCCGCGGCCCTCCCCCGCCGCCGCCCCTCCCCCGCCGCCTGCGCCCGCGGCCCTCCCGCTCCTCTTCGCCCTCGCGCTCCTAGCCGGCGCCGCCCGCTCCTCCCCCGCGCGCCGCCGCCCCGCCCCCTGCTCCTCCCCGCAAGCCGCGCCGCGCCCCTGCTCCTCCCCGCGTGCGCGCGTTAGACGCCCCGGTAACGAACGCCCCTCTAAATAGACTCTAAAATGTTTAGACCTCTAATTTATCCATCTATATTTTAGACCCCTCTGGTACGAAACGAACACACCCTTAGTCAAGAAAATTGGCTTCCAAGCTACTGGTAGTTAGGTTTTCGGCAGGTTTTTCACTATTCATTAATCAAACGTGCGTGCAAGCGTGCAACTTTTCAGCTAGACGTGCGCGTCTCTGCGCGCCAGTGTTGTTCAGGGGCTCCAAGTCTAGTTATGCCTAGGCAATTGCGTTACCTGACCTAAAGTGCTACTGGTACTCCCTCCGCTTGAAATTAGTAGCAAATTATTATATGCATGCTTAGTGTAAGTTCGATGACAGATTCATGTTTCAAAGATCTTCCAATATGACATTGATTTTTTTTTAGCAATGGATGATAGGTTGTAAGATAAATTGATGGCCAAACTATCCTACCTTTTTAAATCTTAATACACCTACAAGCAAGCGGAGAGAATACTTTCAAGTACAATTTTGAACTTTTGACTCGAGATTATTAGGAAGAAAATGAGTTCAATGCCGGCCTATATAGCTACTCATCCTCAACCGGCAAGCATGATCCAAAATCAAACCCTAACGATGATTTTCTTCGGTCTAGATATGCTAATTCGAGAGGTTGGGGGTTGTTTGCTGGATAGATGCTTTAGAAAACTAGCTAGCTAAGAGAGACCTTGATTATTCTTGATAGTGCTCATTATTTCTTGGTTAGGTTGCATTATGGGTTGTGAAATGCACTAAAATATATCTTGGTCATGAATTCACACTGGTGTTAGTTGTTAGCCAGTATAAAGAATATAATCTTGCTGCTCCCTGTACAGCTAGAATTCATGCTCTCGATTTTATTCTCATCATGGTTAAATTAGCGTATAGCTACAAAAAAGATCTAACATTATTGCAGCATCTTGTGCCAATTTGCTACACCGACTGAGCTTTTACATTTCACAAGTTCTAACTGCCTTTTTAATCTAATATGAAGAATGAGAATATGTAAGTCGGGTGCTATTTCAATCTTTTCTTTCACGTGTGCGGTATCCTTGCAACCGCATGCCAAAAATCAATTAATTCCCAATAATCTAAATAGAAACTATTTCCTGGTATTTTCACTTTTTTGTGATGATCTGTGGCTTGTGTGGTTGGGAGCAAAATTCTAGATCACATTGTCTAGCTATAAATCGAAGAGCAAACAGGCAGATAAAGTTGGCATGCATGCAATTCGATCTGTTTGTTCTTGGCCTTGGGCCAGGGCGTCGGGCCCTGGAAAAAGGGCTACATATACCACTAGCTACTAGCTAACTTTTATGCAGTTTGATTTTGATATGCATATGGTTCCAAACAATGAAAACGCATGGAACTTTTGGGACACCACTACCTGCTGAAAGCCACTGAGTCTTGTATGATCTTGATCTCACAAATTTCCAGGTGCATGTACGAAATTACTCCACTTTGACTTTCTACCCGTACGCTCCTTTTATTTGTGTGGTTTCAGTTCGTCCCCTCTGAAAATTGCCTGTCCATTTCCGGAGAACTGAAATCGACCGGTACTATTGGCAGTACAGAGTGTCCAAAGCGCACCTCTTTCATGAGAATTTATCGTAATCATGAAATAGATGAATCAAAGGTAGCTAGTTTGGCGATGAACTAAAATTATTAAGGAGCTTGGTGGTCAACTAAAATGATTAAGGAGCTGGCACCTCTCTGAAATTGAACTATTTTTCAAGAACGTGCAATGGAACTTAATTTGTATCATTGACCTTTTATTGTTCAGCTCTTAAGAAAAGTTACATGCATTTCATGTAGCTTGTTGTAAATAAAGCAGCCTTGCTAGACTAAATAAATAATTTAGTTATTTTTTTAACCTATATATATGAGGGCATAACCGCATAAGTCATGCAGGAGGTTGATAGAAAGAACTAAAATAAAAAAGGCCACTGAATGGAGTGCGCTAATTGCTAGATGTCGGTGTTTTACTGGCTGGCCACTGAGAGATATGTCCAAGGTGGTAAGTTTACGTGAGGAGACGCCGAGATCAGAAACTCGAAGGTGCAAGGAACATAAAACTTAGACAGGTTCGGGCCGCGAGGTGCGTAATACCCTACGTCCTGTATGGCGGTTTGTATTCCCTTGGGTGTAGAATGATCTGGAGATGATCTGTTTTGAGGGGGTCCCTGCCCCCCTTATATATCTGGGAGGTCAGGGTTACAAGAATCCTAACCAATACTAGCTAAGGAATCGTACCAGAACATATCTCCAGTAGATTCCCTCTGTACCGACTAACTTTATCTCCTACTCATACGAGATAAATAAGAGATAAACGAGATAAATAAGAGATAAAACGGGCTTTATCTCTTAAGCCTGTTTAAACTACATTATGTACACAGTCCTATGGCCCCGGGTCTGACAAGCCCCGAGCTCTTCGTAGCTGAGTACTGCAGGCTTCTCGAGTTTGAAGTAGTCTTCGGCTTCTTTTGAAGCTCCGTCTTGAAGTTCTTTTTCGAGTACTTACTTGGCTGCATCGAAGCTATGAGATGCTCATGCCCCGAATTATATGTTTGATATGGTGTGCGATTGAAAAATCGCACTCCATATGGAGTAGCTCCCGAGCCTTAGGTTGAATTGAAGAATCAGGCTGAGGATCGCATTAAACTTGAATCCTCCTTACTTACGTTTTCAAATAAATTCGAAAAAATAAGTAGTCGATGCCACGTATCCTGCAGCCCCCGAGCCTTGAATCCAAATCTCTCAAGTTTGGAAATAAGGATCCAATAGTCGTGGCATGCAGTGTTATTCTGAAATCCCGAGAAAAACTCTTCGCCTTCTGCACAGTGAAATTAAGCCTCCCGCTGATTTATTTAATCGTGCGGTGACTTAGGGTTTCTTCTACACTCTTAGTCTTTATATGATTTGTCTTCGAGTAGTTTTGCTGCGTCCAGCCCCCGAGCTTACGAGCCAGAAGAGCCGAAGGAGCCATGTCGAGTAGTGTGCATCGCCCAGCCCCCGAGCCTGGGAACTAGCGGAACTATGATGGCACGCCGTGCTACCTGGAAGGTTGTTGCCGAAGCTTGATCTAAAAAAAATAATGCATATATTATGTAGCATAATGCGAAAATACCGAATAGTACTTAGTAATAATGTGAAGATACCAAAATTTATTCGGTGTAAAAATTGCTGTGTCGAGCTCATTTTTAGGCCATTTAAATCTCCCGAGCAGTCCACCTGTTATGTTTAAGCATCTGGTCCTATTTTAGCCGTTGCTCATAGCGTGTATGAGATCTTTATCTCGTGTACGCGTAGAGGCGTTGGGCGTGACAAAAGAGCCGAGGTTTCACGGATTAAGGTATGTGCTAGTCAAGTAGATTAGCGACCGTTAAGAGGAGACAACGAGCAGAAAATAGTCGTCATGCGATAAGAAGGATGCGCAGTGCGCAAAAGTAGTCGACGAAGTGTAGCTCTGGTGGGTTTCAATGCCCGTTGAGAGACGTACACGGATAGGTAGTCGGCGAAGTGTAGCTCTGGAGGGATTCATGCCCGTCGAGAGACATACACAGATAAATAGTCAATCATGGTGTAGCCCCCGAGGGTTTCGTACCCGTCGAGAGGCGTACCCAAAAAGGTAGCCGATCATGGTGTAGCCCCTGAGGGTTTCATGCCCGTCGAGAGGTGTACCCAAAAAGGTAGCCGATCGTGTGAAAAACAAGTCGGAAAAGGTATAGGTCACTTAGCTTGATTCGTGGATGAATGTCGATGAAGCCGTGGAACTCGTTGATGGAGCTGTGATGATTTGTTGATGAAGCTCGACTAGTCGGAGTCGATTCCGACTAGTTTTTAAGTCAAGGCGAGTAGTCGAAGTAGTCGGCGGCGGGCCGCCGATCGTCCTCGCGAAGTCGAGGTGCCCCACGGTGGACGCCAGCACGGCCTTCTGGTGAACTGGAAAGATGCCATCGAGTTCGCCGGTGGATCTTCGATACGCTCCCCTACCTGGCGCGCCAGCTGTCGGTGTTTTACCAGCTGTCCACCGAGGGATATGTCCAAGGTGGTAAGTTTAGGTGAGGAGACGCTGAGATCAGGAACTCGAATGTGTAAGGAACACAAAATTTAGACAGGTTCGGACCGCGAGGTGCGTAATACCCTACGTCCTGTATGGTGGTTTGTATTCTCTTGGGTGTAGAATGATTTGGAGATGATCTGTTTTGAGGGGGTCCCTGCCCCCCTTATATATCCGGGAGGTCAGGGTTACAAGAATCCTAACCGATACTAGCCAAGGAATCGTACCAGAACATATCTCCAGTAGATTCCCTCTGTACCGACTAGTTTTATCTCCTACTCATACGAGATAAATAAGAGATAAATAAGAGATAAGACGGGTTTTATCTCTTAAACCTGTTTAAACTACATTATGTACACAGTCCTGTAGCCCCAGATCTGACTCTAGAGACTCGGATACTTGTTAGATATATGCAGTGATGCACTAACAACTAACAATGTTTAATTCATAGTAGAAATGTGCAATTGTTTTGCAGGCTTGTAGAAATGTGCCCCAATCCATGGTAATAGTATCAACCAGCTTTAGGCGTATATCCTCAAAAAAGAAACCAGCTTTAGGCGTAGCGAATCATAGTAGAAATCTTTTGGGGCAATAGGAACATGGGATTTAAAAAGTGGAGTACACTTTTGAATTTACGAGGCAATAATTTTTATGCGCCATTAGTGGGCAATTTATTAATGTCGTGTCTAGATCAGTCCAAAAGCATGCAAATTTCTCTAGGCAGTTATTATTGGGTCGGAGATGAGAGTTAGTGCCCAATCGCATTCCATGGTCGATCAAGGTAGGAAGAGACAAGCAAATACATGAGATGATTCTGAACCCAATTCCAGGAATGCAATGCTGTGTGCCGCAATAGTGACATGTCATTTAACTGAGCGTAGTGAATGAATCAGTCCTCAAAAAGGGGCCAAAGTGCCGCACACTATTTTATGGACACGTATCGACATAGCAGGCATTGATGTCGTGGAACCAAATCTAGCTCACGTATACTTCCTCCGCTCTAAATTGTAGATTTATTTTAATCATCTATATCTATATACATAATTAAATTTATGTATCTTACTTTGCCAAGACGAACTACAATTTGGAACGGAGAGAGTAGTTTACGATTGTTCGGCCAACCGTAACAAAGAGATGCATATATACAACGTCCTCTAGGATTGCAATCTAGCATATCGACAGGTAGATCAGATCAATGAAGCAACAAACACTCGTGAGTTTTGACACATCACTTAGTAGCGTCCTTATTAGCTTGAGAGGAATATAATTTATATGCTTTGAAACCGCCCAAGTCTTGTCCTGTTCTGTTCATGCAGGCGTGTATCGATCCAGTCAAAAGATGCAGCTAACTAGCTAGACATCAAAATGTGTGTGCTGGATCTACCAAATCAGCCTACATATTTTAGGCTACCTAAACAAGGAGTTCGAAGGATACACACAAATACAAATCTAACTTAGCTTTTTGCTTGCAAGGGACAAAAGCTTCCTTGTGATGATGCTACATACTGTGCATTGTCATGTTCCATATGCATGCAAACATGCATGTCCAAATTAAGACGATCGAAAAGATATCAACTAGTACGTAACAAATCAGCAACTCGGAAGAGCTTACACATGAACTTTTTCCATCCCAAATCCTGATTTCGTTTTGCTTGTTTACATGTACACGATGCAAGGTTAGTTCCACCTTTTCTTGCTTGATCGAGCAACGGTGCCCCTGCCTTTGATTAAAGAAGAAGAGAGAACTTTGCCATTGCAAGAGACGAGGCACGAAAAGCAAAGGCGAGAAGAGCCCATGCCAACCAAAGTGTCAACAAACCCAGCGCCTCTTTCCATATCATCCAATCATAAAATCCAGTCACCTCCCATTACACTAGCTAGCTTTCTTTGTGTACTTGTTCTGCACCGCAGTGCAGCTGCCTCTTTATTCCTGCATGCTTTCTTTTCTGCCACACTCTCCAAATCAAACAACACTACTACTGCAATTCTGCAGCAGACGCTCTACTAGTCGCACAAGATAATGAAAAGGCGACCGATCAAGCTTGTAATTAGTACAATGTGATTGTGCGAGTGTAACAACCACCACCAGGTGCAAAGCTAGAGCCTGCTGACAGCCTCTTCTCCAATGCAAATAAAAGAAGAAACAAGAGTTCGAAAGGGACCTTGTGAGAGGTACGGCGCCGACGTGGCAAATCGTTGCCAAGACACCGATGGTGCAGATAAACAAATGCAGATCGATGGAACAATCAGGCCTAATAACCTGTCTTCGTTTTGGCGCGTAGCCAGTGGACTGGCCGGCTTTGGTCTGTTCGAGGAGGGAAGAGAGCTAGGAAGCTTCATTTCATTCGCTGCAGATTTTTATTGAAATGGTGTCACGTACATGCATGCACTTAGCTTACATCTGCACTCAGCAAAGCAGCAGCAGTTGCTAGGCAGCTGAGATCGATCGATGGGTGTCACGAGAGCGAGCGAGCGAGGCAACAAGTGGCACGGATGCTTATGGCTAACACGTATGATTGACTTGGATCGGCGACTATCTCCGACCGTGTGGTCTGTCGTTGTCGCCTCCGGCCGGTGGGAAATAAATGGGCTCATTTGGTGGGCGCACTCACTGAACCACTGCGAAATTGACCGGAATGTACACAGGCGATTGTCGAGCTCTGAACTGAGCTTATTGGTAGTAGGCAGCCTTTTCTTCCGAATAAAAATAGAGTATATTTGTTTGAACAGCATAGAGCTTATATGGTTTGGAGTTTACTACACGCCAGTCCTGGTACACAGTTTCATGGTACAATTACCAAAACTAAGAACTAGATAACTGTGCCAATGAGTTTCATGAGAACGAAACTCCTCTTTCATTCTGTGAAACTTACTCCTTCTTTTTCCTCGCCATGTCAGCAAAATTGATGATGTGGTATGAAATTTAATGCCATAAAATTTCCATTAGGACTGGCCTAAGTATACTATTTCTTCTGAATGCTAAGGAATTTTTCAAGGGTGCCATGAAAGAGGCAGAACCTGTATGCAAGAAATAAAAGACAAAAATGAATAAAATTTTCTCAGCAGACTATGGTAGCAGCCTAGTAGGGTCCGGTCCAGTCATTGCACTGCATATATGCATTGCATCTCTCTCCATCAATTAGCTGACGGTTGACATCTGAAAACAAAGGAAGTGACGGTTACAATGGTCTGTTGAGATGGAATGGACTAATGGGGAGCTAGCATTGGGGAGGGCCAGGCCCCCACAAGTCTGTGGGCTGTGGGCCGGTGATTTTTCCAACCGAACCGTCCGTCCCCTTCCATCATCGATCGCATCCGGCCGGCCGTTTTTGCTCGGATCGATCCCTCCACCCAGACCGGACGGTCGCGCGTGACACAGCAGAGCGCTGGCACTCGCCGCGCCACAGCAAGAAAAACCGCGCATGCACCTGACCTGACGGCGACACACACCCCGGCGGCACCATCAGATGGGGACGGGCGGAGACGGGTGCCGCCACTGCTACCCATATACCCCGCTGCGCGCCGCGCCTTTCCCTTCTGCGCACCGACCCCGGCTTGCCCCGCGCCCACCGATCGGCGAGACGACGGCTCCCGCACGCGCCTTCCTCTCTGCTTGGCCCAGCGCCGCCCGTCCCGCGCCGCCGCGCGTGTCTAGCTCGGTCTTCCGTCCGGCGCCCGCTGCGTCGTCCGACAGCGGGTTTGGCGTCTGCCCGGCCGATCAGCCGCCGGGGGTTGGCGTACGCGCATGTGCGCCGCTGACGCGAGTCACGGCCTCGACCTCATGGGCAATGAGTGGTTTGGGTTGGATCCCAGGTTACAGAAGCTAGATCGGCATGCTGCCAAAAGGGTTAATAAGTAGTAAGCGTACTTGCGCCGTATCTTTAATGGTTTTCTCCCAGGAGGCCAGGGATTCGTATCTGTCTCCCTTGTCCTTAGCCTGTGCCTGCTTGTTTAGTTTGTATTGGACGATGCTAACAGATGCACGCCATGCTGGCTGCCGATCCATGGCACCTGACGAAGTACACCTGGTACACCTGCTGGCCGCGCCGCCCCTCAAGGAACCACCCCTAGTTTATCTCAAGAAACCTTCTCTCCTTGCCATCGTACGTGTCTGTCACCGTGTGAAACTGTCGGCAGTACAGTACATCATGATCATCAGATCATGTAGTTCCAGATCGGCAAACACAGGCGTACGAGCATATATACAAAGCAGCCCAAAATCATGCTGTCTGCCAACAGATACGAATGTGCAAATTTACACCAGCAGGAAACAATAAGAGATTCAGCGCACATGGAGAAAACTGCTGTCACTGAATATTCCTGCGACGAGTCATCACGCTAATGGTAGCTGTTTGCCGTACCCCGTACTGGCCGGTGATCGCCAAGCTAGCTTGTTCGAGCTTGTCAGAGCATCAGTTCGACGCATTACCATCATGTTACCTTCGTTCAGCAACTTGCAGGGGCGTTTGCGACCGTAGCTGCAGTTTCCGAAACGGCCACTGTTTCTCTTCCCTTTCCATATCATGGATGTTCCTTTGCAGCGTCAGCAGAGGGCCTGAAGCCCTGAACTGCAGGCTCCGCGGCGTAGTACGAAGCATGCGCTGTCCAGCACTCTGGTCTACGGTCCGAATGCGGCGGTAAAAGCGTCTACATGCTCGCACCAGCCGCAGCTACTGCACAACATGCTGGTCTCGGCTTCCGTGCCGTTCCAAGTTAGAGCCGCCACGAGATGCTACTACTTCTTGCAATGCAAGAAAGGCTGTGTGCCCGTGTATGTATGCTCGACAGCTGTGTTCATCGGAGAGATGTATGTGTGCTGCAGCCTGTCTTTGAGAGACGATAGATGCCCAGTTTTACCAGAGGATCAGGGACAAAAGCTAGAGTGCTGCTCGATACCCAACAAAGCCACCCTTGAGCTTGCAAGTCATCGCCAGCTGCGTGCGGTCCAAGTCACAGAGGAGCCACTTGTTTTTTCTATCTCAAGATCGTCGTGCAGGAAACAACATGTTCAGGTAGTATATGGCCCATCACCCCTTAGACGTCTGTAGCATTTTTTGGGTGAGTGAGTCAGGAGGTCCATAAAATTACTCTATATGCATGATCTAATAAGTTTTTTTTTTCTCGAATCGAATACGTAAGAGAATTGCATATCTTTATATTAAGGTAGAAGAAGAAATTTTCACGACGTGTCGCACATGGCAGACGGCACGCCTCCCGGCCTAAGCAGTTGATGACGGATTTTATTTTAATTATTTCAGACAACACGCATACGCATTCTTGCTGTTGCTGGTGAGACAAAAGTTACCTGGATGCTGGTGTGCCTTTCAAAGAAAGGAACACGAGGGTACATCGAGGTAACTTTCTGCACAACTACTGCGGCAATACTGGCGAACGCGTGTTGACCCCGGCACGGGGCCGGGGCCCGAGTCAAGAAATTGACATGGTCGGAGTCGTCGAGTCTCCAGGCTTGGACTTTTGAGTTGTGAAGCTGAAAAAAACAAGAGTGTGATGGGGCTTCCTAGTATAATACATGCAACAAGCAATACACTAGCTTCAACTCCCATGGATTTTATGTCTATAGCTAGAGCTCTGGATCTCCAGAGTCAAAAGTTTTGGCGCAATCTTGGGGCATGCGTGCACTTGCCCATGCATAAACTAGTACATATGGAGCATGGACACAGAGAAAGAAACTGAAATTTTTGACAAAGATTCTTTGCAATTGCAGTTGCAGCCATTAGAAAATGAATCGTACGTCATCGACGCTTGTGAAGCTTCGACATATCTACTGATGTCTACAGGTAGCATTAGAGGCCGTAGACTTGCTCTGAAAGAAAACGGGTGTGCTATCTGAAACATTGGGCATAACACTATAACAAACGCGTTTGACATTAGCCACATCGATGCATTATTCTAATCTAATGTTGTTTATTGGAGATTCAAACACTACTACGATTGAATTGAAGTGGACATTCCGACCTTTCATTTTCCGCCTGACGAAAATAAAACACTTCATCATCAATATTTAATCCTCGATGAATTTGTTCTGAATTTTAATTTGAATGTGACCAATCACCCACTGAACTAGCTATCAATTACCACCCCTGTTGAATTGGCCGGCTACAGTTTTGCGCTATGCCTTGCGCATTGGTGGCAAGGGCAGCAGCATGCATGCTTGCTTCAGCAAGCCCATAGATCCATGTATTTCCAGCGGGCGGTAGTAGTTAGTTGCAGGTGTCCCTAGAAAATATAGAGAGAGACCATACTTGCTTTCAGGCCATGGAAAAGTCCTTCAATTCAAAGGCAGCATGGAAATCAGGCATGAAAACAAAAGGAAAATTAGAATGAGCCGGCATCTTTCATCATGTATCCGGACAAGCAACCGTATATTGCTTTTCAGGAAGATTGGTCTAGAACTGCTTCTTCGTGTCAAGCCAAACTTTAGCAGATCTTAAACAGAGACTCTGACCGTCTCAGTTAGCACAGCAGGTTTTACTACTCAGGCAGAGATGCAGAAAAATGGCCAGTGGTGATGAAGGCCCGTCTTTCACTTTGAGAAGGCTAGAAAATCCCATTTCCATGTAAACAAAAGAGAGAACTAATCCCAGAGAAACAAAATTTCAACAACCTTATCTTGGTGGCTAGATTATAACATTAGGCCAACATCAGTGCAAGTTGCAATGTGCTTAATCCGGAGTGCCTAGGGTCTGTTTTGAAGTGCTAACAGGTGAAAGTGCTAAACTTTATAGCACTAGCTCATCCAAACAGAAGTGCTAATGGGGGTGGACTAAACTTTAGTTAAGACTCAAAAACTTTAGCACGCTTAAGAATACTAATGTGTGCTAAAGTTTAGCACTCAATTTTAGCTCCTCCAAATAGGCTCTTAGAATGATGTGTCATTAAGCACCTGAATGAAAGTTAATCTCTTCAATTCAAATCGGCGTTTAAATACGCTCAATCACATTGCTAGCACACCTTTAGTGTTGGCTTCTGAGCATCTTATCGAACTTATAAGCACCTCATACATATGAACTGGAGACAAATTAGAAAAAAAAACAGTTTCCTCATGTACGCAACATGTCTAAGCATTTCCATCGTACATGCCTTGAACCAGGTAGTGCAACCATACAGTTGAAAATTCTCTCGTTTATACACTGCCCTAGCTAGTACTTCGCTTTCAATGTCGCAGTCTCGCTATTAGTTAGTACAATTACATAACAAACACGCCTACGGTAAACAATCGCAGTGAAATTTCATAGCAAATACAGTCATCATCAGTACGACGATTATGTGTATCACATCACCTGGAAGCAATGTTTTTTTTGTATTTATACTACTTAGTAGTGAATAGACTAAGTTTTATTTGTTACGTCTAGCCACCCAATTGCACGGTGATTTCGGCTCGACGACGACCTGCACATGCCGGCCGGCACTGTTGCGAAACCGGCGTCTTTTTTCCAAACACAACCAGCGGACGGGGCGCCCCCGAGACACCCGGCCGGCCACATCTATTTATTGCCCCCTCCTCGGCACCGCCCAAAACCTCAAGCGAATCAAGCCTTCTTTCTCGCCAGGCCTCCGCGTTGCTGGTTCGGGCGTTTGCCTGGTTGCCACTGCTTCTTTGAATTACCTTCTTTCTCTCTGCCCCCAGGCCTCCCTCGGCTCCGCAATGACGAAGCACACCGCCTTCGCCGCCGAGGACGCGGTCGTCGCGGCGCCGGCGCCCGCGCAGCCCGGGCGGCGGTTCACGTCGTACCCGCCGTCGAGCTGCAGGACGGCCGCGGCGCAGCGCATGGACGCCGGCGCCGCGGGCGCGGCCGCCAGGGCCACGGGGTCCTGGCTCGATGCCGTGCCGCGCCGCGCCGAGCACGACGACTGGATGGTAGGTGTACACCCACGAGCACGCGCGCATTATGCCGTTTCCCTATCTTCCATCTCCTTCCATGTGCCACGCCGTGCCGGCGCCCGTGGCCTGCCTGACCGCCTGTCGCCGATGTGCCCGCAGGAGAAGCACCCGTCGGCATTGGCCGGGTTCGAGTCGGTGCTGGCCGCGGCGAAGGGGAAGCAGGTCGTGATGTTCCTCGACTACGACGGCACCCTGTCGCCCATCGTCAAGGACCCCGACACCGCCGTCATGACCGAGGAGGTGAGTGCTTATTAGCAGAGAGAAATCCTGTCGCTCGCTCGTGCCCTCGTGCGAAGCAGAGCGACATGCTCTGTTCCGTCGCCCGCACGGGGACCCGGCCGTCTTCGCCGTGCCTACTAACCGCGTGGCGTCTCTTCCGTGCAGATGCGCGACGCGGTGCGAGGCGTGGCCGAGCACTTCCCGACGGCGATCGTGAGCGGGAGGTGCAGAGACAAGGTGCATTCCCCATCCCGACCTTCACGTTCTTTGGGGGGTTCCGGTTCCAGTTCCACCTCGTGCTCATGGCTCTCTTGTCTGTTCCGGTGCGACGCCTTTAGGTGTTCAACTTTGTGAAGCTGGCGGAGCTGTACTACGCCGGGAGCCACGGCATGGACATCAAGGGGCCCACGCCGGAGTCCAAGCACGCCAAGGCAAAGGTTTGCAGACCACACTACACTAGCTCTCAGTCACCGCCGTGTCACACGAAAGCGACTGCTTTTGGTACTAGAAATAAAAATCCTCCTCCTGTAGTAGAAGAACTCAATAGTCTGTGTTGACTTGGAAACAAACGCAGGCCGAAGCTGTTCTGTGCCAGCCGGCGAGCGAGTTCCTGCCCGTCATCGACGAGGTAATTTCTACACCGCCGCCACCACTGTCGATCTGACGATCTTCAATTTCTTGGAAACTCCGGTGGAGCACGCAGCTCGCAGCGCGACGGCGGTCGTCTCTGACACGGTTTCTTTGCCGTGCACGCCGCGAGCAGCAAGAATTTCGTGACGAGTTCGCTGCGGTTTCCTGTTGCAGGTGTACCGCGCGCTGACGGCCACGACGGCGGCGATCCCTGGCGCGACGGTGGAGAACAACAAGTTCTGCCTCTCCGTCCACTTCCGCTGCGTCCAGGAGGAGGTGAGGAGGGTCACAATCGTGCAAGCGAGATCGCGGAGGATAGACGCCTTGCAGTTTTGCCTTTTGCGTCGGTCAGTTTCCTGATGCGCTGTTCGCTCTCCCTGAAACCTGGCAGAAATGGCGTGCTTTGGAGGAGCAAGTGCGGTCGGTGCTCAAGGAGTACCCGGACCTCCGGCTCACCAGAGGCAGGAAGGTCTTGGAGATCCGACCCTCCATCAAGTGGGACAAGGGCAACGCACTCCAGTTCTTGCTGGAGGCTCTAGGTGAGTACACGCCCACATCTGTTTCATCTTTTCTCTCCCCACTCTTTCTCTCAATCCAACGAATTGCTTGGTTTCTTGAAGGTTTTGCGGACAGTAACAATGTTTTCCCGATCTATATTGGAGACGATCGCACTGATGAGGACGCGTTCAAGGTACTCAGACCTGTGGCAAAAGAAGTATTATGTTTGTGTATCAACAGAGCTTTTTTAAAAAAAAAATAAGAAGACAAATTTTACAGCTACTCTATTAGTATTTTCAGAACATGATAAAATCGTAACATTAATGGTTTTTTCCTAAGAGGACCACACATGATATTTTCAATCTAAATACTATTTGCTTGCGCTAGCTTCGCACTGGTGCTGTTGGGAGAATGGGACGGGGCAAGAAAGCATGCATACATGGCGAGACTGACCCTTGTCGTCAAATTAAACAGGTGCTGCGCAACATGGGACAAGGGATCGGAATCCTTGTGTCCAAGATCCCCAAGGAGACCAGCGCATCCTACTCCCTGCGCGAACCTTCCGAGGTACGCACATATCTATACAGTACAATGCACTAGCTACCCGGTGTAGCTCAGGAGATCAGTTCTTTCGTGCTCTGAAAAGTGAAAGAAAAGCTTAGCACAAATCCAAACATCAATCAAATTCATGGCTGTTGCAGCAGTAGGGAGTTAGGCGCAGACCAGATGTGCATGCTCGATTAAGTCTCTACTGCCTATTGCTTTCGAGAAAGCTCGACGAGGAGCTCTTTTCTTTTTGCACCTGTCCTTTTTGGTGACAAGCAACTGAGCTGCCACCGACGTGGACTCATCCCGCGTGCTGTTGTGGCCCTGCAGGTGAAGGAGTTCCTGCACAAGCTGGTCAAGTCCAAGCAGAGCAAGCAGCGGGACTAACCATGGTTCAATCAGCATCAGCAGGACAAAAGCTAGAGCTAACGGAGATCCAAAGGCAGATCGTCCCAACGGGCGAGAAGCAATGACAATCTCAGGCTTGATTCGATCGTCCATGGCCACGGTGACACGGATTAACTGATGACCAGACATTAAACACCCAGATTTAACTACAGCAATCGCAAGGAAAGATTTTGCTTTTTATTAATTTTTTTTAGAGGAGAATAGAGAGACCATAGGTAGAGGAAGAAGGAGCCCTAGACTGGAGCCGCCAGAGCCATGGCGAAGACAGCTCCGCCGTCGGCGCCGGGAGATCGGCAAGTGGGCCGCGTGGTGGCTTCTAGCCTTCTGTAGGTGGGCTTCTGGGTCTCCATTGTCAGTGTGTGTATCGACCTGCCGCCGCGCGGCGGCGGAGGGCATGAGCGCATGTTTTGGGCCTACGCTGTTTCACTCAGGGGCCGTTGGCCCGCTTTAAATTTTAGCCCATTACATTTCTGTTATCTGTTTATCACCCCCCCCCCCCCCCTGTTACTGCTGTTACTGGGAAATAATTGCCGCAGCTAACAGCAACTCAGCAAGGCGACCAAAAAAAACTATGTATTGCCATCGTGATGTGATACTGATCCTGCATCGATCTGCTGCTGCTGCTGTTCGTCACCACCAGCTCTTGTTTGTCAGAACAGAAGCCACACAGCAACGTGTGGGGCAAAGCCATGGGCGCATGATTAAGCAGGCTTGTTCACGGATAGGACCTGCTTGACATCAGGGAGCAGGGGAACACGCACAGCTCCGTGCATGCCTGCCGGAAGCGCCAGCCACAGTTAGACGACGCCATGTCCACGATTGAGCAGGCATGCTAGCTAGCTTGCAAGCGTGGTCACTGTTGTTTCGCAGTCGATCAGTGTCCATGAGTGACAGATGATGCATGGTGGCTCCCGCTAGTTCGTTGAATCACGTACATCGAGCGTGGCTTCGATAAACTAAGGCTTTTCAAGATGCTTGAACAAAGTAAATTAAATAACCTTGTGCTAGCCAGGTAGTAGCATCTAAAGTTTATATATCTATTTATTCTTCGACATTTATTTGAATCACATCAGCTAGTTATACGAGGTAGCATCTAAAGTTTATACTATCAATTTCCCTGTAACTTTTTTCCCATGAGAAAGGGGCTAGTAAGTTCCAGTTTACACCACTCCATATACTCTTCTACCATTTATTTCCAGGTTCCCATAATCTATATAGGCAGAGGCCCAGCTGCCTAAACTGGCACATGCTGCCTACAAGGTAGCAAATCGAGAGCACCCAACCACAGAGAGTGGAAATCCGTGTCGGAACCCTAGAATAAACCAGAGCAGTCAAACAAAAATGGGATCAAATCACCGTCCAGATACGACCCCCCGTATCGTGGAAATCTTAACGAGTAGCTCCCGCCGATCACTCCTCCGAATAGCATATTGACACCGCGCGCGCTAGCCATGATCGATCTCGCGTGAGGCCTACGCGGGCGGACCGCTCGACATGGTGCAGTGCAATCATACACGCGGCTCGATCATCAGCTGCCACCGGAGCACGACGGCGGCGTCGGACCGGCCGGCGGTGCTCTGGATCAGGGTTTGCAATTCAGTGCCTGCTAGGACCACAGCATCACTGAATAATACTGAGCTCTCTCTACTAGGAGCTAAAGAAGCCACGCCCCTTTGAGCGACCCATCATGTGCCCGGACACGGCCGGCCCA
The DNA here is from genome assembly GCF_002211085.1 of Panicum hallii. Taxonomy (NCBI): domain Eukaryota; kingdom Viridiplantae; phylum Streptophyta; class Magnoliopsida; order Poales; family Poaceae; genus Panicum; species Panicum hallii. Next base: position 54,778,472 of record NC_038043.1, read on the forward strand.
GTGCTCTTTTGGCGCGGCTGCTTTACTACCACGGTTAAGCAAGCAAGCAAGAGACGACCAATCGGCACTTGGTGTTGATCGTGGACCGGCCATGGGCATGACTACTGGATGGCGCGCATGTGATCTCTCTCCTTGTAGCCTCCAAGTGTGACAGGCTTGAATATTAGGGTTCATGAGCCGCATGCATCTCCCAATGGCCAATGTATGTATATTCATCCACAAGTGGGCGCGTACCCTTAGGTAGATCACACACCAATGATTTGTTATATGGAAACCTGCAAAAGCTCCGGTGCTTTCCCTGCCGGTTTGATCGAGGTTTAGTGTTTGGCCCGGAAGCCTCTTTTTTTTTTGCCACCAATTATTCCAGCCAGCGCCGACGGCCGTCCGGTGTGTGCCGGTGCCGGTTTCTTTTGGGCATGCATGCACAAAGCAAGAAGCGACTCTACTAGACTACTACCACGCACGCACCCCTGCATGGGCTTGCACTACTTGCACACTGATCATGGTGCATCTCTGTGTGTCTTTCCACGCATGCAGGTAATAAAAAGAGCAAAAGCCCTCAGCATTAGCAAGGTCCCCGCCATGTAATTAAAAGACGGCTTAATTACTCAGTAATCTATACTTGATCTGACGGGCCTGGATCTTGTTAGGGCTGCTAAAGCATCATGAAAACTTGTGATGCGTGTACGGATCTGTGGATGCAGGACTGGCTTTTTCAAGTCTAGACCGGTTTCTAAGTGGTTGCCGGGATACCATACCATGCCATGCGTTTGGCTGTGGTCCTGCTGCCCTGCTGCTGGGCCGGTAGCCATCGACCGACTGATTTGCTTTACAGTTATACTCGCGTGCAGCTACTTTCACCATCAGTATATCATCGTGCGTATATTCACATACTCATTTATCACTTTGAGTATGTTTATATACTTATTCTAAGATACTTCAAAGAAATATATACGAAAAATTTTAAAAGCATCCTTATTTTTCAAAAATATATTATAATACCTTAATACTAGTATATAAAACTGAGTATATTCACATACTCTATGTATGGTCACATACCCAACATATATACTCTCACAGATGGTCCAGTATGATGACATACACCTGGTATATACTTTTTATTGGATCAGATACGTCCTGCATCGTGAGATATTCATGTGGGAGTAACTATAAATGCGTGTAGAATAGATTTATATATATAGTATCGTGCAGCTGGTGTCACTTGTCTGGTTGTGCAGTGTGCGTCGATCGTCCAGCTTCCGGGCTAAGGCATCTATATACTGCCGCTACGCAACATTTCTAGTTCGGGCTAGGCTGCCTTAAAAGTGGCTTGTGCGATGTTGCGCCGATGCTCCTGGTCCAGAGGCATGGGTGGCGGTGGTTGCCCATCCCCACACATCACCAATCACGTACGCATGTGTGTGTTTGATGGGGGAAAAATATTAAAACTTTCTAGAAAACTCCAAAATGTAATCGGCTGTCACAGTACACTAAGTTTAATTATTCTCTTGTTGGGAACGAAGTTCATCACGGAATAATTTTTAGTTAATCCTGCTTAAATTCAAAAAAATTGATAGTTAAATGAATTTAGAAAAATGTTCCTGTTGTATCTTCTTTCCAACACCTGGATACGAGTGTAACTGAGGCTGGCCGCGTGCGAGACTGTGCCGAATGGAAGCATGCATGCCCCTGTTGTGGTCACCTCACCTCGCTGGCCTGGCCCTGCAGGTTCCAGCTCCGGCTGGTACGCCGAATCGCTGCCGCAAGCGAGCAGCATCAGCAACAGCAGGGAAAGGAGATCGGAGCCGGACTGGCCGGCCGGAGCCAGACCCGATGGAGCCCGTCGCGAGCGAGCGAGGGCCGGCGTGGCGGCAGCGCCTGGTCAGGGGCGGCATGTGGCCACCGCCTGCGGCCTGCGCCCCGAAAAGGCGAGCTGATCGATCTGCGGCCCGCCGGCCGGCCGGCGAGAAGCGCTCGCCCGGCGCAGCGGCAGCACCGGCACACTGCCTCGGGCGCGCGCCCCTGTTGCGCTGTTGCGGTTGCTGTGCCCGCCCCGTCCTCCCGTCGCATTCAATCATGCGTCGTCGTCTCCCCCGGCCTGCGCCATGGCCGGCCTGCAGGGCCATGTGGATCCTTGCCGTTTTCACCCACCGTACCCCGACCCCGGCGCTGCGACTGCGAGAAAAAAAAAACAGTGGCACGGCTAGCCAAGTACCCCCCCTGTCGCATGCATGCTCCCAGATCTCACATCTTTTTGGCTCCACGCCATTGATGATCCCCACCTCGTTTGGGAAGCCATCAACACTTGATTCCAGGCAGTGGTAGCTTAGCTACTCGATGTCTCGATCCACCATCGGCTACTACTCCGATCCCACACTACAGCTATACTACTATGTTGCAGCCGTCCCTCTCTCTCTCTCTCTCTTGGTAGTTGCTGTCTGCGAGCGAGGATCTGGCGCGTGCAACATCTGAAGATTCAGGGTCGGTCGCGCCAGGCGACCGACCGGCCGTCCTGGTTCCGCATCATATCTGACAGGTGCATGTTGCATTTACAACAAACTAGCTGCTGGTCCACAGCTGCTTGCACTGTGCAGCGCGTTCTTTCGGTTCCTTCCACGCCGGCCTGCCTGCCTGCCTGTTCCGGCCGGTTTCCACCAACCAAAGTAATTGCGATCCGGCGATCATCGTGCTGTGTGCCCACCACACACACACACACACAGAGAGAGAGAGAGAGAGAGATATTGCAAGCAAGCAGACCATGGATCGACGACACAGCTAGCTAGCTAGCTAGAGCGAGATGACTGTATAATGTAGAGGAAAAGGAGTTGGGTTTCTTGTTTTCCTCTCCCCCTGCCATGCATCTCCGCTGTCACTGGAACCAAAGGCTAATTACAAGACCTTGCCCGGAGGGATATAGCTAGCTAGTACTAATAGGGACCTCCCAAGACAAGGTCCTAGCATGCAGCTAGGTTTTCTCCATCGCACGGCCAGATATATCGGGCATGCGTGCAAAGTTCTAGGTACGGTAGAGCGGCTACTATCCATGCATAGAGCAGCAAAAAGAAAGCAACCAAAGATAGGCTCAGCTCCTTTGTTGCTCGCCATCATCCACCCCATCCATGTCTGATTGAGCTAATGGTTGACATGCATGCTGCACTAGGCCGCCTTCACTGGCCCGTCGCCATTGGTGGGCTCCACCATCTTGCCAAGAAACTCCTTGACCTACAAATTAAAAAAACGAAGCCCACAACGATCATCCATCTACCAACAAAATGTCGAGCTGTAATAACCATAGAACAATGGAAAAGAGATGCATTATTCATTAGTCGGTGCTCTCCTCTCTCTCTCTTTTTTTCCCCAAAAGCGACAGCGTAACTTTTTGGAGCAATGCATATGCAAGTTGATGGAAGAACTCCTAGATAGCACTACTAGCTCGATCACAGTCACTATCACGAGGTGGCTGGACGCACGCGGTTCCTCCAGGATTTGTGCGCCGCTAGCTCGATCTCTTTCAGATCGATGATCGATCTCGGGGGGCCGGGCGAAAGCGAGTGGATTCTTCTCACCTCGACTGGGTCGCGGAGCGAGTAGGATGCCGCCGTCTCCTTTGGGAACTTGGACACCAGGATTCCGATGCCCTGCCCCATGCCGCGCAGCACCTGTATTTTTGCATGTCGACAGACACAGAGAGAGAGAGAGAGCCCAAAGCGTCACTGCCACATATAGTGCTCAGCTCGCACTAGAAATAGAACTAGCAGCTAGGCAGACGAAGCTTTGTCCTCCTTTCGAACGCAAAGCTTGCTGCCTTTCATCACTTGTGTTCCATCAACGGAAAGTGAGTGTCGTCATTAAGAAACTTAATGACTACTTTTGTTTAGTATATTACATGTAGAATGGAATAATTGTGTTAGCTAGTGTGTATACCTTGAAGGCGTCCTCGTCGGTGCGATCATCTCCAATGTAAATCGGGAAGACGTCGCTACGCCCAGCATAGCCTTCAAATTTCAAAACAGATATAAAAATAAAGGTTGGAAACTGTTTCTGCACTTGTTGTAGAAGTAGTTGATTGTGTTTTGCAGAGATGGTGATCGAGCAGCTAGCTAGCTACTCACCGAGAGACTCGAGCAGGAACTCGAGGGCCTTGCCCTTGTCCCACTTGATGGAGGGGCGAATCTCCAGGACCTGCATGCATGACACCCAGCGCGAGCGCATTACCATCATTGCCCTTGTGCATGCACGTCGTACGTGACAAGGAGAGCTGTCGAGAACAGGACAAGGTCGGTCGCCACCGACCACCAACTTCTCTAGCCCGGCCCACTAAGTAATGGAACAGCCTAATTTTACTATATTTCTTGTTTCTTCTTTAAAAGAAACTTAAAAATATACCATGGCCATCACAAGATTTGAGATACTTTTTCTTGACACGACCAGTATATAGTACATAAGAAACTCTGCAATGAGGCACATAATTATTTTTAGGACGCTGCTTTTAAGTATTCAGACACGAGACTCGTTTGTACTCCAGTAGTATATCTTGAATCTTTTTCAAAAAGTGCATATTCGACTGAAAGACATGCGTATTAATACTACCAATTGTCAGTAATATTCTATTCGCAAGGGAAAAAAATTAAACTCGATAGTATTCCACATATCAGATATGATACGAGAGGTTCGTCGAAAAAAAAACAAAGATATGACACGAGATGCGCACCTTTCTGCCATGAGTGAGCTTGAGGTGGGGGTACTCCTTGAGCACCGACCTGACTTCCTCCTCCACGGCATTCCATTCCTGCAGAGGCCAATCAGACAATCAGTGCAACATAAAGCAATCAATGCAAATCAACCGCAATCACGATTTAAAACTGCAATTAGGAGCGTGATTAACCAAGAGAGCCACGGAATTAATAGCCCCCGACTGATCCGCAAGCTGCCAAACTAGCGTGTTAATTGGGTGGATGGACGGTTGGATCTCACCTCCTCCTGGACGCAGCGGAAGTGGACGGAGAGGCAGTACTTGTTGTGCTCCACCCTGGCGCCGGCGATGGCCTCCATCCTGGCCGTCAGCGTGCGGTACACCTGCATGCCGACGGCGACAAAACACATGCGTCGTCAGGTTTGGCCGGTAGCCACATAAAGCCTTAATTGTCGAGACGCGGGGTCGCCGGCCGGTGGCGCAAGGCTCCAAAGACCGGCGAGCAGCAAGCGCCATGCGCGCGTGCGTGCGGACGGAGGAAGAAGACGGCGGAGCGGTCGCTGGCTTACGCACCTCCTCGATGACAGGCAGGAACTCCCTCCCCGCTTGGTAGTGAACCACTTCTTCGCCCTGCAACCGGACGTGGGACCTCTGTCAGTCAGGGACATGCTTACGTGGACAGTAGTCGTCAGTGCTTTCCATGAGAGAGAAACACAAGAGAGAGAGAGAGAGAGAGAGAGAGAGAGAGAGAGAGAGATGGGGAACTGTGGGCAACGAACATTTGCCTGGACGTGCTTGTTGGACTGCTTGGCTGGGCCCTCGATGTCCATGCCATGGCTCCCGGCGTAGTACAGCTCCCTCAGCTTCACGAAGTTGAACACCTAGAAGAGATTGCACCAAGAAGGCCATGGCCATAAATACAAACGCATCACACGCTCCTCCTCTGCTACCAAACAAAAACGAAACGCGTGCAGCAGGGTCGCAGACAGAGAGGAACGCTAGGCTACGCCAAGGCCGGAAAGTCAGTCGGCCAGAGGAGTAGGAAGAAAAAAACAAGGGCGAGGAAGGTGAAGCACGCATGGGGGAAAGAAACGGGCCCTGGATTCCCGTCAGGGCCTCCCCTCGTTCTCCGCATGCCTGCCTGTTCCTGCCCCGGCGGCCGGCGCCGGGCTCAGATGGAAGCAAGCGCAGCGCAGCGAGGAAACGCCTGCTGCTCCCATGCAGTGGCCCGGCCCCGGCGCGTCCAGGTTCACAGGCGCCGCGCCGTGCATGCGGGCGCGACGCGTGAGATGAAATCTCGAGGGGAATCGGTAGAAAAGGAAACCTGGGAGATTCTTTTTACAGTGCGGGTTGTAGGAGTAGGAGTACAAGTACAATGGAAACACTCAAGGGGAACCCCCACAAGAGAACAAAAACTTTTTTTTTTACAGTGGGAATGAAAAAGGGAAACAGAGCAAGTAGCATTGCAAATTCCTTGAAAAGAAAAAAAAAGGAGGAACTGAAGGAAGAATGATTCTTGGAATCGGAATAATGTACCTTGTCCCTGCATCTCCCGCTGACAATCGCGGTGGGGAAGTGCTCGGCGACACGACGCACGGCATCCCTCATCTGAGGTGATAAAACGAAAGGAATTACAGCGGGAGCCGGGTCATTAGATTGATCATTGATGAGCACGGTTAAAACAGGTAGGGGGGAGCAGAGGATACTCTGTTTTAATACCAGGGGAACTTAATAATAAAAAAGGAATCTTCTGCGTCGTCGAGAAGGAAAAAGAGGAAAAATCGCTGACCTCCTCGGACATAACGGCGCGGTCGGGGTCCTCGACGATCGGCGACAGTGTGCCGTCGTAGTCCAGGAACATCACGATCTGCTTCCCCTTAGCCGCGCCGAGCGCCGCCTCGAACCACGTCAATGCCGAGGGGTGCTTCTCCTGCACACGGAACCAGCAAAAGAAAAGTGAGTCGCGGATCGATCGATCTCGCCCCAGGGAAGGAGTGGATGTTGGCAGGGAAAGGTGGTACCATCCAGTCGCCGTGCTCGGCGTCGGCGTCGGCGGCGCGGCGCGGCGAGGAGGCCTTCATGGTCTCGAACAAGGAGCCGCCCACGATGGACCCGGGGGTGGCGCGGTCCACGTGCACGGCGGCGAGCTTCTTGCAGTCGCGGGCGGCGCCCTTCGTCGGCGGGAACGGCGTGAAATGCAGGCCCGCCTGAGCCGGCGCCGCCACGGCGGTGACCGCCTCGTCGGTGGAGAACGTCATGGCTCGAGTGGCGGTCGGGTGTCGGAGGCTAGCAGCCACGGGAAGGCGGCTGCTGTGCCGGAGCAGGAGGTGTTGGCTACAAGGGGGGAGGAGGAGGAGGAGGTGCTCTCTGTGATGGCGATGGGTGTTGCAAGAGCAGGATGGATTGGTGGTGATCTCTGGGGACGGCGCGGCCAGGGGGGTATATATAGGTAGGGGACGGTGGCCCACCTGCAGGGGGGTTTCTCATTGGAACATTTGTTGCTTGGGCTGCTAGGTGGTTGGGAAAATGCACTACAGATTGGGGATAGATTATATTAGCCCCTTTCATTTTGCTTTTTAGTAGATGAATGACTGCGCAAGTGTTGAAATTGCTGCGTAATGACAGATGGTGTCCTCTACGAATTCCTCTATATACCGACATGTTGTACATAAGGTATACTAAGCGTGTTAGACTAACTTTGTCGGCGAGACGGTGGCGTAGAGTGTCTATGATTTATAACTGCCGCGACAAGTGTCACGGTTTCTTGCAAGTAAGTTTTCTAGTCGGTTCATACTAGCCATAAAAATTTGTCGTTTATGAATAGAGATAAACACACAAACTTAGCAGCGGAGAATTAACTAAAAGTAAAATAATTGGAGATATCATACTAAGTTGCAAAAATGATTGTTGCTATAGAAGTGCTTCCCTTTCATTGACGATAACATATATTTGGAGGGCTGAAGTGCCCCATCTTCGTAGTACCACAGGTATCATGTAATGTCTCCTGGTACGGTTTCAAGAGAGTGTAACAAGCCATATACATGGCAATTGGCTATTTTAAAGAGAGAATACCAAGTGCTCTTACTAAATTTCCTAGAGCAACCAAATTTTGGAGAAGGAAGGTCATATGAGAAGGGCACTGACCTCAATGGGTCAGTATATGTACATTGCTACATGTTTGACACCTAGATCCTCACCGCCTGCATATTGATCCCTTACTAATTCCACCACCATCTGCCTCCTTTTCTTTCAGCCCATTGTACTCCCTCCGTTCCAAATTATTAGTTATTTTAGCTTTTCTAAATTTATAGGCTTTGCTATGCACCTAAATATAATATATATATAATCTTAAAAAATCAAAACAACTAATAATTTAGGACGGAAGGAGCAGTGATTAAACCCAATGAGTTGACCCATACGTCACATTTCCATGCCGCTGGTGAGAAACCAATAGCACGAACATAATAACTGAAATAGAAAACCATGGCAGATATCAGTGGCATCAATATATATAGTTTCTTCTTGAGACATGTATATTCTGGTGTTTACACATATACAGAAAGCATCTCTTGTTTTCACGCGTCATGAAGAAAAAGAAAGGGACACCAAGGCCAGGAGTAGTGATATCAATGATCCTCTAGGCCTAACTAACTGTGATCAAAATGGAAACAAAGATGCAAACCAGGTCTCATCAGCAATGCGTGTAAACCAGTCAGCTCTTGAACGCAACAGCATTGTCACCACTTTGTCCAGATGATGACCCAAGCGCTGTTGCGAAAGTACGCAGATTTTTCTCCTTTGCGCCCCCCCTTTTTTTCCTACCCTTTTCACCTTTTCAATCTTTGTGCTTGGTTTCCCTTGGTGTTTTGTGGCTTTATTTCCACAGCTCCTTGGCTGCGACACATAAGGTTTGTAGGGACTAGTGATAGCCCCCTACTGCAGTCTGCACGCACCAGCCACCCCTTGGAAAGGCATCTGAATCTATGGGCTGCCGCGCTAGCCTCTTCGGGGGTAACGTGGCACTAGCAAAAGTCATGTGACCATTTCGGCAAAAGGTTAAATAACTGAGGGAAAGAGCTCATGCTTTTTTCCTGAAAGGCAACGTATATTATTTAGTGGTTTACAATTAGCAGCGTGAGAAAACTAATAAATGGTTCGATGTAGTAGGAACAGAACATGAAACATGAAAATTTAGATCCAGGTGGATATTTACATCTTTTTGGACGAAATTAAATTCGCTCTCACGCAAAGACTCGGACTTCTACAAACATATCTTAAGTTGTGGCATCAGAAGAAATTGCAAACTCCGTAGGTTGTCGAATAAACTGCTACAAATATTCAGGTGCTAGAAGCTTCAGTAGTACCCTTTTGGTCTGTAGTTCAGTACAAAACAAAAACCCATAAATGAAAGGAAAACCAAGTTTGGCCGGCCGGCCCCTACAACGTCCAGGTTTGGTACAGACGCTCCATGGCTTTCTGATTGAAGACGCAAAAAATAGGTCGTGATGAGATGATGCGTGCTCCATACATGCATACTGACTTCATCATGTGACTCCGATCCATTCATGGTACTATATGTTGAAAAAGGCGGTATCCCGGCCTGTCCATTGACTCGATAAAACTTGGACAGGCGGCTGGTCATTTCGAAGTGATGACCATTTCGACTCTGTCGGCGTAGGGTTTATGATAAAACTGTGTGGGGTTCATGAGAGATGGAGCCCAAGAGTTGCACACCTGACGAAGGCGGTGGTGCGTGTAAATAAACAAAACTCACACGATCATAGGCAATCATGTTCTTCCTTGGCATGCAATGATCAGTGCGAGTTCGATCGTACCATAGAGTCCATGGCGTGATGGCGTGATCATGCATGCATGCGCACGGAAAACAAGCGGCAGCCGTGGACGCTTCTCTGCCTCCTATATAGCTACTTGCGCAGTCGCAGTGCAAGATTCTAGGCTGCACGCGCATGCATGCAGGGGCGACGTGAAAGCAGGTAAGAAAACGTGCGCAGGCTTGCCCGTGCTTTCCCGTAAAGAACTCTAGCTCCCTTGGCAGACCACGAGAGCAGCCGCAACAGGTCACTCCGATCATTGATGGGCACATCACATTGCTGCGATGATCGATCTGCCATGCATGGGCTACATAGACGTGCAGTGTGCCTGCAGTCCTACACTACCACACGACCCCATGGAAATGGCAACCGATGTATGGAAAGCCACCTCATGCATGACACGCATCAGCTTTCTTTCAGTACGTAGGTGTCGCAGCGACGACTGCTTCATTCAACATGTCCAATAATAACCAGTAGTAGGGGTCTGGCTGGCCCCCTCCTGCTTCGTCGGAAAAAGAAAATAAAATCGTGTCCACGCAAGGAAAATGAACTGAAGCCCGCGGCCAATTTCTATTATTTGCACATATTATTATTAAAATTGGATGGGGACATCCCGTGAGGATCTGCCCCCAGATATTGTCGCGTGTACACAGAAGCGATCGGACGGCAACAGCTCGTTCACGGCTACAGCTCTCTCCAAACGCTGCAACTCGGCTCGATGCATCAGCTCAAGACGGAGCTGACGCTTTCTTTGTGTACAGATCCGCGATACTGTAGCTCGCCGCCGCCGCCGCTCCATAAACGCATCTACTCGTCGCACACGCACAAATCGCCGGTGACAGTTCCGACGGCGCAAGACTGCTCCTGCTCACCCCTGTCACGGCCCAGCACTCCCATGATCAAGGATCCAAGATGATCGCACAATACTGCAGTGGCCAACGCCGCCTCCCTCGTCTACCGCCGCGGCCTCCGCCAGCGGTAGTCCCTCTGCTCTGCTGACGCCTAACGCTTTGACGAGCTATGGCCTATGGAGGGGGCATGCGGCCCGCCGCCGCCATAGCAAGGACAGCGGACAGCCGGCCGGGCGCTCGACGCACTACTCATCTGTGTTTTGGTCGTGGATACGTGTGTTTCCCTCTATCACTGCAGGTGTAGATAGCAATTGAAACTTTGGAGAATTGTTCAGAACACATGTATTTAGCCATTGCTTTATTTAACACTAATCCGAGATCCTACAGAACCAGCATCTTCCATCCTGATTCAAGAAGTAGTATATCCAATTAATGGCACGGGGAGCTAGCAATTGACACGAGAGAAGTAGATTGATGTGAGACTTACATCTGAAACAAAGATTCAAATCGCTCCAGGCTGCTACAAGCAAATTGAAATTAGCCTAATTTATGAGACGAATCCATTAAGCCTAATTAATTTATCATTAGTATATATTTACTGTAGTATAATATTATAAAATCATAGACTAATTAGGTTTAATGGATTCGTCTCGCGAACTAGGCTCCATTTATACAATTAGTTTTATAATTAACATATATTTAATATTTTAATTGGTATTTAAATATTCGATGTGACAGAGAGTAAAATTTAGCGCGGGATCGAAACAGACTCCAATTTGTGAAATGCACTACGAGTGGGTCTGGGTATGTAGCAGCAGTATCTTTGGAGATGTACTTGGAAAGCGAGACCCACACACACCTGCTGACCTGGTAGCTGCTGCAGTCTTTTCAGAAAAAAAAAGCATTACAAAGGCGGCATCATGCTGGAAGCAAGTTGCGGTCTCGTACTAAGCATCTGTCTCAAGTAGTACGACCGCTGGAGAGGGACGCGCGCACAGCTTTCGTGCACACAACGTGCCGCCCCCGCCTTCCGATCCCCTTCAGCTTCTAGTACGTGCACGATCTCTGTCTCTCTCTCGTCCTCTCTCCCCATCTGAAAAAAGCCCCTTACAGGGATCGAGCTGAGAGCGGCCGGGGACACAGGGCACCGGCCAGTACAGCAGTGTTTGTCACGGTCTGCACGGCATGACTCGTCCAAGGAGATCAAACACTGCATCAACATGGCTTTTGCTTTATTAGCATCAGCACAATTCTTCACTCAGAAACTGCACATATTCCATGGCCTAAATATCTGGCCACCGATCATCCATCCGTATTGATCGATCTTCATAAAGAACTCCATCCCCCGTCGAAGAAACGCCCTGGTTTTCTCGAGTATTCTTGTTGCCATGCAAAGGCCAGGACGAGACCTTGCCTGGCGAAGCGAGAGAGGTGACTGCTGGCTGGCTATTTTTCTTTAAATGGTCACGGGGAAGAGCATCCCTACCTAAATTATATTCAAAAGATGTGGCAAATCAGAAAAAGAGATAAAACCCTACAATTCTTGATTAATTTTGAAAATCGGGCTAAAACCCTAATAACCCACCTAGCTAAACTAGGTCTCATTCAATACACTCTAGCACAAGGGTAAATTGTGGCATAGCTATGGATAACAACACCATGCCCTAGCACAAGGACGGAAATGCGACTTAACTACGAATAACACAACCACACTAAGCGCAAGCTCCAAATTATAGCAGCAACCACCATACACAAGTTTGAGATGCCTATCTTCGAGACAATGTCTCTGATAAGGACTTGACGTCAAGACGCCAACATTGCTCGATCTGGCAGAGCCAGATCTTGGCTTTCACCTGGAGAAAGTAAGGCTACCAAGAGAGTCCACCGTAGATTGAGGTTCTTCAACGACGCCTCTAGTGAGGGGTGTGACGTCTAAGAACGCCACCGACGCCGGCCTAAGCTTGAGCTAGATAGAGCTTTTGTCCAGAACCGCCGCTGTGTACACCCATGGCCATGGCTGCCACCGAGCTTGAACGAGGGAGACCATACCCGCAAATCCACAGGAGCAGCGGGACCGGAGGGGGAGCGCAGATCCATAGCCGATTCAACCCCCACACGGGTCCACAAAGAGAGGCACCAGCGCAGTTGCGTCGGCTGCCACCCCCTCTGACTGCTGTCACGCGCTGGTGCCGCCACCATGCAGGGTCACGGCTGGCATCGGCAGCTCGCGGTGGGCATGCTGCCCGCGGCACGAGCGGCGACGGCGTGCGTGACGGGTGGTGCAGCTACGGCCGCCATCAACTTGGTGTTGTCGCTGGCGCACGGCGGTTGCTCCGCCCGCACGACGCGAAGGGTGGCCTTGGCTTGCTGGTGGTTGTGGATGTAGACCGACGCAAAGCTGCGACGGTGGTGGCACTCCCGACAGATCCGCATGTGCACGTCCAACAGCGTCGCACGCCGAATGCGGCGGCGGCTAGCCCCGTCGTGTCATAGCCACGTAGATCCCGTCTCGGGGACGTCGGATCTGCAGCTTTGGGCCGCCGCCTTCAAGCCTGGCGCCGGCACGGCGAAGACTCGGGGCGGGAGCACCTCAGGAGAAAGCCTGGCTTCCGGCGGCGGCGAGATGGAGAAGAGGACGGGAGGGGATGGCGGGAGCAGGAGGTGGGGGCACCGTCTCGTAGAGGAGAGTGGGGGGGGGGGGGGGGGGGGGGCGGAGACCACCATCACGGATGGATTGAGTCCTGGCCGGCCACTTGGATGGTCGACAAGGGCCCCGGCCCGTTGTTTAGGAATCCCGAAAAGGGCCCCGTCGTATTGCAGAGCTCCTAGCAGCTTGAGTTGAGAGCCGATCGATGCAGTGGAGACACGAGAGAATATTCCCCTGTCCCTGCGTCGGTCCAAGGGGAAACATTCCATGCGATTGGCGTCCATATGAGATCCATCGATCGAGGTGGTACGTGTTCCGCAGATTCTTCCCTACGTAGACGATCGACCACAGTGAAAGCCCGGTCCCTACCCGTATTTTAGAGACTTTTTAGTGCGTGCGATTGGTGTCGGGTTGGAATCAGCAAGTGTAAGCAGCTGTGTGGGAGCACACAGTATCGTCAAGTGATTTTCCACAGTACTACTGGCAGCAGTAGAGATCTCGCTTTTGGTAGGAGGCTAGCCTGGAGGAATTCCTAGTGCCGGAGCAAAAGCCCAGCACAGCATCTCGTCCCATGTTGTTGCATCTCGCACACACACACCATGGCATGCATGCATCACCGTACACGCTGGCGACACGACACGTACGCAGCTAATATAGAAAGATGTAAAGCAGAGAAAGTATGGAACCCTGCAGTCTATACCGTCATCGCCGTGGTGCCCTCTCGACGCGTCAACGATCGAGAAAGCATGCAGCCGATCGGCGTCACGGTCACGGTCCGTCCAGCAGGTCGTTCAACGTGGGTCGGGTACACGCCGCCCCCCGCGCCATCCGGGCCATACCGCGAGCGCGAGGCCGGCCGGGTCGGTGCGTGGCTAGCTATGCTAGCTAGGTGCGCCGCCCGGCCGCCGGCGGGCGCGCGCACGCGCCGAAGACACGACAAAACAAGCCCTCCCCGGAAGCAGCCAAGCCGCACGGCCGGGCACGCTGAAACACACACATGCGCGGCGCTGGCGCGGAGTGGGCGCGGCGGGGTGCCGGCCGGCCGGGCAGGCGACGCGCGCACGTCGCGCGAACAGGAGAGCCCCCTCCCTCGGGATCGAGCCAGACGACCGCACGGCCGGGGCGGTCACGTGAAGGCGTACGCACGCGCGCGGCGCGGGCTGCTATGCTGTGCCAGCCGGCCGATCGAGCGGCGCGGCGCGCGCGCACGTTGGAATATGGAGAGCAGAGCACGGGCGGGCCAGGCCACACGGCCGCCGGGCACGTGGGGACGTACGCGCGCGCGGCGCGGAGCCGGGGGAGGAGAGGCACAGCCAGCGGCGCGACGCGAGGCGCCCATGCGGGCGTGCCGGCGAGAGGGATCGGCCGGGTTCCTTGGGCGGTGGCGGGGGGGCCCCCGGCGCGCGCGCGGCCGTTGGTTGGGCGGCGGAAAGCGAGCGAGCGAGCGCTGTTCCCTCGCCCTCGGGCTCTCGGCTCGCTGGCGCGTTTGTTGTGGCGCTGCCGGCGGGCCCACCGAGGCCGGGAAGTGGGAGAGGCCCGGATCCGCGGGGGGCCCAGCCTGCTGCAAGTGAAACCAAGCCAGGCGCAGCCGCTGTATTGCTGCCGGCCGCTCCCGTTCTGCTGCCCACAGAGAGGAGGGGAGGAGGGTCGTGGCCTCGTGGGGGGCCTGGCCGGCTGGCCCGGAGGCCTCCCTCGCGGGTCGTGCCGTGGTGGGTCCAACCGCAACGGCTTTAACTGCCACATTTATTATGGCCCCTAAACAAACTGCCACATTTAAGAGGCTGCTAGAGTGCCGGAGCTAAACAAAACTGCTGGGAGAGATTCGGGCAGAATGGGAAATGCAGCAGAGTGCCGGAGCTAAACATATTGCACCGGCAAACAAGGGCAAAATGCCCTAGTTAGTATACGAACTGCTTTAGCTTTTCATCGAAATTGTTTAATTTTTAAATAATAATACCACATATCATTTGGCCATCCGGTCTTCGTGCATCCTACTAGTTGCCAAACTACTAGCAATAAAGTCAACACGCACCATGTGAGATTTCAATCTGTGTACGTACCATGGTCTTGTTAGCTAGAGAGAGTACTTTTCCCTCTGCACACTGTAAACTTAGACTATGCAAAGCAGAACTAGTGATTGTTTATCGATGGAGTAGTTACGGAACAGTGGAACTAGCCAGCTGAAGTGTCCCATTTCTCAAGGAGGAAAAGACGGGAGCAAAACAACGACAATCAACTTACACAGTTTCCCTGGGAAAGCAACATTCAGCGTGACAACAACGTGCACAGTAAACCTGCAGCCATCCAAGTCAATCATAGGTGTTAGGCATAATAAAACATGCTTACACTTGCTGTCACTTGTCACACCCAGCCCAGCTCTCCTTAATCTAGCTAGCGTCGGTCGCGTCGGTCTCACTTTCTTTGCAGATCACAGATCAGGTAGGTAAGTGATGGCATTTTATAAAGAAGGTTCCTAATAAGCTACCCCATTGGCTAGCAAGCGCCAAAAGTTAAGAGAGAGTTAGGGCAAATCAATCACCTCTTCTATTTTATCCATCTACCTCTTGACAACGCGCCACGTACGCCCTTTAAAAGGATCTTCAGTTTCTTTTGGAGGAGCTCTCTCCAATTGCTTGCTACACTTGCATTACAAAAATGAGTTCATGATTTGATACTGCGATATATGGCGAGCTAGTGCACGCGTGGGCCTTTATCCCCGCCTTTTTTCACATCGTTGCGCGGCAAAAGGAGATCGCAAAGAAGCTACACTATATATCTAGCTAGGATGAATGCGTGAAAGTACGAAAAACTAATGGGAGATGACTAGATTTTATGATTGGATGATATGGAAAGGCATGAATATCTTTTGTTGACAATTTGGATTCGGTTATATCGAGAGTGGCTTTTTAAAGTTTTTGTTTCAACTCGTTCGACCGTGAGTTTTGTCTCTTACTATGCATACCAAACGTTGGTCTATATCTGAGTGCATCGAAGTGGCTATACATAATTTTAATGAATTTGTGGGATTAATGGTTTTATTATCTATGCATTATTTGGTGACCAATATATACCGGACCAAAATTAATTTTGAAATAATGGT
The DNA here is from genome assembly GCF_002211085.1 of Panicum hallii. Lineage (NCBI taxonomy): Eukaryota > Viridiplantae > Streptophyta > Magnoliopsida > Poales > Poaceae > Panicum > Panicum hallii. The sequence goes on from NC_038043.1 coordinate 54,794,595, forward strand.
ATTGCTCGTTCCAAGAATTATACAATACAATTTATGTAGCCCGGATATAAAATTTAGAAACTCAGGTTTGGAAGGCACAATACCCCGGACTTGGCCCAACCACGCTATTGTTGGCTACATTTGGCTGTATGGTTGCATGAAATAGGCCAACGTCTACTGTGAAGCACATAACCATGCAGTTTTTTTTTCACACAATATATTGGATGGCACCAGATATTGGTGTATCCTTAGCTCTTCTGGTTATTTACCAAAAGAAATATCTCCATTAGTATTTTTTTTAGCATATCTAGCTTTGATCCATGTAGAGCTGTATTTCCTATAAAAAATATTATTGTCTCATGTATCAAGAGTAACTTATTAATTAACCTAATCTTGATCTGGAGCACCCAACATAATCCTAATAACTTTGCAATTCTTTCTTACTCATCATTGCACTATTTACACATATGACCGGATTCATTCATCCATAGCAAATAAATACTACCAAAAAGTATACTCACTTTTTTCTCCATATCCCTCCTTATTTTTTCTTAAGAAAAGGAGTTGTAGAATAGTCCTGTAAAGCCTTATCTAACAAGCTATATTGGTTAATATAAAGAAAGCAAAATACTACATGAAGTGCGCATATGTGGAAACAGGAGGTACAGCATGTGTGTTCTCACTCCCATGCAATGCTTATAGCTAATAGCTAGTAAAGTACACATACATATGTGTGATGCTAGCATCTACTTTTCTTTTGAACGTACCATCAATTGATGTGAGAATCCATAACAAAATTTTTCTTTCTGTCATAATATATATTTAATTATACAATTTTTTATATATCAACGATAGCCGACCATGTTCTATATATGATCATGATTCTATTTGAGAGATTATGGTTTTCACAATTTTTTTGTCAACGCTATGACTTCAGAATTTTTCATTTAGATGATTTGTGCTATATCTGCATTTACTTAATCATAAATAATTCAAGAAGATTGATCAATGTATTGGCTAGAGGATCAAATCTCAGTTCTCAGAATATTGCCCACCAAAACCGTCTTTGCTTGAACTTTTCTTTCGGTGTTTCTGCAGTGAATTGAACACGCTGTCTGGAAAACCAGTATCTTTTGAGACTGAAAACGAGCAGAGAGTTCGTGCTTTACAATCCTCAGTGCAATACACGGAGTACCGACGAATCAAACAGCACAGTCCTTGGGTTAAGAATCACTACGCTTGCATATTTGTCCTTGTGTGTCCGATACAAAAGCGTTCCTGTTCTTGAAGAAATTCTTGGCCTGAGGCTGAGTCCAGTGGCTCGCCTCACTCTCGCGCAGCCACGTCAGCTCTCGCCCCCACTCTCACCCCACTCTCACCTCACCCCTCCAATCAAAACGCGCCACGTCACGTCCTCTCGCCCGGGGCCCGCCGCGCCAACGCACCGCCTCGCTACCGCCCGCCTACCGTCCCGGCGCGCCTGCCAACGCGGGCGAGAGCGGGCGCTATCGCTCTCGCCCGGCGGTAGTGCTACCGCCTTCTCTCTCCCTCTCGCCTGCCTCTCGCCTCACTCTCGCCTGGGCTGGGGCGCAGAGGGGCGGTATCGCCCCCCATTGGCACCAGCCTGAGGCATGTGCTTCTTCTATGAGAGATTTCTAACAAGTGGGTTGTTTGTACCTTATAAAGTGAATTGTTTTTTTCTCTTGGAACCGTCAGATTGCGCATAGCATCTTTAAGGAAGAGTCTTCTCCGGCACCTACCCTCAAGAACAAAAGGGGGGAGGGGACCTAGCCATCACTAGGTTCCTGCCTAACCAATGGCTTGTCCACTCAATTCTCCAGTTATGTGTCCTCTATTTTGGTACCCAAATATGTAGGTCTGGAATAGGCTTTGACATGAAAGGACCTTCGATGTGAGATGGTGTAGTACTAATGTTACCGGCTGATGGATGATTAATGGAGCTCAATTACAATTAGATAGTTCGTGCGTATACGCTACAAGGGAATTTTAATTAGGATGCCCTGAAAAAAGAAGAAGGAATTTTGGGATCTATACCGGTTGTCTCTGAGTGCTAGCTAGCTACAAGAGATTCTGCAGTAACATTCATATGTAAAGTTATTCTGTTCTCTATTGATTTCACTATCTATGTGCTGTTGTTGGCATCCAGCCATCCACTGCATCTGTTTTGTTTTGCTGAAGAATCATGTTTGTGCTAGCAATATTCCTGGAAATGCACTGGTAGTAATTCATAACTCCAAAGTTCCAGGCAAATGGTGGCCCTCCGCAATAAAATCTTCCTCACGAAAAAAAATAATCTTCACACGGTTCATGAGCTAGATTAGATGCATGGTATGGCATCTCCCCATGAGCGCATGTCACCATTCATGGTTTTCTTTACAGATGCATCTCGCTCTACTATCCTTTCGTGTTCGCCCAACCAAAACCCATACTAGCTAGGACGAATCAAGATCTTTTCTCCCTTTTGGCCTCTAGCTACACACTTAGGTTCGATCTCTTGATCACATGCACACCTCCATGCATGTTTGACTACCAATAACCACGCCCATACCTCACCTAAACTCGCTGGAACCATCTCAAAATTAGCATCTCCAAAAGTGAGCCAGATCGTATCGGCACATTAGGCCGGCCTTTGGTCGTTGCACGCACGCTTAGCTTCTACTAGCAGCAGCAGCAGCTCATTTGCGCGCCTCGAAGTCCGTAAAGACGGATTGTTAACAACGTGTTTAGCTAGGCCGGCAGAGCACTTTATTCCTACACAAATGTCGCGTGACCGTGTGTAGCGCTGCTAGTGATCGATGCCACTACTAGCTAGCTAGTAGATCGAGCACGCTAGCTGCAATTGCTAGCTCTCAAACCCCTCGGGCGCTCTTGGAATCTTGGAAACCTCACGCCGGGACAGGCACGCCGAGTTGAAAAGTTGCACGCTCGAACATTAGTATAGTGCGCACGTACCTGCAGCTGCCAGAAAACCTAACGCTTCGGTGACTCCCTCTTGCTTTGACCGGCCTGCTGCTGCCTGATGAGACGACGACGACGATCAACTGGTGACAGCGATCGAGCAGGCAAGCTAGCTAGCGTTGCATATGATATGATGCGATGCGTGAGCGCGACCTGATCTGATTCTGAAGCGACGATCCAGCGGCGACGCGATACGATCGATCCGCCCCGGCCCCTTTTCCCTGCAGCTAGCTGTCGGCGCCCTCAGCTCGCTCGGAGAGGTCCCCGTCATCCAATGGCGCAATTCGCACGTGTTGGATGTGTTGTAAAGCACCTGGGGAAGCCGAAAAGAAGGCGGCCACCATTGCTGGCGCTTGGACTATTCTCAGAACAGCCGCGGCCGGCAGGCACGCGCAGCAGCAATGGCGCCGCTGGCTTTTTCTCGCTGCTCATGGGCGGGCTCCCCTTGTTTCGGGCTCCGTCCGCCGCCCGGCCGGCGCGCGGCCAATGGGGTGACGGGAGACTGACGGTGCCGGTGAGCTAGTGCCGCCGGCCGATGATCCCGAGAAAGGCGTCGCGCCTTTCTTCGAGTGATCGAGATGCCTGATGCGTGTGCTTGGACGCTTTCTTTGCTCCTTTGGTCCGTTGCTTAGTGCTCTAGTGTTTCCCGGCTGGAGGTCCAGAAGTGACAAACGGCACGTAGCAGGAAGGAGAAGGGAGTAATAGCGTGTCCACTGTGCAGCTTTGCCCTGAATTGCCTGGAAGAATTGGTGAGCGAGGTTGGGGACAGGACAACAGACCTTCAAAAGGCTATGATAGCATTGATAGGTGAAAAGGATGTGCGCTTTGTTAGCTGCTCAGCATGGATGGTGATGAAACCAAATCTGATTCCCTGTTTCGCCAGAACTTGGTGGTGCTGGTTTCGGGAGCTCGAGCTTTCTGCTATCGATGGAGCTGGAGGCTCTGATCTTCCTGAAGGGCAAAAAGAAACGAAAAGGCATGGCAAGCAACACTGACACGGCGCCGGTGAGGGCCACAGAGAGGCCGAAACGCCCCGCACGGAGGCCCATCAACAGCTTCCAACAACACCCACCGTTCGGCCCAGCAAACTCGCCGAGGGATGTGCCGCACGGCCCGGCAGCAAAGCGAAAACCCCGCGATGCGGCCCAGCCAACCAGCAGCGAGCGTGCCGGCCCGCGGGAGCGGCCCATCGTTGACCTCACGCGCGCCCCGCTCGCAGCGGATCTATTGGCAGAGCCCAGTGTGGGAGCGCGGAGCCGCGGCGCTCCAAGGATAGCAGGAAGCAGCCACTGCTGCGCTGGGCCGGCACGCGTGTGCTCGTGCGGCCGTGCCACTCGTGATCTCGCGAGCGCTGGCCCTGGCCGCCCGGTGCACGGGCACTTCTCCGGCACGGCCACGGCGGGTGTCGACCATGGACGGGCTTCTGGCTGGCGGGCACTGATGAGCGTGCGCGCGTGCCGTCGCGGCGTAGAGTGTGACTCGAATGGCCAAGCAGGATAGGCCGTGGCGTCTGCGAAAGATCGCTGGTCGTTTGCGGTTGGGGCCCCGGGCTCCGCTAACAAACTTTTGCTCATTATCAACCAGCGAAGATGACCCGGTCACGACAAAAAAAAAGCTGCACATCACTCACCACTAAGTTATTTTTTTTATATAATCAGTATTTTTTTATATAATCGGTAGCTCTCCGGCCGGTTCGTTTAAAAAAATAAAAAAAACTCACCACTAAGCATTCCAACATCCTTTGCTTACAAACAGCATTCGAGAAAGGCACACACACGACACCATACACCTCTGCCTTTGGCAGACACATCGACCACACAGCCCATCTCAGACGCAGTTCCACGTTCATGTACAACACGCGACACACCAAACGGACCCTAAGTACACAGCCTCATAGATAGGAGTCCAAGTATTCGTAGCGATGCCTCCTGCGGAACTCGATGAGGCTGCCGTATGTGCGGTCCGCGACGCCGACGAACAGGGCCTCCGCGTCCGGGCTGAACGACACGCCCGCGACCTCCCCGAAGATGTCGATCTCCTGCTCCCTCGAGTAGCCGGCGCGCGCGTCGTACACGTGGACGAAGTCCGCGGCCTCCGCCGCCGCCAGGAAGCGGCCGTCCGACGAGAACCTGAGGCCCCGGACGGCGCCGATCCGCCCCCTCAGCACCGCCAGGGACCGCGAGAGGTTGCGGACGTCCCACAGCCGGCAGGTGGTGTCCTGGTTCCCGGTGGCGAGGACGCGCCCGTCGGGGTGCCACGCCGACGAGAACGAGTAGTCCAAGTGCCCCTTGAGGCTCGCGATTTCCTGCAGACTACACGGTTGAATGATATTGCCAAAGTGTTTTGTAGAGGTTCAAACTTCAGACTGATTGTATGACGATCTATGTTACCTTGCCAGACTGAAGATCAGCTATCAGACAGTCAGAACTATCGCCAAGAACAGCGACAAGCTTGCCATCAGGACTTACTGATGTGTCCTGTTGTGGACAGTGGACATAAAAGTACAGATGTCATAGTGGAACAAGATTGAGTTGCAGACTACCTGAGGAAGATATGAATATTTACTCACATTGACCGACCATGGGAATGCGAAGTGGCTAAGTAGCCTGAATCTCTCGGTATCAAAAACTCTGACAACACAGTCGTTGTTGCCAGCAATCACTCGTGTAGATCCACTGCATCGCCCAAAGAAAAGATAGTTATTTCTGAATACTTGCAAATTCAAAATCTTAATATTGACTAGTAAGCTACTTACTTGGGAGACTCGTACAAATCTACAGTATTTGTGATGTTATCATCATCTTCAGCAACACTTGTACAGAAAGCCACTCCAGGTTGATCAACGTACTGTCCAAATACAAATGCATGATCTAGCATAGAAAAAATGACTGAAAGCTGTGCAAACCTTGGACTAGCCGTACCTTGCAAACCAGTTCACCCCGGAAACCACCAGCTACCATAAAATTGTCTCTTACGGCCATGGAGCAGGTCTGCATTCTGAACAACGGCCGAGCTCCCTGGACCTTCTGTGAAGTAGGGATTGGGTTGGGACTCGGATATATGAAGAATAACAAAAATAAGCTCATGCAAAACAGAGCAAACCTGCTTTGGAAATACATTGTCTATCGCATTAAGCACTTCCTCCCCTTTTTGAAGAAGAGAAGACCAGTGCATCACTGAATAATTCTGTGCCATGTAGACATCATGCTTGGATGTGGCCCAAACAAGGTCCCTCAGCTGCAGATTTCCAGAATATGGTTAGCACCTTTGGAGTAGAAAAGAACTAAGAACAGTATCTCATAAGTGGTGTTCTATACAACAGAAAACACACAGTTGGCCAGTTGGCTGTATTTTTCTAGCTACAAAATGCTGACAATTAGTTGCTCACAGTATTCGATAGGCTAGTATACTCTAGTAAAATGCAAGCCACCTATTATCAAACTAGGGGTGTAACAAGATTAGTGAAAATAGTCGCGCGACAAACACACTGAAAAAGAGAATCCAAATGCATAACAGTATGACAAACAAATAAAATGAACATCACGATTAGGTATTCTCCATGGCAAAGAATCGGCCAGAAATCAGATTAATGCAGCCAATGTTCTGACTTTCCACCTGTCTGAAATAAGTGTGTTTCCTTTGGTGGAAGCTCAAAATTCGCACAAGCCAAAGAGCCACTACACAACCACCCATACACCTATCTAAACCTTCTGTAAATAATTCTCATTTGGTAGGCTCTGCTCTTGACTTTCAGTAATATGTTTGGCATTTAGCAACATCTGACAGTGACTAGTTACATCAGAAAGAAACATGTTATTGTTGTTATACTATAATCACCAACAACATTTGAAGCAGCCTCCCTTTTTTTGTAAGACATTCATATGATTCAAAAGAAATGCAAAACAAAATTTTCTGTCGTCCGATTGGTTTACCATTTATGGAAATGTCTCTATGAAACAGCACGATGTGTATAATCGTTTATGAGAAATTGAATAGACAACGTCAGGAAAGAGAATTGGTAACAACAACGACCACGTTGTTAACAGCATAAACAACTGACACATTACACCGTTATTTCACTCAGCTAGCATTACAACAGAACATTCAGACAATTATTTGTCAAAAGTTGACACCACATGTGATGTCCTGCATAAAATTTTGTTAGCCCCTACTTAGGTCCAACCTGCCAAAAAAAATGCGAGCATGAATTATCCAGCAGAGGCTCGCTTATCATAGACAACCTACCATACCATATTCCACAGTTGTCTTCATAACAACGCCGACCACTGAGGATGCTTGTCCACCTGCTTATGGGCCCTGGTGAAAGTGCTGTCCTATATCACAGCAGTGTTAATTGTAGATACATACTACAGCTTCAGCTAGCATATCTAACTAAACTCATCACACAACCTGCAGTCAGCGTTATGGTATTACGGTTACACTCTACAACAATGAAGAAAAAAGTGTAAGTAGGAACCAGAAACTTCACCTACTGAAACGGAAAGTGGTCAAACCTTCAAAAATATCATAACATCTACAAAACAGAATAAGGGCGTAAATGCAAATAGCTAACATTTGTAGAATAATGAACATTTCAACATTCTGATTATGTTTTTTCTAAGCCTGTGTTTATTCTTCTTACTCACGTAGACTGACTGAGTAAATCCCCTTTTGTTGTAAATGACTATTGATATGCAAAAATGCAATGCGTTATGCCATTATGAAAAAAAAGCAAGGGTAAAAAAAAACTTGTGACCAGCAAGACTTGAGGAGAGGGGGGGGGGGGGGACTCTTGTCAATCCAACAGCCTGCTGGGCCAGTTTGGCATTACCATGAATTTTTTTTACGAATGCTGGGAAGTGGAAACCAATTTAATTGTAAAAAAAATATACCTGAAAATGAACTACTGTTGACCTGGCAAGTCTTGTGTTGAAGCAGAAATCATAGAATGTGCCCTTTTTATCCACTTGTTTGCACTCCTACAAAAGAAGCGATAAATGTTACACAAGTTACTTCTGGGTGACAAAGAGTGCATATACATCCCTAACAAGAAAACTCCCATAGTCATATATCCCTAACAGGAAAACTGAATCAATAGCAAGTTTCTGAGTTTCTGGAATCTTTTTGTGTTATACTTCAAACTGGAAATGTTTGGAGACTGCGTGACATGAAAAAAAATGTTTGAGACAAGCTCATAAGATTCAAGAACTAATTAAGTCATAAAAGATAGCAGAATTATGAATGTATTCCATTGAACATACTACTCTGACAGATTGTACTCAAGTCTGAAAAAACTATTGAGAAACTACTATAAAGTGAAAGTGAAATAGATTGCATAATGATACTGCATAAAGAACACCATCAGTAGTTCAGCAATGCTCATCTTAATTTATAATTTTGCTTCATGAAAGCTCAAGAACTATTGAAGGAGGTAATTGACTTGTCGTAGAGTAAGGCAACTATACAGAACACTTGATCTCACCGAATCCAACAACTCGTGCGACCTGAAGAGGCTCTCATAGTTCATGTACTCATTCAGCCTCCTACCACGGTAGTCATCTCTACTGTAATGCAGCCTCTCCCACGGTATCCCTTGCATATCTTTCCCATTTCTATACTCCGCAGCAGAAGTGGTGTCGTACTTGTTCTTATTCTACAGCAAGCATAAAAACAGGGTGTTTGTTATGAAGCTCGGGGAGAAGACAAAGCAAAATCTGTACCTACAAAGGGCAAAAGAAAAAAAAATCAAAGGAACCAGCACACCACGATTTTTCGCATGATGCAGCATCTGTTTTTGCCAACCAAGAAAACAAAACAAAATCTGAAGCTCATTTTCCACCTGAAGTGGCAATTTGGTGGGTTCTCTAGGTGTTGATCTTTTCATCAACTTAATACCTTGGCCACCGGCCACTGACCATTTTCCACTCTCTACTGCCACCAGCAGGAGTCATGTAATCGTGTTTGTTATGAAGCTCCGGGGAAAAGACAAAGTAAAATCTGTAGCCACAAAGGGCAAAAAAAAAAACCATGATGCAGCATTACTGTTGTTGCCAACAAAAGAAAACAAAAAACTGAAGTTTATTTTCCACCTGAAGTGGTAATTTGGTGACAGTAGCGATCTTTTCATCAACTTAATACCTTGGCCACCAGCCACTGACAATTTCCACTCGCTACTGCCACCAGCAGAAGTCACGTAATCGTGTTCCGCACATCCTTCCAAAGTTGTTACTTATGTTATGTATGATGATGTCTGTATGCTAGTACACGCTAAGCAGTTCAGTAGTTCACCCACCAAACTAGAGAAACTACTGTGCCAGTGTTACTCTACGCCTAAAATCACCGCAGTGCATATGTGATCTGCGAAACGAGGTAGCAGTGGACAAGAGAAGCCCGCAGCGTTCGTGAGAAGGCACAACTGGAGCTCGGCCGTCGAAAACCCGTACCTGTCTGGAGGTATCACCGGCGGCGACGCCGAACCTGTCGAACTCCAAGTCGTCGTAGTCGTCCAGCAGCTCCAAGTCGTCGACCAAGTCCATGTCCATCGTCTCTACGAGCAAGGAAACGAACCGGAAACAGAAAAGACTGCGTGAATTCGCGGGGCGAAGCGAGCTGAGAAACCAAAAGTTGCAGCCCATAAAAACAGCAAGAAACCCCATAAAAAACCCAAGGGGGAGGAGGCAACCAGCAGCGATACCTGGGACGCGCCGAATGAACTGATTCGGGTTCGCTGAAGCTGTGGTCGCGCGCGAGATCCTCGGATGGAGAGAACCTGAATTCCGATGCGACGCGCGAGATAAAGATGCACTCTCGAATCGGATCGGAACGAGTGGCTCCGCGGCGGGGAAGGCGGAAACGGCAGGAGCGGCAGTGGAGGCGCGAGAGAGAAGGGTAGGGGTGCGTACGGCGTTTATAATGCTGGTTGGTGGGGTTACGACGGGAGCCGTTTCCGTCATGTCAGTCGCCGTTCGGCGCGGGCGGGATGGGCCGGCCGTGCGCCTCGTGGTCTCGGGCGCTGCTCGCCACCGGTGCGGGTGGGTGGGAGCCACGCGTAGCTCCAGCCGGCGACGCGCGTCTCCTGTGCGGCCTGCGCGACGCGAAGCCATGCCTGGTCACACACCGTATGCTTGCTTGGAACTATCCGGCCTCGGTGACGTTCACAAGCCGACCCCGCACGGTGAGAGACGCTTGGTCAGTTGCTCGTCGCCTGAACTGTTTTGGACGGGAGGAGGAGGATCCACGGGCGCTGAATTTCCAGTGGCAGCAAGTTGGGCGCAGCCTCGTGGTCGGGTGGTTGGTGGGGGCCTGCATCGAGAACCTTCGATACGACGGTGCGGACAGTGACTTGGACGACAATGACCGCGTGATTGGCGCACCAGTAGTACTGGTGGTGTGGTCTGGGAGCGAGGACGCCGTCTCACCAACCGATCTGCTGGGACACCCCGACGTGACCAGCAAGTACATTTTCAAACGGCGTCTGCTCACGCCGTGAGCCCGGCCAGGCTAATGCCGCGGAAAACTTCGAAGAGCGACGTGGCGAGCGCCGGCGCGACGAGCGGCTGACTGGCCAGGAGATGCCTTTGGATTAGCCCCATTAAGAGACTGATTGGGCTTTAGTGGATATTTTTGTTTATCTTAAGCTGCACGTCGTGTCTGCTAATGACTTGTTGATGGAATGGACACCACAACTATATAGTATATGTATCTTTTCAGGAGACAAAATAAAACGTGCGAAAATGACTTCGTGGTCACACTTCACTGTCGAGGAGTGTAATCATCTTCGATTCGCAAGGGAGAAAAAGGTAATCCTCTCCACAATTTACTCTTTCTAATGGAATCTCAAGATGCAACTATCTGTGGTGTGGGCCACGCAGAGAAGTCCAACTGGGCTCAAAACTCATTCGGCCCACCAGCAGGACCCAATAAATGGACTCGTGCAAAGCCCACACCGCACCAGTGATCATTCCGACGGCAAAAGCGGTTTTGTCGTCGAGGCAGCGAGCGCAGTGGCGGCGGAGAAGGGGGAGAAGGCGGAGGAGGAGGGAGAGATGGGAGTGAAGGCCGCGGATGAGGAGAAGGGGGCTACCGTGGGGGAGAAGGGGCCGAAGCCGAGGAGGGAGCGGCGGCGGTGGCGAAGCACGAGAAGGGATCGAGGGGCGGCGGTGGGTAAGGAGCAGGGGGCGACGGCTGCGGCGTCGGAGGCGGCCGCGAAGAGGCGGTCTTTTCCTTCAGCGCCGCCGCCGCCGCCGCCGGGAAGGCGATCACCCTGGTGAGCTCGGAGGGGAAGCCGTTCAAGGTGTCGGAGGAGGCGGCGCGGCTGTCGACGGTCCTCGCCGACATGATCGACAACGGCTGCGCTGGCGGCAACATCCCGCTACCCAACGTCACCGCCAGGGCCCTCGTCACGGTGATTAAGTACTGCGACAAGCACGCCGCCGCCGCCGCCGCCAAGCCCGACGCCGACCACGGCGCCGCGGAGGGCAGCAACAGCAGCACCAGTGTCAACACCGCGGCATCCGAGAAGACGCTGGCTGAGTGGGACAGCAAGCTCGTCGACAACCTCACCCTGGACGCCCTCTACGACCTCCTCCTCGCCTCCAACTTCCTCGACATCAAGGGGCTCCTCGGTGCCGCCAGCCAGAAGGTCGCCGACATGATCAAGAGCAAGACACCGGCGCAGGTCCACACGATCTTCGGCATCACCAACGACTTCACGCCGGAGGAGGAGGAGGAGATCCGCATGAGAACCCCTGGGCTTACGAGGACGAGGAGCCTTGATTCGAAGCCATTGCTGCGCCAACATCTCATTGGATGTGCCGATGAGCCGATCTAGCAGTTCAGGTCTACTGCGGTAGTTCCTAGTTTCTGAATGATGTCCTAGTGCTTACTTCGTACTCGCGTTGTATCGGATCGATAGGTTCAGATGGAATCTGCAGAGCCTTTTCGTTTCGTCCTGTCGAAGAACAGAATCGAATTTGCGTTGGTGGAAGTTGCGACGTGCCTACCATTTCCGATCAATCTCCTGAATTGCTATATCTCTGTTGCATTATGTTCTAGTACTATCTTGATTGGAGGTGTCTACTGTTTAGGAGAGCACTCTTGATCTGCTTGCATGAGCTGAAATACGACCATGAAATGCTTGTCACATATGTTCAGTACATGCAAAATGGTGGTAGCATGAAGATGCAGTGAGTTTTATCGTAGGGTCTGTTTGATTCCTCTCGACTAAAAATTTTAGTCCCGCCATATCGAATGTTTGGACATCAATTTAAAGTATTAAATATAATTTAATTAAAAAACTAATTATATAAATGGAAGCTAATTCGCGAGATGATTCTATGAAGCCTAATTAGTCTATGATTTGACCATGTTGTGCTACAGTAAATATGTGCTAATAATGGATTAATTAGATTAAGTAGATTCGTCTCGTGAATTAGCACTGGTTTATATAATTAGTTTTATAGTCTATTTAGTATCAAATATTGGATGTGATGCAGACTAAAAACTAAATTAGCTTCTAGATCCAAATACCCCCTAATTAATTCGACTTGTGTGTTGCTTTAGCACATTCAGTTCAGTCAAGCAATGTGCAGGTTGCTGTACCTCTCTTTCTCGGGTATTCTGGAACTGACTTTGGTATAGCACCCCAGCCCCTGCTTGTGCATGTTCTGCATCCTTCGGTAGTTCTTGGTGCATGACTTGGCAACAAGTCAATAATTGGGGAAATATCTGTTCCATTGTGCTTGTTCAGTTGTTTTCAGTGAAGTTTTGAGTTGCAATGTGGACTAGCAAGCTATAGGATTTCAATACAAAAAGGACTGAGAGTGACAGCTTACTCAGTTACTCTGGATCCTCTCTATGTTTGATTCACACTGTACTGTTTCTTTTCTTTCTTTTTCATTCGGCCTCATGATCTAACAACTGCAGTGAGTAAATCGTCATCCACATACAACATTTTCAACTTGATGGCCCACAGGAACAGCAGCAGTGAGTACATCTTATCAATAGGAGGGAAAACGTGCGAGAATGACTTTGTTTTCAACTTTTCCGTAGTACACTAGTACCTGACAAATGGAAAAAAAAGAAGAAAAGAAAAGGAATCATGCGACAACAAATGGACCGCAGGACTGGGCCAGAGCGTAGTAACAGTACGCCCACAGAATCTCGCGGACCCTGCAGACGCTCAATTGGGCCTCAAAGTGGAGCTCGTTTCCATTTGGGCGTTCCATCAGTCGGAAACGAAGGAACGAACCACTCCGGCCCAGAGCCCAAGACCGCACGACCCTTCTTGCGGTCGAAGAAATGGAATGGCTGGTGCCAGCTGCCAGCCAACGCCTCCCCGCACCCCCCGGCTCGCGTATAAAGCAAAGCAACGCCGCCACCCAGGTCCCCCAACCCGATCATTCCATCCGTGCCCAGATCAATCACTCGACGCCGTGAGAGCGCCTAGGCGAAGCGAGGGTTTCGTCCTTGAGCGTGCGAGAGCGATGGCGGTGGGGAAGAGAGAGACGGGAGCGGCGGAGGTGGAGAAGGGAGAGTCGGTAGCGATGGCGGCGGGGAAGGGAGAGAAGGGATCTACGGTGGTGGAGAAGGGGGAGAAGGGATCGGTGGTGGCGGAGAAGGGGGAGAAGGGATCGGCGGTGGAGAAGGGAGAGAAGGGTCCGACGGTGGCGGAGAAGGGGAAGGGAGTGGCGGAGGAGGAGGCGGGGAAGGAGGTGGCCGACGGGGATATGATCACCCTGAAGAGCTCGGATGGGAAGGCGTTCGAGGTTTCGAAGGAGGCGGCGGCGCGGCTGTCGACGGTCCTCTCCAAGATGATCGCCGGCGGCTGCAGCGACGGCTGCATCAAGCTCGAAAAGATCGGCTCCGAGACCCTCGAGAAGGTGGTGGACTACTGCAACAAGCACGCCGACCCCGTCCCCAGCGCCGCGTCCAGCAGCAGCAGCAGCTTCCTCACCGCTCCATCCAAGGAGCTGGAGGATTGGGACCGCAAGCTCGTCGACTGCCTCAGCCAGGACGCCCTCTTCAACCTCACCGAGGCCTCCGACTCCCTCGTCATGGACGGGCTCCTCGACCTCACCTGCCGCAAGATCGCCGACCTGATGAGGGGCAAGACCATCGCTGAGATGCGCAAGATGTTCAACATCAAGAATGACTTCACAGAGGAGCAGGAGGAGGAGATTCGCCGGGAGTACGCCTGGGCCTTCGGCGACGCCTAGGAGCCTTTGGGTCCACTTCACGCTGCGCTAACATCTCACTGGATCTGCCGGCCTAGCGGTTCCGTTCTACTGCCTCGATCCTTTCTTAGTTGCGTACATCGTGCGGTGGTTTCTCGACTTGCTTCTTAGTAGTAGTTCATAGTTGTTCGGATAGGTTCAGGTCAAGTATTCGGTCGTAGCAAAGTCTGTTCATCCTGTCGAAGAGAAACAGGATCGAATGTGTGGTGGAAGTTTTGAGCTGCTTGCATGAAGTGATGAATGAACATAACATCCTGAATTGCCTGTCATTTCTGATCGATTCCATGCAACCGCTCTATGTCTGTTAAATGTGTTCTGATCAATCATGTTGTGGCTAGCAAGCACTCTTGATCTACTTGCATGAAGTGCTTTCCACTCCCAAAATGCATGTCATGTCTTGTTCAGTTCATCAGTCCCGTGAGATTGGCGGCAGCAATGGCTGCAAGCCTGCAATGCAGCATGATTACTCGATATCTGCAGTTTTGCTTGTATGATGCTGCAGTGAACACTTTATCCTAAATTTGGTGCTCTTTTTTAGATTAAGTTGCAGGATGTGATTGTTCAGTTCCAGTTAAAGATAGGAAGGTTGCTCTGTGTCTGTCAGTATTGTGGGGTGATGATTTTGGCATGTCGATCATACAAGCAAGTCTTTGCTTCTCTCTTAACTGATTCTGTTGCAACTAAGTTCTTAATCATCACTAGGGGTGTGTAATGGATAAGGATATACTCTTGTTAATATCCCTTTTATCGTAAGCCACGCAAGCTTGGTTTCCGTTATTAATAACTGGGGAAAAGCATTCTAATCCCAGAATTGTTCTGTATTCTTCAGAAGATGAGTTGGGCGCAAGCCAATGCATATTTGTTGCCTTAAGCACGATTTGATCATGGTATTTTGGTATGAGGGGCAACCAGGTATACAAATTTCATACAAATGCAGCATGACGTGAGAACTGGCTCTGTTTGTTCTTTTTTGTGTGTGTATACAGTATATAACTATCATGTGGGTTGACATTGATTGGGACATGCCATGAGATAATTTGTCTTGTAACGAGTTATATGCATTACCGACCTTTTTTTTTTGTCCTGGCGCTGCTGGCATGCAATTTGTGGTAGGCTGGTGGCATGCTTGCTCTATCTGCTATCTCTGCACTGGTCGGCTTGCATGAAGATGAAGTTAATATTTTACGCTAAGTTGGATGCTATCTTTGTTCAGATGCATTCAGTTAAACGTTGCCATGTGTGAATGTGTGTCTCTGAAAAGTTCTGGTACAGATTGTGGCATGTGTATGTATAAGCTTTCTCCGAAAGATAGGTTGCAACATACTCCTAAATATTAGTTTTCATGCATGAAAAGCAGAGGAACTCAGGAACAACAGTTCAATCCCAGAATGTGTTTCTGCATTCTTCAGTACGTGAGTTGGCAAAAAATGATGCTGACCTGGAGCATGTGTCTCGGTAAAGATTTGTGTTGTTGGGAGCATAGATTTTGTCATCGTAGTGCCAGGTAACTTGTTATAGAAATTTTCTAGTGAATGTAATTGTAAATTACTCTGCTATTACATTGTGTTATTTCTGGTATAGTTTTGTGACTTTCTCCCCTTTTTTCAAGGAATACGCAACTTTTTGAGAGGCAAAGGTTCAGATAGCAATTGCTTGTAATGAGTTAAAAGAAGAGGTGGTATGTACATGCATTTTTTGTGAACTCATTCTGACGAGGCCATGCCAAGCCATTTCATGAAGAATTCAGGTGACAGCAGTCAAGCCATGCCAACACTCCAGTTGAGTTGACACAACTGCCGTATATCAATTCCGAAAAAGATGTCAAGAATTCATGCAGTTAACTTTTCTTAAAAAAACAAGCGAGAAATGGAGCTGTTTCCGTTGGGCCCAACATTGGACCTCGGCCCGCGGGACCTTTCTAGCGTCCGAAGAAATGGAGGAATTTCCTTTTTACCGAGATGAAGAAATGTTTCGGAATTTTTTCGAAATGGATTGGCTGGTGCCAGCCAGGCAGCGACGTCACGCCTCGCCGGCTCGCTCCGACGACCCAGCCCGTCCAGCATGTCCTCGCGGGTATAAAGCGGCGCCACCACTGCCGCCGACTCGATCGTTCCGGCCGTGCCCACTCCCCCAACTCACCGCGAGAGCGCCTACCGAAGCGAGAGGGTTTCGTCGTTGAGCGAGGGACAGCGCCATGGCGGCGGAGCGAGAGAAGAAGGGAGCGACGGAGGCGGAGAAGGGAGAGGCGGTGGCGGAGAAGGGAGCGGCGGCAGCGAAGGAGGCGGCTGGCGGGAGGATCATCACCCTGGAGAGCTCGAGCGGGGAGGTGCGCCGCGTGTCGGAGGCTGCGGCGAGCCTGTCGGGCCTCATCAGCCGCACGTCGTCGTCAAGCTCCCCAATGTCGCGGCCCGCACCCTGGACACGGTGCTCGAGTACTGCAACATGCACGCCGGCCCCGGCGCCGCGCCCGCCACCAAGCCCGACTCCGCTCCCACTGCCGCGGCCGCCGGCGGAAGCAGCAGCAGCAGCAGCGTCGACACCGCGGCGACCGAGGACCGCACGTTCCTTGACGTCCTGTCCCTGAACGCCCTCCACGACCTCCTCATCGCCGCCAACGACCTCGAAATCGAGCGGCTCCTCGACGCCATCTGCCAGAAGGTCGCCGGCATGATCAAGGGCAAGACCCCCGACGAGATCCGCGCCACCTTCAGCATCGTCAACGACCTCACCCCGGCGGCGGAGGCGGAGTTGCACCACAAGTACGCGTGGGCCTTCGACGAGTAGGAACCTTCCAACCCACTTCGTGCTGCTCTAGCATTTGTTGCATCTCGCGATATCGATCAGCAGGCCTAGCGCGCGCCGTGTTCTACAGCGTCCTTTCAGGCCCATCCTAGTCGTTGCTCTCGCATCAAGAGCTTCAAATCCAGTCCGTGTATGCACTTGCTTAGCATTTTTCCTTTCTTCCTGTCGAAGAACAGAACCGATGCGTGCTGGAAGGTTTAAACGTCTTGCCTGAAGGGAATGAGTCAGATCCCGATTTGCCTGTCACTTCGGATTAATCTGATGAGATTGCTCTATCTCGGTCCAATTTTGCTCTACTACCATCGATCGATTGTGTTCTAGTTACCATTATTACTGTCGATCTGCTCGCGTTCCGTGATGATTATTTATTCCCAAATGCGTGACATGTGTTTTTCAGTTCCATGCGATCGCTGGTAGATCATTGCTCAACCTCTGCACCGCTGCTTGTACTGAATATTTTGAACTTATTGCAGGATGAAGTGAGTGGGTGGGATGACTTATCCTGATGTGCCTGTGACTTCTGGTTAAACCCATGAATTGTTCTGTTTATGTCCAATGATTTCCACTCTTAAATCGGACAAGGTGTTCTAGCTAGTACTCTTGCTCGGCTTCCATCAAGCTAATATAAAATCCTGAACTGCAGGCGTTGGATGTTCAAATCCCACCCACTTGGTTGTAGCATTACTGCATGATTACTCTATCTCTGTAGTGACCTGCGGTGTATGGATACTAAGCCAATATTATGTCCTAAATTGATCGTTGTGTAATTGTGTTTGTTTTCAGTTGAATAATAGGAGGGTTAATCTGTGCCTGTCTCTAGCCTTCTGGTACCGACCTGGAACTGGGAGTGTAAAAGATAAGGTTCTCTCTAGTTTGTTGCAACTAAAAAATACGGCGAAACTAAATCTTGCACTGAATTATAACCTTGTGAAGGATAACGATCTTATCTTGCTGTTACGTAGTATAATTCAGTTTCAGACTGCTCGGTTTCCAGTTTGAAATGAAGAGGGGAATAGCATTCCAGTCCCTGAATAAGTTCTGCTTCTTTCAGTGCATCAGTTGGCAACAAACGATGCTAAAAATTGTTGTTCCACTATGCTGTTTAGCATAGTTTTGTCATGGTAAGGCGGGTAGCTGGACTATGCATCATTGATTAAAAAAGCTCCAGTTTCAGTCCGTGGATATTTCACAGTCCCTTATTGTTGGCATAGTTTTTCCCTGTTTTTATTGTGAACACAGAAAGAGAGACTTGGGGGCCAGCCTTTAGTTTGCAAAACTGACAGTTGCATCCATTTTTTTCGACTGTCTTCTGCTCTTGTGAATAGGCCTACCAGTGAATGCCATGATTTGACATGGCTCGGTATAAACAGTTATTTGTATCGAGTAGCTTTTTTTTGTATGAAACGGTGCCACGTGACGCAGAGGCTATATATCGCATATGTTATAAAATAATGATCCATTATCTGAAGATGATTTTGGCCCAATTAAATTTTCAGCCCCGCTCTTTCTCTTCTTCCTCCTTGCGCCGCCGGTGCTGCCTGGTGGGGTTTTGGGTTAGGGTTAGGGGTTTCGGGGTTCTAGATTGTCGGGGTGGAGTTGCCTTCGGCGTGGCCGGCTCTAGAGGAAGGTTGCCGACGACAGGGTAGCGAGCGGGTTGTGGGCGGGGCGGTGAGGCGGCGGGAGCCGCTGGCCTCGGGGTACGGATGACAGCCGGTGGTCCGTGGTTGTGGCAGGAGTCACCGCGAGCGCACTGTGGTTGCGGCCGGCGGCGCGAAGATGAGCAGGGTCGGCGGTGGCGTGGGGGCGAGAGCTGGTGGAGTGAGGAGAAGATGAGCTCGCTCCTGGGCCGTGTGCTTCACGTGACCATCACCTGAAGCGATGATAACCACACTCGCCGCAAGATACAACTAATGAGAATTCAGATGAACTTGCAACACTCTCTCCTCTGGCAAACCTGCGATCACCGTCTCTAAATTCAAATTTCAAAAGAAGATTTCAGTGATAACAACTCAACAAACAAGCCACAGCATTACAGAATTACAGTAGTGGAGTTGGCACAACTGCAGTACATCGCTATACTTTAACAGGAGACCAAAAAAACGTGTGAAAACCGACTTCCTTTTCACCTCCTTCCCTCCCTCCCGGATGGGGAATGGCCACCTCTTCCCAACTGGCGCAAAGGAAAATGATATCCTCTCGAATTCGAAACGGATCGCGTAAGCCGAGTGAAAGCCCAACACTGACCCAGAAACGTAGCTCGTCGGGCCAGACCGCAGGGCCCTTCTTCCTTCTTGCGTCCGAAGAAAATGGATTGGCTGGTGCCAGCCAGGCAGCCAGGCTTCGTCTCGCCCCGCCCCGAACCCGTGAAGGGCGGGTATAAAGCGGCGCCACCGCCGGCCCCGAGTCCCCCGACTCGATCATTCGTGGTTGCGTGAGCGAGAGCGCGATGGCGGCGGAGGGAGAGAAGAGGGGAGCGATGGAGGCAGAGGGAGCGGTGGAGAAGGGAGGGGATGTTGCGGCGACCTCCGAGAAGGGGGAGGCGGCGTCGGCGAAGGGGAAGGGAGTGGTGGAAGCGAAGGAGGTGGCCGGCGGGAAGATGGTCATCCTGAGGAGCTCGCAGCCGGAGAAGAAGCGGTACGAGGTCCCGGAGGCGGCGGCGCGGCTGTCGATGCTCATCGGAGAAATGCTCGACGGAGACTGCGCCAACGACGACGGCATCGTGATCCCCGTCACCGCCAGGACCCTGGACACGGTGGTCGAGTACTGCAGCAAGCATTTCGAGGCTACCAAGTCCAACTCCGACCCCTTCGTCGCTGCCGCCACCAAGTCCGACCCCAACCCCAGCGCCGAGGCCAGCGTCGGCGGCGGCGTCAACACGGCGGCGTCCGAGAACCTGGAGGATTGGGACCGCAAGCTCGTCGACCGCCTCAGCATGGACGACCTCTACGACGTCATCCACGCCGCCAACTTCCTCGACATCAAGGGGCTCCTCGACGTCGTCTACCAGAGGGTCGCCGACATGATCAAGGGCAAGACCCCCGAAGAGATCCGCGCCACCTTCAACATCGCCAACGACTTCACCCTGGAGGAGGAGGCGGAGTTGTGCCAGCAGTGCGCCTGGATCTTCGACGCCGAGTAGGAGCCTCTGAATACGCTTCATGCTGCTCTAACATCTCGCCAGATCTGCCGGCCTAGCGCGCGTTCCGTGTTCTGCTGCCTCCTTTCTTTCTGGCGTCCGTCGTAGTGGTTGCTTCGTAGTTGTCTCGCTTTGATAGGCTCAGATCAACTGGGTTTACGGCCTTCTTAGCATTTTCGTTTCGTCCTGTCGAAGAAGAACAGAAGCAAATATGTGGTGGAAGTTTTCCTGCTTGCCTGAAGTGAATGAATATCACATCCCGACTCGCCCGTAATTTCTGATTGATCTCATGAAATTTCTCGATCTGTCCAATGTGTTCTAGCTAGTAATTACTGTTGCATCAGATGATTGAAAGTGCATGTCATGTGTTGTTCAATTCCATTCGACTGTTGGTAGTATCATTGCTCAATCTCTGCAGTTCTGCTTGTGTGAAGTTGCATTCGAACTGCTTGCATGAAGTGAGTCCTGATGTGCATGCCACTTCTCTTTAATCCCCTGAATTGTTCTATCTCAGTCCAATCAGTTATACTTGAGTTATACTCTTGATTGAACGAGAAATAGTCTGCTTGCACCATTCTGAAACGGATGCCATGTATCATGTATGTTCAAATCCATGCACTTGGCTGTACCATTACGGCATGACAACTCTATCTCTGTACTGTGAGTGTGTGACCTGTTTTCGTTTAATTGCATTCAGAGGAAAAAAAAGAGTAGAGCTGTCTTTATCATTCTGGTACTAGTTTGGGCATGTGAAATATTTGGTGAAACTAAATTTTGTAATGCATAAGGATGCTATGTTTCTCTTACCTTTGAGTATAACTCAGTTTCAGACTCTGCTTGGTTTCCAGTTTGGTGAACAGGACAATAGCATCCCAATCCCTGAATATGTTCTGCATCCTGTTTTAGATGATGATGTTCTGCATCTTTCAGTACATGAGTTGGCAACAAGTCATGATATTAAGAAAATGTGTTCCATTGTGCCGCTGTAAAAAGTTTCATGCAGAATGACATGGCAACTGGCTCTTTTTGTTCCGTGTTTTGGATAAAGATACATACCGTATATCCTCCTTCTTTTCTCCTTTGATTTCATATGGCGTGAATGTGACATGTTCTGTGTGAAAATCGTCATCTCGAATTCTAAAACAACATATAAACAGTCACTTAGCAGTATAGCATGCATGGTACTAGTGACAATTCTGCATTTTCCCTGGGAGGAACTCTACTAGTATGACATTAGAATTTAGAACTGACTCTGTTCAGTGGGTGTTCGCATATTGTGGGTGTGAGTGTGACACAGTCATTGCGAAATGCCATGGGATTAAACCTGTGTTGTACTGCTTAGTTTTAGCACAATTATATCTTAGTAACTCTGGGCGTAATGGATAAGGATCTTATCTTGTCACTTCAGTTTCATGGATGAATTGAACAAGAGGATTTGAGGAAATGAGTTGGAAAAAAATGGTGCCACCCTAGAACGTATGGGTTGGACTTTCAACTTCAAGTGTTGCATTGCGTTATTTTGAGCATATTTTTTTGTTTAGTAAGGCGAGGTAACTTTTTTATAGAAATTCTACGGTGAATGGCATGTGAAACTACTCTGTTTCTAAGGTTTCTGATGTAAACCACCATGCACTATGCAGTGTTGAACGGTTTCGCATGACAAATTGCGAAAATGGGCCGAGAGAAGCCCATCAACACCTCCAGAAACGAAAGCTCGTTTACATTGGGCCCACTGTTCGGAACGAAGAAGCGAATCCATTGGGTCCACAGATCGCAGGACCCTTCTTGCGTCAGAAGAAATGGATTGGCTGGTGCCAGCCAGGCAGCCAGGAGGACTCGTCTCGCCCCGACCCGACCCCATGAAGCGCGGGTATAAAGCGGCGCCACCGCCGGTCCCGACTCGATCATTCCCGGCGTGCACACCCCCACCCACTCACGGCGACCGCGCCTAGCGAATCGAGGGTACCATCGAGCGAGCAAGAGGCCGACGGAGGGAGAGAAGAAGGGAGCTATGGAGGCGGCGAAGGGAGCGCCAGTGGAGGAGAATGGAAAAGGAGCGGAGGGAGCGGCGGGGTCCGATGAGGAGATGGGAGAGGTGGCTTCGGAGAAGGGGAAAGCAGTGGAGGAAGCGAAGGAGGTGGCCGGCGTGAAGACGATCACCCTGCAGAGCGCGGACGGGGTGGAGCGCTGCGTGTCGGCCGTGGCGGCGGAGCTCTCGATGGTCCTCAGCGGCACGAACGCATGCGCCGACACGGTCATCCCGCTCCCAAATGTCGCCACGGGGAAGACTCTGGACACGGTGATCGAGTACTGCATCAAGCACGCCGCCGAGCCCATCATTGGCTACTCCGACCCCAGCGCCGCGGCCGGCAGCAGCAGCGTCGGCACACTGGTATCCGAGGACCTGGAGAAGTGGGACCGCAAGCTCGTCGAGGGCCTCAGCGCGGACGACCTGCACGACCTCCTCATGGCCGCCAACTACCTCGGAATCAACGGGCTCCTCGACGTCGTCTGCCAGAAGGCCGCCGACATGATCAAGGGCAAGACCACCCAGCAGATCCGCGACACCTTCAACCTCACCAACGATCTCACCCCGGCGGACGAGGCGGAGTTGCGCCAGCTGTACGCCTGGGCCTTCGACGAGTAGGAGCCTTCGAACCCACTTCGTGCTGCTCTAGCATCTCACATTCTCACTAGATCCGCCGGCCTAGCGCGCGGTTCCGTGTTCCACCGCGTCCTTCCTCTGGACGCGCATCGTAGTGGTTGCATGGTTCGTAGTTTTCTAGCATTCTCGTGTAGATATGTTCAGATCTACTCGGTCTACCACTTGCTTAGTGTTTTCGTTTCGTCCTGTCGAAGAACAGAATGGAACGTGTGGTGGAATTTTGAACTGCTGCCTGAAGGATGAAGTGAATGAATATCCACATCCTGATTTTCCGGCCATTTTCCGATTAATCTCATGAAATTGCTCTAGTTTTCTCTGCACTAAGTGTTCTACCACCATCGATTGATTGGGTTCTACCTGTTGCTGCTGATCGTCTTGCATGACTGGCATGATTCGTTTATTGCCAAAATGCATGCGATGTTTTGTTCAGTGCCATTGGCGGCAGTATGATAGCTCAAACCTCTGCAATTCTGCTTTTATTTAGTTGCAATGAATAGTACTTTTAACTGCTTGCATAAAATGACAGAATAAAATGCCCTGATGTGTCGTTATTTCTGATTTATAACATGATTTTCTCTATCTCTGGCCAATCTGTTCGACTACTCTTGATCGTTCTGCTTGCATGAAGTGAATTTATACACATGTAATGTAATCCTGAAATGCGTGCAATTGGTGGTAGCATGGCTGGTGTCTGCATGATTACTGCCCTATCTCTGAAGTGATCTGCTTCCATGAAGATGGAGCAAGTATTCTATCCTCCATTTGATGTTGTTTTTATCTGATAACATTCAGTTCAACAATACTAGGAATTTTGCTCTGCATCTCTGTCTCTAAGATTCTAACACTGATTTGGCATGTGGGTCATACAAGCATGTCTTTGTTCTCTCTAAAATATTTGAATGCAACTAAATGCTTGTTCTATCACATTTAAGTGCAATTCAAGTTAGACTGTGCCTAGTTTCTGAGTATGAATTGGTCAGGGGAATAGCACCGCAATCCCTGAACGTGTTCTGCACCTTTAAGTACATGAGTTAGCAACAGGCCATAGTATTGGAAAATAGTAATAGTAGTATATGTATTCCATTGTGCTGTTTTGGCATAATCTTGTCATGGTGACTGGTGATGTGGAGTAGCTGGCTACCGAAATACATACAGAATGACATGAGAACAGTTGACTGATTGTGCCTTCTCTGTTCTGGATACTGAACATGCAGTTTATTTTTTATTTCTTTCTCTTTTTTTGCCATCATGTGGCGCGAATGTGACGTGTGGTCAGTACATCTTAAACATTGCATAAATAGTCACCTACTAGCTTGCTACGTGATACGAGTGAAAGTTTTCACGGAGAGGCAGTGTGATAACTGTGTTTGTTTTCCTACGGTTTAGACCTGAGCACATGAAACTGTTGACACTGGGCTAGCAAGGCCTGAAAATAAACTGCAGGCAAGGTACAAGCACAAGCGAAAATAAACAGCAACAGCCACCCCCAAATCAAGTCTCACTTAATTATGGCACAATGCGGGTACACATCACGAGATTCACAGCAATCCACGAACGAAATCATCATGTCAACCAACAAATCTTCAGAGGAAGTAGTAAGAGAGCAGAGGCGCGGCCACAGCGGCTCCTATGGCGAACGCCGAGACCGGTGACCGAGCTGCCGCCGACTTCGATGTGCCTGGGCTGTTAGCGGCCGGTGCCGATCCAGAAGAGGGTGCAGGACCTTCAACATGAAAGCGGAGTAGTGAGACGACGAAAGATCACACAGCTTAAGGGACAAAAGGTCACTCATGGCGGCAGGAACCCAAGTTTTCTTCAGTTTAGAACTTGTGTCAGGGGATAAATTCAGATAACGTTCAGAATTTGAGGACGGAATTATTGCTTATCAGTGAGCATGACATAATGTGACCAACGGATTTCCACATCATTATCTTGTGACACTTGCCATCCCTAATCAGCAGTTTAGATCATTTAGTAGGCGTGCGAGTTAAGATGGACTTGATGGATCAAAATTGGCTGCCACCTATGGTGGTCACGTACTATGGAATTGCTATCGGTATCTAGAAAGCGCTAACACCTGTCACGCTATGCAAGTTTGGTTTCATTCCAATGAACGGACTAGTCAAATTAGTACTAGTATACAAAGGAGAAAGGTGCCATCTGGCCTAGAGATGTTAGTAGTTCAGATTAGTACACGTTATTGTCCTATCAATTAAGCTTTTCACATTCTGAGCGTTCAGGCTTCAGACAATGTGTCAATGCGTCAAGAACCATTTTTGCTGCTAATAAAGCTAACACTACTGTCACCATCTAGCCACAATTTCAGCCCTATTTTTGACCAAAAATCGTACATAGGATTTCAACCGGACTTTTCTGGTCGTTTCAAAGAAGAACCCCCCCCCCCCCCCCAAAAAAAAAACCGTGACCTTTGGTGCTTGGCATCTTTTAGACTAAAATAAAGTTTAACGTTGTACTGAAATAAAATGAACTGAAATTTCGCAAAGTAGATCTACTAAAAATAATTCCAAAATGGATAAATCATTTTGCAAAAGCTGAACAAGTAAAAGAGGACAGAGGAGTATCTGTTACCTTCAGTAGGAGCGCCGGGCATTTTGACTGCAAGAGAAAATAATAACACATTAAGCCAAAAAAGCTAAGATCTCAAGAACAAAAAACCAAAATGCAACATGTAGAGTTTTACTAATCACAAATTAATACGTGAAACAAAACTACATCGAACTGGCCGATATATTGTTTCTTTTTAAGAAAAGGGTTCTTGTCTCGGCGGGCCAAAAGAAGCAGCATCAGCAGCCACGAGATGAGGCTGTGGTAGTGCTTACTGTTGCACTTGCTGAGGGCGGCCGGGTTCTCGCCGCACGCCGCGGGGAGCGTGGCGGCGCGGGTGAAGTTGATGGTGGCGCCGTTGTTCTGGCCGAGGGCGGCGCAGAGGCAGGTGACGGTGGCCGGGCTCTTGAGGGCGTCCTTGACGCCGGCGCAGCACTGCTTGGCCGGCCTGGCCTGCGTGCTCCGCTGCTGCACGTACGAGAGGCACCCGATGAGCCCGGTCACCGCCGACGAGCAATCCACAGAGGAAGCCGGCGCCGGCGCCGGCCCCTGCGACGCCGCGCCGGACGCGAGCGCGAGGACGGCCACCGCGGCGGCGGCGAGCAGGCACGGCATGCCGAGGCCGAGGCGCGCCATGTGGATGCGGTCGGTTGGAAAGGGGAACGCCGCGACCGCCGCGCGAGGGGATGGAGGCTGGCTGCGGAATGTGGAAGTGGGAGGGAGGAGCTGGCGCCGGGTGGGGGCGGCGGCGCGCGGGTTTTAAAGGCGGCGGAGTCGTCGGCTCGGCTCCCCCGTGGCCAGCGCGGACGACGACGAGGTAGTATAGGGTGCCGTTGGCGTCGGGCCTAGGGCTAGGGGAGACGCGCCTATCGGCATCTGCGGATATTCAGTTGTGCGCTACCGCAACACACCCTCGGCTAACTGAAAAGATTAGAGGAATCCGCGAGGCGCGCGCACGTCGTCCGCCGCAGGATCCGCTGGCGATCGCGTCCCCGTTCTTCCTCCTCCGCCACCACACGGGCATGCAGCCTCCCAGCTCGCCAGGGCCGCGCCCGCCTGACCAAACGGAGGCACCGTGCGCCGCCGTAACGTGCATTCGGCCGCTGGCTGTTTGTGTTTGCATCGCCATTTTCCGCTACACGTTTGCAGCTGCCACTGGCCAGCAAGAATTGGTGCGATCGCGTTCGCGCGCAACGGCATGATGCGGCCATGTGATGGATCGGATCATCTTCCAGGCTGCGCGGCCGCTGCACATGCTTGGGCATCTGGCCCGGGGGCGATTCAAGTATAAAATTGTTGCGCCGTTCATTAATCCTAACGCATGCTTCCATTTGTTGTTTGGTTATCTTGCACGGTAGCAGGGTCGATCGATTGCTGTGAGTGAGATCTCCAGCTAGCACTGATCACTAGTTTAGCGAAGGAAGGCTAGAGCTGGTATTTAACAGTTGTTTATCAGCTGGTCACCAATCTCTCGCATAAAAAACAAACACTTAACAAAGGGAATATGCATGTATGTTTAGCGAACAGCAACGGATTGTACAACTGGAGGCACGTTTACCATTTTGTCTATAATAATATGCATACGCCTGCTGTGAAGCTGTCCCCTGATGGATCCAAATGCTGTCTACAGTTGACAATACATGCCTTATCTATTCGCCAAACGACGCTATTTTTTTTCTCAGAGATACCGATAGAACAATTGGCGATGCTACATGCAAGCTAAGCTCAATCTGAAATGGTACAGTAGAATTGAGCGCACCACTCTGTGAAGTTATGCGCTCAATCCGAACCATATACAGGAAAAAGTTGGTCGTGTTAAGACACAATGATCGATCTACTGCTCATTAACTTTCCTAAGCTCGTTCCCTCTGCAAGAAGAATGAAATGAAACCCAGATTAAGATATTTGAACTAGCTAATGAACGTGTCATTGCTAGCTCAATCATTTGAGTATATTGTATCCTGCAGTGCGTGCTATATAGCTGGGTAGTCAACAGCCGGCCGGATGACCAGCTTGCTAGCTACCTGCCATGCCTAGAGGCGATAACCTCAAAGTGCACATCGATCGCGATGGCCCTCAGCGCCGCATATTTAGCCAACAACCGGTGCCGCTTGTACGTACGCTCCAAGATGGTACGAGGAACAACCCCATGATGTGCTTTACCGTTAGACGCCGGTGGCGCGTCGAGGAGCGCCGTCGGGAAGAGGAGATGAAGAGGAAGAAAGATGAAGAGGAGAAGACGTTGTGCTTCCGGATTCGCAGGAACATGGCGGTCAATGAGATGGAGGAAGGCAGGAGGATCAGGATGGCCGAACGTGAGAGGGCAGCGAGGGACGCCAAGGCGGTGGCGAAGGGGAAGGAGAAGAAGAGGAGGTTAGAGGAGGAGGTGAGGAAGGAGCGGGAGAAGATGAGGAAAGAGGAGGAGGAGAAGAGGGCGCGCGCCGAGAAGCAAAAGCTTAAGGAGAAGGAGCGGAAGAAGCGCGAGGAGGAGGCGAAGAAGAGGCGTGAAAAGGAAGATAAAGAGAAGAAAAAGAGAAAAGAGGAGTCCAAGAAAAAGAAGACCAGAAAAATCAGCTAGTACCGTAGCCTCGTAGGTATGCAGAATGTGTCAGTGCTCATTATTGCACTTTCCTCTCTTAATTCAGTTAATGGATGTGGCATGATATGATAGTATTGTTCATGAATGGTCAGGCTAAGGGGTGTTCGTTTCCGGGTACCTAAATTTTAGAGGGGTCACATTAAAGAGAATCTTATCATTTAGAAGTATTAAATAAAGTCTAATTACAAAACTAATTGCAGAACCCTAGTGCTAATTCGCGAGACGAATCTAATGAGGTATATTAGTCCATGATTAGCGAACAATTACTGTAGCATCACTGTGGCAAATTATGGATTAATTAGGCTCATTAAATTTGTCTCGCGAATTAGCATCTAGCTGTGCAAAAAGTTTTATAAACAGATTTTATTTAGTACTTCTAAATAGCAAGATTCTCTTTGATGTGATGGGTCTAAAGTTTAGATAGGAGGAAACGAACAGCCCCTAAGTGGCTAGCTACCGTGTGTGTGTTGGTTGCCAGCTCTTTTTATCCCTTACATGACCATTCTCGTCGTCCTACTGTCTGTCCTACACGGCCGGCGAGTAGATGGAATCGTCACCGGCCGCGACTTGCCGGCTGGCCCGGCAGGCGAAAGGCCGCGACGGTCTGATCTGTTGTTGGGTCTCTCAGGTGGACCGCCGACCCGATGCTGAACCACAACGGGCTGGCATTCGTAACAAGAGGCCCCGCGTGGCTCGTCCGTTCTTTCCAATTCGAGGGCTGGAGCCCAAAATAGGCCCATACGATGTCCAACTCTTGTGCCCGTGTCCAGCTCCACATGTCAGTGGCGACAACACCAGTCATACGACGATTTCAAAGTTTTTCAACGGCAAACAAATTCTCCTGCCGATACACGTCGATCACGGGGCAGGCGGATCATAAGCAGGGAGCTACATAGTACTACCAGCTAAACGCCTCGGTACAAGCGATTAATTTAACACTCATAACACTGAGCAGACCAAACCATGAACATTCACCCGATCTCTGGTTCTCTCTCGAGAAGCTGCAACATCATCGCCAACCTCTCCTCTTCGTCCTCACATGACCGAGCAGGAGTTTGGGTTCTCGTCGTTGAACATGTCGGTGAGGTGGTCGTGCGGCCGGCCGAGCTGCTGCTGCTGCTGGACGCTGGGCACGTAGCCGGGCTCCGCGCTCCGGACGTAGCCCGGCGGGGCGCGCTTGTCGTAGGTGCCGGCGACGTACGGCTGGCTCACCAGGCTGTAGGGCACGTACGGCCAGATCTCGGCCTTCTTCCCCGTCGACTGCGCCTTCTTCAGCACCTTGCCGGCCTCCACGTACCCGACCACCGTCACCTTCTGCTGCTTCCGGTTGATCTCCACCGACTCAACCCCTGAAAAAAAAAAGGCCATCAGACCGTGACAATCTAAAGTTCAGTTCACCGGCAACCTAGTGTGTAATGATGAACGGTGATGCCCATATGAAATCTGAATTTTGACATTTCTCTCAGTTTCAGCGAGACTAAAACGTTTCAGTTTCAGAACGCCAAAGCCACAGTGCACTGCACTAGCTTGTTGCAAGTTTTGTATGCCGGCTCAAAGGGGGACGGCGGTGCTCTGCATCTCTACAGTAAATCCGGTGAGGTGACGAGAAGCAGCAGGTTTTGCAGGCAAACCCATAGAATTTTCAGTACGTATACTACTTATTTCTTACAAATCGACGAGGCTTTTGGATATGAGAACTGTTTAAGATTTGGGAATACAGAGCAAGCCAGCCAGCTCTTTAGTCTTTCCTGCGTGCCATATGTTGCAGTGTTTTTCCTTTGGTTGCTTGGACAGTGGAACGATACTATCTGATGTACTGCTATTCAGTGCTAGAAACAAGTTACAGATGCGTGTTTTGAGGCTCTTGGTTATTTATACTGTAGTTTTTAACTGACTAACATTTCAGTGGACAAATGTCACATTGAAACGAAAATTTGGAGAGCACTTTGAATTTTTTTTGGAGCACGCAATGCAAAACATATCAACAGTCATCAAGAGAGAAACAGAGAGGACCTTTCATGGAGGAGAGGGCGCTCTTAACCTTGAGCTCGCAGCCCTCGCAGTCCATCCTGACCTTGAGCTCAACAGTCTGCAGCTGCTTCCTCTTCTTCGTCTTCTCGTGGCCATGGCCCCCGCTCCCTCCCAGCAGTCCCGACAGGTACTCCAAGGTGCCCCCCATGGCAACTCGCAAGAACTCACTCACACTTGCAAGGCACACACCAGCACCGGTCAGAAGCTCTCAAGAACTAGTACAAGAGTACAGAGAGGCCAAGCCGGCCATTTATACGCTCAGCAGCAGCAAGCCAGCAACAAAGCCTGGTGGGCAGTGACGGAGTGACCGGAAGCGACAGAGCCTTGGAAAAGGACTATGGCAATGGCCAGCCTCTCTCTTTCCATACAGCAGTTTTTGCGTTGATGTGATGAGGACAAGATGAAACCAATGGCGTGAGAAAAGGGGAAATCAGTGTCTTGCTGAAAGAGAGGGAGAGAGCCCCTGATGAGAGCTACAGTGCCTCTCTATGGTCTATGCCTGTCACCCTGTGTCTGTGTTGCCAACTGTTATAGTAGCTATGTGCAGGCACTCTCTCCTGTCCATAGGCCTTTTGAAAAGCAGATGGCCAGGGCCAAAGCTGTGAGCTGGAGAAAGCTACCAACACCAGCAAGGAAAGGCCTGCCATGGCCCATGGTAAAGACCAGCTGCAGGAGCAGAAAGGTCTCCAGAAGGGAAATGGGAGCAAAGAGACAAACCGAAAAGGGAGGTGTGGTGCCACTGTACAGTCTGGACTTGACGCAGATATTTGTTGCAAGAGAAGATAATGCTTTGGATCGATCTGCAGTAGATCAGTAGATGGGGAATGGGAAGTATAGCAAGCAATCAGAGCTGTATTTCCTTCTCGGTTACACGCATGCGGCCTGCCGGTTGTTTTGTTTCAATCTGAATTAACACTCCGCTGGATTCATGTCGTGCCAAGGATCGAAAGGAGGAGGGACGATGCCTGCGTCGCACCAAAACCGGCACGCGTTCCTATGTCGATCGAGTTGAGCTCGTGCCGCGTAGCACGCAGCACCTACGGCCACGGTTGGTGGCCGGTGATCACTGATCACTTGATCAGGAAGAGCGCCCCAGGCGACGGGCGCCACATGCCGAGCCAGGTCTGCCGGCCTCGCCTCGCGCTCGACCCGTCCTGCGTTGGCGCCTTTCCTTTCCATCTCGGGCGACAGACAGCCGAGCGGCACTGTCGCCGGCCGGTGTCGCGTTGCTGCACCAAACTCTGATGATTCATCATGGCCCGAAGCGCAGCCGCCGCTCCCACTCGGAGTCGGCGTAGCTTTCGATCGGTTGCCCACTTAAACGCCGCACTGCCTGCTAGCTATCAGTCCATCACGCAGTGCCGCGCTGTCGCCATCTACGGCGGGTGCGCAGCGCCGTTGGCCTTGGCCAAGAAACACAGTGAGGAGGAGACGCTGTTGGGTCAGGCCGGTGATCTCTGGACCACACCACGCATTATGTACCGGTCCTGCATCGCCGTTTCACCACCATTCAGGTGTGTTTTTCCCCCCTGACTGTCAGGTGTGGTGTTTTTTTTTTGTTTAAAAAAAAGAAAAGCATTCAGGTGTGGGGAGCAAGAGCAATCATCCAAACAAGAAATGCACCTGACATATATACATGAGATTAAATCTCAACTCACCAACTGCACGACTGTCAAATGCGACTTCGATCAGTGAAAACGGCGAGCGATCAAAATCCCGACAAGCCGAACATCTGGCCTAGGTAGAGGGGGGGCGTAGATTTCAGAATTGACTCCGCACCAACCAACCGCGATGGCGACGCAGGGTAAGATCACGAGATCCCTAAGATCATCGTTCCCACCACACCAAGAGACCCACCCCCCCTCTGATCATTGCAGCTGGCAGCGGACCAAGCATCACGTCGCGCTCTCGCATTGCAGCCGCGGTTGGACCTGGGACCGCCCCAACACATGGTGGAAAATTACATCAGCGGTAAGAGCAGCTGATGGTAGAAGAAACTGCTACCATCAGGACTCGTCAAAAGAAAACATATGTGGAAAATTGAATGTGCACCAACAGGGTAAAGAACGACAGCACATTCAGTGAAGAAAGAGCAAGAACAGAAAAGAGGATGAACTGCTTCTCTATATGGGAGCTTTTGACGCCAGCTTGTTGAGTCTCGCGCAGCCGCCAGACTGGGTACCTCGTCAATGTCCATAAGTTGCATGGCCCAAGAATAAATGTATCCTGGTACATTTCAAACAAAAAAGAACAGAATTGGAAATGTTTTTTTTTGTTTCAAATGAAAACATCAGTTCCATTCGGGGGAAAGTATACGAAAACAACAGTTTTGTTCGAACAAAAGAGTAAATGCATCAGCAGCTTGTCTGCATCGCAGCAATATCCAAATCCAAGCACTACAGCAAATGCTGTGCTGCTCGATAAAGTAGGTGGAAGCAAAATCAAACAGTTTGTATTGACATCCCGTAGTCGAAAAACTGCAGTGGCCACGGAACCACCAATGCTGATCATCAATACGTTAGAGCCTTAGAGGTGTCTGCGTGCCCACTGTCCAGGCCACATCAACAGCTGAACAGCAGCTGCAGTTGTTGCAACTTGAAAGCTCCACCAAAGTACAAGTACAAAACAACATCACAAGCAACTATATCACGAACTGGAAACCATAAACTATCAGTTATGTGATAGTGAAGCTCCAAGCCTCCAACAAGAAGGCTACCAGAGGTAAATAACCAATGAGATGCTATCCAATGGAAAAAGAACGGCATTATCAAACATCAACCCTAGTTTTAACGGGTCCTCAGACCTAAGAAGGGTTCACATAAAACAAAAGCTTGGCTTGCAACATTGCATTCCCATGGTTTCAGAAGCACTTAATTGATCAATAATACTATACTCTAAGTACTATTACATCCATACTACATTAATTGGTATACTAAGGAACTCACAAGT
The DNA here is from genome assembly GCF_002211085.1 of Panicum hallii. Lineage (NCBI taxonomy): Eukaryota > Viridiplantae > Streptophyta > Magnoliopsida > Poales > Poaceae > Panicum > Panicum hallii. Next base: position 54,827,534 of record NC_038043.1, read on the forward strand.
TTGTACCGGGTAAATCCTCAGAGCTTCAAAAGCAAGCTACACAATCAGTTTCATAGACATCAGCTAGTGCACATTACAAACCTTTGCTCAAAACTTGCAACATGCAGCATCTCTTTCTTTTCTCGTGAACACGCAAAACATCCTGGTATTGCATTAAGGGAGTGCACGATGCAGCAACACACAAGATCCTTGAGCAGTTCAAGCTAGGCAGGGTACAAACAGGGAAATTTGCAATGAAACATACCAAAACCTATTACAGGAGAGACTTTACAGATTGAATGATGCAACATAGGCCAGTTTTTCTTTCCCTAATTTCCAAGAGCTGACTTCTATAAATTCTACATTACAGTTGAGAATTGGCAGACAAATATGGCTGCAGAGACGATTGTTGATATTCATGCACTTCAGCATGTGACCTGCCATCCGAACAAGCACTCTACTAATATCAAAAGAGTTTGAACACTGTAAAAAAAACAATCATTCAAGATTCCTGTTTTCTAGCTTACAAGCACACTCTGAGAATGTACAAGATTTCGCATGGTTTAACTTTTCCAATTTGTTCACAAAATACATATACTTTTATTTGTGTAAATATTACTCATGCGACTCATCAAAGACCAAATTAAGAATCAAACACATAGACATCTACAACTCTCATCAAGGCAAATTAATACAATTCAGCAAAAATGTTTGCTTTGCCATTTCCAACTACAAAATAAGTTCTATTATGGTGTTCATTCATTACAAAAAGAATCACCTCGGCGATTGATTTTGAACAATAACCTTGCAGTCCAGTAGTCTATGACTCTGTCATAAACCATCCAGGAGAATAATCATTGTGTGATTAATCAAAAGAGAATCAAGGTCAGAAGTATCACGCAGCAGCACCTTTATCAATTGCTACGGCTACTTAATGATCGATATTTTTATTTTCACCTTTACCATATACAACACCTTCATGTAAACTACATCTTTGGACAGAATTATTCAAAACTGTTAAAACACTATAAACTTGTGGTGCACCCATGGTATCAGGTACCTTCAACTCAATGTGCTACTTGTATATCACAAAAATGCCTTCATTCTTTATGCCTTCAACCCCAACCAAATTCAGTTAACCAGACCAAGTCTCAGATGCCTATGAACAATTGAACATGTGAATGTCGAAGTCACCATTCATTTCAGGCTAACTTTAAACAATCGTTTTCGTTGTCAGGCTAACCTTAAACAATCGTTTTCAAACAGCACATGAAATGGACAGAACCTATGGCGGATACCTGACAGAACATAAGCTTTACCTTCAATAATACAATAACAAATAGTTTCATGCACCAAAACAAAGAGAATGGATGCATTTCACTTGAGCACCACTCGAAATGAACAAATAATTCAAACTAGCATATTCTAGCCACCTTATACAGTAACTCAACAACCACTACTCCGGTCTGGCTGCTCAAACCAATACAGGCTAGTAATATATAGCATAGCGCAGTAACACCTTATTGTGTGATTCCGGAAAAATGTATCACTCATATCAGTGATTAAGCTTGAGGCTAGTCAAAAGCTACAAGAACGCAATACCCCTGCTCGGCCGCTGCAATTCCATCAAATTCCAATTCAATTAAGGAGCACGCGTACGTTGCATCGTCTAAGAACACTAGGAAAAAAAAGAGGCGACACCTTCGTGGGATCACTCGAGTGCTACGGCGGCGCCGGCGGCCTTGAGCTTGGCCGCGAGCGCCTCGGCCTCCTCCTTGGGCAACCCCGTGCGAACCACGACAGGCGCCTTCTCCACCAGCTCCTTCGCCTCCTTCAGACCCAGGTCCGTCACCGCGCGCACCTCCTTGATGATCTTTATCTTCGCCGCAGCCTCGTACTTCTCGATCTTCACGTCGAACGCCGTCTTCACCGCCGCGGCTGCCTCCTCCGCTCCCGCCGCGGCGTCCCCGGCCCCGGCCGGAGAGGCGCCTCCGGCGGCCGCGCTGGAGGTGAGCGAGAGGCGGAGCTTGAGGCGCAGGAGCGCGGCGTAGTCGTCCAGCTCGGCTGGGGAGAGGGCGAGGAGCTCGTCCGCGATCCGCGACAGCTTAGGATCCTCGCCGGCGGCGTTCGCCGCCGCCGTGGAGAGGCGGCGGAGCCGGGGGACCAGTTGTGCGAATTTGGAGAAGAAGAGTGGCATTTTGGTAATTACAGTGATTACGTGGTGGGGCTTAGGGTTCGAGCCCGTTTCGGACGACGAGGCTTAATAGGAGGAAGAGACGCCAAGTACCGGGTGCGCGTCCCTACAGCGAAAGCGTATTCTGTTTCGGAAGTTTCGGGCGGAGGCGTGCACAGCACACTGATGCGCTCATGCGCATGCGTGCTCCCCACTTGTCAGTGGGTGAGTCCCCCGTCGCTTGGGCTTGGGGGTTTTCCATTTCCGTGGCCTCCACTAGCTTTCTGATTACTGGGCGCCACACGCGGCGCAAGCGCAAACAGCACGCCATCTGTTCCTGCTGTCGCTCTCCCCAGGAGCAAAGCATAAACCCCAGTGGCCTCGTAGAAATCGAAACCAAAAATCGAAATCCGACGCGGGTGGCAGCGCGGATTCACGGCGCGGGAGCTCAATCGCCTCTCCTTGTTTTCGATCTCTCGCAGTCCCCGATCCCCGTCCTCGTTGCTGTTTTCCTTTTGGGATTATTTTTTCGGATTTTTTTCCGTGTTTTTTTTTTCATTTCAGGATCGCGCGGCCTCGGCGATTTCGCGGCGGGTGGTCGGTGCATTCCCCCGTCGTTTTGTGTTTTTGATTTTCACTAGGTTTTGCTGGCTGGGGTTTGATCTGATGGATGCCTGTGCTTGTAGGTTTTTTGACCTGCGGGTTGGAGAAGGCTGGTGCGCGCTAGGCCCTGCGGAGATCGCTCCCCGCAGTTGTTGGTACGCGAAATCCTATCCGATTGCAATTTTGAGGTTTTTTCCGGATTGCTTATGCGGGTGTTCCCCCCATGTTTGCACTGTGTGGTTGGAGTCGTGGTTGAGGACTTGAGGGAATTAGGGGTTTAGGTGCGGATTCTGTTGAATGATGGTTTCAGTATACAATGCTTGTGCTCAGGATAGAAATGCGATCTATTTAGTTTGTCTTTTGCGATTCTATATGCTGGGAATCTCTGCCTCAGATCAACTTGTTCTAGTGAAGAGTTCATGTAGTTTGCAGTGTCACTAATATGCAGAGATTGTCTGGATTTTGGTGTTATGTGGCCGATACAGGTAAAATTACGAGTATTTTTATCCCTACATTTAGCATGCAGCTCTTATCGAATTCATGTGGTAAAAGTTTACATGAACTTTGGATATTATCAGTGTAAAAACGCATCCACATATAAGAGTTAGGGGTTTCGAGGAACTATTTTGCTTAATGTATAAACTGTACATCATTGGAGTGACTAGAATGCAAGCAAAAAAAACATGTATTTAACCCTCTAATCTTGCTGTTGCAAATTGCAACTCGAGAATATGTCAATCCTTCAATCTGATTCATATATCACAATCCTATGATATAGATCATTTTGTTTCATTGGAACTGTAGAATGCCGTTTTGATTTTACTCTGGAAATGTAGTATAACTTTTGCAATAATTTTAGCTACTTTTTATTAAAGTCTACTGGGAAAACCTTTTGCAGTCACAATGTCGACATATCCTATGTTGAACGACCGCCCAATTGATCAGTGGATGGTTACTGAGTTGAAGGATGAGCTTCTGCGAAGGAATCTGCCTGTCACCGGTTTGAAGAATGATCTTGTGAAGAGGCTCTTTGAGGCCATCCAGGATAATATACTTGATGGTGGGGAAAAAACAAGTGGTGGAACTCCTGAGGACCTGAAAGGTGGTGAAACTCCTGGTTCTGTTGATACATCTGTTAACCAGGCTTCAATTGGAGAACATATTGATGAAGTTGCTTCTGAGGTTATGGAACAGGGGGCAGATCTTGTTATCTCTGTTACAGAAGCTTATGATGAAAGTATATTAGCTACTTCAGAAGTTACTCAGGAGGCTGTGGCTGGTACTGCAGAAGCTAGTCAGAGAAGTTTGGATGCTGTTGCAGAATTTGAATCTTCTCTAGTTGATACAGCAGCAACTGATGAAACCAATGGGGATGTCCTAGAATCAGCTTCAAGTGGCAATACTAGAGTGGATGAAGCAAATCCATGTTCTGAAGATCACGGTGATACTATTGAGAAAACCCCAGAAGATGACACCAACAAGAAAATGGCTGTTGATGATGTACCTTCTGATGTTACTGGTGGTGACATCAAGTTAGGCCTCAATATGCACAACAAAATTCTAGAAACTGAAGATGTACCTGCACCTCCTGATGATATCGTATTGCATGGTGATCATGAGGATGCTGATGCTGCTGCAGCTGCAGAGCCAGAAGATGACACAAGCAAGAAAATGGCCATTGATGATGTAGTGTCTGATGTTTCCCATACTACTATCAAGCTAGGTGTCAAGGTAGACGGCAAAACTGAACAGGAAGAAGTACTGGCACTGCCTGATGCTATTAAATTGCATGCTGATCCTAAGGATGCTGATGTTCTTGCGGCTGCAGAGAACATGATTCCTAAAGACTATTTCAGTGTGAATACTTTGATGTACGGCAATGGCCATGGAGATCCTAAATGCTCTAATGGGGACGCCAAGCCCTTCCTGTGCAGGGAAAAAGACAAGGTATCTGAGGTCAAAACAGATCTAGACTTTCAAATTAATTGTATGTCAATTTTCAATGATAATATATCCACTAATGAAAAGAATGATGTAAAGGGTAACCTGAATGCTGATGATTGTGATTTAGAACTGGAGGCAAAGCAGGAGATATTCAAACCATCATCCACCATTCCCTCCCCAGGTGATCATTTGCAGGTGTTGGATGTTGACAAAGAGCTGCATAAGACTGGGACCTCTTTGCAAGAGTTAGGCTCCACAAGTAATATAGACTTGGACAGAGAAGAGGAGAGTCCTGACCGTAGTTCTCGTGAGAAACTGAATCTTGATAGGAGTTCAGGTGATGAATCAATGGATGAGGATGTGATGGAAAGTAGGCATGCTGACTCCAATATCAAACCTGATGATCTTGGAGGAAAGACAGTGGTTACCTCAGAGCATGTGTTGAAAGAGGTGTCTCTCCTTGAAAGTGCTGCTGAGAGTTCCTCTGCACACACAAAGGAAGTTGTAGCTGAAGAGAAGCCACCAAGTCCAGCTGAAAAGAGGAAACCTGAAGGTTAGTGATTACCCCATATTTGTTTAGGGTATAGCGACAAAGTGGTGCTTCCTAATTTCTTGTACTAATAGCATATTTATATTCCTTGTATTGTCTTGGTCTTATTATGCGTACTATAACAGGTTTCAGTATGTGTATGTACAATTGCTAGAGCGTCCGGATTTCTGTTGTGTGATCTTTATACTGTCTTCCTTTTTCCTTTGGTATATATTGCATGGAACAGTTATACATTTATGTGTTTTGGTTCTCTACTCCTTTTTAGAGGTATATAGGACACTTATTTGCAGTCCTCTAGTAGGAATAGTGATCGTTATGTTATACTATTGAGTTTTCTGGCATTCCTCATGCCCAGTATGATTCTTGATTTTGTTCTAACTCGCTATTAAATAAACAGATCGAGAGGTCATTGCAGATAATGAGCCAATCAAACGGAAGCGCCAATGGAAGGTGGATGCTGTCGATATTTCTGACCAACAAGCACCCAAATTAATTGGCACTGGTACTCCGAAGGAAGTCTTTCATTCTACTCTGAAACGTTCATTTGGCAGGCCTTGTACAGCAGTAAGCAGAGATTATCCAAAGGAGCGGATAGGTGAGGTTCTTCAACCCTTTCAATGAAGTAATTCGCTTTTCTGGTCTAATCTTTAGCTTCTACTGCAGTACCACCTGCTCAAAAACCTGCAACAACTTCCCTAAGAATTGATAGATTTGTGCGCCCATTTACTCTGAAAGCTGTACAAGAGCTTCTTGGTAAAACTGGATCTGTTTGTAGCTTTTGGATGGATCATATCAAGACCCACTGCTATGTTACAGTATGTCCGTATCTTTCTTACCTTATGCCTCCAGTTTCTTTCTGTTCTTCCCCTGGAACAGATTTGCCATCCTTCCTCAACTTATGTATTATTTTGTTGCCAATAAAGCTAAGTAGCTAATACTTCCATACAACAAAGATAGAAGAATATTATCAGAAGTATAATTCAACATTTGACCCATTTGTGGTTTTTTTTCACACTGCACAAATATTGCTTTCCATATGCTTGATAGCAGACTGTTTCACAATTACAGCTTGCACTGCATCATTATAATTGAGCTTCATTCAGTCACTGTTACTGTTTTGGTTCTAGACCATTTTCCTTTGTATCTAGCTTGCTCTATGGTCCTGTGGTGGTTAGAAGTTTGCTGTAAGGGACAAAACATAAGATGGTAACCTTGCTGTGTGGTTGTGCATATTGTTAGCTCAGAGCATTTCGTGATATGTTGCTTGTTTATTTTTATCCATTGTGGTGCTGACTTGCCTGCTTGCCCTACCTCTATAATTCACAGTACTCTTCAGTGGAGGAAGCTATGGCTACGAGGAATGCTGTCTACAACCTCCAGTGGCCTCCAAACAACCACAGCTATTTGGTCGCTGAATTTGTTGATCCACAAGAGGTTAAGCTCAAACTTGAAGCCCCTCCCCCATCTAAAGTGCCTATCAGTCCGAGCACAGCTACAGCATCACAGGCAGCACCCTTCCAACGACCCAATGCTAACCAAACCCTACCTCCCCATCCTGCTACTGGTCTGTTGCCCACTCCAGCACCTCTTGCTGCTACAGCTCTGTTACCCACTCCAGCACCTCTTGCCAAGCTGCCGCCTACCTCTGGCCCTGGACCAGCAAGGGATATGCTTCCTCCACCTCCAAGGAAACTGGAACATGCCCGGACTCTGGATGATCTCTTCAAGAAGACACAGGCGTATCCAAGGATTTACTATATGCCCTTGTCCGAAGAGGAGGTATCAGCTAAACTTGCAGCTCGCAGCAATGCTAAGAGCGGATAGTGGGCTTTAGTTTGTTGCTCAAGCTGATATTTTGGTGTCCTGTACCTGTCACTGCTGTTCTTAGATGCAACGGTACAAATGTCAAGGTGATCGCCAGATTCTCTTCTCGTACCTGATTCCATCAGCCGCTGCAGCTCTATGAAGTACTAGGTCGTATGTACATTTTAGGTCGTGTTGTGTGGAAAGAGTAGCTTGTTGTGAGGGAGGGCCTGATTGGGTACTTGGTATTTTGGAGTTGAAGAGAATACCGTGATTTCTTCCAAACTATGATGGTGTGGTATTTGGGAGTTCTAGAGAACACCATGGTTTCTCAAATGTACGATGGTTGTTGAAACATCAGGGTTTTGGGGGTACTTAGGGGTGTAAATTGGTGACCTGGTGACCTTTATGTGCACCTCCAACCCTCTTTATTGTGCTAATTTTCCAAATTAAGATCCATTTTGAAGAAGTAGTATAAATATTTAAACTAAAAAGGGGTTGGAGGTGCATCTAAAAAGGAGTTGGATTTTAGGGGTTGGAGGTGCATTTAAGGGTCACCAATTTGCAATTTGCACCCCTAGAGCTAGTGTAAGTGCAGCAAGTTGTCAGAGCATTGCACTAAAACTCGTTGAATTCGTATTCCTGCCGCATCATTCTGAGAGCATTTCTAATCGCCTTGGCGATTGTACATCCACTTTGAATCTAATGGGGAATGCAGTATCATGTAGCCTTTCTTCTGGATTTGGCTTCACATCCGGTGCTTTCCGTTGGTGTGCTTATTTGTCCGTCTTTCATCATCATGGTTGTATGGGAGAGTGTTGGATTTACACATTGCGGCACTTGTGGGTGCAAAAAGACTGTAGGCAGCTGCTAAGGCTCGATGGATGCGTGACTGATTGCCGTCTTCGTTCCCGGCGTGTCACTCCGGAGTCTTGCCTAGTCACCACAGCTCATGCGCAGGCAGCACAAGCTTAGTCGTGCGCCCAGCACCCTTCCAACTCGCAGTAGGGGACCTACTGTTCCATCCATCGTAATCTCTGCTATTTATAAAGCAATCAATGATTTTTTTATCCGTCAATCTGAATCATAATTGGAATCTGTACGAATCAATCAGAATCTTCGTCCTAATCGATGTAAACTTTACATTACGCCAAGCAACGCACGCGCACCGTGGTAAAGTAAATAAAAGAACTGGATGCATTATGACGTTCGGACTCGTCATGGGCTTGAGAAGAACTCGTACACGGCCCAAGTCTCCGTTCATCGGCCCGATCCAAATCGTGTAAGACGAAAACAGTCGTCGCCACTCGCCGTCTTCCTCCTCTTCGCTGGCTGCGCTGCGCCCCTTCTTGCACGCAAACGACTCGCACGGAAAACACCGTCCCTCTTGGCCTCCTGGGCTCCCGGCTCGACGGCACGGCGGCGAGCCACCACCACACCTGGCCGCCGCCAGTGATCTAGCCTACCCCAGAGCCGTCAAAGGATAGCCATACGCCCATAGTCACCCCGTCCCCTCCGCTCCCGCCGAATCGGGGCGAAGAAGATGGCGTCCCGGCGGGGCAGCAGCTGTTGCGCGCTCTGCGAGGGATCCAACCTCCCCTCCTGCTGCGCCGCGTGCGTCAACGCAAGGTAGGGCTTGCCTCCTCCAATCCTCTCCCCGAAATTCGGGTAAAGTTTTCGTCTTTCCGGCGGAATTTCTCATGCTCCTGCCGCTGATGGATTTGGGTTGGGTTTTTCGCAGGCTGGTCGAGTACCACACCAGGCTGCGCATGATGAAGAGCCTCCGCGACTCCCTCCAAGCCCGCATCGCCGCTCGCCACGAAGCCAAGGTTGGTTTCCCTTGCCTCCCCCAACCCCACCCCCCGCCCCGCCCCCCCCCCCCTCCCCCCCCCCGGGGACAGCCCGCTTCAATTCGGTTACCAATTATTGAGTCTCGATTGGCAGTTCCACTTGGAGTCTATATCATTTAGTTAGTTTTACTGGATTAAAATTAAAATATAGCTTGGGGGCAAATAGCTTGTTGAGTCAAGATGAGTATAAACCTGAACAAAGATATGATGTGGCCGCAATAGCTATGGCTGAGCATTGAATTGCTGTGGCATTTTTGTTGTTGGTTGGGGAATTTGTGCTGAAAGATTATAATTCTCCCCTTGTTTGGGTATTTTCTTGATAGAGCAAAGCGGATGAGCAGAGGATCCGGAGAGTGAGCAAAAATCAGGATATCATGGAGTTGAGGGATCGGCTCACTGAGTTGAAGAGAAAAACTGCAATGGGTAGGTCTATCTATTCCGCACTGATAGATTCTGTTAGTTGTTACTGGTGGGTTAGTGATGCTGAGCTCTGCTTATTGTTGGTTTTTGCAGAGAAGACCAAAGTTCAGCATTCATCGAGTGATCTCAAGGCACAAACGGCGTCGTTGAATTTGGCTTTTGTCACGGTATATATATGTTTATCTCAGTGTTTATTTAAAGCAAACTCAAAACACATATATCTTACTGACCCTGTGTATACTTGCTTCTTGTTGTCAGCTGAAAAAAAGGCGAGCTGATGCAGTGACAATGCACACCAATGCCATGAAAGTCGCACAGATGAATCTTGTGAGTAGATATGCCCCATCTTTTCATACTTGATCGGTCCACTTAGCAAGTCTTCCATACTATCCATCAGCTGTGTTATGTCTATGTTCATGATCCCTGTTGAATTGAAATATTTTGTTCTTTGTTGGCAGATGGCAACCACCTCCGAGTGTCTGAAAATGCAATCAAAATCTGTAAAACAACTTTGCAGATTGTTTCCAATGCGACGAGTAAGTTTCTACGTGTATATATGCTTTTGAGATCCTTGGTTGGCAATCTCACCTGGCAAGATTCACTTTTGATCGCATTTGGAGCATATAGTTTTTTGTAGTCATGTTATTATGTTGTTTCCTTTGCATTCTCCCTTGTGCGTTCCATATTTCATTACCTGAAATGAGGAATATCTTATGAATACTTTGTGATATTCTATAATATGATCTGGATTGTTCAAGTATTCATTAATGCTTACATAATGATTTATATCATACATTTCTTAATATGTAGATTATTAAAGAGGGAGAAAAAAAAGAAGACTACAGTGGTCCATATGATTCGATATGCGGGGTCCGTCTTCCTCGTGGTCTCGATCCACATTCTGTTCCAGCAGAAGAGCTATCAGCTGCTTTGGGGTAATACTTTGCTCTGACTCCTACAAATTATTGTCCTAATGATTACATTCTCTCATTCACTTATATAATTGGATTGCTTTGCTCTTAATGGTTGGAATGACTTGATGAACGGGGTGTTCCTATAGGCATTATTATGTGATCTTCTAAATATCACCTTTATGCATGCTTTCTAATTCTTGTAAAAATATGTTGTAGAGTTGATTGCTTCCGAACCTTCACAAGTGCTGTCTGGACCATAGAAAAATGTTATTGATTTTCATTAGTTTATATGGAAATCAATTCATGGCAAGATAGTATATATGGAAACTAGTAGCGCCTCTTGTTATCAATAGCCATTTGAGAAGTTGAAATATTATGTTTTGGGATGTAGAGTACACATATTCCAAGATAATTTCTGATTTTAGCTCTGAATTAATGGAACCTAAGTTTCTTATCGTTTCAGGTACATGCTACATTTTAGCAATATTGCAGTTCGTATCCTATCCGCGCCTGCTCTTCATGTATCAGGCTTTAAGGTAAGATGCAATTCACTGCCTGAATCACACATTGGAGTAATTGCAATACCAGATTAGCAACTTCAATTGATTAGTCCTGTCAGTTTAGTTGTATGTATCTTCACCTGTCCTTTTTATGTAAATAATGCACATGTGTATTCTTCAAGTTATACTTGTTTAGATGTGTGATGTGCATGAGTAGCACGGTGAAGGCTACCAAGTTGGTCCATTGGCTAACATATTGTAAATGTGATGTATTAGGGTTCATGCTCACAAATTTGGCAGCGGAGTTCCTACTGGAGTACACGACAGTCCCAGAGGTGCCGCATCTAGGAAAAGCAGCAGTTCTCTATCATGAACATATAAAACTTTTACTAACGTGACATTTCTTTTCCTTCATTTCAGCAAAGTTTACCCACTTTTCATACCTAGGAAAAATGTATGCACAGGTGGTGAGGAAAGTTCATTGACAGAAAGTGGTTCTGCTAACTTTGGTGTTGACTCTATGGATTCTGTAAAGAAAGTCTCTTTTGATTCGAAGAGAAGCAATAGCTTCAACTTTTCTGGTGCATCCTCCCACTCTATGGAAAGGCATCAATATTTGCAGAGAGGAATATCACTATTAAAGACAAGTGTTACCGCCATTACTACCTACTATTATAGCTCACTGGGCTTGGATGCGCCATCCAATCTTTCTACTTTTGAGGCGTTTGCAAAGTTGCTCCATATGTTATCGTCATTAAAGGCCCTTCGAGCTGCTCTTGAATCGAACATTGCTTCAAGGTAGCATATGCTGTTTCATAGTAAATAACGATGCATTCTGTGATCCCATATGCTTGGTTGTCGAAAGGGGTAAAAGAAACTGACCATGCCTGCTGCTTCCAGGTCAGAGAAGCAAGCACAGCAGCTAAACAAATCGATTTGGAAGGCAAGCTCGGCCATATCATCAGAGAGCAGTTTTATGGACAGCATTCACACAGCCATCATGGTGAATTCCTAGTTTGCTCTTACTTACATTGCATGTAAACTTCAATTCGATTTTGATGGTATCTCTGTTGTTATCAGCCAAGCACTCTGGACAACCTCCTCCTGAACTCAAATGAGAGCTTCTTGTACACCGGTAAGCTGGTGAAGCACGGTGGCGTGCCAGACAGTATCTTGGATGGCTGGGATCTGGTAGAGCGTGAGGTCCTACCGCCGCCACCCTCGCAAACTGAAAATGTCGCGCAGTGGGAAAGAGCCATGTATGCTGGCACCAAAAAGAAATGACTTCTATCCGAAGACCAAACTGAGTGAACACTGCAAGAGCTTCAGTTAGATATGTACCCGATCATCAGGTTCTGGTTCATGTACAGTACAGAACTAACCTCACCCTGTGGCTATTGAGTTATCTACACTGCAAACTGCAGAGAAGAGCATTGTAGGGTAGGCTCATCTGCTGCCAGTACATGTACATCCCTGTAAATTTGTAAATATAGCTTGTATATTGGTCACAAAGCTAATAAAATGCTTGGAATGCTGATGTTTCTTCCTGCAAGTGAAAATAAATTCTTTTACATATGCTGCAAGAATGCATAGATGCAACCAACACATAACAGAAAAGAAGAGGAATCCAGTAACTCTTTGTGAAGGCCAGAAATAGAAGCCACATTTGAGAAGAGAAGTGATCCACGTGTGCAATCGACGTGTCACCATCAGGAGGCCTTCCCTCCATTCCACCACAAACCCGCGGACCTCCGCCCTCGCCTCCGCGGCTCCGCCTCTTCCTCCTCCACGCCCTAACCCTAAGCTCTCCCCTCGTCGCCGGCGATGAGCAGCCTCCGAGCCATCTCCTCCCTCCTCTACATCTATTCCTCCGCCGCCGCTGCTGGGCGAGGCGCCAGGCAGCTGGGGTTCGCGCCGGCGCTTGGCAGGAGCTTCCGGGTCCCGTCGAATTCGGGGCCGCCGGCGTTCGTGCTCGATGAGGTCGCGAGGGCGGCCGGCGGGGCGCGGAGGAGGGCATCCACGCGCGCGGCGAGCTGGGATTCGGAGAAGTCGCCGTACGAGACGCTTGGTACGACGCTATTGTGTCGTCTGTGACCATGATAGGTAGAGTACGGGTTCGGAATTAGGATTTGTGTCTGGGCGTTTGCCGTGTTGAAGCTTGGGATCTACTTGTTGTTGTTCATGTGACGCTGATCAGCCCATCTGTCAACGGCTTTGGTCCAGTGTGGCTTTGCCTGATCAGAAATTGGAAATTGGTTGCCAATGTTTGATCATTTGATCCTATCAATGTTCGATCATTTGCTTTTACCATACTCTGCTGTGCCCCTGTTTTGTGGTTTGACATGTCCTGTTACCTGTGCATCATGAACTTCGAATTTGACATGTTACCTGTCTATCATGAACTTCGAATTTGAGACGAGGCTAATGCGTGTTCTTTTTGTGGCATTTGGTTCGAAGAGTTGGGCAGGGATGCAGACGAGGAGACCATAAAGACAGCATACAGAAGATTGGCTAAGTTCTATCACCCTGATGGTCAGTTTATTTACCTTTCTTTATTTCTCCTATAGAGCACTTTTCCTTACTGCATTACAGGCGTTATTTGATACAGTTGATGTTTCCTGACCTGAAATTCACATGCTCCTACAAGCATGATGGATGGCTACCACTCTGTTCTGTGATTGCATTATATTTGCCACTGACCTGGTTGTATCCCCCCAACACAGTTCATGCACAACGCATCATCGTCAATTCTACAAACTTGTGCACTGTAACTACACTTCACAATATTTGACTCTCAATTGAAATATTAAATTAAATTCGAAAATCTTGTTATCTGTAAGTAGTATTTGACTCTCACTGTAACTACGCTTAACTACGCTTCACAATGTGCTGTGGATTCAGTAGTAAAGCATCAATTGCTTATGCATTGCAAATAGCAAATCACAATAGCGTCTTATAGCATCTTTTACCCAGCATTTAGCTAATTTTTCATGCATAAAAGTGTCATTGCAAATGAATCCTTATCTTGAGATGCAGTTGTAGTGCAATAGAGATTGTGTGTGTATATTTATCTAGTGCTGCAGTGATAGTGCATTAGAAGGGTGGACTGATGATCAGAATCTTCCATTCATGATTATGTAACATACATAAATACCTTAGGTATCTTCTTATGACCTACTGCCTGGAGAATATGCACTAAATATAAACTCTACACTAATCAAAATACACCTGGAAAGTAAAGGCTGTGGCTGGCAGTAGTTTAATGACAGTTGAACCAGTCAACTTGGCAGGAATTAGTGCCATAGGAATATAGGTGCAGCTACCCTTTTTTGTGGATTCATGCTATTTCTCACACATAGTGAATAAAAACCATCTTCGTTTATTCCATCTGATTATGTCATTAAATTACAGTTTATGATGGCAAGGGAACCCTTGAGGAAGGGGAAACTGCTGAAGCTCGTTTCATCAAAATCCAAGCAGCATATGAGCTGTTGATTGATAATGAAAGGAGAAAGGCATATGACAGAGAGCATCATGTGAATCCAATGAAGGTCTGTATTTCCTTGGCCCACTTATTCTATCATTTCATTACATGCTGCTATCTGGGAATTTTTTTTTTGTTCGAGCAAAAAATACATTACATGCCGTTTGAAAGTTGTATTAAATTCCTGCTGTTCTGAAAACAGACTTCTCTTTGAACCAGGCTTCTCAGGCATGGATGGAGTGGGTAATGAAGAAGCGAAAAGCTTTCGACCAACGTGGTGACATGGCTGTGGCTGCCTGGGCTGAGCAGCAGCAACGCGAAATGACGCTACGAGCACGGCGTCTCTCACGCTCAAAGGTGATACTACATCATTACACTGATCCTCCTTGTCATAAAAAATCCCGCTATCCTCATGCTCTTTGTGTCTATCCGAATCCGCGCTTCAAAATACTGAATCCAGGTTGATCCTGAAGAGGAAAGGAAGCTATTTGCAAAGGAAAAGAAGGCATCTATGGAATTCTACAGCACAACTCTGAAGAGACATACCCTTGTCTTTTGGAAGAGGGATATTATGCGCAAGAAGGCGGAGGAAGACAGGAACAAGGAGATCAGTAGACTTCTAGCGGCGGAAGGGCTTGAGCTGGATACAGATGAAGATGAAGACAAAACCTTTTTGGGGTAACACTTTTGATACTTACCCCTGATTTATTGCCGTCCTCGATTCCATCAATAGTTGAAGATTCAGCCACAAGGAGTACACAAGGCAGAAGAATTGGCCTAATGGGAAACCCTAAAGTCTGGAGATTTACATGGAGAAATGCTGTATCAGAATATTATCCTCTCGGTGCGAAGTTTAGTATTTGCCTGGGAGTAGTAAAATCCACCGGACGCCAGAGCTGTAGTAGGGCTGTAGTATGATTCAAGAAAACTTTTGTAAATGCAAAGTATCTTGCCATGTAAACTTCATTGGATGGATTGAAATGATCTGTTGATGAGTGCCGCTGGCCGCTGTGACCGAGTGGTTTTTACGCCATGCCAAACGAAAGCAGTCAGGTGCAATATCCTCCGGAGCACGGCCGTGTAGCCCGTTGTCGTTCCAGAAATTGGTTCGTGCTCCGTTGCCAATTGCGATCATTGTGCATGCTCTGAATAATTCTTGCTCGGTTGGCGGCAGACTGATCGGCATTTGAACCAGAGCCAGCGAATTCTGGACACGGTTGCAACATGCCAAATCAGGGATGCCTAATCCTCCCAGCCATTTTGGACGACAAACATGGCAGATTGGCAGCAGGGTCCGGCCTTGGGAACCTCCGATTCAAGAGTGGGCCACCATGTCAGAAACATATAACCATTTCATTTGATTATAGTATACATTTTTTTCCAGACCATTATTATTTGCAAATACGGAAATAATTAAATAAAAAATCAGGTTCGAACGACAAGCCCGTAGGCCATGGGAGAATTCAGAAAATAGCACTAGTTTCACGTAGTGTTCAAGAAATAGCACTTGCAACATGCATATCCATGAAACAGCACTACAAGCAACCATAGGATTCATAAAATAGCACCGGCTTCCATTTTCCTTATGTTTTAATTTTCCCCTCACATGTCACTAAATGCAAAAGACCGAATTGCCCTTCATGTTTGTTGATGCATTCCTGCAGAGATGTAAGAAGCAGGTTGCTTTTCGTTTTTTTTTTTGTTGATGAATTCCTGCAGAGCTATAATATGTATTTCAGTTAGCCATTAACCAAATTGATTTAGTTGTAAATGATTTTGTTTTTTTGTTTTGTAGCAGATTTGGTGGTCATTTTGCTAAAACCGAAATTCTTCGTAACTAATTTAACCAAATGCCCAGCTTTAAAAAAGACACGAACAGCAGCTAAGTACTGCGCAATCTAAGATGACGATGAGCACATCACATCTCCATTTGTCTTTCTTGGCATGGTGAAATTTGTTACCGGTGGATGGAAGGATAAAAAAGGGAGGTCCTTGTGCTAACAGGGGTAATTTAGTGTATTTGCATGTGAAGAAATGATAAAAGATAGATAAAGAATGAGAGAAGCATGTGTAGTGCTGTTTTATGAATCCATTTTGTAAACCGGTGCTATTTAGTGAATATATGGATTTGGAGTGCTATTTCTTGAACAACACCGGAAACCGGTGCTATTTGCTGAATTCACCCGGGAGAAGCGTAGGGGTCTACGGGAGATGCCTAGCCACCGGGCCGGCCTACGACTGGCGCCCGGTGCAGGGTGCAGCAGGATGGGAGGCCGGCAGCTGCGTGGTCAGGCGGCCTGCCAGCACGCAAAGCTGATGCGTGCTCTCTTGCCTCGCGCCAGAAGCTAGCCGTTTGGCAGAGCTAGCGCCTAGCAGTTCGTCCGCGCCAAGTATGGAACGGGTCGTGCCACGATGCAGTATGCAGTGTGGATAAACAACCAGTAGCACGATTCGTAGTACAGCCGTTTGCTGCTCACAGTTCAGAGTACTCCCTATTCTCTAATCGTGGAGCGCATCTGACGATCACGAGAGGATAACAACACTTCACCAAGATTTAGCTTTTCCATTAACATGCTACTCATTCGTTTCTACATTTTAGTAGAAAAGCTGTACATGTTACGAAGACAAGAATTGATACGAGAAGTTGCAACCAACACTGGAGACTGAGTAAATAAATTTTTTGGATCGATGCTCTGTTTCTTTGTTGAAACCAAATCAAACCACGTGGATTTTCCGCAAAAATGAAATAAATATAAATCACATGTCAACTGCAGGTACTGGTCAACAATTTTTTAAAAGGCGAAAGAAAAGCAGCTGCTGGTCATGCCGCTCTGCTCCTGCTGCTGGGGTTCTTTCGTAAAAAGGGCACGAGAGGCACCGGCATCATCACCTCTTCTAGCCAGTGAACTCTGACCCCCCGTCGCCTCCTGCCCTCTTCCTCCTCCACTGGTCTCCCAGAGCTCGGCGCCCCTCAACCATGGTGGACAGAGGTGCTCTAGTGACTGGTAAACAAGATTCCATGTTGCCTTTGCCTGCCTCTCTTCTTCGTTTCTCTCCTGCTCCTTCTTGTCTTCTCTTTTTCGGGCTGCTCTTCTTCTCTCTCTCAAGAACTGTTCTTCATCGTTTTCAGATGCAGAGGTGTTTTTCTACGAGCTCAACTACAAGGTGAGCGCTTGTTCTCCCGTGTGGTGTTTCTCTCTTCCTTGCTCCGCCATTTTACACCTACGATCCGGAATTTTCTTGGTCTTTCAGGTGTTGACGGTGTTCATGCTTATGCTCTACCCTCCGGTGATGGTGATGTCGCTTGCTGCTCGCAACGGCAGCATCTTCTGGCTTTTCCGCCTGGATCCCTTCGGTTCCGACGAGGATGTGGTGGAGCAGCCTCTCGTCTCACCTGCAGCGCACCTGCATGTACTTCCTTGGCATCTGTCAGATCCGGGGTCACGGGGCCACGGGGTTGTATACATTAAGAAGTCTGTATTAGGCTAGGGGATAGGACGTTATATTCTACCCGCATGCGGAGTAGAACTAGTCGATACAGAAGGAAACTACTCGAGTTGTACTCGAGTACGATTCCTGAGTTAGTATCAGACTAGAATTCATTTAACACTGTCTCCCCGGATATATAAGAGCGGGCAGGGACCCCCCTCGAAACATAAGATCACCAGATCAACATCAAGGCAATACAAACCATCATACAGGACGTAGGGTATTACGCATATTGCGGTCTGAACCTGTCTAAATCTTGTGTTGTCTGCACCTTCGAGTTCCTGATCTCGGCGCATCCCAACCCAAAACCTATCACCTTAGGTATACCTCTCGGTGGGCAGCCGGATAAAACCCGACAGCTGGCGCGTCAGGTAGGGAAGCGCATCGAAGATCCACCGGCGAACTCGATGGCATCTTTCTAGTTCACCAGGTGGCGGATTGCTACTTTCACGCATGTGCATCGACGGATCCATTCATCGAGTTCGAGATCGGATCCTCCAGTGAACGGCTACATCGACCTCGACTACTCGGCTCGACTTCACCTCGCGCTGCAACGTCGATGCACCGCGGCCATCGAACTCGACGACCCAGTTCAACTCCGGCTTGTGCCGCAATATCCACGCGCATCAGCGACGAGACTACTTCGACTTCGCGAGGACAATCGGCAGCCCGCCGACGACTACTTCAACTACTCGTCTCGACTTGGAAACTAGTCGGAATCGGCTCCGACTAGTCGAGTTTCATCAACAAACCGTCGCAGCTCCATCAACGAGCTCCACGGCTTCGTCGATATTCGTCCACGAATCAAGCTAAGTGATTTATACCTTTTCCGACTTGTTCTTCACAGGATCGGCTACCTTTTCCGGTACGCCTCTCGATGGGAATGAAACCCTTGGGGGCTACGCCTTGATCGACTACTCCTGGGATGCTAGACCGACAACCACAGCCTTGGTGCACCGAGTACTGGAGGCTCTGCCACAGACTTAATACACCGAGTGCTGGCGGCTTTGCCACGGCCTTAGGACACTGACTACGGAGGCTACGCCACAAGGTTGTGTTCTGAGTGCCGGAGGCTTCATGGGACTGCACCCTATGGAAGTATAGATCTTTGCATGTCGCCATACACACTCTCGAGTGTTTTCATATTATTACTAAGTACTACTCGGTATCTTCACATTATGCTACATAATGTACGCATTATCTTTTTTCAGATCAAGCTTCAGCAACAACCCTCCAGGCAGCACGGCGTGCCATCACAGTTCCGCTACTCCCCAGGCTCGGGGGCTAGGCGATGCACACTACTCGACATGGCTACTTCGGCTTTCCTGACTCGTAAGCTCGGGGGCTGGACGCCACAAAACTACTCGAGAACGACTTATATGAAGGCTGAGAGTGCAGAAGAAACTCTAAGCCACCGCGTGGTTAAATAAACTAGCAGGAGGCTCAGTTTCACTGTGCAGAAGGTGAAGAATTTTTCTCAAAATTTCAGAGTAACACTACATGCCACGACTTTTGGATCCTTATTTCCAAACCTGAGAGATTTGAATTCAAGGCTCGGGGGCTGTGAGACACGTGGCATCGACTACTTATTTTTCGAAAGTACTCGAAGGATAATAAAAAAAGACTCAAGACTAGTTTGACCCTCAGCTTGATTCTTCGATTCAACCTAAGGTTCTGATGCTACTCCATATGGAGTGCGATTATTCATCGCACCCCATATAAAAGAAATAATTCGGAGCATAAGCACCTCATAGCTTCGATGCAGTCAGAAGAGTACTCGAAGAAAAATTTCAAGACGGAGCTTCGAAAGAAGTCGAAGATTGCTTCAGAAATATTCGAAGAGCCTGCAGTATTCAACTACGAAGAGCTCGGGGGCTTGTCAGACCCGGGGCCACGGGGCTGTGTACATCAAGGAGTCCGTATTGGGTTAGGGGATAGGACGTGTCCTGTACCTTATTTATGTTGTATTCTACCCGCATGCGGAGTAGAACTAGTCGATATAGAAGCAAACTACTCGAGTTGTATTCGAGTACGATTTATCAGACTAGGATTCATGTAACCCTGTCTCCCCGGATATATAAGGGCGGGCAGGAACTCCCCTCAAAACATAAGATCACCAGATCAACATCAAGGCAATATAAACCATCATACAGGACGTAGGGCATTACGCATATTGCGGCCTGAACCTGTCTAAATTTTGTGTTGTCTGCACCTTCGAGTTTCTGATTTCGGCGCATCCCAACCCAAAACCTACCACTTTAGGTATACCCTTCGGTGGGCAGCCGGATAAAACCCGACAGCATCGTCCTGCTGCACATGTACATGGTGTGCCACCACCTCCGAGACCCCATCCGACTGAAGCGCCCGCACGCCTGGTTCGCGCCAGTGGTGCTCTTGCTGTCTCCACGACCTACTTCGCTCACTATGCCACCCTCCCAAGGTGAGCTTTCTTTTTTCTTCATTTCACTCATCAGTTCTCGCTGGGTTCATCTTTGTTGCATTCGCTGGTTACAAACACAATTTTCATTGATGTATTTTGGTTTCTGTAGCACGATCGGCGTCCATCCGGCCGAGAAGGTTGCCGCAGCTGCCGCTTCTTTGATCCTGTCCGTCTTCACCACCATTCTTGTCTTGTGGGAGTAGTGGTAAGCCTTTGCTCTCCCTGATCGTTAATTCTGTTACCCTACGATTTAACCTTTGGTTTGGTTGGTTCGGTGGGAAATGGTCAGAGGTTAACTAGTGGGCTGGCTTGGTTTGGTTTGACAATTAGAATGGGTTGAATTGATTTGAGTCGGATTTGAATTTCTGTTTTGAGAAATTTAAGAAAGCATCATGTGCAATAAAAAGTTTAGGCCTTTGCTCTGATTGATATAGGCAAGTAGCAGGCTCCTTCTGAAAGAGACAGAACTGATACTATGGCTAATCTGTCCCTGGGTGTATGCAAGGGTTAAAACAGTGGTGGATGCTCAAAAAAAAAGCTAACTCTGTTTCTTACCGGCTCTTGTTCATGAAAAACCCCACTGGTAGTCACAAATTAGCATCTTAACTGGTGATTGACATGCTTAAGCTGTAATTTTTGCCTCTGCTCTGTCCTGGTCATTCATATTGCTACAAAAATAAAACCTGGTGTTGTCCTAACAAAATACTTGCTAGAGTCACTTATCTTTGCTGTAGTGTACCATACAATGCAATTCTTAATGCCTAATTACAAATGGTTGCTCTAAAACGAATTCTGGTGCCATATCCCGCTGTTGAAGTTCCACCATTGGACAAGAGTGGCCTCAGCTTTAGAAGATGAGAGCAACTAAGATAACCATTTGATTTATGATGAATCTGGACACATGGCTCGCCTCATTAAAAAAAATTGCTTCTATCTGTGGGACCGGAATAGGCAACCAGAGGGGGGTGAATGGGGAGTGAATGAGAGCCTTTAAAAATTCTACGAGAGAACAAGGTCTATATCCCAAAATCAACCTGACACGCCTCTCTTCTAACCACCAAGTTGACACAAGCTAACTCGTGACTAATTCATCCTAGGAACGGTTAGGAAAAGCTCAATGCAATCGGAAGCAAATATCCATAGTAACTCAAAAAAAACTACGACTCGCCAAAATGCCGGACTCAACAAGAGAACTAAAGATCTCACTGCTAGGCATGCAAAAACTCGAAGTAACTAGCAAGATCAAAAACTAATTAACATAAGCTAGAGCATGCGAGAATTAACTAAGATTAGTAATAATAATTTCTAATAACTTATCTAAACATGTGATCTGAAAATAAACAAGTTGAGCAAGGGGAAAATGCAAACCAAGCTTGCATGCTGCTGTGCATGGGCTGCCTGGCTCGGTGGCCTGCTGGAGCGGCCTGCTCACGCTGGCCCGACAGGCCTGCTGCGCCCCGCCTGGCGCTGGGCTGGCAGCACGCCGGCCTGCAGTGCCTTGGCCCGCAGGCCCAGCAGCTTGTCCCCCGGTGCGCTAGCGCTTGCTTGCTGGCTGGAGCTGGCCGCCCGCGAGCGCCACGCGCTGCAGGCCGCCGCCGCGGCAGCTGCACCGGCCGGGGCTGGCTGCCCCCGCCCGTTAGCCACGCGCCGCTGCGCAAGCGCGTCGCCGCACGCCGTGCTGCAGGTCCGCGCACCGCAGTCCCAAAAATCTCCTGCGCACAAGCAGAAGAAGAAAGAAGGGGAAGGCAAGAACGAAATCCGAAACTTCAAATAAAAAATACTCCCTCAATACTCAACGAATCGAAGTGAACCTCGAGCCATAGATGCACGATGTCAAGGACTAACAGATCCATGAAGAAGTTTGTGAAAAGATGGAGCAAAACTCACGAATCGAAAATCGCAAGTAAATACCACCGAAAATCGCAGAAAAAGAAAAACGCAGCGAACAAGAGGATGAACAACAAAATCACTCAAATCTTGAAGCCCGGAGGACCCAAGGAGGCTAGGACCTCCATTCCCATGAAAAGTTTAACACAAACACTAATTTTGAAATTAGAGAGTAAGCAAGTCCAAATGAGCAACTAGCCATGCCCATCTATTAATGGTCCTCACGAAAGATGAAAATATCTCTACCCTAATAACTACGATACACGCCCACGCAAGGGCAAAATAGTCCAACTTTTGGTAGAGCCATAGGACGGATACACCGCCTTCACGACTTTGCTTTGCCTCGACACAAGCTTCGCGATGGCGCCCCGTGTCCTCCACTCCGCCAATCCGGCCGCACCGGATGCACCCCCGGTTTTCAGGCCCAAACTGGGAAACCTGCCTGCCCGGTGGTTTTGAGGCCCAAACTACCCAAACTGTCCATCTTCCTTTGGTCGCCACGCGACCACCTTGATGTCGACGCATATCCAGTCTCCGCTAGGCCTCTGACGCCTCCGTCCCGTTTGACTCGACCGATACCGTCTTCATCCGTCCATGTACTCTTGCTCTTTAGTGCATCATGTGGATCGCTCGTGACTCCGTCCAGACTCCTCCGATCCCTCAATCCAAGCCTACTCGGGTTCATCCTTCACCGCCCTTGGTCCATCGGCATGAACCTTTCGCTTGACCTTCACCGCATCCGACGACCGTCACGTTGCATCCTGTGCCTACGCATCACGAGCCAAGAGACATCAAATTCACACAACGTTGTCAATCACTCATCATCCAGGGTTGACCACCATTGGTCCTCACTATCAGCTGCTTCCATATCCTTTTTCTTGTTTGACTTCTTCATGGGCTTATCTGTTTGTTTGCTTTCCAATTTCAGGTGCCTCTGAAGGGGACCAAGGTGGATGGTCCTTGGGTCTGAGTGCCGATGAGGCTTAGTATAACTTGCAGCAGCAAATTCTGGGGTCTGTGTCAGCAAATTTAGTTAATTTCAGAGCTCATTTATGCTTTGTTTATGGCATTCGTGGTGTAAAACCTAAGGTTCATGTGCTGTTGCTTGAGTGCAAGTCAGTAAGACTAATGGATATTTTTGCTCTTGCTCAATTGGTTCCTTTTATCTGTTTTTTCTTTCTGAACATATATGATACGTGTGCCTTGCCGAATGCGGACCAGGTGGTCTTCACACTGATCTTAGCTTGTCTGCTCGTGTGGTTACCCTGCTCGTCGTCAGGATCACGGTTTTTTGGGTATATGTGCTTGGCTTGTTTTGTTTGCACCGCCGGAAATCGATCGAGTCTGAGTGGTCATTGTTTCAGTTCAGTTTCAGTCATTCGGTGGTGCAATCGTTTTTCCCATGAAGCAAGCACCCCTGAAAATATCCGAACGAACCATTGACGGCCGGTTTCATCCCGCGGCCAATATCCGGTTCGGCTCCGTCGGCGAGCTGCCGTCCCAGTCCCAGGGGCTGCGGCCGTGCACCCCCTCGCTCGCGGTTGCCAGTGTTCATTCATCTACTTACGAGAATTGTCAAGCTGGAGAGGATCTTGAGTACACTTCACAATGGTCCACATGATGGTAGCCACCAAGAGAGTGCACCAAATATGGTCAAAGAGTAGGCTATGACTTGTAACGACCAATGCTTCGTCTGACCAGCAAAACCTGAGCCCATCACTGCTCCAATGAGAAGAGCAGAACCGAACAAATATAGGAAACAGAACTGCAAAACAATAAGATGGTAAAAATAAGTAACAATATCGACAAATATTTTTTTTACAAAAATCAAGCAAATCATCAACGGATTTTATTGCTACAAAAATGACCATCTATGAAAAAAAAAAGAATTGCAAAACAAGGTCACGTACCAGGGGTTGATAGAACGGTGAAAGTATGCCGTGGCATGCAGCTCTGGCGACGTCGTACTGCTGCTCGTCCTCGAAGTAGGCTGCCGTGTGATTGTGGTACCAGTACTTGCCCACGCGGCCCTCCCGGAACGCGAATCGCGGCAGGGCCGACAGGTCCCCGGTGGCGCCGCCCCACCTGGCGACGAGGACCTTCGGGCAGCGGGTTCGGCAAATGCAGCACCGTTTGTTCTGGTGGTGGAAGAAGCGGATGCGCACCATGTACCTGCTGCACACGACGCGGTGGCCGCACCGCCCGACGATGATGGGTGCTTGGTTTTTCAGATTCAGATTCGGAACTGACCACCGTGGCTTTCAGAGAACCACCAGCCGTGGCCGCAGCCGCACCGGAAAAGGGGAAAAGCAACTAGCTGGTTTGCAGCCTGTGGAAGCTAGCATGGCTAATGGCTTTATGAGTCAGGCTGCCGGTTTCAACTTCTGCAACCTCCCGCAATAGCTTGCACGATCCAATCCAAGAAAAAGGAAAGCAGAGGGCGATCACGGCCCAACTTTCATTCTTCAACTTTTAGCCCATGGGTGGGCAAAAACTTTCGTGCAGCCCAACACGGAGAGAGAGATGTTTCTTTGGAGCCGGATGCGTACACGTGTTCGATCGGTAGTGTAGAGTTGATGGAAAGCTATTGGATATCTGAATCGTTTCTTCTATTTTGGGAGGAAAGAGAATTGGAACCCTAGCTGTCGAAGGTCCAACGTGAGGTCGGCGCGGTATATATATCTATGTATGCGGCGGGTTTATTTTGTTGCGCCCTCCGATCCATCCGGTTATTATGGAAGAACAATAAGATCAACCGCATCCCCAGGGGGTGCAAGTGCAGATGGCGGAGTGCCGTCATGTCGTCGTCGGAATAGTAGATCTTCACGACAACGGCGACGCTGAGAGCCACAGGAACGGTGCTACCGGAAGCCAAGAAAGCACCACCAACGACGACCAAGTCATGGATGTAGCAGGGGCGCCTGATCAAGATGATGCCGACTGCGAGAAGTGCTGCGTCGTATGCACGGAGCCTTTGGAGTGGGTAGCCGTCGGGCGGTGCGGCCACCGCGTCGTCTGCCGGAAGTGCATGGTGCGCATCCGCTTCTTCTATCGGAACAAGCATTGCTGCATCTGCAAAATCCATTGCTCTAAAGTCATCGTCACAAACAGAGATACCGTCAGCGCCAATATCATGTCAAAGTTGCCTTTATTTGCACTACAAGAGGCCCGCGTCGGTGAAATCTGGTACCATAGGCACACGGCGGCCTACTACGAGGACGAACAAGAGTACAATGCAGCGCGAGTGGAATGTAAAGGAATAATATCACCGTTTTATCAACCCTGGGTACGTACGTCAATACGTATTTATCTACAGTTTATATATCTTATATATTGAGGAACTACTGCTGGCTATATATGTTCGTCTCGGGAAGAGTGTAGCACCCTAAAAATTTAAATCTGAAACTTAAATAAATTTGGCTAGATTTCCTTTAAGGACCCTAAGGTTTTGTTTCAATTATATTGATTTAGAGCATTATCGTGCATTATTGGCAATTTAATAAAACCTAAAAAGAAATATAAGGTCACATAGGTTTGTGCATTTCATGCCTCTATGCATTATTTTATTATTTGATTTGCATTTGAATTCAAATTCTCCAACTCAAATTTAAAAGCATTCAAATGTTTTTCTCATTTTATTTCCCTCTCTCTTCTTCTTTTGGGCCCAGCCCAGCTGGCCCACTCTCTCTCTCTCTCTCTCTCTCTCCCCCTTCCTCTCCTTCCCCCTTTGCAGCCTAGCCCGGCCATTTTTCTTTTTCTCTTTTTCTTTCCCGCTCGGCCCGGCCCAGCTGGTCTGCACGGCCCAGCCAATGGCCTCCTTTTCCCTCCACCGTGCGGCCCGTTGCCCTCCTCCCTTTCTCTTCTTTCTCCTGCGCACGGCCCACACGCTCCCGGCCCAGTCCGCCGCGCCTCCCTCTCCCTTCCCCCTTTCTCTCGCTGGCGGGTGGCCCCACCCGTCGGGGTCGTCCCCGACCTCGAGCCAGGCTCGGGCTCGAGGCCGGGTCAGCCGCGGCGCCCCCCCGGCCGCTCTCCGCCTCGGGCCCGCACGCCCAGACGCCGCAGCCGCCGCTATAAAGCCCCCCCGAACCCTAGCTCTCTTTTCCCCAAGCCGCCTCCGCCGCCTCCGCCGCAAACCCTAGCCCGAAGCTTCCGCCGCCGTCGCCGCCTCGGGCCGTCGCCGCGCCGCCGCTCCGCTGCCGCTCGCCGTCGAACGACCGCCCCCGGAGCACCACGTGGTGGTGAGAACCCTCACCGGCCCTCTTTTCCCTCCCCCGCGGCTTCCCGGTGGCCGCACGAGCTCGCCGGAGCTCCCGAGCCGCCGCTCGCCGTCGCACCGCCGCCACGGCCGATTTCGCAGCCCCAAACGCCCTAGATCGATTCCCCACGTCTCCCTCTACCTCCCCGTCCAGATCCGAGCCGGAAAACGCGTTATCGCGTGAAGTCCGGTGAAGCGCCGCCGCTCGCCGCCGCCCGACCCTCGCCGCCGGCGCTCCGCGCCGCCGCCCCGAAGCCCCACCGTCCCTGACCATCGGATCTAGATCCGACGGCTCAAAACCGATCTAGACACGAGTCAAACCAATCTAATACCGGTCGACTCGTGGCCTTTTTTCGATTTAGACCCTCATCTTTCCTGAAATCAACCAGCACTCCACCGTAGTTCAAAAGTATTTGCGCTTAGGTCTTGTTTCTTCTGTTTAGACCCCTGTAGTTTTCCAAAATAGAACCCGCCGTCCGATATCTCTCAGTTTTGCAGTCTAACCCCTCTGTCTACGGTTTAATTACAATCTAGCCCTCAGTTTCTTCTGTCAGAGCCCTTTTAGATTCAAAACCATTATAAATAGGTCTCTGGAACCCTGTTTGAACCCTATTTTCTCCATTTTAACTCCGATTTCAACGATTCTAGCGCTCATGCGATCCTTGCAGCATAAGCAGTAACTTTTTAAGGTTATTTTGTTCTATTTTTATTGATTGGTGTACTGTTCTTATTTTATTCTATTTGTTTGTTCGTATGTGCGTGTGCAGCCGCCACATCCCACGGGGGCGCAAGTGCAGATGGCGGAGTGCCATCATGTCGTTGTCAGAATAGTAGATCTTCACGACAACGGCGACGCTGAGAGCCACAGAGACGGTGGTACTGGAAGCCAAGAAAGCACCACCAACGACGACCATGTCATGGATATCGGGGCGCCTGATCAAGATGATGCCGACTGCGAGAACTGCTGTGTGGTATGCACGGAGCCTTTGGAGTGGGTAGCCGTCGGGCGGTGCGGCCACCGCGTCGTCTGCCGGAAGTGCATGGTGCGCATCCGCT
Organism: Panicum hallii; assembly: GCF_002211085.1. Taxonomy (NCBI): domain Eukaryota; kingdom Viridiplantae; phylum Streptophyta; class Magnoliopsida; order Poales; family Poaceae; genus Panicum; species Panicum hallii. Next base: position 54,854,881 of record NC_038043.1, read on the forward strand.
TCTTCTATCGGAACAAGCATTGCTGCATCTGCAAAACCCATTGCTCTAAAGTCATCGTCACAAAGAGAGATACCGTCAGCGCCAATATCATGTCAAAGTTGCCTCTGTTTGCGCTACGAGAGGGCCGCGTCGGTGAAATCTGGTACCACAGGCACACGGCGGCCTACTACGAGGACGAACAAGAGTACAATGCAGCGCGAGCGGAGTGTAAAGGAATAATATCCCCGTTCTATCAACCCTGGGTACGTACGTCAATACATATTTATCTACAGTTTATAGATCTTATATGCTGAGGAACTACTTTGGCTATATATGTCTGTCTCGGGAAGAGCGAGCCTATTAATTTAATTCACACTTACGTTACTAATTCACTCTTAGATTTATTTGCAGTATTACGTCATGATATTGCTCATCTATTTTATAGTAATGGGAGTAGCTATTGGCACGGGTTATGCCCTGGAAGCCAAGCACAGGCCAGGGCAAGTGAGAGCCTACGCCGTGAGCGTCTCCGTTGCAGTGGCGATTGCTATCATTTTTTGGTCTGCGGTCAAGTGCTGCACGCAAGTTCCTCTCGAGATAGAAGCAGCTCGTCGTGCTGATATGGGGCTGTAACGTAGTTATATTTGTTCTTTATTTACACACCAGCTCGCTGGGCGTGTTTAGTAATCTTTTAGATATGTAGTTTGTGCAGCTGAATTTTGTACCTTATTATACCAAAATATCAACCCGCTCAAAGAGCGAGGCACGCACTCATGCAAATATCCTACTTTTAGTCTACAATATATAATGCACTACAATGTTTTGATGCAACCGGCAGACCAAATATCTACTGTTTGCATTGAAGATCTTAAGGTTATTTGAAAGGGTTACTTCCAAAACGGCTCAAAGAAATAGTTTCATCTGGTTTATAGTTTATTTTTACCTCAGCTTACAAAACAGCTTCACGCTACAATGTCTGAATTTGCGTAAATAGGTGAATCCGAAGCCGATAAAACCTCTCCCAAATATGGATCCTTACAAATAGTTTCCCTTGTTCATGCAAGCAGTAACGTAAATTTATTTCATACGTCCAATTTCGCATGTAAAATGATTGTACTTTTGCTTGCCAGGGAATAGGAATTATATTAGAAGAAAAGAATCATTCTCCAAGGCAACTAGTTGACATACCATCAATCACCTGTCCTAGCTATTGGATAACCATCCAACGCTCACCTGTTGCCCGTATGTATTGTTGTTGTTCCGTCTCTTGGCCGATGTAACGGGCCTGCCGTTTAAATAATTCAAACACAGCCATATCAAGCGTGCTTGTGCTTTGTGGACCCGTTAGCACTCGGAGGCTTGTTTTGTCTCTGTTTTGAGCTTGTTACCAGCCCATCATCTGTCATTGAGCATAGTAAATGCATGTTTTGTTTTCTTCCCAACTAGAATAAACAATCTAAAAAAGGTTAACAATCTAAAAAGCAAAAAAGTTGTAACTCGTAAAATAGAACAAGCAATGGACCCCACGGCTGGGCACGTGAAGGTGTACGCATACGTGACGTGCGCGGGCGGTGCGGGCTAGCCGGCCGATCAAGCAGCGCCGCGCGCATGTTGGAATATGGAAAGCACCGCGGGAACATAGTTCGGCTAAACGGCACCGTGATGCTCCCGGTTTCTGACTTTTGGCCGTATTTGATTTTCAGGCTCCATTCGGTACAGCTTCAATTTTTTCTAAAATAATTTCTGTAGCAGCTTCTCTTATGAAACAGGTTCTCTAGTGAAGCTGAAACTATTTTAAAAATTATTTGGCGAAACAGCTTATTCTTGTGGAAGCCGGTCGAAGCCACGTTTTCCAACTTCTCCTTCCTAGTAGAACCCGGAAACAGCTTTACCAGATAAAGCTGCTAGAAAAAAATCCGTTTGACACAGCTTCAAATGAAGCTCTTTATGAAGCTATCCAAAAAGCTTTGCCAAATAGGATCTTATAGAGCTACATCATAATAGTTCAAAAGTGTCTACAAATTCAAAATTTTTAGAGTAAAAGCGACATCTGCCAAGTACCAAGCGTAGATAGGTTAATTGCTTCAAGTACTCTTCATATGCTTCTTGGCTTATAACTTTTATTTTTATTTTTTTATTTCTTTTTCTTTATTTTCTTTTCCTTCATGTTTTCCCGTTCTTGATATTTATATATTTTTACTGTCATTTTCTTTCTTAATATTAAAGAGTTATTTTGTTATTCTCCTCTAGTCCATTTATATATTTTTCCCCTTTTTCACTTCTTCCTTTAATCTTCCATTGGCTAACATATTTGTAATGTGATGTATTAGGGTTCATGATCACAGATTTGGCAGCGGAGGTGTTGCTAATAAGATCAACAACATGTTGCACATGCTCTATGTATTTACTAGAAATTCTTTTCCATCCGTAGCAACGTATGTGCACTCATCTAGTAGAGTGTTAAAAATTCAAATTTCTCTTTAGATACACATACCAATCAGATCTTGAATGAGCCAAAACGTACCGATGAAGTTTGAGAGGCAAATCCGGAAACAAATATAATCTCTAATTAAGACTATTGAGGGAAAAGACAGGGCTGGGCCGGCTGGACTTTTGTCGTGATTGAGCCCAAACATTGCGCTGCCAAAGCCCAAACAATGTCATTCGACCTGCGTCCATACGCGAATTTGAATTTTGATAGCCATGTTTGTTTGTAAAAATATCTGGGAAGAAGAAAAGGGGATTACGCAATCGCAAGCCTGCACCTGCAACGACAGCCTGCATGACCACGGGCCATTCCTTCTGGTTTCACATCTTCATCAGTATCCCAGTATCTACAGAAATAATGGTCATGGACTGCTTTTTTCTTACCATCTGGAAACCTGCTCGCAGCATAAGGGCAAGTATATTAGTATTGTTTAATAGACGGTCTCATACATTATCGCTACGTAATTTTAAGATGGTCTAACAGACAACCTCTACGATAAATTGTCTGTTTAGTTATCTTATACTATTTCATGAGTCCTAAATTTATGCATGAGGCAAATCAACGTTGTGATCTTTTACATATTTTGACTTTGTAGCTTTTTATGCTACCGTGGTGTTTTAGCAATAAACTATATATTATTTTCGGTTCCAATAATCATAGGCAAATTAGTCACTATACATATAGATAGATATTTAAATGGAATATTTATTGTACACTACTTGGTAAAAAAAAGATCACACGTCGCTGGAACAACTTCTAAATGGTTTATCTATTCCGAGAATGATTCCAGATATGTTCGACTAAATTATTCTTAAGCTGGGTATGTGTTTCTCGTTTGCAGCATTTCTTCGTAATACTTCAGAAAAGCTCATATTACTTCCGATACTGACTTCTGGTGGTAGAGCAAATGATAACCCTGGAGTTGAGTTTAAATCAAAAGAAGTTGTGCCAGGTTGTCTTTGGTCTTCAATAATCATATTACATTTACACTACGTGCAGGACGATCAATAATATTAAATCGAGATTGCAATACTCCAAATGGGCGCTCGATATCTTTCCTTGCACTTTCTTGGACTTGTGCGTACAACTTATCCTTTTCACTTTGAGGCACCGTTATCGATTTAACAAAGGCACTTCACTCTGGATAAATTCTATCAGCAAGACAGTAACCATTATTATGTTGTGTCCCATTAACAGAAAAGTGCACTTGAGGCGCTTCACCCTTAAGCGCTTGTATGAACAAAGGTGAGTGATTTAATATATTGATGTCATTGTTAGCCCCAGCAACGCCAAAATAACCATGCCATATCTGAAGATCATTTGTAGCCACAGCCTCAAGAATCATTGTAGGAGCACCCTTGTCACCATGGGTGTATTGTTCTCTCCATGTAATTGGACAATTTTTCCACACCCAATGCATACAATCAATACTTCATAGCATGCCTTGAAAACCACGAGACTCATTGAATTGTAGTATCGCTCCGTTTCTTCAACTGAGAGGAGCGCAAAAACTCTGTACCGAATGTTTCAACCACTTCTTGCGCAAAATTTCCTAAGCACTCCAGTGTTGTACTTTTTCCAATCTTTAGATTCTCGTCAAGTGCGTCTGCAGGGTGCCATATGCTAACATACGCATTGCTGCCGTACACTTGATAAATGGGGAGAGCCCTTCCCGATTAGTGGCATCTGTTCTTTGAGTGAAATATGGAGACCACTTACCTAAGGCTTCCACGATTTGTAGAAAGAGTGGCCTTCTCATCCGAAACCTTGTGCGGAACATCAAGTCAGTATAGACAGGGACCTCAGAGAAGTATTGGGACACAAGCTCCTCATGGGCATGTTTACGATCCCTCAATATATATATCCTAGTGCTGCTTCCTCGACTGCGAGATGATTCGGCTGTTTCCGCTTCATATTGTGCCTTCAATTTTGCCTCGATATCTGCTGCAACAGAGTCAAAGGCTTCTTCCTCGGCCATAAAATCTTCATAGTCCTCATCTAGTTCTAACGACTCATCAGAATCATCTGTGGAGCTCGATGAACCTGATTGATGCGACATACTGGATCTTGTTTGTCGCACGCGATTATGTGATTAAGATGTCGGAGGCTTGGTAAAAAATAGCACATCTAGCATAGCTTAATTGACTCGGATACGGAATCACGTGAATGTGTTGTGAAGTCGAATCTTGGACTCGCTAGCATTGAAAGGAGCAGAGCAGCATATGACGCTCGTCCTTGCCCGCGGCGCCGCTATCCGCGCGACGCAGGTAACCCAACCAGCCTCTTGGACTCTTGCCTTCCTTTTCTCTAGCGCTCTGGCCTCATGGTGTGCTCATCTGATTGCTTCTGTTAGTGTTGTGCTGCCAAATCCATTAGGATTTAGGAGAAAAACACATTAGCATGCTATGTGTGTTCGTTACGAGGTGCTGCAAGATAATTCCAACGGAGCAGTGCAAGGATTGTGACGGTGGCGACGAAAGCAGCCAGCAGCCCGTAAGGTCTTCGATGTTCTGCTCCAGCCAATCACCTCTTCCTTTTTTTTTTTCATGTTTGCTAGACTATGAGTGCTCATTACATGATTGCTAGACTAAGTTCATTCCATGTTTTATTGTTAAGAAATCATACTTCAAACCCTCTGACAGCAGTCGAGTAGAACATCTCTCTGAAGTCTGAACACATCTACAGATTTAAAGTGATGATCCTTGCCTTCTAACTTTCCTATGTATACTGCTGTTGCAGAGCATGCACGCAGCACGCTTATAGCACCAAATGATACTTTAGTTGCTTAAAAACACAGTTCAATCTTATTAGAATAATCAATATTTGATTGCAGTCATGAATTATCAATATTCATTGTAAATTCTGATACTATTAAGAATTGGTAGACTCATGTCTTGACGTGGTCGTAAAAAATTCTGCAACATGCTCAAAAAACAATCGATGGCTAAAGCATTTTTTTTCTCTTAGTCAATAGTTAAACTAAACAAAGTTCTCTCTTTCTAAAAATAGCTTTCCCTATAATAGTTCTACCTAGCAATTAAGTGAATAAGAAGTTTATGTTCTTCTTGCACCATATACACTACAGGAAAAACCGTAACTTCCGACGGCTAAACCGTCGGAAGTTACAGCTAAACCGTCGACGGTTTAGCCCAAGGCCGTCGGAAGTTAGTTGGACGGAAAAAATTCGTCGGAAATTTTAAACTTCCGACGGCATAGCGAAACACCGTCGGAAGTTTATAAACTTCCGACGGCCTAGAAAAACCGTCGGAAGTTAGCCCGGCAAACGGCAGCTGACGTCCGTCTGTTAGCTTCCGACGGTTTTTCTAGGCCGTCGGAAGTTTGAGGGGTTTAACTTCCGACGGGCGCTCAGAAACCGTCGGAAGTTAAGCTTATCCCAACAAACAGATCAATATCAGACCCTAAAACCAATCTAAAACCAACCACAATCAATATATATAATCAAATTTCATCCACAAACCAACCACAAGCATTATATATAATCAGATTTAATCCACAATTATAATTCACAATCAGAAATTGCACGCAAGTACACAATTCATATATCCACATACATAAACTTCAGATGTTCATAATCAAAGTTCACAAACTTCATACAAGTATCATATGGAACAAATGCATAGAACAATAATGTTTCACTTAAGTTTGGCCGCCTCCATCACCTGGTTGAATTGATCCGCCACTTCCAGTGAATTGATCCGCCCAATTCGATGTTGGATCAACGTGTGAGTCTCCCGGTGCCGCTAGGTTAGGTGGTGGGGTGTGAAAAGGCTATAAAAGATAAATGGATAAAATTAGTTTGAAAGATAAACGGGCGGCGATGCGGCAGGGCGGCGGCGCGAACGCGCGGCGGGGCGGCGGCGGGAACGGGCGGCGGGGCGGCGGCGCGAACGGGCGGCAATGCGGCAGGGCGGCGGCGCGGGAGGTGAGGATATTTGGGGAAAAAAGAGAAGGGCACGAGAGATAACGCGAGCCCGGCCGGGGTTAACGGCGTGCCCCTAACTTCCGACGGCCGCGTAGTAAACCGTCGGAAGTTTGTTAACTTCCGACGGCTGTTACTGCAGCCGTCGGAAGTTAAGAAACTTCCGACGGTGTTACTAATCGGCCGTCGGAAGTTATGAAACTTCCATAACTTCCGACGGCTTCCTGGTGGCCATCGGAAGTTAGTTAACTTCCGACGGGGCCGTCGAAATTTAATTGTGGCCGTCGGAAGTTCGCCGTTTTCCTGTAGTGATATCCGTTATGTTTTCATGAGGATACTTTATATGTCTAATTGGACACAAATTGTCCTTCTCTAATTCTCAGTTTCTCACAAACCATCAGGCACTATAACAAACCCAAGGTATGTCAAGAGAAGAGGCGTATGAGACTAACCAGTTCACATGCATTACCAGAATTCCTCTAAGCTTCTACCTTCCTGTACATGCAGATGATTGCTGAGAAGGATGAAGAGGAGTTGCCCGAGCAGCTTACCCATTCGATCATGAAAGTTCCACTTTGTAAGGTCGGTTCCACATCTGAATTTCAGGTTTCGCTGTGCAATCAATTTGTGCTTATTTTCATCACATTGTTTTCTTCCTATGCCTCATGAAGTTTGCAATTAGGTTTGGTTACTCCAGGGTATCAAATTTTCTTGGCAGTTGCTCCAAAATTTTTTATTTATATTGAAAAAACAACAAATGCCTCAGTAGTTAGACTTGATGCTTGCTCATGTTATTTATGCCACTTTTTACAAAAAAGAAAAACAGTTAATTTATGTCGTTACATGCCACTGAAGGAAAACAAAATGATTTCTTTCAGTTTGATTGCTGATCCTGCTTCAGCATCATTTCCTGTTAGAGCAGGGCCCAACAATATAAATTAATATGTATTAGATGCTTAGGCTGTCCTGTCAAGTAGATATAGGATTCTTAAAATATATTCCCAAAAGGCCCTAAGTCCTATTTGATAATGCATTGGGCTGGGGTGCCACAAGTTTAGATATTTTCCCCAAATTTGATTGCTGAACTTGATTGGCTGCTCACAGGATTACAACCATTCACTCTACTCCAACTCCAGCAAAGGAAGCTCCGGTTACAGCCTCCCAGTCTCAGGTTTCCAACAGGTAACTATTTATTTACTATTTTTGTAGCTACCCAGCATCCAATTTTTCAGTCACTATTGACTTCTATTTTTTTTCTGACTTGTGTTATTACATCAGACATGGAAGCGCCCAAATTCTGCAAGTTGCAATGTTTGAGGGAAAAAAGGAGTTTTTTAAGATAATGATGCTAGCCATGAACATTATTTTTTGTTTGTTATCTTTGAGAAGCATAGTTTTATGTTCATTCAAAAATTTTCTTTCATATGCCCTTTGTTTCCGGTTGATATCATGTAGGTAAGTGAAATGCATGGCAAATTTGGGACATTCTTAAGGTGAAACCACTGCCAGTTTTCCCTATGGTTTTGCTAAACCTAGGACTTCAGTTTTGTTTCACAAGCAAAGCAAACATTTATTTTTTTCCTGAGGCTTGCTGCTGTTGTGCGTCCTCCTCGAAAGTGGTTCAGTAGTTACCATAAGCAGTAGCTACCCTACCTAAGTGAAGAACTATTTCTCCATCAACTTCAAATAATCGTGAATCCCAAACAAAATCACCATAAGGTAGCTTAAACATGGCGCGGCAACGCCACGCCCCACTTTTTCTAGTTAAGCACGGAATAAGTCGATTAAAAACATACAATTGTCCAGCCAGTAGAAAAATCTTTTTTTTATCTATTGACTTAATCAAATCATGAAAGTCCGTAGCCCGGGTAAGGCAGGGGCTGCATCAAGAGACGACGTCAGCGAAAAGGATGCCGGGAGGGGCCAGTCAGTGCCCTCGGCAAATGTTCAAAATAGAGAACTTCCATACTCCAAGGAGAAGAAAATGTTTGAAATTTTCTGTTCAAGTTTGGTATTGATTCTGTGCAAACAAGAGAATGCATTTTGATTGATTTGATGAGTAGCTAGATTGATATGAAAGGTCACATAACAACAATGCCTAAAAAAAAATCTTTCCAACACTCTCTTTTCTGCCACAGGCTGCAGTTGCAGCCCAACTTGTACTGTAGCATTGACCACCCTACATGTTGCTCTAGGTCTAGGGACTAGGTTCTTGTGAACTGGCACCGAACCGTACAGTAAAAAACCGAGTTCAGTACAGTGAAAAGCTCGACCGGCGAGTCGCCTGACCAGGCACAGGCCAGCTAGCGGCACGATGCCGCGGCGATTGCAAGATGCTCCTCCAACACGGCCGGGAGAGCTAGGCATCGCCTGCTTCGACAACGGAAGATTTGTTGACCGGGAAGAGAGATCACAAATACTCCGGGTATAAGGAAGATTTGTTGTGTTAAGTAATACTAGAATGCATTTTGATTGATCTGATAAATGGTTAGAGTTGGTCAAATAAAAATAATGCCTATCGAAGCCTTCTCTTTTTTTTTTAATAAAATCATTCCAACAAATTCTCTCTTTTGTCCCACTAGAGCTCTATTTCCTGACACTTAGCACTTAGCTTGTACAGGCTCCAGTCCAATTTGGCACCCTGCAAGTTGCTCTAGCTAGCTCCAGCTTCTTGGCAATTGGCACTGAACAAAAAACAGTACAGTGAAACACAAACGAGCCACGATTGAGTACAGTAAAAATACCAACCAGCCGAGGTTGAGAACAGTACAGTTCAAAGGCTGTCGCCATGCATGAGAGCGGATCACGCGATTGTTGCTCCACAGGCTGCTTGCTAGCTGTGCAGCTGAACAGGCACCACTGCAAAAGGAGAGAGGCAAAGCGAGAACCGGCTGACCCACCGCAGAAGGCAACGCAGAAAATCTCTTTACCTGACCGGCTGTGCTGCAGAGCCTACGTAGCTGTGCTGCCTGTGCATTGTATCGTTGGCCCTAGCTAGAGACCAGAGCACTTTACTAGCAATTCGTGCGTGCATGGCGGCAATTAGCAGCACAGGAAGCGTCGGATTGGTTGCGGTGTGCCCAGGCGTTGGTGTTAGGAGCCGTCCACGCGTACCGATCGATGCAGGGATTGGACGACGCGTAGCACATGAATTAGCGGCACAGAAGTCTAGAAAGAGAAATTGCATAGGGATAGAGCCGGCGATGCATCAAACCCAGGCCAGAAAATCCAATGGAGGTTGCGGTACCATCTCTGCACATTCTCTACGAATTGCGCTACAAATCCTTTTGCACCCCTAGCAACGCAGGAAAAAAAATATTCTCAGCAGTCTACACCACGCTAGAACAAGCCAAGCAGCAAACGTAGCTGGCGCAAAAGATACGAGGCCTTCTGCAATCTTTCTTAAAAGAAGAGGCATCTCTGCCTCTTTCACTCCGTTCCCGACCGCTAGTACATTTCGGTTCAACATAAAAAGAGGACCGAAGCTCAAAAAGGCAAAGAGATTTTTGTTGCCTTTGCCGCCTTGCGCCCAGGTAAAAAACTATCGCAATATCGCAAAGCCGCGCCTACATTTCTAGTTGCATCTCAGAACTTCGCTGAAAACAACTAACAAGCACAATGGAACACATATTTCCCCAATTATTGACTTGTTGCCAAGTCATGTACAAGGAGGGACTAGGGTGCTATACCAAAATCAGTTCCAGAATACACGAGAAAGAGAGGTACCGCAACCTCTACATTGTTTTGACTGAACTGAGTGTGCTAAGGCAACACACAAGTCGAATTAACTAGGATAAAACTCAGTACACCTTCATGCTACCACCATTTTGCATGTTCTGAACATATGTGACAAGCATTTCAGGGTCGTATTTCAGCTCATGCAAGCAGATCAAGAGTGCTCTCCTAAACAGTAGACACCTCCAATCAAGAAAGTACTAAAACAACATATGCAGCAGAGATCTAGCAAACAATTCAGTACTAGAACCGCGATGGCGCAGGCAAGCTGCTGCCTTGCGGAGACCTGAGCGACGGGAAGAGCTCTTTGATCGCCCTGTGGTGATTCTTCTCCAGATCGCTACGGTATGCAGCGTCGTACGTCTTCCAAGCTGTTGTCGGGATGGGCTGAACCTCCTTGTCAGCGATCCCAAATCGGCGCATGAGAATGACTTCACCGCGCTTGGCCACCGGAACACGTGCCAACTACCTCTGGTTGGCAATGCGCGCGCTCCCCTTGGGGAGGATGGGTGCGACGCTCGGTGCAGGTTGGGGACGCACAGCACGGGCATCTGGCAATTGCGCCAGCGGGGTGCGCACCTCCGTACGCACCGTGGCCAGGAACGCCTCGAACTCGCAGTCTTCTGAAAGTCGGTTCACCGTCCTGCCCGTTCGCAGGATGAACAGGTGCGATCGCGACAGCGTTAGGGCAAGTCACCGGTGCGACTGCTACCTCAGGTCAGGTGCCCGCCGCCCGCGCCAGCGCCAGCGCCGCCGCATGGTGTCACCGAAGGTGACACGTGGCCCGGATTGGACGGCCACCCGCCGCCGTCGTTGCTGGGGAGGGCAGCGGCCCCATCTGGCGACGCGTGGCATGGAGCCGTTGGCTTCACCACCCCTGTCGAAGAGTCTGGGTCCTGGTCCTGGTGGTCTGGCGACTGGACTGGACACTTGGATAGGGCCCCCCGACAGGATCAGCTTCGGATCCTGGGCCAAGGCCTGCACCTCGAGCAGCATAGGGTCCAGCGCCCTGTACTCTGTGCAAGGCGATGCCCACGACCCGGGCACGGCCAGCTGGAGCCAGGAGTGGTCCTCGGCGCAGGTTTATTTTACGCCGCACTGCATGGGGTTGTTGCGACCCGGCAGCTTCCCTTCCGCCGCTGCTCCCTGCCTCCCTGCTCAGAGGGCGATTTGTCCGCTACTTCTGTCGCAGGACGGGACCCGCCGGTGATCTCAGCGACATGCCGCATGCGTGGCATTCGCTTTCGCTTTAGTACTTTCGGTGCATGGGCGGGGAATCTCTGACCCGTGACCCGTACTGGGAGTCAGAGCTATGACCAGCCGGATCACCGCGGCCGTCCTCCGCGCCGTCCTGTCCAAGGTCGCCGGCGCCGTCGTCGCCGCCCGCGAATTGGTGAGGACGCTCCGACCCGTGCTGGGAGCCGAAGCTACGACCAGTCGGACCATCGCGGTGCTGACGTCCGCCCCCCTTCCCCGCGCCGAAGAGCCTGGTGCCTGCGACGGGGATGGTGCCAGCGCCGAGAACGGCATCCCTAGGGCCTGCGTCGGGCTGACGAAGATGAAGTTTCGGGGGTAGAACAGGCGGGCGCTGATGTCGTCGATGCGGACGCGAGAAGCGCAGCGATGGCACGCCGTGCGTCCTCCTGGCTGGCGTTCCTGGCCATGGCGACAATGGCCAGGCGGAGGCCGTTTTCCTCTCTCGGGTGTCCAGGGGAAGCTCCTCCACATCCTCGGCGGAGATGTCGTTGTCTCCGTTGGTGTCATCAACGTCCATCGGCGCAGGGTTGGCGTCGCTGGCGCTCCGGCGATCCTCCGGCGGGGGAGGTGTGGATCCCGCAGAGCCACGAGGAGTCCCCGGGCTGTGAGTGCGGCGACGCACCCGCACGAAGCGCCTGGGAGCACTGCCAGCGCCGCTCGTGGTCGTCTCCCTCCTGGGCGGTGACCGCGGCCTCTTGCACAGCCGTGCGATGTGACGAAGGCCATGACAGCGCGAGCACCTTGTGGGTAGCCTGCACCCGGCCACTCTGTGGGTGGTCGAGAGACAGTTGAGGCACTTCCCGTCAAGTGCGGCGGGGATGGGGCGGCGACGGCGCACGCCGGGAGGTCGAGGGGTCATTCGCCGGCAGATGCCGGGGGAGGATCTTCTGCCATCCCGCCGCGTTGGGCGGTGAAAAGCACGACGATGAATCCGAGGTCCGAGTCGCTGATGGACTGGGCCCCCCCCGGGCTGCCTGCTCCCCGCGCGGCCTCGGGTGGTGCCGGCGGCCGTCGTCCCGACCCCGGTGGGGGAGCCCGGTGACGAGCTGCGCCTGGGAGAAGGCCTAATCTTCTGGAACCCCAACTGGGACGTTACGAACTTACGATTCACGTTTCGTCCGTGTTGTTTTGGGAACCCGTCCGCGTGGAACGCATCGCGCGAAGCACTCAATTCGTGGAACGAAACCAAGGCCGAGGCCGTGACTGGCCGTCTGGCCTAGCCCTAGCCTGGACCGCAGCATCCAGCAGGCTAGAGGCAGCAGGCTAGAGGGGGGCGGGCGGCCATACTAGACACCGTACCCTTGTACTAGTCCATTGCTTGTTGCAATCGCCGCTGGAAAGACAGTGCCTAATCTAATTCAAAAATACTTCGCCCTGCATTTTGATTGAGTCCATAGCTTCCAAAAATACACCCAACTGGTTAAGTGGCTAGGCTAAAACATTACGAAGTAGATGCGACTACCATACCACTAACACTAAAACCTGCTGCTGCTACTGGAGTACTACTTCTACTACTGTGTTTTCATATCTTCTCGAATCGACGCATGGCCATGACCATACCATACCACTAACACTAGAACCCTTCTGCTGCTACTGGAGTGCTGCTGTTCCTTCCCAGACGCAGGATGATCAAACAGGGGCGCCGGGTCGCTGGTCGACCACCTTGGAGAGAGAGACGGCCCTCTGAAACAATTAAAATCAAACATTACATAAGCAGAAGCTAAAACAACATATTGAAATGAATGAACCTTGGAAAAAAAATACTCACGCAAATAAGCATTAAAGTGACAAGGAGCAGCGCGCCTGAGCATGTCCCAGCGATAACCCATTCAATCATAGCCACCCCGTATCTGCACAGGAATACCATTATTTATTAATAGCGACAAACGATCAACCAAACATCCGACAAAGGAAAGGAAAGAGCAGCAACTCACCGGGCTAAGCTGATGTACATGACAAAGTAGGTACTGGTTGAAAGCCAGAACACCACTGGGGCGATCCAAGCGAAGGCGCCCGCCATCATCGGCGAACCTGGAGGTCCTTTGAGGGTGAGGTGGACGACCAGGAACAGATGGATCGCCACCACAACCGTGAACGAGAGGGCTGTGTACCAGAGGGCGCGTGGGGACGCCGTGAGCCACTCATCCTGCGGCCCACCCAGAGCGGAGGGAGGAGGAGGGGCGCCAGGTACGTTTGGGATGGGAATGAGAAGGCTGTACTTGGTGTAGCGCTCCGTGATGGTGAATCCAATCACGCTCGGGTACAGCAGCAGCATGATGACGAGAGGGGGGTTCAGAACTGATTTGGTCTGAAAAAACTAAAAATTTCAGCAAACATGGATGGATTCAGAGACTACTAGAGAAGCAAGACAAAGGCAACAGTTACCTGTGCTGCTGCGAATGAGAACTCCTCGCGCACTACAAAACAACAGAGAACGCAGCTTAAACAAGAGGCAAAATCCCAAATCAAGCGAAACATCCCTTAGAAGCAGCCAATGCAGGATCTCAGTCAAAGAATAAGCCAGCAGCTTACCACGCTGCGCGACAGCTGCAGCTCGAACAGAAACGGCGGCGTCGGCTCCGGCGGCGGCGGCTCCGGCAGCTCCGACTCCCTCGGCGGCGGCGGCGGCTCCGGCAGCTCCGACTCCCTCGGCGGCGGCTTGGCCGGCGGCGGCGGCCTCTTGCGCTGTGGCACCTACGGCTGCGGCGGCGGCGGTGGCGGCGGCGGCGGCGGCTATCTTTATCTCCTGCAGCCGCGCCATGGCTACAACCTACCAGCTACGCGCAACCGGGGAGGCAGGCAGGGAGGCAGGGAGGTAGGGAGAAAACAATGTTGAGAGGGGGGCGGGGTGAGGGACGCAGTAGTACTTTATAGGCAAAATTGGTCAGTCAAACGGTTATTAAAGATTTTTATTTTTCCCTCCTCCCTCCTCCCTTTCCCTCCTAACTCAATCTTTATTTTCGAATTTCGAATGCCTCTGAACGATCGAGGCAAAAAGCCTGCTGTACTTTAGTCAATCTTTGATTTCGAATTTCAAATGTCTATTGCCCTGGATTTTTTTTGTTCTCCATTTTAGTTTGCTTTTACAGATAGGTAGGAGTACTCTTTTTTTCCTTTGACTGCAGCATTTCAATGGCACCGTTTGGAAATTGTCCATAATCGAGACAGAAAAAAATAGAGCACAGGGCTGGAGGAGGAATCGCCGGCTGCCGGTTGCCAGTCGCGAAGTACAAAGGAAGCTGGTCCTTTTCTTTTCATGCAAACGAACGTGTGAGTAAGGCCCTATCACATAAAAAAACCTTGCTATTTAGAGTATTACTTTATATATGGGTGCATATAGCTTGAATGTTCACTAAGTGGGATGAACGCTGAGACAGGGTTAGCAGCTCGCTCTTGCACTTTAGTAATAGTATCTATTTAAAAATGAAGAAAGGGGAAGATATCACCTCATGACTAACCTTTTCAATTTTGAACTGAACAATTTCTACAGTTTCCGCTTTGAACCAATCTTTGCTGGAATCTGTAGAGCATCATAATGGCCAAAACCATGATACAAGACCTGGATTGGGTCCTCTTTCCCATACTGCTGGCCATATTCCGCAATTGCTTTCAGACCACCCGCATCTTCATCGTGCATGTAAACAGTTATTGGCATCCTGTGCACAAAGTAGTAGTGTATCATCAGAATGCATTCTAGTGACCATTATCAGTTGCATGTAATGGCGGCACTATTCGACTATTCAACTAATGATGACACTGCACTGATAGACATTTTAGACAAGATCACAAGAGTTAGTAAGCTTAAATGTTCGGGATTGCTGCTAACAAAATTTGAAATGCATGTATCAAAATACAAATACAGTTACTTACTGAAGAACATGGGAAGCCATGAACAATTCTGGCTTGCCACCCCACACATGTGGCTCCCTAATATACGATACATATGTATCGAAATCCCCCTCAACAAACCTGCAAATTTTGTGTTTAGACATGAAAAACGATAGTATTATTTATCTTTTACAATAGAACACCTTGCACTTGCGCTATTTGTTCAAAAGATTGCCAAAAACAGGTTTACAGAAGTCTTTTAACTTGTTCTTATCTTGGTTCACATGGGACTACATTTGTACAGAATTCAGAAAATAAATGAAAGCTACTAACCTACTAGTGCATATGCAAACAAATATTTCTTGCTTAAGAATTGTGTTTAGACATTTAGTACATAACACTTATATATAAACTAGAATTGTAGATAAGTTAGAAGTTAGAACTTTCTAATTATCCAGGCTACAATAGCGAACTTCACTGCCATAAATTGTTCACCGCATATCTTTCACTTAATAACTGTCAAATACAGGATCATTTAGTACATACCGCGGGGCAGAGGGGCGCGGGGGCGGCGGCGGCGCGGGGGCCGTGCGCCCGAGGCGGCGGCCGCGGGGGCCGCGCGGGCGTGAGGCGGCGGTGGCCGCGGGGCCGAGCCGCGCGGGGCCGCGCGCCCGAGGCGGCGACCGCGGGGGGCCGAGCCGCGCGGGGTCGTGGGGGGCCGCGCGCCCGAGGCCGCGGCGGCGCGGGGGCCGCGCGGGTGCGAGGCGGCGGCGGCCGCGGGGCCGAGCCGCGCGGGGCCGCGCGCCCGAGGTGGCGGCGGCGCGGGGGCCCGGGGGCGGTGGCGGCGGGGGCGGGCGGGGCGTGGGGGCGGGGGGCTCGGGCGCGGGTGAGAGAAGACCGTGCGTGTGGGGGCGTAGAACGAGATCCAATCGGGATATTAGGTACCTCTAATTTCGTCGGTCAGTACAGGATGACGAAATTACACTTATTTTCGTCGGCTCAGGGCAGGCCGATGAAAATATCTTAGTCGGCCAGATCTTAGCCGATAAAAATATAAGTATTTTTTTGTCGATCTGAATGGGCCGACAAAAATAAACAGTTTATTTTCGTCGGCTTGATTTTGGCAGGACGAAATTACATCTGGCCGACGAAATTGAGCTGCTTTGGTGTAATGTGGGTACTAATTTGCGAGATAAATTTAATAGGTCTAATTAATCTACGATTTGCTACCGTGATGCTACAGTAATCATTCGTTAATCATGGATTAATATATCTTATTAGATTCATCTCGCAAATTAGCCCAGAGATTCTACGATTAGTTTTATAATTAAACTTTATTTAATACTTTTAAATGACAAGATTCTCTTTATGTGATAGGGCTAAAATTTGACCATTTGTAACCAAGCACCCCCTAGTTATAGGATCTTCTGTGAGTGGATTTGGTCGTGCTTACTGGTGGGGCGCAGCGGGCGGCGGCGGGCGCGACGGCAAGACAGGCGTGGGCAGCAGGGAAGGAAGGAAGGGGCTCTGGCATGGGCGGCCAGCGGGCTGGGCAGCCGCTGTCTTCGAGGGACCCGCTTGCAGCAGTAGCACTACCACTACCATCTACCGCTGCTCCTCCGAGACTGCCGCCCCCGTCCGCCAGCTCCCAAACCGCGCGCACGGCGTCACGGTGCCGCGGACGCGCTACCAGGCCACGCGCTCGCCCGTGGCCGCTCGTGCTTCCAGCCTAGCCCTGCCCTGGCGCTCAAGACCCTCATTGCCCACGTGAGCCGATCCGACCGGGCCACGCCCGTACCCGCGTGCCCAAGTAGGCAGGCCCCGTGTCGGAGCCGACCCACCCCCGTGGCTCCTCCCATCCCGTGCTCCGCGCCAGGCCACCCTCCTAGGTCGATGTATGGGAACAGGCGAACAGCCCTCTCAGCCTCGGCACAAGATCCAATCCCAATCCCAACACAAGACACTAGAAGTACTTTCCATACTTACCATATTATATAAACACTATATATAGAAACTACATCTCCAATGCATGATTTCTTCAAAATAAATTACTATCCAAATATTTTTCTTCTCTCTCTTTTCTCCACCCTATCCCCTCTTCTTTTGTCTTGGTTTTCATGTAGATATGATTTCTTGTATAAGATACGGTTTTTTATATTTTTTCTTCTCTTCTTATTAACTCTCCGACCACCTTAGCTTTTTACTTACGTATTAACGTAATTAATGCTACGAATTTCACATGCATTACCAGAATTCCTCTAAGCTTCCACCTTCCTGTACATGCAGATGATTGCTGAGAAGGATGAGAGGAGTTGCCCGAGCAGCTTACCCATTCGATCCTGAAAGTTCCACTTTCTAAGGTCGGTTCCACATCTGAATTTCAGGTTTCACTGCGCAATCAATTTGTGCTTATTTTCATCACATTGTTTTCTTCCTCTGCCTCATGAAGTTTGCAATTAGGTTTGGTTACTCCAGGGTATCAAAATTTTCTTGGAAGCTGCTCCAAATTTTTTATTTATATTGAAAAAACAACAAATGCCTCAGTAGTTAGACATGATGCTTGCTCATGTTATTTATGCCCCTTTTTACAAAAAAGAAAAACAGTTAATTTATGTCGTTACATGCCACCGAAGGAAAACAAAATGATTTCTTTCAGTTTGATTGCTGATCCTGCTTCAGCATCATTTCCTGTTAGAGCAGGGCCCAACAATATAAATTAATTTGTATTAGATGCTTAGGCTGTCCTGTCAAGTAGATATAGGATTCTCAAATTATATTCCCAAAAGGCCCTAAGTCCTATTAGATAATGCATTGGGCTGGGGTGCCACAAGTTTAGATACTTGATTGGCCGCTCACAGCATTACAACCATTCACTCTACTCCAACTCCAGCAAAGGAAGCTCCAGTTACAGCCTCCCAGTCTTAGGTTTCCAACATGTAACTATTTATTTACTATTTTTGTAGCTACCCAGCATCCAATTCTTCAGTCACTATTGACATCTTTTTTTTTCTAACTTGTGTTATTTCATCAGACATGGAAGCGCCCAAATTCTGCAAGTTGCAATGTTTGAGGGAAAAAAAGGAGTTTTTTAAGATAATGATGCTAGCCATGAACATTGTTTTTTGTTTGTTATCTTTGAAAAGCATAGTTTTATGTTCATTCAAAAATTTTCTTTCATATGCCCTTTGTTTCCGGTAGATATCATGTAGGTAAGTGAAATGCATGGCAAATTTGGGACATTCTTAAGGTGAAACCACTGCCAGTTTTCCCTATGATTTTGCTAAACCTAGGACTTCAGTTTTGTTTCACAAGCAAAGCAAACATTTATTTTTTTCCTGAGGCTTGCTGCTGTTGTGCGTCCTCCTCCGAAGTGGTTCATTAGTTACTATAAGCAGTAGCTACCCTACCTAAGTGAAGAACTATTTCTCCATTAACTTCAAATAATCGTGAATCCCAAACAAAATCACCATAGGGTAGCTTAAACATGGCGCGGCAATGCCGCGCCCCACGTTGTTCTAGTTAAGCATGGAATAAGTCGATTAAAAACATACAATTGTCCAGCCAGTAGAATTTTTTTTTTGTCTATTGACTTTATCAAATCATGAAAGTCCGTAGCCCGGGTAAGGCAGGGGCTGCATCAAGAGACGACGTCAGCGAGAAGGATGCCTGGAGGGGCCAGTCAGTGCCCTCGGCAAATGTTCAAAATAGAGAACTTCCATACTCCAGGGAGAAGAAAATATTTGAAATTTTCTTTGGTATTGATTCTGTGCAAATAAGAGAATGCATTTTGATTGATTTGATGAGTAGCTAGAGAGATATGAAAGGTCACATAACAACAATGCCTAAAAAAAAAATCTTTCCAACACTTTCTCTTTTCTCCCACAGGCTGCAGTTGCAGCCCAAGTTGTACTGTAGCATTGATCACCCTACGTGTTGCTCTAGGTCTAGGGACTAGGTTCTTGCGAACTGCCACCGAACCGTACGGTTAAAAACCGAGTTCAGTACAGTGAAAAGCTCGACCGGCGAGTCGCCTGACCAGGCACAGGCCAGCTAGCGGCACGATGCCGCGGCGATTGCAAGATGCTCCTCCAACACGGCCGGGAGAGCTAAGGCATCGCCTGCTTTGACAACGGGCGCCTGCGGATGAATTGTTGCTTCTAAAAGTAAAAGAAAAGGAGAAGATACCCCTGCTGGCTTGCATCGCTTCGCTTGGCAGGACGCGCTGCCAGACATGCACGGCTACACCCCAACTGCACTTGCATTGCTCCGCTTCGCTTTTGTAGCACGTACTTACTACGATCACCGATCCTTTGGGGCGTGATTGGTTGCTCGCGTGATGTTAGCCTGGCTCGCATACACGAGACATGCTGAGTGCATGCAAATCCTCATGTTTAGCTGTTTGTACGTGTCATGTCGCATGAAATAAGATTTTATTTTATCTTTCTAAATCTTATTTAATTAAAAATATATTAATATTACTTAATATATACTAATTATGTACTAATAACGTTATTAGTAGGCTAATGTCTGGCTCCCACGAGCCAGGCCCGCCAGAAACGGCCGATTCCGGCGTTTCCCGCGAGCCTGGCCCGGCCTGTACGGCTGCACGCGGGGAGCCAGGCCCGGCCGCCTGCCCAGCCATCCAATCACGCGCTGCATGCACGCGGAGACCCTGGGCGGGGGTGATGCGGCCAACCAATCACCCGCTTGATTTCTCCAGAACGAACGCCCGGCCCAGATGCAAGCCACTGCTGGCTGTATCGCTAGGGTAAGGTCCATTTGACGGCATTTTTTTCGTTGCAAAAATTTTGAGGCAATTGACTGGGAAGAGAGATCACAAATACTCCGGGTATAAGGAAGATTTGTTGTGTTAAGTAATACTAGAATGCATTTTGATTGATCTGATAAATGGTTAGAGTTGGACAAATAAAAATAATGCCTCTCGAAGCCTTCTCTTTTTTTTAATAAAATCATTCCAACACATTCTCTCTTTTGTCCCACTAGAGCTCTATTTCCTGACACTTAGCACTTAGCTTGTACAGGCTCCAGTCCAATTTGGCACCCTGCAAGTTGCTCTAGCTAGCTCCAGCTTCTTGTCAATTGGCACTGAACAAAAAACAGTACAGTGAAACACAAACGAGCACTGCAGGAAATGTGCGTACTTCCGACGGCCCCGATAACTTCCGACGGCTGCACTGCAGGCCGTAGGAGGTATATACTACTTCCGACGGCACTGTGTAGCCGTCGGAAGTTACAGTAGTTTCCGATAACTTCATACAAGTATCATATGGAACAAATGCATAGAACAATAATGTTTCACTTAAGTTTGGCCGCCTCCATCACCTGGTTGAATTGATCCGCCACTTCCAGTGAATTGATCCGCCCAATTCGATGTTGGATCAACGTGTGAGTCTCCCGGTGCCGCTAGGTTAGGTGGTGGGGTGTGAAAAGGCTATAAAAGATAAATGGATAAAATTAGTTTGAAAGATAAACGGGCGGCGATGCGGCAGGGCGGCGGCGCGAACGCGCGGCGGGGCGGCGGCGGGAACGGGCGGCGGGGCGGCGGCGCGAACGGGCGGCAATGCGGCAGGGCGGCGGCGCGGGAGGTGAGGATATTTGGGGAAAAAAGAGAAGGGCACGAGAGATAACGCGAGCCCGGCCGGGGTTAACGGCGTGCCCCTAACTTCCGACGGCCGCGTAGTAAACCGTCGGAAGTTTGTTAACTTCCGACGGCTGTTACTGCAGCCGTCGGAAGTTAAGAAACTTCCGACGGTGTTACTAATCGGCCGTCGGAAGTTATGAAACTTCCATAACTTCCGACGGCTTCCTGGTGGCCATCGGAAGTTAGTTAACTTCCGACGGGGCCGTCGAAATTTAATTGTGGCCGTCGGAAGTTCGCCGTTTTCCTGTAGTGATATCCGTTATGTTTTCATGAGGATACTTTATATGTCTAATTGGACACAAATTGTCCTTCTCTAATTCTCAGTTTCTCACAAACCATCAGGCACTATAACAAACCCAAGGTATGTCAAGAGAAGAGGCGTATGAGACTAACCAGTTCACATGCATTACCAGAATTCCTCTAAGCTTCTACCTTCCTGTACATGCAGATGATTGCTGAGAAGGATGAAGAGGAGTTGCCCGAGCAGCTTACCCATTCGATCATGAAAGTTCCACTTTGTAAGGTCGGTTCCACATCTGAATTTCAGGTTTCGCTGTGCAATCAATTTGTGCTTATTTTCATCACATTGTTTTCTTCCTATGCCTCATGAAGTTTGCAATTAGGTTTGGTTACTCCAGGGTATCAAATTTTCTTGGCAGTTGCTCCAAAAATTTTTATTTATATTGAAAAAACAACAAATGCCTCAGTAGTTAGACTTGATGCTTGCTCATGTTATTTATGCCACTTTTTACAAAAAAGAAAAACAGTTAATTTATGTCGTTACATGCCACTGAAGGAAAACAAAATGATTTCTTTCAGTTTGATTGCTGATCCTGCTTCAGCATCATTTCCTGTTAGAGCAGGGCCCAACAATATAAATTAATATGTATTAGATGCTTAGGCTGTCCTGTCAAGTAGATATAGGATTCTTAAAATATATTCCCAAAAGGCCCTAAGTCCTATTTGATAATGCATTGGGCTGGGGTGCCACAAGTTTAGATATTTTCCCCAAATTTGATTGCTGAACTTGATTGGCTGCTCACAGGATTACAACCATTCACTCTACTCCAACTCCAGCAAAGGAAGCTCCGGTTACAGCCTCCCAGTCTCAGGTTTCCAACAGGTAACTATTTATTTACTATTTTTGTAGCTACCCAGCATCCAATTTTTCAGTCACTATTGACTTCTATTTTTTTTCTGACTTGTGTTATTACATCAGACATGGAAGCGCCCAAATTCTGCAAGTTGCAATGTTTGAGGGAAAAAAGGAGTTTTTTAAGATAATGATGCTAGCCATGAACATTATTTTTTGTTTGTTATCTTTGAGAAGCATAGTTTTATGTTCATTCAAAAATTTTCTTTCATATGCCCTTTGTTTCCGGTTGATATCATGTAGGTAAGTGAAATGCATGGCAAATTTGGGACATTCTTAAGGTGAAACCACTGCCAGTTTTCCCTATGGTTTTGCTAAACCTAGGACTTCAGTTTTGTTTCACAAGCAAAGCAAACATTTATTTTTTTCCTGAGGCTTGCTGCTGTTGTGCGTCCTCCTCGAAAGTGGTTCAGTAGTTACCATAAGCATACCATAAGCAGTAGCTACCCTACCTAAGTGAAGAACTATTTCTCCATCAACTTCAAATAATCGTGAATCCCAAACAAAATCACCATAAGGTAGCTTAAACATGGCGCGGCAACGCCACGCCCCACTTTTTCTAGTTAAGCACGGAATAAGTCGATTAAAAACATACAATTGTCCAGCCAGTAGAAAAATCTTTTTTTTATCTATTGACTTAATCAAATCATGAAAGTCCGTAGCCCGGGTAAGGCAGGGGCTGCATCAAGAGACGACGTCAGCGAAAAGGATGCCGGGAGGGGCCAGTCAGTGCCCTCGGCAAATGTTCAAAATAGAGAACTTCCATACTCCAAGGAGAAGAAAATGTTTGAAATTTTCTGTTCAAGTTTGGTATTGATTCTGTGCAAACAAGAGAATGCATTTTGATTGATTTGATGAGTAGCTAGATTGATATGAAAGGTCACATAACAACAATGCCTAAAAAAAAATCTTTCCAACACTCTCTTTTCTGCCACAGGCTGCAGTTGCAGCCCAACTTGTACTGTAGCATTGACCACCCTACATGTTGCTCTAGGTCTAGGGACTAGGTTCTTGTGAACTGGCACCGAACCGTACAGTAAAAAACCGAGTTCAGTACAGTGAAAAGCTCGACCGGCGAGTCGCCTGACCAGGCACAGGCCAGCTAGCGGCACGATGCCGCGGCGATTGCAAGATGCTCCTCCAACACGGCCGGGAGAGCTAGGCATCGCCTGCTTCGACAACGGAAGATTTGTTGACCGGGAAGAGAGATCACAAATACTCCGGGTATAAGGAAGATTTGTTGTGTTAAGTAATACTAGAATGCATTTTGATTGATCTGATAAATGGTTAGAGTTGGACAAATAAAAATAATGCCTCTCGAAGCCTTCTCTTTTTTTTAATAAAATCATTCCAACACATTCTCTCTTTTGTCCCACTAGAGCTCTATTTCCTGACACTTAGCACTTAGCTTGTACAGGCTCCAGTCCAATTTGGCACCCTGCAAGTTGCTCTAGCTAGCTCCAGCTTCTTGTCAATTGGCACTGAACAAAAAACAGTACAGTGAAACACAAACGAGCCACGATTGAGTACAGTAAAAATACCAACCAGCCGAGGTTGAGAACAGTACAGTTCAAAGGCTGTCGCCATGCATGAGAGCGGATCACGCGATTGATGCTCCACAGGCTGCTTGCTAGCTGTGCAGCTGAACAGGCACCTCTGCAAAAGGAGAGAGGCAAAGCGAGAACCGGCTGACCCACCGCAGAAGGCAACGCAGAAAATCTCTTTACCTGACCGGCTGTGCTGAAGAAGTGAAGAGACCGGCTGTGCTGCAGAGCCTACCTAGCTGTGCTGCCTGTGCATTGTATCGTTGGCCCTAGCTAGAGACCAGAGCACTTTACTAGCAATTCGTGCGTGCATGGCGGCAATTATATTAGCAGCACAGGAAGCGTCCGATTGGTTGCGGTGTGCCCCGGCGTTGGTGTTAGGAGCCGTCCACGCGTACCGATCGATGCAGGGATTGGACGACGCGTAGCACATGAATTAGCGGCACAGAAGTCTAGAAAGAGAAATTGCATAGGGATAGAGCCGGCGATGCATCAAACCCAGGCCAGAAAATCCAATGGAGGTTGCGGTACCATCTCTGCACATTCTCTACAAATCCTTTTGCACCCCTAGCAACGCAGGAAAAAAAATATTCTCAGCAGGATCCGGCCATGCCATCCACTGCTCCTGCAATTGCATTGGGCCGATGCCGAGGCCTGAGCGATCAAGTCGGCCGCCGTTGCAAAGGTTGAAGGGCGCTCTGTCGAAAACAGATCGAGCCGCCCCTGTCCTCGTTGACGTCGTAGCTTTCCATTGTTTCTGCAGCTTTCCATTCCTCTTCTCATCAATTGGCAGACATAAAAAAGGTTGTGCTTCTGATGATCTTATGAACATCAATCCCATGGAACTTAACGTTGATCTGACGAAGCCTGTTAAGCTAGATGGAAATCTCAAGTTCCGTTCGTGGTGACGGTTCTTGGAGGTGCATCTGTTCTTCTCAAGTTTCAGTGGATAATATGAGAAGTGCAAGCTGGGAGGGCCGAGGGTGGATGCAATCACGGTAACAGTGTCCGTATCGGCCATGGGTGTTGATGGCAGAAGGGTATACATCATGCAACAGAATTCTCTACGTGACGATGAGGACGACTGGATCCTAATTTGACGGAGCTGCCTTCAACCTAAAAGAGCGCCAGCTTGATCCTAATTTGACGACGAGGACGCCTGGATCCTAATTTGACGGCTGAATTCTCTACAGCGGAAGGAGCGCCAGCTTGATTGCTCGGGGCTCGGCTCTCCACGTCCGGGTGCGGTCGGCGGCTCAACGGAGGAACGACGCCTAGCTCCAGCGGATGGGGCTGCTCCCAATATAATAGGGTCCGCTGCACACGTGCCGACATCCTGGGCGAGGAAGCACCAGGGGCGCGCCGCAGAGAATTTTTCTCCAGCAACGCATGTGCACATACTCATCCAGTGGAGTGCTAAAAATTTAGATGCACATACCAATCAGATCCTGAACGTGGGCTGGAGGAGGAATCGCCGGCTGCCGGTTGCCAGTCGCGAAGTACAAAGGAAGCTGGTCCTTTTCTTTTCATGCAAACGAACGTGTGAGTAAGGCCCTATCACATAAAAAAACCTTGCTATCTAGAGTATTACTTTATATATGGTGCTAATTTGCGAGATAAATTTAATAGGTCTAATTAATCTACGATTTGCTACCGTGATGCTACAGTAATCATTCGTTAACCATTGATTAATATATCTTATTAGATTCATCTCGCAAATTAGCGCAGAGATTCTACGATTAGTTTTATAATTAAACTTTATTTAATATTTTTAAATGACAAGATTCTCTTTATGTGATAGGGCTAAAATTTGACCATTTGTAACCAAGCGCCCCCTAGTTATAGGATCTTCTGTGAGTGGATTTGGTCGTGCTTACTGGTGGGGCGCAGCGGGCGGCGGCGGGCGCGACGGCAAGACAGGCGTGGGCAGCAGGGAAGGAAGGAAGGGGCTCTGGCATGGGCGGCCAGCGGGCTGGGCAGCCGCTGTCTTCGAGGGACCCGCTTGCAGCAGTAGCACTACCACTACCATCTACCGCTGCTCCTCCGAGACTGCCGCCCCCGTCCGCCAGCTCCCAAACCGCGCGCACGGCGTCACGGTGCCGCGGACGCGCTACCAGGCCACGCGCTCGCCCGTGGCCGCTCGTGCTTCCAGCCTAGCCCTGCCCTGGTGCTCAAGACCCTCATGCCCACGTGAGCCGATCCGACTGGGCCGCGCCCGTGCCCGCGTGCCCAAGTAGGCAGGCCCAATGTCGGAGCCGACCCGCCCCCGCGGCTCCTCCCATCCTGTGCGCCGCACCAGGCCGCCCTCCCAGGTCGATGTGTGGGAACAGGCGAACAGCCCTCTCAGCCTCGGCACGAGATCCAGTCCCAATCCCAACACAAGACACTAGAACTACTTTCCATACTTACCATATTATATAAACACTATATATAGAAACTACATCTCCAATGCATGATTTCTTCAAAATAAATTACTATCCAAATATTTTTCTTCTCTCTCTTTTCTCCACCCTATCCCCTCTTCTTTTGTCTTGGTTTTCATGTAGATATGATTTCTTGTATAAGATACGGTTTTTTATTTTTTTTTCTTCTCTTCTTATTAACTTTCCGACCACCTTAGCTTTTTACTTACGTATTAACGTATTTAATGCTACGAAAACCAGCTGAGTTAAAAGGTTAGGGGCTGTTTGGATCCAATGGAAATAGAAAGAGAAAGTGCAAAACTTTTACTCTTTTGCACTTTTTTTTTCACTTTTGGATCCAAATACCCCAAAGTGCAAAAGGGCAAATGCTACCGTAATTTTACTAATTATGGATTAATTAGGCTTAATAGATTCGTCTCGTCATTTAGTCCTCATCTATGTAATTAGTTTTTTAATTAAACTATATTTAATACTTCTAATTAGCGTCCAAACATCTGATGTGACAGGAGCAAAAATTTTACCATTCCCTTTTGCCATTTGCCCTTGATCCAAACAGACCCTTACAACTAGCCGTAGTATCGGTTCTCGCCGCCGCCGCCGCTACAGCCGTCTCGGGCGATGGTGTGGCAGGTGGACAAGTGGAGCTGGGTTGGCGCACTCGGGTGCTGCCCGAATGGCAAGCCTTCCGAGCTACCAGTAGTATTTAGGCCCATGTGGCAAGAACATCTTTTTTTTTCCGAAAATTGTGACGAGAACATCTATCAATCTTTCATGGACGATAGTTGAACAATACCTTGTGTTCCATCGCAAAAGGTCGTGCCAACTACAAATCTAATATTATCTCGAGGTATTGATGCATTCTGTCACGAAACTAATTTAGCTCTATTTGTTCATGTTATTGCAAACAAATCTATGCGAGGCTCTAATTGTCCATGAAATTGGTTTATTAATACCAATCAGTGCATGGCCAACGGTTCGATAGTGGCTCATAATAGCCGATGCATGGACTTACTGGATCAGAGTGGATCAGAGAGTGGTCGTTGTTGTTTAAGGAGGAAGAAAGAAATGAGCAAAAAGAGATGCAGGATTCTGGAAACTACTGTCACGAAGCTTTTCAACAACTTCAGATCAAATTTCGGCTATAGAATTGAGGCTTAGCTTTTAATCCTATTTGCTTTGTTTAAAACTTTTCTTTCTACGGTGCTTGTAGTCTAAGTACTAATATGATATGTACTGTGTGATACTTTATACATCCATAAATGTTGGGCGTAGAACCTCCAACTTTTTTCTTTATATAAAAAATAGGAGAGTGAAGAGGAGAGAAAAAAAAATCTTCAATACACCTAGCGACACTCGCTGACACACGGATCCACACCGCGCGGGCTCCACCGACACGGTTTCCTATACCAACTACCAAACTACTCCCTCCGTCCCTAAATAATTGTCGTTGTTGGTGTGCGTGCCACAAATTTGATTCGATTTCATAGAAAATACTTATAATATTTGTATCTCCAAATAAATTCATTAAAAACTAGATTCAAAGATCTTTCTAATAATACTAATTATGTACCATAAATATTAATATTTTTTAATATATATTTAGTCAAAGTTGTTTCTCGGAGAAAAGAACGACATGCACTTAGAGCAGATGGAGTAATCCGGACAGGCGGACCTCAGCACCGCCACTGCGTATGGGGCAAGACAAGTGCGCCGCGGGCCTGTGGCTGCCCGTATGGGGCGAGCCGGGGTGGCCAGCGTGTGTCCGAGGCAGAGCTTTTCCACGATCGCGCCGCGGTTGCTGGCATGGGGCTGGAGGAGGCGAGGAGGAGCGCTGTAGCCAGCGTGGACCGCCAGCAGAGCTCGTCCACAGCGCCACAGTCGTAGGCTGGACAGCTGCACGTGGCTGCTGACGTGGGGCCAGGGGTGGTAAAAGGCTTCAATTTTTATCTAGATAATCTAAAAGCCGGACCTTGTTATATAATTTTAAGCTAAAATAATTAAAGATTGGATCGTAAAGAAAGCATTAGAATTATGATCTGTTACTGCTACTATGTAGAGCATAGGAGCATGCTGCGGCTGAGGAGCCCAGATAGCGGAGATGTTGACGAGGGTGTGCTGTGCGGAGAGATGCCGCCACCGTCGTGGCCGCCGCCGCCGCTGTTGACACCCTCGGGTTCTGCGGTGGCGTGCACGACATGGCAGTCCGCGTTGTCGCCTAGTTTGACGTCGGCGGCGTCACGGTGGCCGGCGTCGCCGGCGATGGTGATGAGTTGAAGTTCAATGGCAACGACAGCGTGATCCGGACGAGGCTGTCGCTGCTCCATTCGTGCATGCGCGTATATCGATTGGGACCGGCGTCGATCTATTTGTGGTGGTGCGCGCACAGCGCTGGAGCGTGAGATGACGAGGGCCGTATATAGGCGCCTAATAAGAAAGGGAGCCGACTCCCAGTAGGTGACGGTGTCAGATTGTCAATGGTCGGAATCATGCTGACTCCGACTCCGAGAGTGAGATGTCGAGGGCTCGAGGCTGATGCTGTCATGCGCCGATGCCCGTCGTTGTCTTCCACTCATCTGCAACCGAAGGAATGCCCTCCAAAGGCTTACCTGGCAACACCATGGCCCCACCTGGTCAGTCTCGGTGCGCCATGCGACGTTGGTTCGATGCCAATTGGCGCCATCGTGACCGTCAGTTGGTCAGCGGGTAGCTGCCAGTCCACGGCGAGATGAAGATGGCCACATTCAGAGGCGGGTGGAGAATTTCTGGCCGGGAGAACATGGCTGCGCCCGCCGGCCTCTCCAGTTTCCACAGCGAGAATTGAAGGCTGCAGCATGGACCGGTTCAGTAACGACCCCTGTGTTTCATTCAATAAATCTTGCGCCAGAATGGTTGCTACAGGGGGCACTAGATATCCAACACATGCTGCAGCTGCTCCAGAACCGCATGTGAGGCCAGTAATAGTCAAGCAGGCCGAAATCGAAGTAACTTCACGTACACGAGCAGCAGCAGACCGACAGCAGGATTGCATGTTGCAGCTACAGGAGCGACGGTGTGCAGTAACAACTCACAGGGAAATGCTCAGTGTGAAGAAATTGATGGGTGAACAGCAAGACATTGGTGTCGAACTCATGAAGAAAGACGGCAATGGTTGATATCAATCAATCAATGGGTGGATCGAATCCTCTTTACACTAGCAGTTACCAATCAAACAAACCCTGGCTACAAGGCTCTGGAAAACCCACGGAAAAAATCGGGACGAACTGAGACGGAAAATCGGTTACATGTACACAGGGGAAGGAAACCAAAGGGAAACTCACACTGTTATGGAACACAGGTCATCGCAGACCGTCTTCATGTTAGGCCTCTCATTTACAGGTAGGATACACCTAAGCGAGATCGCCAGCAGCTCGTCCATTATCCTCGGGGATTCTTCCAAGCCCGTGATGTCCCGGTCAAAGCAGTCAGTTCCCCGCCCTTCCCTGTTGCACATCTGAACCCAGTCAGTTAGATCAACAGCACCAGATTGGCCTGAGATGATGTCTCCTGCACTCTTCCGCGTCAACATCTCCATGACAATCACCCCGAATGCATACACATCAGACTTAAACGATGGAGTAGGCTTGGCTGCATTTGCCAGTTCTGGGGCTCGGTAACCTAGTGCTCCTAAATTCAGTATTTGCTCAGCAGTGCCGCTTGGAGTCATGAACCTATGTAGACCATAATCCACCAGCTTAGGAGACAGGTCAGGACCAGTCAAGAATATATTAGTTGGCTTCAGATTGCCATGAGGCAGGCCCTTCTCATGGTGTAGGAACTGAAGGCAGCGAGCTAGGTCAATGGCGATTCTGAGCCGCTGAGAAACTGACAGACGGGAGTATCTTCTGGGAGTTGACTCTGTATCACAGAAGATTACATAATCAGTGACTGGAAGTAAATCTTAAGTCTGGTGAGAAATGACTAAAGAATTAGAGGCAATATCTTTCATATGTGTGTGTATATATATATATAATAGTGGTCAGTGGAACAACATATTTTTCTCAAGGAGACAATGTATATCAACCTAACAAACAAAAAAAATCAAGGAAATCGATGCTTAAAATGAGGATGAGCGTGAGATAGTTACCATAGAGGTAAAGTGCCAAGCTATCTCCATTGACGTAGTCAGAAATAATTAATCTCTCTTGCTCCTTAGGACCCCAATAGAAAGCTCTCCATGAAACTATATTTGGATGTCTGATAGTGCCAATCCTCTTTACCTCCTTAGTGAACTCTTTTTTATGCTTCACAAGACCAACACGCAGCCATTTCACAGTCAGGACATGCCCACTTTGTAGAACAGCCTTGTATGTTGTTCCATGACTGCTCCTTCCAAGAACCTCTGCTGGTGCGCGTGAGAGGTCCTCAGCTGTGAAAACCAAAGTGCTGTCCATGAAAATCAATTCTCCAACCAACCGATCTGGTGAGTATACTTCAAAAGCTACAGGTTCCTCATGGAATCTGGAGTCAGCAAAGTGTGGTGATGTTGGCAATGCAGCCCGTGGAGAAGACTCTCGAACCTGGACTGCAGCAGAAGTCTCAGCGACACCTGTGCTTGTGGATTCAGCAACCTCCTTTGGATCGGTGTAACCATATTCCACAGCAGCTTCAGCCAATAACTCTTTCTGGGCAGACATAGATCTAGCTGCAGCCGTTAAGAGATGATCATTTGAGAAACTTGTTTTACTTGGTATAACATTATCTTTGGGCGACTTGAACAGATTCGGACGGCTTATTCTCCCCTTTAGATCCCTGATGGTAATCTGACCTCTAAATCCATTTCTTCCACAAAGCTCTTGAGACCTGACCACATAGAGTGCTAAGGCTATGAAGATCACTAGCAAGATTGCTCCAATGCAGCCAACAATAAGAGCAACTCGAACACCTGCCTTATGCCCGTGAGATGTTCGGCTCTGAGCAACTCCAGTGTAATCATCATTTCCAGCAGGCAGACCATCTGGGAAAACTAACAAGTCATTTCCAGGTCGGAAGCAAGATAAAGGGAACTTTTCAACACTTTTAGGAACAGATCCTTGTAAATTATTGTAAGATACATTGAATAGCTTAAGACCATTTTGAGGCATATCCGGAATTCTGCCTGTGAGGTGATTGTGTGATAAGTCAAGATACTCCAGAGCTTGAAGCTTGCTTATCTCACTGGGTATCTCCCCAGATAATTCATTCATTGCAAGAATAAGAAACTCAAGTTTTTGCAAGTTGGAGATATCTGGTGGCAATGGTCCATTCAAAGAATTACTGGACAGATCAACAATCTTGAGAGCAGGTTGAGATGAGAGAAGTATTGATTCCGTTGAATGGGTGCTCTGCAATGGAATAGTTCCAGTAAATCTGTTTCCAGAAAGATTTAACACTGTCAAAGCTGGTGACATGAAGAAAGTAGGCAAAACAGATCCCCCAAGTGCATTCAGACTGAGATCGAGGACAGAGAGCTTTTGATAGGTTCCCAAAACGGAAGGGAGAGACCCAGACAATGAATTGTTCCGCAACTTCAATGAGACTAGATTCTGAAACTGGGCGGCGTCATTTGGGTAGCTTCCCTCCAATTTGTTCGAACTCAAGTCAATAACCTCGACAATCCCATCCCAGGAACGCAATATAGCTAGCTCCCCAGAAAATAGGTTTCCGCTAAGATCAACTGAGGTACACTTGCCAACAGTGGCTGGCAATGATCCTGATAGAACATTGGAGGAGAGATTCAACACCTTCAAAGTTGTAGAGTTCACGATAGGCAGTGACCCTGCAAAGTTTAAGGGCACATGCATCATTTAACAACAAATGTAAATGAATAGAGTATCTGTAAATGACTGTAAGCAAGACAGGATACATGGAAGTGGAATAGTTAAACAAGCACATGATCAAATGTCAAAATAGGTCCAAATCTCTGATGTTTATACATTTCCAATAGTCAATCTCATTCCATGGCATTGATTGTAACATTCTTGATTGAACCGTGAAAAGTCATGATAGCTGGCTCAGAGCCAGCAACAGATCTACATTATAAGAAATCAAGAACCAACATGATAGTTGATTCGATAGGAAAAAAATGTTTACTTCACTTATCAATCACCAGATACCAGCTGTCAGAAAATAGTTGGTTCCGACCTAATACTTTTCTTAGTTACATAACTACTTCTTGCTAATATCACGGATGCTATAAAAGGAAACAAATGACTAAAATGGGAGGAAAAAATAATTCTCAAAACATCAACTGCAAGCCAGCATGCATGCAAGTACAAGGATGCTGACCATATCCGTCTAAAGGAAAACGGCACACTTTCTACACAACGACAAGCGACACTGATGGAAGAGCCTGTTTTTATCTATGCTCATCAAATCATCCAAGCAAATGGAGTATTCCAGAATTAAGATGCAGTGATCATTTTGCAATGCCATCATGATGAACTCATTGCCATCAGTCATGCATGTCCACGAATGCCACCAACCTCCACAATCTGATTCGCAGCTTGGAATTTTAAGCGGCATAGCTGGGGAGCCCCTGGCCATCCGCGTCGTCAAGGAAATTAAACAACACAAGAAACAAACTAATAGATCACCACCACTCAACTTATAGTGGGATTCCTACTCTGATAGATCACAAAATTCAACGAGACATGTACATTTCAGTAGAAATGGGAAGGTACCTGAGAAGCCATTCCTGCTGAGATCAACCTCGACGAGACGCATCGAATTCTGGAGAAGTGCCTCGGGCATCATCCCAAACAGCCCATTGCCGGCAACCCTGAAAATCTCCAGCGAAAACCACGCATCGAGCCTGGGCACTGTCCCACCAAGCCCATTGTTGCTCAAATCAAGGACCGCCAAGTTCTTGAACGCCCCCACTGTCTCATTCCGGAAGAAGCCACCGCCCAGCTTGTTCTGGCTGACGTTGAGATACTTGACCGTGTTCCCGATGCTGGTCAGCTTGTCCAGCTCCAAATCGACGCTGCCGGTGAAGAGGTTGTCGCTCAGATCGATGTACTCGGCATTGCGGAGCTCAGTGAGCAGATCCCCGGCATTGCCCCAGAAGGAGTTGTTGCGGACGTCGATGCGGCGCAGGTTCTGCAGCTGCCGGATCCCGTCGGTGGGGAAGCCGGAGGAGAAGTTGTTGTGGGAGAGGTTGAGGTGGACGAGGCCGGAGAGATCGGCGAGGCGGCCCGGCATGGGCCCGTAGAAGCGGTTCCCGGAGAGGTCGAGGTGGCGCAGCGAGGATAAGGAGCCGATGCCGGGCGGCAGGCGGCCGGAGAAGGCGTTCCTGGCGAGGGAGAGGTTCTGGAGCGCGCGCATACCAGCGAGCGTCCCCAGCTTAAGCTCCCCGGAGAGGCCGAGGCCGTCGAGCATGACGCCGACGACCGCGCCGCCGTCGCACACCACGCCGCGCCACGCGGCGGGGCAGCCCCCGGCGCCGTTGCCGGCCTCGGTGGTCGCCGGCGGGGACCAGGACCCCAGCACGGGGTCCCGGTCCCGGTCCGCGATGCCCTTCTTGAATTCGAGCAGCGCCGCCACGTCGTCGCCGGCGGCGCCCCCGGAAAGCAGAAGGAGAACGAACGCAAGGAGAACAGCCATAGATGCGGGGAGGAAGTGGCGATAACTATCTAGGGTTAGGGTTTGTAGGAGGCCGAGGAGGAGGAAGGGGAGGTGGTGGTGGCGGCCGCCATTGGAGATGGAGAGAGGTGGTAGCGAGATGTGTGAGAGAAAGGCCAAATTTTTGGAAACGGGAGGGGATGGGTGAGTAATAACAGGAGAGAGAGAGAGAGAGAGAGAGTACAGACTGGAAAGTCACAGGTGGTTGTGTGGAGTGGTAGCAGTGTTTGTGTGCTTAGCAGTTTATTAAGCTTAGCTGTGAGACTGCTGTGTCCTGGTGTTAACCTCACTGTTTAGACTGTTACTACTTACTACTGTGGACTGCATGGATACGTTCGGATTTTTTCTGGGCTGCTACAGCACATTTAGAGTATCAAGTTTGCATTTTTTTAGTGAATAAAAAGAATGCTAATATTAGCGATTTTCATATTCATTTTTTTTGTTTTAGTTCTCTGTTAGATTTGTGCTTATTGTCTGCATCTACCATGGTCTACAAACAATCACCTATTCTTTATCCAAACAGAGTGGTTTCAGATAAATATATAACCAAAAAACTGGATAACTGTTATCTATCCATGCATCGTTTAGCCTGTGCCTTATGAACACAGCAAGTAATAAATAAAAAAATTAAACAACCAAGAAGGCAAAGATTGCTCCCCCATCCCATTCATCCAAATCAAAAGGGTGAGGCAAAAGAAAACAGAAAAGAATCTGCAAAATGATGTGTGCAGGCACCGGGTACTGGTAGGAAAGTAAGAGCCCCACATGCCCCTAGGCTGTTTCAGTCTTTGACCCCTTTCCCTCCTCCAGCTCAGGTGAGCTGCCCCTGCCTGGCCGGCTTTCCTTTTCCTCACCTCACCTCCTCTCCTCCCCATATGCTTTCTTTCTTCAGGCCACTCAACAGGCCAAGCAGGCCAGCTGCCACATTAGAACGAAGCCGGGCGGGGGGTAAGAAAATCAACGCGTATCGAATTCACATTTCGGGTGACGAGGACAGGTTGACGTGGTGAGAAATGGAGCTTTGAAAACTTGCAAGACAGATACACAATGGTTTGTTAAACAAAAGTTGCGTCAATTTGCTCACAATAATCTTTCCTAAATTTTCCAGCAATCTAGTATATGAATTTCTTTTTCTTGGGCTTTTTAATTAAGGGCGAAAGGAAAGTAGGAGTGCAGTGTCTGACAGATCCCCTAATCCAAAAGGGTTCTAGCGATGATACCCCAATCCGGGCGAGGGGATGCCTGCTGTTAGGAGGAAAGCATGCCCCGAAAATGACCGCGTGTCTCGTATCCATCAATCCGGCGAGCGCGATGGGCGTTGGGAGCCCGGCCTGCCCTCGAGTCTCCTCGAGCTGTCGTGACGGGGACACGAGTGGTGGCTCGGCTGGGAGGGGGAATTATTAGCAGGGACGCGGAGAAAGAACATGAGCGCCGGCCGGCCTGATCAGTCAGGATTTGCAAAAGCGCTAGTAGGTCAGGACAGGGAATATATTTTCCCAGTTTAAAAGGCGGCAGGCATGATTGATTGGACGGAGCCGCGGCTGCACAAGTCAAATATTCCTCCTAATTTCCCTCCCTTGATTTTGCAGTTGCGGTAGTAGTAGGATGTGCATGGCTAGTCCTGAGCTGGATGCATGGGGTGCCTGTTGGTGCCTGGTGCCAAGCCATGTGTTGGAAGAAGGCAAGAAGCTGAATGTGAATTAATTTTTTTTAATTGAGACACTTATCAGATTGCGGGTGCATCATTTGACCAATCACGAAAGAAAAAGGATGATTTGAACACTATGAATCCAATCCCCGCGTCACAGAGATACATGCGCTAGGTACTATCGGTGTGAAGCGATGAGGAAGTTTCTTGGCATGATTAGGTAGGTTCACCACACCAGTACATACAGTATATATAGAATCATGACGTGTTGTTCTGGATCCCAATTCTTGGAGAGCAGATCCGGAGAAATGCCACATCGGTATTCGGCTGATCTGGCACCTAGCAGCGCTGCTTGCTAATTTATGCAGGGGAATCGGTAGTCAGGTGACGTTTCACACGTACTGAACCGAAGGGAATACCGAGTGGGAATTGGTTGGCTCTTGGGGGAGAGAGAGAGAGAGAGAACCATACCAACAACCCGATGCACATGAGCTGTACGTAACCGAACCAAACCGTGTACTAGACATTGACAGGCAGGACAAAAAAAATAACAAATGCGTTTATTCACTCCAGAATTAGATCAATATTCTTGCCGAAGTGGGTGAGTTTTGAAAAAAAAAAACAGAGAGGATTTGATATTCACAGAAGGGCGATGAATGATGATCGTGGCAGGCGGAAAAGGACAGCAAAGATATGGGGGGGCAGTTGGTGGTGGTACAAACGGCGGGGATTAACCAGGGAGGGCACTTTCACTGAAAGAAAGACGATGAAGCCGGGCGCGGGGTTGAGGCTATCCACGCCACTCAGAGCTGTCATCGATGGGCAGGGACAGACGGGCAGGCAGAGGGAGGGAAGGCCGGGGGGCACGGCTAGCTTTGCTTGGGTTTGAATCATCTGATCTGATAAAAGTAATTTGCTACTCGATCAGCGAGATGATGTTCTCCATGCCTCTTTTGCAGCTAAACCTAGGGGCCGGTTTGGTTAGCTTATGAGCCAGGCATGCATCATGGTGTTACTGTGTTACTCAGATTCAGAGACAAAAGGCAGGAACACTAACACCAGGGCCTCCATCTGAATAATAATACCACATCAATGGCAAACAAGTTGCATCGGTGTACAAAAACTCTGCAATGGATATGGATATGGAGTACCAGTGGAGTAGTGCTACTATCTTCTGCCAGTGGGCCCAGGCTCTGGCTGTACCCGCATCAAGGTGGGCCCGGCATGACAGAAGGATAAGCGAAGCGTGGCTGACTGCCAGGGAAAGCCTCCGAGCCTGCAAATTTGCTTTTCCAAAAGGTCTAGTCTTCCAGAGACAGGCACGCAGACAGCGAGAGGGGATTGTTTGGAGAGCAAAAATAATGCAAGGAGAGAAAACAAGTGTTTCCCGGCCGCGACAGGAATATCTGGAGGCGAGCGAGGGGAAGGAGACGCCGCCGGATCAGGCAGGCAGGCAGGCAGGCTCCAGACCATGCCACGCCACGCCACCGCCCCCCGTCGCGTTCCGTCCCGTGGCGCCATCCGCCACCGGCGCGCCGCGCGCGCGCTTTACAGAGGCGATCCCCGCGGGTAACATACAGCGCACCAGACCGGCCACGCGCACGGCCACGGCGCGTTCTCTTCTCCCAGCCCCGGTCCTGAGTTTTCAGGGATCCGGGACGCGGAATAAAAGTCAAAGGGTCTCTATGACGATGACGTATAAATATTATGTACAAATGATAATTATACCAAATAATTTCTACATATTATTTTAAAAGTTTCATCTAATATTTGAAGATGTGAAGTTGTTGTTGATGATATACATTGATTTCATCCAATAACTACTTCTAGATACTCATAACTTCTAGGTGATACGATTATTCCAAAAAATTTAAAAAATTATAGGTAGTTCAAAGCTAACTAGCTAGCGATAAACTTCAAAGGTATCAAATCAACTATATAAAATGTTACTGATCCTCCTTGTGTAGGACTCTCCAATCTCAATATATATCTCAGCAATATACAAATGATCAATTTAATATACTGATCTCATCGTCACTCACAAGTAAAACATAAGATACAAATTAATCTAATTATTTGAGCTGGTGAGGATTTATGTCTGGTTTAAACTAAAAATAAAAATGCCTATCTTACTTTCTACCTTGTCTGCTTGCTTTTGCCTACGGTCGTACGCTTCTCTGTTAGAATTGACGACGGCGACTCTCTGAGTAAGATTGAGATACGGACTATAAAGATGGATCGATGGAGGCACATTGCCAGCACGCCACCAGAGTGAGAGTGAGTGACGAGTCTGTGAATCGCAAGCAGCCAAAAAAATGAAGGACAATCGAGAGGACGCGCGGATGGGATTACGATTTACGAAGATAGAAAACTTAAGGACGCAGCGTAGAAGCTGCATGGTTTCGTTAGCGTATTACATCTACCTAGTGCATTGTATACGTACCTGCGGACAGGGCCATTTGATTTTGGGGGCCCGGGGCAGCCGCCCCTCTCGGCCCCCCTCAGGGCCGGGCCTGTCTTCTCCCCGCTGGCCTCGCCTGCTTGTCGCCCGCTCGCGCGTGCCACGGCCACGGCCCCGCGCCTGCCCGCTTGCCTTCTCCATGTGTCGCGTCAAGGGGTTCGGTGCCAGGTGGCCGAGCCATCCGCGCGCCGCGTCGCTGTCGCGAGGTTTTCTCTCTGTCCTCAGGTAATGATCGCTCTGTCCTCAGGTCTCGAGCTGCAGCTGCTTGTGTGGCCGGCTAAACAATTCCGGTTCACGGTCTTTGCGCGTCCCGAGTCCCGACCCGAACCCAACCCTACCCAACCCCAACGCCGGCTAGTTGATCCGCGCCCCTCGTGGGCTCGTGGCGGCGCCACGCGACGCCAGGGAGCATGTGGGGCCGGCGGACAAGGAGAGGGGAGCCTCACAGGCAGAGGGAGAGCCTGACTGCCCGAGCCGGCCGCCTCCGTCCTCGACACAAACACACCGCTCGCTCGCGCTCCCGCGGCGCGAGCTGCTGGCTGGAGATGCCGTCCGGCTCGCCGCTGAAGGAGCCGCGAGACCCGACGATTAGACTAACCACCGGGAGGGACAGCGGCTGTGCGCGCATGATTAGCGCTCGTGAGAAAGCCGGGGAGCGCATCGGTATTAGCGTAAAGCGGCTGCGGGATAGGCACGGCACGGGCACGGCCGCGGCGGAACACCGAGCACCGGCGCCAATCATGCGTGCCTGGGTGTACGTGTACCCTCCCCCTCCCTTGCCCATCCGAAGCGAAACGCTTTTCTCGTCTGCTCCTGGTATCTTTCTTTTGCTTCAGCAGCTTCTTCCGGCGTGAGAAAGCGACCGTATCTTCAGCGTGCGTTCCCCCTGTTCTGCAACGTTCAGCGACGCCAAATGACCAAACGACGTCTAGATGCGAGGACCTACTACACTTTGACGCAGGGGTAGGATGGTCTCGCGCTCTCCATCTCGAGGGCCGTCTTTCGAAAAAAATCTTGAGGGCCCGGGACGGGTGGCCTGCCGAGTTCGCGCGCAGGTGGAGGTGGAGCGCACGCGCCAGCACCAGTGCACCACCCGCCCAGTAGGCCGCGCAGCGCTCGGCCCCCACGCCACGACGGATCCCATCTCATCTCCATCTCCTCGCGTCCCCGCCTGAACCCGCAACTGCATCTGTCGTCTTCCCCACAACCCCTTGCTCCCTCCCCGGTTTGTTTTTGTCCCCCCTCACGCTTAACCCATTCCACCCTCTCTCTCCCCCGGCTCATGGGCACGCACGTACACGCGAGCCCCACCCATATGGGCGCACAGGTGAGCGTGCCGGTACGCCCAATCTGCTGCAACGGCCATGCCAAACGTGCGACACTAACACCGGCGAACAAAAATGCAAGCATGAACCGGGCATGCGTGGCACGGGGCCAGGCCCCTTTCGAAGCGAGTGGCTGGGCAGGATCTGTATCTGGCAATGGCCGCCCGGGCACGGTCAGCAGCAGATCGGCACAGCTGTTCCCTTGAATCATGGGGCCTTAGACCGGTCTCACTTCGCTGCCGGTTCCTCGCCCTGATTTGGCTGCTATCAAGGAGAAAAGGCGGCATGATTGATGCGAGATAAAGAAGGGAGTTGGGAAACCAAGAGTTGGGGTTGTAGTTCTTTCGCTTTCGGAGGCTACTGCAGCACAAACACAACAATGTGGATGTTACAGTTACAGACTACTACAGTTTGACAGTGCACGAGTGGGGGGAGATGAGATCCTAGCAAATGTACAGGACTGGATCGGTCAGCGTCTCTAGTCTTGGGCTTGAGAGCTGCTGTGCCTTAGCCTTGCTCCTTGTAGGGAGTCCAGATCAGCTTGCTAACGTCGACGTCCAGGCCGCCCCGACCCGCCGCCTTGAGGTGGCGGTCCAGGACTTTGGGGTCGGCGCAGATGACGTGCTGCCCTTTGCGGTACTGGATTAGGTCCAGGCTCTGCAGCGTGCTCAAGATGTCATCTGCTTTTATTGCCGTCATATCGCTAAGTTCCTGCATGCAAGTGCAAAAGCTCGTTAGAAACAGATGCGACTGCGTATAGGAACCATATGATAGGAACAGATGCGAATGCATATAGGAACCATATGATAGAAACTGATGGCGAGATGATGTGGTAGCAGGATGCTGTCATTTGGACTAAGAAACAACTATGAATGGTAGAGGGACGCGCTATATATGTAGGAAGGTGAACTCTTAAGATCTGCTATGACCATGTGCCCTCTACCAACAAACACTGTGGTTACAGGTCAGAGACAAGAAGGCAACAACAATTGACGTCCAGAATACAATAGTTCCATGTACTATCATGAAATGGTCTGCTTTCAATACGTCCAAACGTTTTCAAGGGCTGCAGCAACATAAACAGGAATGCCACAGGCAGAAGAGCCAGAGAGCACATGGATCAATGTCCTTCCATGATGGAAGTTTCTGCAGATTTTACTGGTTGCACGTGGCTCTGTCAGCATACACTGTATTTTACAGTTTTAGAAATAATTCTATTCAGTATACTTCTTACTTGCCTTGAAGAATCTGAACCTAATATGCTTTTTTGTTGTAATCTTTATACATCTGGTACATGTTACAGCTGCCTATGATATGACATTACTATTTACATGTTATGTCTTCTCTATGATATTACAATGATTTCATGAACAAACATGATTCTCCTAGTCCTAGAAGCGGGGAAAAAAAGCATGAACTGCTCATATAACTGTTCCTTCAGCAGTTTTCCAGTAAAAATTCTACTGCAGGCAGAGTTAAAACCAGGTATATCAATCTACTACCTCCCTGAATGGCAGCAAAACTGACATTGTACCACCAAATGGGCTGCTTCATATGCACCCAAAAGTTTCAGGGCCCAGACAAAACGTGCAGGAAGGCTACGGTGACTCCGCTGGCTGCCTAGCCCTACTGACCCTTTAGGGTATGTTGGAAGGAGATTGGAACTGATGAACTAAACCCAAACATTCCTTAGGTAATCTCCCACATGCAAAGACCCATAGCACAGATCAAGTTCTGGAGTACGACACTGAAATGTCCTTATTTAGGGAATGCTTAACTAACACAGCATTCAGCACAGCCACCACCAACCTGTTCAAGGGTAATCCATGAAACACGGCTCAACTCTTCTTTTTTTTTTGTCATAGAACGTATGACCAAGAGGTTAGCTAGGTTGGTTCGAGGAATTATAACCTAGAGCAAGTAACTCTTTCTAGAGCTGCTGTATCATAATTCAATCAGCTTTAGAAATTTGTACAACCAAAAACTTCTGGATGGAAGGAAGGGTGTTACCTTTATAGATATGTTGCCTTTATGTTTCTTTAGAATCTCTAGAAGCACTCTAGTCCAATAACCTCTATAGCTGAGCAGACCAAGATCAGAAAGAGGGCGCTCCGGTGTCCCAACTTTACCTTCCTTCTTGGAAAGCTCATATGCTACAACAGTAAAAATAATTCTCCCGTGAACAAAAAGATGAGTACATAGGTAGTTTTTGGCCCGCGAGAGATTCAAAGTTTAGAGTTAGATAATGGAATATACAACCCAGACGCCATACTTACAGAAAGCAATCAGGAACTTCCCGTATCCTTTTCTTTGGTATGGGGGAAGAGTGAGGATGCAAGCCAAATTGTAAGATTCTTCAGAGTGTTTTTCCTGCAAAGAGAAAAATCCATTTAACAAAATATAGCTATATGTTTTTCTAGCATTAAATGATCAATATCTACTGATGCGAACCATATCTTGTATAGAAACTACTGAAGGGGCTTAACAAAAACATAGATTCATATTGTTGTGAACTTTACCTTAGAGAAATATCCCACCATATGACATCCCCGGTCATCACATTCACACAGGACATAAAACAAGAATAAATCGACGTCGTAGTACAATGTCTTGTGATCAAGAAATAGCTTGGCCAAATAACAAAGATTCTGTCCATAAACCTTGTTCTTCTTGCCATCAACCTGTAATTGTGCTAGCATTCTTCAAATTACTGTCCAAAGAGCAAATCAAGCAGCTTGACAACAGAAATTCTTCATTCATAAGAACTGAATGTCGCCAATTGTGGCACCTATCGGGCGACCTCCTAAATGTTTATTGAATGATACATGTCTGTTATTGCATTCCTAAACATTACAGCAATGGCCTTGAAAAGGTCTTTTAAGTGACCAACCACAACTGACCAAAATACTTTGGTGGCATATTTTTCCAGATTCAGCAAAGTGGATAAACCTGCTAATAAATTAAATGCACGGACTTCTTTTACATTTTGCTAGAAAGTCTACGATGTTCTAGCCTACCCCAACTCGCTTGGGATCAAAAGGCTTTGTTAATGCATTCTCCCTAGAATGGGAAAGCTGTGAGCCACAGCTACTGCTACAATAAGTATATGTAAGCAACTATTTGCAAAACTGCAGTGTGAGCCATCTTCTCAAAATGTTTGCTCAAAAGTGGCAGAAGTAAAACTTTGATACCCCATCAACAAATTATGTCGATAAGACCAACAGGATCAATAACTAGGACGTCCAGATAGCAAAATACTTATGGGAGAAGTTAAGATGGATACAAACTTACCTCGAACATCGACAGAGTCCCACTTCTATAGATTTCATCACCTGGGGGATGTTTCAGATCACACTTCTTCTGTAAAACCAAAGAAAATGATATTAAGAACTGGTTGTGCCTTATAGCACTTCAGCATGCATGAGAATTCTGTTGAAACTTGAAACAAACCATATGTACAGCAAGTTGTAAGCAACAAAAACAAAATAAAATTATGATAGATCAGCACAGGAACAACCAAACAAAATATAGTAAATATGCTGTGATGCTAGCAAGGTTCATATTAGACATGGCATTGTATAACAGTGAATTGTAACCATGACTCCGGCTTGTCAAAGAAGGCTTTGCTACGACATATGGAAAATAAGTTGTAATAAAGAAGCAGCATCATATGACATTTTGCGTAATTGTGTTGTACCAGGGGTCTTATTTAATGTATTTCCTTGCACTAAAGAGTGAAAAGTGCTGTCACTGATTCTTGCAGGAACTGCCAGAAGGCACATATACACCATTGCGGCGCCTTGTGGTCAATGTACAGAAAGAATCCGTCTAAACAGCCAGCTAGCCCAATTTGTCAACGTCTAGTCACTGTTAGCCAGTCAAGCCCCTTGTTCAGGGGGTAAATGGTGGGCAAATCGGTTTCTGTCTACATGATCATATTTGGCATTAGTTCTGGGAGGTGATTAATATGTCTAGGAAGTCAACTCCACCATGGCTGGGCGCGCAACAAAATATGTGAACCACTGCTCAGGCACCTATCCACTGTTTTAGGGTGCCTGTATGCTTGTGGCCTTGTTATGTGTAGTTGCTCTGTTATTAATAGTAGTACTGTATGATTACTTTTTTAAAGGTAGTACTGTACGATTACTTTTTTAAAATTGATTAATTGCAAGGCATACCAACCCGAATACTGCATGATTATTTGTTTGCATAAATATATGGATGTTTGCTGATACAGTACAAAACTACCTAGACGAATCTAGTTGCTGTCTTGACAGCCTAATTCCTATTCTCACGGTGACTACCCGTCTAGCACCTAGAGTTGAGTCAAACATAAGGAGCTAAGTAAGGTAAGGTCAATAAGTTTCGATCTCAAGGTAGCAACATGTATCTAACAAATAGGCAAGGTACAAAGCACAAATAAGTATAGCTCACCATGTGCCTCTGAAGCTGTTCTTTGCGCTTCATGAAGTTGAGGCAAAATTCACAGAAAAACAGCTTCGGGCAGTCATTGTACTCTGGTGGAAAGGGAGAGAAATACCATGTATCTATCTCATATCTCCCAAGTTCTATCTTCGCGATGTTCTTCACCTTTGTGAATTCTTCATGTTCCCGCAAGCTGGCTGCATCAAGTTCCTCATGACCTTGCTACAAGAGCAATTGAGGTCAAATGAGCAAGAAATATTTTTCACCAAATGCATGGAAAGCTAATGCCTCAATTACCACTCCGATAATAAATCTTCACATAACACTTAGAGTGAAAATATTAAAACTACAGTGAGTAATAACATCTGCAGCATACCTCCACATGTGTTTCATCAATTTTACGTTTCTGGTGCCGAGTCATCTTTAAGCTTGTTGCCTGGATAATTATCAAAAGATAATCATATTAAGCCTTCATATTACAAAAACAGTGCTTTCAATAAAAGTTATACAAATTGCTTCATGAAAATTTTCGCAAATCAAATGTTGCAGCCACTGAATAAATGCAAATGGTATAGATATCATTTGTATAATATAACAGCATGCATTTCCCTTACCTTATCTTCTACTTTTTCATCGACATCGGTCTCAACAGTATCAAGATCAAGTTGCTCAAGCTTAACCCACTCGTCGAGCCTTCTATTGACTGCAAGTTCAAATCGTTTAAGTTAGTTAGTCATCCAATATCCGAACAGGCTGCGGCTATTACAAGAGACTGGCCATAATTTCCAATTAAAATTGTCGGTAGGAGATTGTGATTATACTAAAATTCTCGACCACCTGAACGATCATTGCTGAAATGTGCGAAGGAATGAAAACTGAAAGCTCAGTTCATCACAAAAACCCTTCAATTGAACGGCTCTACATCCAATTGACCAGTGAGCTGTAAAACCCAGATTTCCCCAAATCTGAAGAGCCCAAAGCCTAACCCTAGACACGAAACCTCCCGATGGGATTGGGATGCGAGGCAGGGAGGGTCCTTACACTCCGTGTAGTGGACGTAGTACTCGTAGTCGGCGGGGGAAGAGGACGAGGAGCCCTTGCGGCGCTCGATGACCTTGACGGGGTGGAGCTTCTGGTCGCGCCACCGGCACATCACGCGCGTGCCCACCTCCAGGGGCAGGTGCGCCGCCCACGACGCGGACGCTGCCGAGGACCTCAGCCTCCTCTCCATAACTCCTCCGTTCGGCGCAGCGCCCGCCCCGTTGCACGCCGTGCCGCCGGCGGCGGAGCCGTTCTCCGGCGCGGTCGACGCTTCCATGGAGCCCATCTCGT
The DNA here is from genome assembly GCF_002211085.1 of Panicum hallii. Classification (NCBI taxonomy): domain Eukaryota; kingdom Viridiplantae; phylum Streptophyta; class Magnoliopsida; order Poales; family Poaceae; genus Panicum; species Panicum hallii. The sequence continues at coordinate 54,899,719 of NC_038043.1, forward strand.
CGTCGGAGCTGGAGCGGATCCGATGTGAGCGGTTCGTGGTGGGCCTTCTGGACTGTTTGGGCTTTGCCACCTGAATTTTATCATCTTGACTTTATGATTGTGTGCTGCGCGCGGTCCGGATGGTGGGGCCCGTATGTAAGAAGCTCTGTCAGTCTATTGCGGTGTGTGCGCTAACTTGCGCCACGTCGGCCCAGTTTAGGTGATCATCATTGGGCCTTGCCAGCTCTAGCGAAACGATATTTGTTCCCTTCTTTTTTTCTGTAAAACAATAGCGACCTTTCTTCTTCACAGTTCAGGTGTTGGGCCCTAATAATCTAGGATTATCACTCGACGCTACAGACCTAGGGGTTTATAGTTCAAACGAAATGTTCAATTTTGCACTGTTTTGAGATGTTTTGTTTCTGCACGCGGCTAATGGTAGCATGGTCACAAAACAAGTGAACTTAACCAGTAGATATAATCAGATGAATCGGATTAGAGAAAGGAATATACAAGTTGAATTTCACTGAAAGAAACCGTTAAAGATGTACATGTACTTGTCACTCAAAAAAAATCCTCGTTCATCTTGTGAGATGAATTTTCTTTCCCGCGGCAAATAAACGAGCTCGGACGCTCAAACTTAAGTGGACAGTCCCCTGTCCTTGGCCAGAGCCTCGGCCGCCCTCCTCCCGGACACCAGCGCGCCGTCGAACGTGGCCGAGCACCAGTGGTCGCCGCAGACGTACAAGCCATCGCCGACCCTTGGGTCCCTCCCGGCTGGCATCGTCGGTGGCGTCTGGTCCGGTTGCGCGAACCCGATACGGTACGTCCTCAAATGCGTCCACGACGCGACCTCTCCGGCGCCGAACCACCCGCCGAGCTCCCGGACCACCTCGTCGGCCAGATCGGCGTCCTCCCTGTCGGCGAACGAACCGACGAGGGACACGGACACCAGCACCTTCCCCGGCGGCGCGTACGACGGCGCCACGTTGGTGGCGAAGAACATGTTGTTCACGATCCCCTTGCCCGACCCGTTGAGGAGCAGGATGGGGTCTTGGACCAGCGCCCGGTCGGTGGAGAAGTAGAGGCAGACGGTGCTCCTCTCGGATTTCTTGGGTTTTTCTGGAATTGATAGCTGCGGCAGGAGCTTCTCGGCCTCCGGCTGCTCGACGGCGACAATGACGCCGAGATCGCCGGGGATGGTTTCGCCGGTGTCGAGCGTCACGCCGGAACCGTCGATGGCGGCGGCGCGGGAGTTGAGGCGGACTGATCCCGCAGGGAGGCGGTCCGCGAGCTGCGACGCGATGGCGCCGATGCCGTCCTCCGGCAGCGCGTTGTCGCCGAGGGCGAGGCGCTTGAACACGAGCTCGAAGAGCCGCGACGACGTGTCGAGCGCCGGGTCGAAGAAAATCCCTGCGAGGAACGGCCGCAGGAACCGCTCCACGATGGACGGCGAGAACCCGAGCTGCTGCAGGTGGGTGGCCGTGGTCGTCTCCGGCGCCGAGAGGATGGCGTCGTCCGGGGTGGCCGCCGCGCGGAGGCGCGTGAGCCCGACGAGGACCTTGTCTGCCAGGGTGCCCACGGGGGAGAACACCGCGGAGAGGGAACGGAGCGGGAGGCGGAACGGGTCGGAGAGCAGGTAGAACGGCTCCCCGGCGCCGGTGAAGACGAGCGCGCCGGGATAGAACGGCCGGAGCCGCAGCGCGGGGAAGTCGAGCAGGTCGCAGCACTCCGGGTACGCGGTGAGGAAGATCTGGAAGCCCCGGTCGAGGCGGTACCCGTCAATCACGTCGGTGGCGACGCGGCCGCCGAGGCGGTCCGAGGCCTCGACGAGCGTGAACGGCACGGAGAGCGAGGTCAGGTGCGTCGCCGCCGCGAGCCCCGCGAGCCCGCCCCCGACAATGACGGCCCTGCGGGCGGCCGCCGACGGCGCCGCGGCGGAGGCGGCCACGGTGAAGCGGAGGGCGGCGGCATGGCAGTGGGGCTTGGGCGGCGCGGGGAGGAGGTGGGGCGCGTGGACGTGCATGGGCGTTGCAGCAGCAGGTCGCAGCGAGTGGCGAGAAGCGGCCGGGCGGTTTGGCCATTCGAGTGGTGTAGCAGCTCGTCCATGGAGCTTGTGGATATGGTGGATTGGTGGATGGAGTCGGCGTTTGGGTGGAGACCGTAGCTGAGATACTGCTTGTGGGGTCACTTATGAGTGGGTGTACGTAGGCTCGGGTTCAGGAATAGATATTGTGGTGGCGCCTGGTTATCCTCTCTGAATCTGACGCTGCTGCACAAGGAACAGGAGAACGGCTTACAGGATCAGATTGTGCCACCTGCTGAGAGCCGAATCACGAGCAGAAATCGGAAACCCTGTGATGGGCTGGGCAAGCAGGTTTTATAAGTCTGTGCTAAAATAAATTAGAAACCGGATATTGAGATACTTTTCGTTAATCGGTTTTATAAATCCGTGCTAAAAGAAGCCGGATAAAACTAGTTTTTTTCACCAGCTTTAGTTTTAAAGGTTAACCATTTTGGATGAAGCCTACCAAACAGCTCTTATAATTTTGCTGCTCCAGATTCTCCAATAAAGCACTTAGATCCTTCTACTCCTCTGATATATGATCATGACGTGATGAAATAAAACTGTATGAGCGTATGACTGCTGCCAACTAGATCTACTAGTCTGCTATAAGCCTGCTAATGGAGATAAACCCACTCTTTACCTATCCTATCCTAATGTATATGGAAATCAAATGGCAGTCAACTCTAATTCAAAACCTCAACTAAATAACCCATCTTATCCTATCCTATTTGATGTTTAAACCAACATGGCTAAACCTTCTAATTAAATCTATCCCAACCCATATTTAACTATATATATAAATTTAGTGGCTTCGCTCTTGACGTGGGGTTCATAGGTCTAGCCACACCGCTTTGCACAAACTAGTTGCCAATCATACTGAGTTATCTCCAACAAATAATACAACCCATTTTAACCCTTCTAAACTCACAACACGTTAAAACTCACCCTGTAAAACCATTTCAACCGACCCCGCTAGTAGGCCTGCTGCCAACTTGCCTAACCGCATTTCGTGGCCTGCGTTGTTGCCGCACCTGAATGCAGATTCCCAACCTCCCGGTAACGGGTGGGTAGACTGGAGAACAGGGGGCGCCACTCGCTCCAGCGCCGTGCTGCCCTCGGTGCTCCGAAACAGGAAGTCGCGAAAGCGGTCAGTGGCCGTCAGGGCGACGCGACACCGCAACGGCACCGCCGCGAGCGAGCGACGGGGCGGGCGGCGTCCCCCCGAGAGCCGCGTGGGCGTACGCGCACGGCGTCAAGGCGGTGGCGAGTGACGCGGCCGCGCGAGGGCGGCACGGCACGCGCGGTCGCCGCACGGCACCGGCTCGTCCGCGGATCTGGGAGGTGCCGCCCGCCCCCGCGCGCGGCGACGGCGGCACCGCCCCCGTGCCACACGACGCCCCGGGTACCCGGGGGTTAGCCTAGCCTACGCCATCGGATCCCGCGGCGTCGCTCTCGCGTCCGGTCTCCTCCCGAGCGAAAACATCCAGAACCAGAAGATGATGCCACGATCATTTCCATCGCTTTCGCTACAGCTCAGGACAGACACCCAAAAGGCCACACGTGTTTGTCCTCCACGAATTAAACTAATCAAGCTGGAGCGTTCAGCCACGGCTTATACGCCAAATCCAAAAAGAAATCGGAAGGCTGTTCGAGAAAAAAGAGGCCAGGAAATTGCCCGAAATCAGAAGCATTCACGTGCCGGATAAAGTAATCCGCCCGTTCGTGCGCCCACGATCATCGTGCACGTAATGGTCGACGAATCTTGTGCGGGTAGGCTACGTCTTTCGGGACGGCTACAAGGCATCTTTCGTCTCTTTCTTCCCCGTCGTGCAGAATATGCCCGGAGCTTTCGTCGCCCACCCTGCCTGTGGCGGCGCAAGATCGATGTAGCAAAGGCATGGCCGGATCAGTTCGTCCCCTGTCGTCCGCGATAAGATGTATACGGTGAAAAGACGAGAAGAACTTTTCCGATCAGCAGATCGTGGTCTCATCTGCTTCGGCGGCGTAAACGGCAGTGGCATCTCCTTTTTGTTTGTTTTTATCCGTGTAGTATCAGGTATTTATTATACGTACTGTTCGTGTGGAAGCGCTTGGCCAATCGGCTCCAGACTCTCGTCAGACGGTTCCCAGTTGCACGATGGCCGGAAATGGTATTCTCCCTCCATCGAGTGACCTTGGTCTTTGTTCCAATAGTTTGAGCAAGCTAATAATAGATGACCAAATGTTGACGTCCTCCATGTTGCAGTGGCTAACTATTTCCAATTGTTTGACTGCATACCTGCATGCATTAGCATTATATACTAACTGAACTTAAGTAGGATTGCTTGACGGTTGGCCTTAACACTTCAAGCTAAGCAAAGGCTAACCTTACAATTAAGAATATGAAAGAAAAAAAAGGTCAACGGTGATACTAATAGTTTTATAGAAAAGATAAAGGTCGATATCCTCAGCACTAAAATTGGCAAAATCGTCTGGAATCCACACATACATCCATGCAAAAGCAAAGCTGACTCTTTGAGCGTAAAAATTAAAAGTTGAATCTCGCACAGAAACAACATACCCATAATACAAATGTATTTTCTGTGAAGGGAAAGGTCCAGAGTTAAAAGATGATCTGAAAAGAATTTCACTGACCAATTGAAATTTTGTTCCCTGTCTCTTTCCACCTTATCTTCATCGTGATTTCTCCACCGATCTTTTCACCCACGTCGATGATCACCAGTAAGGATGCAAGTGAATATCTAATAGTGTTTTTTGGATCAGCTAATTAATTACGATGGTATGCCATCGTAATTCATTTCTCCTCCCAAATTATTTATACATAATGTCATTCTAATTTATTTTATTAATTTTTTGAATCGATCCAATGACCCAAAATATATATAATATGAATCCTTAATCACTAGTAATAACTAAAAAGTGAGAGTACGACGATATTCGGGACCTCTCAATTGAGGGTCTTGAAAATGTCTTTGCTCGGCTTAATTCTATAAAATGTCATTACATGGCTATGTGCATAACATTTGGATCAATTGCCAAAATAAAAAATATGGGCCCAACACAATAATAGTTGGAGGAGAGCACAATTTAATCGGTGTGGCGGTGTGTTTTATGTAGCTAGGTGCGTGTATAAAAATCATACATGTACATGATACGTATGGTCTTCTCAATTTTGAACATGTGTCCGTGCATAATGCTTTCTATTGAAAAATAAAAATGAATTGTTTCTGATTTTGTTATCTCTTTTTGAAGAAATTAAGAAACAAAATAAAATATGAAAGAAGTATACCGGATTTTTTTAAGAAAAAAGCCCATTAAAAAATTTAAAAACAGAAAATGGGTTTAGCTGGTCAAAGTTAAAGGATGAACCAATTTTGTTAGCAGGCTATTATATTTAAAAATAGCAAAATGCAAAAGGAGCATGACTTAAATGACCCGTAGAGAAAGAGGAAAAATAACGGCAAAGAGTCAGCGACTCGCTGCCATCGTCCATGTCCGAACGCGTCGCGGCTCTCTTGCCTGTGCCTGCTGTAGCCATCTCTTTCCCCGTTCCCTTCTCTGTGTCTCCTCTCTTGGTCTTCCTTTCCCGGCGGCGACGACTGGGCGAGCGGCGGCGCTATTCGGTCTTCGCCGGGGCCTTTGCCGGCGACGAGCACCCAACAGGTATGCCCTCCCCTTCTCTTCCGTCCCCGCTGCGCGAAACAAAGCACCCCAAACCCTAATATAAGCTATTTGTTGTCGGATCTACAATTGGTTACCTAGTAGCTACGATTTTGTTTGCAAAAATTATCGGGTGTGTATGTGTACACCCATCTCCTATACTGGGTCCGCCCCTGATCAGGTTATTCTTTTTCTTCAGCGTGCAAGACCAATCCGCCCAAAAGGTTGCGGGCGCAGTTTATTTTCCAAAGAAATTGGGGGTTCAACTGAATCACATGCTCCACGTTAAGGCCGCCCCTGAGCTTGATGGCAGAAGGAAGCTGTAGCCATAGGAGGAGTGCTTTCTCCCCTGGGCTAGCTGTGTTATTGTCTGGCGAGGAAGCTAAGATTAGCCCCCAGAAGACACACTTGGTTTCCTATCATGACGAGATTGGGCACCAGGCTGTTGAGAGGACTATAGAGCACATTCTTGATCTCCCTCACAAGTCAGTGGTCCGGCCTCCTGGACCAATTGATGCGGTCTTTGTGCGTTCAGTGTTGAGGAATCAGGCTAGAAAATTTGATCTTGACTGGGACAAATGTATCCATGCATACCATGGTAGCGTCTTGATTGTAGACAAAGGAGCTGGGCAGAGCAAGGTGGTTCTTGATGATTCAAGCATTTGCGGTAAGTTCAGGAGTGTCAGGGGACCGTTACTTGTTGAGAGCTCTGCCCCATTCAGCAGTGCTAGGGCTAATGCCTGTGTGTGGAAGGGCAAGTGGATGTATGAGGTGACCCTAGAGACTTCTGGAGTTCAGCAGCTTGGATGGGCTACTCTCTCTTGTCCTTTTACTGATCAGAAAGGTGTCGGTGATGCCGACGATTCATATTCATTTGATGGCCGGAGGGTGACTAAATGGAACAATGACCCAAAGCCATATGGCCAGCCATGGGCAGTAGGCGATGTGATCGGTTGCTGCATCAACTTAGATGCAGGAGAGATCTCCTTTTACAGGAATGGGACATATCTTGGTGTTGCATTTGATGGAATTCGCAGTGTGGAACCAAGCAAGGGTTACTATGCAGCAATCTCCCTCTCAGAAGGTGAGCGTTGTCATCTGAACTTTGGCTCACATCCATTCAGGTATCCTGTTGATGGGTTCGAACCAATGGAGGCGCCACCACGCTCTTGGACATTTACGACATATCTTCTTAGATGTTTGTTCCGATTACTAGAAGTTCAAAATCTGGAGAAATCTGAATCAGCATACTTCGAGAAACTGAGGAGGGTCAAGAAATTCGCACCACTACAAGAACTTTTTCAACCAATTTCAGAAGCAATCTGTGCAGAATTTTTCAGTGCTATTGAAATGAACCAAGGCTGCCTTGAGTATATTGCCTGGGGCTCATTGACCACTCTTCTCTTAGATGTTTTCAGGGCACGTGACCCTCATGATTTCTCATGCCTTGATCAGGTTCTTGACCTTTTCCTTCAGTTCCCAGGTTGCAGCTCATTATTGCAGGAGCTCATTGTTGCACTTTCTTGCATGTGCAAAGCTGCACCACTTGTGCTGACAGAATGCCCATATTCTGGGTCGTATCCATTTTTAGCGCTGGTTTGCCACCTTCTTAGGCATAAGGATGTAATGCTTCTATGGTGGAACTCAGAAGATTTTGCATTCTCATTTGAAGGGTTTCTTACAAGAAAGATACCAAATAAGCATGATTTACAGTGCCTCGTACCATCTGTTTGGTGGCCCGGGTCTTCCGAGGATGAGGTTAGCATGACTCTGTCGATGACAACACTCTTAGATGCAATCAAGAAGGTAAATATTCCTTGCCTCTCGGCAGGATTTTTCTGTAAGCTGTCACTTCTCCTGTTCACTTAATTCATTGTTGCAAATTGCATACATTCCCCTTTGTTTCCATGATAATTAGGAATTCTTTGTTGCACAAAGATGAAGTATTTTTTTATTTCTTCCTGTTCACTTAATTCATAATGTTGCGAGAGCAACAAAAAGCACGAGTTCTTTCTGTTCTGTGAGCTTGCCCTAGCATCAAATAATGTTTCAGGTTGCTGCTTTTTATTCTACATTCTTCCTGACTTGAATCATGGTGACATGTATGCCAATGCTGCACCATTCCTTAGTTTGATTAGCATGATGTTTGTAGTTACCTAGTTTAGGGTTCTTTGTTTTTTTCTATACTTATATTATATGTTACTTGATATATTTGAAATTCTTGCTTTGTTGTTTTTGGGGTTGACGTTTCAAAACCTTTTACTTTAAGACACTAATGGTTATAGATATCTGGATCTCTCTCTGTCTCTGTCTCTGTCTCTGTCTGTCTCTCTCTCCCCCCCTCCCTCCCTTCCTGCCTATGCTAGTATGCTATCTTGTCTTATACTCACACGCTTTAATCTTTCCTGCAGATTGAGGAGATGCATCGTGAGCTTTGCAGCTTGGTAATATGCTTTATTCCACCAGTTTCTCCCCCCCAGCCTCCAGGCTCTGTATTTAGGTCCTTTGTACAAGGTTCGGTACTGAAAGCTAGAGGTGGAGATCATAGGATGGTTGTCAATGGGACCTACAACAATACTGTGCTTGTTTCATTGTACACCGTAATTCTTCATTTGTTGTCTGAAGGATTTTCCATGGATTCTTCTGGATCTGCATCATCCTCTAAAGTGAACTGTGGGAATGGGGTTGGATTTCTTCACAAAGGTGGAAAGCGGAAGTTTCCGACACAATTACTTTTCAGGAATGATGCCTATTATAGCGTAATTCCTAGAATTGGTGGACCACCAAGTATTTTGATGCATCACCAATTTGATGATGTGGAAGATGAAGTGCAGTGGGATGAAGGCTGCATGGATGATGAAGAGACGTGTGTAACACACACTACAGTACAGAAGCCTTGTTGCTGCTCAGTTACAGATGCCAGTATTGGCCTAAGATACAAAGAAAGTGCTAAGTATGTACCATCAACTTCAAAAGTCCCAAGTAAGCCCATGCCTGAAAGAACTGCTCATGTTGCTGCTGAGTGCAGTGGGAGAAGTCTGAGTGATGAGATCGAAGACAAGCCTAGCACAAGTACTCAATCAGAAATTGAATATGGATACCAAGCACTGCATAATCTTGAAAGCATGCCAATGACAACTCAATCTTCATCCGAAGCACTTAAAGAGGAAGAGCTGCTTGATGTTATGTTATTGTTATATCATCTGGGCATCTCACCAAATTTTAGGCAGGCAAGCGATGTATTTTGTTAAGCATACAAACACACATATATGCTGCAGGAAATTTTCCTATCTTTGCATCCTTGGAGATAATAGTACTGACTTAAGTTTGTTCCATACAGGCATTTTATTTCATGTCTCAGCAGTCACAGTCCATTTCTTTACTAGAAGAAACTGACAGGCAAATACGAGAAAAATCATGCGCAGAGCAAGTAAGGCGTTTGAAAGAAGCCCGGAATAGCTATCATGAGGATTTGGTGGATTGTGTACGCCATTGTGTTTGGTATGATATCAGAAATGATAAACTTTCTATAATTTTCTTGCTATCATGGCAAAATGGTTAATTTTTTTTATGTGCTACAAGGTTTAGAATTGTGCCACAGACATGGTTTTTGGATTTAGTTGTGATCAGGAATATTCTTATTAAATTATTAACAATAGGTTCATCTGGTTAGCTAGCCATTAGAAAGAGATGAAGAAAGTATTTTAAAATTTTGATGCTTTGCAGCTGTATAACTTAAACAGATGTTCAAGGATTTATGTTCTTTGATATGGATATAATTATGCAAGTTTCGCGTTGCAATCGTTCTTTGGCCACTGAGTTAATCTGCTGTTTTTCCCCCTTATGTTGCATTCAGGTACCGGGCTACTCTTTTCTCTCCATGGAAACAAAGGGGAATGTATGCAACTTGCATGTGGGTTGTGGAGCTTCTTTTGGTCCTTAGTGACTCAAAAACCATTTTCCAGTATGTTCCTGAGTTCTATGTGGAATCACTGGTAAGTTTGTTGTTTCATTTGGCTTTCTGTTTTTCCCCCATTCACAATGAATCTGTTTACCCAAGAGGATCTTCTTTTTATTACCTTTGCAGGTTGATTGTTTCCATGCCTTGCGAAGGAGTGACCCTCCTTTTGTTTCACCTGCAGTATTCCTCAAACAAGGGCTGGCATCATTTGTATGTACTGTTCATCTTGTCATCTTGATCCATCTTAGTTTTTTTTTTAAAGTTTCCATCTTAATTCATTACCTTCTGTTTTTGGTTGAAACCTAATTGCACCTATCTTTATTGTTGATATTAATGGTATTGAAGGTTTGCAGTTAATTATAGCTATAGTCCAGATCTTGATAGCTTTCAGCATGCTGTTAAGTGCTTCAGAGTTATCTAAGGGTTCTGTTCTGTTACTGATAGGTCACTCTGGTTGTCAAGCACTTTGACGATACGAGGATAGTGAATCCAGACCTGAAAGATCTTCTTCTTCAATCAATTTCGGTCCTTGTACAATACAAAGAATTCATGCTTGTTTTCGAGAACAATCGGGAGGCAATAAATAGAATGCCAAGATCACTTTTATCAGCTTTTGACAACAGATCATGGATTCCTGTTTCTAACATACTTTTCCGGCTTTGCAAAGGCTCTGGATTTGCATCCTCTAAGAATGGTGAATCTTCATCATCCGCAATTTTTCAGGTATTTTCAAATATTGCCACTTATTTTTTATTTTTGTTCAATCTTCTATTCAATTAGATGTATGCAATTGCGTGATAGTTATAATGTTATGCAAACCATTGGTTTGATTATTTTGTTTTCTTTTTCCTTTTGAAGGTTCTACTTAGGGAGACATGCATTCATGAAGAAGAACTGTTCTTTTCCTTCCTCAATCGACTTTTCAATACACTCAGCTGGACAATGACCGAGTTCTCCATGTCCATCCGAGAGATGCAAGATAAACACCAGGTGGATTATCATTTTTTATTAACTGTGTGCTGATTGGTTGTAACCTGTAGTGCTCATATCCTTTAACTTCTTCTCTTTGATGCAGCTGTATTATAATGAAATAGTGATAAGAATCATTTTCTAGAATTTGTTTGCTCAGTTTTGCTTATGCCAATGCGATCTATCATGAGAGGCACAATCTATGTTCCCTTTTCCCTCTGGTGTTGCAGTGCAACTATGAAAATTTGACCAAACATCTTCTATTTTCAGGTTGCTGATCTGCAGCAAAGGAAGTGCAGCGTAATTTTTGATGTATCATGTAATCTTGCAAGGATATTGGAATTCTGTACCCGAGAGATTCCTTGCGCATTCCTCATGGGACCAGATATGAATTTGCGGAGGTTGACTGAATTGGTTGTCTTTATTCTCAACCACATCATATCAGCAGCTGATGCAGAGTTCTTTGACATGTGAGTCAACATCTTAATCTGAAGTTTCCAAAAAAATTCGAACGATGGAATGTCCTTATTGAAACTCTGTAAATATGCAGCGCCGTTCTTCTTTTAAGTTGGTGTATGATCTTTAAAAGCTATATATATTAAATTGTGTTCATAAGTCACAAGCTAAATTAAATCGCTAATGTGATTCATTTGAGCTCAGTGAAGTGAGTTATTACGCTTCCATCTTGGTATTCTGCCTTATGTTTTATGGTACATCTATTTCTTGCTTATGCAACTACTAATTTTATGTGTAAAGTGTATAGAAGGTCTGTAGGTGGGTATATTGTTTAACCAGCAGGAAGCTTGTGTATGCAGGACACTAAGACGGCCAGGGCAGCATCAAGATAAAACAAATCGTACTATGATCTTGGCTCCTCTTGTAGGCATTATCCTCAATCTTATGGAATGCAGCAGCACATCAGAACGTAGGGAGCTAAATGATGTGATTGCAGTGTTTGCAAGCATGGATTGCCCTGCTACAATACATTTTGGGTTGCAGTACCTACTGAGCTACAACTGGGTTAGTTTTCTTTCCTTTCCCCTTTCTCCATTTTGTATCTGATTTCCTTGATCAGCTTGATTTTAAGTTTTTTATGTTATTTTATCTGCTATTTTGTTGACACTGGTGTTCCATTATGCATGTAATTATATAGAGCAATGTTCTCCGAGGGGATGCCTCCCTTGCAAAGCTAGCACAGCTTGAAGAGTTCTCTCATTACTTCCGGCGCATTACAATGGCTGTAGATGGTGAAGAAGATCATAGCCTGAACACAGGTGACGAGGAAGAAGATGACACCTGTTGCATTTGCTACAACTGTGATTCGGATGCAACATTCCAGCCATGCCATCACCGGTCCTGCTTTGGCTGCATTAGCAGGCATCTCCTGAACAGCCAGAGGTGCTTCTTCTGCAATGCAGTAGTAACATCAGTTACAAGGATAGCCGATTCATGATCCCCCTTGGTATAATGATCCGAAGGAAGGTCATGCCACTGATTCGTCTATCCATTTTGCTTGAGGGGAGGCGCCGGCGGCTCGGAGATCTTTGCTTTGCGTTTACAGGAAGACTGCACTGCCTTTTGTGCAAAAGGTCAGAAACGGCACCTCTTTTTCCTTTTGTAAAGGTCAGGTAATAGTAGAAAGGATTCAATAACATTATTGCAGAAGGAGGTTTCTGTACAAGGTGGGAAGCCAGTACCACCGATAGGATTCAGGGAATCGCAAAATTTTTGTAGTTCGTAGGGAGATTCCACGATGTAAATATGAGATATGAAACGGAGAAAGGGGGTGACAGATCAACATCAACCTCTTGTAATTAGCCAAAATAAAAGAACTAGATGCTTTATATTGGAGAGAGCTCTAGTCTTCTTTTTTGTTCCTCCCCACGGTGTAGCGTCCAGAGTAAATAAAATCTTCTGTTCCCGGCCTGCTTTTATGATGCTATCACCTGTAATACTAAAGTGATCACTGATCAGGTTCTTTTTTTTTCCTTCAAAAGCTGTTTCTGGCCTTCTGGGTACGCAGCGTCGGTGTACGCTACGCCGACAGGTGACAGTTATACCATTGTGTAAAGGGCAACTTTTTCCTTATACACGCACGCCTAATACGCCGACAGTTATATACCATTGTATAAAGGCAACATTTTCCTTGTACACGCACGCCTAATACTGGAGGACAGTTATTTTTGCATGTTTTCTCCAACGTAAAGTAGGAAGCGTATCTCTAGGTGTACGTATTCCAGAAGTATACTGTCGCGGGGGACCCGCATGCCCTTGGTGGGCCACGCCAGCCAGGACCCTACAAGCGCACGGCATCGTCCACGTGCTAGCGGGGCCAGAGCGTCTCGTGATCCGACGCCTCGGCTCACGCGGGACCCGGTCCGCGCGCCCCGCCCGACATGCGGGCCCCACGTGTCATCCCCCACCTCCCATATCTGTCTCGGCCTCTTCCCCTCCTCCCCCCCCCCCCCCACCTCCCCGCTCCACTCCGCCCCCGCCCCGCGCGCCTGTCCCCTTGGTCGCAAATGGTTCTCGCGCGAGTCCTCACGCTCCCTCTGCCCGCCCCGTCGCCCACGCCCCACCGCCGCTTCCTCCTCCCGCCTCGGGCGGCGCGTGTGGCACCCGTTCGGGCCGCCGCCTGCCGCGCGGCGAGCGCGATGGCGGCGGTGCGGGCTCTGGACCCCGCCGCGGCCGCTGCCGTGGACGTCGGGGAGGAGCTGCCGGAGGGGTACGATCAGATGATGCCCACCGTGGAGCCGGCGCGGCGGCGGCGCGCGGGGGTGTTGCTGCACCCGACGTCGCTCCGGGCCCCTCACGGCATCGGCGACCTCGGCGACGAGGCGCTCGCCTTCCTCCACTGGCTACGCGACGCCGGCTGCACGCTCTGGCAGGTGAGCTGACAAACGCCCCGCACAATGCCTGCATGTTTCGCTCATTTTGCTGGTCACATATCTTGCGATTAGAGTGTTCTTAGCCAGCTTAACCGCGATTTTTAGGGGTGTTAGGATCATGGGATCCTCCTTTGGTGTTGCACTTGCGGGCCGCACCGGAGCCTGCAGAGAGGTGGGCCGTGTCATCGTTCGCTTCACTGTGGGCTTGGGAACGAGACGAATATGGGGCCCCAACAAGTGGGATGTGCTGGGACCATGTTCAGTACGTGGAGCTAGTGTTGTCGTCTATTTTTGCTTAGCCACTATGAAACTTGTAGTTTTGTACTGGTACGGTAGTATTAGCTTAATTGAAAGGTACGTCCGTATCTGTTGTTGTGATTGGACAAGGAAGCCTTTCGTTTTCTTACCAATGAAACAAAAGAGGAAAAGGTTTATAACTGTTAAAATGAGAAAGAGAAGTGAGATCTATGAAACCGAGTTGGATTTCTGCACAATCTATTTGTTTTTATGATTTTGCTGTTTGATCTTGTGGCAACCAGAGTTTGAATTCCTCAAAGCTTTTGCTTGTTCTGTCCATGTTTGCAGGTTCTGCCACTTGTTCCTCCAGGGAGAACATCTGGGGAGGATGGATCTCCTTATTCTGGACAGGTGATTGCGTATGCAAATATGATTGATTTCTTTCGATTTGGAGTTAACCTTGTGTGTAGCTTGGCTTGCTTTTCCTATTTATGGCAGTAATTTGAGTTTTACTTAAATGGATTTGGATTTGCAGGATGCCAACTGTGGTAATACCCTTTTGATATCTCTTGAAGAGCTAGTGAAAGACGGTCTTTTGATGGAAGATGAACTTCCTAGTCCCGTGTGAGTTTAAATTCCTTCTTGGTCACTTTGTATGTTCCTCACTGCCCTGGGTCAGCGGTTTGGAGGATAGAGTTGAACTTTCTAAGTTTCTTTAATAATTGACAGGGATGTGGAACATGTTGAATTTGATACCGTTGCAAAGCTGAAAGAACCTCTCATTGCAAAGGTTACTCGTTAATGTTTGCTTATTTATTACTCCTTTGGTTTAATTTTTTTAGTTGAGCTTAAGTTTGCATCAATGCTACAATAAGAAAAATTATGCATGCTGCTAGCTACTGATGATTGACAATCATTCCTCATTCATTTAACTGGACACTTTGTGGCAACCAAGTTCAGACATTTGTTTGTTTTGTCTAGAAATGGTACAAAAATTGAGCTCTGGTGTAACTAATGATATAGTAATGATATTACTATGACATACTGAATTGATGAAAACCAATATTTTGTTTGATTGGCTTCATTGAAAATCATATATGAATCTTTTCTTCTAGGCAGCAGAGAGGCTCTTACTGGGCCAAGGAGAGCTCAGAACGCAGTATGACTGCTTCAAGAAAAATCCAAATATATCAGGCAAGATTTTGTGAAAGATAAACTTTCAAACCATGTTTTCTTAGCCTTTCATATTGTTCTTTTACTGTGAATAGCACATATACCTACTGTCAACATAAGGTAATTTCGAGTGAGAATACCGAGTTTTTTTTAAACCATTATATTGCATTTTATGAAATAAGGTTAACGAGATAAGAAAAGACAATGCCTTTTATTATACGACTAATTACAGCTCAGTAAAAACTGTTGTATTCATCCAAAGCTGGATATCAGAGAACTGCTTATCATCAAACAAGTGACAGTCTCAATTCGTGGGACATCTTGTACAAATGCTTGCCTGTCCCTCTCAAAGGGAAAATAGCAAAATACCAATTGATGCACAGTATAGTGGCTTACTGTATCTTGTCCTGCCAGGTTGGCTTGAAGATGCAGCACTTTTTGCTGCTATTGACAAAAGCATTGGTGCATTCTCCTGGTACGAGTGGCCTGAACCTCTGAAAAATCGCCATCTTGGAGCCTTGGAAGATATATATCAAAAACAGAAGGACTTCGTAAGCATTTGAAACTATAGTACACGCTTTCCAATGTTTTTTCTTGACAAAAATTGTCAGTAGATTTAGCAACTTCATGTGTTATGCAGATAGAGACATTTATGGCTCAGCAGTTCTTATTTCAAAGGCAATGGCAACGGATTCGTAAATATGCACAGAAGTTGGGTATCAGCATAATGGGTGACATGCCTATATATGTTGGCTACCATAGTGCAGATGTATGGGCAAACAGGAAATCATTTTTGCTGGTACACCTCAATTATTTTCTTAAATCGATCTTACTTTTATGTTTTGAAAACTTGTTATTGTGTTGGTTCTTGATTGTTGTCTCTGGTTGTAAAGGACAAGAACGGTTTCCCCACTTTTGTTAGTGGTGTTCCACCTGATGCATTTAGCGAAACTGGTCAGCTATGGAACAGGTAGATGTGTTTATTCTCTATCAATAAATTTTCCTAGCCTATAGTCTGTGTATTTCTTGTTCAGTACCATAGGGGGAAAAACACGGCATTTCCTTATCAATTACAATTCTGCAGTCCGTTGTACGACTGGAAAGCTATGGAAGCAGATGGCTTTTCATGGTGGATAAAGAGGATTAAACGAGCCCTTGATTTGTATGATGAGTTCCGTATTGACCATTTCCGGGGGCTTGCGGGTTTCTGGGCAGTCCCATCTGGTAAGCTGAATACATCAGGGCACTATGTCCCTGCATATTAAATATTTGTACTGTAAGTGAATCTGTTTTATGGGAACATCGATTTCCTTCATCTAACTTAGCGTTGTGCATAATGTAGATGCAAAAGTAGCACTAGTTGGAAGCTGGAGGGTGAGCATCGACTTGATGAACGTGGTATTGCAATTTTCCTTTCCAGAAAATCTTTGCTGCTGATATGTGTTTTCCTGCTTTCTTTGGCAGTAGGCTGGACCGAGGAATGCGTTTTTTGATGCGCTCTTCAAAGCTGTTGGTAGCATAAATATAATAGCAGAAGACCTGGTATGCATCCTACTATCCAAATCTTTTCTTTAATCCAATAGAGTCCAGTGTCTTATGCATATGGTTTTTTGGTGCGCTAATATGGGTGTCGAAATTAGAAAAACGTTCTCATGGCTTGTAAGTTGTAACGTCCATATTCAAGTAAATCTACAAAATTATACACGTTTTCCACTGCATAAATGGTAGTATAAATACATGGAATTAGCCAGGAAAAGGTTAAGTGTAATTTGAAAGGGGCGTTCCTAGCAAATATCTTGATGCTCTAAGATAATTGAAGTGATATGCCAGTTAGAACATTTGATTCCTTCATGCTAATGTTTATCTCGTCACATGATTACTACTTGTAGGGGGTGATTACTGAAGATGTGGTTCAGCTAAGGAAATCAATTGGGGCCCCTGGGATGGCAGTTCTCCAGTTTGGTAATAATGCCAAGGCAGCACTGAGATACTTTTCTTATCAATTGAATGTGTCGGCGCTCTAATTCCATTTGTGTATGTGGAACAGCTTTTGGAGGTGGTTCTGACAACCCTCACTTGCCGCATAACCATGAAATGGACCAAGTTGTGTATACCGGAACACATGATAACGATACGGTTAGTTCCAAGTTTCTCTTCGACTGCCTTTTATTTTAAATATTTTTGGAGGACTACTAATTAAACAAGTAAATATAGACTCTTTACATACTTCAATGATTTCCTTAATAGGTTCTTGGCTGGTGGCAAAATTTACCCGAGGAAGAGAAGCAAATTGTCAGTATCTCCAGTTTCTCTTGAATCAGCACATATTGATGGCACTCTTTGTCGTAATATCTATCTCTTTCTTCCATTTTTTTTTCAGGTGATTAAGTATCTACCGGAAGCCAAGAATACTGACATCTCATGGACACTGATTTGTGCTGCCCTTTCTTCTGTTGCAAGGACTTCCATGGTAACCATGCAGGATATTCTTGGCCTCGACAGTTCTGGTAGAATGAACACTCCAGCTACCCAGGTAATCTGCTACACCCCTTCTGACCTTCTACTTGTGTAATTGACATATGCTCTTAAACAACAGTGTTACGAGACCCTGTTATTTTCAACCTTCTGAACAGAAAGGAAACTGGAGATGGAGGATACCAAGCTCTGTTGGCTTCGACAGCCTTAGCCCTGAAGCAGCAAAGCTGAAGGAGTTGCTTGCGCTGTACAATCGTCTGTGAAGGCCGCCAGGCATTATCTTCTACGGTCATAAGCTCCTTTCATAAAATGGCAGCCAAATATGAGCAGTTTGGCTGCTAAGTTCTATGAGACTAATACATGAAGGTCTTGCTTGGCAAGTTAAGGCATGAAAATGAATTACTGTATGTGTATTCCCAATTTGATTAGGCATTTTTTTCTTGAGGGTCGATGGCTCTATGCAAGTTTTCTTCTCACTTCTCAATAAGCGTTACCAATCAGACCCGTTTCCTAAACCTTTGCAAGGTGATTTAGGTCTGGTAATGTGTAAGGGGCAAAATATCGTTATCTCTTTACCGAAACGTCGCCATGCTTGCATTTTACAGAGTTGCTCAATCCAAGTTGTGAGATGCTAGCCTAGATAATAAGACAGACAGCGATCCCAACTGCATACATGTCGTTTAAGGAAAGAGCGAGTGAGAAGAAGATGGAGAAGAGAAGAGAAGAGACACCCTGTGAAGTCCAGTTGATTCATCAATCGTATTCATAGCTTCGCAAAGTGGCAGTGGAACCCAATGAGGAGGGTATTTGAAGCGAGCAACATCCAAGATGCATGGGCACCATATCCTGCTAGGCGTCGTAGCCACGCTTCAGATTGTATAGACAGATATGCAGGAGGCAACGAAGATCTCAAGCTATCCATCCACTGCGACCTCATCTTTTTTTGTGAATTATTAATCCGATCTGAACCCAATGTATATAATGGGAGAATGCGACGTATTTACTACTCCCTCTGGTCATATTTATATGATGTTTCAGATATCAAGTTTAGCTTGCGTTTAGCTTGAATTTGTTGTCTGAAACAAAATGACTGGAGGAGTAATAATTTGGGTAGTAGAACAGTGGAGCAGATAGGATCTCACCTGTTTGAAAGGCTTCCTGTGATAGGAAGCGATGAGATGACAGTTCCGATAGGAGGTGCAGCGGATGAGGTGGCGTCGCAGATCATCGACGGTGATCTGGTTGGCGCGGAAGAACGGTTGAACGTCGGCACCGGAACAGTGCGCGAGGCAGGCGAACTTGCCGAAGGTGATGCTCTGGGCCTTGACCCTGTCGAGGGGCTCGCAGCAGTCGAGCATGGACTCGTCGATCCACCGCCAGGGGCTCTTCCAGCGGCGGCCGGGGTCGATGGCGAACGCGTCGGGAGGCGAGGCCGCAGAAGGTCGGCTCCGACTACGTCTGGAAGCAGGAGGCGAGGCTGAAGAAGCCTTCCGTGGTGCCGCCCTCGAGGGCCTCCGCGAAGAGCCGCTTGCCGTCCGGCGAGGGCGATGCCCACGGACCCGCCGGTACAGGGACAGCAGCTGAGCAGCACCGCCGCCATTCCCCTCCCCTGGATGCTCGCTGCTTCGCCGTGATCTCTCTGTCGATGCTGCTCTGATTCGTCCCTGCAGACACTCATCAGCAAATGCAAATTCGATTTCGAATTGCACTGCGGCATCTCCTCGGGTCGGAGCCGAAGCCGAACGAGTAAGGGTCTTGGCAAATATTTGGATCGTGTTAGGGGTTATCTGTAAATATATATTACAAAAATTTACAAATGGAGCCCTAATTCGGATCGCGATTATGGATCGCGATCCAAACCAGGGTTGTTTTTTTGAAAATATTCGATTAGTAATTTACATAAAGACCTCCAGTTTGGATCGCGATGTGAATCAAGGGCACTATGTAATTATATAATTCAGTATTTATAAAAAAGACCCCTGGTATTTGTAGATATCCCGGGGCGCCGCCGGAGCAGCGGGCTCGTCGCCGGCGACCTCCGCTTGCCCATCGCCATCCATCCTAGCGACCCCCTGTCAAGACTTTCCTCCTAGCTGGTGCCGTCTTCTCTCCGACGCAGACGCCGCGGACGGAGGCGCGGCCGCGGGACAGGGCGCCGGAGCCCTCGGGGCGCGGCCACGGAGGGGATTGCGGTGAGAAGCTCGCTGAGGTCGGCGCTCGCGTTCTTAGACGGCGGCGGCGCTGAGTCTTCAGAGGAGCCACCGCAGCCCAGAACCGTGAAGAGGCTAGTCTCGCCGTCGTACCAGCCATCGACGTCGGAGTCGGAGTCCGCGGCGGCGCCTGGCGCTGCGAGAGGAAGGAGGAGGAGAGGAGCAGGAGGAGGGTGGACGTGGGGTCGCGAGCGGCGTCATGGCCGTCGATGGCCAATGGTGGCTTCGCTCTCCGGACCTGAATGGAACGCACAGTAAGCACGAGTATAGCGAGTGAATTCAAGGAAGGTGCTGATGCGCTCGCTGATGGCTAGCGCTGCTCTGCATCTGCTGACTGCTGCAATGTCAGAGGATAGCACGCGGCTTTCCGTTGTCTTGCGTCTGAACTTGCACTGAAACATGCACTCAGCTGTAGCAAAGCCAAAAATGCCAAATGCAATCGAGTAACAGTGGTGCAGGTAATTTCGATGAAGCTGCGATTAGAATTCAGGTGGGGTATTATGCTGCCTGTGGCTGGATCGAAGTCACGATCGAGTATGTAGACGATGCTCAGCTTTGGTGCCTGAAATACCATGCGAGTAGTGTCGTGTAGAGTGGCATGCAAAGCCAGCAGCAGCTACTCTACATGCATGATCCATCGCATCGCTTACTGCTTTCTCTTGCATTATTGCTTGATGACAAGCTCTTGTGTAGTTGTGTGAGTGTTGAGAAGGCAAACTTAGTGCTTGGAACATGTGAAGGGTTTCCTTTAAAAAAAACATGTGAAGGGTAGAGCCGTAAAACCATTTTGGTCATGTTGCAATGCATTTGAATTGGGTCATTTTGCATGAAACTTTTATGGTCATTTCTGCCAGGCTGTGTCACACAGTTTGTTTTTTTAGATAATATACTTCAACTCAGGCACTCACAACCCATCCCTATGAGCATCTTCGAAAACTGAACCTGTAAATCCTTGAAATGAATTTAAAAAATTCGCTCCAACGGAAATTCGAACCAAGAACCTGATATGTTACCAAGGCTCTCGTAACCAAGAGGCTACGTGCCCTTTCGCGTGTCACACACTTGGCCCCTTGAAAACATGTGCACATAACGTTTTGTTATTACTCCATTAGTCAGATGGTCCTCAGTTCACCTGTAGATGTATTCAATCGATATTAGAATTCTCATTTCAGACATGTTTTCGTGATAAACAAGCAGCAAGAAATAAAAATTCACACATAATTCTGCCCACAATCTTTGGACTGCTTGCAATTATCTTGTGGATTAGCTCCTGTGTTTCTCATTACAGATCTCTGTCTTGACTGATAGACAAGGAATATACTTTGCACCATCTCACGCCAAAGTAGTACGAATGGTTCTGCGGACCGTGCCCTCCTACGTCATTCCACCAACATATTATCTTAACTGATGTGACAATTGAGGTTTACTGGGAAAAGAGTCGTTTATCGCCATCTGAGCTCTCTGTGTAGGAGATGGTGCAAATGAAATAGTTTTATCCTTGGGCCTGTTTGGAAGGTCGGTTTTATAGCTAAAACCGGTGTAAATTACAGGTTCGAAAATTTTTACATCTGGAACTCAAAAAGGATTGTTTGAATGGCATGTGAACCTACTAAATTTACCCCTGTATCGAGTCATTCCAACCGGAGAATAAAAAACGCCTCTGGAGACCACACTAAAAAAACGACACATGTCAGGCTCGTTCCCCATCTGCGACCGCGACATCTCCTTCGCCTCCTCTTCGCCCCATCACCCTGAGCGCCGAGGCCCTGATCTCCATCTCCATGATGATCTCTGTTTTCCCATGGCGATCTCTCTCTCGTTCTGTCTATTGGTCCTCTTTCCTCTCCCCCTCTTCACGGATCTCTCTCATGGCCGTCAATTTGTGCCAGCGACACATCCGGATTCATCCCTGCAAATGCGAATCTATGATTGGATTCACCATTGATGCACAGCGCCTGATTCGATGGCTAGGCAGGCGGTCAGACCTGGCTCCCCGCGTGCAGCTGTACAGGTCGGGCCAGGCTCGCGGGAAACACCGCCATTTTTGGCGGGCCTGGCTCCCAAGCCAGGCATTAGCCGGCTAATGATGTTATATATATATATGATTAGCATATATTAAATAATATATTACTTTAAATTAGATTAGAATTTACAAAGGTAAAAATGAAATCATTAAAACACAACTTCATAAGCTAAATGTTATAAAATCACTTGCTTTTCTAATCTTGTCTTATGCGATATGACACGTACAGGTAACCAAACACTTTATCTTCTCAGCCAGACTGAACACGTACACCAACCAAATACAAGGATTTGAGCATGTTGCGAGCCAGGCTAGGATCACGCAGGCACCTAATGAGGCCCAGAGTGCGTGGGAAGGGCAGCAAGGTTGCGACAGCGAGGCCGCAGGGATCGGATTTGTGGCGGCTGGAAGCTCTATGTCTGGGGCAGTGAGGAGTTTGATTGCGGTGATTCGTTGTTAGATTTGTCAAGTCCGAGACACCGAGGTCACAATTGCAATTGGCAGGTCCTCGAACTTATCGATTGGCGTTTCCTCGGCTCGATTGATTTTTAGGATCACGGTCCTGTCGTCTCCACTCCACCGCCACCGAACTTGTTATCATCTCAGCCTGCATCTACATCGCGTATGGCGTAATGTGCTGGTGTCAGATGCCGCGATGGCAGAGGGCTCGCTCTGGCTGTCAGACATGTGCTCGATCTCAAGGAGGGAGAAGGCGCGAGCTGCACAGACAATGAGCCTGCGGAACTGCGGATGCGTGGAGCAATAGCAGTGGCTGCCGGCGTCTTTCTGGAGCATTCACCCAAACGGACATGTTTACAGAGGAAAGAAATTACAGTTGTATTGTTGTGCACAAGATATTACCACTGAAAGCTAATTACCGTGAATAAGATTACAAAGCGGCCAAACAGGGCTGCACCATATTTGATTTGCTGTTTGCACCATCATCATTCATCAAAGACGGTCGATGCCTCAAGCTCGGGACCTGATGGAATGGAAGCGAGACAGAGAAGCCATACTTCTCAGAAACCAAGATGGCAAGCTCAGGAATTTTGTGATCTTGTTCAGAAGCGGAGGGAGAAAATGACTTTTGCCAACCAACCGTATCAAAGAGATCACAGGCCTTGCCAAGAACTGCCTAGCCACTCTTTTAAATAAAAGAAAAGTTTGGTTTACATCCTTTGATTATAGCAAAAGTCCAATTTTCAATCTTAAACTACATAACGGATAAGAGAGGTCATCCAACTCTTGAAACCGAACAAATTTGGTTGTTAGAGTGGTTTCGAAGATGGTTTTTGTATTTTTTAAAAAATTAAAAATTCTAATTAGATCTGAAAAATCAAAACTAATTCATTTAAATCAAAAAAATATGAAACTAGTACCAAATTTTTTCTAGAAATATAACCTATCTATTATTGCTCTATTTGAATCTTATTTATTAAAAAATAATAGGCATAATAACAAGCAACCAAATACTATGAATATAAAAAAATTGGATCCGAATAACTGATAAGTACAGTGCTAATACATAGGTTATATTTTTAGAAAAATTTTGATACTTATTTCGTATTTTTTTATTGAAATGAATTACTTATGAATTTTTTAATTTAAATTTGAATATTTTTAATTTTTATAAAATGGAAAACCACTTTCGAAACCACCTAAAGGCCAAATTTATCCGGTTTCAACAATTGAATGGCCTCTCTTATCCGGATTTATAGTTTAACGTTGAAAATCAGACTTTTGCGATAATTCAAGAGTGTAAACCAGACTTTTTCTCTTTAAATAACAAATTCAGTGGTTCTTGTATACACACTTGTAAATTGGTCACTTATACACAAATAAACATGCTTTCACAGTTAAAATCGCATTGAAGCAATCTTAGCAGGGCACACCCTCCTGGACATTTGTATTCAAATCTCTGGAGAACATAAGCTCTGTGGCATTTCAAGTGCGTGAATTTGAAGTGTAGAACCACCTGGGAAGGGCTGGTTCTGGATGTGGTAAAAGTGCATTTTACGCGCAGCACTTCTACAACAAAGGCAGTGACACCATCACACCAATCATCTGATTGCCATTCTGATGCTTGGCAACAATGGAGGGCGTTGTTCTCGCGCCTTCCGTATTTTCAATCGCTCGTACTTGGTGCATATGCTTCAATTGCAGCATTCAAGCCATGACATGTATTACAGAAGTAGGAATTGGTTGTGCCCAGATTGAGGTGCCAGTGCCACGGCACGGACCTGGGCAACGGTAGAGGCGACAGGCAAGGGCGGTGCGATCGGACCTGGGCAGCCTCCAAGCGACGGGAGCTCCGAAGGTCGCGACGACCGATGAGCGCCGCGCCCGCGCGGGCGGGCATCGAAGATCCACATCAGCTAGACTGCTAGAGCGTGCGGGACGGTTGAGGTTTTACAGGAGGCAGGAAGCGACGGCTAGCTAGATTGGCGAATTCCGGCCAGATTTAATTTAATGTTGAATAATTATCACTCACCAACCGGATCCGTGGCGCAATGGTAGCGCGTCTGACTCCAGATCAGAAGGTTGCGTGTTCGATTCACGTCGGGTTCAAAACCCCGATCCGACTAGATTCCTTTTTGTTTTCTCTGATCATTTTTTCCCCTTCAATGGGAGGAAGTGGTACAGCTAGCTTCTATTATTGTTTTCAGTGATGACCCCGATGACTTTATTTGGACCTTTACCTCAAATAGTGTTTATTCTTCCCAATCTCTCTATAAAGTCATCAATTTTAGCGGAATAACGCCGGTTTACCTCCCTGCAGTCTGGTCCCTAAAAATTCCTCCCAGGGTTCACTTCTTTCTTTGGCTTCTGTCACAGAACAAAGTCCTCGCTAGAGATAATTTAGCAAAGAGAGTAACAGTGGATGATAGAACCTGTCTTTTCTGTTTAGAGGATGAATCAGTTCACCACTTATTTTTTACCTGTGTAGTTGCTAAACAGATGTGGTCAGCTATCTCCGAATGTCTGAATATTGCTTGTGGTGCTGATTTCGAGTCGATAGCAAGAATGTGGCTTAGTAATAAGAAGTTCTGCATTGTTAATATCTTTACCTCTGCTGCCCTGTGGGGGCTATGGAAGCTAAGAAACTATTTATGCTTTCAGAATGGCAGTTGGAAAGATGTTCAGAGTCTGCTCCGAAGGATTTGTGTGATGGTGGAAGCTTGGAAAATCCTCTGCCCAATGGCGATGACCCAAGAGCTAGAGCTCAGGCTTGGAAGCTTGAAGTCGTTGGCAAAAAGACCTGGAAGATTGGCGAACTAGCTGGTGACCTGAAGGATGAGGTGTTCGACTTCCTCCTCAAGAATGGTGCTGACCTCAACCTGAACGACATCCCTGACAAGCTAGTCCACCTGATCGTCGGAGAAGGCGGCAAAGCAGGTCTGCTACCTGATGTCTCCACGGGAGGGGGTCCTGAAGGGGTTGAAGCAAACTGAAGACGTTGTCATGTTCTGTCGCTCACCTGGGCGTGTAATAGCTTAGTTCCTTTTCAGTTTCTGCTTCCTCCTCTGCCATCGTTTTGGCTGCGAGAACTATGCTGTAACAGATGTTTTTGGTCTTTGCTTTAAGTAATAACTGGAAACTCTAAAATAATTTTTCCCCCTTTGTTACAACGTCCAACGGCCCAACCCAATCGGAATAAACCGGCCCAAGGCCTGCCTTTGGCGCCCCCAAACCTAAACCCTCACCACGCTTCTCGATCCTTCCTTTCTCCATCTCCCACTCCCTCTCTCCGACTCCGACCTCCCTCCCTTCCGCATCCGCACGAACAAAGCCGCGCGGGCGAGGAGCCGACGAACCTCCCCGACCTCGAAGCCTCTCCCCTCCGAGCCGCAGCCATGGCGACCGTCATGCAGAAGATCAAGGACATCGAGGATGAGGTAAACTACTGAGGACCCCCACCAGTTCGAGTTCGCGACACTAGGTTCCCAGGTCCCAGTCATCCGTCGCGATGGCCGGTAGATTTGTGCTTCCGAGCGATTACGAATTGTAGGGTGCTAGAAGTAGTAGCTTAGGGGAAGTTTCGAATTGAAATGGTTTTGATGGAAGTCGCTGTGATTGCGACATGCTGCTGGTCTTGCGATTCGATAATCTTCTCGGTTTGGGATGCGGGAAATACTAATTAGAATAACCCGGTTTTAAAATTTTCCCGTTCCGATTTCAAATGTTAGACTTCACCACGAGGAGCCTGTTTGCGTTTTGGTGCGGTGGGATTTGTTGTGTTCATTAGCTGCGAGCTTGGGATTATCTTAGCTGGTATTACTTCTGAGAAGGGAACGATGTTAACCCTAGTTCCTGGACTTATGGGATTTTTCTAGTGAGATTTGTATGACAGTTTAGTCCGCATGGCATCCCCGCCCCCCCCCCCCCTCTAAATAGGTTGAAATGCACCCAGTCTCCTTTGGATCAGAAGGATTGATTTGTTTGCTGATGAATTTATATCAAGCTGTCTAGAACTTATAAGGCTGGCATCTTCAATTGGTTATATGTGGACTTATGGTCAATACTCAATAGTGGCAAGTGGTGGGGCTTCAACGCAAATCTACCATTTATGCTCTGGCTTTGTTTCTTGTTGTTACATTGTTGGATTTGCTTGCTTTCTAGTATGTCTCTGATGCGAAGCTGAAGGTTTTAGGTCAACACTAATATGTGCGCTGCATAGTTGCAGCTTGTGTTCCATGGTGATAATTTATGATTTCCACTTCCTGCATTTGTTGAATGGGTACACATGTTAGTTGGTATCTCAGTTTTTGAATTATACTTCTATACTTCATGTTTGGAATTGAAAATTTATTCTCGTCAATCTCCTGAGGTCCTATTGCTGTTTTTGAAGGGCTATGATAGGCATATTTGATCAGTTTCTGATCTCTAAACTGATGTTGCCTGCTTTTCTTTGACTATATTCAGATGGCAAGGACGCAGAAGAACAAAGCCACTGCCCACCATCTTGGTCTTCTGAAGGTGGTGTTTAAACTGTCCTCTTATCTTTCTTTCAAAACACTGACCTATGTGATTATCTGTCATGCACTTTATTATATCACATGCTGTAGTCTTCCAGGTTGCCTAACTCCAAAGAAACTGTGACAGTTAAGCTGTTTTTGCAATTCATGTGTTTACAATTATGAACATTCCAATACTAAATATTGTCATTTGATATTTATGAGACTGTCCTTTTGTTCAGCTGTTTTTTTAGTATGTCAACAGAGTTTATTTTAATAGGTGTTGTTCATTTGGCCAGGCTAAACTTGCAAAATTACGGCGAGAGTTGCTCACTCCAACATCCAAAGGGGGTGGTGGTGCAGGTGAAGGATTTGATGTCACGAAGAGTGGAGATGCACGTGTTGGTTTAGTCGGTTTTCCCTCTGTTGGGAAATCAACATTGCTGAACAAGTTGACAGGAACATTTTCTGAGGTTTGCTGCCCCAATTCCTTTTGCTTACGTTTAAGTAATTAATTATGGTTTATCCAGATTTAGCTGCACACCTTCTGTATTAGATAAGGGAATACCCAGTGTCATACCTTGCAATCGCCCTAAAAAATGCCATACCTTGCACAATGTTTTGATTATACCGTATAATCCTATGGATATGCTCCCAAGGACCATGCATACATGTTAGCTTGAGGAAGCATTTAGTCTGATTTTTGTTTCAGTTATACATGCAAATTCTAGATTTAATGGCTTATTCCTTTCATTTCGGAAATTGGAGTTGTTAGAAAAGAAGTCATTTCAGACTTACTGCTCTTCCCGACCTTTCTATGGTCCAATATTTCCTTACCACCATTATGTACTTAATGAATGTTTTTGTTCCTTTTCTGTTTGAAAAGGTTGCTGCCTACGAGTTTACAACTTTAACATGCATTCCTGGAGTCATCATGTATAAAGGTGCCAAGATCCAGGTAATTGTTTTCATTCGGATTGGAAACTAGAAGTTTCTCTGGGCATGTTTGATCTTGAATAATGTTTGGTTGTTCATTTCAGCTTCTTGATCTTCCAGGGATCATTGAAGGTGCTAAAGATGGAAAGGGTAGAGGAAGGCAGGTAATATTTCAAGTTCCAAAAGTTTCTTGGCGCAAAATCTGCCTTGAAATTAACCTGATTGCAAGAAAAAACTTTCCTTTCGCATGGATCAAACTATCCTATCTGATTTATATGGGCATATATGGGCTTAACTGGGTTATTGCATAGTATGCAAGAACTGTTGTATACTTACAATATTTCATGTGATGTTCATATGAACAATGACCATGTGGATATTCTGGAATTCATCTAAGCATCTACCTATTGGACAATCATCTGTGGCTAAAATTCTATACACAATCTCGCACAAGCACTTCTTCTATCAGAACTATTTTTTGAAATTTGAAGACCCCTGTAGTAATCATTAGTATATTTTCACTTTCTAGTTGAGAATGCTTAGCTATACTTTGTTTGGGAAACTAGCTATGTTTTC
This sequence comes from Panicum hallii, assembly GCF_002211085.1. Taxonomy (NCBI): domain Eukaryota; kingdom Viridiplantae; phylum Streptophyta; class Magnoliopsida; order Poales; family Poaceae; genus Panicum; species Panicum hallii. Next base: position 54,927,829 of record NC_038043.1, read on the forward strand.
GAAAGTACCAGTGCAAGTAACTAGCTATGTTCTTTAAGATACCAGAGGCTGAATGAGTATTTGTCCTGGATAGCCTGTGTTGTAATTTAAGTGAGTTTTTCTAGTTTAAAAAATGATAATGTGTTGTCTAATTTGCGGATTATTAATGTTGTGGCATCTGGTCTTATTTACCATTTTACGCTACTATGCTTATATCTTTCACTAAGGATTAGTTTCTATGATCTTACATGCTTTAGTTTTCTCCACACCAGTGCTTCTCCCCCACATAAAATAGTGGCATTGAACACTACTGTCTTAGAACTGCATGTGCTATTCCCTTTTCTATGCATTCTGGATTTTTCATTTCTCCTTAGCTTAATAGTATCTTTGATCCCAGGTTATCAGCACGGCTAGGACATGCAATGTTATTTTGATTGTTCTTGATGCTATAAAACCAATAACGCACAAGCGACTCATTGAGAAGGAACTTGAGGGATTTGGCATTAGGTAAGTTTTCAATAATGATACTTTTGACAACTACTAGTGTATCATACCTGTAGACAGCTTGGACATAGTGCTCTTGTAGTGTTTTCTTTGTTCGCACTTCTATGACATCAACTTGCCATTAGCAGCTCCCTACATTGCTTGGCTGTTTTTCCCTGGGTGTTCCGCTCACATTTATCCAATTGCATCAAGGGTACCCTTGTCTGCTGATTCATGCCAAAGTCTGTGGCTTCCGTGTTATCATGTTCATTTTACTACAATGGTCTATTATGATTTGTGCCCCTTTGCTTTTCTTGACTGATTCCAGTTGTTTTCAGAGTTAATTTTTTTGTACCCTATATTATTACCCACTGAAAGAAGTTTTAAACTCTTTGCTCTTTTCATTGGTGGTAGGTTGAACAAGACACCACCCAATTTGACATTCAGAAAAAAGGACAAGGGTGGAATCAACTTTACATCAACAGTGACAAACACACACTTGGACCTTGAGACAGTAAAAGCCATCTGTAGTGAGTACAGGATCCATAATGCCGATGTGTCCCTGAGATATGACGCAACAGCAGATGATCTCATAGATGTAATTGAAGGAAGCCGCATTTACACACCTTGCATCTATGTTGTCAACAAGATTGATCAGATTACACTTGAGGAGCTGGAAATCTTGGACAAGCTTCCCCATTACTGCCCAATTAGGTGAATGTTTACCTGGTATCTTGCTATGTTTGGTTCTCTTGATTTTCCTGCAACAGCTAAACCACTTTCTTTGTTTTTCTCTTTTAAATTGCTTACAGTGCTCATCTTGAGTGGAATCTTGATGGACTTCTGGAGAAGATATGGGAATACTTGGATTTGGTTAGGATATACACAAAACCGAAAGGGCTGAACCCAGATTATGAGGATCCTGTTATTGTGTCTTCGAAGAAGAAAACAGTGGAAGACTTCTGCAACAGAATCCACAAGGATATGGTGAAGCAATTTAAATAGTGAGTGCAGTCATGTTGAGTCTTTGCAAAATATTTATTTACTCACTTTTCAATCTCACAACAAATGGCACAAAACCTTGCAGTGCTCTGGTATGGGGTTCCAGCGTCAAACATAAGCCACAGAGAGTTGGCAAGGTATGCATTCAGCCAGCATTATGTTGCATTGCGTCAGGTCAGGTGTTAGGTTCCGGCACTGATTCATAACACGTATGTGCAGGAGCATGAGCTTGAGGATGAGGATGTTGTCCAGATCATTAAGAAAATATAGGTATACAGTGGAATGGCAGCTGTTTACAAAACGGGAAGGAGAGATGAGGATTTTGAGTAGTTGCCTCATGGGAAGATCTTGAATGCCGTTTTTGCTTGCTGTGATGGTCATATATCCTTGGTTCACCTATACTGCGTTGAACAAAAGACAATGTAGACATGTTTTATTTTGCCGCAAGTCATGTAGCTATGGTGTTCTCTTTGCTTGGTGCCATGTGGAGTTAGTGAGTCACCAATGTACCAAGTGTCCTGCCACTACCGTCGAACACATGGAGAGATGCTCTCCATATCTTTAGAGGATGATGATAAGATGATTCCTGTACTGCAAAGTGTTCCTGCTTTGTTAGGTGTACCTTTTCTAGTGTATCACTAGTGTCACAGCTTCGTTTGTACGTACATTTTGAAATGATATTGCTGTATGAGCTCATTAGTGGTAGATTCCTTATTATCCTGGTGATGATATGATAAAAGGACGCGAGGATGAGTTGGTGCAGTTAATATTTAGATCTGGTCGTAATTGCAGATAGCATGCCTGAGTTTGTTGCATGTCTGATGGTGATTGTCGTAGTGCTATTTGCTAGCAGTAATTTATTATTATAATTGTTAATGATTTGACTCTGATCCTAATCCTGTGAAGTGTAATGGAGAATTGGAGATGATGGGTTGCGAGGGTCCAACGAAATAGAACATGCGAAGTGTACGGAGTGTTGCATGTGACGGTGCCCTGCCCTATTGTGATTTGCGAGTTGTTAAGGTGGTCGTTGAGGTGGGGTTGCAAGACGAGCTGGACGAGCATGTTCCCCTGAATGATTGGTTTCCGCGTTCTTCGTGTTTATCCGGGCGTAGTAGATCTGGGTTTGGTATTGCCTTTTGTGACTTGTCCTGCCTCGGGAGGACACTGTTCATCCGAGTCATTTGATCCAGTGTTTGGCCCATGTTATCATGGTGGCATTTGACTTGATATAAATATCGCCAAATGGGTATGCCAAATTGGTGACTATCACAACAGTACATTGCCTCACATGGAACATCTGGCTCAACAGGAGAATGTTATGTGCAATGTTAACATCAGGGTGTACAAAAGGAGAAGGGGGCACGTCTTTCCTGTCACTGCTTCACACGTCGTGATTGTCCTCTGGGGCCGTGGGAACTAGGAACTGAGCGTAGCCATTTCGATTGTCTTCCTTCAAGTTCTTTACTTTCTTTAGAAAAATCATTTGGTACCAAAAAAAAACCCCTCAATAAACAAGGAATGTCTACATGCTATGCAATAATTCTTCTACTCTGGCACCTTCCCAGACCGAAAGGGAGGACAGCAGGGCCAAGAGGAAGCTCTTAAAGCGTCAGCTTTTCTTCCATTCCATTTGGTTTCTTGGTTCCTCTGTTAAAAAACATCTTTTGCACATCATTAGCTGATCCTTCTGAGTTCTGAGCAAAAGACAAATCCCTTTTGCGCCCTCTGCTATTTCGCCATTTCTGTTCGTCCCATCAGACCAAATCCCCATCCCCCCAACCGGGCGTGCCGTGTGCATCACTGAACAAGAACACGACCTGTTCCTGTTCCCTAGATCTGCGTGGAGGCGGCGTGGAGCCTGAATCCGGCAAAAGGGTTCGCGGTTGGTTGGCCGGAGCGCCCGAGCCCGCCGTCAAAATCCAAGCTTGCCGCCCGAGCGGCCGTGCGCCGCCGCCGTCTTCCTGCGGTGTCAGGGAGCGGGCAAGGTCGGCGGAGATGGTGCCGTGGGAAGGGTACGTGAGCGACGAGACGATGGGCACCTTCGCGCCCATCGTGCTCTACTGGGTGTACGCTGGCGGCTACCAGCTTATCCTGCACCGCCGGCCGCTCGAGCGGTACAGGCTCCACACGCGGGCTGAGGAGGAGGAGAAGAACCTCGTCAGCCTCCCCGCCGTCGTCCGCGGCGTGCTCCTGCAGCAGCTCGTGCAGGCCATCGTCGCGATGATCTTGTTCATGGTAAGCAGATAGCCGGCTTTGTACAATTGTCAATTTTGTTCAATTGCATCGTTAAGTTCAATTAGTTGTGTTGCCACGGAGATGAACAAAACGGAGGTCAGAATCAGTCAGTCAATGCAGATTACGTTATATTGATAGCCTTCTTGTTGAGAGGTAGTTCATGTCTTACTGACGCGTTGCCAAATTGTTCTTGGTAGCTTTTGTTTTCCACCATGTATGTTTGCAATTTAAACGAATGAACAAATATAGGTGCCACCATGCTGCCATTATTGTCTGAATACAATGGAAAATGATTGACAAGTCAAAAACAATTGGAAACATTTGGAAATAAGGGTCACTTCTTTTGCCTTTTTCATGATGACTCTTAAGGTAGTTTAGGCTGGAACTGAACTGACTGAACAAAGGAAGTTCTGCAAATTAGGGGCTTGGACATGTTGAAGGCAAGCACCTACAGTTAGTATATAGGTTGTCATAGACTCATATCCATATAAGCAGTCTGTTTGCTTTAGCATTTTTTGTACATCGAAGATTCATATGGCAAATATGTTTACTACTATCCTTGGTAAGTGAGTATATTTCCTTCTTTGTTTCCCTTCACTTGGCCTTTGCTTTTCTGCTTCTACATTTAATTTTGTATTTATTACACTGGCTACTGGTTAGCTACTGGTTAGCTAAGTCCATATAATAAATTCCTTTACTATTGTTGTTTAGAGATAGTAGTCTGTACATTAGAGGACTTCCCTGCCTTTGGTTTTATAAACCCTGATGGAAATCGTTTGGAACTGGTAGTTCATTTTTCTATTTCTGTAGTACTGTCTCAACCTTGATGCTCGAACCTTTTACTTTGCATACTTGGACTTGTTTGATCTGTAAATATCCACATACTCTTCGTTCCGCCCCAAGTCCAATTCCCAACCCCTATCTGCAGAAGATTAGTGAGAACTACCAACTATTCCAAAAGCATAATATAAGTCAATAAACTGTTGAACAATGGCTCCTTCATCAGGCCCTTAGCTTGTTAGAGGGACGTTCCTCTATATACTTGTTTGTTTGTGGATGTTACAGTTTTCATTTTTTCCCCCTCCTTTTGGTGTAGACACTGGCTTCCCACTTGTGTAGCCTACCTGTTTATTCTTATCCATTGGTTTTTGCGAACCTTGTGCACTGCCTGCATTCGGCTTGTAGCCAAGGATGGTGGTGGTGAAAGTAGGTTTAGATTATTGTTCTTTCCCTTGTCAGGATGATGAGGAGTTTCAAATTCTATACATGAATTTGTGTTTATTAAATAATTTGAATGGTGACCCCAATCACTGTTTGACTGTTCTAACCCAATTCTACATGATTATTCGCAGGTCACATCAGATAGCTCAGTAACTGTAGTTCAGCCACCTATCGTTGTTCAGATCTTTCAATTTTTAATCGCAATGCTCATGATGGATTCATGGCAATATTTTGTGCATCGCTACATGCATCAAAACAAGTTCCTCTATCGGCACATCCACTCGCAACATCATCGGCTCATTGTTCCTTATGCTATTGGGGCTCTCTACAACCATCCATTGGAAGGGCTACTATTGGACACCCTAGGTGGTGCCATCTCTTTCTTGGTATCTGGTATGACACCAAGAACAGCTGTGTTCTTCTTCTGTTTTGCTGTCCTCAAGACAGTCGACGATCATTGTGGACTTTGGTTACCATATAACATCTTCCAGAACCTGTTTCAAAATAATACGGCCTATCATGATATCCACCATCAGCTCCAAGGCACAAAATACAATTACTCCCAGCCCTTCTTCTCGATCTGGGACAGAATACTGGGGACCCACATGCCGTACAACTTAGTCAGCAGGAAGGAAGGTGGGTTTGAAGCAAGACCGTTGCGAGACTAGCTTGAGCTCAATGCGAGTGTACAGATCTCCAGTGAAAGAGTGAGATACAATGGTCAGCCTCCCTTCACATGATTAGAAGCTCACAGGGGCCCATTTACTTCCAAGACGATGAAACTGTGCGGATGCTGCTTGTGGCATCTTGGTCCAAGCCATATGTTACTTAGGAATGGACTGAAGCTCCTGCATCGCTTGTTCTCCTGCAGTTCATCTAGATGGGAGGGTCCATTTCGAAGTCTGAATGTGTGATACGGTGGTTTGTATGCATGGTACCTGTCATGGTTCTTTTTTTTCCCTTTTTGTGCAGAGCTTCCATTGCATTGCTGTGCAGATAGTGTATTTGGAAATCACACTTCTTTATGTACCCAATTATTCGTGTAATTGAATCTCTGGGCATGACGGATCTGACTTTTACTATACTGATACTGATAAATCATCGCCTCCTGATGGTTTGCAGGCTGGCTCAAATCGCGTTGGTCTGTTTAGGCTTGCTAGCTGCTAAAGCTGACTGGTGGTTGCACATGCTTGCAATGTGTATTGGGTATGCTTCCTGTGCTTGCACATGTTTTCCAACACCCCTTTGCGGACCCATCGCCGTTAACGCTGGAAACTGAAATGGCGAGTCATGCTGGGAAATCATGGGGTCGGGAGGGCGTAAACTTGGCTCCGTTGGTTGGATCGGGAGACGGGGCCGTCCAAGTGTGACGCGGTCGGAAACGTGGAAATCCGCGGCCCATTGCAGAACTGCCCAACTCGGCCTTACTTACTTCCGGCACGGTGAGCTGGGACTGGGAGCCTACCACAGCCAGCCCGTTGGACGGGTATGTCTTGGGCGCGGCGCGAACGGGATCGAGCGGCGGCGGGCCGGCGGCTGGTGGCAAATGGCGCTAGCCGCCGGCAGGGCCGAACCAACCAATGGCCCGCGGTGCGCGGTGGGCTACTAGTGCGTGCCTAGCCTAGCCTAGATGTTTGGAGGACTAGCAAACCCGCGCCGGCGGTGCGGCAACCGGTGGAATGGAAACCACTCGATCGAGGTGCGCGGGCGTTCGGAGAAATTCGGCAACGGCGCGGAGGTGACCGTTTCGCGGGGTGCTCGGCCGGCACCGCCCTGCCGGTGTCTCTCCCGTCGCGCGTCGGCTCGCCGCCGTGCCCTTCCATGAATCACAAGGATGGGTGGTCTGCTGGCAAGCGGCAACAGTGCTCGAATGGAACGGGACTGGATGAACAGTGGATGCCCGTGGGTGCCTCGTGCGGCCGTGGCCATGCATGTCCCCGAGCGGGTTGTTGGCACGTCCGATCTCGCCGTCACCGCTCACCGGCGAGCTGTCCCCGGCAAGGAATCCATCGCGCAGGACCGTGCTTATCCGGCTTCCACTATCGTCATCGCCGGATCAGTGGAAGCCTCCTTTTTATATATAACTAATCGGTGGAAGCGTTGAAGCAATCACGCTTTAACGAGTCCGACAGCGCCAGCGCAGCAGGCTCTCCATTTGCACGACGAAACTTGACGAAATCACTGATAGGATGCGCCTAAGCTCTGGGTTTTTTTTTTGTTGGGGTGGGGGGGGGGGGGGGGGTGGGCGGGGGGGTGCGGGGACGGAACCAACCACCAGCACCAGCCCAGGACAGGAGAAGAGTGTGCAGTCCCCTAAAGGCTAGGCATAAAGCTCAGAAAGCTGACAAGAAAAACACCCAGAAATCTTAAATGACGAACGAGAGTGTTAATCTGAGTTTGACGCTACTAGGTTACAGTAATATGTGTTTAATGTAAGTAGTAAGTAGTAACTATATTTCTCTTAAGCATAGTCATAAATTACAGACAACCATAGCACCTTATTCCCCTCATTGCTGCTAATTTGCTATACGACCCATCTTATAGTTATAGCTAAGAGTAGTATTATATAATATATATTGTGCTGTATACAGATAGTTTTACGCATGAAGGACAACAGCTAAGTGATTCGGATTCAGAGAAATTATTGACCAACTTGAGCATTGGAATTCAGGACCCATGGTGGTGGTGGTCGTCGTCGTCCTGCGAGTAGAATTCCACGATCTCCGACAGGTCGTCAGCGGCCCCGGAGTCATCTTCACCGTCCACCCCCTCGCCGCTGCCGGCGCCGGCCTTGGTCGCCAGCCAGAGCAGGTGCTCGAACAGCAGGACGTCGACGGCCACCGCGACCCCGCCACCGGGGGCACGCCTCCCCGCGGCCGCCAGCAGCCGCCGCACCGGACCGGCCTCCAGCACGGCGGGGTCGACGTGGAACACGCTCTTCGCCCGCTCCCTCGTCGTCCCGACCTCCACCCTCACCGCCGCCGCCTCGTCGTCGAGCGCCCGCGCGGACGCGGAGTCGAGCCGGCGGTAGCCCCCCGCCGCGCGGTGGGAGCGGGTGAGGAACGCGTAGCAGCCGGCGGCCGAGGGCCGCGGCGACGGGGCCTCGTCCGGGGGCGCCGCGACGCCCTGATGGCGGTGGTGCGGCATGGCCGTGGCGATTTGTTCCGCGGGGCGGCGCCGGGAAGAGTGAGAGAGAGGGGGGGTGGAGATGGGAGATGCGTGCGCGCGCGGCGTTTGCGTCTGCCGCCGTCGAGTGGTTTGTGTTGGGGTGTCGCTCGGGTGCTTTTCTTTTCTTGGGCGCGCGAGCCATTTATGCCCGGGACCGGGAGGGAGGAATGGGTTTGGAACTAACGGTCGGCTGATGCGGGAGCCGGGTTTCCTGTCCGGTTGCATTCGGATCAACGGAGGTGCCGTACTGCCGCCTGCATCCGTTACAGGGATTTTCCTTTGTCCACAACGTGAATGTTTGATTCGATTTTATCTGGTAGAACTCTTCACTGGAGTTTCAAGTTCAAAATTAGAACCGAGAATTTCGTACAAGATCTCTCGTGCCCGTTTGTTGAAAAAAAATTATGCGTGTGTACTAAGAAAATCCCCGGAACGATGAGCTACAAACCAACATTTCCTTTAGTTGGGTTCATGTGGAAATGTTCAGCATTCTAGATCGTGGCTGACAGCCTAATCAATCACACTGATAATTCAGTATTCTAATCGCCGGCCGGCACGGCACTACTAGCACTCACCTTCCTCCCTTGTCTTTTCAGAAGTATCCAAGCTTATCACCGTCATTGCAAAACCGGGTTAGCTCTGTGGTTAGCGTCCAACAAAGCCGACATCACCCGTGGCTTTGGTTCCTCCTGTCACTTGGAAACTCTTCCGAAGCCTGTCGGAACGATGGGTCGCCGATTCCCTGTCAGATGTGCAGACAGCTGCAGGAGGCCGCAGGAGCGACCACGTTTGGTGAGCGAATTGCCCGCTCGCGATCCGGCGATCGGCCCGTCTCCAGGTGACGGCCGTCCGTTGGGGTTCACTGACGTAGTAGCGCGAGAAGATCGATGGGCCAGGTAGGTCAGGCCTCGCCGTCCGATTGCGCTTCGCGACCGGCGACCTGGATGCTGCATCGGTTGGTCGGCCATTTTTTTACCAAGCAGCAGCCGACGTGGCGCGACACGTACGCTCGGTCCGGCGGCGGGGGGCTGCTCGGCCCAACGCGTGTCGCCGGACGTGTCCGCCCGCACGAAGAAAGCTCCCGGCCCAGTCCCATGGGGCGCTGGGGCTTCCAGCGCGCTCCCCCCGATCAATCACCAGCAGCCGCGATCGGGGTCCTCGGGGCAATGGGCGGTGGCAAGAAGAAGAGGGACGCGGTGAGAGGTGCCGACGCGGCCGCGCGGCCCGCGGCGAGCTGCATGGCCGCCACCATCGTCGCCGTCGTCGTCCTGCTCGTCGTGGCGTCGGCCCTCCTGTTCCTGCTCTCGCCGCCGACGGCGCCGGGCGGCGGCGGGGCGGAGGGACCGCCCCGCGAGCCGGTGGAGCTGGCGATCGGCATCGCCGGCCACGAGGGCTGGCTCGACGCGCTCCGCGCGTGGGCGAAGCTCGCGTGCTTCAACCTCCGCCCGGCCGAGCAGCGGTAGATTTCGCTGCTGGTTCTTTCGCCTTAGGGTTGTTACGAGATGTGCGCGTGTTCTTCTCACGGCGTTTCTGTGGGCGAAGGTACGACGTGCTGCGGAGCCCGGCGTCGGTGAAGGCGGCGGCCAAGGAGAGCCTGGAGATGGGCAAGGAGGCGGTGAAGCACTCGGCAGAGTCGGCGGCCAGGGCCACGGAGGAGGCCCTGGAGAGGACCACGGAGAAGGTCAAGAGGAAAGTCTCGCTCTCGCGCTCGCCGTCGGCGCGGCGCCGTGATGGAGACCTCTGAACCAAACTTTTTTTTTTCTGTTCCTAAAAAGCTTGAGCTCTGTACTGACCCTGTACTCTGTAGCGTGTAAAATTGTCATGATTGTACTGTACCACGAGTCGACATCGTACTGCAAGCTTGCGACGTGTAATCTTTTCTTTTTCCTGTACAGTGTCTTGCGACGTGTAATCTTTTTCCTGTCCCTGTCGGTACGAGATGTTAACTTGCTGTGATGCAGAACGATGCTTGCAAATTCAGGCAGCCAGTCATGGGGTTGGCATAAGGCTATCTCCAGCGGCATGCGCTAAACCGATCTGTTCTGTATTATGGAGGATGTTGTAGCTCCTCTACCGCTCCACTGATGATCTCTATACCGTCCGGTAAAATGGAGGAGGTGCTCTGCGTCCCGCACAGAGGCGGGCACGACCGGCGTTCTCCATCCTGGTCGCGCGGGAGATGCTGCGGGAGGCGGGAGGTGGGGCGTGGGTGCGGGAGGGGCGCGCGGGCGGAGGGCGGCGGAGGGGCGGGCGAGGCGCGGGCGGAGCAGGGGCGGAGGGGCGGGCGAGGCGCGCGGGAGGAGGGCGGCGGGCGAGGCGCGCGAGAGGAGGGCGGCGGAGGGGCGGGCGAGGCGCTCGGGAGGAGGGCGGCGGGCGAGGCGCGCGGGAGGAGGGCGGCGGAGGGGCGGGCGAGGCGCGGGCGGAGCAGGGGCGGAGGGGCGATGGGCGGCAGGCGAGGCGCGTGGGAGGAGGGCGGCAGAGGGGCGGGCGAGGCGCGGGCGGAGCAGGGGCGGAGGCGCGATAGGCGGCGGAGGCGCGGGCAAGGCGCGGGAGGAGGGCGGCGGAGGGGCGGGCGGAGGGCGGCGGAGGGGCGGGCGAGGCGCGGGCAGAGCAGGGGCGGAGGCGCGATGGGCGGCGGAGGCGCGGGCGAGGCGCGGGCGGAGGCCGACGGAGGGGCGGGCGGAGGGCGGCGGAGGGCGGGCGGAGGCGCGGGCGGAGCAGGGGCGGAGGGGCGCGGAGGCGGCAGAGGGGCGCGGAGGCGCTGCGGGAGGGGCGATGGGCGGCGGGCGGAGGCGCGCGGGCGGAGGGCGGCGGAGGGGCGGGCGAGGCGCGGGCGGAGCAGGGGCGGAGGGGCGATGGGCGGCGGGCGAGGCGCGCGGGAGGAGGGCGGCGGAGGGGCGGGCGAGGCGCGCGGCGGAGGGGCGGGCGAGGCGCGGGCGGAGCAGGGGCGGAGGGGCGATGGGCGGCGGGCGGAGGCGCGGGCGATGGCGGTTGCGGCTCGGGGAAACGGAAGTTGGAAGAATGGATAGAAAATTGAGATTGTGGGGTATAGAAGATGGAAATAGAAGATATCTTTGGAGTTAAGTTTGGTATAGAGAATGAGGTGGATATGGAGGATGGATATAAAGGATAGGATTTGGAGTATATCGCTGGAGATAGCCTAAAGGATGCAGAAATGCAGACGAAAATTCAGCCAGCCAGCCATTGGGTTGGCATACAGGGTGCAGAAATGCAGAAGAAATGTCATGAAAGAAATGGCCACCGTACAATGGAATGCTTCCTGGAGCAGAGATACCAAGCTTGCACTGCACAAAATCTACATCAAAGGGAGGAAAAACAAGGCGGAAGGCAGACTCGTCGAGCAAAGAAGGCAAAAGGGAGGCAGGCTCAGCTACCCAGTTATACCAGGATTAACCTTCAGACAACGGCAAGCAAAACTGCCGGCTTACTCAAGTATTGCATAGTTTAAATTTCCTCGCTCAAAGAGAAGAGAGATTCTCCCCTAGGAAAAAGTAGAAATAACCGTCCAGACTGCAGAACAATTACGGCTACATACCAGGCCTATGAACACAAGAGAGGCACACAGAATATACACTGCCAAGAGAATCCATGCACTTTCATTTTCGAGGATGATAGCCTTGTGCTCATTCAGGGCAGATTTCCCTGAAAATGGGCAGCCTGCGGTGACCAGGATGGTGGGTGTAGAGAGCTTCAATTACTTGCTCCTCAGTTGGCTCTACAGGTTCAGCTGATGCCTGGGCTTCAGGTTTCGACGTTGAAAACTCCGCGTTGGTTGCTGGGAGGACACCGTCTTCTGGTGATCGGGGGTCGGCAGGCAGCTTGATGGAGTTGGGGGAAGGGCCTCGAGCTGCTGCAGTAGGATTATCAGCAGTTGCCTGACGCAAAGGGATGAAAGGAACGCCGTCGTCGAATTCCTGGAAACCTGGTGCACCAGGAAGCCTGCCGGTCTGTGCAACATGTGACAGGTCCATCTGTCAGTATAAAACAATGAAAGAATTGGGTTAAAAGAACAGTGTTAGTTCACATTTTTGCATATGGAACTTTCATTCTCAGTGATGCTGGATAAACACCCTAGGTGCCTACGCGGCCTGTGGTTTGTTAAATGGCGGATGGGAGGACCACCCGACAGCTACATCTTGTGTTGCAAAAGAAATGAAATTTATTCTCCACTATGTCAAAAGTCCTGCCTATCCAATAATAACCACAAAAAATGTCTGCAGTTCATCTATGTAGAATGACCGGAAGGAAACGAGAACAGAAAAAACTGAGCTGAAGCTTAACAGGCTTTGTGTTTTATCTGGTCAGCAAGAATAGCTAGTAATGGATTGGAACATCATCCAAATCTAGTACTTCTATAGGAGAGAAACTACATGATTTTTTCCCCTTACAGCAAGAATGACAAGCAATTATGCACTGAACATAAATAACAAGAGCCAATCCAAAACTACCTTTAAGAGCACAGACATTAGAACAAAATCCAGTTCCACAGTGATGCATCTCTAGAAATGTAGCTATAGCCTATCGCTTTCAGTAAACAGTAGTGAACTAGAGAACTGGTAGTCTCGTCACCAAAAAATGTCTGCAGTTGAAGAAGGAAATGAGAAAAGAACTAGTGCTGTTTCCAGTTATCCACAAGAACATTGCAGTGGAATGTCTATTTTAGCACAGTCCAAGTAAGCCATGTCTTTCTGTAACATCAGGCTAGCAAGAACCTCATCCAAAACACTCTACCATCTAAATTTAAAAGAGAGAACAGTATGGTATTTTTCATTCCAGCAAGAATACAAGCAATTAAGCACTGAAGCTAAATGACTAGAACAAATGCCAAGCTAGATTTCAGAAGAGTGCAGGCACTAGTATAGAAATCTAATTTTACAGTGATGCAACTCTAGAGTATGTAGCTATCACTACAAGTAAACAGTAGTGGACGAGTTATTGCCTAAGATGAAAGCATTATCAGTTCGAGAGATCTATGCAGACACTAGTATAGAAATCTAATTTTACAGTGATGCAACTCTAGAGTATGTAGCTATCACTACAAGTAAACAGTAGTGAACTAGTTATTGCCTAAGATGAAAGCATTATCAGTTCTAGAGATCTATAAATAAGATAAACCAAAGGAACAACTACAAACCTAAAAGGCCTAAAAGATATGAACTTAACTAACAAGAAAATTCAATATGGCATTTTTCATTAGAAACTATGTGCAATGATGACAAGTAAAAGATGTGGGCTACAAGTAGAGTAACATAATACACGGATAATAAAATCACAAATCACTATCGATACATAAATATGGTGGCATGAATCAATCGGTTTGTTGCATTAAATCACACTCAGCAATCCTTAGTACAGCAAAGCTCTACATAATGCCTATTAGCATTTAGTTTTCCCTACAAACAGATTAGGCAATTCCACAGCACTGTCCAGCAGATTTTCATATTGTTTGAGATCAAAAGCAGAAAGCATTGAATCATGCATCCATGGCATTAACTAAACTAGCGGCCCAACCATTACAGCAAATCAGGAGCCATTAGTACTTGATGACCCCATCAGCTAGGCATCTCTGACGATGACAAATCGGACCCGACATGTCAGTGAAACTAGATCTGGATAGCAGCACAATTACCTCACGTTTGGAGCCGTGGCGGCCGCCGCCAGCTGCCCAAAGCCCATCATCTGCCGCTGCGTACGCCGTCCTCGCCTGCGGCGGCGGCGGCGGTGGCGCCGACTGCGGGGAGTAGAGGAGGACACGGCTGTCGAGGTCCGCGGACGCGGCGAAGCAGGCGCGGCGGTAGCGGAGGAGCGAGGCGTCGAACCCGAGGTCCAGCCCGCCCGAGGACGACGAGGAGTACCCGGACACGCCGCCATCCCCAGCGGCGACGGCGTCAAAGGCCGGCGTGAGGTAGGTCCTCAGCGATGGCGAAGAGAGGCGGCGCTGCCGCCGCCGCGCCGCCGACTCGCCCATCCACCTGCTGCCGGGGGTCGCAGGCACGTAATCGAAGTCCATGGCGGCGAGCCCGTAGCTCTCACCCGGAGGACCTGCGCAGTGAATCACGGCAGCTAGGGTTAACGCCCTGCGGGGGCGAGATTTAGGAAAGTGAGGGATTCGCGGATGGGGGATTTGAAATTTGAACCGGAGATTAGGGCTGCTCTTGCGGGCACTCCGGATCGAAAAAATCTGGACCTTTTCTTCTCGGGAAGGCGCACGCGGCTAACGAGGCGGCGGTTGCGGAGTCACGATGAATCCGCGGCGCGCGTTAGCAAGAGGGAATTGGTTTCGCTTGGGGGATTTGGGGGAATGAAATAAAATTCGTAAATTTTGAAGAAGAAAAAAAGAAGTTGGAGAAATGAATGACGAAGCCAGTGTTAGCCGGATCGCGCACACAATGCATCACGAACTAGCAGTTCGTCAAGTCCAAAATCTAGACCAGTGCTTCGCGAACTTGCAGATCAAGATCTAAAATGGGGGGAACATTCAAACGAGTCGTGAAAAAGAATCAGGAACAGATCAAATGCCAGAGAAATGCGGATCCCTCAGACAACAGCGTATCAATCGAGATAACCTTCCCCCCGATAAAACCTCGGTAAGAGCGCATTGATTGGACTAGCTCCGAAGATTTAGCATAGAAATAAACGAACAAGAAAAGCACAGAAAAAGTCCAAACTTCAATCCATGAGAGAGATTGAGACGGTGATATGAGATTGATGCTCACCTTGCATCGTCGGAAGCTTCTAGATGCCTCCCTCGGTGCTTTCCGCTGCTCTCGCCGCAAGGTCACGCAGCCATTGGTGGCGGCTGCTTGTTCGCTTCGGCCGGGCGGGAAGTGCAGACGAAGCGAGCGGATACAAAGGAAAGAGAGGCGGGCCAGGTCAAGTACACGTGCCCCTGCTCCTCGATCCTCGGATACCGTTAACTTGGGCTTGGCTGGTAATGGGCCTACGCTTAGGTTACATGGGCCCGAGACATAGCAGTCCAAATCAATTACTTGGGCTTCATTTTGGCAATTATAATCAGGGATATGACTCCCCACTCAAAAGAAAAATCAGGGATACTCCATCCGTGAGTTTAAAATTTATCTCAAAATAAGTGCACATTTAGAAATGTGACCACCTAACTTTAGTTGTCTTTTTCTGCTCTCTCTCTCTCCTCCCAAAATGCAATGATTATATTTTATAGAGGTATATATATGTAATTTTGCATTAACATTAATATCTTCACTAAACTCTAGAAGTGCACTTATGACTCAAGGAGTGCCATCTATGATTCGCTCGGCTCGGCCGAAGGCATTTGTAACCAGCACTCTGTTATTATCTAGCGAGTCTTTCCCACCCCTCAAACAAAAATTCAGGGACATGACTGGAATTGTTCCTCGTTTTTGCTGTTCATTTTGTTGTTTTCCCTTCCAGAAGAAATATGAAAGAAATACCAGGTTTTCAAAAAAATACCAGCTCCCTTTAGTATGCAACATTTAGTTTTTCAGCATATGGAGGTCAGCTTATGTAATCTTGGTTGACAAAGCACACGATAAGATGTACATATCTGGAGGCCTGGGAAATACAGGGTGTATTCCACTCTGAAAATGAACAACAAAATACAAATACCCAACCGCACATGAGTCATACACTGTATTTAGGTTCAATCTAACAAGCTCAACAAAAGAAACCCATTACATCATCACACTACACACAAATCTGATATACCTCACGCCTAGAAAGAACTACTAGAGTTAATTACACAAAGAATATTACTTATTCTATATTTTGAATACAAGCTGTAAACACTTACACCACCACCACCCTTTTAATTCCTGTATGCTAATGCAACCACACCAATGCATCATTATATACACAGAAAATAAAACAAACTATGAGACCCTTGAGGTAGGCACACTTCTTGCAAAATAGGTATAAGGCAGCCAAACTGTTTATGCTGAGGAGCACAGTAGGCTTAGTATTCCTGACCCTTTGGCCTTCAAAACAGAAGAGGCTTTATTTCAAAGGCTATTAAGAAGAGCCCTCTTGCAAGATGGCTGCTGAGAAGTTTCTGGCCTCAAGCCTGGTGAGGTCAGCTCTAACACAGACAACAAAAAATTCCTCTCCTGAAAAGATTGAGAAATACAAATGTGAGCAGCTTTATCAAGTATTTGTCATCTATACTTCAGCTACGATAATCTTTCCAAATATGAATCTCAAGCACAGGTCAATGAAATCGAAAGCATACACTAGCGGTGAATTTTGGAGTAGGCATGTCGTCAGCATATGGCTGGAATGTTGCGACTGTATGAGCAGGGGAAGTGAATTCCATAGATGGAAGCTTGCTATCTTTCGCAACCACAGCAATTCTTGGGGATGCATAAGTTTCTGCACCTGCTTTAGCTCGGATAACTGTGTCAGCAGGGGAACTGAATTCCATAGATGGAAGCTTGCTATCTTTTGCAACAACAGCAATTCTTGGGGATGCAAATGTTTCTGCACCTGCTTTAGCTCGGAGAAGTGTATGAGCAGGGGAGGTAAATTCAACACGTTGGAGCCTGCTATCTTCAGCAACCTCATTAAGGTTCTCTGGTACTGGTGTTTCTCCATACTCTTTAGTTTGAAAATTTGTTGGAACGGGAGAGGTAGATTCCATGCATTGAAATCTTCTTTTTTCGGCAACCTCGCTCAAATTTTCAGATGCTGCTTTTTCTGCGCCTGTTTTAGCCTCAAGATTTTCAGTGCATTTTCTTTGATGTAGATGAAACAGAATCTGCCTAAGGTATGACAGACAGAGTAGGTTACCTGGTGAAGGTTCCATACTTCCAGAAAGCACATTTCTGCAAAGATTATTATCTTCCATTGTAGCTTGTGAAGGACAATAAGACTGATGATCGTGCACATCAATCTGCCCATTCAGCTCCCTGATCATTGGTATGATACATAAGCATCTGAAACAATATATGTGACCAAAAGGATGGGAAATTATCCATCATGTATTTTTTGAAAATTAATTATCTGTCATTTACCTTAGGTTTTGTTCATCTTCCTCTTTATTCTCATAGGGGTCTATGATAAAATCATCAAAATCTGTTAGAACAGGAGATGTAGATTCCACTTGTTGAAGCCTTCTATCTTCGGCAACCTCGCTCAAATTCTCAGATGCTGTTATTTTTGCACCTGTTTTGACCTCAAAAATTTCATATAATCTTTCTTTGATAGTGCAACAAAATCTAATTAAGTTATGATCGATTGTTTAGGTTACCTGAGCAAGGTTCCATACTTCCAGAAAGCATGTATCTACAAAGACTACTAACTTCTTTGCAGTTACCTACTGTGTGATCTTCCATCATTTCATCAGGGGCCATATTAGATGTTACTTCCATGCTAGCTTGTGAAGGATCGCTACATTGCATATTCTCCACATCAGTTTGTCTTTGTCCATTCTGCTCCCTGTTCATTGATAATGATGGGTCAACAACATATATTCAAGAAAAAGATGAGTATTTATTTCAACATTTACCTTAACTTCTCTTCATCTTCCTCTTTACTCTCATAGGGGTCAACAATTAAATCATCAAGTTCCTCTAAGAGTGAAGCAATTCCAGACCCGCTATTTTCTGACATTCCATTGTCCTCTTTTTTCACTAAATGATGCTGTAGTTGCTGAATAAGTCAGGTATAGAACAGTTAGTTAAGTACCAAAAACTTCACAACAGCAAGTCGGTGTAGACCCCCAAACCCCACACACAAATACCTGCCATGCTTCATCCATGCTTTGGCTTGTATCCTCATGATTAATTTTTGTTGCAAGGGAGCAAAGCAAATCAGCTTGCTGCAATAAAATAGCAACTTTTGGATCATCCTTCTTCATGAAGTTACCCTCCTGCTTCACACCTGAAATTATTCACGTGGAAGTGATTCAATCACAGACATACAAGTAAAAAAAAAAGTTCAGAATCAAGATAATAGACTTACAGTGTTGTTCTGGACCAAGTAATGTTTTTGTGGTTGTGGCAACAAGATTTTGGGATTTCACTGTATTCAGATTTTGTTGATTATTTGAAGAAATGTTAGCAAGAGGTTGCCGGGCATCTTGTTGTGTGCCCTTTTCCTGTCCAAATAATATCATATTTGGTACAATGTTCTCCTTCAAATCGGAACTGCAAGACGTAGTAGCAAAATTAAAATAAAAAAGGTACAAAAACTGCAGCCATTAAGTTGCTTACATACAAGTGCTGCTGGTATTTTGTATACCTTATCTGCTTCATGGGCAGCGAGGAGCCTGCTGCACCAGGTGTCACACATCCTGTTTTTGTGAGAACCCTCTTTGCATTTGTGTTCGAACATGGTGTACCATTTTCTTGGAATGGCTCGTCATCCTTGGCCCTCCTTTTGCATAAAGTAGAAAACCTATTCTTCACTGCATTATCAGTTCTGTTGTAGATAAAAACAGAAAACAAGTATAAGTTTGCATGTCTCGTTGTTTATCCTTTGTTTCACCTTGCAGGAAAAGTAATTAGGAAGGAAAACCCACCTTCCTGATACAACCTTAGCAATTTCAGTCCACCTGTTGCCTAGAAGTTTTTGAGCCTGCATAACAATAACAAGCAGATACAATTCAATAGCAAGGACATACACTCACGAGGACAACTGCAAAACAATGAGTACAAGAGGTTTCTAATTTCCACACGCCAACATGGCAAATTTATCATAATACAAGGGTAGAAAAACTAAACGATTGGAGATGATATTACAGTCATCAGATAATATTATACAATCTATAAACAGCGTATGATCCATGTGTGATGTGTCCTGGTAAAGTACAATACAAACACATTGGAAACTTGAAATCAAGCAACAGATAGGCTCCAATCAAGAAAAGTGCTAAACTCCACAGTCATAATCATTTCTATTGTGCAAGAAGCCAGTAACGTAATGCAAGGAGGGGATGCTCTCCACACGTTCACCTCAAAAATAAATTAATCATTTCTTTTTCAACTGTAGAAGGTCACTAATGAAGTAACTGATAGAAGAAATTAATCATTTCTATTTCAACTGTAGAATATCACTAATGAAGTAACCTCGATTGGTAAGGCTAAGATCTAACTTCTATGGAATTATAAGCATTCGATGCGACAGTTTCTAGTTTCAAGTAAATTCACTGCCCAGATCTAGCAATTAAGCTGCTATTTGAAGACATCAAGATCTCACCTCACACAATAGCATATCCTCTTCCCTGGACCACCCGCCTTTCTTGCACTCTGAGTTCAAATAATTGTACCATCTGCAGCAACAACCAAACAAAAATGGAATGAAACAAACACCCAAACAATGTTAGGAACCTGATAGTTCCAAATAATGTTACTCATCTATCAGAAGAAAATGGTGTGCACCTTCTCCTGCACTGCCTGGCCGTCTTGTCCTTGAATTGCGCCGCTATAATTGTCCAGCTACCCAAATAAAAGAAAAATCCAGTGATTGAATGAACAAGGCAACACTGAGGCAGTTACGTGCGACGAGTTGAGCAAGAGTGCATACTTATCGGTACCATGATGCGCGATTTGAGCACGAAGCACGCTGTCCTCCTACAGGAAGAAAGTTGCAAGCATCAGAATGAATTCAATCCTAGAAGAGATCACAGAACCAGTCCAGTGTAGCATGAAGAGCATCGGAGGAGAACAGAGGCTTAAAATTCCAAACATTTTTCACAAGGCAATAGAAGGTTAAGTAGGATTCACACCGAAGGAAACCTACTGGTGGTCAGGGAAAGGGAAAATTCCTTCATCAACAGTTAAAATCAGGTACGGAATCCAGGAACAAAAGAGAAAAATCCCATTCTGTACGAATTACTCCCAACAAGTGAAAAGCCATATCCCGTCAAACAGAAAGATGCCCAATAATTGCTTCGTACATGGGTCCGATCCCGAACCCGAGGCACCAAAATTGGGGCAGAAAGGCAGGCACACGCACAAAATTCTGCGAACTATTCCTCGAAAAAAAATCCTGCGAATTGCGAAGCACGCAAACAAGGCCCACATACGAACAGGAGCGCTTTCACAGACACACACCTCGGCGCTCCAACTGACGATGGTGCGGTCCTTCTTGGCGGAGGCCCCCGGCGCGGCGTCCGGCACGGCCGCCGCGGCGGCGCCGGAGGAGGAGCTCAGATCGGGCCCGGTCGCCATGGCTCGAGATCCCGCATGGTCCGCCCGCGGGCCCCCGGCGACGTGCGACGGCGACTGGCGGGCTCGGCCGGCCGGAGCGAGGCGGTCCGGTGGCCGGCTAGGGTTTGGGGTTTGGGCGCCAACGGAGGAAATTTTGAACTTGGGGCCGGAGGAAGCAGCCAAGGGAGGAGAAGAGAAGAGGAGGAGAAGCGAAGGGAAGAGGGTGACGGCGGACGAGTGGATGGGGAATATTTTTGCAGTGGAGGTGGGTTTTAAAAGGTGGACGGTGGCGTGCGTGAAAGGAAAAGTCCTGTTGGGAACTGCAACTGCTCCCACGGAACGGAACGGAACGGAACGTTGAGACTGCCTGGCCTGTGGACTTTTGGAGTTGGACTGCTGCAGAGTGAAGCGAGACGCCGAGACTGACAGTGTTTATGCCTCCTCGCTGGAACACGTGTAGCAGAGTACGATGAGAGAAGGTTTTGAAGGTTTGGTGCTTATTTCAAATTGATTGTTAATGTAGAGATTTAGATTCTGGACTCTTGGAAGGACGTGGGTGTTTTGGTAAATTAAATACTTCCACTAACCAAACCAGACTTAGTATTTACGGAAAGAAAAAGAAACCAACAACAAAATAAGTTGTAAGCATGTTCGAGATATATGTTTACATACGTGTGGTAGCGGCTATTTTTATATTACCATATTTGATCTGACCGTAAAGATTGTATGGACACGAATCCGATACCGTTACTGCAACCTCATGTTTACACAACTGGAAGCAGTAGCGGCTATCTTTATGTTACCAATTTTTTTTTCAATCATAAAAACCGCATGGATACAAATCCGGAACACCAAGCAATAGTCCTTACCGCAGGTAGCTAATTTTCTTGTTCTCCTTTCAGTAATAGCTTTTTCTGCATCCTGTTCGCGTAACTAATGGTAGTAGCAATTTGTTTTACGTTACCATCTTTATTCCGATCATTTTCACACATCTAATTTTCTTGTCTTGCATGTGAGAGCAGTTTTTTAGCTACTTTTAGCAATTGTTGACATGATAGAATTTGTTGTGCACATATAGTCCTCCTTTCTTTTCCTTTTTTTATATCACTCGATGAATTGTGTTCACATGAGTTGCATCTCGCATGCTTCCATGCAATAGCCCATTTGGCGAGAGGTGAGTTCGTGTGTGACTCTTTTTATGGTGCCACGCTCCTCCTACGTTTGAACTATTGTTTGATGGTACTGAAGGCTACACTACACCCAAGCATACGACTCTTGTGAGATTGATTCATCGTCGTGCACTGAAAAAGATACTGCAGTCACCTTCTTTCAAATTTGAAACTTGAGTTGTAGTCCTTATTTTCATCTCATCAGCTAGCTTCCACCTTTAGCTTCACTCTGTGATATTAGCCGTGTAATTGCTAAAGTATAAAAGCACATGTATTTTTTTTTCTGTTTTTTGCAGTTTTGCATTACACTAGTCCAACTGTACTAAGAGAACGACGTCTGCATTTGCATTCACCTATTGGTCAGGCTGCCAGGTCACTTGAATGTTTGGATCACAGGGCTAAACTTTAGCCCATATACATCGAATGTTTGGCTACTCATTAGAAGCATTAAACATATACTAATTGCACAGATGGAGGATAATTTGCAAGATGAATTTATTAAATCTAATTAGTCCATAATTCGACAATGTGGTGCTACAGCAAATATGTGCTAATAATTAATTAATTAAACTTAATAGATTCGTCTCGTGAAATAGCCTTCATCTGTGTAATTAGTTTTATAATTAATCTATATTTAATACTTCTAATTAGTAATCAAATATTAAATTTAATATAATATGTACTAAAGTTTACCCCTTTATCTAAACACCCCCGCGGTGGCTTCATTTATTGGCTTCTCCCATGTCCCATGCAGCCAAGTGCTCTGGCTCTGAAGTCTGACAGACAGGCGAGTGCTAGTACTATAGTAGTAGCCACTAGCTAGAATTTGGGAAATTCCAGTACGTAGGGTGTGTTCGTTTCCCAGGGTCTAAAGTTTAGAGGTGTCGTATTAAAGAAAATCTTGTCATTTAGAAGTATTAAATAAAGTATAATTACAAAACTAATTACAGAACCCCAGGGCTAATTCGCGAAACGAATCTAATGAGGTATATTAGTCCATGATTAGCGGATGATTACTGTAGCATCACTGTGGCAAATTATGGATTAATTAGGCTCATTAAATTTGTCTCGCGAATTAGGACCCACCTGTGCAAAAAGTTTTATAAACAGATTTTATTTAATACTTCTAAATAGCAAGATTCTCTTTGACGTGACGGGTCTAAACTTTAGAGCGGAGGAAACGAACGCACCCGTATGTTGGAGGCTACTAGGAATTGCGAATAGTAGCTGGAAAATTCAAAGCGACACGTTGACGTGAGATGCCTCGTCGCACCTGCCGTACCCATCCGGTTGTCCCCGCGACTTTTACGCCAATCGTTTGAAAAAAAACACGGCCGGTAATTTGAACAGCTAAAAAGAGCATTTGGAGTTTGAACCGAGCATTTGCAGTCGGGTATCCTAACTGGTACCATAGTGGTTAGTGAAGGTCATAACTTGTGCACTATCTTCGTGAGTGATTGCGACGCCCTGGCCATTCGTTCGGTTCCAAGCGGCTCATTTGTCGTTTCAAAAGGAGGGTGCAACGGCTAATCCAGAAACTCCGGCCACCGTCACTGTCAGTTGCCAGGATTCAGTGGCTCCGGAGCACTAGTGCCTAGCGTGACCGACTGACCATTCACCCTTGCCTACTGGCTACCGAGGGCCTGTTTAGATGGACCCTAAATATTATAATTTTTACACTCTCTCTCCATCACATCAATTTTGAGACACATGCATGGAGCAGTAAATGTATGTAAAAGAAATAACTAATTGCACAGTTTAATTGTACATCACGAGATGAATCTTTTGAGCCTAATTAGTCCATGATTATATAAAATTTGTCAAATACAAACGAAAGTGCTACAGTATCACTATTGCAAATTTTTTGCAATCTAAACAAGGCCTGAACAAGCTGCTCCCATTTGCTGCTCTCACTCTGTCAATCACAGTACGAAAATTTCTCAGGAAGCGGCGGCAAATGGGAGCAAAGGAGACGGGACGTCGAAGTTGAACGGAGGTACTTGTAGTAGTAGCGTCACTGCGTCAGGCCGTCAGCTTGGCGAAAAGCCAGGTGGCGTCACTGCGATTGCAAAGCGGCCGGCTTTGGATAGGAGGGCAGCAGGACCGCAGCGCAGGACGGACACTGGGGTGCATGTGCGCTTGCCCTTTTGGGGTGAATAGTCTGAACTCTGACTGAACATGCTGCGCTTTCCTCTTCAGCCTTTTAACGTTGGTCCATCAGGCTAGGCCCCTGCAAGTGTCAGGGCCGAAAGTGTCCAACGAACCATAGGATCCTATGCGGTCAATTCAACAGCCGCAGCCGGCCTCTGCCTCCTGGCCCCACCTCGGCTGTCCGCCTGCTCTCACCTCGATTCCGCGCCCGTGTCACCTGCTGCTCCTAGTCCTAGTGCTAGTCGCTTGTTCGCAGGAGATAAAAACACATGGCAATACCTGGAGCGAGCGTGCATTCGTTCACGTGCATCCCGGAACAGGGCGGCATGGTTAAACGCGAGATTACATTATGCACTGGCACTGTGGCGGGTTTTTCCTTTTTGGCGAAACATTCTGCACTGTGGTTGATGTGTGTCTATCACACTGTACTTCTTTGCAAGAATCATTACCGAATGAATCTAGTAAAATTTCCACGACAACTATTCATCCAACTATCCTTTTGAAAAAAAATTATTCATCCAACTCGTCGTTAAAAGACTTGTTTTTTCAATAGCAGATATTGAAAGGAATCAAACCCTCTCGCCACTTCTACCAGTACACAAAATCTTCAGAGATGTGTCTGAACCATGTAATCTCTAGTTACAGTTTTCAGTTGTCTCCTACCTGCTTTAGGCCTTTTTTGTGGCCCGACTAGGGATTTTGGGCCGGCCCAGGAGGCAGGAGTCCATTCTACCACGTTGCGCGCAAACTCTCCTCCAGTCCGCCGGATTCCGTACCGTCGTCGTCTCCGAGACTCCGACACGGTTGCCGCGTCCGAGACGGAGCACGAGCAACACCCTCTCGCCTTGCCCGTCCGGCCTCCTCTGACCTCTTCCATATATAAAGCACGCGCACGCCACGTATCGAGTCTAAAACCAAAGCAACAAACAGAGATCCCAGGAACACCAAGAACCGCGGCAGGCGAGCAACATGGTGACTCTGACAAACCTCGGCCGCCTGTACGGGGACGTCGTCGAGCGGGCAACCCTGTCGCGCGACCTCCTGGCGCCCACCGCGGCGCGGCTCCCCGGGGACCCCTCCGGCCTGCACAGCCGCCTGGCCCAGTGCATCGGCTTCTTCCGGCGACCCGACGACGTGCGCGCCGACCTGGCGCCGCTCGGGGACGTCGAGGCGGTCGCCGTCTGCGGTCTGCAGGCTCCTGCACACCGCGGTGGTCGTCTTCAGGACCGCGGCCAGCGCCGCCGCCGCGCTCCAGAGACAGGCCGAGACGCGGATCGGGATCTACACCCCTGTACCCACCAAGCGTGCCAGCATCCGGAGAAGCTAGCACAGAGGATCGGCCGGCGCCTAACATGGAGGCAGCGGGGGCGCCGCAAGCGGCTGTGGAATCGAGGCCAGCGATCGTGTTCCTGTACACTCTTCCGAACGAGAGGCCGAGGACCTCGATCCGAGGCCCGCCGGGCACCACGGAGTCCGTGCCGTTCTACGAGTCGAAATTGCAGGAGCCGAGGCTCGGAGAGGACGGTTCACCTCTGGCTACAAACTCACCTACTACGAAAAGGGCATGCAAATCGACCGTGCATCGACACGAGTCATCCAAGTCGCTCCTCAAACATACTACTTACGTATGTAAATTAGTTTATGTAACCGTGCATTTATAGTGATCTCATAGTTCTTAAATCTAAGTATATAAGACGGTTCTTTCTCTCATCTTCCTCTCTTCTCCGTATCATCAAAAATTACACGTGGATCCGTACAAGACAACCTACGATACTGCTGACCTATAGCAATGTACTTACCCTTAGTTATCAAATTATGTTGAAAATGGTAGGAGAGAGAAGTTGAAAACTTCTTTAACAGTGTTGAAAATAACAATACATACTTGAGAAGGTTCTAAAAGTATTTAAAAATAGCAAGAGAGAAAAGCTACTATGCTTCATAACGAGATAAGAATTCCCTGAACTTAGATATTTTGCATACATGGTTGATAAGGATGAGGAAAATTTTATATAGAAAGTGTGAAAGTTGCCATATGGCAACACCACAATATCCATCAGCACTTGTAAATAGAGGTGCTCCCCTCCCCTCTAACCATACCATGCAATAAGAGGTCTCAAGTAGGAGGTGTTATGCTAGCTACGTAGTATAGTTGTGTCATAATACGGTAGCCACGTAAAGAGTACAAAAGTCTTGTGTTGTATTAAGTTATAGTGAATAAAGAGTTGATTTTTCTTATATAGGGTTAGTCTTCTGTGTTGGTTGTGTCTAGATAAAGATCTACTCGGTGTACTGTGGTTATAGGTGGATACTATTGCTTTGGTACCACTTCTCGAAGGTCGATGTTAAAATTAGGGCACCAATTTCTCAACAAGTAGCATCATCATTATTGAAATATATGACCAGAGCTGTTGAAAATTATGCTATCTCTACTCTTAACTCAGCAGAAAAATTATGCTATCCCAACTCAATTTTGTGAGAATTTGTGTAACATGGATAGCCAAACTTGGCGTAGCCAAGCAGCATGTTATATACTCCTGAAGGTACGAAGGTACAGGAGATTGAATATGTTAAAATCTAGTTCAGGCTGTTACTCGGCTATAAAATGGTGTCCGACTAGAACTCTATCCGAGTACAACAGATATCTCTGGACAATCTAGACTACAAGATTCAGAATATGTTTAAGTCTAGAACTCTATCTCTAACAAATTTAGCATATGAGTACTCAATTTGCCCAACCTAATTCAGTTACAGTTAGTCTTAATTTAGTTATTTTTACAGATTGTCCCAACCAAATCTTGCAACTCTGAACTCTGAAATTTCCTATTCTGCAACTCCGAACTTCACCTTGTTAGTTGTATGCTACGATTTGAGATTCAGTTACAGCTATAGATTCTTTCCCTACTCAATTTAGGAAGCTTGCCAGTGAGAACTCACGAGATACAGGTGTGCCAGTCTCATCAAGATCACTCTATATGCGGTATCGGTGAAGACGACGGGCCCGACTCTAAAGCCGGTCCGGCTGTCACGTACTAATACCGCTCTCTCCACATCTAGGAACTATGGGGTCATCCAACACCGATCAAATCCCTCATGTGTCGTAAAGGCTGGGAGTGAATCTACATTTGGGCACAGGCGAAAGCCGTAAGATGCTACCCAAGCACATCAATGGGATAAAGAACGGGAAGGAGAAGAAAGTTGAACGGTTACCTGTCTGGTCAGCTAGAGTTTGGCGAGGGGGGTGACCCTCCGGTATGATACCAGCGTCTGGGAGACTAACCATGGTACATTCCACGCCTAAATTGGCATTCAAGAACAGATTCAATAAATAGGGAAAGAGAACTAGAGAAGTAGCAGAACCAGGGCATGAAAGCGGGCAGGTTAGAAACAAGAAAAGCAGCACAGTCGAATCAAGAGCAGAATGCAGCAGAATTGAATCAAGAACAAGAGCTAGCAGAATTGAAGCAAGAACAGAAATAAGCAGAATTGTAGCAAGAATAGATCGAGAAGATTGCAGCAAGAACAGAGGCTAGAGGACCTGAAGCAAGAACAAAAGTGATTAAACAGAGCGCGGATATGGAAGAAGGGAGAGCCAATGGATCAAGGCGAACCGAAGGGGAGGGGTACAAAATTGAGGAGAGGCGATTCAAGAATACAAGCATAGATAAATGCAAGAAACTCAGCGAAAAGAGAGAAAAATAGAAGCCTTGCAAAAACAAGCGTAGGCGGACGACAACGTGGAAGCCATGCCAAGCAAGAAAACAATCAAACGAGAACAAACTGCAGCAATAACTCGGGGGAAAGGAACAATTAGCAACAAAGTCCGGCGAAGTTGTGGGGGTGTGCTGGATGCCTCCGTCGAGAGGACTCCAGGATGCCATTTTTGTGGCAACTTGGAGAACTGATGCTACCTTATGAAGTTTTGGTAGAGACGAGACTCGATCGAACTGGTGAGGGATGGTGGCCGGTGGAAGATGGGGTTCTTGTCCGTGGTTGTGCTTGCGCTATGTTCCTGAAGGAATACGAGATTCATTATTTTGCGGAACTTGGTTCCCCCACACAGCAAAAGTTTTGATTTAGATGGGCTGGCTTCCCCGCGCGACGACTGATGGTCCATTTGTATTAGAAAATTCTTGGGCATGAAAGATTAGTCACATAACACAATAAGTTGCAGCCTCGGAAAAAAATAGACCACAATAAGTTGCATCCTTTAAAAAAATAGGCCATAGTAAGTTAGAAACATTTAAAGGTTACTCAACAACCGGCTAATAATTTTATAACTTGATTACAACCACCTTTTTAATGAATCACATTGTGACACATCAGCATCTATATTTTTTTTAGAAACAGAAGAAGTCAAATCTAGCAGAAAAAGCGGTACGATATCTATCAAAATGAAAAGAATATGGAATAAGTGACTGATAACCAACTAAGATATCAGTAAAAAGAGCTTTAACACAGCACTGGCTAGTTGAGATTGTTTTGTTTAATTGTTAACGGAACCGAGAAGCAAATCCTGGTTCCGTTTAGTTCACCACAAGAACCAAGATAAATCAAGGATGCCACGCTCCATCTTTTTCACTGCCACTATGCTATGCTGAACTCTGAATTTATTCAAACAGGCAATTCCTAAAAGGCAACAGAAAAGTATACCGAGGAACTTTCCCTGCAAATTCAAGAACCTTATCAGTAAAAATTAATGGCAGTTGATCTCTACCATTACTAAAGCAAGCAATGATTCCTTAGCCCATCAATCAGAGTTCTAATCGGAATTCGGATTGACCGTAAGTTAGTTAAGGGTTCAAAACCATTTAAAACTAGCGTTTGACTAGTAAAATAGAGAAAGACTAAAATACTATGTTATTATAAAATACATATAGTGTCTAATTAATATATTTATATGGTTTCCTATAGCAACGCACGAGTATATTCGCTAGTAACACTAAACAGACCTGTATCTGAACATGCAGAACAGAAGAACAGAAGCAAAAGTACCTCGACGCTGAGGCGCCTCTGCACCTGCTACCTCCATGCATCACGGTAATGTTCACCTGCGCCTACATAGATGACAAGATTCAGACACGTAACTTGGACTCGGACTCGACATAAAACAGCACTGCGCTGGCTACTTGCATAACCAATTGGCTGTGTGTTCATTTCATTGCTGCTACAGCTAGCTGGACATGGAGGGGCAAGCTACAGCATAGCAGATCAAGGTAGTAGAGATATCGAACCTTATGGCCCTCGGCGACAATGCCACCCCGGCAGTGGCCAAGCTCCCGAACAAGAGGTACGCCCCGTCGAGCGCGCTCCAGGACGCGGGTATTCCGTCGAATAGGCGCCGCTCGTCGCCCACGCGCTCATACCGGACGTTCATAAGACCAGCATCGTCTCAAAGAAGCCATCAACGTCTTCGTCTAGGGAACTGGTGGACAGGGGCGTGCGCATGGAACTTCCTGCCCTCTGCGGCTGCGCTCGCCGCGCTCCTCGCGGCAACAAGGTCTGGCAACCACCCTCCGTGCTCCCGCCTCCCGAGGAGGCGCCGATCGGGCATGAGCTGCAGCCTGCAGGGTGCAGGGCTTGACACAGGTGGCCTTCTTTGCGGGGCCACATCAGGGAGGCGGAGGTGGAGTGGGGGAAGGCAAGATGGTGTTCGACGGAAGCCGGGAGGGGGAGTTCGGTGGAGTGGTGGGAGGGAGAGCGCGGCGGTGTCCATGGCAATGGCCTCGCTGCGGGCCGCGGGCGTGAGCGTGGGCGACTGGGCGGTGAAGCGTGAACAGTACGAAACGAAAAGCAATTGGTGAAAATCGGCCACAACTTTTATATCAAAGACACGAGATTACAGAATACACGAATAAAAAAAACAAATCTAGGCCGTCCATATTTGACTGAAAATAACATGAAAAAAATAGCCGGCTACTCCATAGAAATTCCGCCGAAAAAAACTGCAGAATTTTTGGCAGCCGGGCCTAGGCTACTCGTTTGGTACGCAAGCAAAAACTCGTTTTGCACAGCCAACTTGTTCTCGTACCATCTGTTGTTCAGCTGCTGGGTAGGTTAAAGGACACGCCTCTTCGTTTGGCTTTCCCCCAATTCAAATCCCCTCAGTGAACTGTGAAACTCCGTAACTGTTAAGTTGAAACAGGGATCAGCCTCACTTCAAGAAATGAAAATCGACCAGAACTTGAACAAGCCATTCGGTTGGCAACTTGGCTTAAAGGCCAATCAAGAAAATAGCCACCGCAAACATTCACTTGATGAGGTCCGAAACATGCCAAGGCTTGAAATTAAACATGAGTGTCAGTGGATCACAAAATTGTCTACCATCGCCCGATTCTGAATTCAATACCACAAAACTCAGGAACAACACCTAATTCCAACCAGGTTCATTTCGCATTTCAACCAATTGCTGTTGCAAAATCCTACAGGCCCTTACTCTTCATCCTCCTCGCCGTCATCACCACCACCTGAGGCCTTCTTCTGGTTCTTTCTCTTCACTCTTCCAGCAGGGCCGCCACCCAGAGGGCTGGTGAGGGAGAAGTCGATGTGCTTCTCAGATTCAACCCTGACCATGAATGACGGAATGTTGACAAGCTGCCTTCCCACCCTGTGAAGGTACAAGATTAGAAGGGGGAGAAAATGAATGTTAATCAAAGCTGCTCGCATGAACTTATATTATAAAATGTACTAGACTGTGGCAAGGATTTAAAGTGCTCTTTTCAAAACAATTCATAGAGAAAGTTCTCTTTTCACAAGTATAAAGTCCATTATCTATGCAATGTCTGCACTAACCACAGGAGCATTGAAAAGATTTGCAAATGGCAAAAGCAGAATGAATTATTAAAAACTAAAGAATCCAATGGAAATCTGACAGCAAACCACGCACTCAAAGAATCCAAGAGAAAACAGAAACATATTACTTGAAAATCCAATAAGGCACTCAGAATGAAAAGGACATAAGAGTCATTGACCTTCTGGCCTCAGAGATACATTAGCAAAATTGACTCCTCATTGTGCCACAGAAAATACATAAATACATAAACATTACAAAAAGAATGGCACAAACGAGAAGGTACAAAACAACTTGCAACAAAAACACCAATTTTAAAAAGTAAAGGACAACCTATGAAATACGGACCAAGGCAGTTGAACATGAAGTTTGAAAACAACAAAATTTGTTTGCACCTACATTAACAGTTAAAGAAAGCAGGAGAAAAGGCTGAAGAAACCATTACTGAAACACATACTCCAAACATCCAGTGTCATGACACATGATTACGCTGGAAAGTCAAAAAACCTCGCTACAATAAGATGAACCAAGCCAAAAAAGGAAAGGCAAAATAGGCAATTTGGTCCCTCAACTTTATCCCAAGGGTCAAGTTCATCCCTCAACTTTCAAATTGCCAATATAGTCCCTCAATTTTTATTTTGAGGTCAAACACATCCTTGTGCTCATATTATGCTCCATAATAACATGAGATAAATGTAAAAAGTTCTTCTTACCCTTGGTTTCTTTTGCCCCTCATAAATTTCCACTGTTTGTGTCACTGCTCGCTCAACTTTCCGCAACATTTTATATGTGATACGTAGTTATGCAATAAATAGCTTTAATTTTACTCTCCACGTGTCCGAATACAATACGATGCATGGATAAATAAAATTCTATGTTCCAAATTAAACACATGTGATGTTCAGCTCCTAAATGAATTTAGAAGGGTAAGGAGCCAAGGGAAAAGAGGACTTTTGGCATAAATCTCATGTTATTATGGAGTATAATATCAGCATAAGGATGACTTTGACTCAAAAACAAAAGTTGAGGAACTATATTGGCTGATTTAAAAGTTGAGGGATGAACTTGACCCTCGGGTCAAAGTTGAGGGAGTAAAACAGCTATTTTGCCAAAAGGAAAGGTTCACACAAAACTAACCATTATGGTAACAGATACAAGCATTGAATGTGATCAGGGGCATCAGAGAAATATGACTGCAACATTACACACAAAGTGTCTCAGACGACCGTCGTGAGAATTGCACATGGTTTTTCATCATATGGCCCATGCAAGATCAACAGTTTTATTACAGTGAATATACACCCAGTAGCACAAAACATAGCAAAACTGAAGTCAAAATAGGAACAGCATATTGCAAATTCAGAATCAACATCACAGCACCCAACCATTATTTTCATATACAGCATCAGAATACCACAATTCTATAGGAAGAACAGTTATCTATTAAAAGAAAACATAGAAAATGCTGAGGCTCACAATTACTGATTCCACTCCCTATGAGCATTTTATGAAAAAGCCTGTAGATTCTGATGCATAAGTGAAGGATCAGGCGTGTGTAAACAAACCTGATGTGGCGCTGCCTGATCAGGACACGAGCATGGTGGATGGACTTGGCCATGCCATTCTTGAAGATGATGGTCTGGAGGCGACGCTGGAGGAAGTTCTCAACAGTGAGGGCAAGCACGTAATCTAGCTTGTTCTGACCCTCACTAAGGAGACCATAGCGGTTCATGCGGCGGAGGAGCGCCTCACCCTCAAAGATACGGCGAGGGTTCTTCTCATCCAGGGTAAGCAGCTCCCTGGCTGCATTTCTGATACGGCTCAGGACATACTGCACACGCCACAGCTCACGCTTGCACCTCAGGCCGTACTCACCAACCAGCTTCAGCTCAGCATCAAGACGTTCCTTTTCATAAGGACGCCTTGGCTTCTTGAAAGTCTTCCCATCTGCACTAGTCACAACATCATATGTTACACACGGAAGAATTACCTTGCAGATATA
The DNA here is from genome assembly GCF_002211085.1 of Panicum hallii. Classification (NCBI taxonomy): domain Eukaryota; kingdom Viridiplantae; phylum Streptophyta; class Magnoliopsida; order Poales; family Poaceae; genus Panicum; species Panicum hallii. The sequence goes on from NC_038043.1 coordinate 54,960,193, forward strand.
ACTAGACAGCGTGGAACCTGTAGCTAGTATACGCAATAAAAACTAATAATACCAGAAAGATTCTAGTATTCAAAAGCACAGCTAAATGCCTATATCAGATGGTGTTCACATAATCACATCCAGTGTTAGGGGGGACAATAACCAAAATTGCAACTGAACAGATGTGTAAAACATTTTGCAAGTAATCCAACTCCACTTCCTCACTTAACGTGTTTTTAAAGAGCACTAAAATACAAGGCTTGGTGTTTCCTCTGAATTATGATCCAACGCAGTATGATCCCTATAAACATATTTTGATCCAAGCGCATTTATGCGCGACCGATTCACAGAACCGCAAAAACCCAAACTTTGGGCTCGACGGATCAAACCAAAACCAAAAGCTGATGTTCTAGCATCTGACTTGTTACCAGTAAGTGTATTTGAAAAACATGTTCACCATCTTATACTAAACCTGTTGTTATTCCGGATCAAAACTAGCACTGGGAACAAAAGGCTGAGCATTTCCTTTTCCATAATACTCCTCATGGGAAACATCGGCACGAACTGGATCGATCTAGGCAGCTGCTTTCTCGCAAGTTACAAGGCAACATGCTACAATGCAGTGCAGGAGGGGGTCGTGCAGCGGAAGGGGGCATCTTACAGTTGCGGTAGAAGCTGACGTGCACCATGGCTGCCGCGGCTGGTCGTCGAGCTGGCCGCCGCCGGAGGAGGTGTGGGAGGTGGAGGCGCGGGGGTAGGAGACGAGATCTTATAAGGGAGGAAAACCCTAGCTTTGATTAGTTGGGCCGGGCTTGCAAACCTTGTGTCTGTCCCCCGACTCGACCGGCCCGGGTCTGTCTTTTAGATGGGCTCTTTTTGCTAGACGGGCACCGCGAGCCCGGCCCACGACCTGTGAAGCGAGAGCAGCACGGCAGATATGGGCCCACGCCCAGCGCGGCCAGTTAGACTTGTTCGCTCGAGCGTCGCGCGCCAAGTTGCCAACTGGCTGGGAACCCCGTCAACGACTCGACGCCTCCGCCGCGAACTCGAGCGCGGCTCGTCCGCTGCTGGCCGCGCTGTGAGCTTTTTCTTCCCGCGCCCGCCGCCCAACCGAGCGATGCCGCCGCGGAAGCCGCTGACGGCGCTGCTCAAGTCGGCGACGCGGCCGGGGCACCTGCTCCAGCTCCACGCCTTGATGCTCAAGTCCTCCCACTTCCCGCACCACGCCTTCCCCACCGCCAGGCTCGTCGCCTCCCCGCTCGCGCCGCTCCCCTACGCGCTCTCCCTCTTCGCCGCCGTCCCGCGGCCCACGCTCTTCCACCACACCGCCCTGCTCCGCGCGCTCTCCGCGTGCCCCTCCGCGGCTTCCCTCGCCGCGTCCCTCTCCGTCCTCGCCTCCGCGCGGGCGCGCCTCCCGGACCTCGACGAGTTCGCATTCCAGCCGCTGCTCGCGCTCTGCGCGAAAATCCCCGGTGACGCTGAGGCGGCGTCCATTGGAAAACAGCTGCATGCGCTCGTGCTACGGTACGGGTTCCTGGACGTTGTGAGCCTGCGGAATGTGCTGTGCCACTTCTACTGCAGGTGCGGTAACATGTCGGACGCGCGGAGAGTGTTCGACGAAATGCCAGAAAGGGACGTCATCTCTTGGAACACGGTGATCGGGGGCTATGTCAGGGCAGAGGATGTGGGCACAGCGGTGGATATGTTTACCGCGATGAGGTGGGCTGACATGGATGTCAACATGACTGCTGTGATCACCTTGATTGGGTGCGGCTGGCAAGGGGAGTCAGTTCATGGCTTCTGCGTCAAGGCGGGCCTCTGCAGTGATGTGAAGGTTGCGGCAGCAATGGTGAGGATGTATGTGAGGGAGGGTGGTGCTGAATGTGCAAGCAAGGTGTTTCATGAGACGGCCAGGAGAGACTTGGTGCTGTGTAATTGTATGGTGGATGGCTATGCAAAAGCAGGGCGAATTCAGGAGGCAATGGACCTGATTGACAGGATGAGACAATTCGGAATGAGACCATCTTCAGGGACGCTTGTGGGCGTGCTCTCTGGGTGCGGAGCATCAGGGGCATTGCCAGCTGGTCACCGCATCCATGAGCTTGCTCAGGAGGCAGGGCTTGAGCTTGACTCCGCACTTGGGACGGCGCTTATGGATATGTACTTCAAGTGTGGGTGCCCTGACGAGGCTGTGTCAGTCTTCAATGCAATGCATAATAGGGATGTGAAGGCATGGACAGCAATGATCATGGGATTCGGAGCCAATGGACAGCCAGGTGCCGCCATCTCCCTGTTCTACAGGATGGAGGAAGACGGTGTGGCTCCTAACGAGGTCACCTTCCTCGCACTGCTGAGCACTTGTAGCCATGGTGGGTTGGTGCAGGAAGGGAAGGAGTTCCTGGAACGCATGGTGCTCCATCACGGTTTGTCTCCCAGCCCTGAGCACTACGGCTGTGTCATTGATCTCCTGGGAAGGGCAGGGCGTCTAGACGAAGCTTATGAGCTCATACGAAGCTTGGCATCCTGGGGTGATGCTACGGGGTGGAGAGCGTTGCTTGCAGCCAGTAGAGTCCATGGCAACGTGAAGCTGGGCAGGATGGTGCAATCACAGCTGGACGCCATGGGCCACTACCATCCGTCAGATGCCATTCAGCTGTCGAACACGTACGCATCAGAAGGCAGGTGGGACGAGATAGCTCGGCTGAGGGATTTAGAAGCGCAGAAAATCTCTGTGGAGAAGGAAACAGGCTGGAGCTCCATTGTTGTGTCGTGCTAGTGTATCCAGGCTTGTTGAACTAAAGCAACCGCCAACTGAACCCGAAGTGGCATCCCCAGCGAGGAAAATGAACTTGTGTAGGCAATTTACAGTGGTTACATCAGGCATGCTAGTTTTCGTTCAGATCTATCCATACTTGTACAGGATTACAGATACATGAGAAGTGATTAACATGTTTTCTATTATCGAGCATTTACTCTTCGAGCTTCTGCTTGGTAGGTATGACACAACAAACTAAAAAAGATCAGTTGCTCTCCCATCAAAGTAACTAGTTGAAGATTAAGTTCAGCTGATACAGAGTGGAATGATATTTACACGCGCAGGCACACAGACGCACAGGTTTCTTTAGCACACTAGCTACACTAGCAAGATACAACTAAGAAACTTTTCGGGTTGTGACCACATGTTTCATTCTGTATTTGAGCTGTTAATGGTTGCCTACGCCACCTTCATCTCCACTACCAGTAGTGTCACTGCTACATTGCTCATCTTCCATTCTTGGAAGGATTGGATATGCATGTGCAGGCAAAGTGGCCATTGTTGTTGGGTACCTTGCCTGCGGCCGCGTCACATGATTAGAGATCCCCTGGTCTTGTGGTGGTTCGGTATCTTCAGCGGATGCAGCTTCAGGGAAGAGCTGTAGCTCGCGCCGTGGGGCAGTATAAGATTGCTCAAGGACTGCTAGCTGTTGCAGAGGGGGTGCCATCGTTGCAATGACTGGTTGCTGCGGTGAATGCTGCAGTGCAAAAACTGCAGTTGCAGGATGAGGTGCTGTAAGGTTTGATCTAGTCACATCATGACTCCAAATAGGGTTGCCTTCCACCCGCATCCTCAGCTCATTTTGCAGTTCCGAGATCTCATTGCGGATCATGTTGTTTTCATCCAGTAGTTCATTTCTCTCCAATGCAACCTGTTTTGTACCAGGAAGGAAGCACATATTGAATCAATGGCAAAGACATAACAAGTATTTTCATGTGGGGATGATGGCATGAATTATTTGCTAATATATTCTAAAATGGTGTTACCCAGCATTAATTCAATTTTGCATTAACCAAATTTACATTAATGAAACTGGGCACCTAGGCTAGCAAATTCTGGGCACAGAAAAATATAATGCAGATTTTCTTGTTCATGAAATAGTATATAGAGATCATCAGATTAAATGAAGTTTCATGATTAATTTAACTCATATCCCCCAAGTCGCATGCTGTGCATGGTGTCATTTCTGAAATGAGAATACCGTACTTACATAACGAGATTCATTCTTCAGTGCACCATTCTCTTGTCGAAGAGATTCTACTTGTGAAAGTAGATCTTTAAGCATCCGTGTAGTGTCACTCAATATGCATGCCTTCCCGTTGTTCTGTCTATCAGGCTCTGAGAAGAGATGATACACATTGCTTGCTTAGGAAGAATATAAATGTAACTTTGAAAAAAAAATAGTAGTTATAGAGCTCAGACAAACAATCAATAATCATAGATACATGGACCGCTGGGTGCAAACCCTCTGTCTAGCAATGTTAAGGGTAGGTTTGATTCAGTGATCCAGATTGACCAATGACCATATAAACACAATTTTTTTCATTAGGTCCTTCACATTTTTAATGACACTCAGGGGGCACAATTTCACTTGAGATAACCAAGAAACAGCAGCCACAAACAGGTCTGTCTCAAGCTGACTTGTAAACTACATTGATCTGGAGGAAGTGATATGACGAACAGTCCACAAAGATACACCGTGACTTCTTCAAGTTAAGAAACAAACACTCCAATGACGTGCAGCCAAGAATGACGATATTGCAGATTCAATTTGTAACGAACACGTACCTAGCATGTTTCCAAGCTCACCAAAGAGATCATTCTGTTTATCCCGCTTTCGTTTCTCCCTCTCAGATTTATGCACTTTCTTTGGAGCCTTCTTTTCACACTTGTTGTTCAAGATAGGCCTGTCAAACGTTCAATATCAGCAATAAATCATGCCACATGTTTTATAGCAGTGGTTAATTTCTTTTAGAGAATAGTTCAAGACGTAGTAGGATATGTTTGCTGTATCACGAGTCATGCTCCAAGAATATAAGAGAGAATCAAATTTCCTGGAAGAATTACTGTCTATTCCGTAGCAAACCTGCACTAGTTTGTAACTTCAATTTGTTTCCACCACTTTGCAGGTCGGGTGCAAATAAACAGCTGTCTCAATATATTTGTGTATCAGTGTTTGCCTCAGATTTCTCATGAAGCCTCTTTTTTTATTATACAGACAGGAGAAAAATGTGTATCGTTGTATCAAAGAGAGGTTTAAACCAATTTGTTACACATGATTAGTTCTAGATTCGCCCATGTCACAAGTGAAACACTATCACACGACAAGACCTAGGACTAAGGAGTAAGGATTGCTGCAGTATAGCTAGGGCACTTCCGCACGACACCTAACGACATACCGCGATCAAACTCGAGAGAAAAGCTACAAAATGTGCCTGTTTCCTTTTCTGGTTAGTTACCGAGGGCTCACCCTTGAACGAGGTTCTCCGTCGAGGCCGCGCCGGCGCCATGCGCCCTATCTCTGGGTACCATGGTGACCAAGAGACTTGATCCGATGACCTTCCTGCACAAGAGCTCCGCATCAGTTCCCCACACCCTAACCGGGCAGCAACATCGCGTTCGTCAATAGACACCGAGAAAAAAAAAAGCCATGGACCTTGGTGGTAATTCCTTACCCTCCCAAAAACTACCTCGAATCGAGTCCAGGACGGGACAGGGCGATACGATGCGATGCGAAACGGCTGGATTCGAGGGCTCGGCTCTGCTCCGCCGCTTGCTTCTTCGATTCCGCGACGCGAGAGGACAGAAGAGAAAGGGGGGCAGGGAACGAGAAGAAGAGAGGGGACGAGGGCGGCGGGTCCCACGGGCGAGTCGTCGATCCCCTCGACGGACAGGGCCGAGGAGAGCCAGGAGAATGCGATGTCTGGTTCGCTGACCTGTGGGCCAGGGAATGGTATGGCCCACATGATGGTGGAACGGGTAGCTGGCGGATCCGGTGGGCTGGACGGCGACACGCGGGGGGCGTGTGGGAGGCACCCACCCCGGCGTGCTCCGCTCTGGCGCGAGCTCGGTGCTCCTGCGTGAGCCCCGGTGACGTGACGTCAGCCCATCGCCACCACCAGCGCATGTGCCAGTCAGTGCCACGCCGCCCTTCTTTCCAGGACGGAAAAAATGGGTTAGATTATTGTGCAAGTGCCTGGTTTAAGCCTGATACTAATACACGTGTATGCCAATTTGAAAAGCTTTTGTTTGAGGTTGGAAAAGAATTAAAAATATAAATATTATTAAACAACGTGCAAGTAACGGCGCCCAAAGGCTGGATGGTTGCTTACAAGTTAATTTCAGCCATGCTCGTTTCGGAGAATTCCAGTAGTCCAATAGTCCAAACAAACTGGTCCATCCTTCTCTGATCGCACCGTTTACGGAACGGTTGGTGAGCCTGCAGGTTCGGATCGGATCGGATCGCACAGGGAAGTCGGGGACGCGTGTGGTGGGCACACGCGCCCAGGCGGCGCCGTTGGCCCGGGACGGTAGTTTACCCGGCACCCACAGCATGATGGCTCGTGCCCTGCTGCCCCCGCCCGCGTGCCACCGTGCCCCTTGGCCCGCGCCTGCGGCCTCCGCCGAGCGGACTCGACGGCACCAGCCACACGCCCACACGGCCAAACACAGCCTCAAGAGCCATCCGGCCTTCTGCCGGCGATGCCCATCTGTCTGCAAACCCAGCAGATCACGATTATACTACAAAGCAAAGAGCTGCAGCTTAGACTAAAGTACAGAAGCCTGCATTAGGTTAAACGCAACGACCGTCACGAGCACTTTTCCTTGTGTACTTTTCAGTCTTGATGGCTGCGCGCCTTGATCGTTTCAGAGATATTTTTGGTACGATCACATATTTTACTAGCATTGAACCCTATAATCTAGCCGTCTACCTAACACCAGTGCGTCAGGCTGTCGGAGACGACAATTGGACTGAAGGGCAGCAAGAGACCAGGCAACTGAGCAAGGAGTCTCAAGAACCAAGTCACCGAGACACTTCTCAGTTTTCATGTACTGTATATGAACATGTCGCCATTTACACCAGGATCTTTCCAGGTAATATTTTTCATGGATAGGTGATCCAACAACGATAACACATGAAAACAGAAGCAGAACAAAGATGTCTTTTTCTCTTTTTTTGCATCAAGAAGAAACTTCTCCCTCCCAATATCCATTCTTGTGAGGAGAGTTCATGTTCATCTGGTTGGCTGCTGAAGGTACTTCTACGACGATGTCTGCGGGCTTCTTGAAGTTAAGCTGAGCTTGCCTCCTGGGTTTGGCAGGGTCTGAAGACAAAGCAGGACTAAATTCGTCAGACAGGTGATTGGGATAAGAATCACTGGTTAGACAGGGATGTGGAGCAGTGCAAAGCACAAACCTGTTTTGGTTTGCTTGTTGGAGGAAAGAACTGACGACTTCCACTCATTGTATGCTTGCTTCTCCATCTTCTTCTGCCTCTTGTGATTCGGTAACTGGCATCAGAGCAATCAGACAGCAGTCAACAAAAGAATGGGTGTAATAGGCTAACAAGAAAATTTCTGGCAATAATATAATCCCTATAAACATCGCAGAAGTAATATCAGCAGGAAAACGGTTGTGGATGCAACTAAACCATGCTTTAACACATCAACACATATAGGAGAATCATATTCAGTTCAATGCTCCATGTTATTAGGTACAGGTATGGCAGATGGAGAAAGAAGCATTAATGTTTCCTTAAGCCTTAAAGAAAAAGTACTGAATGTATTACTGTGTTGATGTTTTTTGGCATTTTCAGACTTCAGGCATCTAGCACGTAGATAAAGTGATAAACCTTTCACAAAAAAAAGAAAGATAAAGTGATAAACCTGTATTTCATCGCGTTACTAAACCAGGGGGTCTATCGATGACTGAAATTATTTGCCTGCTGTAACCAGGATTATATACACGTTATAAAAGGCTACGGACAGGATTTCATGCAGGGGGCAAGTATGAGAAACCAGCAGCCATCACTTCTTACTAATATCTTCATGACATGCATTCACAAGCAATCAGCAGGTATTTATTTTTTAAAAAAACAATCAGCAGGTATCAGGTACATACATCTAGTTCATCTTGGTCATCCTCCGAGGACTCATCATCAGATGGATCACTGTCATCCTCATGTTTCCTTTTGCTTGGCAAAACATCCAACAGTTCTGTAACAAGGACAAAATGTATTAGTTTATTGAGTAGCTCAGAAATACAAAAGATGTGCAGAACTCCCAGGAAAACTACATGCTTTGTGGCGTGCAGTTTCACGTATGTAAAGTGTAGGAGTAGCTTAGTGATGTAACAAATCAATTGAGAATGAGAATGTAGGTACCTCTATTCCCCTTGATGGACTTCGGATCCTTCTTCTCCTTGGATATCCCAAAAACATCAAAGCATAGGTCTGCCATTGATGTTGAAACCTGCAATCAGAACTGAAAGTCAGAAAAGAGTATATGTACAGTGCATAATGGCAAGTGAGCACACAACATAAGTTCGCAAGTGCATAGTGAAGATATGCACACACATACAAAAAGGATATGAATAAACTATATTACCGTTGTAAACTCAGTGCTGGATGTACCACATAGATCTATCAGCTTTATTTTGTCAACTTTGAGCTACAAGAAAAAAGGAAAGATTCAGTACTTCAAAAGGCAAATAATCTATAGCATTGCAGAAGAACAAAGTACACTGTTAATGAAAGCAGCAATCACCTTGTGCCTCTTTGCACATAGATAGAATGCTGCTGCAGTAAATACTGGCCGACCAAAGTCAGTGCTTGCCCGGCGAGAAGGTGGCAACGCAGCAAGGAAGCGCTCCTTGTAACTGAGGCAGATAAATTCAACACTTAGTAATCAGTATAACATTGAAGCGTCACTTTGCATCTCACTGTTTGCAAACTAGAGGATAGTTCGGCAGAAGTTCACAGTGACATTGTCTACAGCTCATAGTGATCTTGAGATAAAATTCAGATACAATCGACAGGGACGTTCCTAAGAATTTGGGGGAGCCTGGTGCTAGATCGAGAGTTGAGGGAGTGACAATTGACTCTCAAGTTACAGGATGTAAGTGCGATAAAACAGCCAGGAGAGGAAAAAAACAAACTTACAGTGATAATCCCTTCTGAATGAAAGGTATCAGCCTGACACAGCCAAACTGGATGCCCAACTCGCGCACATCCAACGTTGTCCTGCGAGAGCAAATTTCACTCTATTAACCACGGTCACGATTTGACGCATCGATCGGCGAAACGTAAGTGAAAAGAAGCATACTTGACACCAAGACCATTCTGCAGCGCGTTGAACGATCTGATGTATGCCTTATCAGACATCCCACTCATACGAACAGCCTCCGCCCGGTCAAATATCACCTGGAACCTGCGCAATCAGCAAGCGAAAATAACACGGGTTACACACCTAGAAGGTTCCCTACATGGACAATTCATCGAACAGTTGAGCCCCAAACCCAGACTCACTTGGACGCGGCGATCTCCAGGCAGATGATGGCCTTGCAAACCTCCCCCTGCAAAGCACGGAAGGTCAGAGACGGATCCGCGCGGCGGATGAAGGACGGGATCTCGAGAAGGGGACGGGCAGCCCAGGCCGCTTACGATGCCGAGGACGGAGGAGTCGAAGTTGACGTCGCAGAGGCGGCGGAGCTCGCCAGCCTTGCGGATGACGGGGCGGGACCCCGAGAGGCCGAGGCGCGCGGCGATCGCCGACATGTCCATGGCCGCCGGCGCGTCCGTGGGGATCGGCGCGGGGAGCGGGGGACGCGGGGCGGGACTGCGGGAGGCGATTTTGGCATTTTGGCGGGGAGGGAGAAATAATAGTTGCGATCTGGGCGGGCGGGCGAGGGATCGTTTTGGCGGGCGAGGGAAACGGCGGGAGACGGGGATTGAAGCCTTTCGCGCGTCGCGCCTGCTGCATCGGGGTTTTTCTTTGGAGCCTGGGGGCGGGGGATGCGTGTGGGACCGGGTGGTGTGTGGTTGGCGTCCTGACGTGGCACAGTGCTGTTTCAATGGGCTGAAATGAACCAGTGGCCCATGGGCCGGATTGTGTCAAGGCATCGTCTCGACGGCGGATAATGGGTCAATCTCAAATGTATAGTTCAAACTGAATTGAGTTTGAAAATATATATAGAGTGAGAGAGAGCGCAATCCCTCCTGACGAAATTGAGGAGTGAGGAGTAATATTTAACACATACTTTAAATTTATCAAGTGACTGAAAAATACAATGATTTGGTCGGTAGTTGTAATGTGACATGGCTCTTCACCCGTAGACGTTTCGTTGACTAAAGAGAGTGTTGATTTTAGTCACCCATATAACAAAAAGTCCCCACCCTCAGTAAGCAAGGAAAACACATGATGTGTTTTACTCATGTACTGTTACCCCTTGTGTTCAAAATACATTTTTTAGTATTTTTTTCCACCCTTTTTTTCCTCTGGTTGTCAATATAAAAAAAAAACTATAGACTGATAATGTAAGATAGACGTTATAAGATTCACAAAGGAAAAGGATTCTGAATTATTTTATTACCTTTAGTTGAAAATGCTTTATTTTTATATAAAATATTTGTCAAAATTTCATCTCATGCGACCATGGTGGCAACATGTATTTTGGAATAGGATAGACCGAGAGTACAAGGTAAACTCACCATCCAAGCTGGGTGCATATGCATACCTAGAGGCTAGAGCTACAGGTATCGATAGTCATCACTCATCGCTTAGGTCCAAAAACTAGGACTACGTGCGTTGGGATCGTGCACGGATGGTTTTGATCAAAGCTTGCGCAAAACATCTAGAATTTAATCTATTTGCCAAAAAAAGGTGAGAGATTACCAGAAATGCACGTCGACGTCACGTTGCCTTCACTGGAATAGCTGCACTCAGTAAGAGACAAGGTTTTCGCAGCATCCAACTAAGATTTCAAAAATAGAAACCATACAAACCTATGAAATTCCGTTAATTCCGTCGCACGGGTAATGACTGGGCGAAGCTCATCAGCTTAGCTATAGCGAAGGATCCATCATCCTCAGCCATGTGTTGACACGGCCGGCCGGCCGGGCAGCCGGGCACCGGACGGCCACGCACAGAGATCCGCCGAGGATTTGACAGGAAAGATGCGCCGTGCCAGGGTCCAGGGATTACTGTCGCGGTCGTGCGCGCGTGTTACCCTGGCATGCACGCACGCAAGGAGACGAGCCGCGCCGACGCCTGTGACGCCACGACAGACACACCTCGCGCCCGTCGCGGGCCACCAGTAACAGCGGAGCCAGCCAGGCACTGAGGCACCTACGGCCCCGGGTACGGTCACGGCGCGCTGCCCTCGCGGCTCCCGCTGCGTGCAACGAGTTCAACCATCCCATCATGAAGCCCCGTTCGACGGGGCACCCGCGCAGGACGAGGAGGAGGGAGCCCGAGCCCGCCGCGCGCGCCCGCCAGGTGCAGCAGCCCCACGCGTTCCTTCCGCGCGCGGCAGGGCGGCGGCGGCTGCCTTGGCACGCTGCGCCAGTGCGCCACCAAGAACGCGCGGTGACACCGACCCGGACGCGCGGCTGCCGCGGCGGCAGGCTTCGTCGGCTCTGCCTCACGGTGGCGCACGGGCGCCGCGCGGTGCGCGTCGGGTTTACGTGCGCGCCATGCACGTACTACGCCCCCGTGAGTCGCCCGCGCGCGCGGCGGGCGCGAGTGCGACCGTGACCGTGCCGACCGATCGCCGAGACGCGGACGCGGACGCCCCTGGCTCGTCCGTCCCGTCGCGCGCGTGCCGGGTCGCGATCGCCTCACACTAACTCCATTGACTTTGCGCGCATCATCCGACAAAGACACGCGCCATTAATCCCACCGACTCGCCTATTTCAAATTACTACGCGGCGAGCGTCCATGATTGCCCGTGAACAGTGGCCACGCAGGCCGATCCGTGCCTTTCCTGACCCCGAGCTCCAGCGCGCACTGCCATCGCGTCGCACGACAAGCCATCGCACTGGTTGGTAAGCCGGCCCGGGCCTCTGGACGGGGCGGCGGCAGCCGGATTCGCTCGTCGGACTCGACGAAAGTTGGCAGCAGGGAAATCTGTGGACGCGCACCATGGGTACTTGGAAGACATTGCGGCGGTGCTCTCCAATTGCGCACGGTGTGACGCTGGGGGACTCCGTGGAGCAGTTAATGAAGAAGCATGCCGTGTCGGCCAGCCTGGGCGAGCTAGCACTAGCACTACTAGCGAGGAAGCGAAGCGGGCTCACCGAACTGCCATGGCCCACGGCGGCAGATCGGGATACACGCGCTGCTGTACAGGTGGGCCCCGTCCCATGCTGCCTCACCTGCCTTTTCTTTTTCCCCCCACCCTTTTCCTTTTTCTTTTTTTTCTCTATTTTATCTTTTTTCACGTTTGTCCACGGGTGTGACGCGCTCTGGCGCTTTGTGCCATCACGGGCAGTTACCCCGTCTCGCGTGATCACTGACTCACAGATGAAAAATGCAGTTGGGGTTGTCACTTGCACGTAACCTGTGTGACACTGTAACATGCATGCATCCTCTCGGCCCTCCTCTCTGTAAAGCGAGCGTCGACGACGCAGGAATCAGCCAAGGTGTTAAGCCACTGTTTAGATCAGCCATGGCATTGATGATCTGCACGCGATCACGATTGCAGGCACACGGGCAGCGCTGGGACGACAAAGATGGGGAAGCGAAACTACATGCACGCACGGTCCCCTAAACCGGGATGAGCTGTGGCAAGGCTTCTTCTCTTATCCTTAGCAGTACAGGGACACGTACATCTCTTGTGAAAAAAAAATACAGAGAACATACCGCGTGGAGTGGGTTTTCACCGTATCTGACGAGATGGTGATGATCGGTTGCACTGCTAGTGTACCCGAGGAACCAATGCGAGAACTGAAAGTCTGAAACAAACAGCATGGGACCTCAAGGGCGAAGTGCAGTGTGGCCCTATGGAATATGGATTGGCTGGGAACTGAAGATGGGTTGCCATGTAGGCAAGGCAAGGGCATGGCCCACTTTGTGGCTCTTGTGTCAATGTCAGGAGGAGAAAAATCGCCAGATGCTGATGTGCATATCTCCAAGCACTGAAATTTCTCGATTTTTGCAAGTGAGAAAGATCCCGCTTCCAAAAATGTCTCGAATTCAAAGGTGCTGGGGCCATGTGGCTTTGAATATGTGCTCCATATTCTCCCAGATCCTCAGAGCATTCAAGGCCCCGATGCAGAGTCTCTCGCCTGGCCTGGGCGACTGGGTCAGACACCCTCCCTCCCTCCAGGTTTTGGCAAGAGCTGTGAATGCCTGCCATGGCAATTGGCATCCAGCATGGCCATTGGGCAATTTGGGCGCGCAGGCAGGGTGCCCATGGATGGCTGGCACTCTAGTCCTTTTCACCATGTTTACTACAGCTTGGAACGCAGGGCATGATTGATCATCGGTCGTTGTTGGGTGCATGGGCTGGCGACGAGGCTGTGTGCCTGTGTCGTCGTCGCCGGGAGTCAAGCCCATCACACATGTCGTGCGTGTATTTAAGGACTGCAAGTAGTACCAATTTGTTTTTCTGGAAAGAAAAACATATATCTTTTTAGGGAAGATAGGAACATCACATTGACTTCTAGTAGCAGTAGTGCAGCTCAGTTCCTAGAGCGAAATTCAGGAACTGTGTATCCAGCTAGCTAGCACACTGCTTTTTTCCGTTTTGGTTGATTGAGTTGTTGCAATGATAGTAACAGTCAACAGGCAATCCAAAACGTTTGAAACACGCATGCCTGTGCTGTTTGTATCAAGGAAATGGCAAAACATTGGAGTTTTCGAGGCCAACATGCGGTGTGCTAATTTGTGGTATGGCGCACTTGGGAATTTGCTTATAGTATTGTTTTTTTACGATAGATAAACCTAGCGCTGATACAAAATTTAAAATTTGTATCACAGTAAATTAGCGATACAAAAATTTGAAAGAATCGTGCTAGTGCTGAAAATTCCCAGAAGCAATTCAATCAAGTGTCCAAGGCGCCATCCAACATATACAAGCTCGAGCCTTTTGACCTTTTTGGAGCAAACACAAAACATTTTCATATGTCTAGGAACAATTCTGAGAGTGTGAAAACGCTAGCTAGGAATATTCCAAACCATACGCATTTATTTTGTATACATCTTGATATATCTGGTAGTACTGGCGCACCAAACTGCAAATCCAAATTAAACCGTACCAAACGTGTTTAGCTTCTGAAGACCAGACACAACATGCATATTATTACAGGCTGCACTGTACATAGGTTCTTGGCTACAACTACGTACGTGATGACCGCATACCTAAGCTGATCTAACGAGCTACTCCCTCCGTTTCAAATTATAATTCGTTTTGGCAAATCTAGATACATTATTTTTTATTATGCATCTAGATAAATACTATGCTTAGATGCATAGCAAAAATTATGTATGTAAATTTATCAAAACGATTTATATTTTGGACCGTAGGGAGTATAACATTTGATTAACTTAGACATTTTCCCAAATATTGCTAAACCATACAGCAGGGGTGACAAGTAATTAACATTTTATTTTGAGCGATATATGCATCTCTGGGAGGAGTTTGTCTACTTTGGCAAATAAGACAAATAAATACAGCAAATAAAATTGATATATGCAAAACTCAGAGAAATGGGAACTAAAAATATCTGCTAGGTTAGTGATAGCGATACAATTTATGACAAATTTGTGACATACTGGCGTTATTTTTTCACACACAACATGCAACTTGCACAAAGGGGATAGATCTACTCAAGTTGTTGCTTAAAAGCAAAAACCAAAAGGCCCATGAACATATTCAGTCTTAGTAAGGATAATAATAACATAGGAGTGCTTCTATGGTTCTTTGAAATCTAAATGAAAACTATGCAGATCCTAAGTAAAAGTATTTGGATCAAGCGACTAATTCAGTTTGCAACAGCCGATTAGTCACTGACATACTGTAGGATCTATGTAGTTTTCTTTAGGCGGCGGCGCTGCGTCCACACTCCTTGCTTTGAAGTGATTAGCAAGCTTGAGCTGCATCACTTGAACACACTAGCCTATAGCTAGAACGGGTAATCCATGGGGGGCACGTCAAGCAAGCTGGCGCTCTGGACTTGGTGGAAGTGGCTGTCGTCGTCGAACAGCCAAGACTCGAGCGCCGACAGCGGCATCTGCTGGGCCGCCACGGCCGGCTTCCTCTCGTACTCGGAGAGCGCCCCAGCAGTGGGGGTTGCTGCCGACGCCCCGGCGGCGCCACCGTACGACACCTCCGACGCGTCCGAGGATCCGGTGGACGCGCTCTCGGCCCCGCCGGGCGTGCCAGGACCGGCACTGCCGCCGCGGCGGCCCTGCTTCCTGCCGCCGGCCCACCCGTCCAGCATCCGCGAGATGTTCTCCGTGGTCAGGACGTACGGGCCCGGCGCGGCCACCGAGGGGGAGCACAGCGACGCGACCGACGAGCTCGACGCCGGGCTGTCGCTGCCGCCGCCCCCGCCGGTGCTGGCGCCAGCCGCGTCGACGCCGTCGTGCTGCTGCGGCTTCAGGTCGCCGAGCGGAGTCAGGGCCTCGCGGAGCGCGCGGCGCGCCATGTCGATGTCCGTCTGCAGGCGCCTCTCCCACTGCCCCTTGGACGACGAGGCCGGCCTGTGCGCCGGCGGCTTGGCCGCCCCATCGCCGCCGCTCTGCAGCTTACGCTTGAGGTGCGTGTTCCAGTAGTTCTTGATGTCGTTGTCCGTCCGCTCCGGCAGGTACGACGCGATGGCAGCCCACCTACACAAAAACCGCAAGCACATGATCCTCCGAGCTCACCCAAACGAACTAGTCCATGTCCACCAAAGAAACAACACGCCTGCGCCAAATTCTCCCCGTACCTGTTGCCGAGAAGAGCCTGGAGGTGGACGATGAGCTTCTCCTCCTGGTCGGTGAAGTTGCCGCGCTTGATGCCCGGGCGGAGGTAGTTGGTCCACCGGAGCCGGCAGCTCTTGCTGCACCGCATCAGCCCTGCGCGCAGAATCCAAACTAAACGGTCAGAAATCCAGATCGCCTCCGTACGCAGGCATGGGTGACGTGACCATCCTAAGCAAGCAGCTAACCACATACCGGTTCTGGTCGGGACGGCGCGCCAGTTGCCGGGCCCGTGCTCCTGGATGTAGGAGACGAGGACGAGGTCCTCCTCCGGCGTCCACGGCCCCTTCTTGACGCCCTCCTTGTCGCAGCACGGCGGCCTCACCATGGCGTCGTCGTCGTCGATCGCTCGCTCGCCTGATCACCAAGCTAAGAGAGATCGACCTCTTCCTCAACAGCCAGAAGCGCTGTGCTTATGGTGTGGGACTGTGGGTGGGCGTGCGATGTGAGTGAGCTGAGGTGGTGGGCAACAACAAAAGGCGTGCTGGGAGCCACCGACGCCGCACAAGAACGAGCGCGAGACCGTCAGGCCTAGGCGGATCAGAGTTCTCAGCTGATGTGTGTCTTGTTGCAAGCAACCGAGCTAGAAGAAGCCAGCGCGGCGCGTCGCTGGTGTGGTGGTGGTGGTGGTGGTAGCTGCTGCTTGAGGACAAGGGTCCAAGGGGGGAGGTGCAGGCGTGTATATATAACGGTGGCCGGCGCGGCCAAAGCACAGCGCTGACCTTTTGTGCCTTTGTGGGCTATGGCTAACCTCGCCGGCCACGGCCAGGATGCCGAGACAGCTACTCAGCTAGGCCAGCCGCAGCAAAGATAGCTCACTTGAAGGGTCAAATGTAGAGAGAGAGAGAGAGAGAATGGGAGTAGAGAGAGAGACGGGAGAGAGATGAGTAGCGAGCGTGCATTTACTCGGAGCTCGTGGCAAAGTCAGCCTGGTGGTGGGGCGGTACAGCACAGTGCAGTGAGCAGTAGCCGTGGCCGTGGGCGGCTGGGCCTTGCCTGGCTGCCTCGCCCGGCCGCCCGGCTCGCCACGGCCATGCCCTTGTGCGATGCCGCGTCGCATTAAACGCGCGCGACGGGTGCGTGTGTGGCCGCGCAGATGGCATGTTGCCACGCACTTGGTTTCCATCCCCTTGGCCGAATGCGATCAGGCCCTGCCGTGTACCGCTGCCGCTGATGCTCTCCAGCACGTTTGATCCTGGCATCCTGCAGTGCCCTAGAGCGCCCGGGCCCGGACCAGCCCTTGGATTCAATGCAAGCTCCACCGGCAGCAGCAATCTCATGTGCGTGTGCCCTCCAGTTTCCACACCTCCGGTGACGGGAAAGATCGCAGAGACAGAGAGGTTTGGGCTCGGGTAGTACACTACTCGGTATTATCCAAACGACCGGGTCAAGAGATGGCTACGGCCTGCCGCGACTACTCGCTGCTGCAGCCAGAACCTCCTGCAGTGACGTCCTGGTCATCGAGGTTCGACTTTCCAGGTGCATCGCATGGCCAACCACATTTGTCGCGCCTCCGCAAAACTCGCATACACTTCTCGTCTAGTTATCGCGCGTGTCCTTAGTCCAGTCGTAATGCGATTTTATGGTGGGTTCATAACATTAATTATCATGATACATCAGCATTTTTAATGATGTGGCACTGATTTAATGAGGGAAGAGAAGGAACCAATTTTATGCCCACACCACTCTGCTAACTCATTCCAAGATGTTAGAAATAGCGTGAAATGACTACTATGACCGTCGTTGTTTCATGAGGGATCCCGTGCGCCAATAGATCAATTAGCATTTAATTATACTGGTTAGATTTAGAAACAGTGAAATGAAACTCTCCATTGAGACATAGTGTTTTATTCATCCTCTAAACTGACGTGGCATTCTCGGAAACAGGATATGAAATCCTATTATTCTGATTAGCTTTATTACTTCCGATCCTTGTTTTGGCTTGGTGTAAGCCTTTGGTGCAGCGGATTGTTTCCATCCTGGTAGTATGACATTACTGCTAGACCTCCCTGATGAGGTGGCGCTCTGATCATGGTCTCACGGACGTTCTGAATCCGGCGCATGCATGAGCAGCAATCTTTGAGCAGAAAACCCGCTGGTACCCGGCGCGCATCGCTCACCTTTACTTCAACTTTTGTCTTGGCCTGGTATTCCTGGAAAAAAATCTCGTGTAAGTACTCAAATGCTAGTCGAATTCTTGTGTAAGAACTCAAATGCTAACCGAATCCTTTCTTGTTTGGTGATGTGAAGGTGTCGTCTAGCTCTGTCCAGCACTCTAGCTCATCTTTACTCCAAATCTACTCCGTGACGGAGCGTTACGTCACAGTGCAGAGAGCCATCGATCGATCCTTCCCCACCGAACCTGGAGCCCTGCTCGCGCTGCCGTCATTACTCCCTACCAGCTTCGGAGCCAAAACCTGGTCGCCGGCCGTCGCCGGTTTTTGACCGCCTTCTCCGGAACCACACTGACCATCGACTGACTCCACCTCCGAGGTCGCTGGCCATGGCGCTGCAGCTGCTGCGTCGTCACGCTCGCTCGCTCCCGGGACGCGACGCAATAAAAGTGGGCTTTCCGGTGCAGCCTACCGACGATCCCTGTGAGCAGGGCAGCTAGCAGCAGCAAGCAGCCTAGCTAGCTAGCGCAGTGTAGAGGGCACATGAATAAAGTGGCAGTAGGGCAATGAATGCCTCGTGTCGCCTTGGTACTTTAAGCGCCATAGATACACCAAGACGTATATTTGCAGATATACATATATATATATATATATCCGGTTATCAATGAGGCGCACCAAACCGCAGGCGGCAGGCCGGCGCCAATGCGGGGGAGGAGACCGACCGATGGATCGACGCGCAGCAGGGGTGTTGTACTGTGTGCATGTGTGTGGAGTGGCACCGGCACATGCGCGAGCCCGCTGGCTGGCTGGCTGCTCGTACTCTAGAAGGTCAACGAGCAGGAGTAAAGGGCCTGCGACGCCAAGTCAACATAGCTTCCACGGGACAGGAGGAGGACAAGACTCGCTTGGATTGGATAGCCGTAGGCGCCTACAAGTAGCTGCTTGCAGCGAACCCTCGGATCCGATCACAATACTGCACTGTCTTTGATCCGCGTCCGGGGCAGCCTTCAACGCCATGCTTTGACTGTTAATTAGTACCTAATCATGCATGAAACTAACGTCACATGAAAATGTTTTCAGATACAAATCTAGCATAGATTGGCGTCTACACTGCACTGCATGAAGATGCAGAGAGAGATTTCTTTTCTTGGAGAGATATGGATGCTGATGCTGGAAAACGAATTCTGGACACCAGCTGGAGTGAAACAGGAGCAAACACGCACGTACTAGTACATCCACAAGATTTGTTCAGCATTCATACGTACTAGCACATCCCAAAAGAAAAAAAGAAGAAGAAGAAACGACTGCCGCCAGGCCGCACCAGATCGTCTGATCAACGCGCGATTTGATCAGGATACGCAACAAGATAACTGTACTGGATTAGATTAGGGCTTGGAGTAGCTTAGCAAGCTGGTACGGCTCTGCCTAGCCTGCAGGTACAGGCACAGCATGGAATGGCGCTAGCACTAGCACGAGACTTGGTCAGCCGGCCAGAGAATTAATGCGGTGTGGTGTGCCACCATGCGGCGATTCATCAGCTGCCATGGCTGCTACCGGCAGAGCGCGAGATGCCTATCCCAGTACACCCGGTGCATTCCGCGAAATCGCCACCAAATGATAAAACAACTCGGGGTAGTCCTTCCTTCAGTTCGAAGCATTTACGCATGTGGGCGATTAAGCATTTTCTTTTCCCCAAGATTTCTTTATGAAGGTTTTCATCAAAGTCCATAAACTGTCGAAGTGAGTATTTAAAATCTTAACATTTTAAGCTGTCCATTCCAACTCAGAATCACCATGTTTACAGTTGGGCCTATATATAGTGAATTTAGGTGGACCATCATTTCATAATCCGTGGAACTAGGTCTGAATCTAGAAAAAGTTCAAGGACCTCGGATGGGTATTAATTATTACCTTTTCCTCCGAGCAGGAAAAAGTAATGGGTGACCATGCAAATATCCTTTTTCTGTAGATAAAGCAGCAATGTCAGGAGCTCTAGTGTCACTTTAGAAGGAGGTGGACGTGGACAACCTGATTGGAGTTGCTATGTGCGTCAAGTGTAATGCTTGACGGCTACCTCTATCGTCCATATTTAAGCTAGCATAGTGCCTGCAGTCGCGGTACCATTACCAGATATATTATTTAGGTCTCCGGACAGCGAATTCAAGTGGCTTCCGTCTTAGCTTCAATGCATGATCGTCCCTTCTCTCCGATCCTAAGCAAGCCGGGCGCTCGATCTTAAGGAAACGTTTTTGTTGTGCGATCGAATGAGCGTGACCAGTACCGGAACGTACGAGGTGATACCGAAAGCATTATTACTAGTTTATTAGTACCAACTAGCTAGCTAAGTAGCTAGTATCTTGATGCGTATTAAGATCGGTCGGTTAGGGCAGCAGCGTGCTCTCCCTTTCCAGCAGCTTGCTTGAATGATCTAATGTTGCTGTGCGTGTGCTCGTCCTGCATGCATCGAAAAACTCACTCGCCGATCACTTTAGTTTCCAGCGACGCTAGCTTTTGCACGCTGAGCAAACATGAGGTTAGTTTAGTAACTACGGCTCCAGTGAAGAATCATTACTCTAAGCCAAGTGCCAACTGATCAGTTAATTTCGTGCAAGGAAAGTCATGACCTAATTTATTACTCTACTCCGAACTGGAGGATGATGTGCAAGCCGAAAACGTAGAAACTGGCGAGCTAGGGTTCACACGGCCAGAGACCACCAGGAGGTACTGCGCCGACGGACACGGACTGGAGTCAATCTGATATCAACTCCTCTTCGTACCTGCAGCGAGGGACAGCCGGACAGGTCCGTCGTGTGATTATGAGAGGCTCAGTTAACCTTTGTTACGTGTCTCTGTCGGAGCAATGGAGACGACAAGGACTGCTATGAAGGCTGCTGGATTCTGCTGAGACACGGTGAGATCGGTCACCATGGGTCGAGGATTTGAGAGCTCCGGCCGATGGATGGAAATCGGAGACGATGGGTCTTCTTGAAGTCGATGCCGCAGCAGCAACGTCAGAATTCAAGACCGCCGTACCGTCCTCGCCGGCGCCTCCAGCTTATGCGGTTATGCTTATCTTTCGCGTGACACTGTCAAAGCCCAACAGGGGTTTCAGGGTGGTGCTGCACATTGACACGCACTGGTTCTGCGATGGACGTCAGGATGCAACTCTGGGGGTGCCGTGAACTAGACCCGGGTGAGAGAACACAGGAAGGGTACGGTGGAGGCTAGCTGGAGGGGTTGATCGATCCCATCCACGATCAACAAGGTCACTACGGCATGAAGAGGGAGCGTGGCATGGCAAGCTGATGGCTGGAAACCACGAGCCCATGCGTGACGCACGCGGTGATGCTGGTAGCACTGGTGCTGCACAACCGCATGCCTGCATCATCGCGTACCGGGAGCCCTGCCGATCGAATCCCCTGGACACGTACGGCATGCAGCTAGCAGTCACCGCGCGCTGCGCTGCGTCTGCTGATCTGAACGCACGCCGTCCTTGACAAACGGCGGCGACGTCACTCATGGCCCATCTCGTGCCGACCTGGCCGGCCGTTCCCTGGATAATCCGGTGACACACGCGTCCGTGCCCCAGATTTCCCGGAGCCGGCCACCAGGAGCCCGAACCTAGCTAGCTAGCTGCAGTAGGAGGTCCCCAGCGAGACGAAGCGCGCGCAGCGCCAGCGACCAGCCGGACAGCCGGCAGCTCGATCGGTTTCGAGAGCGTACGTGATCGCGCCGAACATGTCCTGCACATGGCGCCGCGAGCGAGAACGACAGGCAGAGCACAGGATCTGACGCTCGCGTACGGTGTCCGTTCAGAAAGACTTTCTGGGGATCCCGGCGTTACTCCCCCGGCGGGACGACGAGGTCGGCGACGGCGAGCGGGAGCTAGCCCACGGCCGCGCGCGTATGGGCGCGTCGCCGTGCCCCCCGTACCGTCCGAGGAGGCGGACGCGCGGAGCCACGTCGCGGTCGGCTCGTACCCGTGTCGCGCGCCATGACGCCGCGGCTCGCTGGCCATGCTCAGCTCGCCGCTGCCATGGGGCCGGGGCCGGCCGCGATCCGTCTCCTGAACGGGTATGAACCAGAGTGACCATGATGCGAGTGCGACGGCTCACGGCTCCATGGCGCCCATGATCCGGCTGGGCCGGCGGCCGTCAGTGTGGCCCACCAGCAGCGTCGATTTCCCCGCTGACAAATGGGGCCTGGTGGATATTGTAGTATTAGTCGCTTGACGATCTAGTGAACGGGCCGAGGCCCCATTCCAGAGGAGCATGGGCTGCCATAATAAATTTGATGCTAAGCAACGGTAGGAAAAAGTCAACTGCTTGTTAGTAGAAGAGAACTTGCTTGGACGCTTCTGGAATGTGGACAGCATTACGCCGTGTACAGCACGTAATACGCGACGCCCCGTCGTTGCTCCAGTCCTAGCCGGATACATACTTGTCCAGCCTCCATTTTTTTTTCTGTACAGCTTCCGGGCGCATCGACGCGTGTACTTGGCCGGTAATATATTTGAAGTGATCGGCTTTGTCCTCTCTCTATCACGCACAGGAATTTTGGGTCCAATCTGTTGCGCTAACCATTAATGGCTTGATCCAATTAGTCAACTGATAAGTCAAGGTCGGTTCTCATCACTCCTTTTTCTAAAATGAAAAGGAAATTAAAAAACAAAAACAAAACAATGATTTGCTTCACTCGTAGTAGATTACAATTGGATGCCACTAAAAGACGATGCTAACAAAATGCTTATGCGTAAGCGTAAGCACTGAAATTCGAGTTCTATAGAGAACCAGAACATAAGCAAGGACAGACGATAATTTCTGGGCTCACACTGTGCCTCCTCAACAACAGGAACAACCGGCTTAGTTGATCCCACATCAAGCACCCAAATTAAACGTCAATTGATCTAGGCTGGCAACAACTTAAATGATTTGATACAGAAGAATAGGTCAAGCTGATGAAGGAATGTGAGTACCCGGCGTGATCTCCATTGATACGGCGAGCTCGATCTAGGCGGGCCCATGACAGATCTGGCCCAAATCATCTGACTGAACCAGCATTCGACAGATCAGTAGCTCTTCAGCTCGGTTCATATATTGATGTATACTTCTTTCAGAATTGTTAACTAGCTTCTGAGCGATGCAAATGATATGTTCTTCTTTTGTATACTATATACAGAAGAGCATACGATAGATGCTCCTGTTGTGACGCGCCACCTGGCCATTCCTTGTTGCTGTTGTGCGCGGATCATGGAGTAGATAACGTGTAGTTCTACTATATAATCTGTCAAACTCCATTTATGAATCCACAATTGATAGTCACTTAAACATTGCATATACCCTTTAAAACTATATAATCTGCAGTACTAATTGACGAGCGTCAGCCAATTCTAGAAGTTTTGTGGCAGATGGAGGTTAGAAGAAGCCAAGTTGAGGACTGCAATCAGCTGGCGAAAGCAAGACGATTTAAATTTCATCAGGCCAACACAGGTCGTCTGAAACTAGTTTTTAGAGTTTTAGGCTCAGGTGACAGAGCTTTTAATTGGGTTTGCAACTTGATATAGATTCAGGAAATGACTAGCCAACAAACTGACTAATTAATACTAAGTTGAAGTATTTCAGTACCAGTATTATGAGAGTGCCCAATTCGTCAGAGTTTTTGCTTTTATCGCCGCCCCAAGACGAATCAAGACAGCGCCAGCTCATGGGGTCAAACACAGAGTGTACTGAACTAATGAATGGATCATGAATGCTTGGAGGGAACTTGCAGATAGTAGCTTTGATTTTTTTTGAAGTGCAGATAGTTGTTTAGTGTAACTACAGGTTTACAATTTAGCATCGCAGTTCAGAGCGGTTGCCAGCAGGAACTGACGGCTTCCCTTCCTACGTATGCGTGCATCCGGAGGGCATATCTCGTCAGGTATCAAGTGCTTCTTGTGATTGTTCAAAGTAAATCTTTCACTCTCTTCTTTTGTCGTTGGACGAAGACCAAGCCATGCCAAAATCGAGCTATGCTTTTTCGAGGCTGAACTTTGGTAAGCAATGAACAAAGCATATCTTTTCAGACAAGAACAAAGCATAATCTGAGAGAACACTGCCAACCAGGCACAGCAAAAGCATATATATGAAGCATAGTGGGAATTCAAACTATACTTGAAGAAAATGTGGCAAAGCCCATAAGTAGCTAGACGATATAACAAGCTAAGCTCATGATGAATACTACAAAAACTGTACCATTGCTTGACCATCGAGAACAGGCCTAGTTACTGTGAAAGTGATGAGTATTGAGTACGAAGGTCTTGGTGACCTGTGTCCCTTGCCGCCATTCTCCCGGATCTGATACTGACAGGAAGGATGTTGCCATGTAAACAGATGAGGGAATGACGCTCAGCCCGTGATAACTGCAATTGCTGTACCTTTTCTTCTCAATTGAAGATACTGGAAACCTAGCACCAATGACTCATCTGGATATTCAGTGCAGGCGTTCAAATCCTGCTATAACCCTCAGACTCGGAACCGGAAAGCAGCTGATGAATCTTCTGTTGATTATGCAATGCGCAATAGAGTTTGGCCCAACAGACTAGACTGAACCGACATTTGACAGATCAGTTATCGATTTGGGTAGCTTGAGTTCTTAAGTAAAAATGTTTCAAGAAGTCTAAGCAATACAAATTCTAGATGCTTCTCTTCTTAGTGTATGGATCATGTAGGTGTTTGTGTGATTCAATAACGTCATATTAGCAAAAACGCTTAGTCGTCTTGATGTGTCAAACATCATTCATATATCAGTCAGACATTGCATATCCCCTTAAAACTATAGATTATACAGTAGTGATTCATTAGTATCAACCAATTCTAGAAGTCCTGTGGGCCAGAAGTAGTGAAAGTTGAGCACTGTTATCTGGCAAAAGAACCTAATTTCAGCTAGCAGACATGTCTGAATCTAGTTTGAGATCTGCAGGCGCAGATGGCAGGGGTTTTAATTGGGTCAGCTGCAGGTTGTGGCTCCAGCCTCCAGGAACTGTCAAACAAACTTAGCAATCGGTGAAAGTACTCTTGTTATTGTACTAGCACTGGCAGTGAAGAAAACGTGGCTGCTGCCATGAGCCCATGATGAGCTCGGCAATAAGTTGAGGACGACAATGCATGAAAGCACTACTGTTGCTTCGTCATACAAGAACAGCCCTAATTACTCTCGAGAGGGATGGGTATGTATCTGGTACTAAGATCGACCTGCACAGCTGTCCCCCGTTGCCTTCTCTCTGAGCAATGACACTGACATGTAAACAGCAAATCAGAGAGTCAATGCTATCAGCTTGAATCGAAAAACTGAGGCCCTGCAATTTGCTGTGCGTCTTGTGTTCACATGAGCTACTCGGCCATACGATAAGTGAAGAAAACTAGTTTGGATATTTGGAGCAGAGGTTTGCCAAATTGGGGTAATTGAGGTGTCGCAGGCCACCCATCAGTCACCAGGGTCAGAGATGCAAGACAGCAAGAGCCCCACTGCAAAGGCCCAAGGAGGCTGAACATGGGTGCGATGCAGAATGGGGCAGGATGGGTCGGGACTGGGAAACTTGCTTTTGTTCTGTGTTTATAAAGGGGAAGCAGTTACAATGCAACCTCAACATGTAAGTAGCGATGTTGCCTGAATTAAAAAAATAGAAAAGTAAAAAGAAAACGAAACATTTATATGTCAAGAATGGGATTCGAACCCATGCCCTTTCGGACCAGTACCTGAAACTGGCGCCTTAGACCAACTCGGCCATCTTGACTTTTTGCTATCGTATCAGAAAATTCTGGTAACAAGCGTAGACATGCAGCAACAGACTGACTTGGCTTAAAATTCAAAATTTGAATGTAGATTAGGATACTGGTACTGTCGTGTGCAATAACCAGATGGCGACATTAATATGATGCGAGGTGGAAGTGGAATGGCGACTCTATATGCTCTGTTTCCCTCCTGGCGATCCCAGCATCCACAGTACAAGTATTCAACCGTGGATTAGTCCTGCGTCAGATATACTTTAACTGGCCGGCATTTCCCCAAGTTGTCGCTGTTTGAAGCTTATCGGTCAAACATACAGTATTCATTTTAGTACTGATAGATTTAATTAACTAATCAAGTGTCATTTGATAATTTCTTTTAGACCGTACCTAAGCGTTGGTTGATAATCTTCTATACACAAAGCGCCAATCTCGGTTGTTGTTTCTTCCTCCTCCTGATCCAACCAGAGCCGTCCGAGATCTGCCTCAGCACAGCCGGGTGTGCAGATTAATTTCCACAAAATGTCGCCATAACTATACTCATTTTTGCAGTGCATTACCTGCTCCGATCCATTGTTCCTTCAACCACCTGGCGTGGCCGAGGAAGCAAGCAGACCAAGAAGTACTACCATGAGCACACACGTTCACACGAACTACATGGCCTAAAAATTCCCGAAACCGAGAAGGCATTGCAGCCAAACTCGTAGCGGATTGGGCTAGCCTCTGCCCGGTCATATTCTTCTACTACATGGATGGACTCACGTTGTTTCCGCGAAAGCCCGACCCAATTGCTAGCATATTCGCCTTGGACCGGATCCAACAGCACAATAGGATCCAACGCACAATGCTAATTATTGGCGCTTAGTTATTGTTAGGTTATTATTGGTTTTGTGTAGACATGTTGGCATGTCGTTCTTGCAACATTATACATAAAGCATTAGTGCCTTGGGCTGGCTCTCTGCAGCTATTGAGCTTCGCAACACCACAGTTGCAGGAAATCGCCAATTGGCAAGGATGAAGCCTGCGATCGCCGTCGTCGTGCTGCTGTCTTCTCTCCTCGCCGTCTCGTCCGCGGCGGAGAAGTTCGATTTCTTCTACCTTGTTCAGCAGGTGACGAACGAAGCATCCATCCATCCACGGCGACCGATCAATAGCTAGATACTTTCTTGTCGCTACATATTTTCTCCGGCCGACGGATCTCTAACGACGCGCGAGTTCGGCGGTGCATGCAGTGGCCGGGCTCGTTCTGCGACACGCGGCAGGGCTGCTGCTTCCCGGACACGGGGAAGCCGGCGGCGGACTTCGGCATCCACGGGCTGTGGCCCAACTACGCCAAGTGCGGCCGGGGCCGCCAGGAGGAGCTCGCCAGCGCCGTGCTCGGCGAGGACGACGTCGCCTTCTTCTCCGCCGTGGGGCGGCGGGGCAAGTGCTGGCCCGAGTACTGCGACGACGGCAACGCGCTGAGCCCGTGGGAGATCCGGGACCTGGTGGCGTCCCTGCACCGGGACTGGCCGACGCTGTCGTGCAAGAGCGGGCGCAGCTTCGAGTTCTGGAGCTACGAGTGGAAGAAGCACGGCACCTGCTCCAACCTCGCGCAGCACGAGTACTTCGCGCGCGCGCTCGCGCTCAAGGCGCGCCACAACCTGACGGCGATCCTCGCCGGCGCCGGGATCGTGCCGTCGGACACCGAGACGTACCCGCTGAGAAGCGTGAGGGAAGCCATCGCGCGGGGGACCGGGTTCACGGCGAACCTGGAGTGCAACCGCGACGCCGATGGCAACGCGCAGCTGTTCCAGGTGTACCAGTGCGTGGACCGAGAGGGGAAGAAGCTCATCGACTGCCCGCTGTCCATGCCCACCAAGTGCTCCCGCGACCAGGTCAAGCTGCCGGTCTTCTGATTGTTGTTTGTAAAAACGGCCCTGAAGGCTGAAGGCATTGGCCGGTCGGCAGCATCGCGCGCGCCTGTTTGAAAGCGGATTCGAATAATGTGTTTAACTTCATGACGATTGGGGATCTCATTGCATTGTGCTTACAAGCAGGTTTACGGTACGAGGGCTAACCTCGCGGCAGTATCTTTCACGATGGAACTCTCCAGTAGTCTCTTGCCTGATTCGCTTAAAAAAAACAATGTGTATTTCAGTCACATACACTTCTCTGTAGGGAGCGACATCTTTTCCCATAAATGCCACGAGCAAATTAAACGATTACAACACTATGATGACCTCAAAGTATTCTTTCGATTGCACATCCAGTGACCCTTTTACTCAATTGGTTAGCTAAATATTTTTCTAAAAATTATTGTTAGTAAATCATTTGTATTTAACTGATCAGATGTAAAGGTGCGTTGGGCAGAACTCACAGAGCTGATTCTCTACTGAATCCATCAGGAGCTCTACCAAATAGTTTTTTAAAGAGAGGTGATTCTCTATTGATTCTGTGGAGTGATTACGTGAAATGAACTAAGAGGCTGGGAGCTGAAAAAAAGTAGATTCTCGTGATTCTGTGAGGTGATTCTTCATCGTGATTTTAAGAGTTTATGCTAGAGAATAGAAAAATTCACTTTCAGCCACAGAATCACTCTATCAGAGAATTAGCTTACACAGAGAATTAGCTTACATAGATAATTAGAATCATATGGAGCTCTACCAAACATGCCCCAAGATGTTGATAATAATTTCGTACACCAAAGTTTCAGTTGATAATGCTAAATAAAATTGTGCTCATTTTTTGCATTTCATGTCCTGCTCGGATACATTGTCCCTTCTCCACTACTACACCCTGGCGTGGGGCGCGTGGCCAATGAAGCAACCGGATCAACTAAACACGACCACCACGTCCATACACGACGCAGGATTCCTGATTCAGAGAAACTAAAACAATGATTGGATCAGGCCTGCTCGTTTTCCACATGTCCCGGCGTCCCTGGACCAGAACTGGCCGACGCTGTCGTGCAAGAGCTCGGACAGCTTCGAGTTCTGGAGCTACGACTGGAAGAAGCACGTCACCTGCTCCAACCTGGTTCGCGAGCGCGCTCGCGCTCAACGCGCGGTACAGCCTCACGTTCATCCTCGCCGGCGCCGGCATCGTGCCGTCGGGCACGGTGACGTACTCCCTCACCAGCATCAGTGACGCCATCGCTAAGGGGCTGCATGTACTGCATGAGCGGGAGCTTTGGCGTCCTAGATGGCCAAACAGACCGCCCGGCCCAGCACGGCATTGGCCCATCTTGGCACGACCCGAAACGGCACGGCCATGTTAACGGGCCATGCCGGGCCGCCCGACGTACCGCTCCAAAGGCCCAGGCACAGCCCGAGGGCAAGTTAATCGTGGCGGGCCGGGCCAGCCTGCGAACCCGCAAGAGGCTGGGCGGGGCAGCGGCTGGTGGGAGGACAGACCGGCAGGGCAAACGGCCGAAGGGGCGCGCGAGGCTAGAAGAGCGGTGGGCCGGCGGTCGAAGCGAAGGGCGGAGCAGCGAGGTTTGAGCGACGGCACGGGGAGGCCGGAGGGGCGGCGTGGGGAGGCCGACGCGGCGGCGGCAGGAGCGGAGGGCGGCGCAGGGAGAGGCCAAAGGATCGGCAGCGGGGGGAGGCTGCCGGTCATCTGGGGGAGGAGATGAAAGATAGAAGAAAGGAAGAGGAGGCGGGTGGCGGCTGGGGAGGGAGAGAGAGAGAGGAGAGGGTGAAAATTAGGGTTGAGGGAGAGATAAGAGTGTGGGCTTTTAACCAACATGCTATTATCATGCATGGCCTTTAGACGGGCCGTGCCCGGACCGGCACTACGGGCCGGGGTGGTGGCCAGGCACAGCCCGCTCGATTGTGCCGGCCCGGCCCTGGCACTATGGCAATCGTGCCAGGCTGTGCCTGGACCGTGCTTTTCCAAACCATGCTTCGGGGTGCCCATTTAGTCCGGCCCATCTGGCCATCTATAGTCCTCGGGAAGGGGAGGCCACGGTCACCGCGGTGTAACGGGCCGATGGCCATTGCGATTTGCGCGCAACCACGTGGAGTGGAGCGCCTCGACGCGCTCGCGCCGAGCGGACGGCCGGAAGATTGCTCCCGAGCCCTCGCCGAGGTACCACAGCATCATGCCATCATCGGGGTCCGGCCGCGAGATTCGATTCGATCCAAGCAGTCGGATAAGGGTTCAGACGAGGCAGGGGTAGTTTCAGTTGACGATCACCAAATAAAAAAGAAACTCTACTCGTTCTTGCATCTCATGGCCTGCTCATCAGCAGATCCATTGTCCGCTGACCTAGCAACCTGCGTGGCCAATGAAGCAAACCGGATCAAGTAAAATGAGCACCACGTCCACACACACGATGCCACGACATAAGATTCCCGATTGCGAGAAAACAATGGCACCAAACTCGTAATTATTGATTGGATTAGGCCTAAACATTTTCCACACGAACTCACTCCACACGCTACCTCCGCGCGCGCGGAGCCTGATGATCCCCAGCATATGCTATCACAGTAATATATTATTGGGTGTATTATAATTGTAAAGATTAAAACTATCTAGACAGTACATGTTGCCAAGTTGCTCCCGTGTCAACGCTTAGAACTTACAAGTAGTCGTCGCTCGCATCGATCGCGCTGCATCAGCTACGCACCCACCGAGATTAGCGGAGCAAATCGCCGAGATTATATCGAGCAGCAAGGATCGATCTGATGAAGCTCGCGGTCGCCTGCGGGCTCGTGCTTTCTTCTCTCCTCGCCGTCTCGTCGACGGCGGAGCAATTTGATTTCTTCTACTTCGTGCAGCAGGTGAGAGACGATGGTTCTTGATCTTCGATCACTAGCTAGGCAGATGTTTCTGTGGCACAATTTTTTTTTTCTGAACAACTAACTCAGCAACTCGTCGCACGAACACGCGCAGTGGCCGGGGTCCTTCTGCGACACGTGGAGGGGGTGCTGCTTCCCGGACACCGGCAAGCCGGCGGCGGACTTCGGCATCCACGGTCTGTGGCCCAACTACGCCCAGTGCCATGGCGGCGACGACGACGCCAGCTTCTTCTCCATCGTGGGGCGGCGGGGCAAGTGCTGGCCGGAGTACTGCGAGCGCGAGGACGGCAACGCGCTGAGCCCGTGGGAGATCCGGGACCTGGTGGCGTCCCTGGGCCGGAACTGGCCGACGCTGTCGTGCAGGAGCGGGGACAGCTTCGAGTTCTGGAGCTACGAGTGGAAGAAGCACGGCACGTGCTCCAACCTCCGGCCGCACGACTACTTCGCGCGCGCGCTCGCGCTCAAGGAGGCGCACAACCTCACCGCCATCCTCGCCGCCGCCGGCATCGTGCCGTCGGACACCGAGACGTACTCCCTGAGCAGCGTCAGCGACGCGATCGCCGCGGCGACCGGGGCCACGGCGAACCTGCAGTGCAACCGCGACAAGGACGGCCAGACGCAGCTGTACCAGGTGTTCCAGTGCGTGGACCGGGAGGCGAAGAAGCTCATCGACTGCCCGCTGCACATGCGCAGCAGGTGCTCCGGCGACAGGGTCAAGCTGCCCCTCTTCTGATCGCATCTCCCACGATGGTGGCCCGCAGGCGGCACTACTACGGCGGCCATGGCGCGGCGGCATCTGATCGGCATTTGTGTTGTTGTGCCATTCTTCCAGCTCGATTTCTTAACCAGTACTACTGCTCTTGATCAGGTGAATAAGAGAAGTGAGTATCTCTCACGCCGATTGGATTTGATTTGATTTGCTTTTTCTGAGAAAAGCTGCGCCATAGAAATTGTTTGCTTGCTACAACAAACAATTCGAAATACAGTAGGCTGCATGCAGGTGCGCGCTACCAGACGCAACCACGCACATGTCGAGCCATGGCGATACATTGACCTACGACTCGCATCTTTTAGCATCCACAGCTAGGCGTCTTGCTTGATGCCGTCCATGAGCTCCTAGACTGTGGATGCGCGCCGATCAAACAGATGAGCGCTGCATTCTTTCCAGAGACTTCAGATGATCGGCATGGAGAGCGTGTCCAGCCCCCTGTTTTTTTTTTTTGAGGGTCACGTCTGTTCGAACGATTTTTTCCTTTAATTTTTTGGAATACACACAGGCGTGCACGGGCAGCTCCATGGAGTGAGGCAGGGCAATCGGGTTGGTGTAATGGGCCATGTAGAATGTTTGCTGGGCGAAGGTCAAGCTGCGACGCTGACGTACCACCGCCCCCTCCCCGCGCTTCGTACTTGGCGGGCCGTAGCTGCAGTTGAGTTAAACGGATGACCCATGGGCCATGGGATCTTTTCAGCCCGTCTTGAGTGTGATGGGCGGAGAATTTTTTTTAAAAAAGGGATAAAAAAAAATTAAAATTCGAAAAAGGGGTGGCCGTTGGGAAAATTTAGAGAAATGGATGCCTCCCGCCCGCTGAACGGGCGGGACGCGTGGGGCCCGGGACATCCCGCCCACCCAGAGGGCGGGATGTCACCCGAGGGCCTCTTCGCAAATAAATTATTTGCGAAGAGGTCCCTGGGAGGGCATCCCGCCCAACCAAAGGGCGGGATGTCCCGGGCCCCACGCGTCCCGCCCGTTCAGCGGGCGGGAGGCATCCCGCCCTTTGGTCGGGCGGGAGGTCCCCCCCCGGCTATTTAAGCCCCAACCTGCCCCAAAAATGCCATTTTATCCAGCAAAAATCAGAAAAAAGAGAAAGAGAGAAGAGGAAGAGAGAAGAGGAAGCGGCGAAGCCCTGTCCACGCGTCGATTTTAAGGTATATTCTCGTTCTAGCCATATAAGTACTTGAAAATAACTATAATTTAGGAAATATTTGTTAGAGTAGTTATGTTTTGAATAGTTTTAGTATTTTCATTTGTTTTTAGTATAATTTATAATCTGAATAGTTTAGAATCTGTAAAATATAATCTGAGAGTCGCTGAAATTTAGGATCGTCGTTCGTTGTGTATTAATATGTAGTATAACTAGTTTATTAATGATTGACAGATATGTCTTCCGAGAAGCGTATTTTCAGTATATATTACGGAGAAGGAAATGTGATTTATGGGCCGAATGGGGTAGATTTAAGTGAATTCAACTGTGCGGTCAGAGGAATTACCAGACCGCACGAGAGGACATTTGAATCCCTATGCAACTGGTTAATGAGGGGACTAAGGATTAATCAGAAGACACACACTGTGAGTGTTCAATGCGTCATAAATCGTACCACTCACGCTTTGATCTGGGAGCTTATGCCACTTGCAAGCAACGAGGACTGGCTAACTTATCTGCAAAATGCAAGTCATTGGCAGTGGCCACTGGTACTCCTTGTCAGTGTGCACCAAAACCCTCCTTTGATAAACATTGAAGCTGGTCCGGGGGATGAAAATATTGATGAAGAAGTCGAGGAGGCAAACATTGAGGCAGGTGGCACCGCAGCACCTCAATGCGTGGCTGATGAGGGGGAGAACATACCCTTTATTGTTGAACAGCTGCAAGACGAAGAACGTGAATTGGATGAAGCAATGAATGCCGATTCGTCTGATGATGACGATGATGTGCCTCAAGATTGGGTAAGCAGCGACTTCAGTCATCTTGTCGTAGATGACGGATGTAGCTGGCCTTCGGATTGCAGGGAGAATGAAATTATCCAGGGTGCAAGGTACCACTCAATTGAAGAGGTGAAGGAAGCTGTTAAGTGCTGGTCTCTCTCTCTTATGCGAGAGTTTAAGACAGTCGAGTGCAAATCTCGTAAGTACGATGTGGTATGTGTGAAGGATGGCTGTCCATGGCGGGTGCATGCCTACAAGGGTAAATGGAAAGATTATTGGGAATGCTCCATTGTCACTCAGCACACTTGTCATTTGCCTGGGGTGCAGAAGAGCCATCGCAACCTCACGTCGCAATACATCGCAAATGAGATGTACGGGACGATAGTAGAGAACTTGTCATATGAAACAAAGTCTATTATCAGGTACATTCAGGAAAAGTACAAGTATACCATCTCATACAGTAAGGCGTGGAGTGCAAAACAAAAGGTGTTGGAGATGAGGTTTGGTACGTTCGAGGCTGCATATGATAATGTTCCTCGAATGCTGGCCGTCCTATGTCAGAGAAATCCTGGAAGCTACTATGACCTGAAAACTCTAGACAGAGGAGAAGGTCCGCCCCACATATTGCAGCGGGTCTTTTTCAGCT
The DNA here is from genome assembly GCF_002211085.1 of Panicum hallii. Classification (NCBI taxonomy): domain Eukaryota; kingdom Viridiplantae; phylum Streptophyta; class Magnoliopsida; order Poales; family Poaceae; genus Panicum; species Panicum hallii. The sequence goes on from NC_038043.1 coordinate 54,993,963, forward strand.
TGGGTCCATGCATTAACGCATTCCATCACTGCCGGCCTATCCTGTGCATCGACGGGACATTTCTCACAGGAAAATATAGATTGCAAATGCTGACAGCTATTGGAGTGGATGGAAACAATCAATTGCTGCCTGTTGCTTTTGCTTTTGTTGAGAGTGAGAACATAGACAGTTGGTACTGGTTTCTGGAACGGGTTAAGCTTGCAGTCGTTCGGGATAGGGAAGATGTCTGCCTGATTCATGATCGTCACGCCGGCATACTGAGGGCAATTCTAGATTTGCAGCAGGGGTGTGTGGAGACCGGAGAGCCGCCCAAGTGGCGTGATATTCGCAGTAGATGGTGCATGAGGCATATCGGTGCAAACTTTTTCAGGCAATTCAAGAACAAGCACCTTATGGATATGTTCAAGAGGCTATGCAAGGAAACGAATCAGCAAAAATTTAACAAGCAGTGGCAGAAACTTGATGAACTGACCGGGAAGAAAAGAGCCGAGGACGCATCAAAAAACATAACTGCACAGGATGAAGCAGAGGCTTTGTGCTCTTTGCCAACAGATACTGCACGTACTCGCAGAAGGTCTGGGTCAGCGGTGAAAAAATTTTCTGAATGGATTGAGAATGAATCTAAGGAGAAGTGGGCGTTACTTTATGATACCGATGGTGCAAGATACGGTATAATGACCACCAACTTCGCCGAAGTTTACAATTGGGTGCTGCGAGGTGTTCGTGGGCTTCCACTGGTTGCAATTGTTGAATTCATTGTCCGCGGGTGTACCGATTACTTTCGGGAGCGGTTCAATAAAAATCAGATATTCATGCGAGATCCAGACAGAAATTTTGGATTCAAGGTAATAGAATACATGACTAAGAAGGCAGAAAGCGCCCGGCTACACCATGTACGGCAATGTGGAACACAGGAGCTCAAGTTTGAGGTATCTCCTAAAGATAGGGCGCGACATGGCATGAGGCGTCAAACTCCTGTAAAGGAGTGCATTCTCAAGTTCGATGGAAGTTGTTGTTGCTCATGCATGAGGCCCAAGTTGCTACACTTACCTTGTTCTCATGTAATGGCTGCTTGTGCAGATACTGGACATCCTGTCGATATATATGTTTCACATTACTTCAGAAAGGAGACAATTGCTAGCACCTGGCAGTATGAGATCTATGGGTTCCGTTTGGTTGGATCGTTCACTGAGACAGCGAATCCTGTTATCTATATTCCAGACCCAAGATCATCACGGGTTAAGAGAGGACGCCGTCAGTCACGGCGTATTCGTAATGATATGGATGAGTCAGAGCTCCGTCCGAGGATACAACGCTGCAGTGCATGTAATCAGATTGGACACACGTATAAACGTTGTCCAACCAATGATGCTGGCCCCAGTTGTGCTGAAGCTGGCCCTACAGGTGATGCTACAGATGGAAGACCTCCGGTTGCATCAAGAAGTGGGAGACGTCGCCGATCGAGTGCTAGTACGTCATCAGGCATCATTTAGTTGTAATTTTATTTAAACGTTGTTTGCTCATATGTAATATTTGCTGCGTTGAGATTCTATCAGACCTAGATACGTATTTGTAATATTTGCCGCATTGACTGAAGACACAATATTTGGATTCATGTATTTGTAATATTTGTAATGTTCATTATCATATTATTTTATTTTAAATGGCTTCATGTATTGTACTATCGTAATATTTAGATTCTACGTTGCAAACGTTATCGTTTAACTATCTTCGTACGAGTTTTCGATACCGTAATCTTCTTTGGAAAATTGAATTAAAATTTTATGTGCATACATAAGAGTATGGCGAATGAATCTTATATTTGAAAAAATTCTGAATTTCAAATAGTTTCTGAAACAAATAATCTAAGAAAAAATATAACAAAAATGGACCAGGAGCATAAGATTATAGGTTTTAGAACTTTATAGGTTTTAGAACTTTGACTATATATTAGATATTAAATAATATCACATTAGAGAATAACAATAGATTTTAATTAGAAAAGGGTTATAATTAGGTTTAGTTAACATTTCAAATTTGAAAAATTCAAGACAAAAGAAGTTAAATTTACATCAAATTTGAGTTTGAAACTTTGCACAAAGGTACCTAGAGTTTATAGAATAGTCATACCAAACTTCATAAACAACAAAGCATGAAATTTAACTTTCCTTAATCTTAGTTTTAAAATAGGAGTAAAAGTATTTTGTTTCAAACTAAACTCCATTAACAAAAGTTATAGAGTTTGAAATCTACTTTCTAACAAAACTAGTTTTGCTATTTTTGGATTTTTCTGTGAATTGTTACGAATTTTGGAAGCCAGAAAACACATACACATGAAATAACAGTGTACCGGGAGGCATCCCGCCCAGTTGCCGGGCGGGAGGCATCCCGCCCAGTGGCCGGGCGGGAGGCCTGCCAGGGACCACTTCGCGAATAAAAAAGTTTTTTTATTCGCGAAGAGGTCCCTGGAAAATTTTTTGAGCATCCCGCCCTATGGTTGGGCGGGATGCCTCTTTCCGCCCTCCCAGCGGGCGGGAGGCACCCATTTCCCTAAATTTCTCCAACTGGCACCCTTTTTTCGAATTTTGTTTTTTTTTATCCCCTTTTTTAAAAAAACTCGATGGGCGGACCGAACTGTCCACGGGCTTTCTCGGCCCGTCTAGAGTGTGATGGCCTTCAACGAACCTACAACACCTTGCTCCTGTCGCTCGTTATCCTGCAGCCAGTCACTTGAACATAATGTTCACTGATCCTCTTGGAACCTTGGAGATATCCGTAAGTTAATTCGGAAAGGGATTTCTGGATGAGCTGGCAGGTAGGATCAGAGAATGTTGGTCTTCTCCGCGCCGCCTCGTCTCCGCCGCCGATCGAAACCGCCGCCGCTGCGGGTCGAATCGCCACCGCCGCCGGTCGAACCGCTACCACCGCCGGACCCCCAATCTTCTTTCTATAACCGACCACTACTCTAGGAAACCCAAAACTCTAAAACCGCCACCTCGACCACCACCCCACCCGGCGGTGACCTAGCCGTCGGCCGCTCCTCCCACCTCCCACCCCTCGCCGGCGGCCGCTCCCCCGAAACTCTAACCCCAGCAACCCCGCAACCCAAACTCAGTGGTGCGGCGAGCGGCGGTGGAAGCTCTGGTGGGAGGTGACGCCTAACATCTCTGTGCAGTTGCTGCTTCGTTTCATTGTGTGTTTAGTGAGCGAGAAAATTCACGCACAGGAATTTTCTACGCTAGGGCGAATAGATGCGGGCGTGCCAGTGTACCAAGTAAAAAAAAGAAAATAAAGGAACAAATATTTAATAATCTTTTTTCAGATAACAAACACAAGTCCCAATCATACGCTCCATGATTTGCTGGGTCGATCTAACTTCGGCGATGTGGTCTTCTGTTTCCCGGGGTCTTGAAAAGCGCCCGGTTAATTACCTCTGCAAGTCTAGTCCGATTCTGTTGCTGTGGTCGTCATCTTCGATTTTCTCTCCATTCTCCATGCATGTGTGGTAGTGATGGTGTAGATGGCGTCAGCGTCATCCGTGGCCTTGTCGGTCCATGGCCGGTGTAGCGCAGCTGGGACATCAGCGGTGCCCGCCTATGTCGTCCGGCCTTGTCGGTCTCGAACGACATGGTGGTTGTTGCAGAGGTGAGTAGTCGATGCATGGTCGTGAGTCGGACCAATCCGGACGTTGCGGCAGCTGCTCGTAGATGAGCGAAGAAATTCTACAGGAAAATTGCATCCGCAGAAGGCTTCATAATCTTGTAGTGGCTGGGCACCCGCACGTAGATGCAGTACTCCAGTAACTTGCTTCACGTACATCTTATTCGTGCATGCCACTGCAGCTTGCTAGCATCTCATTAGCATATGTGCACTCGCGTCTCTAGCAGCGCATGCATGGGCTTGCATGCGAGCGCATGCTCAGGCGCCTAGTTGCAGATCAGACTCCCTGGCTCCGTGCGGCTTCTCGGGTCGTCAGCGCGGCGGCGTCTTGCGTTCGACTCGCCGGCTCCATGCGGCTTCTCGGATCGTCGGCGCGACGGCGTCTTGCGACAGCCCGCCATCACGGTATCGCCTGCCGTCTTGACGTCGCTTCCTGTCCCGGCCCCATCGTCGGTTCGGTGCCGAACCTGGACGTGCAGCGCGGGTCTTGTCGCCGGCCGCGCCTCTGTCATCAGCTTGGCTTCTCCGTCATCAACGCGCTCCAACAGCACCACAGCAACCCGGACGGGCGACGACTCGGCGAACGCCGGCGAACGTGCGTGCATGCAATCTGTAAAAGAAGATAAGAGAAGATAGAAGATCAACCTGCCGCGCCTCCGAAATGAACAGGGGTGCCATGGCCTTCTTCCTGCTTCCAAGCTTGGCGTGTTCTTTGGTCCTTGCCCGGCGCCGACGCGATCGCCGCCTCCCGGCTCCTTGCCGATGGTGGACGACGAGCTCGAAGACGATGAGGACGAAGGCCGCTGCTGGCGTGGTGCAGAATTGGACGATGCAGATCGGCAGATGAAGGTGCAGGCGTGACTTCGGCTCCTCCTTTGCCTCTGCCCTCCTTGCGCCCGCGCTGATTCTCCTTTCAGATGGATTCTTGATCGATGGAGTAGATGTATTTGATCCACGGCAGTCTCTTCCGCGTGTTCGTCGAGCCGAGGTAGACGTAGATGACAAGCAGCAAGGCGCGCTGCTCCGCTCGGCTGCCGAACCGTCGACGACGCGCAGGTCGATGGGGTCCTGATGGCTGGACTCCCACTCCCGGGCGCCGGCGGCTTGGACGACGATGGATGCGGAGAGGATGACCACGTCTCTCCTGGCTCCTCCGTGCGCCGGCCCTGGTGGAGAAAAGGAGAGCCCTTGCGTGAGGAAGGCAGGGCTTTATATAGGCGCCTGGCAGGGCAGCAGAGGGCTGCGCCTAGAGTCTCCCGTGTTAGTTTGATCTTCCAGAGACCCTCGGATCCCAACGGGTCCGATGGGCCTCCGCTCACCCGCGTCCTGATCGGGGGCGTTCCAGCTCGTTCTTAGCTGGTGCGCTCCTGTCACGCTGCGCTATAAAAGAAGATGGGGGCTAGCGGCACACGATATGAGGTTCGTCGCCGCCGCCATCCCACCGACACTGCAAACCCTAGCCGATCTAAAGGAAGCGCAGTGGCGGGAAGATCCACCTACGGCCATCCTCAACACCACTGCCTCAACCCCGTGCCCTCGGTCTTGACCCGAGGCTTGACTACCGCAAGCATCACCGCCACCATAACCATGGCGGGCACCTCTGCAAAACCCCGCAATGCAGGGCCACGAAGGTATAAACCCCGTGCCCTTTCTCCTCTCCATCTCTCCCGCCCGGGCTTGTTTTAGATCTAGGCGATTTCTTTCAACTCTATCACGCAGTAGTCGATCCACGACTCCAACATCCCGGACGCCGTCATAGTTAGTTCGCTGAGCAAAATCTGCAGGTTGTTTACTTGCTTCCCAATCAAGTCACACGATGTTTGTCTGGAACTCGAGTTCGATCAATATCTCTCTCATCCATGACTAGATAACTCCCTGAGACGTGGGCCTCTTAAGAGTCCCAAGGTGCATAATCAAAATTCTTATTCGTTAGCCTCCTGATTTCCAGGCGGCTGCTGGCTTGTTAGTCGTTGAGATATTAACTGGCCACGCATAACAGAGAGGCTTCTAGAACTTCTAGAACCTTCCAGGCTGCGGGTTGTCATGCGGGCCTGGCCGTATATTGATGCGTCACGTATTGCTCCTGATACGTACGTCGGCAGCTCCAGAGAAACATGCATGCATGTACTAGTTACTATGCTAGCTGCTGGTCAGTGGCCGGTCACCACGTACCAAGCCCATGCAACTAGATTAGCTTGTTTTCTCTCCTGTTGCTTCTCTTATCTTATACGTTTAGAGCTAGCTCACATGACATGACACGAGCTACTTCATATAATTATGTTGAAGATTTGCACAAAATCTCTTTCTCGTTCCTGCGTGTGTATGGCTAAAAAGACTAAGGCTTTGTTTGGTTTTTCTAGAGACTAAACTCAAATTTAGTTTAGGGATTAAACTTAAATCCTAGTTTGGTTGTAGGGACTAAAGTCATTTAATATGACTGTGCAAAGATCATTATACTTCTGATCATTTAATATAGGTACGGGAGGGAGAGGGCTAGGGCAGCAATATCAAATGTACCTTTTAGCTTCCATAAGCTATAATTTTGGAACTTATAAACTTTCTTATAGACCTTTAGTCCCAATAAATCACATGTTTCACACTTTAAGAACTTATTAAAATTAAACTTAAGTCTCTAAATATAATCAACATAAGCAAGCGCAAACTAAATGAGTCTCGTCTCCCGCTTAGCCTAATCCGTAAAGCCACTCCAACCAACCACTCCGAATGATGCCAGCTTATTATAGTCAGAAATTCCACCCCAAACGGCCCCAGCAACCGTGTGATAATAATGCCCTTTACCACGCGCGTGCTGAGCCTATAATTCCACTGCCGAGTCGCTGAACACTGAATACAGAGCCCAGCCCAAGTATCCTTGAGCTTCGGAAGCTTGAGAGCAGAGCAAGCATGGCGCTCAACCACCACAGCTCCCTCGCCGTCCTCCTGCTTGCTCTCGCCGCCGCCTGCGCGGCAACGGATTTCGATTTCTTCTACCTTGTCCAGCAGGTAAAAGTCGCCGGCATCAATGGCCTCGCGTTCTTTGCTACTGTACACCGATCAACAATTGTTCTTTGCTTTGCACAGTGGCCCGGCCCTTACTGCGACACCGAGGCCGGCTGCTGCTTCCCGGGCGACGAGAAGCCGGCGGCGGACTTCGGCATCCACGGCCTCTGGCCGAACTACGCCGCGTGCCGCCCCGACGCCGCGACCCCGAACAGGACCAGCTGCTGGCCGGACTTCTGCAACGCCACGGACACTCTCAACCTGTCGCTTGTAAGTGTGTCAGAATGGACATCTCTTAAATTGTCCCACGGCTCAGCATCAGTGATGGCAACGCGACCGTCCAATGCGCAGATCAAGGGCATGGAGGCCGACCTGCGCCGGAGCTGGGGGACGCTGTCGTGCAAGAGCAAGGACGCCACGGACTTCTGGAGCCACGAGTGGAGCCGCCACGGCACCTGCTCCGGCATGGGTCAGCACGCCTACTTCCGGTCCGCCTTAGACCTCAAGGCCCGGCTCGACCTCACCGGCGCCCTCCTCGACGCCGGGATCGTGCCGTCGGACGAGGCGGAGTACTGCCTGGACCGTGTCCGGGCCGCCGTGGCCGCGGCGACGGGTGGTGCGGCGCCGATGCTGGAGCTGGAGTGCAACCGGAGCGCGCGCAACGAGACGCAGCTGTACCAGGTGTACGTGTGCGTGGACCCCGACGGCCGGACCCTCGTCCACTGCCCGCTGCCGGCGCAGCGTGGCTGCACCGACATGATCAAGTTCCCACCGTTCTAGCACAATGCTTTCGCGCGTTTTAGTCTTTCAGAGGGGAATTGCTGAGCTGAGTTGCCATTTGCGCTTCTAGGGGATCCGGTTGTTTTCAGCATTTGCATCTCGCAAAGATTCAGAGTTCTTTTCATTGTTCCGTCCAACTCCAACCGTCAGTAGAAAAGAATGTTGGCTGTGCAGTGCTACAAAACCGGCACAGCCCAGCATCCCAGACCTGACACAAAACGACGGCCAATTCTTCACCAGGTTCAGTTCAACGCTGCCTCCTGTTGCTGCTGCACGTACGCGATGCCCTTGTCGATGCTGGCCTTGAGTTGTGGCTTGAGGGCCTCCAGCGCGCGCGCCTCGTACTCCGAGAGCCCCCTGAGCTCCGATCCCACCACCTCCTCGATCCCTTCCCTCCCGAGCTTCACCCTGGACGCGAAGAACGGGAGCTCCGGCACCACCTGGGACTGCACGTACGCGCACTCGTACACGTCGTCGCCGCCGTCGAGCCCCCGCAGCGACGCCTCCAGGAACCGCGCCGCGGCGTACGCCATCGACAGCGTCGCGGACCCGGCGCCGGCCTTGGCCTCCACCACCTCGGTGCCGGCGTTCTGGATTCTGGCCGTGAGCTCCTCGACCTCCTCGTCCGTGAACGCCACCTTGGGGCGCGCCTTGGACAGCAGCGGCAGGATGGTGGTCCCCGCGTGGCCGCCCACGACCGGCACGTCGACGTCGGCCAGCGGGAGGCCCTTCGTCGCCGCGACGAACGCGTTGGCACGGACCACGTCCAGGGTCGTGACGCCGAACAGCTTCCGCGGGTCGTACGCGCCCTTCCGCTTCAGGACCTCGGCGGCGATCGGGACCGTGGAGTTCACCGGGTTGCTGATGATGTGGATCAGCGCGCCCGGCGCGTGGTCCGCCACCGCCTCCACGAGCTCCTTCACGATGCCGGCGTTGATGCTGAACAGGTCGTCCAGCGTCATGCCGGGCTTCCGGGGCACGCCGGCCGGGATGACCACCACGTCCGCGCCGGCCAGGCTGCCGGCGAGCTCTTCTTTCCCGGTGAAGCCGGCGACCTCCACCGGCGTGTTGCAGTGGCTGAGATCGGCGGTGACACCGTTGACGTTGGCGATGTCGTAGAGGTGCAGCGCCGAGACGAGCGGGGACATCTTGATCAGGAGCGAGAGCGGCTCCCCGATCCCTCCCGCCGCGCCAAGGATGGCCACCTTGTAGCTGCCGGCGCCGGCCTGGGCGACGATGACCCGCTTCGCGGCGCGTAGTCTTGGCACTCCCCACTTCAGATTGGCAGAGTGCTGCCAGTGGGAGCTGGAAGTACTGAATTGTTGCGCATTGAAGGCACTGGCTCCACGCCGGAGCTGATGCTTTATGCAAGGAACTGAAGCGAAGGATAGGGTTGCGGTTGCACCCGCCGCCATTTATTCGGATTCTGGGGAAACAATGCAGAAATGTTAAGATGTGAATCTTCAGTGGTAGAATTGAGAAATCAATAGCACAAAATGTTTTATCGAGTGGGCCAGCACCTCTAGTGAGGCCCTTAAAGATTCGAGGCCCAATATTAACCAGCATGTTGATTCGGCCCATCCATGTTTAATAATCTAATCGCGATCCGGATCCCGGCCTGCACACCGGCTGCCGACCCACCCCTCGCCGTCTCTCGCCCTGCACACCGGCGAAGTCGATGACTCGGATAACCACCGCGGCACATGCACAGGCTCAGGCAGCCGGCAGCCAGCAGCCCTGCTCGCTTCACCATTTCCCAACCAACAGAGACCAGCCGGTTCCCATTATCTGGTCACCGAGTCCGTACAGTGTAGTAGGCGAGGACCGCCGGCCGCCGGCAGTTGCCGCCTCCGCCGCCCGCGCACACCGCACCCGAAAGCTTCGCCTCCGGCGATTTCGCACGCGCGGAGAGCAAGCATATGTACACGCGGAACAAGGAACAGAGAAGTAAACAGGAGATGGAGGGAAGAGGCGAGCACCTGACAGGAAGAGCACGAGCGGCGAAGACGGAACCAGTGGCCTGCGGCTGCTGCCCGTGGCGCGCGGGAGGGAGAAGGGCACCACACAGCCGAGTGGTGTGAAGTCTCGGCTGTTTTGGCGATCTCGCGGGAGCGGATAATACTTGTGGCTGTAGATTTTTCCTAGCAGATATTTGAGCTAAAACGCGCGCGTGTGTGTGTGTGTGGGGGGGGGGGGGGGGGGGGGGGGGGGGGGGGGCGGAGGAGCTCTCTATCTCCTGATCTCCTACACTTTGAGTAGCAGTGTGCCAATAGCAGCAGTGCTACTGCTTGCTGTCCAGCTCCAAATAATACAACGGCATGAATCTTATCTTAGGGCAGTAGTATGTTCAGAGCTTTTAATTTCCAGGAAGTGAAATAGTTTGATTACTGCGAATCAGACTGTAGTTTTTTTTTTAAAAAAGGGGGTCCATCCATCTTTCTTGCTTTTTTCCCCTTCTCTGCAAGAAGAACATGACTTGAAAGCAGTAGCAGAGCCGGCATTTTCATGAAGGGAGGAGTCAAGCCAGCAACCATCAACATCAGAGGATTAAGGACTCGTTCATTTCCTTCAGGCTTCAGATAGTATTGGTGAGTTCAAATATCCCCATCAGCGTCCGAATATGCATCAGAGGATTGATGACTCGTTCGATGGAGGATAAAGGTGGAATGTGCCCACTCCACATCAGGTTCGCAAAATGAATGTACTTGACCTTTGGTTTAGTTCATAGGTGGAGTACACAAATTCTTTCTGAAAATGGATGCAGGTGACCTTCTGTTTACATCCATAGACATCATCATCACAAGAAAGTAGTGTTCCCATCAGGAAGGCACATAATTCACATAAATAGTGCTTCCTCTGTCAAAAAATATAAGCCCTGGTTTGGATTGCCACGGTAAATTTACAAAGCTTATAACAACGAAATCATAGGAAAGTCCTTTGAAATGTCAATCTTGTGACATTATTTTTGTAAAACAAATTTTACATTAGGTGATGCTAATTATTGACCAAATATGATAAGGTCCTAATCTTAAAATATGTGCGCACCTTATATATATTTAGGATGGAGGGAGTATGAACAACATTTGAGAGAGACTATCAGGCCCGCTGAGGTGGCCAAAATAAGAGTTCACACCCTTCCCCTCTTGCTTGCCTCCCCATTTTTCTCCTGGATCTTCAAACAGCCTCATAGCAAAAAGATTCTCAAGCAAGGAGTCCATTTGTTTCTCTGATACATGTTCCCATCTTGTGAATTTTTCTAACAATTGTTTCTGCCTAATTGATGCTACCGTGATGACGCGCCCTGTCATTGACCAAAGGGCGTTTATTATTGTATTGCAATTAAGAAGGCGTTTATTATTGTATTGCAATTAAGAAAACGTTCACGTTCCAAAACCACGTGCCGTACGCTGATACACTGACAGAAAGCAAGGAATCAAGCGCAAAAGTTTTCCCTAACCCTTCAAAAAAAAGTTTTCCCTAATCTAAGTATCGTCTCGAAAGTCGAAAGTACCTAACTGCCACTTCACCATTGACACGGCAGGGCAGGCAGGTAGCATCAGCCTGCTCTTCTTTTGGAGCCTCAGGGCTCAGAGTTCAGACAAAAGTAGGCAAAGACAGGTGTTCATTTATGAATTCAAACAAATCGGGTTTGCTTGCATATATTTATCCAAATTGTCCAAGAAGGCCAGCTAGCTTCTCGAAGATAGGCATCCCTCACCAGAACTCCTCCATAGCGTCTCCCCATGCATATAGAAATGGCAGATCCCTACCGCATCTGTCATCATGCCACTCCAATCATTGACTTGATATGAGCCATTCATGAACAAAAAGGGTTACCTCAAAATGGGCCCTTTCCTTCCTATCATGATTATTGTAGGGTCGGCTTGCCCTACTTGACCACCTTTGGTGAATTCATACAAACAAGTTTATTATGTAGCGCGATATTGAGCATTTATAAAAATCCATACGAAAAGCGCCACTATTAGTACATTTTCTTAGCAAAGACGTATGGTATTGGTGTTCCTTTTCCTAGAGAGTTCTATCTTCAAATGAGGAATTATGAATGTGGGGCATATTTGGATTGAAGGTTGTTTATTAAAAAAAAAAGGGAGAAATTGCAAGTTGCCTTGGCCGTGGACCCAAGCGGCTTTACAAGGCAACCCCGATCAGATCTGCAAAAAAGGCTGCTGGGGTTCCCAGATGCGATGACGAGAAGATGCTCATCGGATCTGTCCACGACACGCTGCAAATTACTCCAGCCAGTCGCAAAGCCAAGCTACGGCAAAGAAGAAGTGCTAGATACCCAAGGAACGTGCACCCAGAAGCTCACCTCACCGATCTACCGCTCGTCACATCACGGGAGCCAGGATTTTGCTCTTGCACTGGCTAACTGCTTATTGCTATGTACAGGAAAACTAGGCGAAATAAACGACTACGGGAGCACCCATGTGAGGGAGTAGTGTACGATCCTCTTAGATCTGTGAATGATCCAGTTTGGAAGTCAGAGCTTATCCTGCATGAATACAATTGAAACTACTTATCTTCATTTTAGTACGGATACAAAAGCTATTTCAAGCCAAATATCTCCAGCAGATTATCCATCTCTTCTATTCTATATATTTTATTTCTCCATCCAAATAATAATTTTTATATTTCTATGTAATCAGTGTTGTAGCAGATAACTCAAAGTATAGGGTAGATGAAGAAATCCTCCTGCATTTAAGTAAGAGTGAGATGTGTTTTGATAATTAACAAAAATATTTTAGTATTAAGAATGAAATTGGTAATTTGCTGGAGCACCTCCTATATAAAAGGATAGCTTTTTTATTAGAAAAAGAGATGAGTAATCTATTGATAATACTCTGAGCTGAGATTGATATCTACCTTCCAAATTCAAATGTGACTTCCATATTCTCACGGTTACGCTACTGCTTGTACAGATAATGTGGTTCTTGGTAACAACCCATCTTATTACGCCGTGTCACTCTCTTATCTCTTCGTGCAATCTTAAGGATTTTGTCGCTGCTTACGCCAAATACAATCGTATCGGATTAGCTAGTACGGAAGCATTGTACAAATTCGCTATTGCAATAAAATAGTGATCATTATCACTTGTTTAATCCTAATTTCAACCAAGTACACGCCATCCACCAATCCAATAAAACAAAACGCAACTAAACAACAGAAAACGAGTATAAAGAGTGGCGTGGGCTTAAGAAAAGCCCCCACTCGCATCGGCGGGCGCATCGCGCAGTCGCCCTCCGCTCCCCGCCCCTCCTCCCCACGGTCAGCGTCTGCAACCACCACGCCACCCCAATGGAGGCTGGGGAAATCGGCGGCGCCCTCCTCTTCCTCCTCGCCGCCGCGGCGGCCGTCGCGGCTGCCGTCTCCGTCGGCGCGGTCGACTTCAGCCGCCCGCTCGCCGGTACACTCATTGCTCCCTCCCCTTCTCCTCCCCACCTCTCTCGCTCGAACGCCGCGCTACAGCTCACGTGATTTGACTTGTCCGCTTCCCTCGCTGGCTGGGTGCTCTCTTCTCCTGCTTTGCTTCCGCAGCGGGCGCGCCGCTCGGGTTCCAGCAGGCGGTGTCCTGGCTCATCGGCGTCCTCGACGGCACGTCCTCCGCGGCGGCGGACGTGTACGGGGCGTGGGTGGCTGTGCGGGCCGGGGTGATCGCGCCGGTGCTGCAGGTGGCGGTGTGGGCGTGCATGGTGATGTCCGTGATGCTGGTGGTGGAGGCCGTGTACAACAGCGTGGTCAGCCTCGGCGTCAAGGCCATCGGGTGGCGGCCCGAGTGGAGGTTCAAGTGGGAGCCCCTCGACGGCGCCGACGAGGAGAAGGGGAGAGCGCACTACCCCTTGGTCCTGGTCCAGATACCCATGTACAATGAGCTGGAGGTGAGAAGAGTCCAGCACAGAAAAAAGTTGCTAAAATCGGAAATTATTAACCATTCATCGATTGATTATTCGGCGAATTTTTTCGGCTCTTGTTGCTTTGTGAGATTAAATATTAATTCCGATGTGCTGCGTTTTCTGTGCGTGGGATGGGCGTGTAGGTGTACAAGCTGTCAATAGCGGCCGCATGTGAGCTGCAGTGGCCGAAGGACAGGATAATAGTCCAAGTGCTGGACGATTCCACCGATCCGTTCATCAAGGTAACTTGCCTTTCTTAGTTCCATGTTTTTTTGCAGGACTGGAGATTATTCCCATGAAACCTTTTGTTTGGGAGAAGCTATTCATTTAGCTAACATTAGATCCTATCCGAACAAGAGAGGCATAAATCTCTTGCTGGTAGCAGACACTCAGATTGGACCTGTTGTGGAATGAATACCAAAAGGATGATAAAAGTTTTGACACTGCCATAGCGTCATAGGAGCATGCTGATTATTTGGGCTAGTATCCATTGTGAAGTGGGTAGCTAGTATACAGATGCCCCTTGTTTGTGCAAAGTGCTTTTATGAGATTAGTTAGATGAAAGCAACTTCAGCATTTGGCATAAAGAAAACAGGCACTTTGATACAACCTTTCGCTATCACAAGTCATCATTCACATAGGAGAAATGATTATAAATTTTGATGAGATAAAGGCAGAATGTGCGGAAGAACACACATGGCCACAGCAGGATGGATTGGACCCAGCTATCAGGGTTTTGTTGCCCATGTCTGCTAGCAGCCTTGTACATGTACTGATAATATTCCAGCGAAAATAGCATTACTAGAGATGATAAGCTATTTGGAATCTAACAATAGCAGCCACTGTGGGGTATAAAACTAATAGTACCGTTTTGTTAAATTCTATCAGCAGCACATGGGAAGCTTACCTTTACCCCATGATTCTTCTGTTACTGAGACCAGAACACCCTGTATGGTATAGCCACATGAGCATAACTATGCCTCCTGACATTTGACAGCATCAGGAGCCCCCTCTCTGGTTCCCTGTCGACCTGTCTTGTTTATTCAGGCCCATAGATCTAAGTGAACGGTTCAATAATTGGTCGGCATATTCTTTTTTTTTAGAATGGATCTCCTTCAGCTTTCAAAAAAAAAATCACTTCACAATCTGGAGTTCTTGCTATATTGATGCATATGCAGGAGTGCTCTTATAAAAAACCCATTAATCTCATCTATTTCCACAATTAGAAATCAAGATTATGATCCGTTTTCATGCAAAAGTCTTTTGATTTTTCATGATGCATCATGTTCATAAAGTTACGATCCGTTTTCATGCAAAAGTCTTGTGATTTTTCATGATGCATCATGTTCATAAAGTGATGCCTGTTTCAAACAAAAATGTTAGCCAATAAATTATATGATGAAAAGAAACAAAAGATGTCCACCACATCCCTCTCCAGTGACAGTAGTAATATGAATATTGATTGGTCTACTTGTGTTGATTGAATTGGTTCAGCGAATGGGTTGGTTTAGTGCGATGGAGCACAGGTAGTTGGCAAGCACAACTGCACAAGGAACCTTAGATAAAGCATGGATGGCCTCCCTAGCAAATAGCAGCAGATCTCTTTTATCCATCAAATTTATTGATAATCAATCCTACAGAGTGGCACCACCACTGCTCCTATTAGTGTCTCTTTTTAGATGAACCCATTTTTTTTTTGACATAGCAGTTAGTTGCAAACCTTTGTCTTACATGTTCAAAAAGCATGCAACCAACCTTGTCTAGCATTTCATAGAAAATGAAACACCATCACAACAGTTCAACCATCTTGTTATCATTAAGGCTGTAGAACTGTAGATACTCTAGAAGATTATTGGGTCTAAGAAAAAAGATATATGTTGGCTGGAATATTTATTGCTGCAGAATTTGGTGGAGCTTGAATGTGAGAACTGGGTGAACAAAGGTGTCAACATTAAGTATGCCACAAGAACCAGCCGCAAAGGGTTCAAAGCAGGAGCTCTGAAGAAAGGAATGGAATGTGATTATGCAAGGCAAAGCGAATACATAGCCATATTTGATGCTGATTTCCAACCTGAACCGGACTTTCTGCTCCGAACTGTCCCATTCCTTGTGCACAATCCGGAAGTTGCTCTTGTTCAAGCCCGGTGGTCCTTTGGTAAGTACTGTGTTTCCTGTTAGCTCTTGAGCAAACTCTTCCAGCTACCACTCTATCACAAATGCAAAGAATTGGGCTCTGGGAATATTTCCCAGTTCTCATGTTAAACTTGCCATATATGCTCCCACATTTCAGCATATCACCACAATGTAGTACTTTCTGCATTTTCAGATTTCTTTCTTTTGAGAATTGAGAATTGCACAAATAGTTCTTACAACTAGCACAAGGAACTTGGAAAAGAAAACCTGTCTGCTTTGTCCTCAGAAAATAAATATCTCCTTGCACATTCATGACATTAAAATATATCTCCCATATGCTCCAATAGTTCATGATGATGCCGACTGGAAATTAGGCATAGAAACTGTTCAATGATAATCTAACATAAAAATAAAAACCGCTAGTGTATAAACTTCTCAAGCAATATAATATTTTATTCACTCTGATCGGTCCAATTCTTAATTGACAGAATTTTGCAGTGAATGACACCACAAGCCTGTTGACAAGGGTACAGAAGATGTTTTTCGATTACCACTTCAAAGTTGAACAAGAAGCAGGATCAGCAACATTCGCCTTCTTCAGTTTCAATGGTACACATCTTACAAGGCCATCATACCCAAGTCCGAAAAGGGGAAAAAAACCCACAGAATTTCAATGTCAAAACCATACAATCTTCTAACGGCATGGCATGTCTATTCTAGGAACTGCTGGAGTGTGGCGAACAGTAGCCATAAAAGAGGCAGGAGGTTGGAAGGACCGCACTACAGTTGAGGACATGGACTTGGCAGTTCGAGCAACCCTAAAGGGTTGGAAATTTGTATATGTTGGGGACGTCAGAGTGAGCAGATCTAATCATATGATACTGTTTTCAAAAGTAAATCTGTTTTATGTGATCATTTGACTATGCAAAAATGTCGTATATATAGGTCAAGAGTGAACTGCCATCCACTTACAAGGCCTACTGTCGGCAACAATTCCGGTGGTCCAGTGGTGGTGCAAACTTATTCCGTAAGATGGCAAAGGATGTTTTGGTTGCCAAGGTAAGCTTCTCTCCTCCCATGCTAGCAACTTATGCCTTTAGGGGGGAAATCCAAAAATCAATTCCATTTGTTGTCCACTAGGATGTATCACTACTCAAGAAGTCCTATATGCTCTATAGCTTCTTCTTGGTGCGGAGAGTTATTGCACCAACCGCTGCATGTATTCTCTACAATATCATTCTCCCAGTCTCGGTCACAATCCCGGAGCTGTATTTACCAGTCTGGGGTGTCGCCTATATTCCCATGGTGCTTACCATAGTAACAGCCATAAGACATCCAAAGTAAGTTTCTATGTAACTATGCTATAAGTTCTTGAAGTACCTTGTCCATCTGTTATCTCACTAGAAAAAGCTAATTTACTTCGATTTGTCTCTGCAGAAATCTTCACATAATGCCATTTTGGATTTTGTTTGAGAGTGTGATGACAGTACGTCGCATGAGAGCTGCACTGACAGGACTGCTGGAATTAGACGGTTTGAACCAGTGGGTTGTGACCAAGAAGGTGGGGAATGATCTTGAGGACAGTGAAGTTCCCTTGCTTCAGAAAACCCGGAAAAGGTTAAGGGACAGGTAAAAACTCTCAGCTAAGATTTTCTGGATTAGTAAGATATGCTAGCAGACAGTACACCTTATACATTATCTGATACTGTGTTTCCCTTGCAGAGTTAATTTCCCCGAGATTGGATTTTCAATGTTCCTCTTCCTATGTGCATCATACAACCTCGCGTTCCATGGGACAACAAGCTACTACATATATCTATATCTCCAGGGATTAGTATTTTTATTGCTAGGGCTCAATTTCACTGGAACTTGTTCCTGCTGCCAATGACAAGTGACAATGGCAAAATTGTATGAATCGCTGCTTTATAACCATTTTCTGGGTATAAGTCCATCAGGTTACAATTCAAATGGTTTATATCTTAGATGCATAGAAAGGTGTTGTTATTCCGTGTGGTCACGACGGTTTCACCGGTGATGTTCTTTCCTTATAAACTAATGCAGAATGGCCTATCATGTAATCCAACGCCATCTCACAAGTAGAAAAAAATGGGAATGTAGGTTCTCTTTAGCACGTACTCATCATGTTCTTTACGCAAGCAGTATTGCATAGGATATGCTGTCAAGCAAGCTCAATCGCAATTGCCCTCATCACACTGATATTATCCGATATTGGAAAAAACATTAAAGAAAATATACATGAATTGCACATACTTCATCGCGAGTTGTATAACAGCATCATTTGGGCTAAAAAATGACAGTACCACTGAAGTTGGGAATGTATGCAGTTTATGGGCCACAAAATGACTAACCTATGCATTCTTGGTTATATCAAAAGGAGCATTTCATTGAAATGCAACCCTCGAACCCTTTTGACAGGGCATCCTCAACATTACAAGGCGAGTTCTGAAGACAGCCCCTTGGGTTGTGCAAATTTGTATCCTCGCGGTAGTCTGAGGAACTATCAGAGAAATGGGTACCTTTGTGGGATTCCCCCATTCCATAACTAGTGCCATGACTTTCCTTGAGTCGCTTTATTGGTGTAAGATGGACAGAGCGTGTAAAACTATCTGAAAGCTCTACATCGTCCTCATTGGATCTAAAGTGAGAAGGACATTTCCTCTTTGATCCAGGTAGAAGGTCCAGTCCTATAATACCAGATTCAGAACGGAGTGATAATGTGAATCTGGCTAAAATAACTACTAGTAAACATAATAATACATCAAAATAATACCTTTAAATGTACTGGAAATGGTACATTGTGATTCCATTGCACTGCTGCAGTCGGTGGAGTGATAAATTCTGCATTTTACAAGTAGAGACACATAAGTAAGTGCACAACTAGGACAGCATTATTCTCTTGTGCAATAAGACGACTACCTTGACATTATTACAGAGTAGGATATATCCACTAAGGTACTTATACATCTCAACAAATACTGATGGAGAGCATTGTATACTTCCATTATCGATTTAAGTATTACTAACTTGGATAGCACAGCAATTATAATTTTTTATGTTCACACATCAGGAATAAAGTCAATAAACTGAACTGCAATAGAACACAAGCATATTGCAGCAGCAAACCTGTGCATTTGCTCCACGAAATCATCAATCAGAACAGGCCAAGCACCTGAAAATAGACAGGCAACAGGAAGTGAGAAATTATCTTGATCATTGTGGAGTTAGTCTATGAAGGTAGCTGCAGATATAGAAATGAAAATTAAAGAGCAAGACATAAGAAATAATTTGTACCTCGTGGGTCATAACCTTCCAGGTCTTCATTTACACACCTGCTGAAAGCTAGCAGCTGCTGCCAGGTATCCTCAGATATGTTGTGACGTTGGTACTTCTGAAAAAGAAATTTCATAGTTTCAGCTAAGAGAAATGCAACAAAGTATAGTTTGGTTGTACATCATAGAAAGTGGGTGTAACAGATAAGCTAGTTCCCCTTTCTGAAGATGAAAGAAGAAATATTCATGAATTGCACGACAAAATGAGTAAATAAATTATAGAGCAAGCTAAACATTCTCATGTGCAGTGTATATCAACAAATCATGGGAACTGGGGGTTAGACTGATGCTTTACCGGTTTCTTGTAGTAATGGTTTACTGATTCAAGGTTCGAACTGTAGCAAAACTGTATCCCTCCATTCCAATTTATATGTCATTTTGGTTTTTCTAGATACGTAGTTTTTGTCATGTATCTAGACATAACGTATATCTAAATGCATAGCAAAAGCTATGTATCTAGAAAAGCCAAAACAACCTATAATTTGAAACTGAGGGAGTAATATACTACTTCACCTTTCCAATATTTCTGCATGCTAACAAAAAGAACTATGCTAACTAAACTATGCATTTTGCCACACAATTTTGGTTTTACAAGAACATAAGTATTAGCCAGAATTAGGGGTGGTAACGGATTATGGCCCTAGTGCTTTCTTTACAATCCAACTTGGCCCTTATGTATAGTTAGCTCAAAATTGAATAAGATTAGAGCCCAGCCCTTTTAGGGCCCGCGGCCCTAGATTATCTAGGCTAAAATTTAGGACCCTTTACCACCCCTAGCCAAAATAGAACAACTGGAAAAACATCTGATATTTACCATGTTTATCAATATTCTAACATATCTCATCATGTATCAAACCATACAAGTTTACATCAGAAGCCAGTCAACACTTGAACTGAAGTGGGCTAATAAAGTTCACTGGACTAAAGTGATAGTCTTAGTAAAGAACTTGTTGGTACAATGGGAACTATGGCATATCTATATCAACCTTGCTTTTACTACTCTCTGGATAACTGGACAAGAATGGAGCATACTACTGAAATACACGACAGACAATCATTAAAAAAACAAATACCAGTACACACATGTTTGAGGTGAATTATGAAAAAATTGTATCATGGCCAAGCAGACAAAGTTTTATACCTCAACAAAATTACACCATCGATCAAGCAACCGGAACCTTCCATTTAGAACAATCTTCCATGCTGCTACAGCTCTCTGAATGGCTATACGCAAGAAAAGGGGGCATTCTGGATTAGTGTTCTATGGGTATAAGAAGTATACCAGTAGTGTCCACAGATATCCTTGAGAGTAAAGGATCTTACTGATACTCTTTTGCCCCTTTTCACGACAGATGAAGAAGACAAAGTCATAGAAGCAACTAAATAGACCTGTATCCTCCTAAAAGAGAAAGCTCTCAATTAACATAAGGTAGTGAAGAAGGCTCTCAATTAACATAAGGTAGTGAAGAAGGCTCTCAATAAACATAAGGTAGTAAAGACCTACAAAAATTCTTAATCTTGGAAAGCATCACTCACCAAATCAATAAATGGCATCAGATTTGGCACATCTGCAAACATCGCATCTCTGCATGAATCAATCACATGAAGCGTTCACATTGGATGAAGTAAAATAGAACCGAACACGATACAGGAAAAGAATCATACATTATCATGGTATGGGAGGTTATGCAGGTTTATGTGACCTGGGCTGGTTAAGGATGCGCATGTTTGTCTTGCCCAGGCTATACGAGCCACAAGCAATGGAAAGCGCCGTTGAACGTGATACAAGCATGTTTGTTTTTATTTGAAATATTTACTTTCAAATAAAAACAGTTAAACGTCAACGTGCTGGTAATATTAGCACAGGAAAATAAGCTTCGAAATACTATATATTTAGAGCAACAGAGAGACATGTACAAACAACTATACATGTTGTTCAATTAACATTTTAATCTTAGTCAAAGTACACCTCTACCAGATTTTATATAGAAAGTAATAAGGGTCGATCAAGGTTTCATCTTTCAACTCTATGTATATAGGCAAGAAGGGAAAAAGCATGCATTGTCTTGTAAATTTTATTTCATCATGGCACAGAAGACGACAAAACACCGCATCAGTTTCTTTTTTTTTAAAGAAAAAGCACATGGCCTACAAAAGTGCTCAAGACAGCTAACCTCATTCCTTCGATTCCATCTATAGCTTGTGAAAGCTCAACCAATCCTTGTCTTGCCTTCGCATTTGTACCTCCTGACACAATACCTAGCAAAACAAATGCCAAAAGAACCAATCAGTTGATATAGTGCCCCAATGAACACAATATAACTAACAATTTCAACACAAGAACAATTCACAGCATATGAAACTTTGCCTTAATCCCAGACAAAAATTTATGTAATATGGACGAAGCTTAGCTCTAACTCCAGAGAAAAGTTTGCCTACCCTAGGTGCCAAAGAAGGACGATATGATCAAAACGCACAAGAATTATCAAACATATAACCTCGAAATATAAATTGTGGCAAAGAACAGCCTATCATTTTCCACAAATCGTTTCTCCAGAATCTACCTTGCTACCAAGTACTAACACGCACACGATTAAGTGCTTAATCACTTCTTGGAACACCCGGGTAGGCAAGAACCACTAAGGATGACCTATTTTTCGTCAATAAGTAGGAAAATTGACCGAGGAATAACCTAAGATCACCTCTTTAGTACACAAACCACCCGTTTCGCAAAATTCGCAACTTAAACACCACCAGGTTCGTCGAAATTCGCAGAAAGAAAGAAAAGGTCGTCCAAAAAAATAAAAAAAGCTAACCACTAAACCCACCTAAACCCGCAAGCGGCTATCTAAGGGAATCCACCGTAACCCTATACCTACGAATCGACCGAAACACCCACGAGAAAGCAAATTCGACGGCGGGGAGCTCACCGTAGTACTTGGCGAAGGCCCCGGCGGCGGCCGGGCACGCGGCCGCCGCGGCCACGAAGCCTTCGGATCCCATGGGCCAGGCCGCGGATCCGAGCCCGGGAACCGCCCCGAGCCTCACCGCCGACGGGTTAACAACCACCAGTCCACCACCTCCCTTCCCCCGATCTCACGTGCGAGCCGACACGAACGCGAGAAGCAAGAGGTGGGAGAGGGAGATGAGAGGGAGAGAGGCGTCGGGTTCAGGTAGGGGGCCAGGGTGTCAGGCATGTGCGGGTGTGAACGGGGTATTCGATCATACGCGCCATGACGGTTCGTAGATATGCCGGATGATTCATCAGCGGCGTCCACGTCTGGTTGTACGGTTGAGATTTAATATGGGGTTGTGAGTTGGGTCCACACGTCAGTGTCTAATCCAGCTGAAAAATCCTTTGACTTGTGTTGTGTCGCTGTCACTGGGCTTAGAAGGGTGCCATGCCATACTCTGGAGATATAATTAGCAGGATATTTGGGCTCAATTCTAGTTTGCTGTTATACCATGGGCCGGCGAGAACAAGCCGTTGGCTTGGTCCACAACAAATAGGCCCAGACTCGTTCCTTTTCGGTCACTTCCACCTGAACGGGCCAAAACTTCTGCGCGCAGAAAGCCAGAAACGGCCCATCAGTAACGGATATCTATGGTAGGACCCGCACATCGGCTGCCCCCCATCCGTTTCTCTCCTCCCGTTCTCTGCAAACCTTCCAGCGGAATGTAGAACAGAATGGTAGAAGCTGTGGATCGCGGCACCCGCGTGGACCCCGCAAGTCAGCGACCCAGCAGCCGACGAAAATATCTGGCTCTGGAAGGTTCCGGAACCACCTGCACATGCTCTTTACCGAGCCCAACGGGTCAGCTATCTTGACAGCTCTCCAGAATTCCAACACGGATGCGGAGGCGTCCAACCGCCAAACTGGCCCCGCCTGGTTTAGGGCCCACAGCGCAGAGGCACGAGGCGCCAGCTCCGGAATCCTCCAGAATCTTCACCACACTGCCTCCCCCGATCATATATACCCCGCCAATTAAAGCCACCGAAAAATCACACAAAAAAACAACAAAAAATCTAGTCAGATTCTTTCAATTCTTTCGAGGCTCCAATTCTCTCTCGTGCTCGATCGCCTCCTCCCATGGCCTCGGCGAACGACGGCGACCGCGCGGCGGCGGGCATCCTGCGGCTGCTGCTGGGGTTGGCGGGCGCGCCCTCTGCGGCATTGCCGCGGGGCGGCGGCCCCGGCCTGGTGGTGGTGCAGCACTTCATCCTGGACAGCGACGGGGACCTGTTCTCGGGCGGGGTCGGCAGCGGCGTGCCGCCGGCGTCGAAGGCAGCGATCGCCGCGCTGAAGGAGGTGAAGGCAGGGGAGGTCGAGGGCGGGGGCCCGCTGGGAGACTGCGCGATCTGCCTGGACAGCGTGGAGGACGCCGGGAAGGAGATGCCGTGCGGGCACCGCTTCCACGGGGAGTGCCTGGAGCGCTGGCTGGGCGTGCACGGCAACTGCCCCACCTGCCGCCACGAGCTGCCGCCAGCGAAGGAGGACGGCGCGGCGGCGGAGGGCGGCGAGGAGAGGCGCAGGCCGAGGACCGCGGTCGTGGTGAGCTACATGGTGCTCGGAGGCCAGCGGGAGGAGGCGCAGCAGCAGCCGGAGCCGGAGAGAGAGGAGCCGTGGACCATTAGGATAGAGGACGTGGATTAGACTCGGAGGTATCCAATTGGTTTACGGATTGGTTTTGAGGTGGAGGTGGTTTTGTACATACTGGAAGGAGATATGGGAAAGTTGCGAATATTTCGTTATGTCACAAGACGATGTACATGGAGGTTCAATTTCATGGATTAATGTTTCTCGTTTTTCGAAAGAGGAGCGGTTGTTTTGCAAAATTTATGCGAATTCACTCGTTTTTCTCTCAATTTTGCTATCCGTTATATTTTGCTGCTCTATTGCGTCTATGGATGGTAAATGGCAAATTAGCTATTCCCACTGGGAACAAGCGAACCTTTATCGTTTTGGTTACGGTTACTAAATGGTTCAAACAAAACAAGGCGTCCCAATTTTCAAACAAAACAAGGCGTCCCAATTTTCCCTGTCCGTGAGCGAGGGTCAGGCTGTGCCAATTTTCCCTGTCCGTGAGCGAGGGTCAGGCTGGTCAGGCATAGGACAAAAATCCCTGAAAACAGTACAACATTATACAATTCAATACATCTAGAAAATAAAAAAATAGAAAAAAGTTCATACAAAGATAAATGTAGTATAAAAAAATAGAAAAGAGTTCATACAAAGATAGATGTAGTTCATAAATTAGCAATAATCTAACAGAAAGTTTATTATCCACCACACCAACAAAGATTAACAGCGGTTCATATCATCACATGTCCATATATAACTACACTAAGACAATTAACAGGAGTTCAAGTTCTGGGTTTCTGCTCCTCTTCTGACCGACAATAATTCAAAATAAGCATCAAGTTCATGGCGGTAAGTCTAGTATAAGCAATATTAGTGTCATCACACATTAGCTATTACAACAAAAGGTTACACAAATTGTCTATTCAGAGCTGAGCGAGCACATCGCACTTGCTCGCTGCATGCCATCTTAATTCCCTAGGGCCAACCATCCGATCTTCAGGTCGGAGAAGAATCTAATGTCCTGCAATTAAATTACAAATTCCTACATAGATTCAGTAACAGAAAAAGTTACAAAATAAAATTACTGATGTGGTATTTAATAAATTACCTGCAACCCTTCTTGAACTTTTTGAAGAACTGACCAAAAGCTAAAGCTAGCAGGTTTCCCTTCATCACTAACCAGCCTACATACAATTGAAAGAATAATTTTCAGCTTGGAGCAAAGTATGAACTATTTAAGAAAAAATAATTAATTCTAATATAGATAAATTAATTCTAGACCGAACCAGGTTCACGTCGGTCTGGCACCCTTATGTTCCCGGCACCCCCCTCCTCCCATGCCTCCCTCTGCTCCTACTCAGCCAAGCCAAAGCCCTCACTCGACAGCCAAAATCCAGCCGCTCCCCACCACCTCCACCCGATTCCGCTCACACACAGCCGCCCCACCTCCTCGTCTCCGCGC
Source organism: Panicum hallii (assembly GCF_002211085.1). Classification (NCBI taxonomy): domain Eukaryota; kingdom Viridiplantae; phylum Streptophyta; class Magnoliopsida; order Poales; family Poaceae; genus Panicum; species Panicum hallii. The sequence goes on from NC_038043.1 coordinate 55,018,843, forward strand.
CATCACCGCCGGGAACAACACGGCACGCCCGTCGCCACGTATACTGCCCAGCTTGCCACCACCACCTCTCCACCTACAAACATATGTGACTAACAAATACAAAAAAAATATTTTATAGTTGATTTACAATTGACACATCATTTATGTTACAGGATATGGCAGCGCCACAGAACTTCTCTAGCCCTCGGCAGCTCAATGAGGGTGCCATACCGATCTTGTGGCACGATATCCGAGGTGGGGTACAGGGTCTTCGGCGGACGTGGCGAACTCTGCAGCATCGTGATTGTCGGATTTCCCCTTTTCTTGTGAATGGAACTCCTGTCACGCCCTATGCTAATGCCGATACCAGAATGAGCAGCAACCATATTGGGATTCAGAGGCTCCGCAAAATCTTACTCATTGCTATATCGTAGACCTCTTGATTCGTGATGAAGATATGTACTTTCTTACGTTTCGACATGGAAAATTTACGGTGGAACAACATGACGCAGCTCGGGCTGGAGTGAGCGATGGACAAGATTTAGAAAGATAGTTCAGCTTTCAAGACATGGTCGTACCAACATTCTTTAATGCTAGAGAATCCGGAATATCTTCCTCCCATAACAACGCGTAAGTTCATACTGTCCATAGTATTCATTGAGTCATGCTAATGATATTATTTATTGTTAAAATCAATAATAATTAGTGCTATTGATATATGGAAAGTTGTTGAATAACCTGCAATAAATTTTTAGTAAAATCTGTTTTGCCCCGAACTTGTGACCAAGATTGAATACCTCTCCTAACTTAAAAACAAGACAACTACTCCCTCTAACTTAAAAAACCGGATAAATTACCCCCGTTGACAATTTTAAGTTCATTTTACTAATATGATAGTGTGCCACATATCATAATCTTGTTTTCCATAAGATTTCCAACAGAAAAAAGTTAGAACTAGATTTCGTTATTTTCTATGGATTAATGCGAATTCACTTATTTTTCTCTCGATTTTGCTACCTGTTGTGTTCTGCTGCTCTATTGCGTCTACGGATGGCAACGGGGCTATCCCCACCGGGGAACAAGCGAACATTCTACTCCCCGAAGATACAAAATAGGCCGTCCCTATCCCCGTCCCCACTCGCGGGGAAGGATTTTCCCCGTCCGTGAGCGGGCGTCAGGCTGCTCAGGCACACGATCAAAATCCCTGAAAACAGTACAGCATTATACAATTCAATACATCTAAAAAATAAGAAAAATAGAAAAGAATTCATACAAAAACAGATGTAGTTCATATATTAACAATAATCCAACAGAGAGTTTATTATCCACCACACTAACAAAGAGATTAACAGCAGTTCATATCATCATATGTCCATATATAGCTACACTAAGACAATTAACTGGAGTTCAAGTTCTGGGCTTCTAATTCTCTACTGACCAACAATAATTCAAAATAAGCATCAAGTTTATGGCTGTAAGTCCAGTATAAGCAATATTAGTACCATTACACATTAGCCATTACAACAAAAGGTTACAGAAATAGTCTATTCAGAGCTGAGTGAGCACATCGCACTTGCTCGGTGCACGCCATCTTGATACCCTAGCGCTAACCATCTGATCTTCTGGTCGGAGAAGAATCAAATATCCTACAATTAAATTGCAAATTCCTACATAGATTCAGTAACAGAAAACGTAAAAAAATAAAATTAAAGATGTGGTATTTAATCAATTACCTGCAACCCATCTTGAACATTTTAGAGAACTAACCAAAAGTTAAAGATAGCAAGTTTAGCTTACATACAATTGAAAGAATAATTTTTAGCTTGGAGCAAAATATGAACTATTTAAGAAAAATAATTAATTCTAGTATAGATAAATATTGAATCACAATAAAAATATACCTTTATGTTTGTTTCTAATCCAATCTTGTGAACACATTACAAACTCTAACATTTGAGAAATTAGCCTGCTGCGATGCTCACTCAGAAGCATTGACACCCAGAAGTGTAGCATCAGTCTTTATTTTCAGTATCTTTATAAACACACTCACATCTGTAGTATAAATCCAGGCTCGGAAATATTTCCTCCAGCCTGTAACCACCTACGCTTAAACTCCTCTACAGTCATTCCCATCGATGAAGGATTAAGATTTACCGCTAGAAGCTCTCCGTTGATACCAATAAGACAACCAACTGTGCTCTTCTGAAGATCTGCGATGCACCAGTCAGACAATGGCTTTTACATGAGTAATGCTCCACTTTCTCGCTCCTTTTGTACGATCGGGATTTGGATGCTTCTTTTATTTTCAACGTTTACCATAGCATTTGACGTTCTTTTGTAATAAACCTATAGGCGTCTTGGTGGAGATATGGTTTTTGAAACGATACTCTACACATTGGCTAGGTTTGAGAGGGACAACGGTGACCTCGGACCTGTGATGCAAGATGTACAAAGAGCAGCTTGGAATGTTATGATTATTTTCTACGAGATACGAAGACTGAGAAGCTGGTTGGTGGAGGTTAATCACAGCATTCAGCACAACCTACCACCACATCCATTGATAACAGCTCATAATTCTCTCATTCGTAATTGGGGATAATTGTCAACGATCGTGCAAAAGGAGCGAGAAAGTGGTTGTGGTGGTAAGTTGTCAATGAGAGACCAATGAGCTGTTGTCAATGGATGTGGAGGTAAATTATGCCGAATGTGGTGATTAACCTCCACCAATAAGCTTCTCAGTCTCCGTATCTCGCAGAAGATAACCATAACGTTCCAAGCTGCTCCTTGTACATCTTGCGTCACAGGTCCGGGGTCACCGTTGTCCCTCTCAAACCTAGTCAATGTGTAGAGCATCGCTTCAAAAACCATATCTCCACCAAGACGTCTTTAGATTTATTACAAAAGAACGTCAAATGCTATTATAAACAATGAAAACAAAAGAAGCATCCAATTGCCGATCGTACAGAAGGAGCGAGAAAGTGGAGCCTTACTTATGTGAAGGCCATTGCCTGACTGGTGCATCGCAGATCTTCAGAAGAGTACAGCTCAGTTGTCTCATTGGTATTAGCGGAGAGTTTCTAACGGTAAAGCTTAATCCTTCATCGATAGAAATGACTGTAGAGGAGTTTAAGTGCAGGAGGTTACAGGCTGGGGGAAATATTTCCGAGCCTGGATTTATACTACAGATGTGAGTGTGTTTATGAATATACTGAAAATAAAGCCTGACGCTACACTTCTGGGTGTAACTACTTCTGAGTGAGCATCGCAGCAGGTTAAGTTCTCAAATGTTGGAGGTTGTAACGTGTTCACAAGATTGGATTAGAAACAAACATAAAGCTATATTTCTATTGCGATTCAATATTTATCTATACTAAAATTAATTGTTTTTCTTAAATAGTTCATACTTTGCTCCAAGTTAAAAAATATTCTTTCAATTGTATGTAAGATAAACCTGTTAGCTTTAGCTTTTGGTTAGTTCTCCAAGAAGTTCAAGAAGGGTTACAGGTAATTGATTAAATATCACATCATTAAACCTAATTTACTTTTCTGTTACTGAATCTATGTAGAAATTTACAATTTAATTGTAGGATATTAGATTCTTCTCGAACCCGAAGATCAGATGGTTAGCCCTAAGAAATCAAGATGGCATGCAGCGAGCAAGTGCGATGTGCTCACTCAGCTCTGAATAGACTATTTGTGTAACTGTTTGTTCTAATGGCTAATATGTGATGACACTAATATTGCTTATACTGGACTTACCGCTATGAACTTGATGCTTATTTTGAATTATTGTTGGTCAGTAGAGTAGCAAGAGACCAAAACTTGAACTCTTATTAATTGTCTTAGTGTAGTTATATGTGGACATATGATGATATGAACTACTATTAATCTCTTTGTTAGTGTGGTGGATAATAAACTCTCTGTTGGATTATTGCTAATTTATGAACTACATCTGTCTTTGTATAAACTCTTTTCTATTTTTTTTATTTTCTAGCTATATTGAATTGTATAATATTATACTGTTTTCAGAAATTTTCGTCGTGTGCCTAAGCAGCCTGACCCCCGCTCGCGAACGGGGAAAATCTTTCCCGCGAGCAGGGACGGGGACAGGGACGGCCTGTTTTCCATCTCTGGGGAGCAAAACGTTCGCTTGTTCCCCGGCGCGAATAGCCCTGTTGCCATCCATAGACGCAATAGAACAACAGAACACAACAAATAGCAAAATAAAGAGAAAAACGAATGAATTCGCATGAATCCTAAAAATAACGAAATACAGTCCTAATCTTTTTCTATTCGAAATCTTATGGAAAACTTCTAAAAAAATTCTGACATATAGCACACTATCATATTAGCAAAATCAACTTAAAATTGTTAATGGGGTAATTTATTCGGGTTTCTAAGATAGAGGGAGTAGTTGTCTAATTTTTTAGTTAGAAGAGGTATTCAATGTTGATCAGAAGTTCGGAGCAAAACAGACTTTACTTAAAATTTATTGCAGGCTATTCAACAACTTTTCACATATCAATAACACTACTTATTATTGATCTTAATAATAAATAATATCATTAGTATGACTTAATGAATACTATAGATAGTAGGAACTTACGCGTTATTATGAGAGGAAGATATTCCGAATTCTCAAGCATTTAAGAATGTTGGTATGACCAATGTCTTGAAGGCTGAATCATCCTCCTAAATCTTGTCCATCGCCCGCTCCAGCCCGAGCTGCCTCAAGTTGTTCCATCGTGAATCTTCCACATCGAACGTATGAAAGTACATATCTTCATCACGAATCAAGAGATCTACAATATAGCAATGAGCAAAATTTAGCGAAGACTCTGAATCCCAAAGTCTGATAATATGGTTGCTGCTCATTCTGGTATCGGCATTAGCGCAGGGCGTGACAGGAGTTCCATTAAAAAAAAGGGAAATCCTACAATCACGATGCTGCAGACCAGGAGGGGTGGAGAGATGGCGGTGGCAAGCCGGCCAGGAGGGTCGAGTCGCCGCCGTCGCATCCAGAGCGTTCGCCAGCAGCGAGTGTCATTCTCATGAATAACTCAACAGCTTCCCGAGGTGTCATTCTTGAAACTAAAGAATTTTATCAGGGATAGTTTTATTTCCAGTGTTGTGGTCTATACACCCCTACATCTTGTAATAAGGTTGCCCACGCTCTAGCAGCGTTGGGAATGGTCCTCTACCCTATATGGAGCTGGTGGTCGGTGATAAGGTTGAGCCGTTAAGTTAATCGAAAGCGGAAAAAAAAGAAAAATGTATTTTTCATTAATCAAATATTATAAAAGTATGGCATTCATCCCTCATGTTTTATTTGGTGCAAATCAACCCCTTAACTAACTAAATCTGTGCATTTATCATCCCCACGTTAGTTTAACAATGGTTTAGTGTTGTCTAATGGCGATTTATGCCAATGCAATCTTTTGACTAATCCCTGCTTAGCAATGTGCTGAGTTGAAGATATAAAGCTCGAAAAAACCAGTAAATCCTCTAAATTGGGATACTTGATTAATGAAAAGTACATTTTTTCCAAAAAAAACAAGAGAGCAGCGGTGATGCGGATTGGCTTCTTCTTTGGCTAGGTTGTTGGGGCTGCACCGCACTGCAGCGTCGCCCTGAAGCTAAGGTGGAGACCAATTGCCCGGCGAAGCCGGGCTCCCTCACGGTTATGTCCTACTTCGGGGCCTCGCGGATTTGTTCTAGGGGCACGAGGATGCTCTCCGAGGTGATGATGTTGGAAATAAATTCTGTTAAGATATTGTGATCTTCACGGTTTTAAACCATCTAAACGTGATTAAGGAAACCTAATGATAAAACCCTAATGGGCTGTGATCAGCAGGCCCATTACGCCTGTTTACAGAGGATGACCCCCAGCCCCACAGTGCCTATAAACATAAGGTCGTAGTTAGCACCTTAATGATCTAATTAATCTCAATCTAAAATCCTAGCCACCGCTAGTCTGATCGCTAAGGGCATTGGAGGGGTTTGGAAGGCCAAGCACTCCCGTTGGCGCCCGGAGGACGCCGATTCGCCGCTGCATCTCTACACCGACAAGAACGCCTACTTCCTCTACGGATCAGGCGTAAATGACTGCTGCTACTGCTAACGCTGGTATAATGATTACCGTTTATTCCGCATTAGATTGATTTGTCATGAACATTAAGATTCTGGATAATCTTGCCGTTAATTTAAGTTTTGGCAATCCTAACAATCGGTACTATGAGCCATCTTAACCTAGTCATGCACGGTCATTTTTTTGAGCATATTTATGCCTCTATTTTCGTCGGTTTAAGCTGCAAAGGTGCTGTGCAGATTAGATCCTATTGCACAGTTAAGGTTAATTCATGTTTTAGATGCAATTAGTTCCTGCAGAAAGGTTTTTATGTGTTAATCATGCTTGATTAGATCTAAATCATGGTTAATTAGTTTTCTGATCAAGAGATTAGATCTAATCTAATTCGGTTTATGTCAAATTTAAGTTTAATCTTGATCTGTTAATGCTAAGTGTCTCGGATTAGATGCGAATGTTTAACATTTATTCTAATTCATAGTTAAACCGAGATAAAATTGATAATTAGCTATACAATTAAGGTTAACATACGGCTAATTAATCTGTTCCCAAATTAAATCACTGTTCATATTTGATTTCCGCAAAATTAGATTCAAAATTATGAACAAGATGTATAAGTCAGCATTGAGAGGAAGGCGAATACAAATCTTAGATCGCGATTTGAGAAATGCCTAAATCCCTTACTGTGTGCGCTGCACTGCTTGGCCCTGTGCCGCGCGCCGCCTGCGCTACGGGCCACGCAGCTTAGCCTGCGACCGCGCCCTGCGCCGCGTGCCCCTGCGCGCCGCGCTGCTGGGCCGGCCTGCCCGTGCGCCACCAGCGCTGCTGGGCCCGCGCGCCGCCCGAGCGCAGCGCCACGCGGCCGCCGCCCGCGCGCCGCCCGAGCGCGGCAGCCCGCGCGCCCTTCTGGGCCCGCCCGCGCGGCAGGCGCGCCGCCCGCGTGGCACCCGCGCGGCCGCCCGTGCGCGGCACCCCCGCTCGCCTCTGGGCCCGCGTGCCGCCTCAGCCCGTGCGCGCGCGCCACCTGCGCCGCGCGCCGCCCCGCGCGCTCGCCCGCGCGCCAGCGCCGACCCGCGCCTCAGTCCCGCGCCGCCTGTGCAGCGCCAGGCGGCCCCGCGCGCCGGCCAGCCGGCCGCTCCGCGCGCCAGCGCATCAGCGGCCAGCGCGCCGCCTCTCTGCCTGAGCGGCGGCTGTGCGGTGGGGAAAGGATGAAGTGGAGCGAGAGTGTTAGGGTTTTGTTCCGACCGGGATGAGCTATATATTTGAGCTGCTGTGAGTTTCTGACCGTCCGATTGGAATGGAGCACCCAGATTGACCCGTATTAGGGTTTTCGCAGGATGGGCCAAATGGGCCGAATGCGCAGATTGGGCTGCGCGTACAGAAGGGCCCTTCTGAACTCGAGGATAAAACCTTATGCTTTCTTGCTGAGGGAATGATATGCTCAACTAGGGTAAATTCATGCCTGCTCCATGAAACTTGGACTAGGAAGTATAGCACAATGGAGTTTACACTTGGGCATATTAATTCCTCTGTCGAGGCCACAATATCTGTTTGAGTTGTTGATGGCTCATGGCCAGATGGTTTTCACGGCCAGTTTGTTGCCTGTTTGGTCAGTACTCATTGGGTAGATGAAGTGCCTGCTTTTTATAGTAGCACCAGTGTTGATGACAAGGAAATTGTCCTGCTTAGTTTTGGAGATGAGAAAGTGCCTGCCGTGGTTGATGGTGTGATTGAGCTTTCTCGTCGTGTTGTTTCTGTTGAAACTACAAGCAAACTGAAAGTTTCTGTCATTGCATGGCAAGATGATAACAATGTTGTGGAATCTTGGGAGGAATTTAGTGCTAAGGAAAGAGGTAGAAGCTTCGGTACGCTTGACATTGGGTTTTGTAAAATGGACGTTATTGTGGGCTGGTCACTGGTGACGAATTATCGGGAACCTCGGCGCTGATGTGAAATGGTATTTCAATAAGTTTCAAAATGGTGGAGCATTAGCTATTGCATCTGAAGTGGTATTTATGTATTGTAGGTGTTGCGTTTGAAGTGGTACTTATGTATTTTAGGTGTCGACTCTGAAGTGGTACTGTGTACTGAAATAAGAGATAATGATGTTGACATGCTGTGATTCTGTGTGGGCAAAGCTGGATGTTTCTTTATGTACAAGTACCTTTCTGCAAACATGATGATAGACTGCATCTGCTACATCTCTGTACATTTGAGCTATTTTGGGTGACAGTTATTTTAAGGCAACGAAAGGATATAGCCAAAGAAATGGTTATGTCTGGTGCCGTGTCTAATGGTAACTACTTGGCCTATCAAATGACTTGCAAGTGCAAATTGTAAAAAAAAATGTTTGAAGAAACGATAGTTCGTTTGGGTCTGATCGAAGAGCAGCATCCCAATATCTGCCTCTGCTGACGAGCCGGGCACCATTCTTCGTTGCATTGGGTCACACTCGCGTCTGATCTGAATTCTGAAATACTGCCAGTCTGATCAATCTGCTGGTGATTTTCTTGCAGTTCTCTATGTTGGTTTTTGTCGTAGGAATGATTGACACGAGTTGCTTCCTGCTATCTCTGGTGTCTTGGTCAAGTAATAAGCACCATCAGGATTTCAGAAAAAGGACGAGAATATGTGTCTTTTGGAGGAATATATGGTCAGACGTCATTGTTTAACAACTGATCAGATGCTACTGAAGGTCTGAAAGTTCAGTGTGTACCTGTCTATCCAGACAATTTGCAGATACTTCAATCATACAACTCCTTAATCTAAGTAGCAGAATATTCATCGAGCCCTGCTCTCAAACAGAGAGCTTTCTGTGTATTTCTTTGGACTGTGATGCTACTACGTAAGAATTCAGGCAGGAGTCAGGCTACAAATCTTAACGAAACGTTCGCGCTACGAATTTACACTTGAAGGTTGCTACTATTTTTACTAGCTGATAGACAACCGATGATGAGTTTTCTAAACTCTGTACACATCATCACGGTTCAGCAATAGCTGGCGATTTGTCTTTGTCATTGATCATGGGCCCGGGGCTTTTGGTGTGTGACGATCATTCGGGCTTGAACCAGGGTAGTCAGTTATCTGCAAAGCCATCCTTCCAAACACCTCTTCAACCAATGTGTTGCTTCTCCAATTGTCCTGCAATATTTTGTGATCAAGCAGTAATAAGATCAGTTCTAGAGGAATGGATCGCTTGAATTCAATCAGGTAGTGTTTTTTTTCTTCTGAACAGACGTTACAAAGAAAGAATTACAAAAGAATGGTCTGAACATGTTCATGCTTCATAAGGTTAGTTCAGGGGAATGGCTAATTTGAGTTGTACTTACGCAGATAGAGTAATGTACAACGTAACCAGTGCCGAGGTTTCTCTAGACATCTAGCATAACTTATACATGAACAAGCTTTTTACTGTTTCAAAAGTATGCTTCTGAACATGGTTCAGTCTTACAAGTATGCCATATCATCATTGTTTGACCTTTGAGTAACCGTTAGTTTTGACTCAAAATTCAGTACACCAATGATGAACTCGAACCACACTTTCAGTTACTTGCATATTGCAGCTTAAGACCTCTAACTCTCAATCAAGTTACTGTTTCTGCGCTTAGCCCACACTGTACAAAGACACAGGTAAATGAACGAACTGTGATTTAAATTCTTTAGGCCGTGAACAACAAAATTAAGCAGCTAAATCTCTAAGCAGTTTATTTGTAATACTGGAACTAGTAGATAAGTACCTCTGCTGCATCTTCAGCGCCCTCTAACGCTGGAGCCTCAACCATCCTCGCTCTGAAGCCCCCTTCATCCACATCAACAATAGCACAAAACCCCAGTTCAGACATCAGTCCACAAAGAACATCTAATGGTGAAACAGACGAATAAGAAGAAGACGATATTTGGGGGTGAATTACTTGTGAAACGAGCTGCGTGAACGGACGCGACGAGGAGATGGAGAGCGAGCAGGATCACCAGCAACCGGCCGGCTGCCAGCCTCGCCATGGTTTCCATCTCAGGAGCGTGTCTGACTCTTGGCTTGACGATGCGTCAGGATTAAATAGCTGCGACCTGCGAGGCCATGGTGTGGCCGCCCTCTTGCGTGTTGGACAGTCGACACCTAATCATAGAGCACTGGAAAGGAAAACGCACGGGGAAAAAGGAGTCTTTTTCGGACGCCCATCATCACCACAAACGCAATTGGCCGCCTACCTAACATGGCTTTGTTCACTGGTCTTGCAAAAGATAGAGTCACAGCCCTACTAGCTGCTAGCGGTAGTAGATCCGGAGCAGCAGATGTAGACAATCAAGGATAGCATCCCAAGATCTCTGCATCTGCTGACGCACCAGGCACCATTCTTCTTCTTTTGCATTGGGTCACACTCACACTCACGTCTAGGTCTAGTTCGGGACCCAGTGCCAGAGAATGATCTGAATTCTGAAGTACTGCCAGCTTGATCAATCTGCTGGTGATTTTCTTACAGTTTGGTTTTGTCGTTGGAATGATTGGCACGAGTTGCTTCCTGCCATCTCTGATCAAGTAATAAGCATCATCAGGCTTTCAGAAAAGAACGAGAATGTGTGACCTTTGGAGAAATATATGGTCAGATGTCTTTGTTTTTTTAGCTAATGCCACTGGCTTTTATGCGTGACACGAGTACGACTACATAGGATTCGAGGAGATAACAGAAAATGGGAGGGATGGTGGCCACTAGGATGAAGGCAAATGAGGCGATAAGGTCAACCGTGTCCATCATGCGGTTTGGTTTGTAAAGCAGCTGTGTCAGGTTGATGCAAGCCGAGTGATTGCTTCAGACCTTTGGAGGCCTCAACGAGCGGCTGAAACAAGCGCTGAGCTACGTGTTAAGTCGTCTGTGGACTCCGCACACAATTAGTTAAACACCTTTTGTGGAATGAATGTGCAGTTTCCGAAGTTAGAGTCATTTTCCCCTCTTAATTGCAGGAAACTACCCGAAAAGTACTTAGGTAGGACTCTGAACTCGTATCTGGTTAGGATTTCTACGTAACTCTGTCCCCCTAAATTATATAAGGACGGGTAGGGACCCCCTTCAAAGAAAAATCACCCCGATCAACACCTAAGGCAATACAAACCACACACAGGACGTAGGGTATTACGCTCTCGGTCCGAACCTATCTAAACTTTGTGTTCCTTGCACCTTCGAGTTCCTGATCTTGGCAACATCCTACCTACAAACTCACCACCTCGGAGGTATCCCTCAGTGGGCGTGGCACTAAAATACTGACAGCTGGGTGGATGCTTTGCCATCGTTTGCTTGGGCGGATGGTTTGCCGCCATGTTGCTACTTGGGTGAATACTTTGCCACCACTGGTCTTGGTGGATGCTTTGCCGCCGTTTCTTCTACTCTGGCGGATGCTTTGCCGCAATGGTCGTGTTCTTCAAGTTTGCTCACACCAAACATCTTTGGCGACGGTGTATCCCTTTTGCAGGTTCAGTTCTTGGGTAGCCTTGTTAGGGTGGTTGGGTTGGATATGTCCTCCCTTCCCTTCATGCTGCCTCTTCTTGTTGTTGTTGTGGTTGCTGGTTGCGGCTTTTGTCGCTACCAACCATTCTTCAGTGTTTCTCTTTTTTTAGTCCTTGTGTTGGCCAAGTCCTGTTTGGCTGCATTGAGATTTGTCTGTAAAGTGCTTTCTTCTTAATGAAATACGTGCTAAGGCACGGTCACTAAAAAAATTGGTGGTGCTGCTGTTTAGAGCTATGGATCTCCGTTTGTCGTTGTAAGAATTTGAGTTTTGTTCGCTGTTGTAAAGAAGGGAGATCGATTCGTGACCCTGTGGCCGCTTAATACGAACATATACTCTCATTCTTTTTTATTCTTGATTGGTTCCTGCCTATGGCCTGTTCTTGGATTGTTAAAACAAATTCAGAGTTGGGTCGCGTGTTTGTTACTTGATTGGATTGACGCTGCATGTCACTAATAGGATCCATTGCATTTGACCATAGAAATATTATGGAGAGCATCCTTAGACAGCCTATGACTTCCAGATACTCGAGAGAATTTCGTATCGTATAATCGTAAGCATCTGCCATGGCCGTACCTCACAACTTGCGAGCTCTGTGATTCGATTGAGAGCAAAGCATCATCTACAAGCATACGAAATACAAGTATGAACCATTTTTTTCCATAGTGGATTCATCTAGAACAGTAGCGCGCTATGGTGAAGAGCCGTAGGGTTGATGGAGAGCGACACGGCGGCACTCTTGCTTCTCCTCCATCGTGGCGGCCAAGAAGACCACCTTCTCCGCAGGCGCTGGAGAAGCCAAGTCTATCCCTTTGAAACATGCAGAGTCGTTAGATCGAAAGCTGATGTCGGATATTGAGGCTAAAGTTACGTTGTGAAGCAAAGTCGCTCAATCCGAGTCCTGGAGCTAGATCCAGGACGTAACTGGCGCCCTCATCTCATCTCTCCGTTCTCCATCCTACGGCTCGCAATGATTTCAAGCATAAAGTTCCAGGACTTAGTAAAAATGCCGCGGCGTGAGGATCATCTGCTGCGCCGCGCCGGAACGCCCCCCGCCCCGCGGCTGCTCCATGTTCGTCCTGTTGGCCGCGGGTGCCCGCGGCCGCATTCGCCGAGCGCTGCGCGACTCGCTTGGTGCAGAATCTCACAGCTAGCTCGCCACGGTCGTCGTCGGTGGTACGGTGCGCACGCTTGCGAACCGGTCTCGGGTGGACGGACCGGTAGTCTAGCTCGCGGTCGGCGTGCGGCACGACACATCATGTGAGCTGTAGGCGCTTCCGCACACGTAGTTGCTCGCTGCCTCCGCATGTCCGTCATTAGCGGTCGAACTGAGCGACTTGAAAGCAGCAGCAACGAACGAAAAATTAAGCCATACCAACAAAATTGAAAGCACATGAGACAAGAGAAGGCTATGGCAATCGATTTTACCAATTTTTGGTGCAAACTGCAGACCAGCGTTGATGGATTTGGATGGCGGCGGCTAGTTCCCTGAGCAGAGAGAGAGGGAGAAAGGAGAAATTGAGGAAGACGATAGCCAAGTTGCATGCGTGCGTGGGTCCCTTGAATCATTAAATGCTTTGAATCCTTGTGAACTGTAGGATGGAGAATGGAGAGGCCAGATGATGCACCTGGCTCCGGCAGGCACAGTGCGACGCACTGCACGGAGCCTGCAGCAGCTACCACCACTCGCGCAACTGCGCAAGCTAGCGCGGAGACAACCAGCCACAGCGCATCGGTGCATCCCACCCTTTGCAGTACACAACCCAACTGCAGGGCAGCAGGGGGAAGTATCCGTGCCGCTCTCTCCTGCCGCCGCCGAGCTGAGCTGATCCGTCACTGTCGCAGTACATATTTAGCGTGCGGGAGTCGGATAGGATCATGGCTTAGGTTGTGTTTAGTTCCGGACATAAAAAAAAATCTTATCATTTGAAAGTATTAATAAATTTTAATTTTAAAATTAATTACAACTTCTGGTCTAATTCGGGAGACGAATCTAATAAGGTATATTAATCCATGATTAGCAGATGGTTACTATAGCATTACTGTTGCAAATTGTGAATTAATTAGACTTATTAAATTCGTTTCGCGAAATAGCCCATCTGTGAAAAAAATTTATAAACAAATTTTATTTAGTACTTCTAAATGGCAAAATTCTTGTTAATGTGATAGGACTAATCGAGGCACCGTAGCATTAAATCTTTTATAAATTCGGATTAAAATGAACTAGAATTTACATGAAACTAGTTTTTTTACCTTACTAGAAACCCTCTCAAATAGCCTCTAAGAGCCAGAGATCCACACCCTGATTCTTTAGCTATAGCTCCCAAATTCTAGAGTAATTTCTGTAGGGAGCGAGGCGGAGAAAATAAGAAATGATTTTAGTGTAGAATGAACGGGAAGTAAGGGATCAGGTGTTTTACTCCCACCTCGAAGTGTAAATCCAGAGATGATTCTTGTGCAGCCGGACAAATCAAGTTGTGTCTTTACCGTTTGGTACAAAGTCATGGAATCCGCTCCGAATAAGCTGAAAGACCAGCTGTACCAAACAGAATCAACATTCACCACTAGCTCATTCAGCTTCCTCTTCTTCATGCCCGACCGTCTTTCGCCCCGACTGGCAGCTACCTTTGCTGTCGTGTTGTCCATCTACCGCCCACCACCGACCTGCGACCCGCCCTTTCTAACCAAATCTTCTTTTTGCCTTCGCCATCGGCCACCACCCATCGGGAATCCCATCCCATCCAGCCTCCTTCTCTAGAGCCGCCGATTATGGAAATCTGGAAATCCAGAAACCCTAATCTTAATCCCGTCGACCTCGACCACCACACGACCGTCAGCCGCTCCTCCCACCTTCTACCCCCTCCCCTCCTCTAGCTCTCACTCCTCCAGCCGAGCTCCTTGCCAGCGCGCGTGAGACGGGGCCACGGCCGGCGTGACCGCGTGAGCGAGCAGAGGGAGAAGGAGATCGTGCGGCCGCACAAATCTTGAACAACGGATGCCTCGAGGCTTCCGGGCTACATAGGTTCTACAGTGTTGAAAATCGTGCACATAAGCGGCACACTAGCGCGCAGCAGGTCAAGTTATTGGGCCGATTGACTCACCAGCCTGCTCGCACTCTCTTATCCTCTCAAAAGACGGAGAGGGGTGTGGTGCTACTCTTCCTGCATCTGTTTCATACTCTCATCTCACTGGAACATTCGGCGCGCTTTACGCGCCCTATCAATTCATCAGTCATCGAAATAATTCATAAGTCATCTAAATAGTAAGATCCTACTTAATGGTGACGCCCTATCAACTCATAAGTCATGTAACTGAATAGTAAGATCCTACTTAATGCTGTGCGTCACCGGATTCCAGCGCATGCTTATGTGAGAATTTGAATTACTTAACCAAAATAAATTAAATAAACATGTCCACGCTAATAGAATATGCTTGTTTCAGCAATGAGGAGTGCTTAAATTCTTCTTGTTGCACAGTTCAATGTACATTTCAAACAATGAACAGAAATTCAGCATCTGTAGTGTGGTCTAAATCCAATAAACCTAACAAAATCTTCACCAAGCAACCTTACAAAGTTCAGCTAAGCAAACACCCCTTCCATCCGCATTGTGTGAGTGTGACAGGAACATTTAGCTCCTTTTTTATCCACAATCAAAGCAAGACGATACGGTCCGATGTTTTGAAATACGCACAAGAGGAGCAAATTCTATCTTCAATTTCGATGCCCTGAAAACTGCAAATACTATTCACAGTCAAATTCATGTTGTGTAGGAACCTCCATGTTGCAAACAAATGAAAGCCGCAGATATCTGGCTTTAAGTTTCTGGTGGCTTGAACTGGCCTTCACATAAGTTCTTTAAGCATGAACTTGGAAAACAAATGAAATACAACTTGTTTGCATATTGCAATTTGTTCACCTAGGCATCATATTGACTTGTTAAGAAGAATCACAAAATTCCCCCCACATAAGTTTGCCAGCTGAGAAGGCAATGCAAATATGTGCCTGGCTTCATGCCATTATGTTAAAGCACAGGTCCAGGTGGTATGGATCAGGCTACCCATAAGAACATGCATCAAGCCCCCACCAAGAGCCACAGTAAACCTGAAACAAAAAAGGTTATTATGATGAAAACTAACATTATTTTTTACTTACTTTATGTACTGCATCTCACTAAATTGAACTAATGCATCATTTGGTACCAATAGATGTGTGCTTTGCCAGGTCTGAAAGCAGTCACAGTCACAACGTCTAGTAATATTTTCAGGCTCCATTCGGAATGACGAGGTCCTAATTTTACCCAGGAAATTATATAGTGCAGTACATCTGTTTTTCAGTTCAGTGAGTATCAATTGTCAATGTTGTGTCAACTCCTGAGATGCATTGCACTGTCAAAGTGGTCTAGAACAGTCGGTGTTTAATTTACTTTTGCAGTCACACTTCTTATTTTGGGTTAGAAAGTTCAGCTCACTTTACAGGATGGTAAAATTTAGTTAAAAGTAGGAGTTGTAGCATGTTAGCTTGAAAGTCACTACATAATGCTGAGCACTAAGTTTGTTGCTTGCACACATTGCGTTAAGGAAGGCAAAGCGGATCATTTTGCTTGGTTGTTGTGCAGGAGAGTGATGCTATGTTAACTGCTGACCATAGTCTCTTCATGGATTCAAGATAACTCTAACATGGTCTGCCATTAAAACAGAGATCTAGTGCAAAAGTAAAGAGTGGTGCTCTCACCTCAGAAATGGAAATGTTGTTTTGAAAGTGATCTGACAGTCCAAAAATCACAGCAGGAAGCATAAGCCTTGGGTTTGAAAGAGTTACTCCAGCCACACCCAATATCTTCCCTATTGTATTCTTCAAATCTTCAGAACATCTAGCAAGTAAGAGTCAGAAGTGGCTGTTATTGGCCTTATTGGAATGGTACCATGCTTAATTCGTTCATTATATGCAAAGCTAAAATGGATCTTCGTATATGTTACAACCATGATCACGGTATATCAGAATCAGAACAACAAAGAATGGAAACAAAAATTAGCTTGCAAGTCAATTTTCTCTGTGGAGAATATGGCCATAAACTATAATGGCTGATTGAGTAGTCACAATAACGACAATCTACCAATAACAATTATTGGGCTCACAATACGCAGAAGTGGCAACATCAAACTAATACCCTTTTTTCAAATTAGGGAATGGTGGGCTTAGAGAGATAATGGAATATGATTCTAGGAACTTGAGCTGGGAACACTAATCAAAAGGAATTGTTGCAGGAAAGCACAGCTAGAGAGCTGCAGCTATTTTTCCTCAACAACACATTACTTGGAAGCCACCTCTATCATAACCAGTAAAAGAGATGCAGGAAAAAGAAAGAGGAAAGATTGCTGTGGTTGCATCTTAACGAAACAGATGGAGAGATTGAGGTAAAGAAGAAGATGCAAATCCAATGCTTGGCGTGGTTGCAGCCTGGAGTAAAGAGGAAAACATGAAAGATCAGAGATTACTCTAACTCCAAGGCATATCAACGAACACATGGTGAGCACATACCTAGATGACAAGTTCTTGAAGGTTCACAAGACAACAACCAAGATGACTTAAACACTTAACAAATAAGCAGCTAATTCAGAAACGAAAGAGGAAGCTGATTTTTTTTTGTAAAGGTCAGGTTGTGCAAACCAACCGATATCATAGAATCAAAAAGAACATGACTAAGGTACCCTAAGCTTACTGCTCTAAACTAAACAGCTCTGTTCTAGACAGAAGCGAAGATGAACAAGCTAAGGATTACTGCATATGGATGGGGGAGAAAAAAAAATCAAAGAAGACACAAACTCACTTTGAAGCGCTCCTGATCCAACTCAAGATCCGTTCTCACAGCAGGCACAAGGAAGAGAAGAAATAAAATGCCCAGTACCGTGTTGGGGTAGGGCGGGGAGCGGAGCAGCTGGGAGAGCTCGATTGGGTCGTAGGGCCAGGCGGGTTCGGCGGATGCGGGGGCGTCGGATGAGGGTGGAGTTGGCAGCGGTCCCGCCGGAAGCTGGAGTTGGAGTTGGAGTTGGTCGCGGATTCATCGGAGAGGAGGATCTGGGCGTAGGGCTGCTGGGCGTTGAGGAGCGCTGGGTGGTCGGGGAACTGGTAGAACTTGTCGTCGATGTCCTCCTCCATGAGCATCCTTGAGATGAAGGGGAGGACAAGGTCGTCGGAGGAGGCCGGGTCGTCGGCGTCGGGGAAGACGGGGGAGTGGAGGCGGCGAGCCAGGAGGCACGCGGGGAGCACCGAGATGCGGCCACTGCGGCGGCGGCGAGGAGAGAAGGGAAAGGAGAGAAGAATGAGGGAGGGTATCAAGGCTACAGGTGGTACCGCGGGTTGATTTTGCAAAGTTGGCAGAGGACACCTGGCATCGCGGGAGGCGCCGAGCGCTCTCGTGCGAGGAGGAGCCAGCTCCCTTTAAGAAACCCGGCTACGCTTGCGCGCCTTATCATAATCATAATAATATAGCCTATATCAGTTTTTATAAATATTTATTATTTTTGTGAAACAATTACTCCTGAAATTTTGTTACAAAATATGCACAAAAACTTATACAAGTTTAGAAATAAAAACTATAGGGATTCTTTCTCATGTTACAGTGGTAGGCTTGTATTACAAGATCTTTCAACTGTTATACACAAGGATTTGTCATAAGAAAATCATACAAACATTTGTTTATAATAAAAAACATATACTCCGTATATATGAACTGGTGTGGCACATATTCAATCTACAGAAATTCAAATGCTTACATCAAGTGAAACAACTTGTCCATCGCAGGGCATCTTGTATAAAAAGGTAAAGGAATTTGTATCTTGTATTAAAAGGTAAAGGAATCTGTGCTTCTTTGGTGATAATGAGCTGAAGCAAAAAATGGCCAATACGATAGCAAGTATGCAGAGATACAGTCTATGGGTGTTATGCTACAATTTACCCTCTCTTGTGTGCTATTTGGGATACAGTCACCACCAAACCAGTTTTATCAGTAAATACTTATGAGTAACACCCAAGCCTATGCCCGGCAGGAAGTTGTCTGGCTCGATATCACGGTAAAGAAACCCCCTTGTGTTGCATGTACTCTACCCGGGCTATCTATATGAAATCAATGGGAAAAGATTAGCTTGGTTGTGAAAATCCAGAAAATAAGGACTCAAGGTTGATTAACATCTTTACCATAGGTATGCTGCGATACAGATAAAAAATTAACAACAAAATGGATGATACCGTAAGAGAAACTTACCATCTGATGTGCTAGCATAAGTACTGTTTAAGAGAGAACATTCTGTTGCAGAAGTTGAATAATTCTTCCAGACTTGGACCATGACATTGTACTCCCTCTCCACTCCAAATCACTTCAAATGAGAAATTCCAGTTGAGGATTGGAGTAAAAAATTATGTTAAACCGGTGAAAACATATGAAACAAAGGAGTCATATGCTGTTATTGGTACTTACTTCCCCTTGGAGAAGCATGTATAGCATTGACTCATAAGGAAGCCGACGATGCCTTGATTTCACAGCTTCCTGATAAAACATGAGATGAAGAAAAATGATGAGGTAGCATGTCCTGGGCTAAAAAAGGACACTTTGCCAAGATTAAAACTGACAAATAATATTGCTTGAGCAATGAGCATTCGAACATATTAACACCTAGCTACAAATAACTGTCAGGTATCATCAACTATTCAACTGTCTCTTTTCTTTTTTTAGAAAAAATTGCAGTAAAAAGGAACACTCAGATCAAATCAAGCTTGAAAGTTAAAAAAGGAAAAATTTCAGAAACACAATTTTCCACTTTAGATCTTAATTGGACAAAATCTCATAAATTATTTTTATCAGATACTATACCAACCCATATAGCAAACTTAGATCAAAAGAACCACCCCATGTCTAAGTTCAGTGATTACAGCTTGTTACTTTGTTGATTGAGGTTGGCACCTGCTACTTTTTAGGCATAAATTGTCTATTAAAATCTAGTGTCAGGTATGCTCTAGGCACATGCTCCTGTTCCAGACAGAAGCGAAGATGAGGAAGCTGAGGATTACTGCATCTGGATGGGGGAGAAAAAAAATCAAAGAAGACACAAACTCACTTTGAAGCGCTCCTGATCCAACTCAAGATCCGTCCTCACTGCAGGCACAAGGAAGAGAAGAAATAAAATGCCCAGTACCGTGTTGGGGTAGGGCGGGGAGCGGAGCAGCTGGGAGAGCTCGATTGGGTCGTAGGGCCAGGCGGGTTCGGCGGATGCGGGGGCGTCGGAGGAGGGTGGAGTTGGCAGCGGTCCCACCGGAAGCTGGAGTGGAGTTGGAGTTGGTCGCGGATTCATCGGAGAGGAGGATCTGGGCGTAGGGCTGCTGGACGTTGAGGAACACCTCTCTTTACTAAACCCGATAAGAAGAGAAGGGTTTCCTACCCAGATCTAGAGGAGCGGCGGCGGCGGCGAGGAAAATCGTTACCGTCCCCCCTTTCGTCCGTGGGAGATGGAGAAGCCGAACGAGGTGTTGATGAGGGAGGCCCTCGGGAAGAGAAACTGCCGTGATCCTGAGGCAGAATCCCACCAGTTCCGGGCAGATGAAGGCGAGAACAAGGAGGTCCTGGCACGTCTAGCTTGGGAAGAAGCGTTTTGGGATGATTTGGAGCAATCTTACGGTTCACGGCCGGTGAGGAGGGACACGGAGCATGCGGAAACGAAAGCTTCTTGGAGGAAGATGGATCTGGCGACGGCATCGCAGAAGGCGGCGGCGGCGGCGGCGGCGGCGGCCTGGTCGGAGGATGAGGAGGACGACGACGACCCGGACCGTGAGGCTCTCCGATTTCGCAAAAGATGGAACTACATTTGGTCCGAACATTTCGGTTCCTTCGAGGATACCAGTGAGTTCTCGAATATATCTTGCATCTATCTATCTATACCCTAATTAGGTTGACTTTGGCTCGCGATAGATGTAGTTATTATTATTTAACAAGAGTACTTCTGATGTCTGATGGGTGTCTGATTATAGATAAACATAGGATCAGAGCTCGACCTGTAAGCAACTATAGCAGAAATAATCTGATCATAACTCGTACCTGCACATGCTGACTATTGTTGTTATCTTGTTATCATTACTGCTGTTATTGAACTCGATCTTAAACTAATTAAAATCTCCTACTACGTGCAGCTCTTATCCCCCCTATGCGATTTACCGATGAGCCTCCGGTTGAAAGACTCTACCCCTCCACTACTCTACAGATCTTTTCAGCCAAGGTTGCAGGAATAGGAGGAGGCTTCCAGTGGCCTCTCGACGTGTTCGGTCTGGTTGCCATACGCGACTCAGTTGATGAAAATCGGAATATTATCTTCCAGCGCTCGAGGGATGAGTGCCAAACCATCACTGGGGAGGTTCGTAGTAAATCTTTTCATTCAATGTTTTGGTTGCATAGCTGCACTTCTGCCTAATGCATCATGCACGAACTTCCAGCAACTGCCTGCACTCGGTATATCATTCTTTCATTACCAAGCAACTGTGCGATTAGTCAATTACTATGCCATTTAACCAGCAGGCCCACAGGGTTAACATCATCGATGAAGCTTATAGATGAGAGCCTGTTATATCAGGTTTCATTGCCTTAAGGAAGTTCATATAGCTTTTGTCTGTGGGTTTGATCATAAATACATGTATGCAACGAAATAACCATCTCTGCAGCACTAGTTAGTCTCAACTAATTACTGATCTGAGTGTCCCACTCACTCGTTAGGCTCAACTAAGTATTGATTCAACACACTGACTGAAGTTCTTACCTCATCATATTGGTACAAGGAGCAGATGTGTTCCAGGTTATTGTCATCCCTAGGGAAGCTAGATGGGAACTCAAGGCCTGAAGGCCCTTTACATAATCCCCACAGCACATAGAAGACCTCCTGACTCCATTTTCTCGTCCTATCTCTGTTAAACTATTGACAGGAAATTGACTCCCAACTGTACCCTTGGGAACTCAAGTTGCATGATCCCCGCAACACGTAGGTCTCTTGACTTCATTTTCTCGCTCTATATCTGTTAAAAATTGGTCATATTCTTGTATTCCTGTGCTTTAGAGTGTCCCCCCCCCCACCCCCCACCCCCCCATCTCTTGGCCTGAAAACTTTTCAGGCTTATTTCTTCAAAAAAAAAACTTTTCAGGCTTTGTTTGCTAGGCTTTCTCGGAAATCTGCATAAGACACATTTTATTGAGTTATATTATGATTGTTTGCGTAGAACAAAAATCATGTCATTGTTGTCAATAGTGGATTAAGCTAGCATTGTTATCTTACATTTGATAGTATATGCACCATACATTTTCAGTGCTGAATGTTTCTTTTCTTTCCTTGCACTTAGGGTCACATTTTTGTTTAATTGTTGCATGCAGGATCCATATTTAGAGCTCACAGGTCCTACCCGTGCTGTGGTGTTGTGGGATCCTTTGACCATCGAGGTTTACCTAAGAGTGAAGGGCCCTTCTGAACTCGAGGATAAAACCTTATGCTTCCTTGCTGAGGGAATGATATGCTTAGATAGGGTAAATTCATGCCTGCTCCATGAAACTTGGACTAGCAAGTATAGCACAATGGAGTTTACACTTGGGCATATTAATGCCTCTGTCGAGGCCACAATATCTGTTCGAGTTGTTGATGGCTCATGGCCAGATGGTTTTCACGGCCAGTTTGTTGCCTGTTTGGTCGGTACTCATTGGT
This sequence comes from Panicum hallii, assembly GCF_002211085.1. Taxonomy (NCBI): domain Eukaryota; kingdom Viridiplantae; phylum Streptophyta; class Magnoliopsida; order Poales; family Poaceae; genus Panicum; species Panicum hallii. Next base: position 55,041,131 of record NC_038043.1, read on the forward strand.
TTGATGAAGTGCCTGCTTTTTATAGTAGCACCAGTGTTGATGACAAGGAAATTGTCCTGCTTAGTTTTGGAGATGAGAAAGTGCCTGCCGTGGTTGATGGTGTGATTGAGCTTTCTCGTCGTGTTGTTTCTGTTGAAACTACAAGCAAACTGAAAGTTTCTGTCAATGCATGGCAAGATGATAACAATGCTGTGGAAGCTTGGGAGGAATTTAGTGCCAAGGAAAGAGGTAGAAGCTTCGGTACGCTTGACGTTGGGTTTTGTAAAATGGACGTTATTGTGGGCTGGTCACTGGTGACGGATTATCCGGAACCTCGGCGCTGATGTGAAATAGTATTTCAATAAGTTTCAAAATGATGGAGCATTAGCTACTGCGTCTGAACTGGTATTTATGTACTGTAGGTGTTGCGTTTGAAGTGGTACTTATGTATTTTAGGTGTCGACTCTGAAGTGGTACTGTGTACTGAAATAAGAGATAATGATGTTGACATGCTGTGATTCTGTGTGGGCAAAGCTGGATGTTTCTTTATGTACAAGTACCTTTCTGCAAACATGATGATAGACTGCATCTGCTACATCTCTGTACATTTGAGCTATTTTGGGTGACAGTTATTTTAAGGCAACGGAAGGATATAGCCAAAGAAATGGTTATGTCTGGTGCCGTGTCTAATGGTAACTACTTGGCCTATCAAATGACTTGCAAGTGCAAATTGTAAAAAAAAAATGTTTGAAGAAACGATAGTTCGTTTGGGTCTGATCGAAGAGCAGCATCCCAATATCTGCCTCTGCTGACGAGCCGGGCACCATTCTTCGTTGCATTGGGTCACACTCGCGTCTGATCTGAATTCTGAAGTACTGCCAGTCTGATCAATCTGCTGGTGATTTTCTTGCAGTTCTCTATGTTGGTTTTTGTCGTGGGAATGATTGACACGAGTTGCTTCCTGCTATCTCTGGTGTCTTGGTCAAGTAATAAGCACCATCAGGATTTCAGAAAAAGGACGAGAATATGTGTCTTTTGGAGGAATATATGGTCAGACGTCATTGTTTAACAACTGATCAGATGCTACTGAAGGTCTGAAAGTTCAGTGTGTACCTGTCTATCCAGAGAATTTGCAGATACTTCAACCATACAACTCTTAATCTAAGTAGCAGAATATTCATCGAGCCCTGCTCTCAAACAGAGAGCTTTCTATGTATTTCTTTGGACTGTGATGCTACTACGCAAGAATTCAGGCAGGAGTCAGGCTACAAATCTTAACGAAACGTTCACGCTACGAATTTACACTTGAAGGTTGCTACTATTTTTACTAGCTGATAGACAACCGATGATGAGTTTTCTAAACTCTGTACACATCATCACGGTTCAGCAATAGCTGGCGATTTGTCTTTGTCATTGATCATGGGCCCGGGGCTTTTGGTGTGTGACGATCATTCGGGCTTGAACCAGGGTAGTCAGTTATCTGCAAAGCCATCCTTCCAAACACCTCGTCAACCAATGTGTTGCTTCTCCAATTGTCCTGCAATATTTTGTGATCAAGCAGTAATAAGATCAGTTCTAGCGGAAGGGATCGCTTGAATTCATTCAGGTAGTGTTTATTTTCTTCTGAACATACGTTACAAAGAAAGAATTACAAAAGAATGGTCTGAACATCTAGCATAACTTACGCAGATAGAGTAATGTACAACGTAACCAGTGCCGAGGTTTCTCTAGACATCTAGCATAACTTATACATGAACAAGCTTTTTACTGTTTCAAAAGTATGCTTCTGAACATGGTTCAGTCTTACAAGTATGCCATATCATCATTGTTTGACCTTTGAGTAACCGTTAGTTTTGACTCAAAATTCAGTACACCAATGATGAACTCGAACCACACTTTCAGTTACTTGCATATTGCAGCTTAAGACCTCTAACTCTCAATCAAGTTACTGTTTCTGCGCTTAGCCCACACTGTACAAAGACACAGGTAAATGAACGAACTGTGATTTAAATTCTTTAGGCCGTGAACAACAAAATTAAGCAGCTAAATCTCAAGCAGTTTATTTGTAATACTGGAACTAGTAGACAAGTACCTCTGCTGCATCTTCAGCGCCCTCTAACGCTGGAGCCTCAACCATCCTCGCTCTGAAGCCCCCTTCATCCACATCAACAATAGCACAAAACCCCAGTTCGGACATCAGTCCACAAAGAACATCTAATCGTGAAACAGACGAATAAGAAGAAGACGATATTTGGGGGTGAATTACTTGTGAAACGAGCTGCATGAACGGACGCGACGAGGAGATGGAGAGCGAGCAGGATCACCAGCAACCGGCCGGCTGCCAGCCTCGCCATGGTTTCCATCTCAGGAGCGTGTCCGACTCTTGGCTTGACGATGCGTCAGGATTAAATAGCTGCGACCTGCGAGGCCATGGTGTGGCCGCCCTCTTGCGTGTTGGACAGTCGACACCTAATCATAGAGCACTGGAAAGGAAAACGCACGGGGAAAAAGGAGTCTTTTTCTGACGCCCATCATCACCACAAACGCAATTGGCCGCCTACCTAACATGACTTTGTTCACTGGTCTTGCAAAAGATAAAGAGTCACAGCCCTACTAGCTGCTAGCGGTAGTAGATCCGGAGCAGCAGATGTAGACAATCAAGGGTAGCATCCCAAGATCTCTGCATCTGCTGACGCACCAGGCACCATTCTTCTTCTTTTGCATTGGGTCACACTCACACTCACGTCTAGGTCTAGTTCGGGACCCAGTGCCAGAGAATGATCTGAATTCTGAAGTACTGCCAGCTTGATCAATCTGCTGGTGATTTTCTTACAGTTTGGTTTTTGTCGTTGGAATGATTGGCACGAGTTGCTTCCCGCCATCTCTGATCAAGTAATAAGCATCATCAGGCTTTCAGAAAAGAACGAGAATGTGTGACCTTTGGAGAAATATATGGTCAGATGTCTTTGTTTTTTTACCTAATGCCACTGGCTTTTATGCGTGACACGAGTACGACTACATAGGATTCGAGGAGATAACAGAAAATGGGAGGGATGGTGGCCACTAGGATGAAGGCAGATGAGGCGATGAGGTCAACCGTGTTCATCATGCGGTTTGGTTTGTAAAGCAGCTGTCAGGTTGATGCAAGCGAGTGATTGCTTCTGACCTTTGGAGGCCCCAACGAGCGGCTGAAACAAGCGCTGAGCTACGTGTTCAGTTGTTTGTGGGCTCCGCGCACAATTGGTTAAACACCTTTTGTAGAATGAATGTGCAGTTTCCTGCAAGAAGTTAAGAGTCATCTTCCCCTCTTAATTGATTGGCAGAGCTCGTTCCATTTGCGTTCAGAAAAAAAGAAGTTAGTCGTCATTTTTCCAGATTCAGGACTGAGTACCTATACAGAAGCTAATGCATGCTTAATTATACAGTGTAAAAGTATGGCCGTGAGGGCACCGAGGTAATGAGATTATTCACTGATGCTAACCTGCCTAGTGTTGCTGTTGCAGGAAGGCTACGGCAAAGTCGCTTAAAACATTTGGGAATACCACTACTGTACTACTAGGAAAAATAGGATTTCATCCACTTTTCCTTGGCCTAGATATTGTAGGTTTGCTTTTGCCTCGAAACTGTAGGTGCCTGGAAATTCATAGGTGTATTAATGGCATTGAGATTTTCGAAGTGGATTTATTGACGGCCGACGAAAAAGAGGATCGCATCCACCAGCTGTCGACGAGAGCATACGTATCATCTCTCCGGCTGCGACTCCTACAGCCTTGGCATGGCGAAAGAAACACAAAAGCAGCTAAAAATCAATAAAAAAATGATATTTCAAAAAAAAAGAACAAGAGAAATCAGCGAAAAGAAAAAGAAAAGCGAAAACATTCCGGGCCAGACAGCCGCAGAACAAGCCCAACACACACAATGAGCCTTATATCATTATCAACAGTCCACGAAGGAAGTACACGCGTTAGAGGCTCAGCAGTGGGCCTCCGCTCGCCGCAGAATTCCGGCCCATTTTGTTCCGTCCCGTGCGACCCATGAGCTGAAACGTCATCCTGCCGCCTGCCCCGCCGCCGCCACTCCCGCTAGTGTGTGTGAGATTTTCCACCGATGAAGCTTCACTGAATCGCGTGGACCTCCGTTTCCTGCAAGTCTCCTGCAGAGTCAAGCCGCCGTCCTTCCTCCCGTCCGATTCTCCAAGAGGACTAACGGTGGAAAAGGCGATCAGGCGAGCGAGGAGGTTGCCTTACCAGCCACCAGGATTAGGAAAGCGAAGAGGGGTCAGAAGCGCAAGCGCCGGTGGACCCAGCCGGGCCGGGCGCCGGACTGGACGCTTTCGTGGCAAAGCTTGGCGCCGGTCAGTGGAGACGGGGTCGCTGTAAACCGTTGAGCTCAGGTCGAGCGCCCTCTCCAGTCTCCACGGTTCGAAACGATTGCGGCGGGCGGTCGGGATTTGGCCAGGATATTCCACTCCCTTCCCCACTCCATGCGTCTGTGCAGCCATGGATCACGTCCCTGTCGTCGCGGTTAGCAGCCTGCACGGCTCTTTCCTCCCATTTCATCAGCCGGATCGACCTGGCGTTTTTTTAAAAAAAAAAAAACTCAGGTAGACGAGCGAACTGAAGAGCACTCCAGATAATGTTAGTTTGACACGGCCCTGTGCGCTATTTCAGATGCATCTTCTCTCGAACGGCCGCCCAAGATTAATTCCTTAACCGACAAAAGTTAATCACGACATGCTCCGGCCGGCCGCTGCCCGCGTTTGGTTCTGAGGTCCGTACTCGTTCAAGGCCCCCAAACCTTCAGCGTCATTTCCAGCCGGCCTGCCACTACCTCCCAATTATTTTTCCCGTTATGATTCTCCAGCCACCACATACCGACAACACTCGTACGTACACGAAAAATTCGCGCCAATGTTCGAGTTTTGAATTTACTTGTTCAAAAACAGCAGCAGCATAAATAAAAATTAAAAAAATAGAAATGAACTACACTCCAAATCATATATGCCGCCACAGCTGTCGATCTGCGGAACAGTATTTCGCTGTCTGGCAACTTGCAATCCGCTGTCTCCGTCCAGCTCAAGCTAGCATCATGCTCTCATTTCGTAATAAACTCACTAGTTAACTACTCTCACTTAGCAGCCAGTTACTTAGCCGTCGTAGCAAGCTCGTGCTCGATCAGATCTGTGGGTGACCGTACCGCGCGCGGCGTGGTGCCAGCTAGTCCGTTCGGCAAGGAGACGGGCCACGCACGTGGCGGCGCCAGATCGTGTCCATGACGTACGCGGGCACGCGTACGGCGTCGCGCAGGAGGGGGCTCGTCTTTCGACGCTCACGTTAACCAAGCTGGATCGTCCGAGCGCACGCTGGTAATTAAGCCGCGATGCCATGCGATGCGATGTTTTGCACTGACCCTGACCAGCCGGGACAGCGCCCCGACACACGTACCGGCCAGCGTGGCCGCGCGAGGCCACTGGCCTAATCTCGCTTAGCGCTAATCCTGGCTCGGCCCGACACCAGATCCGGATCAGCGTACGTGCAGCGATAAAGAATGGGAATTGGGGCCAGCAAGAGGGGCAGGGTCGCCACTAATCTATGGCTAATCGCTTTGATTAATCAGCTACCAGTCGAGTGTGTGTGTGGTTATCGACGTGCGCGCGTGCGATCCGGATGCTCTCTTGCGAGCCAGGGTAGCTGCACGTCGGCAGCTCTGGCTGGGAGCCTGCTGGGATGATGACAAGGGCTCAGATCGTAGTAATTTCGACGGGGATTCTCTTTGCCCGGCCTCTGAGGGACGGGCAGCTGATGGTCACTTGTATTTACGCTTTTATTGTACCGCTACTACGTAACTCTGCGCTGCTAAGCAACCTGCTTAAACATCTCAGGTGGTGACTGCACATTGTGGTCGGCAAAAAGGGCTGCATATATATACGTTTTACAATTGCCACCCTTTTCTTGTTCAGGTAACACAGTGGCGGTAGTAGAAACATTTTGCTCATCTCACCTATATATTGGTCAATATAGCCCGCAGGTAGCAAGTTATATTGCTGTACTACTTGACAAATCGCTCCATCCGATTTAAATACATGCTATTTTTATAACTATATATAATTACTTTCAACTTTGGTTATAATATACAATGACTTTTAGGAATTTATACTATAAAGATAGATGTTACTGCTACTTTCCCCATAAATCAACAATATACTATACATTTAACAAAAAAGAAATCAAAATACTTAATTATCATTATCTGAAATATCGAAATTTCATCCCATAGATCATAAATGTATGCTAGATGACATGTATTTTGAATCGACTGGAGTACTGTGTATACTTGCTGTCAGCTAGCGGCTGGGATTTTTGTGTATGAACTCAGGACTTGGATTGTCAACTGTACAAAGGCTCAATCCCACTCCGAAACCAAACAATCCAGCACGAGTGCGTTTCTTATTTTCACACCGCGCGGTTGGTTTAATCCATGGAGTACGGCTGAAAGTTTCACACTTCCACACCAATTACCCGAGACGACAGGAAGCTCGCATGCATTTTCACGCTCCTACAGGAAGCTCCGATCCACACACGGCACGACGACTGACTTATCCGAACATAATCTCACCGTCTTCATGCCAAGCACGTCGGGGTCACGCTATCACAGCGACAGGCCCCTCGCAACAGCAACATCCAAAAACGAATACGTGGACTCGGATTTAATCCGATCAGTTCGGGAAGTGTACTACCACTGCCGGCTAACCTAAACACACACCACACTTTCCCGGAAGCTTCCCAGCAGGGAGGGAGCGCGCAGTGTCAACCGATCCATCCACACGAATTGAACCCGCACCCGGCGCACCCACCCCTACCAGTTTCCTCACATTTTCTCGCAACCACACTTATTCCACGCCCCCTTTGAACAAATTTCCTGAGGGCATTGTGCAGCCCAAGTGGTCACGTAAGCTATCCCTGGCAGCCCCAAGTACTTCGCGGAAGGAGACGGGCACCTTCCTCCCTCCTCCTGCGCCCAGCCAATGCAAGCCGACGCCACCATGCAAGTCACCTTCCTCCCCGTCCTCCCCGCCAAAGCTGTCGCACCTCGCAATATTCCTACCCCCCTTGCCCTCCCCCGCGGGTCATATAAAGCTCGCCTCCCTCCCCCACCGTTCCTCCAACAAGAACCCCGACGCACCATCGCAGCAAGCTGTAGCATTCGGAGCAAAGGCTCCCTTCGTTCCACCTCGTCTACACTACAGACCGACCACAGAGCAATTAAGCTCGAAGATCTATCGATGGCTGAGAGGAACGCGACGGTGCGGCCGCTCCTGCGCCGGATGCTCTCCTTCCGGGAGCCGCTCCTGCTCATCCCGTACCTGCTCACCTTCCTCGGCGCCGCGGCGTCGGCGTTCGTGCGGAGCCACTCCTCGCTGCTGCACGCTCTCGCGAGGTCGCTCGTCCCGTCCAAGTGCGCGTACAGCGCCTCGCCTGCTAGCGGCGACCTGCCCGCGCCGCGCCGCGACGGCGACGAAGCCGAGGAGGAGGAGGCGGCGGCGGCGGAGGACGCCGCGCTGAGCAAGGAGGAGGTGGAAGCGATCATGGGCGCGATCGGCCTCGCGGCGTCCGGGCGCGGCGAGGGCCTCGCGGCCGCCATGGGCCGGGACGAGGTGTCCCGGCTGTTCGACGCCGAGGAGCCGAGCTTCGCGGAGGTGCGGAGCGCCTTCGCGGTGTTCGACGGCGACCGCGACGGGTTCATCGGCGCGGCCGACCTGCAGGGCGCGCTGGCGAGGCTCGGCGTGCGGGAGGACGCCGCCGCGTGCCGCGCCATGATCGCCGCGGCCGGCGGCGGCAGGGACGGCCGGATGAGCCTCTTCCAGTTCGTCGGCTTCCTCGAGAACGGCTTGTGTTGAGATCGAGCCGGAGGAACTGACTATTTACTTCATTTTTTCCCCTTTCTTTTCGTCGGCTCAGTTCGTGGCAGGAGATGTGAGAGTAGTGAGTGTGTCCTCGGAGAGACGGTGTTGGTCCTTGCGTGTGTTTTTTTCCTCCTGCCATGAGTTGGGGGTGGATGGACATGGACTGTGCAGCGATTAACGCACTAATTCCCAAGCTAAGCAAACAAATCAATGGAACTAATTTGCCCGTTGCCAAGAACAACTCACCGTGGTGATCTTCTACCGTGCCTGATGATTCTTGAATGCCTTCGATCACAAAATTCCTTTGAATGGGAACATGGAAGATGGAACCCACTGTTCGATTCGTAGTCTACCACGCGCGCCTACAATTTCCGCGAATTGGGGTCAAAATCATGAGCAATAATTTCAACATTCAAGCATTGTTTGGTCCGGTCCATTTCATCAGGTCACAACTTTTGAAGTTTTGATGATGTTTCCTTCTCCTGCTGGTGCCGGCCGGATCCAGAAATCCACAGGGTGCTGGCGGCTGGCCTGCTGCCATCTTTCCAGGAAGCTTCCCAGGGAGTTGGCCGCTGGCGCTGTGGAAACTTGCTGACACCGACGTGCCCGGACCGGTCCAAACCGGAGGACGTAACGAGCCAGGGGACGGTCGCTAGCACAGGACTACAGGAGTACTAGCACTAGCAGCCCAGCACGGCGGTGTGGCCGGCTTGGAAGCTGACGGGAAACATCGGTGCCGGCCGCCGCCTGCACGGCGAGGTGCACGCTGCGATCCATCGCCTGTCTGGACTGGAACCTCAAGACTCACGAGGGTGTGATCGATCGATCTCTGTAGCTGTGAAGGTAACGGCGCATGATAAACGACGACCCGGCACGGCAGATCAATCGTCGCTGGTCTCCTTGCGTGAATATATTCTGGCTCTCTATCGATCAGAAAGAGAGGAGTCTAGGAATTGGCTGCTTTTATCATGAGATTCTGATCGTGGGAGGTATGCGAGATATGCAGTAATCTTCACTCCACACGGCCTAAATAAGGCGAGCAATTTTCAAGTACCGTGCGTGCGGTATACGATTCCTTTGCACGTTGCGCCGGCGGCTTCTCAGCATCATCACTTCGTCAGTCAAGAAGGGGATCGGCTAGGCCTATTAGCTCAGTTGGTTAGAGCGTCGTGCTAATAACGCGAAGGTCGCAGGTTCGAGACCTGCATGGGCCATGTTTTTTTTCTTCATGGTTTATTTTTTTGCATTTTAATAAATCTTCTATACTGCACTTCTTATGGGCCGATGAGCATACACGCTTCTTGCTGCTGCTGCTGCTGCGAGTCTGTAGATAACCACTGGCCCATAGGTTTAAACTCTCTGGGCCTAATTTCATGTTGTAAGGGAAGGCTGGCCCATAGGTCCAAGCTTGCCAAAAACCCTAAGCACACGTCTCCACTCTCCAGCTAGTCCGGCGCGGGGCCTCCGTTCCGCCGCTGTTGTTCGACCAGGCCACCGGCGGCGGCACGCGCGTAGTTTCCGGCGATGTCGGCGCAGGCGGGGGCAGGGACGTACTCCCCGGCGGCTGCGGCGGGGGACAAGCGGCGGGAGAAGAGGGAGGAGCTGCGGCGCCACCTCGCCGAGGATGCCGACTGGCCCCGCGCCGACGGACGCTCCTTCCACGACTGCCGGCCAGCGTGTAACTCCCCGCTCCCCAGCCTCGGCTGTATTCTTGCGCCTGTGTACCGGCCACCTCGTTAGAATGCTTATGCTAAAGGATTGTGCATTCGGTTTGCTCTCCAAAAACCTGTACTGATGGTGTTCGACGCTATGCGTGAGGAGTGGGGGCATGTCTGATGCCACGCGGATATGCCATTCATCTGGTTTTAACCTTTTTTTTTGTTAATTTGTTGTCAAATGGTTGGATTCCATGCCCAAGTTGTCTGCACTGAGTCATTTATCCTAATGTAGTTTGCTGCCTCTGGAATTCTGCGTCGATAATATCTTGATATGAATGAAGCTGTGTTCTATGGGGTTTAAATTATACAGTTTGATTTGGGCGTAGATACATTTATGATTTAAAATGCGTCTTGCAGTTATGCAAACAGGGCCAACTACGGCTGCATCAGGGTCTGCTTATGCGGAATTTGGGAAGACAAAGGTCATTGTATCAGTGTAAGTGTAACATCATGTACATCATGATTCCACCTAATATTCAGTTGTTTTATGTTTTGGATATCGTGATGTGAAGTTGTGTTTCATTGCTTCAAAGCCTCGTGTTTCATTACTTATATATTTGTTACTACAAGTGTAGAATTTGTCTTGTTGAAGATTTATAGTGGCGTCTTTGGAGTTAAATATTAGCAAGTTAGGGCCAACCGAAGTAGGGATGCAAGTTAATAAGCACCAGCTTTTAACGATTCATTGTCAGTTGGGTCTATGTACATGTGTTTCTTGTCATTGAAGTGCGGAATCATGATTTAGCTGTATGCTACTTATGCTCTATAATCACTAATGGTGTTTAGCTATAAGGTTAACTGTTGCTCACCGAAGAAATTTCTTGGGCTCTAGTATGTGCTTCTTAGCACTGTAATGTTTGAGTTTCCTATCTTGTTTATGAACTTGAAAACTTGTTAGATTCTGTATTTATTTTGAACCTGTCTTATTGATTGATTGTTCATCTTTGTTTAATGATTACCTCTGCAGGTTCGGGCCAAGAGAAAGTAAGAAAGCAATGATGTATAGCGATGTCGGTAGGCTCAATTGCAATGTGAGCTATACAACATTTGCCACTCCAGTGCGTGGACAGGTACACTGTTTACTTACCTCTTGTTTCTCTGTTTGGATCATCTGCTGGAAGGTATTTTTGGACGTGATAGCATTCATCTTATTCCCAGGGTGCAGACAACAAAGAGTACTCATCAATGCTTCATAAAGCTTTGGAAGGCGCAGTAATGCTACACACTTTTCCAAAGACCACTGTTGATGTTTTTGCCTTGGTTCTTGAGTCTGGTGGCAGTATGATACTATCCTAGCCTTTGCTTTTGGTGATAAGTATAGCACAGTAGATCTTGCATTTTGTTAAGGAAATGCTTATTTTAGTTCACTGCTCTTGTAAATACGTTGAAATTCTGTTCAGCACAAAGAAGTAGTTACATCTTTCTAAGATTCTAGAGGCTCTCATATTGTTGAGCTTATGAGATAGAGTCAGCGCTTAGTTGTAACTAACAAATACTAGTTTGAACATGCCATTTATACCCTAGTATTTACTTGTTCTGCAAAACCGAGTGCACTTATTTGTGTTTTGATTGATAAGGCGGTAACATACTTATTTGCTGGCATAAAATAGTGATTCACCATTTTTTTCACCTGAAATGAACAATTTTACAGTATGACCATGACAGTATGTTGCTGTGCATCTCATCTTAACTGTATTGTTTCAGCGGAAACCTGTCTTATGTGACTAAATTTTTCTGCATGAGTTTCTTTGCTAAAAAAGACCTGAACTATGTTGGACCTTACTAGCAGTTGTTTCATTTCAGGTGATCTACCCATCATCATATCATGTGCTAGTCTTGCACTAGCAGATGCTGGAATCATGATGTACGACCTTGTTACATCTGTATCCGTGGTATGGCTCCATGTTGTCTCTGTTGTTTCATACTTGACCATCAGTTAAACTTGAGGATGATCATATTTTACTTTCTCGCGCCAGTCTTGTTTTGGAAAGAACATCATCATCGATCCAATGTCAGATGAGGAAGCATGGCAAGATGGAAGCCTCATGGTAGCTTTCATGCCAGCCCGCAAGGAGATCACCCAACTCACACTGACTGGAGAATGGAGTGATGGCAGAATCACCAATGTATGCCCTACCTACTGCACTAGCATAGGTAGTATATAAGCCGTTGCGATTACTAACATTTTGTTATGTTCATCAACAGGCGGTAGAGCTCTGCATGGATGCTTGCAGTAAGCTTGGTGACATACTGCGCGACCGCTTGAAGGATACTGCCACCTTGACGAGCGAATGACATTGTTGAGGCAACACTTGCAACAACTATCCTTAGCTGTACAAAAAATCTGTAGGCAAGGGAGGCTGATAGTCCTGATGTTTGAGTGAGCATACATGGTTATGGTGATTGATTAATTACTTCCATCATGGCAAAAGAGTGAACTTTCAAACCGGGAAGAAGTTGCAGGGTGGTGTTTCTATCATGTAATGTACTCCTGACTTCTAACCTTTTGGTTTTCATGAATCGCCTGTATTTTTTCTCTGTACTGTAAGACTTTGCTCTACCGTATCCTGGATTCTCAAGATCCTGATCTTTATTTTGGGCTCAAGAGCAAAACCTCATTTTTGTTTCCATGCAGTTTTAGTTTGTTTTGGATGTGGCAACGTCACATGACTTACTATGTGAATTATACTATTATACATATAAAATCCCTACATTTTAGGCGGAGCAATAAGGACAATATTGCACAGAATAAAGTGGTTGGCGTAGTTCACGGCTAGGTTATCATAGAATCTTATTTTTTAGAAAAGTGAAATCCAGATAAGCAGAAATCAAGAGGGCCGTGACGTTGCCGACTACGCGGTAGCAGCTCGTCCAGCTAAACAGTCGGCTGGCTTCTCAGCCTCTTACTTTACACTGACAGTGGGCCACACATTCCTAATCCTCTTCCCAGCGCCACAAAAATATCTCGATTCTGACAAATATCCGAACAGCTAGGCGCAAGCCGTCCCCCCATCTTCCCGTGCAGCGTATAAACCCTCACTCTCCCACTCCTCCCGTGCCATCGACCTTCACCTCCAGCTCTCCAAGCCCCAGAACCTTATCTCCATCCAAATCCTCATCCCATCCCGAGCGAGCGTCATGGCCGCCGCTCTCTTCTCCACCTCCATCTCACCCGCCTTCCTCGCCCTATCCTCCCCGAAGCCCGCCGCAACCGCGGCCTCCGCCTTCCTCCCCTTCAGGCTGCCGCTGCGCTCTGTGTCGGCGCCGGGGAGGCGGGTGTTCGAGCCCGTGGCCGTCGCGGTGTCGTCGGAGTACGAGACCGAGGGCGCGGAGCAGGAGGAGGAGGGAGCCGAGGAGTTCTCTGAGGACCTGAAGCTGTTCGTCGGAAACCTGCCGTTCAGCGTCGACAGCGCACAGCTCGCCGGGCTCTTTGAGCAGGCCGGCTCCGTCGAGATGGTCGAGGTATATACGAGTTTGTTTACCTCTCCGTCTGTGTAGTTAGTCTCACATATGGTCAGTTTGCTAAAATTAGAATAATATTAAATTATTTTTAAAAAAATTCTGCTCAGTGTTCTATGGTCACTGGAATCGAACTCGAGACTGGAGCACTGGACAACTTGACCGAATTTAGTCAGGGTTAATGTTACGCGTTGTTAAAATATTTGAACCTATATCCTTGTGGTAAATTATGACCAGAAATCGACACAAACATTACAAATTGTCAAGTCCAACAGAGCTGCAAGCAGTTAGTGAACCTTCTGCGTTTCATTGTTCTAAGAATCCATAACTGTTTTCCAGGTTGTATATGATAGAATGACTGGACGAAGCCGTGGATTTGGATTCGTGACAATGTCCTCAGCTGAAGAAGCCGGAGCCGCTGTTGAGCAATTCAATGGTTATGTGAGTATACTTCCATGTTTTAGTCTACCTTTCTCTTGGTATGCTTCTGGAGCAGATGAGCTACCTAATTGAAGAAAAATGATATCACACTGAAAAGTAGTCTAGGCATTGTAATAATGTAATGTCGATGTTTTGTGCTGATTATTAAGACTTTCAGATGTTTGGTTTGCACCGAAGCTTGCATTGCTAAAAAGCTTGAAATATGAATTAACTGACCATTTTAGTACGTAGTAGCCTCCTGCTAGCTGTTTGCAACTGAATTTTGCTTCTACTGAATGCATAGTGCATCACATTGCAGATTGAACTTCAGAGTCCTGACTAATTAGCCATGCCTCTTAAACAGACATTTCAAGGAAGACCACTGAGGGTGAACTCCGGGCCACCACCGCCTAGAGATGACTCCGCACCAAGAGCACTGAGAGGCGGCGGTGGCGGTGGAAGCTTTGCAGATTCAGCAAACAAAGTCTATGTGGGGAATCTCGCATGGGGTGTCGACAACTCGACGCTTGAGAACTTGTTCAGTGAGCAAGGGCAGGTGCTTGATGCTAAGGTCATCTACGATAGGGAGAGCGGCAGGTCAAGGGGATTTGGTTTTGTCACCTATGGTTCCTCTGAGGAGGTCAACAATGCTATATCAAACCTCGATGGCATTGTAAGTTCTACATCATCTTTATTTTTCGTATATCTTGTGTACATTGTTATTTCACCTAGAAGATGTGCTAACTTAGTGTTGTATTGTAATGCAGGACTTGGATGGCAGACAGATCCGAGTCACGGTTGCGGAATCAAAGCCGAGGCGTCAATTTTGAAATTTCATGATGGTGATTTAGAGGTTAATAGTGTGTTTCGCCAAGTGTTAGTTCCTAGCTACTATTCTTGCCACCATATTATGAGTAAAATGAAAATTTGGATGGTGAGCGACTGGAAGTGAAATTGTTGTATACGGGGAGAATTTCCCAGCCTGCAATGAACACAAACGCTCTTATGCTCATTTCGCTTTCAAAGAGAAGTAGAAATCTTTTTGTCCCCGCATGCGTACATAGCAGCGGTCAAGAACAGATGTGAGTTACGATCTAACCTTTTTTCTGAATGTTCGTGATGGCATGTATCATGTATGATCCTCCTGGAAAATAAATTCAGTTACTTATTTCAGCTGAATCACGGAATTGACAATTCAGATCTCCCTTCCATCTTCTCTTCGGAAATTTATCTTTACTTAGTGCACTTTTTTTTGACAGCTATAATGCCAAAAAACCCTTAGTATCATAAATTATGTAACCTCTAAATAATTTATGAGAAAAAATGGAGTTGTCAAAGCTTGAGAGGAGTGAACTGACATTCATGATTGCTTTCAACATGTATTTCCGAGATGATCAATGTCTCCTGTCTCTCGCTCCTTGAGTCCTGGGGCAGCTTCCTCTCGGGCTTCACTGCCGGCCACTGCTCCTCTACCCTCCCTCCCCTCCTAAGAGACGAACTGAGATGAAACTTGTATCGTGTGATGTATGCATGTACAAGACTTGAGGTATATGCTCTTGAGGTATATGAACTTGATGAAACTTATTATTATTATTATTATTATTATTATTATTATTATTATTATTTCCCTTAAAAAAAGACTTGAGGTATATGAACTTGTGTTTTGTGATTTATGTGCGAGATCTACTTAAGATGTATCTGACTATCCGTGGCGATCTTGTGATTTTTATTTAGTTTATTCATCTAGCCCTTCAGATGTACTTGTTATGAGTGTACTGTACTGAACTTGTAGCCTTGAGCTGGTAGGGGCTGACGGGTTGGCACAGAGCGCCTACGATGGCAATTGGCATGGCTCGTGTTGTACCTGCAGGCCTGGTAACTCAATCGTGCAATACTAGGTCTGGCTTAAACGTGCGATGCCTGAATCGGTGTGGCTAATTTTCTATCGACAAATCTGTTATTTTTTTGTCCAATCAAAATCTGACATGTCACAAAGAACTTTTGTGCTAGAAAAACTACAGAAAAGAAAAAAAAACGATAGAGATACTGCCAGTTTTCAGTCAAAAGCCCTGCAGTGATGAAAAACGACTGAAACATAAGCAAAATCAGTGGTTTTTTATGGCAAAAAAAAAACGGATAGCGAGAGAAGAAGATCTAGCATTCGTAACAACAACGAATAACCATACGCCATTGTACTGAAAATCACGCGAAATACGCAATATTAATTTATTATCTACGGTTCATCAAAAGAAAACAAAAAGTCAGTAAATATCGTTGCGCTGCCTCGTCTGCTGTGCTTGGCTCCTCCAGCCAAATCTCGACCGTTCAAAATGCTTAGATCCGACATTCTCTTTCGAACGGCGTAGGATCGAATGGCGTCCGGTTATAAAAAATCTTCAAATTAAGCGCCTCCTAAAAGGCTTAACCAAAGCAAACCCCCTCGCCCCCAAGCAAACCCCGATACCTTCGCCTTTTCCGCCCGCGCCGCGTCGCCCGTCTCCGTCGATGGCGATGGAGATTCCGGCGGAGGTGCGCCGCTACTGGCTGCCGATCCTCCTCTTCACCGCTGGTTTCCTCTTCCAGCTTCTCGTCCTGCCCCGCCACTTTCCGCCCACCCACTACGACGGTGAGAGCCTTCTCGTCCCCGTCCCCGCTCTTCCAGCTCTCTCTGATTCGACGCCCGGTGTGGCTGTGTTCTGAGATTTTTTTTTGTTGGGTTTACTGGATGACTGGGTTGGGTGATTTGCAGTGCTGGGAATCGAGAGGTTTGCGCCGGTGGAGCGGGTGGTCGAGGCCTACGAGCGGCTATCCAAGGAGTGGTGAGTGTGATTGATCTGACTTAGCTGATAGTTTCTGATTTAATTGATTCAGCGGCGTGCTTTGTTCTGTGGAGTTCGTACTGGAAATTGCAATTGTCGACTATTGAAAGTGGTAACGGGGCAATCTATTGGTGTGTACCAGTTTGGTGGCTGCATGGAAGTGTTTTAAGCTAGTGCGGAAACGTTATTCGTTTGTTTGGAAGTGTTTGTTTTGACATGACTAATGCTTTATTGAATCCACAGTTTTAAGCTAGTGCGGAAACGTTATTCGTTTCACCAATCCAGTGCTAGTAAGAAGCTTTTTGTTTGATGGAGAACTAGTAAGACACTGTGGAGTGTGGATGAATTCGCTTATCTCTTGCTTATCTATAGCTGCAAATAGATAATAAGTTCAGGTGGAATGTGACTCCGATGGGGGACACGTAGGTGTTCTGAAAGCTAGAAATATGCCTTTTTTTGCATTTTCCTTGTAGTGTTTGCTTTTGTTCTTTTGGATATCTTCTTTACAGAAACTGAGTGAATTTTTTGCTGATGTAAACTCAGGTTATCTGAAACGAATCACCAACCAACTGTTGATATTATAAAGGTGAGATCAAAATCCAGAGCTCAGTCTACTAGACTTGGTAGTTGGTAATGTTTGCATAGAATATAGTGATAATTTTGTAAGAAGAGCCTCTACGTCCTTAACACGGAGACAACTTTCCATGTTGTATGGAAGCAGCTTCCATAGCAGATTCACCATTCATGTTTCTATATATGGTATTGCATACAATACACTTAGCAGGTTCACCATTCATGTTTCTATATATGATATTGCATACTATACACTTAAGAATGACGCATTTTTCATTCTTTAAGTTATAAACTGGGAACTGTTCAGTGCTTTTTTTCTTTTGTCCAAATGCTTGGTGTTGGCTTGTTATTCCAATAACATGGGCTTTCACAATTTTTTGATGGTCTGTACAGATCCGTTATGCATACGAGCTGTTGAAAAATCCAATTTTAAAGAGGGATTATGATCAGTATGGACTGGATGAGCATATGGTGACCTCTCTCCCTCCCTCTATGTTTATGTGCACATCTATCATTTGAAAGTTTATTCACTTTTATCACTCCTGTTTTCCTTACCGGTCTAACCCTGTGTTGTTCCTTTTTATCTGGTAGGATGTCCTTGAGAGAGTCAAAGAGCAGTATCAAAAGGAGCACTTTCTGAAAATAGATCTCCCATTGTTAAAAGACTCTGTAGTTAGTATGTTCTGCTCATCTAATCTCTTGTAAATTTTGCTGATTATGTTTCCTTGTTTTTGTTGCATTTGACATAAAACAATATCCATTCCTTAGGTTTGACTGATGATGCCTTCAATGTACTCACACATGAGTCATTCATGTCTGCTATTGCTGAAGAATACCCATTAATTATACTGGTTAGTTAAAAGGCCTTAGTTCTTTCCTTTATGCTATCTCTGTAAGCTACTAAGGTTAGCATGTTGTATTTACACTACTTATATGCACAATTACTTATGCCTGCTTATTCGTGCTCTATTTTCCAGGTATATTCAAAGGGTAGTCCTCGGTGTGCTCAATTTATTGAGTACTGGAAGCAAATTAGTATGTTTCTTCATTCTGACTTGGCTGCTATTTTATTTGTTGCCTGCTTTGGAAAAAAAGCCAACACATTCAGACACTTAATGAAAAAAAATACAACCTATTAAAGGATGGAATATTTGGGCTTAGCTTCTATTTTTTGTTGCTTCACTCTGACAGTCTTACATGAAAGTATTTACTGCCGATGAGCTAAGTTGCATCGGCTTTAGCAGCTAATTCTATTGAAGGATGAATGAAAATTGGAATTTAGGCAAATTCTTTTAATGCACTGCCAAGTGGCATGCCGTATATAGAGAAAGTCATATTCTGATATAATCAAATTTGTCTACTGAAGTACTTGGATAATTGAGCTTTGGCCACTTTCAGGCATTCTACTTTGGATTTGTTATTTAAGATTGAGAATATTCTTTGGGTAAACAAATTTTGATATTTTTGCCATTTTGTCTGAGTGGTACTTTTATGGATCTTTTGACAGTTGAGGCGATAGTATTTTCAGTTCATTCAGAAATAATTTGGTGTTTGCCAACATAACTACTGCCAAACATCTTGAATTTAAAATTCCCAAGAAGAATTCTCCTATTCCATCCCCCCCTGACAATATTTGATTCCATGGTTCAGGTGCTCGATTGGATGGTATCGCCAAAACTGCTATGGTAGAAGTTGGTGATTCACACCTGGCTGGTCATTTTGCCAAAAAGGGGTTCTCCAAACAGCCATTTTTCCGTAATGGTATGTCGACGCAACAGGCCCTGTTAGTCATAATGATATGAACTTTAACTTTTAAGTTAGTTTAGGTTTTGCAGGTGGCATCACTTACCAAGTTTCCATTTTAAAAATCTTGACTTGCTATTTGAAACATTGCTAGTTTGTTACATAGACTTTGTCAAACTGAGTAGGTCAAATTACATTAGTGAGGGAAGTGAATCTCTATCTTTTAATTTGGAGAAATTCTGTCCTTTAAGTTTTGTTGTGAAAAAGGTCTTCCTGTTGTTATACTTCATTCACTCCATGCTCATTCTATGTATCCAGGTGTACCAGCAATTGTTGCATACCCTGCTAACTGCAGAAGTCCATCCTGTTACATGAGGTGACTATTTTGACCAGACTATCACTTACATGATTATATTAAGTTCGTGACTTCTATTCCTGTTATCAGCATTCTCATGATGAGATTTTATGCTGCGCCTTCTCCCATTTGTGCTGAAGGCATGGCATATTTGGTATGGGGTCTAAATAACCTTGTTTCGTATGCCTAGGTACCTAGGTGGGCTCTTTGTGGATTCTGTTGTTGACTGGGTTGCAACATCAGTTGTAGGGTTACCTCGGATCTTGTACTATTCAAAGGAGGCATTGGTGAGACTTATGACTAGCTCTATTTCTTGTTTATTTTAGTCTATATTATGTGGTTCCTCTAAGATTCAAAATTCAAAAGGAAATTTAAGGCCTGTTGGGTATATTATCTATTATCTGAGTTAATAACTAAGATCATATGGCACTATTGAATGATGGGTACGGATCTGCACCCGTAATTCCTTTTTAGATACAGATTCTAGTTTGATTAGCTAAGAATTCATCACTTCTTAGTTTGGACACAGTCAGGACTAGTTTCCTTGCTTACTTATTTGGGACGCTTACCTTATTACATCATGACTCGATTTCAATTGCACAATCCTAATGTATGGCTGATATAACTGTAAAATTATAACTAATCAACACACACCTCTGCGTTCTTGCTGTTTTGCAGATTGCTGCCTTGTTCATTGTTATTATTTGACAACACAGTTAGGTTTGATAGGCTTTACCTGAGAGGAATTATGGTTCTAATGCAGAGCTTTTTTTTCCAGGGGCCCCAATTCATTGGGAAGAGCGGCCATCATAAGGTAGACTAGCTTTTGCTGTATCTCTTGTTTTATGGAATTAGTTGGTCTTTTCTATGCTAACCTGGAGCATATGCACATGCTTTGTTCTGAGTAAGACAGATACCTTTCATGATGTATCTGTTAGAACTTGGAAGGGATGACATTGAGAAATGCAATGAACCTGTAGCACCTTTACCTTTTGGCCACTTACAATTGCTCAGGCCATCTGCATGCATTATGTAGGTTAAAGTTATCTTTTTCTCAAGTACTGGAGAACGTGCTGCTCCATTCCTTCGACAAGCTGCCCAAGAGTATTCGAGCTATGCATCATTTGCATTTGTCCTATGGAGAGAAGATGAGTCCCAGATTTGGTGGAACTCGTACGTGCTTTGTGTACATTTTTGTGTTATCTAAATCGTACCTTTGCATAATATATTAACAACAGTAGCTGGCTAACAGTTTAGTATTGAACACATACATGTTTATGATGAGTAAATATGAAAAATACCATCAGCTGTTACAATTTACTAAAACTATTGAGCGTTAGCATTTAAGGCTCTATTAGTTGCAGATTGCAGAAAAACATGCTGCTGAATCTTCACGTTTAGTACATTTGTTCTCTCACTTCATATTTCCTGTCATTAGGAAATCCTTACTCCCTCTGTCCCTTAATGAGTGCACTTTTACTTTGTCCTAAGTTAACCATTATGAAATTGACTGAATTTATATGAAAAATATACCAATATTTATGATACCAAATAATATATTTTCATAGTATGCCTATTTGGTGTTATAAATGTTGATACTCTTCTCCATAAACCTGGCCAAACTTAAGATAGTTTGACTTGGGACAAAACTAGAAGTGCACTTAGTTTGGGATGGAGGGAGTAGCTATTAGTAGTTGATAATCAATTTTCTCAGATGACATGATATTATATTTAGATTTGTTGGATAAGAATTACCCAATTGCTTTTTGTTTGAATCTAAACCAATCCAATTTTTGTATATGCTTCCCATCTTGCTGCGTTTATTGTTTTATTGAGTAGTATTATATACTATTATTGCTATCATCGTCATTGATCTGAGTTCTATTGCACATGCATTTTTCATAGCTTTTACATATGATGGCATATCGGGGAAAAACACCACACACCCAGGGGGGGGGGGGGGCACTTGTTGATGATCTATTTTCTGATCCTTTGCTCAGAAGTGTTATTTTGACTAGGTTTATGTACCTTAACTTTAAAGCTGCTCGGTTATTGGCTGTAGAGAAGCTCTTAATCAGATAATTTGGGTTACAGTCTGAACGTTTAATACTGATATCGCTAATAGTAGCTACTTAGCATCCAAAAGATGTGACATTGAAATCAGTGAGCATCGAGCAATTGAGCTACTGCATTTTAGTAAAGCAAAACGTTACTGTGGTTCCATCTGTTAGTACATATGGTAAATTGGTCATTAATCTTTTCATTACTATTTGCTTATCTATTCCGGATCAGGTTAGGGGTGGAATCGGCTCCTGCACTTGTTTTCTTGAAGGGACCAGGCACAAAGCCTGTTGTACACCATGGCAAGTTTCCTCCTCCCTTAATCTCCTCGATTTTTTCAAGGTGGAGTTTACGCTGATTGTTGATGTCTAATTCAGGAACTTTTAGCAAGTCAGAGTTCACAGAGATGATGGAGGAGCACAAACACCATGGTAATTGTTTAACAGTTTGTGAACCAATTGTACACGGAATTATCAAGCTGCATAATATCGTTGAGAATACAGTTATCTCTACCTGAAACAAAACATGTTTTTAATATTGCACTTACTCTTTAATTGTTCTTGTTAGAGCTGCGGCAGCTAAGAAGTGACACATCTTTGGAACTGGGTTGTGATGCTAGAGGCCATTCACGTGCTGGCAATGATGCAGCAATTTGGTATTGTGTAATTGTCGCTGGTCGTCCTGGTGTAGAATTAAGTAAAAAAAGACAAGTAAGCTTCAATAGCTAATTGCAATGGACAAGTTGGGGTGGTTTATTATTTGGATAATCTATTTATTTGTGTACTAGTTTGCTGAGTATACTGGTTTACAATTTGAAACCAGATTTTGCGTAAGGCCCAAGACCAACTGATAGGTGATGTTGACAGAAGTGCTATTGGGAATGTGGCTAATTCAGTAGAGATATCAAGTGCTGCTACTGCCTTGGAAGATGAACGGTTGACCTTTGTTTGGTTAGATGGAGAAGTGCAGAAGGTATCCTTTCAACTGCATGTTGGATAATGATCCTGGAAGATGTGTTTCCTACCAAATGAAATGCTCTAGTTATATTAAGGTTGTCGTTAAATCCCATGTATGCCATGACCTGAGTAGTGGAAACACATCAGATCCTGGCTTCAGCAAATGGCTGATGCCATTGTCAGCAATCAAATAACTGCTTCGAAGATAGGAGTGTCTGTTCTTTGATTGCTCTTCTTATATTTGTAAATTTAGATATAACAATATATATATTTTTGCAGCAAATTTGTGCCTTCTACCTTGCCACTGATTATAGTGGAGCCTGTGGTCCTAGAGGCTTTGAAGATGACAATGATAAACCTGAAATTTTCATTGTTCGATTCCAAAGAAATGCAACATATGAGGCACTGAAAGCTGAAAAAAAGAACAATCTTATGGAGGCTCTCCAGGGACAGCAGACTGATGCCTCCCAGCTAGTGGCAAGGTACAAGGGACCAGATGAAATTCAAGAGGTGCGAATTTAATGGTTTCTACTTTCTAGTGATCTACGTTCCTTTTGATAATTAGGTCAAGTTAGGTATCTCAACATTAAAAAATCAGATCCATTGCTAACTCCGTGCCTCTTAACTATTATTGCAGATAAACAGGTGGATCTCTCAGATTATCAAAGATGGAGATTCTAGAGAAATTCCTTACTTTGTAAGTCTCTTGGAGGTTACAAGATTAAATTTTGTAACTTGAAATCTGCCAGTCGTTGCACTCAATCTTTGCCTTGTTGAATTGATTGTTTAAAAAAAAAAAGCATTTGTGTACAATGTTATCTAGACAACAAGCTTCAAGATTGTCCATTCCATTAATGATTTTGAATTAGATTGCTTTTTCAGTTAAATAATGCTCTTGTATTCTCCGTAACGTGTCTCCTTAGCTGATAGGGGTAAAATTATATGTGAAATTCCATATGTCTTTAAGGGAAAGTACCAAAGGACGCCTTGTTTAGTTGATTGACTTGTCTGTGCTGGGTCCGGTCTTTATTCAATGTATCTCCTGCTTTTGATGACAGTCAGCATTATTTAGTTCGATGATATATGTGTCTAATCATTGTTGTATATGAACACCCCTTTTGAATACCCAAGCACCTAGATTATCCTATATTAGTTGTTGGCATTAGCACTAAGAGTTCACCATGGCTTTAACCAACTTTATATGGTAGAATGTAGAGGTTTCTGCGATTGAGTTCTAAGCATGGCAGTTACATTGCAAAGAGAGTTACCATATCCCTCCTTTTCTTAATTATTTGAGTGCCCTTTTATGTGTGCAGACTTCAAAGGTGCCGGATCTTGTACCTGAGGAAACAAGCAAGGAATGGCTAAGGAGTACCAAAAGTATCCGCTCTGCAGGGAAAAGTCTAAAAGAGAACATTGGCTTCAATTTCCAAGATTACCTAACTGACCCAAGGATTGGTTCAACTTTGCTTATGTGCGGATGTATTTCTTTTGGAATAATATGGCTCAGGAACAACAAACCAACTCATAGTACTCAACAGGTAAGGCATCCTTGATGCTTGATTAACAAGTTAATGGCACCCCTTGCATTTTTTTACAGATTTAAACAACTTTTAGAGTTTTCCACATGCTCAACTTTCTTAGTTGTTGATCAATCAGTAACACTCTACATATGTGCAAATTTTATAAACTGCAAATGCCATATTCCATCTCAAACAATCCAATACATTTTCCATGTGATTCACTTTTCATTTGTTTCCGCAAAACAGTCACTCTGTTAGTGTTTGATCTGATGTTTTTTGCATTCCATAAAACCTACTATTTTTTCCCCTAGCAAATCAGAACATCCTGTTTCTTTACTCTTCAGAAAGTATGTTTCCGTTTGATTTGTCGCTGTCTGGTTTTCAGAACTCTGATTGTTATAGTCTGTGGTTCACAGGAAAAAGCTCCGAAAGACAAGACCAAGAGGCCTCGTCCAAAGCTTAGCACGTCGCTCTTTGGTCAGCCTGAATCTATCGCAGACGTTGAACCAAAAGATGCCCGTCAGTGGGAGATGTCAGACTCAGATTCAGACTAATGACTTGATCCTTACATTCGGACTCGTTCTACTGCAAGAACGTGTCGAGCTTTACTAAACTCTGTATAGTTGCATGGTAGGCGCTAGCCCTAGTTTAGGCTAATGCCGGCAGAGATAACCAATATGGTGAAAACAGTTTAACCAATATGGTGAAAACAGTTGGATCACTGAAGTACTCAGTTGCCATCTTCCTGAATCCTGATGCTTCAGCTGCCGTGTGACTTCAGGGACACATTTTTGTTGTGACGTGTCTATATTGTTTCGTCTGACCTGCTTGTAAACTGACAAGCCTGGTATTGGTCACACGAGTAGGATATTAATCTATGATCTCAGTATGGAGTAAACCGTAGTATTATGTTTAGTTTGACAGGAACATACCGTGTCTCCATATTGTGTAAATGGTGCATCCCCTAAACAATGCGCACGTAGATCAACTTACATTTGGATATCCCCTCTTGTAAAAAAAAAACATTTGGATATCCTAAAGCTGGTAGCATAAATTTTGGGTGCTTTCAATTTCGGCAAAGGCATAAGAAAACAATGATATAATTAGAGAGGTAAAGCGTTATGGTGACACTGGCTTGGCGTCTCGGTGTGTCTGAGCTTGCCAAGCTAAAATTTAGCTATTTTGACCATTGATTTGGCGCAAAAAACCTGATAGCCCTTCAACCTTAATCAGGACATTAGCTCAGTTAGTTTCCTTGTGGTGATACTATTCACTTGGTTAGTTCTAGATTAAGGAATAAGGATACATGCTCATATGTTTTCTGAATTTATATTTTATAAATAAACAATTCTATCTTTTTAGGCGATGTGTCCATCAACAACAAGTACTAATCTTAAAATCTTATAGTAGAACTCGTTAGATATACTCATAGGAAAGAATATGTGTGCATAGAGTTATAACGTGTGTGCGTATGGATTTATAAGAGATGAGTACACATGCGTACATGAAAGTCTCGCGTCTGATCTACCTAATTTTAGACTAACCAAGTTATACCAAGCTTTGGTTAGGGTGCCACTAATCTGTAATTGCAAGCTAACGCTGCAACGTTAAGCACAGACAGTCTGACGTCAACCTCGAGAAACCTTCTTCAACTAGTCGCGCTCACACGGACCGGGCACCCAGCAAATCACCTTCCCCTCGCCACAAGCCAAACGCGAGTTCCTCGCCCGTGACCTCCCCGATCTCCGGCGATGGCCCCGCGGCGCTCCGGATCCCCCGCCTCCAGGTGGCTGCGCCCGTCCGCGCTGCTTCTCCTGGTCGCCTTCGCGCTCCTCTCGGCCGCACGGCCGGCGCGTGCCCTCCGGTTCGACCTCGAGTCCGGCCACACCAAGTGCATCTCCGATGAGATCAAGGTCAACTCCATGGCCGTCGGCAAGTACCACGTCGTCGGGCCCGACCCCAACTTCCCCGACGCCCAGCTCCCCGAATCGCACCGCATCTCCCTCAGGGTAAGCGAGCAGCGCCATGCGCCCCTCCGGTGGTTTGGGATACGGAAGCCATGGCCACGCTTGTGGGTAATTGGGGCTCTTTGCTTCAATTGATGGTGGCGCAGGTGACGTCGCCGTACGGGAACAGCATGCACTACGCGGAGAACGTGCAGTCCGGGCACTTCGCCTTCACGGCGACGGAGGCCGGCGACTACCTAGCCTGCTTCTGGGCTCCCGACCACAAGCCGCCGGTCACCATCGGCTTCGAGTTTGACTGGAGGAGCGGCGTCTCTGCTAAGGACTGGCCCAGCGTCGCCAAGAAGGGCAAGGTCGATGTGAGTATTTTGCTTCTCCCGCCAGATTCTTACCTTCGTTTTGCTCAATTCGCTACCAATCTGGTCAAGCTCTAGTGCTGGTTAATGATTCAGTTTGTCGAATTATTCAAATAGATCACGGGTTCCAATTTGTTCGTGACAAAAGAAATTATAGTATTGTTTAGATTTGGGTGCTTGAGTGTGGAATAAGTTGTGGGTTTCTGGGATTAGTATTAGATAGGAGTAATTTACTAATTTGTGCATGCTGATAGTTTGTTGATCAATTCTGTGTTGTGTTGATGTTTGAGACTAGCTTGGTTTCTTTGCATAAAGTTCTGGAGAAGAGGAGTCCTAGAGATCATATGTTATAAATCTGGGGTGTCATGAACAGAGGCTAAACATGTTAATGTTGATTGTAACTGTATTGTTTAACTTAAGGATGGAAGAAAATAAGACTTATGCTTTCTGACTTTGAGTTAGTCTCTAAAAAACTAGGTATTTTTAACCTATTTGATTATCACCTCATAAACATATTATTGGATTTGAAGATTAAACTGTTGATGCTATCTAGGAATTGAAAACTTACTGATCTTGCTAATAATTGTGTGTCATATAGTCTTTGCTCCTCAGATTCGCTATTAGCTGCGGTGAAACTTCTTATAGGGTCTCATAATCAGTTCTTCAGATTGACATGTTTGTCTTGTTTTGTGCGGATGTCCCACTTATATATGCACATAGTAGTGCTTTTCCGCATGCTGTTTCTTATAGCTAGTACGGTAGTACCTCTGTTCATGCATGTGTTGTTGCTTGTATGCTGCAGATGATGGAATTAGAGCTGAAGAAGCTGGAGGAAACCATCAAAAATATACATGAAGAAATGTTTTATCTCCGTGAAAGGTAGTACATAGTATGAACTATGACTGACAGCACTGAAACTAAAGTTGGCAATGTATTTCTTATATCGCATTGTGGCCATGTCATGTGTCCAGGGAGGAGGAAATGCAGGACCTGAACAGGCGAACAAACTCAAGGATGGCTTGGCTCGGGTTCCTCTCGCTTGGCATCTGCTTATCAGTGGCGGGCTTGCAGCTGTGGCATCTGAAGACTTTCTTCGAGAGAAAGAAGCTGCTGTAGTTCCCCCAATTATTCACGATAGCACACAGCACTAGAGCGGACAGGTGTAGCTTTTTGTGTGTGAACGGTTAATCCATGTTACAGAGCGTGAACCCCATGTAAGAAACAGTGTTTGTCATACTTGAGAATTGTGCTTCACTGTGATTTAATCTGTCCAGTTGAAATTGAAAAGGAGGTTGTAAGAGAAAAAAACTCAAATGCGTTCGGTTCTATAATCCATGCTGTAATTTGGGGCCACCATTTTCGTTCTTTACCTGATAGTGCTGTGATCGTCAAGCTGTCCTGACCTTATGAACCGACACTTCCATGTAATGACTGGCTAATGGTTATAGTATGCATCATGGCTAACAGGGTAGCAACGGGAGCCTGGCTCTGATGTCAAGGATAGCTCGGGGAGAGCGCCTTCCAGTTCGACTATGACTCCACCGGCAGACGGTCGGGTGCCGCCTCGTCCGACGCTGCATCGAATTGGTTGTCGTTCGTGACCTGACAACTATCATATGCTAGAGTTACTAAGCTGAGACTGCAGCGTCGTAAGATGATCCGCTCATCCAAGAAACTGCATCAAAGAACCAGCTTCTCCAAGGCATAAACTCAGGTCATACAACAAAACTTGTAATAAAACAATCTCTCTTTATAAGCTCACAGCAACAGAATATGCACGAATATTCTATAGCACATGGCTCCATCCACTTACAGAATATGCACGGGAAATTCACGGCAGTTCTCAACAACCAACTAAAGATCTTGAAACAGAAAATAGCAGGAAACCGTCTGATCTATAGAACCCCACCCACATGGCTCCATCCACCTATATGCTGCAGAACTATGGTCTAATAGCTCTCAAGATTTTTCATAATTTTAGCTGAGAAGCAGAGCGTAAACCTAAAGATAAAAGAAGCGATGCAGGTACAAACAAGGTTTTTGTTTTCTTTACCAGAAATAGCATCAAATTAAAACAGCAAGAAAGTTTCACCGTCTCAGTGGAGCTTTCTTGAGGCACCTAATTTTGTACATTCATCAATGTCAGATCTCCCAAGAAAACCCCATTCAAAACACCACCTTTAGTAATGAATATATACGCACTGCTACTGGAACAAATGCCAGTGGTTCTCGTGTGAAAAGTGCTCCTTGAGCTTCTCAAGCCTCTTGAGGATCTCCAAGAAAGATGGTCTCAGGCTGACATCCCCAGACCAACATAGCTCAACCAAACTGCAAAAAAGAGGGTTAAAATACTAAAATAGCAGGAATCTAACCACGTTAACGTGATAATGGTAGAGTGTCAAAGGTTGTTTGGCTTGTACATACTCCTTCAGTTCATTAGTATGTCCTTTACGGAAAACTGGGCGATGCCCTTCTGCAACATACTTAGCAGCCTCATAAGGTTCGTAGTTGGAGAAAGGTGGATCGCCTTCCAGCATCTATAATCATACAGAGTAATTGGTCATTCAGAAGTACATAACTCACAAACTGAGCGGGGACCCACTAGTATAAGGGCCTTCACAGCTCTAGCAAAAAGGGTCCAAAGGATCTGAGTGGTCCTTGGGTCCACCCCTGCTTTAGCCTAAAAAATTACCTCATATAGTATCATGGCAAAAGAGAAGATATCAACTTTCTTGTCATATTTCCGGTGCTTGAAAACTTCAGGGGCCATGTAGCGGTCTATTTTTGTATGAAAATCAGAACAGTTAAATGTTAGTTAATAACACTAATTCAAGAGAAGAGATTCAAAGTTGTGTGGTAGCTCCTGAAGCTTACAGCTTCCCGTTTCTCCAGTCATCTTGTATACATCACTGGCATGCTGAGCTTTGATGATCTTGCTAAGACCAAAATCTCCAACCTTCAAATGGTTGGCAGCAGAATTCACCAGAAGAATGTTTCTAGAAGTTGACACATTAAGTTAGAATGGACCAAAAATATTCTCATGTTATGAAAACCGTGCAATATGACAGACCTTGGTTTTAAGTCTCGGTGAATCACAACATTAGGCTCATTATGAAGATATGCCATTCCCCTGCAAAACAGAAAATCAATGAAGACAATAACACATGAATCGATTATCACGGCTAAGAATTACTGGGAACCAAATTACTACATTGAATGAGTCAGTAGTATGCGATGCGGTGAGTCAGAAATACAGGCAGACAGTACATGAAGGCTAAAGGATATGATTGCGGAATAGCAAAGCACATGAGGTTGAAGTACCTTGCAATGTCTAGTGCAAAATTAATAGCGGCAAGTGGGCTGAGTGCACCTTTCTCCTTCAGATATTGATGAAGATCACCCTGAAAAATGCATTCAAAATTTAACACGAACAGGTTCCAAATAGTCTACACAAAATGATAGTTGAACCACGAAACAAAATACATACTCCTCGTAGAAACTCGGTAACTAGCATTAGAGGCTTGGTTTCTGTGACTGCTCCAAGGAACTGGACAACATTTGGATGTCTCAGCTTTATTAGCAAGTTGACTTCATGCTTAAAATCTTGGCTGCAGATCAAGCAAAAAATTTCTAAGAGAATACTGTATAAAACACGTACACAAAACATGTGTCTTATAACTAGAACACCTACACAATTCACGCCTTTGATCGAAATTGATTAAAACACAATTCATAAAAAAATCATGTAGACAAATCAGTTAGAGTACTCGAGCAGATTAACAGTTATTCTGACAGTTTACTTACATCACCAGCCTGTCATCAGATAGGGATGGAAGAATGCGCTTGACAGCAATAGGTGTTCCTCGCCAATTTGCTTTCAGAATTTCACCGAAAGAGCCCTGTGGTAGGTAGCAGGTTTGACAAACTTAAGATAACCCCAATACAAAAAAAAAACTAAAAGTGAAGTACAAGTTAATTACGATAATGCTTTATAAAATAATTGTATTGTGTAAGAGATGGTTGAAGACTTGAAACCTTTCCGATCACAACTGCTTTTGTGAAGTCCAATTCAAGTGGGTTAATCTCCCAGTCAGCCTTGTTTGTTAGAGGTGGCGGAATTGTCTTTGGTTCAAAATGGCTTCCAGTTTTCCCCTACAGGAAAATAAAGTACAAATACGAAGGAGATGAGAAAGATCGCATGATCCATCAACCTAGAAAAATCAGATTTATGTCACAATGACCAGTTTACAAACTCTTAGTACAGTAGAGCATTTATTCCAGCTACAAAGAGTATGGTTAATTTAGTTGCGAGCAAAAGGTGCAGAAAAACTATCAATTAAACAGAACAGACAGACACATATGATCCCCATAAGTGAATGTTACTGCTTACAATGGCGGCACAAATTGTTGTACATTCTGCCGTGTCTAAAATTGATAGCCATGTGTGAATCAGCAAGCTATCCAAGTTCTTAATAATGCATGTACATCACCTAACATTTTGCCAACCCAAAAAAAAGACACCTCTAATTCCGATAACAATACTTGGGACCATGCATCCTGAATACAAATTCAGAAACAATATACCGATAACAGCTGCAGAGCAATATACAGGGAACTCACCCACTAAATCCATACCATACAGTGACAGGTGGAATTGGAATACCTGGTGTTCAAGTTACAGATTTAGTAATCTCGAGCTACTGGTTAAACCTATACAACCCTAAAACTTTGCAATGCAATGACCAAAGCAACCTGTTAAATCAAACGGATGTTATCAACCACATACATATGTCAATCCACCATGCTCCTTGAGCAGCTCAATCATGGCCTGCCTCTTTGCACCCTCCGCATCAGCTAGTGGCTGTAAATGAAAAGAAAAATAGTTAGCATCATTAGCAAAGGTACTCAATGTGTCATCGTAATTTAGAGTCCGGACAAAGTCAACCTATATTTACACCACTGCAGCACAAATACAACCAATTAGCAATCAGAAACCTAAAAGTTCCACTTTACACTAACGTTTCACGCCAATTTTACATCAAAGCTAGTAACTGACAGCAAACCAAATGAGCAAGTGCGACAGGTTGAGCAACGCTACAAATAGATGTCATACAAAAATGCTTCAACAGCCGAATCAACGGATCGTTGCCCAATGACGCACTGACAACCAAACATAGCACGAGCCCCCAGAAATTCGTGGCACAAGCTACAAATTGGTCAAATGCAGCAAGGTGCTAATAGTAAGCAAAACCGATTTTCCAAATCCAACGAATAAGATGACAAGAGTACCACCACCCAATCGAATGAAATGCTTCAGAGCGCAAACTGGCGGCTGCCACTAATCGTGTTCCTCCAAAATCGTAAATTCATGAGAGGTCAAATGAATTCGTATCCCAACAGAAGCCAGTAAGATCCCAAACCCGTACCCGAAAATCCGAACCATTCCAACACGCAACGAACAGAGGCCGATCGCAGCACGACCCAAATCGAGGCCGCAACATCGGAACAACGCCAGAAGAAGACGCAAATCGCGAGCCCCCAAAAAAGCGCCGAGACAACGAACGAGAGAGAGGCCCGGAAGCAGGAGGAGGAGAAGGATCACCGTGTTCTGCCAGCGATCCTGCGCGTTGACGTCGGCGCCGTTGGCGATGAGGCACTCGGCGACGTCGTGCCAGCCGTGGAGCGCGGCGACGTGGAGCGGCGTGCGGCTGTCGTAGTCGCGGGCGTTGACGAGCGCGGCGTCCTCCTCGAGCAGCTTGCGCACGGCGCCGACGTCGTTCTGGTGCGTGTGCCAGAGGATGAGCGAGGTGCGCGCGACGAGGCCCTTGTCGTCGAACCTCCGCCGCGCGGCCCCGCCCCCGCTCCCGCCCCCCGACGACCCCGCGCCGCTGCTGCCCCCGCCGGACCCTCCTCCCCCCGCCGCGGCCTCCTCCGCCCCGCTCATCTCTCTCCCGCCCGCCCCTGGCCCCTCGGGGTTGTCGCGTCGCGTGGTCCGAACCGAATGAATCTGAGTGGAAGAGCGTTTTCTCTCTCCGCCTCCCCGGCTGTTCGCGTGCGTGCCGTGTCGCTTCCTTTCCGGAAATCCTCTATATTCCGGTGCGGGGATTTTAATTCGCCCTCGGCCCGCGTGCTTGCTTGCTTGCTTGCACGAGATCTGATCTGATCTGGATGGAACGCGGCGAGCTACTAGTACACGGGGATTTTAAATCACAGGGTTTACCGGGCTAACCCGCTTGCTTTTAACCCGTTACCCGACGCCCCGCTCGTCGTTTGTGCCAGCCTGGCTTGGCATGGCAGCCCAATGGGGCCAGGCGCTTCCTATAACATCCAAAACTGGCGATTTTTCCACGGAGCGGACGCGACTCGCTTCGTTTCGCTTGGAGCCGTCGGCTTCGCAAGGAATCAGGTGAGGTGAACCCTCCACGATTTTTTTCTTCTTCTGAAGGAACGGTCCTCCACGAAACTGCCACCAGGACTGCCATTTCGGATGAGCCGTCCACTGACCATTCTATGCGCACGGCACGGGGCGTGCTCGAACTGTGGATGGCCAACAGTGCAGACTGAAAATCACACCGACCTCGGACAAATCGACCGTGCAGAAGACGGCGTAGGCAGCCAGCACGCTGATTGGCTATGCAATGGCACAGCTGCGTCAGTAGCGAGCGTTGATCCGTGCGTCCCTTTCCGGTTTCGAAAAGCGACCGGTTCAGGATAGATAGATAGATAGATAGATACACAAAGCCGCATGCTTTTCCCGGGCACCCCGAGGCTGACACGGCGCGGCGTATCTCGCTGGGGTGCTCCGGCCCCGCGGCTGACGGTGAGAGGGCGACGCGCTTATCACCGTTCGCCAATCACCAATCACCATTGATCGCAGTGGCAGGGGTCGGCAAAGCAGCGGCGAGCATGGGCCGGGCGATTCCATGTGCGGCACATGGATTCTTCCAGGATTTCGACAAAAGTTTCTGGCTCTGAAGAGTGGAGATCCGGTCTGCGCG
The DNA here is from genome assembly GCF_002211085.1 of Panicum hallii. Lineage (NCBI taxonomy): Eukaryota > Viridiplantae > Streptophyta > Magnoliopsida > Poales > Poaceae > Panicum > Panicum hallii. Next base: position 55,073,958 of record NC_038043.1, read on the forward strand.
AGTGCACAGCCGGTCCCTTCGCCGCTAGCTTTTCGCTTTCTTTTCTCCGTGGTTTCGGAGCAACTGATAGGGTGGAGAATTGGACGGTGATGCCGATATTTTTGTAGGACGAGATAGAAAATGACATTGACTTCGTGTTTTTGTTTTCTTTTTTTCGAACCATTTTGGTATAATGACGCGAGCGTGCATATCAACCTGTCGTTATCCTCGGATAGAAAAATACATTGTTATTCTTTGGCCTCTGATCATTTCTATCTGATATAATCCACGTCCACATCAGAGCTTTGGCAGCAATGTTCATAATCTGTGGGAATACATATTGGTAACTGGTTCATCGCATCGCATGGGCGCCTGCTGTAAAAGACATAAGACATTGAGGACCAGGTACTTCGTGTTAAGAAATGGCAGGGTGGATTAGCGACACGGGTCACTAGATACCCTCTTTTCAGAAACAGGCGAGATAATAGCAAAAGTCAGAAACCACTGAAATTAAACAAGCGTACTTGGACACATCATCTTGGAAAATCAAAGCTTGATTAAATAAGATCTTATGAGAGGTTAAGAAAATTTTGGGCATTTCCCTCAGGGCAAGCATATATGCTTTTTGGCATCGACTGCCTGACACGTCCAGCATCCACTAAACAAGTTGCAACCATAGCCAATGAAGGGCGAAAAATGCTATAAAGTATCCCTTTTTGTAATGTGGTAAAGTTTCCTATTTTGTAGTGCACATCAGCACATGCATGCGTCACTCGGTCCTATACACTTTCCGTTTACCAAAACTTTACCTTTTCTGACATACAGTTTCTGTTGGGACGTACCTGAACATGTGATGAAGTACTTGTTACTACAATTGCAGAGTTTTGCACCATGTTTGCCTTTCTTAATTGGGTCATAACGGACTGCGCAACTTGCTAACTGTTGCACGTGCGGATGTGCCATGAGCCCATGACCTGCTGCTTCTTGGTCCTGTGCAATCGCACTCGTAGTCTCGCACAGGCAGGCCATAACATGCACTTAGGCCAGGCCACCACATGTATCCAACGGATCGTTAGTGGCGCCGCCAATATAAGAGGCAGCGTTGCTTCTGTTTCGGCTAGAAGTGAATAAACAAGAAGTACCTCAAGTTTTCCCCCGGCGAAGACACGTATGTCTTCGCTGAATTCTTCTTCCTGTAGCGCATCTCTTCCAATAGCGCTTCCTAGGTTGTCACTGTCCGGCTTCTATCCGACTGATGTTTCATGTTTACCCTCTAGAAACTGATCCATGTCACGTCAATTGGATGTTCGTCAAAGAACGGATTATACTGTATCATAGAAGATTTTCAGTAATACATAAAGATTCAATGGGGGTACAGGTAACAGGGATGATTGTTGATTGCCAAACAGGTGGTCAACCAACCCATGCACGGTTTCCATTCAAAAAAAAAACAACCCATGCACGGTGCATGCCTGCACGGGCGCGGCGGCTGCAGAATAATCTTTCCGGAACAACGACTGACGTTCAGAGAGACGCCGAGGCTGTGGGAGACACGGAGCATCAATTCAAACTCCGGGCCCCTTTGCACAGTGTTCTTTTTGTTCATCAGTCGAGACAGTTGCCGCGGCTGACGGTAAGAGAATCGGCCGCCTCGTGTACTCCAGGCGTGAAACCACACACATGACAACACTCCCACGGTGCTTGTCCTTCAACGGCGCCGACTTCTTTCAGAAAATAGTTCAACTTGGATGTCAGATTTAAACGAGAACAGTCGTTTCCAGTAGAGAGATCCTCCAAGCTGTACGCTCAAGCATGTGATTTTTTAATAGAAATGTCTTACTGCAAGCACAAACATAAAGTCCGAAAAATTATAACATGGAATGAAGTCCTTGATGAAAATTATTGTAGTGAGGAATTTTTCAGTCATGTGGCATACCTGCTAAACCTGCATGATGTCTTGTCCCAATGGAGATCAGCTTTTGTGAATAATGCATTTTACCGAAAGGGCTCAGCAGTTCAATGTTTTCTGGTAAGCAACCTGTATGCACAAGAGAGGATGCTGGCGGATGAGTTCAGGCGTTGAAGTGCCACTGCACTAACAGTCCATTAAAGAATATCATGTAATCCTGGTGGAGCCGCAATGGTTCGGTTCAAGGACCAAAAGATGAAATGGACTAGCAAAGATAACTGAAGCTGTTTGAAACCCAAATAAACTAAACGATCAGGAACATACCGAAGTTGAAGTCTTCGTCAACTCCCTGATGGCCATTGTGGCATAGGATGAAGCTGGTAGAGTAAATTCTAATTTTACAGCCAGTTTCTTGGGCAACAGATCTGAGATGCCAATAGATTTTGTTTTCTCTGAGCTAGCTTCAGTGCCATCAGTGGTTGACCTAGAGGTGTCCAATGAAGCATCCAAGCCAGAATCACATGATGGGCAACTGGAAGTCCCATCAGATGGCAGCTTATTTGCTTCTGATGGCTGTGTTTTGGATAGAACAGCTAAATCGGTTTCTACTAAAGGTACAGTTTCATCTGTGTAAGTCATTAGGTCCCTGCAACCGTTAAAAAAACTAATGAATAGGGTTGTTCATCTACGTTGTTCACTACAGCATAAATAGATAAAGTTTCAAGGGAACTTACAATAAAAGACAAGAACCAAATAATTTGATTGACCAAAACAGGAAAACACTACTTGTATTGTGTGTGTACCATTCAAAAGCAATAGGTCGTTGGAGTACTCGACGGTAACCTCCTTTCATTCCTGTAATCGAGAAGTCCCTAGCAAATGACAGTCAAGGAAATATATGGCAGATAAGAACTTGCTCCGCTGCCCTTTCATGTATATTGCGTGTAAGGAAGCAAAATGGTTATATTCCCAATATGTAAGGCACAAAATATTGACTCTGCATAGATAAATGTCATTTTTAAGTCCTCATTATCCTTCTGGTGTAATCTGAATTCACTTTATGATGGCACTGTATGATTGTAGTTCGTAGGACAATAAAGTTGTTCAAAAGAGGGGAGAGCTAGCAGCAAATGGACCTTGTGACAGAGTGACTTACTTGATCCCATGGACGCTCTCTATCAGGCTAATACCATCCTGAGTCACAAAATTAGATAAAAATTATGGCAATAGTTAGATAAGAAATCATTTGAACGTCTGAAACTCACTCACTTTCTTCATAATCTGACTGGAAGAATTTGTATTCCACAAGTTTGTCAAAGATTGTGAACCTCACAAATTTCTCTAAAAAGAGATACCATATTAACCTGTAGCACAGCCATGCTAAAAGTTCAAACCAACTTCCTGACCTAACAAATTGTTTCCTCACCATAGCTTTCAGACAAAAAAAAAACATATCATAACTATATGCTCCAAGTAATATGCATGTAAATGTAAACCAAATTTTTCGGGGAAAAAATCCATTCTTGGGCATAAAAAGCACAAGATGCTTGCACAGCATATTTAACTATTTATCAACACAGATGTTCTTTCAGTTTATACCGCAACAATCCTCGGAAATAACTGTAAAGTTCATGATAAAATCCATTACCTTCTTGGCTATTTCATGATAAATCTCAGCAACATCATTCCCAGGAAGCAATGTTTCTGAACTGCACGTGGAAAAGGTAAGGATAACACTTGAAACACAAAATTGTAAAGCATAAAGCGTGTGCTCCTCACCCAGGCAAAGGGAGGACAACATCCTCAAAAGTGTAAACTGCCTTCAACAAATCTTCGGAATCAGCTATCTACAAGAGAATTTCATGATTGGGAATATTGTTATATCAGTGTTATGCACAGGTTTATCAGTATAAGTATTTCTATAACAATTCTCTATAGCAAACCTGCACAGACTGGATCACTTCTTCAGGAAGTGTTTCATAAGATATTTCCATTTCAGGTGAAGTAGTTTGCCTATCATCATCATCAAAAGTATCTACTGTAGCTGCTTCTCCAAGAGAGCACCCCTTTTTGTAGACCAAGTCACCCTCTACAACTTGTAAAATACCTGTGAGTTCAACCATTATTAGCATATAAAGACAAAACAAGAGTATATGCTAGAATTCCAAAGTTTAGTTTTAGACCAACAGCCTGAATGAACAGCAGAATCCGATGCACAAGTAGACTTACCATACTTTTCAACTCTCATACTTGCAGCATGGTTCCATAGGTAACTCTGGTAACTATGTACATACCTGCACAGCATGGTTCTATTTGAGTACCAGAGCGCACACAGTAAATACAAAAAACTAACAGTGATGTACTACATTCTTCAGTACATAGTTAACAATAAAAATGGAAATTTTGGTCAATATACTGCAACATACATCAGTCTCAATGTTTTAGGTATAGCCATTAGTGCTTGTAGATAGTTGCCAGGGTACTTCTTTAAACGCTGAAGCTGGAAATGAAAGAGAGCATGATTCAGGTTCCCACATTAATACAATATAAGTCAATCTTAAAATGATAAAAGAAAAAATAAATATGGTCTTCACGATAAATTCGTGAATATTGGAACATGAAAATAGCAGCACAGAAAGGGAATATTTTTATTTATTACCTCTTAATGTGTAAGTTGACTACTTTTCTCTATTGAGTGCCACATTTTGTACAGATGATTTAATAAAACTAGGTCACTATGATATTATGGAGCATGGAACATATATAATTGTGTCTCTCCATGTTTCGTACTGCTGCGTGCAAGACGGACTGCATGGTGCTGCATAGGACCTAAGCTGCCTAAACTAGTATTATAGTTTAACGCACATGTCTAGCCAGGCCTACAAATAATAGAGCAAATTTCACCATTACCAATCACCCGGCCTGCTTTACCTCTCCAAGCTTCCTAACTTGCAGCTGAAGCTGAAGCAGAACCGCTGACCTTAAAATTCATGCATGGCATTGCATCAACACCGTAACAGTTCACAGAAACTGTGTACTGTGTAGTAAAGCAAGCTTGTGGCAGGTAGGAAACACAAACACCTACATCTTAGTTTGTATCTATAAGAGGGCTCCACAAGCACCAGGACTCCAGGACCATGTATCCAGAAGATGTGTAGTAAATGTGCTAGAAAGGAAAAGGTATACGCATTTATTTTAAGCAACAGGTAAGTCTGGAAAAAGAGAAAGCCTACCATAGCTCTCTCAACTGTGAGATGTCGAGGGATGCCACTAAGTGCTACATCAATATCACCATGCCTCTTATAATGTACCTGCACCTCATTCATTGCATAGTGAAATTAAGTTGCAAATCTTCACACTTGACATAAAATATTTAGTTATTTATAAGGGAAAATAGATTATCACCTACCCCTGTACCAAGAATCAAGCTGACAGCATGTTTCCACTCTCCTCTAAGCAAAGCAGCACCAACAAAGTGAGTAGGTACTGAACCACTACCAAAGCGCTACCAAACACAATGAAAACATTTTTTCTGAGTTGCAGAATAACAAACAGAAAAAGATATTTCTTAAAAAGGTATAACAGTAAAAAATGATGAACTATACCTCACACAAAAACATAGAAATAGTATGAATTTGGCTAGCAAAAAATGGTATGTTTCCTGTACCTGTAAGCCGTAGTAATTGATAAATCCATTTTTACTCAGGCCATCAACAGCAGCCTTTATCACATCATCCGATTCTGCAACAACATTCCTGGACAGAAATGGCAGAAATGGGAAGCATGAATTGTCCATTCGCTCTTTAATCACCAAACAAGTCATGGCACAGGTGCATGGACTAAAGATAGTAGCCCACAATGAAGGCCAAAATTTTACAATTCCTTTTAAGTTGTAACATAAAATTTATAACCGCCATGCAATAGCTGAAAACATTGTCTTAAGAAAGCCACCAAACATTTTATCATGACTCTGATGGCATGTTTCACAGTCCATGTGCAGCATAAACATTACATTGGTCACGGGCAAAGAGCAAGCAATTTCACTAAGACCGTACCTGACATACTATGGTACCTGCAAAGGGCAAGGAGAATACGCACCTCAAAGTAATTGCAAATCGGTTCCCTTTGAGTTGACCAAGAACAAGGCCCTCGTTCACGTAACTGGAGAAATATTTGCAGTTAAGTTGTCAGTGACTTTATTAGAAGGGGTCCATAGTTCACATGCTTTACTAGTTACCTAAAGTCTCCAACTCTGATACCTATAAGTTTGCTATTAAGAGCGGCTAACCTACCGGCATGTACCTTGAAAAGCGTCACCTGATCAAAAGATGGTGAATCAGAAAATTCTCAACAGGGAAAAAATATATATGCAACTTAGTATTTCATTTGAAACTACATCATATATGCTTTTGATAAAGGTTTTCTTGGCTGCAGTACCACTAAGATCAGACTTTCATCTGATAAAGCTTATTAAGATACTTCGTTTCCCGACCAGACCATGTTGACCAGATTGTCCAGTAAACCGATCAATGGAAACAACTCGGAGCGTACCTGTTGGGTTGTAACAGCACGTTTATCCTTTGTCCCTGCAACTCCAAACGATCTTGGCTGTGGAAATTAATGCCACTAACCAATCAACAGAAAGCGATGAATGAATTCAGCAACTCAAAACAGAAAACTTGCAAATGCACTTTGATCAACCAGAGCATGGCACCTACCTGAACCCCTAGCATCTTTCCTATAACTCCTAGTGCTTCTTGTGTGTCTCTGTTCTCCTTGTAAAGGTGAAACCTGGTAATATTGCTTACTATTAGTTACATTTCAAAAGACATCAAATACGATTTTCAGTCAAATGCACATCCTAAAATATTCTTATCACCACAGGTACAGATTGAAAACCATGCAATAATACATGCATACAAAAAAGAAAATGCCATCACCTCAGGAACTTCCCCAGGTGATAAGGCCAGGATGTAGAGCCTCTACTATCAAACGGCCTGTCATCTCTCCAGCCTGAACTGCCCATGCCCCTCTTAGTCCTCCCTCTCCCACCGCGTGGCCCTGACCCCAACCGCACCCTAATACATTTCTGAGTGCCATCACTGTGCTCAACAGTATCCGTGATCAGGAACTTGAAATTCCTCTTGATGAACTCGTGCACCTCCTGCACAAAAACAATGTATAACAGAACAATGACACACTCTGATCATCCAGGAGCGATCGGAACCACGACTGCGAGAACCAAAACCCACCGAGCGATGAGCCTTATCAGCATCAGCTGAGAGAATGATTGACGACAAATCGCCATCTCCACCCTCCAAAGCCCTCTCCAGGAATCTCCTCAACGCGTCGTGATCCGCTTCGCCGCAGAGCAGCCGGAACGACTCCAGCGCCCGGGAGTGGTCCGACCCGGCGTCGCCGCCCTCCGCATTACCTCCACTCTGCAAATCCACAAGCACCACGCGGTCGTTGCGAGGTCAGAGCCACAGGGATGCCCGATAAGACTACAGCCCGGCCCAGTAATCCAAACCCGCAGCGCGGGAGCGCGGGAGGAGAGGGAGACCTCGTCGACGTCGGGGAGGTCGAAGGAGGTGAGGCGGACGAGGGCGCCGTCGCGGGCGACCTCGTGGACGACGAAGTCGGAGTAGCGCTGCTTGAGCGCGCCGCGGAAGCCCGGGACGGGGGAGGCGAAGCGGGTGATGCCGACGTCGGGCTCGGCCAGGGGCCCGCGGCGCGGCGCGGGGGAGGGTGCGGGCGGATGGGCCGCGGCGCGGGCGCGGGCGCGGGCGCCGCGGAAGTGGGCGGCCAGGGGGCGGGAGGGGGGTTTAGGGGTGAGGAGGAGTGGGAGGGGGTTTAGGAGGCGGCGACCGCGCATTCTGTTGGAAGCGCGGTGGGGAGCACGGCCGCCGGATGGAGGGGAGGGGAGGGGGAGCAATCGGCTACCCGCCCGGCCGCGCGCGGGAGCTCTGTTTGTCTTCTTCGTGCGGACTGCGGAGGGGAAACTGTGAGAGGGGCGTGGAATAAGCCATGAGCGGTTCGATTCGTGTTCGTGATCTTGTTCTGATTTCTGAACGCAGAACATGACGTTGTGCCTACCATGTCTTGTCTAGTTTTTCAGTCTGGGAGAGTTTGATGTCAGTGCCATTAAAAAAAAGAGTTTGATGTCAGTGATAGCGAGTGGCGTATGCGCGCGTGCAGCCTTCTGTTTTTACGGACACGCGTAAATTTCGTACAAGACGAGCTGCCCACGTCGGCGCGATCAAAAAGGCGAAAAAAGGGTCAAGGACATCCATTCAGGGTTTGCTGGTGCTGGCGATGAGCACTGAGCACGTTTGAACGCGCTGAACAAGACCAGTGCGTAGTTCTATAGTATGTTTATTAAAACTGAGAGGTCGGTAACTATGCTAGATAAATTTTATGATAATAAAATTTCTCTCATATTTTATAATTTTTTTATTTTTTTCCAAAATTGATGATATAATATATAATTTAATATCATAAATTCTGCATATATAGAACTCCCATTCAGACTGGCGTAAAACGTTTGTGAGGCCAGCGTTTATCGGCCGCGGCGTGTCGCTCGGCCCCATCACACGAGGCCACAAGGGGATGGAATGACCACTGACCAGCTTCTGCTCCGTCGCTGCGTGTCAGCTAGCTTTGGGGGGTGGGGCAGCACGACGGCCGGCCATGGCCGCCGTGGCAAACACGGCGGTGGTTGCAGCGAGCGCCAACCGCAGCAGCAGCAGCCGCGGCCGCCCAGGCGCCGCCACGGCGAACAGAGCGTTTGTTGGCACAGGATTTGCCGGTGCGCGGAATGCGTGGGCGGCGGGGAGGCCGCCGCCGCCGCGCCGCGGCGTGACCGTGAGGACCCAGGCCGGTGCGGCCGGGGTGCGGCCGTCGTCGTCGTCGCCGGACGCCGTGACCTACAGCGCGAGCATCTCCACCGACACGCCCCTCCACGAAGCCCCCGGGGTAAGCTAAGCCGCCTGCCTACCCACCGCTTTCAATCTGCCTGCCATGGATGTGGATTATTGGGGGCGAGAGCTGAAGCTGCTCCGAACCGTGTGGTGTGAGTGCGTGCAGGCCTCCTTCGACGAGTACCTCCAGGACCGCGCGCGCGTGTTCCGCGCCATGTTCCCCGACGAGAGCAGGAGCGAGCGGCTCGGCGAAGTAAACACCCCTCACGCCCTCCCCCGCTCCGTCGATTTTCTTCGTCAGTCCGTTCGCCGAATCGATTGGTTGGTGGGTGGTTGAACAATGAGCGGAATTCTGCAGGGGGAGTGGCGGATCCAGATGCTGCCGCTGCAGTTCCTCCTCCTCACCGTGCACCCCGTCGTCGTCATGCAGCTGCGCCACCGCGCCGGCGGGCTCGAGCTCCGAATCGTGCGTAAAGCTTGACCCAGCTTAAGCTTACCAGTTCTTCGTGTACCTACCAGCATTCCAGCAACTGCGAGTGGTGATCGAAATGCGCTTGTTTGTTTTGCAGACTGAGTGGGAGCTGTGGGGACTGGACAGCGGCTACGCGCCCTTGAGCTTCGACCTCGGCGTGAGCGGGTCTCTGTACGCGGACCGGAGCCGCGGCCGCGCCGCCGGGTGCCGGATGAAGGGCCACCTCGAGATCGCCATCACCGTCGTCCTGCCGCCGCCCCTGCGCCTCGTGCCGGAGAGCGTCCTGCGCGGCGTCGCCGAATCGGTAAGATGGTTGGATTGCGTGTGCGTGTCGTCTGCACATTCTACTGGTCAGGATTCAAAGCTTCGGCTTCTGAAAGTGCAGGTTCTGTCGAGGCTGGCGGAGAAGATGAAGCGCGACGTGGACGTCGGCCTCATCGCCGACTTCCGGAAGTTCCGCCGAGAGAAGGCGGCAGCGTCCAGGGCCAGGCCAACGCTCGACGCGACGGCATCTGCCAGAGACGAAGCCTCTGAAAGCTAGAATCGCTCACGATCTGTGCACCGTCCCTTGTACATGGAGAACCATCTTTGTGCAACATGAATACATGGTTGATTCATTTACATCTGGGTTTCTACCATGAACGAATCTGAGACCAAAACACAAGGAAACATGACGGGTCCAGTCCACAGACGATCCATCTGTGTAGCAGCTTATGTAATCTCCCAACACATCCAATGCGATCCTGACATGTACACCCACACAAGATCTACTGACGAACAAAACATGTAACTGTAACAACGCTCTAGCAAGCAGCGGCCCTCGCTGCCCCCATGTTTCAGTTCAATGTACATGCGCTGCTCTGCTGCTGGTCAAAGGAAGAAGAAGAGCGGCAACGCCAGCAGCAGGGCACAGAGCGCCCACCGCGCGCGGGACAGGAGGCTCTCCGCGCTATCGAAAGGGACCAGGCTGCTCGTGGGGCTCCCGAAGGACGACGATCCGTTGCCGAAGCCACCCGTGCCCGGCGTGAACGGGGACAGGCCGCTGGGGGCGCTTGCCGCCGGAGTGCCGCCGGCCATGGAGCTGCGTGCCAAGAGAAACGTTACGTGTTAGCTGATGAGCATTTCTGAACTTTGACGGTGAATGGCATGTGCGACACGATCCGTTCTGTACTCTGAACATGTTCACCTTCCTGTGAAGACGCACTGCCCCGAACCTGAAATGGGAATTCAAAGATCAGAGAGCTCGTGAACATTGCTCACCAGACAAGAATTTGAGTTACTGAATATTGTCAGGTTTTGTGCAATTTAACAGTCATCTTTTCAGAAATTTCTACAGTCATCATTGGTGCTTCCAAGCTTCATGAAACTGAATCTTGGCAATCCCAGCAGACTGAATCCTGATACAAAAAGGATTGCATGGAAGTAGTAAAGATCTTCTGAAATTAGAGCATGGCTGCTTACTGGGATCCGTGGGGGTGGTGGTGGCGGTGCCGTTGAAGTCGCAGGCGGTGCTGGTTTTGGCGCTCCGCTGGTAGTAGTCGTTGTAGGCGTAGGAAGCCAGAGCCTGCAGGTTGTTCTGCTTGTAGCACGGCCCGCCCGGCTGGATGGCCGTGCAGTCGGCGTGCCCCTGCCCGCACGCCCAGTTCAGCCCCGCCTGCAGCGCCGCCGGGTCCGCGCCCTGCATCGCCACGCAGAACATGCCGCTCCCCGTGGCCAGGGATCGCCTCTTGCCTTCCTCTGAATCGACGGTGGTTTCAGCATGGCTGCCTGCACGTTGCCGGAGCAGAGGACGTCGTGACGTGTAACATCAGAGACAATATTGTGTTATAGTATGTAGATATTTTTCCAGCTTAAAACAATTCACAACCACAGCTGCTGCTCCACTGATTTTTCAGAGACCTTGGGAATCTCAATAACGAGAAAACGAAAGTGAGAAAGAAACGGGAAGGGACTCATGGAGAAAGCTACGTCACACGTACCTGATGCGTTCGCGAGGAGGAAGACTAGAAGAAGCAGGCATCCGTGCAATCTTTTGTCCAACATTTTACTATTCCAGTGTCCAACCGACAGTATTCTCCACAGCCACCTGCTACGATGACAATGTGAGTGCATACATCAGATAGGCTAATCGAGGGAGAAAAAAGACATAAGATGAGATGAGGTAAGTAATTCAGCAAACAAACTGCTGAAGGAACCATAGCAAACAGAGTTTGAGCATGGTCACGTTGAAAAAAATATTGTTGGCACACAATACTACTACTTTTTTGCAGTGATATGCAGGAGAGATGTGTATCCAATAATGTGCTCCTGTTAAAACGTGATTTTGTATTTTGTGATTGCAGTGCACAATGTGCCAATTGGGAGGAGCACGCTGCGTTACATTGTTGGTTTTGTTTGCGATCATGAAATTCTACTTTAATCCTCAAGAAAAAAAAATCTACTATACCCCTGCAACCTTCTGGAGCGAATTGCATAGTATACCCACCATGATCCATGATGCAACAGAAGCCGAACAATAGACGACTCTTGAAAAGCAAGGATAGTGAAAGCACGAGGGTCACGGTCAGGCGCGAATTTTCTATGCCTACTCCTGAGTGCTCGCAACCAAATGACACTATTTTGTCCGGGATGAACTCATAACACCACTTTTTTTTTCTTTTGTGCCGCTTAAACTTGACAACGGTTGGTAAAGCTGAAACATCTAGCTACATGGAAACCATATCCTTCGCTGCATTGTGCATATCCTATGTTTTTTAGGGGAAATTCTCTGCACATCCTCAAGTACTAATTTCATCCATGAAGAGAAACACGAATCATGTATCTAGTAATACTCAGTAAGTTTGATCAAATGGCAACGATCCAACAATACTAGTTCTGCAACCTTATAGCATGGAAAAAAAGGTGAATTTGTTGCAGAAATAACAGAGGTGATCGAAGAGCTTCAGACTTTGCCAGTTGAAGAGAGGGGCGCGGAAAGATTGAGTTCAGTGAAGCTTGTGAATTTCGAAGCGAGGGGCGGCGCGCCTATCTCAAGAATTCAGCAGAAGTACGGGTTCGACGGGAACTAACTGGAAAAAAAATACGAGTACGCAGACGACACCAAGAACAGAGAAACCTGACAAACCTAGTCCAAGATAGATGATCGAAGAGGGGGAAACTGGCGGGATTCAACAGGAACAAAGAGAATCCATGAAGCCGGCAGGGGCATCAGAATTGCCAACAGGAAGAAGAGGGAATTCAGAGGGATCGTACCTTTGAACCGGAGCTACCAGACGATGGCAGGAGCCAGGAGAAACAGAACAGAGCTGCGCCGATTGCTTCTTGTAGATGGAAGCCCGGAACCTTCTAACCTGACCTCCTGCTTCCAGGAGTTCGAGAAGAGTCCAGGAAGGAAAGCTGAATGTGTGACCTTCCCCCCTTTTATTGGCTCTAATAGCTTCTATATCTGACGACGATTAATTAGGCATTTATAAATTTTCTTCCGGCCACAAATTAGGCAGTTATAGTTGCTAAACTGACAGATGAGAGAAGGAGTAATCAGAGTTAAATACTGCCGAAACACGGCCAAAGGTGGGGGAAGAGAAGACAACGAGGAAGGCAGGGCACCAGGAGGGGGGGGGGGGGGTTAATCGACAGGTTTCTGGTGTGGGGGTGAGTGGGTTGAGCAGGCAGAAAGGGCGAGGAAGAGAAGTAGAGAACACAAGACCTGTGACGACCACTGATCACTTCTCGTTTGGTTGTTGTAACCAGTGACCACAGATAGGTTTAGTGGATTATGTGCATGCTAATTAAGCCTTCTTGATGATGCGCTAAATCTCTAATGATCAATCAACATGGTCTCGTTTGCACTTGCGCTTTTCCATTAATTTTTATTTCTTTTCACACAGGGAGGAATCACTGTCTCTGCTCGGAAAAAGGAAGAAATGAAATTTTAAGAGTTTAATTTGATAAGGAATCATAAACATCGGTCCACAAAAGAAGATTAGTAGTATACATGTTCTAAAGTTTCCCAACGGTTCTGTCCTCCTCTTCTTCTACCTTTTCATTCATGTTGCTTGCATATTCAACTTTTGAAATTCAAGAAAGGAGAACTAGATTCAGCAAAAGGCTCAGCCTTTTCGTTTTACAATATTCTCCATGCCTCTTGTACCTTACCATTTGTTCTACATGCTTATAGGGTATCCATGTGGAGGGAAGATAATGGCGTAGGTGGTTGGTACTACCACATCAGACACGGAAATGGAGTCACCATCAAGTGCGGCTCCATGTAGTCAATCGTGGAAAACACAATGGCCACATCACCATCGCTATGGATCGATAATGGATTCCTAATCTTTTATATATATATATATATATATATATATATATATATAAACGACTTAAAGATGCGAACCTGGTATGCTCCTTCTGCATTCTTCTGAACAAAATAGAGAGACGTGACAAAAAGAAGTTGATGCTACAATCTCGAGGATAGAATGTGAGCACAAATGCTAGCTATGCTGCGACCTGAGAGGAACATGACAGTAGCTATGGGGTCCTGACTTAAGAGTCTTTGGACTGGCTCAAATGCTTCTCTTTCTTGAGCTAATGTTTTCAAACATGTGGACCTAGATAATTCTTGCTGATTCGCAAACTGATCTCTTTGGCCCATGCAGATATTACATTTCCATAGAAAACTACTAAGCAAAACACAAAATAATATGTAGGGATCCCGATCAGGACGAATATGAAAGAATACAAAGGTTGAGTATGGATGCTTGTGGGGTGGATCCAGGGGCTCCATTGGTTGTATGGGGCAACCAATGGAGCCCCCGGACACCCCAATAATTTTCAACCATGAATGAAGAGGAGGAAAAAAAGGAGGAGGAAGAACAAGAAAAAGAGAGGCGGGAGGACGAAGAGGGGGAAATAAGTTCCCACTAAATTCGCATTCTAGATTCGCCACTGCTGTTGTGGGATCAACTGCACCCCACATCTGCCAATTCAGCTCTCAGTCACAGGCACACGCAAATTCCAGTTGCTTTCCTGTCTTCAATCCAGTAATAATCCTTTCTAGACCTGTCCATTTTTCTGAAGCTTGTGTTTACTGGGCATTGCAATAAAGGCGCATTAGTCTGTCCCTCTCATCTCTGAGCATATGTCACAGGTTTAGCTCACCACTTTGCAAAAGCCTTCTGTCTTATTATTTTTTCCCAGGAACACTCTTCTAGGTTTTCATACTTCCATTTTTTTTCCACATTTGTTTAGAGGAGATCAAGATCAAACAGAATTACAGAAGGATCAAAATCTCGAAGCGCCGAGTGTCCGAGGGCAGCTGCATTTCTGCAAGCCTGCAAAGAGGCACCGCGCTCGGCCTCGAATCGGGCGGTGTGGGTAGGCTGGATGTTGATGGGCTTAGTGTGTGCGATTCAAGAAGAAGGGCGTTCTTCTTAGTTGGGCTGCCCAACAACCCTCAGAGCCCACAGGGCCGCATCCGCCGCGTCCAACGCCATTCCGTTACAGCGCGTGTCCCGATCCAACGGCTGTACGCCGCCGTCCGCGTGATAAAGCGCCGGCGCCTTCTCGCGTTGCCACCCGAAGTTTCCAGACACGAGCCGACTAATCGAAGCGCTCCTTCCTCCTCCCCCCTCGAGCTCCCGACTGATCCGGCCTCGTTTGCGGTAAGCGTGCCTGTGTTCCTTTCTCGCAGTTCGCCTCGAAGATTGTTTTTTCTAGTTTTTTGAAGGCGGCCAGATTAGCTGCGAACTTTGACGAGTAGCTGTTTTGGGGGAATTGATCGTTCGTGGTGATCTCTGAACCCTAATTTTCGGACAAGTTGGATGTTAATTGGCCAGACAAGTCATTTGTTTTGCCTAGATTATGATCCAGATGAGCGCAGTAAGTAGATGATTGGCGACGGTCTACTGCGTAAACTGTTGTCGTTAACGATTTATTAGTTTTTCACAGTTTGCTCGTGAATTTGTCGTTAGTTTTGTGTGATTATTCTTGAGGATTCGTATCCATGATGAAGCTAATTGTATTACGTGGTTATCTTGCATCGGGGTGTTAATCTGCTGCGATGTACCCATTATTTGGCTGTTAAGTGTATCTATGATTCTACACTCGGTTGGTTGAGGACCGGCAGTTATCTTGTTATTTTACTGTTAATTTTACCTAGGATTCTACTATTTGGTTGCATACGAATTCCTAAAATTTAGCTTTTAGGGAGCTAGTGATGAGATATTTGAGATGTAGGAAGCTCGCAAGCTGTGTTTTCTTAAAAGTTGGTACTTGGTGATTAAACTGTTCCTTTTTTAGTTGTCTTTTTGAAAGTGTTTCTTTGTGCATCCACTACTCTATTATGATTTTGGAAGTTACTGATGTCTAATATGATGAATCACTAGCAGTACTGCATTGATTGAACTATAGTGTTTCTGCTCATGTTATTGATTACATTCTAGATCAACATGAGAAGGGGCTACAGTTACAGTCCTTCGCCACCAAGGGGTTACAGGAGAAGGGCTCGCAGCCCAAGCCCCCATGATCATTACAGTGGCCGTGGCAGAGATCTCCCAACCAGTCTTTTGGTCAGGAATCTCCGTCGGGATTGCAGGTAAAGATTTGTCCAACTTTCACTTTCTCCTGCAATAGCAGCTAACACAGCTTGTTGATGTGCTGTATAACAAAGTTTGCTGTAGATGTATGCATGAAAAAGAATGTATATTAGCCAAGTCAGGGTTGGCTGAAAACGAATGTATATTTCTATCTATTTATTCTCTCTATGCCTTTCCAGTCCTTATTCGTGGTTATGGTTCTTATGTGCATGTTCATGCCATCATACTGTAGTGTCTCCAAAGAGACTTCATCATACTGTAGTGTCCCCATAGGAACTTCCTTCTTCCCGTGTCTCATCACCTCTGACAAACAGTCCTTTGAGTGCAGGCCAGAAGACCTTCGCCGCCCATTCGGACAGTTTGGCCGACTTAAAGATATATATCTGCCAAGAGATTATTACACTGGGTAAGAATCTACTTGTAAAAACATAGCACTCACTTCAACTGTGTGGCATTGCACAATTTATGCTCTCACTTCAACTGTGTGGCGTTGGACAAATTGTTGCGGCCTTAAGACAATATGTTTTTACGCCATTCTGGTATCGACATAGAAACATACTTTTGAAGATCATTACTATTTCCACCTCTTGAGTCTTGAGATAACGTGATAATAATTTTTTGAAGACACAAGTCTAAAAGATTACTGTTGGAGGGAAGGAAGAAGTAGAGAATTTAAAAGATTACTGTTGAAGAGAAGGAAGAAATAGAGAATTTTAAAAGACTACTGTTGAAGAAATGGAAGAAATAGAGAATTTCAGTTAAGTGATCTGCAACTTAAGAGTACTGTTCAAGAGAAGGGAAGAATTAGAGTTACAAGTTTAAGAGATACTCAAGTTATGAAGAGTTTCAAGTTTGTATTTGAACTCTCATGGGTGCAAGGTCAGCAGCAACCTATGCACTTTTACCTGTTTAACTTGTTTTTCTTATTTCTATCAGCAACCATGTGAATATCCATATAGTTTTACCTCTTTGATATCTGGTGCGCTCTGAAATACTTCTACTAACCTCTGATCCTTGAAAATGAGCATATGTTTTTAATTCTCATATAGAATTTTCTTGGGCCCACTACAGGGAGCCCCGAGGATTTGGTTTTGTGCAGTATTATGATCCAGAAGATGCTGCTGATGCAAAGTACTATATGGATGGGCAGCTAGTTCTTGGCAGGCAAATAGCTGTTGTATTTGCAGAGGAGAATAGGAAGAGGCCTCAAGAGATGAGAGCTAGGGACAGAGTCAGGTTTGTCGGTTCTCCCCTGCGACTACCTTGCTGCTGAATGGCACACTGTTTCTCTATTCATTGTTTGCTGCACTTTGCAGGGGCCGTTCTTATGATCGGAGGTACTCTCGCTCTAGGTCCCCTCCTTATTCTAGGGGCCGTTCTCCTTCCCGCAGCTACTCAAGGTATGTGTTGGCCCTTGCATCTTGGCCCTAAAGATTATCCACTTCTCGTTGATACAATTCAAATTTGCTTCACTGATAGGTCTCCTTCACCTCCAAATCCCAAACACAGGCTCAGGGAGAGGTCCTACTCCCGCTCACCTGTTGACAGCAGATCGAGAAGCGGGAGCCCCTACGAGGAGGGATACCGCAGATCCTCACGAAGAGAGAGGTCTCTCTCTGTTACCGGATGAAGTAGTGTGTTATGATCTAGAGCTACCGCTATGAGTGAGCTCATGGTACTTGCCTTGTCTTTCTGAACAATACGGTGTGTGGTGCATTCTAGAGTATCATTCCCAGTAGTATCGACAAGCTAGCTATGCTCTATTGTTACTTCTTCAGAGTACACTCTACCTGGAGGATTCAGAATGCAGGTATATTGATTCGGAGTACGGAGCTGCTGCGTTCAGGTCAGCAGTTCCGAAGTGAACACACCCTGTCGTGTGACTGCGTCGGGTAAAACAGGAAGGTGTCTGGTATGAATAAAGTTGGTTGGATTGTGATAGCTCAGTTTGATGTGTTGGGGTGCCGGACTTGTGGCAACGTCTCGATTTTTTGAAAGCCGTTCGTGCCTGTGCACCAGGACCAGCACGCATGTCTCTCAGGGTGCAAGCTGCGACAGTGACAAACATGCGAGATGATTAACATTAGCACGCCTGTCAGCTATCACTGTTATCTCCCCCGTCTGGGCGCGCACGCGCTCGTTTTGTGGGGTGCGCCGTGCGCGCGTTCTGCGTGAACTCGGCGGCAGGGCGCGCATCCTCCGCGCTAGCTAGCTGGGCTGCATCGCACGGGGGCGCGGTGCTGGGTTGGGCTCCAGCAACGCCTGCGACCGAGCCTAGCAGAAAACTCGCGCGCGCAGCTATTCAGGCAGGAGGAACGCGCCCGTTTTGCTTGACCGCGATCACCCATTCACCCGGCGCCGTGCGCGACGCGCCGCCCGTCCTAAACAAAAGCCGCGGCGTTGACATGCTGGCGAAAGGCGCCGAGGGGCGAGGAAGGCGGCTCTCGATCCGTCGGCAGCGCCGGCCGCGCGCGCGCGGCGGTGTGAACGAGCACCACATGGCGGACAGCGCCCGCGGGCTGTTCCATCTGAGCCAGGTGCCCAAACCCAAGTGCAGAATGCGTTCGTGCGTGCAGCCACGAGGATCGTGATGACCCGTGTGTGGCCGCGGTACAAGACGGAGGGCACACGGGTGTCCAGTCCGGGGCACGGCGTGCCTTGCCGTACCGTTCCGGCCGGCACACGGATTCGTGGACCTCCTCGCGGGCGCCGCGTTCGCGTGGCAACTTGCTGGACTTTCGGTAACGACGACGAGTTTGGCAAATGGCAACCAGAGAAACCCACCCGTCCCGAACCCCCGAAGTCTTCGCTCGCGGCATGGAGCTAGGCGGCTTGTTTATTACTCGTACAACTTTGATTTTGACCTCTGATAACGCCTGCCCGCTTAAACTAAGAACCGCGCCAGCTCAGTGCCTCAGTGCAGGATACCAGATTAGTCACCCAAGTCGTAGGTCCCCTTCACACCCGCGTGGCATCATCTCGCCTGACGTAGACTTTGCAATGTTTGCCTTTTCATGGTGGCTTGCTGGTCTTTTACTCGTCCTAAGTTAACCATGGACGACCATGCGGCTCCTACTGAACCTTTTTTCCCATGTTTGCGAACAACCACAAGACGCGTGTTGACCTCGTTCAGTTCGTTGTAGGTGCTGCCGGATAAGGATGAGAAGGATGCTAAGGTCAATTCGTTCTAGGTGCGGCATTGCCATCTGCTCCTGCATCCATCCGCCCATCCATCATCCCCTGATTACGCAAGATGATACTACCCTAGCTAGCTAGCTAAGCGGCATGCCCCGTCGCTGCCCCACGGTCGCTTCTTGCGATCCCATTCAATTCAGTTCAATTCATTTGTGGCCCGGGGGACCCCCGTCTCTTGACCCGCGGCGGAATGCGGTAGTTCCATGTCACATTGCTCGTCGGTGACGCCGACGTCCCGGGGACGAACCGCCGCGGCGGACGTGCGCCGGCGCACCAAACTAATCGGCCGGCCGGCTTAAAGGCGCGCATGATGAGTCGATCCTCGGTTTCCTCGCTGATCTTTTCGTCCATTTCTGACGACGGATCCGCCGGTGCGGAAGCGCGCTACGTCGCGGGGTATCCAACGGTCGATTCGTTCGGTGCCCACTTGGGCCCCCGTCCCCATTTGGGTCTCCTCACCAATTTTGAATGGAGTTCGATCAAGAAAACTGCCAAAGACAAGGAGAAGAATGCCCTACAGATGATGAAGCAAGCAGGGCGTACCGGATAAGCAGGGATTCAAATTATAAAACCCTGCTGGGCTTTGAATTGGTCTGGAGATGCGTCGTCGTCACAGATTCCGTACTCTGGAACATGTGGAGGCCGGGGGTGGCGTGTACGGTGGCAGCAAGGGCCAGCGAGTCCCTGGAATATACTAGTACGGGAGTAGACAGGCCGATGCAGGGCGCGCGATTTGTATGGTTATGTTAGGGCCTGTTTAAGGGCCTGTTTGTTTGAACTTAAATAAGCAGATTATACAAACCAACTTAAATAATATGTAAAGGAAACAAACAGGTAGCTTATTTGCTCAGATTATATAATCTAGAGTCAAAAACACCACAATCTCATAAGCTAGTCAAGTGGAGCTTATTTCAACTTATTTCTACCCAAAAGACCCACTACCCATGGCAAAGAGGAGCAAATTACCCGCAATTGCCATTGGGTCCCACCAGCCCACTCCCTCCTCCCCTCCCCACGCGCCCCTCTCTCCCTAACCTTCAAAACTGCTAATGTTGTGAAAATAGTAAGCAAATGAATAAGTCTAGTACCAAAAGGCATTGTTGTCTTTACACGTCTAGGACAAATAAGCTGGGCCCAAATAAGCTAGGCAAACAAACAGCAAGACTCAGCTTATTTAATCCAGAAAAAATAAGCTAGATTATATAAGCTACCAAATAAGCTGGATAGTATAATCTATAAGCCCAAACAAACAGTCTATTTGCAAAAGAATATTGTCAATTTGAAGTAAAATTTTTTTTGCAAAAGAATCTTATCAATTTGAAGTACTAAATGAAGTCTATTTACAAAACTTTTTGCGCAGATGAGTTGTAAATCGCGAGACGAATCTAATGATGCTAATTAATCCATGATTAAGCAATAATTAGCGGATGGTTACTGTAGCATCACTGTTGCAAAACATGGATTAAGTAGGCTCATTAGATTCGTCTCGCGATTTACAGCCCATCCATGCAAAAATTTTTGTAAATAGACTTCATTTAGTACTTCAAATTAGTAAAGATTCTTTCGAAAATTTTGCGTTTAAGGTTTTTTTGCGTTTTTGCGTTGGTAACTAAACAGACCCTTACTACACCAGCCACTGTTGCCGAATCAGCAGTGGAAGAAGAAGCGTATGTGAAAGCGCACATGTCAGCGGCCACCGAAAGATCACGCACATACACCTCTGATCGATCAGCGTCGTCGACGTACAGAGCGTGATTAGTTTACACTAAAATAGGCTCTTCTTAATGCGGCCAACAGCTGGACCTGCTGTTGGCCAAGCTGGAGCCTGACAAACGTACGTTCGCACACAAGCCTTTTTTAAGCCAATCATGCTGCACGCAATCGCCTCAAGACGACTCCCATCAGCCCCCAATCCTCATGAGTCTGGTGCCGAGTACAGAGTACTGTTTGTTTATGTTCCAAGAGAAGAGTTCATTTGACTCCTCATCAATCCAATCCGCATCCATCTCTCTCTCTCTCTTCTTACCTGCTCGTGTAGATGGGATTTCTTCGCCATTCTTTTCTGTACCAAGTCAAAGGTTTGGAGGCGAACTTTTAACCTAACAGCGTATTAGTATAGCGTGGTTGTGGTGGGTGATGCGCGGATCAGCAGCATCAAGATCCTGGGAACAGTGGATTGGAGGTGGGGAGATGTTGGCTGCTGCAATCCCCATCGGTCCGTAGCTTTCCGAGCTGTCCGCTGCGGAAAGGTGGCAGCTGGGGCGTGCTTGATCTGGATCACTTCAAATAATTGGTGCCCCGGCCCGCCCATTAAGACATTAACTAGCTAGTTGCTCGCGGATTAGGTTTGGATTGTATTGCTAGTACTCTTTTTTTGTTTTTGTTTCACTAAGCTTCGAGAAAAGGCTGGTTTTGTCCACTTATGCATTAGATCTCGTCCATATGGGATACATGATGAAATCCCATTTGAACAATGCAAAAGGGAAAGAAAAGTAATGCATGCATCCATGAAGACAGACTATAAAGAAGATAAAAGTGCAAGAAACTACGAGTGCCGTAGTGCTATGAGTGCTATGCCATGCATGGGTGATGAACTGATGATGGGTGTCCTGGTACTTGGTACGGTAGTGCCGTAGCGGAAAACGAATACTGTACACGATGCATTTGAGCTGTTGATGGGCGTGCTTTTGTCAGGAGAGGAACGTGGGGCCTGTTTATATCAGGGCGCAAAAAGACAAAAAAGTTTTTTTCAAAGGAATCTTACCAATTCGAAATACTAAATAAAATCTATTTACAAAACTTTTTGCATGGATGAGTTGCAAATCGCGAGATGAATCTAATGATGCTAATTAATCCATATTTAAGCAATAATTAGCGGATGGTTACTGTAGCATTACTGTTGCTAAACATGAATTAAGTAGGCTCATTAGATTCGTCTCGCGATTTACAGCCGATCCATGTAAAATATTTTATAAATAGACTTCATTTAATACTTTAAATTAGTAAGATTCCTTTAGCATCTTTGCGTTTACGGTTTTTTTATATTTTTACGCCGAAAACTAAACAGGGCGATGATACTCTGTGCAGCCAGAATTCGCGGTACGGTGGTACGTGCGAGTACCACGGTCCCCTCTGAAATCGAGCCAACAACAGCTCGGATCTGCATCTCATGTTCTGTCATCCCTGCGCGGGCACGCGTCTCCGGCTAGTTGGTTGCCGGTTGCGAGGCCTCTGACCGTCTTGACGGACCCTGCTGGCCGGCCTTTCTCTGGCGCGTCAGGGCTTCTGAATTCTGATAACGGCCCTGCGTCCGCCCCGTAAACAGGTAGAACCGTAAACGCAAAATTTTTAAAGAAATCTTACTAATTTGAAGTACGAAGTCTATTTATAAAAATTTTTATATGGATGGTCTGCAAATCGCGAGACGAATCTAATGAGCCTACTTAATCCACGATTTTGCAACGGTAATGCTACAGTAACCATCCGCTAATTATTGCTTAAATATGGATTAATTAGCATCATTAGATTCATCTCGCGATTTGCAACCCAATCCATGCAAAAAGTTTTGTAAATAGATTTTATTTAGTATTTCGAATTGGTAAGATTCTTTTGAAAAAATTTTTTTGCCTTTACTAAACACAGCCTAGGCTGTTATGCCAGTCTGTTTAAGCACACACTTGGAGCGCTGCCAAACTTGTATTAGAGCGCGTTTAATTTTGTTTAAGCCCCTGCGCGTGGCGGTACCTCTGCCAACGAGGAGCATCGGCTGTCAGAAGCAAAGGGACAACGCCCCCGCTCGTGTTGTCCACCAAGATCCCCGTCCGTGTCCGTGTCGTCGTCCTGCGCTGCGCGCGCCTCCTCTCTCGTCGGCGCAGCGACCTGTACGCACGGCTGACGAACCGGGGACCACACGGACGGACGGCAGCGTCGGACTCGGACATGCATGCGCTTCCCTTCCCGGACGTGTGTGCGCCACGTACTACGGCGTTTGGGCGAGGTACGGATGATGGGTGCACGCACACAGAGCTCGACTGCATTTAGTGCGGCTCGACCCCTTTTATATATATGATGCCTGACCAGACCAGCTAGCTAATTAAGCTCCGGTACTTCAATCATCGTGACTGCTCGACGCGCCAGCTGCTTGCATGCTCCACCTCCACTCCACTGTGATCCTTCTTCAATGCTGCAACCGTACTTACGTATGAAGACTATACATCTGAGTATATGCATGGTCGTCAAGGAACAAACCAAAAAAACGTCATGTATCAAAAAACCCAATATCCACGTCTCAGCTGATGGTGAGACATATGATCATTGGCGAATCCAGTAGCTAAGTAAATAGGAGATTCATTTCCCTTATCTTCTTCTTCCTCTTCTTCTCTTCTTCTTTCTCCCCTCTTCTTCTTCGTTCTTCGTTCCTAAAAATGGAGGGGGAGTTTAGAGGGCGTATGCATTGATTTTGGGGAGGTAAGAGGCTTGATCCCCGCCGTGACTATATGTCATGCGCGCTGCAAATCCTCTCACCTGAAGGATTAATTATGCGGCATCTTGTACTGCCCCAGCAATTTTTGACGTGCTACATGGGTGTGTGTGTGTGTGTATATATATATATTACACCACACGGTCCCCTAGGTAGTATGGCCCAAGTTTACGTGCCACATGCTGTTTAGTTAGTGGGCACCATCCACTTTGATCTGCTAGGTGGATGTATATCAGACGACACGGTCCTCCAGATAGTATCCCCATAGTATGATCCAAATGCATTTCTTTTTTTTTCTTCCCTCCGCGTGTTTCTTTCTTTTCCTGTTTTCTTCCCTTCCTTTTCTTTTTTCTTTTTCTTTCCTTTTCTTTATTTTGACTTTCTCTTATCCTTGTCTATTTATTTTATTCTTATGTTTATTTGTTTTGTTCTTTTCTTCTCTTTCCTATTTCTTTCCTTCCATTTTTATTTTTCTTTCTTTTCCCAATCCTTTGTATCTCTTTATTTATTTGTTCTCTCTCTTTCTTTCTTTTTCTGATTATAAATCTCATGTACATAATCTTTGTTTGAATTTATAATTTATCATTTCTATAATTTTTATCAAGCATATTTATTTCTCATATAATCAGATGATAACAGATCTATACTTACCTGTCACTATAGTATCAAGCTATTTGTTCACATTTGAGAGTGAGTCATGATCAATGTATACTAATTTATTTGTATTGTAGACTCATAAGTTGGGGTTTGAAATAATTTATTTTCTTTATATGCTAACTTATTTAGCATGTGTATATATACTTATAAAAATATTTTTTGGGATGTAGATGTATTTGTTTCTCATGTAAAATTATTTGTCTACGTGTAACTAATTTGTTCGCAATGCAAAATTATTTATTCGCTTTGTAGACTAAATTGTTCGGTGATATTGACTCATTTGTTCGCAATATTTATTTTCTATTATTTATCATATATAATTAAATGTTCGTGATGTTTAATATTTTGTTCATACTATATTATTATTTGTTCGTCATGTTTAACTTTTTGTTCATAGAAAATAGTTATTTGTTCGCGGTGTTAAAATATTTATTCCCAGTAGCTGAAATTAATTATTCAGTATTAATAAATGTTTTTTAAAAAATATCATGCAAATATAGTCAAGTGAGGTCTTGTTTTAAAGATCTTTTCATAAGAAAGACAATGGTGAAACCCAAATTTAATTTGGACATTTGATTATAGTTATAGCTTTTTTAGTTCCGAATTTGCATGCATGTGGATGGTGTCAGCATCATTGTTCGCATGCATAGAATTTTTCTCCTGTTTAGGTGAAATTACTGGCGCGCAAAAAACAGTTCCGTCATTAGGCTGATGACGACCCATCTAACATATCCTTCGGATGATGGTTCTCCAGTTATCACCTCATAGACTCACCCTTGATCCCCTAGCCCCCACTTTAGATCCGCCCATGCATATGATGATGTGTGCGTTGCGGTGGACGCTGGTCATGATGCACATGGCACAAGTGTGGCGTATCCGATGTGGGGGCTAGGGGGGCTTGTGCCCCCATGTCAGCGCCAAAACAAGGATGACATGTACAGTACATGTACTACTTTGTTCTAGATTTGTCTCCGGTCGCAAGTGCATGTTCTTTAGGTAAGACA
The DNA here is from genome assembly GCF_002211085.1 of Panicum hallii. Taxonomy (NCBI): domain Eukaryota; kingdom Viridiplantae; phylum Streptophyta; class Magnoliopsida; order Poales; family Poaceae; genus Panicum; species Panicum hallii. The sequence goes on from NC_038043.1 coordinate 55,099,167, forward strand.
TGCAGTCAATCGTCATCGTCGGCTAACCGATGAATTTGCATGTTCTTTAGGTAAGATAGGCAGTCAAACGTGCAAACAGAGATGTCATCGGCCAACCGATGGAGTTGGGTTATTGACTACTATCTACATTGAATTTTGGGATAGCCGGGATCAGTGGTGCCATGAAGGGGTGGAGGTGAGCTTGTAGCTGGCACCAACGCATGCGGAGGTGGGATGGAGATACCGGCAATAGGGAGAGATTTTCTTGGTTGATGTAAGCAGTAAGTTCTTATAGGCGTTTCTAGGTTGAGTGACTTTTTTCTTTCTTTACCAATTCATAGTGTACATCTAAAGTGTTAGCTCCTTTGTTGGCTTGCTGCAGAAAATGATTTTGGTAGTTTGTAAATTTGAAAGCTCTAAAATTTGGATGTGATACTAGATTGGTTGTCTCGTGAATTTTCTTGCTAGACTAGATCAATAGTAGTTTAGGCTACTTTGAGGTGTAATCAGCCGGTCCGTTCTAAGGGTTTCATAGCCAGCGCAAAGCCTCTTTTCTATCTTCTCTTGGTAGCCGGATTGTGATGTTACAGTAAAGTATATGGTTGTAAAGCGTAGCAAACACACCGAGTGGACGCACCGGCCCAGGCATAGATTAGTCACCGCGCACATAAATAATAGGTTAAAATAGTAAAGCCATGCACAAAGATTGTGAGCATTACGGGAAAGCGTATGTGCTCAGCAAATTGTATAGCGCAACTAGCTAGTTGGTAAGTTTTAGCTTTCTGCTTCTCATTTATTCTTTTTCTTCATTTGGATATGCATCTAATTATTATTTTTTTGCGAGGATGCATCTAATTAATTTGTGCTCATTTAGAAGAAAAGGAGTACTAGAATGCAAGTATACTCCTTGATTTATTTAGAGAGAGAGAGAGAAAGAAAAAAAATTGCAATTGAATGCAGGTACATATGGCGGAAGCTTCGATGGAAGCTTCCTGTCTGAATATCTTCTGTCCGGAACCGAAAGATCCAGCTGTACAGCTCGCGGTACCGTTACTGTCCCCGTCCCGCGGTGCAGCCGCACATCACATCATATCGCGCATGATCCATGAGCACCCCTAAACAACTCCCAGCTCGCACCCTACGATAATTAACCCTGCCCTAATCATGGCGCCATCGTCAACTCTCCAAGCATGCATGCATTATCGGCGGCCTAGCTAGTGACGATGCTGCTGCATCTTTTGCATTGATAGCTTGCTGAAACAAGCTAGCTAGCCAAGCCACTCATCACTCTCAGCTTCAGATCCCTTGATAATAGCATCACGTACGTACACTTGCTGCGATTATTTGCGTTGACCATCGACGCTCTCCGTTCCGTTCATCATTTATCTGGGGGTTGCGCTAGCTAGCTAGTTTATTCCGGCTGGTTGTACTCTTGTTCGCTGACGGAACGGAATCTCCAGCGTGCGGTTTGATCTGTTCGTTGCGCGCGTCTGTCTCTTGGGGACGATCTGACGACGACGTCTCGTGTGAGCCGTCGTGTGGCTCCGGCCATGGAAGGCTGCGTGCATGCAGGGTGTCGCTGGTTCCGGTGTCCGGGCGGTTGCGTGGCGCCGCGAGCGTCCAGCAGCTCTGCTGCGTGGCCGGGGGACACGAGTACACCACGGCGCGGCGGCAGATGCCTGCATGCGTGCGTGGCCTTGCTCTCCATTATTTGTTTCGGTCAGTGCATGGTCGTCTCTGCGTTTCATCTCTTCACTTTCTGATCTGGTAGCCTTTTCAACGTAAAGAGTACGACTCCGCTAGTCTTTGCACCGACGTACTGCAGGATTTCTTAATTGGAGCCACACGAGCGCCATGAAGGGTGCGTGTGGATGGATGGGTCGGATTCAGTGGAACGATCGATCGACCGATCTACCTCAATTAAGGAGTGTTGAATTGTCACGGCCTGTACTGACCCACCTGGCGACCCACGGCCATCAATGACCAATCTGCTCACCCTGTTGCACCGGCCCCGGCGAGGAGGACATACAGTGAACTGATACCTGTTTGAATTCGCTGCAGAGAACGGTACAGTGCTGCGTAATACTCGTAGCAACAAAGTAGTCGGTTCTCCACGATCATGTCAGGCACCGCAACACATCATGGCCGTTCTGAAACTCGTGCGACGCCAGCCTAATAACAGCGCGCCCAGAAAGCGTCCGCCCGCTTGATCCAGTCCACTTTTCAGCAGCACCGTCGAACTTAGCTTTTTTCCGCTCACCTGGCTGTACGTACGTATAGCCAAACGACGATCGAGTTCCTTCACCGACCTGTGGAAAAAGGAGCTCGCCGGCTCACACGCGCGAGTTTTCTAGCCGGGCCGGTCGAGCGCGGGCACGGCGCCGACCAATGATTTCATTCCTCGGCAAACGCGCGGTCGCGGTCGCAGCGCGACAGGGCAGTCGGCAAGGATGGCGGCAGAAGGCAGTAGGAAGCGGGAGACCGGAGCGCGGCCGGCCGGCGGCACATTCCTGTCACCGAGTCAAATTCAGCGGGTCGCCTCGGCGGTGCCGGGGAAGGGAAGGGAAGGGAAGCCGTAGGCATCAGGCCGGGCGGTGCGTGACGTCTCCCGGCCAGACTGGCGGGCTGCCCCGGACGGCCAGATTAATCATGCGTTCGATTCCAACGTACACATCTGCGAGCGTCACATGATTCTCTCCTCGCTCCGACGAAAGTGTATTCGGGCGCCCCAGGCGGTCAGATTACTGGCCATATCTCGTTCTGTTAGTGCAAAGCCTTGATGAATAATAATCACACAGCAACGTCATTTATGTAGCACAAAATCGTGGTCACAAGTGTGTGACGAAAAGAAATATTTTGGTGAACAATGTGCCTGTTTGGTTTCGCTTTTATTCGGATTATCGGTGGGGAGAAGCAAGAATCCCACCCAAACGGTCCGATTAAAATCGAATCGAATCGGCCATTCGATTCTCCCCACCGCCCCATTGCATGTAACTCTCGCTTCTCCCCATCGTGAGGTCCGACGGCGATTCTACCGATTCTTCCCACCCCTGCCCTCACTCCCGACCCCTTCCCCTCTCTTCTCCAGGCGCTCGCCTCCCCCGTGCTCCCGACCCCCGCTTCTCCTCCCGGCCAGCCTCCTGCCGCCGCCGCCCCTCCCATCTCCCTGCCGCCGCCGCCGCCCCGCCCATCCCCGGCCGCCGCCGCCCCTCCCATCCCCGGCCGCCCTGCCGCCGCCCCGCCCGCCCCTCTCCCTGCCGCGGCGGGCCGCCTCTCCCTGCCGCCGCCGCCGCCCCGCCCATCCTCGGCCGCCGCCGCCCCTCCCATCCCCGGCCGCCCTGCCGCCCCCTGCCGCCGCCCCGCCCGCCCCTCTCCCTGCCGCGGCGGGCCGCCTCTCCTGCCGCCGCCCCCTGCCGCCGCCCCGCCCGCCCCTCTCCCTGCCGCGGTGGGCCGCCTCTCCTGCCGCCGCCCCGCCCGCCCCTCTCCCTGCCGCGGCGGGCCGCCGCCCCCTGCCGCCGCCCTGCCCGCTCTGGGCCCCCTCCCCGCCGCCCCTCTCCCTGCGGCGCCTCCATCTCGTGCTCCGGCGGCTCTGCCCTCCCCCCGCCTCTGCAGCAGCTCCCTCTGCACCCGCCTCCCCTCTCCTGTCCCTGCTGTGCGCCGTCGCCCCCCTGCATCGAGCCTTGAGACAGCAATTTGATCAAAATTGACTATTATTTATTAGTTTATTTAATTATTATTGTGTGTTTTATGACTATAATTATACTGTAACAAAATTCTGGTACTAATAATATACTTAGAATTGAAAATGGTACAAAAATTCGATCAAAATGAGCTATTACAGGACTCAGAACTCAGGGGCATATAGGTCATTTTACAGTCAGAACAGATAATCCAGTACAAATAATCAGGATTGCCAAACACCCTAGATTATTCAGACAGCAGATTCTCCAGACAGCGGATTATCAGAAAATCTTGATTCTCAGATAAGCGATTCTCAGGTAAGCGAAACCAAACAGGGCCAATAGCAATAAGCTTCGTCTCACTTCATCAAAGACTATACGCCCGCTACTCACCGCCGAAGTGTTTCGCGGCTGTCTGCTATTGGAGCATGGAAGTTGTGACTCGTATAGGAAGGAATTCAATTATGTTTATGTGACATGAATATGTTTAAAATTTCGGTGTTTCTAATAGTCACCCAAACTATGCGAAAAATAATTTTGATGACAAAAAAATCTAACGGGATTCCAACCTACATAAAAAGTAGAAGAAAAAAAGTCGATGCCCCGTGTTCAAATTGTTATTCCACTTTTGTAACTAAAATTCACTAAACTTTTCATTCGTGGTCACCGAGAGAGCTGGGGCATGGCAGTGCATCGGTACATGGTCTTCCTGAATCCATACACGCTTCTAAGTGACCAGGACAAGGACAGGACAGGACAGGTCAGGGTCATCACCTCTTCGCCGCACCGCACCGCACCTCTGGAAATCCGAGTGACATCCCCCTCCCCCAACCCAACCCCAAGAACACCAACACGTGGAGCCGCGCAACCATACCGTACCCGCGCTTTTCCGCATCCGAGGGCCGCCCCCACCTCCCCCCACCCCGGGCTATATATGGCCATGCCCTCGAGCTGCCACCTTGGGTAGTTAGCTCGGACTTGAATGATCCTCACTGTACTCTGATCCCGAGGCCCAAGAGTCAACCGAGAGACGAAGAATTCGCAATCACCCGCTGAGGAGAGGAGAAAAAGGGCGGGTGATTTCGCGTTCCGTGATGGGGATGCTCTTCTCCTGCCCCGTGGAGGAGGAGGACGTGCCGGCGGAGGCGACCGGACTTCCGGCGCCGGGCTGCGGCAATGCCGGGGAGCCGGCGATGCTCAAGGCGTCGCTGGGCTCCGGGAAGCTCCGGTTCGAGGGCTCACTCAGCTTCAAGCGGGAGCAGCAGGGCCCCAGCGCGCTCCTGCAGGTGGAGACCAAGATCTCCATCGCGTCGCCGCGCGCCACCGTGGTGGCGCCCGTGCCCATGCCCAGGGAGCTCGCTCGGACCAGGTTCGCCGACGCCGCGGCGGCGGCGGGAGCGTGCGCGGTGCCGGAGAGCCCCAAGCACGAGTCGGCGGCCGTCACGGTGCAGAAGGTGTACAAGAGCTTCCGCACCCGCCGCCGGCTCGCCGACTGCGCGGTGCTCGTCGAGCAGAGCTGGTGCGTACCGCGGGCTGACCCCCTACCTAACCTACCTGCGCAGACTTGTCGTTCACCCCGAACCCGCAGCGGCATTGCGCGTTCCTGCTGCTAAAACGCCGTCTCGATGCGATCCCTGCAGGTGGGAGCTGCTGGATTTCGCGCTGCTCAGGCGGAGCTCCGTCTCCTTCTTCGACATCGAGAGGCAGGAGTCCGCGGTGTCCAAGTGGGCGAGGGCAAGAACCAGAGCTGCCAAGGTTCGCATCACCTGCCAATCTGTCACTTCTCATCAGCTCCGAATCATTTGGTGTGAGGTTGGCGAGGACTGTACTGATGGCATTTGCAAATCCCACCGAATTCAGGTTGGCAAAGGGTTGTCCAAGGACGAGAAAGCCCAAAAACTGGCGTTGCAGCACTGGCTCGAAGCTGTGAGTATTAGTAGCAATTTTGCTGGAGATGTTCTCCAATTTCTGTGTAGGTTAGGTGCCATGTGAAGCGTGTGCTCATGCCAAATGCTGAAATTTTGACGAACAGATTGACCCGCGCCACCGGTACGGTCATAACCTTCACTATTACTATGACTGCTGGCTGCAGTCCGAGAGCAAGGAGCCATTCTTCTACTGGTTAGTGTCACTGTCTGACCACGGCATTAGTATCTTCTGAATATTTCATTAGTTGTTGAAATTGACTTTTTTGGTTACCTTATTCAGGCTGGACATTGGAGAAGGAAGGGAAATTAATCTTGATCGCTGCCCGCGTTCCAAGCTTCTGAGCCAGTGTATCAAGTACCTTGGTCCGGTAAGCCTCCGCAAACAATCTGAACTCTGAAGAGAGCATCTCGAGTCTGCCTGCTGTTTTTTTTTTCCGGAAAATAACCAACCAAGCTGTATTTGTGCAGAAAGAAAGAGAGGACTATGAGGTTGTGATTGAGGACGGCAAGTTCATGTTCAAGAACAGCAGGCAAATCCTCAACACCTCCGGTGGATCAAGGGACGCCAAGTGGATCTTTGTTCTAAGCACATCCAAGAGTTTGTATGTTGGACAGGTAATATGCAGCTACCTTCATACTACCAGCACAATGCGGTACTCTTCGTGCGCTGTTCATCATGTAACATTTGTCCATGAATCAATACTGCAGAAGAAAAAGGGCACGTTTCAGCACTCCAGCTTCCTCGCCGGAGGGGCTACATCTGCTGCTGGCCGACTTGTTGTGGAAGATGGAGTTCTGAAGGTACTTATCTGTTTAATATACAAATAACATCCTGTGGTGCTGAACTGCTGATGCTATATTTAAATTCTGTCGTCTAACTCAGAGTTTCGTTTCATAACAAACACCCTGACACATTCTGATGATTTTTCACAGGCTATTTGGCCTCACAGCGGTCACTACCGCCCGACCGAAGAGAACTTCCAGGAATTCCAGAGCTTCCTCAAGGACAAAAGTGTCGATCTTACTGACGTCAAGGTGAGCATTGTATAACCACTGTTTTAAAAAGTGTTTCGACATTTGCATATTCTGAACATTCTCGGTGTCTACGCTGCAGATGAGCCCAGATGAAGACGACGAGGAGTTTTGGAGCAGGCTCAAAAGCATCCCCTCCGACTGCTGCGCCGCTGCTGACAAACCTGAAGAAGACGAAACGGTTGCAGCTCAAGACACCAGCCCTCGCCAGGAGCCTCTAGTCACCACTGAAGCCACCACACCTGAAGAAGTCTCTGTCTCAGAGCATGAACAAACTAGGACGAATCTGAAACCCATTGCGATTGTCACGAGACAAGATTCATCAGAGGACGCCGCCGAAAACGCCGAGACCTCGACGACCAGCGACAGTGCCTCGTTTGAAGATCCTCAGGAGGAGAACCACGACGATGATGACAAGACGGCCGTGCCTAGGGAGAAGATCTTGCAGAGGATCAGCTCGAAGAAGGAGACCAAGTCATACCAGCTGGGGAAGCAGGTGTCCTTCAAGTGGACCACGGGCGCCGGGCCCCGGATCGTGTGCGTCCGGGACTACCCGTCGGAGCTCCAGCTCCGGGCGCTGGAGCAGGTGCACCTGTCGCCGAGGAGCGGCGGCGCTGGCGCCGGCAGGGCGGCCTCGTCCCGGTTCGCCTCGCCGCAACGGTCCAGCAGCCCTATGGCGAGAGGGCGCTGCGAGCAACTGACACTGGGCAGCGGCGGCGGCAGGGCGTCGTCGTCCCGGTTCGCGTCGCCGCAGCGGTCCAGCAGCCCGATGGCGAGGGGGCGGTGCGAGCCGCTGACGCCGAGGGAGGCGTTCCGGACGCACCTGATGGCGAGAGGATGATCAGAATCGGATCAGCCACTCGGTTTCGATGAAGGGACTTTTTCTTGAGCAATTTGGGTGGAATTGTGCATATAAGAAAGAATAAAATGGGGAGTAAAAACTGCTTCCCGTGTAGTCGTGTAGATCCTGTAGAGTGATACACATACGTGATCACAAATTCATTAATTCTTTGTAACTGATGAAATAATGGAATGAGAAATACAAATTCTTTACTCATGTGCTATTATGCTCCCAATCTAAAATGCCAAATAAACTACCATTTGCCAAATTCTGAAACATTTAACTGAAACCTGAAAGACAGAATTTCATCAGGCACGCACAATGTGTAGAGCTTTACTTAACAAATTAGCTGGCACAGCTCAATAGACGTTGACGTACTAGATTGACGTAAGTCTAGGATATTTACTAGCTCAGTTTTGTGACCCTGGAATTTGGTACAAAATCTTTAACTTTAATATTGTTGGGGCTCTCTCAAAAAGAGAAAGCTCCCTCCAAAAATAAGCGTATGCTGCTATTTGTGGCGCGCACACGGTATTCTTTAGTAAAAGGCGAAAGAATAGTTCGCTTTGTGCTCACCACGCAGCTGCGTACCTTGTCAGGGTCGCCACCAGCTCCAATATGTAGCCGGCGCTCAGCTCGTCCTCGCTTCAGCTGGCGAGGTGGTACTAAACCGCAGCAAGCCAGGCAACCAGCAACTTCTCTTCTAAGCTTGCAAGTTGCACAAGCGTATATCCCCGCGCGGCTCACCAGAAAAAGCCCACCTAGCCCAGTATGGTTTTTCAGTTTAAGCCCACCAGCCCAGGGGGCGCGACGGGCGAGGACGGACGACCAATCTCCGTCGGCCTCAGCGAGTCGGCGGCTCGGTTTCCTTCACGGGACGAACGAGCAGACGACAACTACAACCACAGGACGTATCTAAAAAAAAAACCTACAACCACAAGACAGAAGCGCACTAACTTTTGAAAAAAATGCAGAACCGCACCAATTCCAGCTCCAGCCCGTACTTTGAGCCTGATGGCATGCGTAATACCAGCATCCTACGGTGCTAGTTGCAACGAATGATTGGTTACATTGCAACGTGTAAAAACTAGGCCACTACCAACACGAAACTGGTCGATAGAGAAGAAGCAAAACTGGTAGTGTAAACTGACAAACAGCACCATGTATTTTTCAAGTTGCTGGTCTCTTTGAGTTTTTTCTCTCAACCAGATGATCCATGGCACTGGGCAGTAAGGTGAACTCATCCATGGCACTGCGCAAACACGCCACGCCACGAACTCAGTAGTACATGTGCCTTGATCACCTTAATCTAGCAAAATCATGCACCGCTATAATAATTTCCTCATTGACAAAAATGTGAGGAGTCGACTAGATGAGCTCACTGGAATAAGCCACCATCCACTCCTCGAGGTTACTACTCACTACACTGTAGCCGGTTCCACGGGATTCAGCCTTCATGTTTCCGCTTTCGTGCCAGATCCCTTTTCTTCTGTTCTTTTCGGGCCTGTACTTTCTCTCCATGGCCCTCATCATCCATCTTCATTGTTGCAAGACGCATTGCTTTGAATACCTGTATGATTGCATAGTTGAGAACAACTCAGTGCTCATAGAACACAGAATCTACAATAGGCTGGGAAATTGAACTCGATCAGCTGTGGGTATGGGTGGGGGGGTACTATCTCAGGAAGTACATACCTTTGTGATATTTTTAGTAACTTCTTTGTCACTGCACTCATAGGCCTCCAACTGCTTCTCCACAATATCTTCTATCTCATGTAAAAGGCATATATCCTTCTGCAGACACAAACAGATAAGCACGCAAGTTGGGCAATTGTCACGGAGCAGAGATAAAAACTGAAGAATGTTCCAAGAACCTTGAATGTGCTGCTTTATTTAATTTTCTAAATTGACCACTTCAAGTACAGGCATACCGCACTTGCAGGTAGCGGTAGAACTAATTGATTGGTAGCCTATGACTTTATATATATTCAATTTTGGCAACTAGCACTATTTCTTCTATTGGAATTGTTCAACTAACCTTCTTGAGTAACTTACCTACCGGATGACATTCGATCAAAGTATTATTCATATTAATTTGTGATAAGCTAGATACGCTAACCATCACCAGAAAATTAGGCTAGAGTTTCTTTAACATAGGACAAATGAAAATTTCATTGGGTAAAAGCATCATTCAAAGAATTCAGCAAACCTGTGTAACAAAGCTTATAGCAAGCCCTCCCCTTGAAGCTCTTGCAGTTCGTCCAACCCTATGGACGTAATCGCGTGGATTCCTACAGCAAGTAAAAGCAAGAACATAAAAACGTCAGCATTCACATGGACTGTTTTTGCCAAAATTTTAAAATATTGCACGTAAAGTTAGTATAAAACACACCATGGAAGGTCATAGTTGATGACAAGATCAACTGTTTGGATATCCAATCCACGGCTGCCCACATCAGTTGCGAGCAATACGGGAACCTGACCGGATTTAAAACGATTAAGTGCTAAGAGTCTTTGCGCTTGAGATTTGTGAGAGTGCAAAGAAACAGCAGGATGGCCAAGTTCTTCCAGCAGCAGATCCAAGAAGAAGCAAGTACTACAAAAGAATGGGAGCAATTCAGGTAAAATCAGGTGAAGGCGTCGAACTTCAAATGGATTATATAATATATTTTTGGGAGGAAAGAAGCAAATATTCCACTCGAAATCATTTACCTAAAACATAATACAATGTATGCTATAGCCTATAGGTACTCCTTAGTGGGAAAATGGAGCAGAGGCTCTGTTGAAGTACATAACAACATGTCAAGAAAAGGGTAAGCAACTTGATATTTCTTTTAAAATTCAGAAATATTTAATAAACTAAAAGCAATGGTGACCGCACATATCTGGCTTGCAGCACTTAATACTGACAAAAAGGAGATGCACACGACCAGGAGGATTTCTTACTCTACATAATATTATCAATGAAAAGTTATTGTGTGGGGGAGCATAGTCTCTGGAAATTCTTGTTTAGGGCCTTAGGGTAGCATACCTGCATCTTGAAACGAATACGATGGCTGAGCGGATAGGGTCTCCCATCTTATGGATAGGGTCTTCCTTGTCCTTAATTTTTGATAGGAGATATGTAAGATGAAGCTCTTTTCCATCATCAGGAACATGAATGTATTGCTGCTTTAACGTCTCTACTGTCTTGAATCCTTCATATGCTTCAAAAAAGTATGACTTGTTGCCGGAAAGTTCAAGCAAAGATCGCAGATTATCTGACATTGTTGCTGAAAACAAAAAGGTTTGCCGCTTCTTTGGTAAACAGCCAAATATCACCCGGAGTTCCTCTTCGAAATTGACATCTAGCACTCTATCCGCCTCATCCAACACAAGAAACTGTGATACAAAAGGCAATCAGTAATCTGGAGCTGGCAGCTAAAGGTAATGGAACATTTCTTAAGATGCAGTTAAGTACATAAACACAGATCACTCAAAGGGCTAACCCTCTGACACTCAAACTCAGCCATGAACCATGTAACCCCAAGAAGGTTCAACGAGCGTCCATAGAACATAACATTGAAATTGTTTTTCCTATCATAGACAACAGTATGCATAATTTGCATCAATCATGGAATGTCCATCAATAACACAGTTACTCTATGATAGTATGAATGAAAAACATTAGACCTTTAGAAACACAACAGAAGGTTATTGTTCACCAAGAACATCGAAGAGTACGCAAAACAGTGTGCCTTAGAGTGTAAACCAATTTATGGTAGTACTGATTTTCCACTCTAAGGAGATTCAGGGAAAGATCAATACAGTATACATTAATTAATCATAAAATATGCAATACAACATTCCCTGCATATACAAGCAGATAAAAATTTGTGATCATTATGTTGCAACAGAACATGCCAGCAGTATTTTCTTGTTTGGAAACATAAGTTATCTAGGAATGGAAGTGCAAGTTCCACATGGATCATCACATAAGTTTCAATGGCAACACACTCATGATCCATCGAGAGCAAGCAAAATAAAACATAAATTTTGAGCAAAGGGAACTGTAAAATTGCAGTATAGGTACCAGATAGAGCACACAAAGGCATAAGCAACCAACACTAATGTCTGTTTTGACGCTGAAAAGGAAGTCGTCGTCGTGTGCCAACCTTGGTGCGGGCGAATACTTTGGCGAGGTCAGGGTCGTCTTTGACGAGCGTGGCGATGCGACCTGGGGTGGCGACGACGATGTGGGGGCGGCGCGCGAGCCCCTTGGCCTGCGCGAGCGACTCGAACCCACCGATGGCCGCGAGGCACCTGATCCCCAGCGGCGCCCCGAGCGCGCGGAACTGCTCGGCGAGCTGCGCCGCGAGCTCGCGCGTGGGGGCCAGCGCGAGCGCGGCGACGCCGTAGGGGTCCTCCCCGAGGCGGTGCAGGATGGGCAGCGCGAACGCGGCCGTCTTGCCGCTCCCGGTCTCGGCGATGCCCAGCACGTCCTCCCCCGCCAGCGCGCGCGGGATGCACCGGCGCTGCACCGCCGTGGGGCGCTTCATGCCCAGGGCGCTGCACGCGTCGACCAGCCACTGCGACAGGCCGAGGTCCGCGAACGTGGCGGCCGCCGCGCCGGCCGCGGCTTCGGCGTCGTCGGCCTGGCCGGTCTCGGTCACGATGGTGGGAGCCGGGTCGGCGTCGGCGTGGTCGGTCTCGACGGCGGCGGGGTCAGGGCTCCGGGGCTCCGGCTGGGTCCGGACCTCGGGCTCGGGTTTTAGCTTGGGTTTGGGCTTGGCCCTGCCGGAGAAGAGGCGGAAAGGTCGCGCCTCGCCTTCGACCTCCATGGTGTGGCGCTCGGTGCAAACTAGTCCAAAACCTCAATTCACACCCAGCTCGCCGCAGCAGCAAGCGGTGACCTGGCCACGGAGTCAGAAACGGCGGAGTGAAAGCAGCGCTGCAGATGGAAGCGGAGACAAGGAGCACGAGCGAACGCGCCACCGAATCGCTGTGAAGGGAGGCGGGGAGAAGGGGCGAACGGTTAGGGAGGGAGAGCGGCCGGCGTCGGGAGGGGGCGGACGGATGGCTAGGTTTAGGCCGGCGGCGCGGAGAGGTAGCCGGTGCGGGTAGCCACCAGTAGTGCAGCAGGAGAAGAATTGGAGAACGGAGAGAGGCCGAGGCGAGGTGGGCCGTTGCTTGTTGCTAGCCCAAAGCGCAGGAGTCCGCGAATTTTTTTTAAAAAAGGGTTAAAAAGAAATTTAAATTCAAAAAAAGGGTGCCGGTTTGGGAAATTTCGAAAAATGGGTACCTCCCGCCCAATGAAAGGGCGGGATGAGGCATCCCGCCCATCCAACGGGCGGGGGGTCGGCGGGGGGAGGAAATCCTCTTCGCAGGGGCCTTTTTGCGAAAAGTCAGGCGACATCCCGCCCTTCCAACGGGCGGGATGTCCTCCGAGGGGCCTCCCGCCCGTTGGGAGGGCGGGACGTGGGCCTCCCGCCCGTTGGGGGCATCCCGCCCCCCCAACGGGCGGGAGGCCCACGTCCCGCCCTCCCAACGGGCGGGATGTCCCCCCCCCCACTATTTAAGCCCCCACCCACCCCCTAATTCTCATAAAATTCATCAAAAATCAGAAAAAAGAAAAGGAGGAGAGGAGAGGAAGAGAGGAGCGAAGCGGCGAAGCCCTGTCCACACGTCGGTTTGGAGGTATTATAATCGTATAATTATTAATTATTTTTACGAATATTTGTTAGGGTAGTTATACGTAGAATTAAGTATTTTCAATAGTTTTTAGAAATATTTGTTAGGATAGTTCTATTTTAAATAGTTTTGAGTATTTTAATAGTTGGTAGATATATTTCTTAGGCTAGTTATATTTTAAATAGTTTTTATAATTGCAGTAGTTTTTAGATATATTTTTTAGGGTAGTTATATTTCGAATAGGTTTCGGTATTTTGAATAGCTTTTAGAAATATTTCTTAGGGTAGTTATATTTTGAATAGTTTTTATAATTGCAGTAGTTTTTAGATATATTTTTTAGGGTAGTTATATTTCGAATAGGTTTCAGTATTTTGAATAGCTTTTACAAATATTTGTTAGGTTAGTTCTATTATAAATAGTTATAGTATTTTCAATTGTTCGTAGGAATGTGTCTTACGGTACTTATATTTTTCATGCAGATATGGCGCAGACACCAGAGCTCCTTGACGCGCACATCGATGAACGGCACAGGTCGTACCTGGCTGCGGTGGAGGGGCAGGAGCTTCACGAGTTGCGCCCTCGTGTAGCAAAGGAGTTGTTGCACCTGGACGACCGCTGGCTTGACAGGTGATACTTTATATTTTTTTTACGAAACTAATGTATAGCGTGTAAGATAATTGTAACCATAATGCAAAATATACAGGTTACGTGAGGCTGGTTTGCTGCCACTCGCACGTATGCTTCAGGCCGGCGACGGTCAAGACGGTGGCGCGAAGAAGCGGATGCAGCTGGACCGCTCTCTACTCGCACCTATGATTTACACGACTAATTTCATTTCTTTTTGTAGTCATGCACTCGACGGCAATGGGACCTCCTCCTGCAAGAATGGAGCCTCAGACGTTTGGCGCCTATGCTCCAGGACCGTCTCTCCCGTCAGGCTCGAGGCCAGCTGCACCGTACTCTTATGGCTATGCTCAGCATGCATGGTCGACGGGAGCTCCTGCATACGGCGGTCCATTCGGTGTGCCGGACTGGGACGCCTGGGAGGGCGGCTCCGCCACTTGGTCAGAGCTGGTGGGCGGCGGCGCCGAGCCTGACATCATTGGCCCATCCCAGACATATGACGCTCCAGGTGCACAGTCCCAGGATGACCCCTTCACACCTGCACCTCCTCCGCCTCGTCCTCACCGTGCTCCAGATGCGTTTACGTACTCGGAGGACCACATACGCCGACGGCCTAGGACTAGGGGCGGGAGGCCCAAGAGAGCGCGAGGTCCGGGACATGCGGAGTAGATACTCTTGATTTGGTGAACTTTTTATATTTGAACTGTTTTTGTATGATACTATTTTCTTTTTAATCGGTTGATCTATCGTACTGTCGTAATATTCGGATTCTACGTTGCAAAACGTTATCGTTTAACCATCTTCATACGAATTTTAGATAGAGCAATCTTCTTCGTAAAATTGAATTAAAATTTTATATGTACACAAAAGAATATGGCGAATCAATATTGCATTTGAAAACAGTCTCAATTTCAAATAGATTGTAAATCATAAATTCCAAAGGAAAATAAAAAAAAATGGCTCTAAACATCCCGCCCACTGGCCGGGCGGGATGCCTCCCGCCCTCTGGCCGGGCGGGATGCTCCCTCAGGGACCCGTTCGCGAATAAGAAAAGTTTCTTATTCGCGAAGGGGCCCTCGGGGGGGCCTGGAAAAATTTTTTTGAGGGTCCCGCCCGCTGGTTGGGCGGGATGTCCCCGGCCCCACACCTCCCGCCCGATGATCGGGCGGGAGGCACCCATTTTTCAAATTTTTCTCAACCGGCACCCCTTTTTGGAATTTTAATTTTTTTTAAACCCTTTTTTAAAAAAAACTCGGAGTCCGCCAAAGGCTAATTGGGCTGTGGCCTGGTGATTCGGCTCCTGCGTGTCGTTCCTCGTGGAAGCGTTTTCACGGCGCGAAGCAACCCGCGTCCCAGAGAAAGGACGAGCCGTCGACCAGCCGGCGTGTGCTGCCGGGCGCCCCGCCGCGGCGCCTCTCGCGTCAACGCCGTCTCTAGCGACAGGACTCGCTAGTCTCGACTCCTGATCGTTCTTTCCCCTGCACAAGTGAAGAGCTGAGCCAAGGTACACACCATGACACCAGCTGACCAGCATGCTCCCCAACGGCAGTGCAAAAGAGCACTCGAGACAAAGCACAACAACAGCATACTATATCCGTATGAAAAAATAATGAGAAAGCAAAGCTCTCGTATAATGGAGCCATGAACATACATCTTCAACCAGACGTTCCACCCATATGAAGAAAGAAAGCCAATTTATTACCGAGGCCCCGTTTGATATGGGTTCATCTAAAACAGCTTCACTAGCTGGCTTCACCCGGCTTCTAATTTATTTTAGCACAAGCTTACAAAACAGATTCACGCTACAATATCTCGATTTGTATAAAACAGATGAAGCTGAAGCTAAAATAAACTATGCCTAAGAGGGTCCGAGTAGAAGAGAGATTCAGTGAAAATTGAACTATTTCCGTTTGATTGATGCACCTTGGGAGAAAGTGCAGCTGGAAGCCACACAGAAATGAAACTATGAAAGTGCAGATAAGCGCTGATGCATTCTGCATTTGACATTTTGACGGTTTCTCATCGACAAAATTGGTTACCAATCAGTCAAATATGCAAACAAATTTAGTCAATACAACTGCTTCTTTCAAAAATGTAATGGGGGTAGATATATTATCCCATCTAATCTAACACCACAAATTACAAGTTATGACCAATTACATGTTGAGCTTGAACCTCGGCGTGAGAACTGATAACTAAATAACTGGATATGAATTTTCTGCTTTCACGAAGGTCTG
This sequence comes from Panicum hallii, assembly GCF_002211085.1. Lineage (NCBI taxonomy): Eukaryota > Viridiplantae > Streptophyta > Magnoliopsida > Poales > Poaceae > Panicum > Panicum hallii. The sequence continues at coordinate 55,115,158 of NC_038043.1, forward strand.
TTCAGGAAGAACTTCACATATTCTGCCTGAATTTCAATCTCCGTTTTATTTTACCTCATCTTCCGCTGTAGAAATCACACCTAAATCTCTGATCGCTCAGGATGTATACATCAACACTAGATACAAGCAAAAAATGTGATAGAAATTCAATCACATTAAGAATTTAACAACCATAGTTATTATTAAACTTACATTTCAAGGATCATGTAAATAGGTCAGGCAGCAAACCAAAAAAAAACATCATCTGGTAAGTTTACTGCCTAGGGTTAACCATTCTATAGAAGCAACAGCCCAGTAACTACCATGTCAAAAACTCAACATGTAGTTGCACCGCGGCTGCTCCAAGTGATGGTAACACACTGAAAATGACAGCTGACCTAATACCTTGTGCACTATCATTGTGAAGGACTTGTGCTACCTACCCTCCTCTCTCGATAGTGAAGTTTGGACTGACGGCCTAAAAGAATAGTCGATGGCATTTGATTGATAGCTTTCCATTGAACTAACTGTCAAATCTGATTGTGATGATTTACCCTTAAATATTAGCTGCCACCCAAGAAACAGCTGTACCTAAAATTCAGTTTGGATTTTTGGTTCCATCTCTTTGCTCCATGCCCACACGCTACATGAACTTGAATAGCTTAGCCCTGGTTAACTACTAAAGCCAATCAATCTCAATAGGAGTGTCATAGGAGTGCTATGAGCATTAAATTTACTAACATGATAAAGTCATTACGAAGAGAGAGGAAGGAGAGTTTCATAAAATGTTATAGGAGTGTCGTCACCACGACACTCCTCCGGGTCAGTTACCTAGTTCTCTCCGGCTCGGTTACCGAGTTCACATGTCACGTTCTTGGTAACTGTTACCTAGTTCACATGTCACATTCTTGCTATCTGTACAACTGTACGATGACCCTCACCACTGAGAATGACCTAACGTCATATGACCATGATAGAAGACTGCTAGTATTTCGTAGATTACACAGGTTCAACATTGCTTCTTGAGCTGTACTGGTGCAGCCGTGGAGTCACAAAAATAGCATGTCATAAAATTGCACAATTGAAGGGCACGATAGATCTCTAATGTAAAATGTACCGTATATGTTTACTGACAAATTCATTTCCTATTTAAAATATTTTGGCAAGTTGCATACGAGAACAGGTATGCGATGAAGGTATAGTCCTCAGCTAATCTAGAGATGTTGCAAATGGCTCACTGCGTACTTTTGAACTTTGAACACTGGAAGAGTAATACATAAACTACATAAAATTAGAATGGAGGGCACACAACTCAGATGAACATGTAACCAATTAAACATTCCATGACAGGAAATACATTAAGATGGTATGCCAAAAGACAAACCCTGGATGAAGTTCCTCCAAATTTTAATGTGCCAGCCACTGGAAGAGTATATGAACACCAAGAAATTATCAAAACATGAACTCATGTGTCACAAGTTGCACGTGTTGATTCCATCTTTGCAATCCCTCGTCAAGTTGTTGAACGTCTCAACTTGTGTTTTTGATCTGTAAAATACCTCAGTGTCTACAATCACCCTCATGTACTCATCGAACGGCACTGGCTTACCCCCACTAAGCACTGTCGTCTCATTGTACCATTCACTAGTGTTTGACCAGAGCTGCTTGTAATCATCAAGCAAATGCACATGGAAGTGTGACCTCAGCTTGTCAAAGTAGTTATAGAATGGCTCATTAGTTGCAATGTAGAGATTTCTCATTGGCTTAACAAGCTTGGTCACCTTATTCACGATCGCATCAGGTGATGTGTCAGCATCCAAGTTTGGGTACATTTGCTTGTTCTGCGCCTTCCACCCTCGGACCACATGCAGACCATCATAATCCCAGTCCATCCTGCCCGCAATCTCTGTTACGATGTTCATCAGCCTCTTGGACTTCCAAATAGCGTACCATGGCCTTTGGATGACCTTGGCAGCTCTCCCTTCGCAGACCCTGTACCAGTAATTCGCAGGCTCCTGCCCGACAAATTGCCTCCAAATAATATTGCTCTTGTCCCTCTTAAGCTGCATTGGTGTCACTTTGTACGACGGCACCTTGCGCACTGTGATCCGGCCTGGACCCTTCTTCTTATCCCAGCGTTTCCAGTCCTTCAGAAAGTCCCCTTCCTCCACCACAGACACACTCTCCTTCAAATGCTCAAAATCAAAATAATACCTGAAATCTTTGCCATCCACATCCTTCCCATCCACCGTATGCGCCCCAGATAAACACATATTCAGATCCATCACGAACGTCCGGTTCAGGAACTTGGCTTCTCCAAGCCCGCACAAGAAGCTCCAGATGAACTGGTTCATGCTCTTGCAGTGGTCACCACCTCTCATGTAGTACAAGTACTTTCCCTTCTTGAACTCTGCTTCCGATCCAACCACCGGGATTGTGTCGTTGATCTCTGCATCCACTGGCGGCGCCACGACACGGGAGTTCTTCGGTCCCTTCAGATGGCGAGCTGCATTCGTCCCCGAACGGAACTTGCCGACTTTAACGATGTCAAGAGCGCACCCATCACCCGAGGTGAGGCTGAAGCGGCGGTAGTCCCTGTACCGGCGCCAGGACTTCTCCCGGCGGTTCCGGAACCGCCACGCGACGTCGCACTGCCCGGGCTTGGGACCGGCCACCGGCGCCTCGTAGCTGAGGAACACGATGGACTTACGGAAGAAGGCCTTGGCGTTGAACGCCTTGACAGCGGCGAGCACCCGCGGGTCGGAGCAGTTGAGAGGCGCGTTCGGGTCGCAGGTCGCGTTGGCGGCGGCGGCGGCGGATGCGGCGGCAACGGCCGCGGACGCGTCGTCCTGGTTGGCCTCGGCGCGCGCCCGCGGGGGGATGGCGGCGGAGGAGTTGAAGTCCTCGCCGGTGGGGAGGAGCGAGTCGTCGGGGACGAGGAAGGTGGAGTTGGGGAGGACGCGGGAGAGCGAGGTGGTGATGGCGGCGGAGGACTGGAGCCAGGGGTCCGGCGGCTGGTAGGTGACGGCGACGACGGTGACGACGAGGACGGCGAGCACGAAGAGGGAGAAGCAAACGTTGCTGGCCGCCTTGATGAGCGACTGCGCGACGGGGACGTCGGCGACGCCGCCGGCGCCGGGTGAGGGCCCCCCGGCGCGGCGGCGGAAGAGGGGCGAGTCCTCGCCGCCGTCGGGGCCGTCGTCCTGGTCGGAGGAGGAGGACATCCTGGATCTGGAGCGGCGCTGAGATTTGGAGGGGGGCGCGCGGTGGTGGGTGACTGGGTGAGCGTGAGATGGGAGACAGGGGGACTGGGAGAGGGGGGTGGTGGTGGGCCGGCACGCGGCGATGCCTCTGGTTGGATGTGTCGGCGCCGCGCCGTAGTATTTTCAGGGGAAGGAAGATCGCGCACGCACGGAACAATTTCCCGTGTGCTCCGTCCGGACACGAATTGCGAAGGGCGAGCCACTGCTGACTAGTACTCCTAGCGTCAGTGTGCGTACCTTTGCTGCTTCGCTACGTCGTCGTCCGACGTGGACGAGGGGGCGGGCTTGATTGCCGGCAAACCTGAGAGGGACAGGACTACAGGAGCAAGGAACTTTCAAGTTCCTAGAGAAAACTTCCATGTCTGGTGTCCGGGACTATTTTTGAAAAGACTTTCTTTGTCTTTCTTTAATTTAAATGAGATTCGAAAATTGTTGATTAAGAATAGAAAAAAAAGTTCCAACTTGACATTCATGACTTTGAGATTCAAATGTGTCAAAACCATGTTACTCTCACGAACAGGCACAAGTCAGTGGAGGTGGTTATACCCCCATCCGCTAGGAATGAAGTATGTTATTATTTCTTTCAATGGTAGTTGGCACTAGTAGGTAGGTATAGTTATACTCTATATCCATTAGAAATGAATTCTAAGTTTTGATACCACGTGGCTATTTTTTTTCTTTCAAGGTAGTCTCGATGTTTACTACATCACTAGCGTTGACATGAGTTAGTGTCTGTACACGTGATGTCTCGTTTGTGTCAACAATTTCCGGGGAAAAAACATGGTTACTCTAACTTCAGAGTTTACAAAGGTTTATTTTTTTAAAAAAAAAGAGATCACAGAGGTTCCAGCTTAATTCAACAATTGTACCTCACTACCTCAGCATTTGTCACTCGAGGAGATTCTTTTTTTTTATGAGAAACACTCGCGGAGATTACCAATAGCGTAGAGAGGCCCAGATCGGGTAAATCTCAAGAGCATACCGGCCCAGAAGACACAGAACGGAGCCCACCCAAATAGATCATGAGCTGGCTCAAAAATAGCCCATCTACCCCTTCTACTACGAAGAACAGAGAGGGCGAACTGAAACGCGAAAGCACTCGAGCCGCCATTGGCGACAACACGACGAGAGCACGACTCCACTCTAGAGCAGAGCGTGCCCGGGGAAGAGGGGGAGATGAGCGGGCTGGAGCAGGAGCTGGGCCTGAGCCTGGGCGTCCTCATCGACGTCGTCGACGAGCAGTGGATGCGCGACACCCTTCCCGCCGAGGGTGCGTCCCCTTCCTTGCCTCGGTGGCCTAATCGGGTTACGCCCCAACGGATCCGACCCCTCACCCTGTATGGCTTTGCAGACATCCCCGTGCCGCCGGCCATGGCCGTGAAGACAGAGGACGCCGAGGACCCCGCGCCCGCCAGTACGCTCACGTTCTCGCTGCCTTTCACTCTGTGTTGCTCTGTCCTCACTGTTGCGATTCGTTCCGATTCCGATCTGGTTAAGGCGATAGCTAAGAGGCAACTTGCATAAGCCAAATAATGTGATGGGGTTAGGCTATAGGTGCGGTATCTAACTACAGTTCATAAATTTCTGTCGGTAAACCCCCAAAACTAGAAACTAAGACATCTGTAAACACAATGCACAAAGTCCCAGCATTCCACATATACATGATAGGTTACCGATAAATAAAATTGCCCATATGAGTTGAGTTTGTAGATTACTTTTTGTCAGCAAGAGGCTCTTAGGCCACTTTAATTCACTGTTTCCATCTGTCATATACAAAAATCCTATATGCAAATGAAAAGCAAGCACTTGATAGCGTGGAATGTGGATGTTATAAACTTATAGTTTATACACTATTCAGGACTGTAATCTAGTCAAGTATTGGTTTTGATACTGGATGGAGTTTATGATTTGAACGAACATGCTGATCCACATGACTGGTTTGAATAATAATAATAATAATAATAATAATAATAATAATAATAATAATAATAATAAAGAAGAAGCTGGCGGCATGCCTCTGTTTTGAGAAGAGAAGGCATTTTCAAACTCAATTTTAAATCTCTTTTACTCTCTTTGATAAAATTATTCTCGCAGTCTACATATTTCATCTTTGTCTTCTCAAGAAACTCATACCATAGAAACTAGAAAGTATCAATTGTAAGGCACACTGGTGGATTGCGGCCAGTATATTTCTGGGATATATATTTGAAATGTTTTATGATGTTTAGATGACATTTTAGTTAGTATCGTATGATCATTATCTAGAGTTGATCCTGAATTTTCTGATATGATGCTCTAAATACCTAACAGATCCAGAAAGCCAACCAGCACAAGGGGATGTATGGCGTGATTTTGCCTTGGAAAATCTCTGATCTTTCATGCTCTACAAGGTCAGAATTGTTGCTACCTTGTCTTCAGCTCGGAAAGATGCATGATTACACTCGTTTAGGGTACACCCTAAAATCTCATTAGACAAATCACGTGTTTCTACATGGATTGATTATCAGTTGTAGGTGCTGCATTTTCTATGGGTGTTTTAGATCTGAAGTTGCCTTGTCCACAAGATACTTTCTGTTTCGCTAGGCCAAAACTATAATTGATTTAGATGAACTGAAGGCTATATCATTAGCAAAAGATATAAATACTCTTTTTTGAAACTCGATAGTCAAGAGGTCCATATGTGACACAGAAATTCATGCTCATCTGAAGTAATATCTTTGACCAAAGATTCAATTGTTTAGTGTTTTCTGCTAGTTTAATGAGATCCAATGTCATTGGGAATGAGCACAATGCAAGCCAACTTGAATATGGTTACAGAGTAGCATGGATTAAAAATGCAACAATAATAGAAAAACCAGTCAATTTTGAATTCAGCAGCTGTTTATAAATGCAATAGAGTACGATGAGCTCTCTGAAAAACATTGTGGAGACAAGTGCACATAGATCACTGTCCATGTCACATTTGAACTGTTGTGCTAATTCATTCATTGCTTAATTTGGTCCGAGTTGCAGTGCCTCTAGATGAAGATTCTACGCTGTGTGGTACATCACGGTTTCTGCGCTGCGCAAATGTTTGTCTGAACTTAATTCATTATCTGGTTTATGCAGTTCCTCCAGATATGGGCATTGAACCTTGTGTTGGCCTGTTATAACTTATAAAACTCAATGGTGATGATGAGAGCAATTTAGTTATGCGAGTGATCCAGATCTTAGCTGCATGTTGTAACCGAACCTTGTTAATACCTACTGCTGAGTTTCTTTTCATAAACTTTTGGAGCTCATGTTTGATTACTAGTGTTCTCAACCTAGCATGAAGAATGTTTCGGTACTTGCATTCCAACTTGTGGTTGTTAACTTCTTGTTTCTACTTGGATAAAGATCCTGTGCAGCCACATGCTTAATTTGTACTGCTTCTGCCACATGTTGCACTGCTAGTTGTAACCTGTACGGCTTGCGCGTCCATTCTTCACACACTTTACAGATAGGCTCTGCACTGGTCACTGACTCAGCAGCTGGTCTGCAACTCCATAGTATTCTCCTCTTGAATATGTTTCCATTGTATCTACGGCGCAACTTGCGTCCTACCAAATGTCATGCATGTTCTTAGGTTTAACACTCGAGCTGTCAAAGCTGCATCGTATTCGTATACCATTACTAAAAGCATAAGCAATCATCCAGGCCGGCCGTTTCCCAATCATTGGCCATGATTTGCATTGGCCTCTAGTGACCTTTTCTTATGCCTCGCTAATGATAGCACATGACGGCCTAACGATAAAACCTACCATACGCCTTCACCCTAATCGTCATGCGCTGCATTTGTATGGAGTTAATCATGATGTATGTGCTCTTGCTGATTTGTGAGAATCTCCCTACAGTTTCTTGCAGTTGATCTTGTTTATTCTCGAAGTACGTCTGATGACGATGCCAGTGCCAGGCTCTCTCGTTTTGGCAAAAAAGGCAGTGGGTTTCTTTGTGCTACGGCAACGCAAAAAGGCTGAGGATTACGTGTAAACGAACTGTCAAGTGATGGTGTAATGATCGCTTCAATCATCGTGTGGTATGCCAGAATATGCTTTGGTGGCACGCCATGCAGCAAGTGAAATCCTACTGATCGAACACAAATACCGGCCGGGCCAAGAAGATGATCTTGCTGGTGACGGCGCATTCGCCACAGGCCACGGCTTTCAATCAATCAACCTCATCTACGTACTCACTCACAATATCAGTAACAATCTTTGAAAGATTTGCATTCCCTTCGGATCATGTATAATTTTTTTTTTAAAAAAAAACACCGAAAACTTGTACTAACTCGCACTCAAACCCTATGGTCCCGATGTAGCGTATGATTGGAGTTCATATTGGCGATCATGACAATTGGTCCTGATCCCGTTAGAGATCATGCTCTACTCTACCAGAAAAGAAAAAAAAAACTTTAGTATAATCATGCATATGCATGCATCAATGCCCAAACTGAGCTAGAGAAACGAATTAGCACTAGCTTGACACACTCATGTACCATATGCGTGTGCGTATCAACAGCTAACTACTCATTTACAAATAACAATGGAGACAGATCATGGAGGGAGAGTGAGGTGCACCACAACTACGCATGCGTACACCACCAAGTTTATACAATTCCGGCGACGGAAAGCATGTGTCAAAGGCAATCAGGCCGTGCAGGCGCCGCCCGTCGCTGCCGCGCCCATTTCTTATGCTCCCCAACTGGGCGCGCGCGCTCGGGACACGATTCGTTCCATGTGCCGCGCCCTCCCAATAATTCGCCCCCGTGTCTCCACGGCTATATATAGGCACGTACGCTCCATATCCTCCCCACAGCTAATCACCGAGCTCGAGTCCTCAGTTCGCATTGGTCAGTCGCCCGCCTCGATCCACGCGTAACTTGCTAGCTCACCGCATGGGTCTGGAGATGCTCATGGCGAGGGACGGGCAGCTGCCGCGCTCGGCGTGCCGGTACCAGCGCCTGCGCGGCGAGATCGGCGACGGGGAGGCCTCGGTCGTCAGGAGCGCTGTCATGGCGATGGCGAGGCGGCCGCGGCCGCTGCGGCTGCGGAGGAGGAGCTGCAAAACGGCCGGGATGAGGTGGAGGGCAGCGACGGTGGCCGGCGGCGGGAAGGCGCTGCGGCTGCGGCTGGTGCTGCTGCTCCCCGCGCGGCGGCTGGCCGCGCTGGTCGCGGAGCTCGTGCGGCGCCTGGCGGCGGCGGTGGCGGCGAGCGCGGCCGCGGACTGCCCCGCCATCGTGTTCTCCTCGCAGTGGGGCCTCCCGGTGCTGTCGCACTCCGCGAGCACCAGCAGGAGCTCCAGGCTGCGGGCCTTCTACCTCGAGAGGAGCCTCTCCGCCGGCTCCGGCGCCGGCTCCCCGTGCTGACGATCAAGAGCACAAGCCGGCCGTTCCGACGCCGGCCAGGCCACGTCGACGAATGCGTGGCTGGTCGCGAGCAGCAGTGCGAAGCCTCGGATACCAACCACTTCCCCATTGTAGTAATCATGGAAGGCTTCTCTCAGTATACCGCGCACATGATGGCTAGCTAGCTTGCAAGACTGTACCGTACTCTCCAAGTACTTTGGATACGTTTAACTAAGCCAACTTGCGATTCAGGTCTGAACTCTCCAAGACTTTACAGTACGTCCTGGCTCCTAATTTCTTTGACATGAGCAGTTGACGATCGCTTAGTAACTTTGATGGTAGAACTCAATGCATCGACGTACATGATCTGACAAAGTTGATGGTTTTACACACGTGCCAACATGAACAGATTCACAAGCCCATTTTCAAGTTCTCAGTTGGGAGGCGGTAGGCACACGGCATGCCTGACTGGTGCTAAGTGATAACAGAAGACAGAATCCGTTAAGGGCTAATGCACACAATATACATGTCTGAAGAAAGCAGCAATCACACGTCTGAACAGCAACGACTTAACAGCATCAGCATATCACAGAAGTAGCATTTATATACAGAGCTGCATAACACAGCAGCAGACCGTCCCATAAGTACTCGCTGTTAACATTTCTCTTCTACCAATCTAGTGTGGTGTATGTACATGATTGAAACTATAAGGCAACCAGACCTTAGAGGTGTACTGTATTTGTTATTATACAACATCAATTGGCACAGAACGTGCAGTTGAGCAACCTTGAAGGTTATCTCTGAACTCAGTCGATGAAGCAGGGACGCCGACAGGTTCGGAACAGATGCCTGAACGTTCCATGTTATCCAGAGCTCTTCTTGCATATATTGTAAATCCAATCGCAAAGACAACGGCGACAATAACAGAGACAATGTTGTACACTATCTCAACTATTGTCATTCGATGCTTGCGATAGTTGAGCTCTGCCAATGTGCGTATCAGCCGCCCACTGCAAAAGTAGGAAAAAAAATATGATGATATGACAATTTGGACTTTCTGAGTAATTACAAGAGCAGTTGCTAACTATTAAATGAATTTGATTGTAATGGTTCTGATTGAACTGCACAGCTCATGCCCAACTACTGAACTGGAATAGCATCCTGACAGCAACAAAATTTATTTCAAGTCATTAGTATGTTATGAACTGTTGATCTGAATCTAACCTGTAGATGTTGATGAACACATCAGGAATCATCCCAACAACCGACCCACAAATGTAAGGGTTGAACTTCATCTCAGTGACAGTTACGGCGTAGTTAAGCAGTGCATATGGGAATGGTGAGATTCTTAGCAATGCAACCACACGGAATTGTTGGAACCAACTCCCTTCACCAGCCAGTTTAATCAGAGCAATCTGCCGTGGCCATCTCTTTTCTAACCAGAGCTGTATGTTGACAAACAATTGAGGGCAGAAGGGTGGCAAATTATGAAACACTAAGAAAATAAACAAAACCATTGTCATAATCAAACAGAGGTTAGAAACATTACATTTAGGCGGTCACGAAACAATAAGCCAATCCAATAAGGTATTGACATGCCGATGGTGATCCCAGCCATGATGATTAAGAAGCCGAAGCCATAGCCGAAAATTATTCCTGTTAGCCACATTGCTGGACCAGAAGGCAGGAACACAATGGGGAAAAGTGCTAGAGAAGCAATTATCACGACCGCTAACATGGGACGTCGAAAAGATTTTGCTTCCCATTGAATAATCGGCATGATCACCTACAATATCAAGCGCAGATAAAATGGGATACCCAGCATTACCATGACAATGATGTAGAAAACTTAAGTGCCATCTGCTGCATAATTTTGGGATTCTTAAATAAAACTTGAACTTAACTACATAACTTGTGTGATTAATCATTATATGATTGATAAATCCTATGTGAAGCTTGTTTGGATTTTGGAATTAGGCACAATCCCTTCGTATTGAGAGAGAAGATAGAACAAATTCTCTGCAAATCTGAACGGATTGAGAGCAATTCCTGCGTCAATAAGTAGGTCCCACATTCTTAATAGGAGATCAGACAAGAAGCATCACCTTCTCGGAGAGAAAGGGGAGGCCCCATTCGATGAACGCGTAGCCCAGCAGCACCAGAAGCAGCAATCCAACCACGAACCTCACCCACGTGATGGGCGACCTCGACCCCGACCAAGGCCGCGCCTGTACAGGTACGGGCGCAGGCACATACGCCGCGCTCACACCCGCCGGGGTCGGGCCCATCGCCGGCGGTGGCGGCGCCGGCATCGCCACGACCAGACGCGCGTGCTCGTCTCCCCCCGCGCTCCGCCCGGGCCCTCCACCTCCGGCTCCTCCGCGGCTCGGCGAACCCGTCCCCCGCGAGCTGAACCAATCACCACACGCACGCATAATGCCCCAATCAGACCACCGCTGCGTCACACCGGCAGAACTGGAGAAGAAGAAGGGAATAGCGGACGCCCCACGCGTACTGACGTGCTTGCCTGCTCACCGCGCACGCCCGCCGGGGACGCCGCCGCGGTTGCTTGGGCGCCAGGAGCAGCTGGTGGGACTTCCGTCATGGCTAGGAAAGGGGGAAGAGGGAGACTGGAGAGTTTTTTTTTTTGGGAGATTATGGAGAGGTCAAGTTGGAGTGGAACAAGCTCGGCCTCGTCCTCCAGCAACCGCGCGACGATTGCGACAGGTGGAAGGGAAGGGATGGGCCGAATATGGCCCACAAAGTCTGCAAGTAGAGCGGGCTGGCCCATAAAACACCCCCATGATCCAACTGTCAGACAGCCCAAGTACTTGGGCCTTGAGGCCTACTACTTTACCACCTCCGTCTCTCTAATCCTCTGTCCCGAATAGGAAAACGGAGAGAAGCCGACGACGCGGCGCAGAAGCAGCGGCGGCGGCGGCGGCGGGAGGAGGCAGCGGCACGGAGCCGACGCGTGGGCGATTGCATGTCGCACACTCCTCCTGCCCGCGGAGCAGAGAGAGGAGAGGGGTGCAGGCGGGCACTGTGGCTGTTTGTCTCCGCGCTAGCCTGCGCGAGTGGTGGTAGCTGCTGCAGGCTCCGTGCAGTGCATCGCACTGTGCTGCCTGCCCGCGCAGCGTCCATGTGCATAGGCAGCAGCTACCCCTCGGGCCACTGGGAAGTTTTCTGTGGACATGATGGTTCATCGAGATTTATTGCATCGCATCGCATCGCACGCTGCGAGGAAACAGTGCAACTCGTTAGAGCATCTTCAACCATGTACCATAAGTTCTATATTTAAATTCTATAATCTGTATTAGGAACATATTTGATATATTTAGGGTAAAAAAAAAGTTTATACTCCAACAGCGGGATCTTAAATTATATCATTTACAACTAATTGGAGAAATATTAGAGCGGAGGCATTGGGGAAAGAAGTCTCTGTCAGTTAGATTTATCACGACAGTACCCAACCAATTGAGTCCTATATCTAGGACCCGAGAGACTGAGTTCTAAATTGATTTGCCAATTTTTTATAAAATATAACTCCTGTTGGAGGCTATTTTTTCTCTTAAACCCTATATTTAAAGATAGGATCCAATCTAGTACTCTACTGGATATGCTCTTATAAGTAAAAAAGAAAAAGGATTCTGCTACGGTACTCCCACGTAATTATGGACCGTTCATCTCGATAACTAGAATTAAAAAGTGACATACCTATTTGTTGTTTAGGAATACTTGGTGGAAAATAACTGACCAGCCATTTTTATAGGGCACCACACGTGACAATGGTTGCGCATACCCCCTAATCACCAATTGTTATCACAACGGCCTCTCATCCATTCCTCCGCTGCAACAAACTTAGTTACTCCAATTTCTATGCCATAATCTTAGACATGATTTTTTTTTTCTGGACGTGTTAAAGAGCCATGGCAGGGAGTTTGTATTTGCAGACGAGTACACATGATGATCGTGATCATGATGACCATACCGTAATCGTGACAACCATAATTTGGCATATGTTTTGTGAATACCATAATTATGCATATGTTCTGTGAATATGTAAAAAAAAAAATCAAACTCCCTGTGATGAGTGTCGGTACAAATTTTTTTATAACCAGATATATAGAGGCTTCCTCTCAAACCGCAGCTTTACCGGATAATGCATGACGGCATGCATGCAGTTTGTTTGGGAACTCCGTGATTTTAGGAAGCCTTGCTTGCATATGACCGGGAGAAGCCGGTTAACAGATTTTCTTAATATTTCTAATTGTTTTTTTCTCTTTATAGTCAACGGCCAAGATTTGGCTCATATCTTACCTCCTTGGAGGTAAAAGGTGTACCTTAGCACAGTGCAACTGGAATTCATTTCCCTTTCGACTCTCATCAGCCCAATTCCGACGGAAAATATTAGGCAAAGGTCAAAGCGCCACACTGACATCTGTGGAAGATGCAACAAAGGTTAGAAGCTGATACAATGCGTTTCTTCCTCTTAAAGCCAAGAATAACCTTGCATTTTCCTAGGATCTTGACTTCTTGAGCAATGCCATTACAGTTAAATAAACTAAAGGAAAGAAAAAGGGAAAGAAGAGGGCAAAAGAATAAAACAAGGAAGACGGCGTGGGAAGCAAAGAATTAAAGAAGGGCGAGGCATGGACCATCCGTGCTGTCGTAAAGTTGCATCCATCCACCTCAAGAACAAACAACAAAGAAGCCACAGGTAATGATCCTAGGTGCTTTGCTTCCCTGACCTGCGACTGCAACCGCAACGCAAGCAGGCTCCTTTACTTCAACCCGCTGCCAACAAAAACAAACCCCGTACCTTTTGCATTTTAGTCTTTTTTTGAAAAAAGTTCACATTTAGATCCCTGGAGAACAAATTTCTAATTTTGGATTCTGGGGGTCGGCGCCGTGAGCCATGGCACTGAGGTAACATGTCTCAGCGCCATGGACCATGGCGCTCAGCTCTTAGCCCCCAAGTTGACCTAGCGCTAATGTGGTAGGGGCTCGACGTCATAGGGCACAACGCCGAGCTCGGCGCCATCCATGGCCGCATCCAGCTGCGGGTACAGTCGGCCCGAGAAGGAGAAGTGGGAGCGCCCGATGGAGTGCGTGCCGGAGAGTGTGACCATGTTGGCGGCGGTGAGGTTCATGGACGCGAAGCGCGCGACGAGTTGGGTCAGGTTGAAGAAGGCCGAGGGAAGGTTGGAGATGGCCCCAGAGGCGTTGGAGACGCGGCCTTCGAGGCAGCCCGACGGCATGGCGAACCTGATCCCGCCCATTATGCACGCGGCGTTGCGCACCATGAAGGCGAGACGGTCCCGGGGCAGCGGTGCTCCACCACGCTCTTGGCGCGGTCGATGACGGCGAAGCCCCGGGGGCTGGGGAAGTTGGGCGGCGCAGTCTTCTCCACCATCACGTTGCCCGGGTTGCCCGTCAGGCCGTCCAGCAGCAGCAACACGTCGCAGCCCAGCTTCGGCGGCGCATTGTATTGTTGGCAACAGTAGTTATTGTTGGCAACTGGTATTGGCATTGGGGAACTGCGAATTGCGCAGCGATAGGATAAGTACCCTGACGAAACCAGATATGGAAGAAGAGGTGGATGAGGCTGGGGCCGTTGCCAGCGTCCTTGCGGACGGCGGCGTGGACGATGGTCTCGATGAGGCTCTCGGCGCCCGAGCAGGTGGCGTCGTAGTAGCCCATCTAAAACGGCCCTTCGTCCTTATCCAGAAGGAAGGGCACGCTATCTTCCTTCTCTCTCACGCTCAGCTCCCTTCTTCCTCCATACGCCATTGACAAAGCTCGAGCATCGTCAGCCAAATCCGCTTGATTCCCTCCATGGATTTCAAATTCACCACACCCGAGGCTCATCACCTCTCTAGCTCCCTCTCCAACCCCTCCAACACCAGCCCCGACCCCCACCTCACCGGGAATCGAAGGTCTTTGTCGGAGGAAATCCCTAGCCGGGGTGGCGGAATGCACCCGCCTAATCCTAGTTAAGGAAGAATTTGGGGGAGACCTAGGAGCGCTTGATCGATGGACGGATGAACACAGGAAAGACACAAGGATTTTAGAGTGGTTCGGACCGCCGGAGCGTAATACCCTACGCCCACTTGGATGCTGTATTGATTGTGGAAGCCTGGATTGAACCTGAGCTTGAGATGGATGTTCAGATGTATCCTTCTAACGAGTGCGCTCTCCCTTTTATAGTCTAAGGGAGGTGCTTGCACTGAGCGGGACCCCGACAGGTGGGTCCGGCCAACAGGAGCTTGTCCTACGAGAGATATGGAGATCTTCATCTCCAGCTCCTCTCCGTAGTCCTCAATATCGAGAAGTTGATGTGCGTATCTACAGCCAAGATATGGCCGTGTGCCGCCTTGCCGGCATAGTGACTGCTGTCAGTGTTACCCAACAGTTGAAACCGTGCTGCCACTATTGGGTCAGGACCCTCTGACAGGCGAAGAAGCAGCGCTGACCCTGCCGCGCCGTCGCCTCCGCGCGCACTGTTGCAGCGCACGCCTCAGCACACCTGCAGCAGGCCATCATTACTCACGCGCGCGGCGCCGTGATGTGACTAGACGCCTTCTGCCCGCGCGCAGAGCACAGTGACGCGCCGCTTTGGTAACAAGCGGGCTTACCGTGGTGTCAGTTGGGCAGACCATGCTTTGACTTGGGCGCGCACAGCCTACCTACATGCATTTAATGCGGTTGTTGGGCTGGCGTCCCGCAGAAGGCCTTCTGCCACGGGCACGTGGCAGGGCCGACCCTGGAGTCGCCACCTTGGTGGCACGTGGCGGCACCGGACCCCTTCCCGGAGGAAATAGGAGGGTCCGGGCCCCCGAGGCGAGCTGGAGAGACAGGCCCATAGGGATCTGGCTCCTACACGTGGCGGCGCCGGACCCCCAAATACGTTGCCCTCATGGGCACGTGGGGGGCGCCGGACCTATATGAGCTCAGGGGGAGGTCCGGAGACCACGGTCCCAGCTGCCAGGTCCGGACCATACATCCCGTCTCCCAGAGGACAAGGGTGTGGGCTTGGAAAATCCTGTGCCCACTAGGGTGGACAGTCTGTCAGATGACTTCCTGGCGGGCTAGGCCCGCGGAGTGGGAAATCTCCTCGTAGTGGACTACAATGGCTTTCTGGCCGTTGAGTAGCTCCTTGGCGATGATGGAGGGTAGGCGGCCGAGCATGTGGTGGCGCGCGTCCACCACGATGTGCTTGGCGCACACGCCGGGGCTTGACACCATCATGTTCTCCTGTGAGGCGACAGCGAGACGCTAAGGGTGTGGACACTCTAGCAGGAGGTACCTCTGTCCATATGTACCGACAGTCTTACCAGCCGCCGGCCTCCAGTTCGCCCGAGATCCACGTCGTCGTCGAACTTGCAACTCCGGCCACCGTTTCCACTGCCCAACAGCTCAAATCGACTGAACGTGAGCCGGTGATGCTCGTGCTCCCCTCATTCTTCCACGTTCATGTTGTTTCCGCGCTCGTTCTCGAGCCTCGCTGCCGACCGGAGCTGCAGCTTGCCGCTGGCCATGGCCGGCCGGTTTTCCTCGTACACAATACCCATGGTTGGGTTCGTCTCTTCACGTAGATCCCCGCTGCCCGCGCCGCCGGAGCCGCCGCTCTCCACCTTGCCACCCTCCCATGGCCACCAACCAACTTGCCAGCGTCGCCGCTCGGGTTGGCACCAAGTTCGGCGCCGTGCCACATCAGCGCTAGGTCAGCTTAGGGGCTGAGAGCTCGGCGCCATGGCTGATGCGCCGATCCCCAGGGTCCAAAACTATGAATTCGTTCTCCAGAAACCCAAACCTGAAGTTTTTTCGATAAAAGGGCTAACATGATAAAAAAAAACGGCAACAAACCCCTCCATGGCGGTATGGCTCCATCCTCAAATCACATCACATGCCTCTGTGCTGCCTGCTCCTGCTCCTATCCTATCCCACAGCCCTTGGCCGGTGGCTGGCTGCTCACTTAGCTAGATTGGCCCAGTGATCTCAACAGCAGGCACGCGTAACCTCCCTACTAGTACGAGCTCCCTAAACCACAGCGCTGTAATCTTCTTGCCGGGTTGCTGGCTGCACACGCTACAGGTCGGCGATGCCCACGATCTCGCAGTTATGCTGCAATGCATTGGATTGGCGTGTGGTACACCGGTTGGTTTGGTCTGCTCGTACCGGGCGGGTTGCAAGCCGGGAACAGACCAGCAGGACGGACGGGGGCGGGCGACGCCCCACTTGCTTGTCACCGTCAGCGTCGCCATCGCCCGGCAGCCGCTGGCGCACAGGACTGCAGGTGCTTTCAATTCCTCGCGCCCCCACCGGTCCAAGATGCAGCGAACCGTCCTACAGTACACTGATAGCTTTGCTTCGGGGGACTGTTCTCTTTGCAAAGTAAAAAATCTGCTATGGCCTGCAACTTCGTAGTAAAAAAAGACTGTTAAAAGACTTGCAAGTAGCTCAGGAATCACCATTGTACACGAACATACGATTTGGTTGCAAAAGAAGAACAAAGGCCAGTTACACTTCCAGCTTGGGTAAAAACTCACAGTTCCGCGGAGTCTAGAAGGGGGAAAGAGCATTGGGATAGAAGTAAACTTTACGAACCTTAATTTTATAGTCACCACGAGGCAGCAGTAACCTCGTGGCGAGGTAAAATTTCTCGGGCCGGATGGTAAACGAGCTCGCAGAATTTAAAGAGACGGTGCGCTGCGCACTGGTGCTTCCGGCAAGCAGACCACGCGGTACGTGAGTTCCACCACACAGGGGCGGAACACACGGGCGGCGGCAGCAGCGGGGGCGGAGCGGCCGGGCGGCCGGGGATCTAGATCTCTCACCTCACCTTACCTCCACCAGCGCACGCACCCAGCTTCCCTCCCTCCCTCCCTCCTCTCCCCGAGTACAAACCTAGCCTCCTCCGAGTCCACGCCGCCGTCGAGCGCAGCGCCGCCCCGCTTCTCCCGCGCCCGCACTCCCTCCGGCTGCCGGATCCTCCGACCGGCCGTACAGGTCGGCCCGCCGGCCGGACCGCCCGCCCGCCAGCCGCCGCGGCGCCGGTTCGCTCGCCCTCGGCCTAGTCGGGGCGGGGTGGAGATCCACCGGGGCGCGGAGGGTGATCTCGTCTCGTGCTGGTGAGTAGCTCCGGCGAATGGATTCCCTTGCCCCTCCACGACTTGGTTTTGTTCCTGCCTCGGCAATCCGCATTCGGTTAGTGGCGGATTTGCTTGCTGCGTGGCGCCGTACCAATCCAATCCTTCCGTTCACCCGTAGTTCGGTACTTCGGTTGGTTTTCTGTCTGGGCGCGCGAGATCAGCGGCCTGCCGAGGTGCGGGCGCGGTTTATTTTCCCCGTAATTCTCGGGCGTCTGCTGGCCCCCGGTGCTGCATTGGGTGGACTTGAGCCTCGTGGTAGGACATTCAGCTGGGTTTGTGTGATTTGGCGGGCAATGCGGAAGCAAGTCAACCAGGGGACCTGTTTTTGAGAATGTGGGCGCGGGTAGTGGGTGATCAAAATCTCTCGGGTTTTGGGCAAATTACTGTTGATGTCATGGGTTGCTGATCATCAGCCTAAGGAAACGATAGTAGGTGCCTCATACTTGGCTAGTAGAACACTAATACGACTGGTACATTGTTTTCCCCCAATTTCTTTCTGGAAATGGGTTGTGCCACATTGGTTTCGTGCATGTGTTGTCCAGGACTGCAGGAACTTCACACTGTTCTATTGGTGTTCTGCTGGAACAAATCATCGGTTGATCCAGTGACATTATTGGCCTTTTCCAGGATCTTCACATCCAGTAGGTGGTGGCTTGCCTGAACTGTCCAGATCCATGACATTCTGTTCCGATTTAAGGGCAGATGTACTCCAGTAATTCACATTATGACAGCATCAGCCACTCTTTGTAGATTTCTCATTCTCTCTTGTCCTGTTGTACCCTTTGTATTCTGCTCGACCTGTGATTGAAAGAGGATTTGCTTAAACCAAATTTGCTCAAGAGTGAAACACTATATCAACGTACCAATGGTGGCTTAAAGTACATAGATCTTCTCTGGTAGATATGAATGGTACTTTGCTGACAATTAATTTGATGCTTTGTTGTGATATGAATTTGAGTTATTGTTCTTTCTTTTAAGTATTGGTTTTGTGCATAGTTTTCATGCATCAACATTGTGTGTTAACTTGTTACTCTTGGCCGAAAACAAAAGGTCCACTTATTTCATGATTCCTGCTAGTTCTGAATTCCAGAACGTGCAGCGCACGTATTTCATTAAGAGAGTTCCGAATTCCAATTGATAAGACAAATCTTTTGTTGGGTACATGCTGCTAATTTGACACCACGGAAAACTTTGTATTGTTAATATTGCTTGAGCTCTGGAAGGTGAAAATGAATAATTCCTACTCCATTAAGTCCTGTCACCAGAAACCTGTAATCAAGCAAGAACTGCTTATGGTTTTACTGTGTCAACGTGAGGTTTTATTTGGATCATTTATTTTCATGCGACTGTTTTGACTTATTCAAGCAATTCTGCATGTGATATATTCCTAGATCTGTGGGATTTGTTTCCTGACATTGCTTAGGAATCTTTGTTGTTACACTTGAGTCATTTCCCATTGTTCATGTACTCATCTCATTGTATAACTCTGCCCATTGTTCATGTACTCATCTCATTGTATAACTCTGCAACATAACAGGGTTGTTGTACGTTTGTCAAGTGCTAGAAGAGCAACTGTATTTATAGAGTTGTTTCACAATGGCCTATGATGGAGATGAAGAACAGAGCCAGGATTATCTATTCAAAATCGTTCTGCTCGGTGATTCCTCTGTTGGTAAATCAAACTTACTAGCAAGATTTGCAAGGAATGAGTTCTACCCAAACTCCAAGTCCACTATAGGAGTGGAGTTCCAGACGCAAAAGTTGGTAATTGATGGAAAGGAAATTAAAGCTCAGATATGGGACACTGCTGGACAAGAGCGCTTCAGAGCAGTTACATCTGCTTACTACCGAGGCGCTGTTGGAGCTCTCCTTGTTTATGATATTAGCAGGCGCCAGACTTTTGATAGTGTTGGTCGATGGCTTAATGAACTGCATAGTAAGAACCACTTTTTACCTAATTCTTTAACATGGAGTACACTCGTTTCAGTGCATCTTTCACCTGTTTCTTTTTTTTTAGTGGGGTTGTGTTGCATCTTGTTAGTCATCTAGAAGATTTTTGAGTTTTTAGCATCATTGTACTTGCCATCAACCCATTATCTCAAGGCTGACCATGGCCAAAAGCAAGATGCACCTTTTTCAGATTTCAACACTAGGCCCTTATTAGATTTTATGCTTTTACCACATACTTTAGTTCTGACTCATTTTGACTACAGCTCATTCCGATATGAATGTCATCACAATTCTGGTGGGCAATAAAACCGATCTGAAGCATGCTCGTGAGGTGAGCACTGCAGAAGGCCAAGCCTTGGCTGAGGCTCAGGGCCTCTTCTTCATGGAAACCTCAGCCCTAGACTCGTCAAATGTTGCAGCAGCTTTTCAAACTGTTGTTAAGGAGATCTACAGCATACTAAGCCGGAAGGTATTTCAATCTCAAGAGCAGAAGAGAAGCGAGCTGCAGTCATTAAGCAACGGGAAGGCTGTGGTGCTGCAGTGCGAGACCAATGAAACAAGCAGTGGTGGGAGTTGGTGCTGTTCCTCATAACCTGTAAGATCTCTCAGCATTCTCACCTTGCTTAAGCTTGCTCCGTCTCTATTCTCCTACCATCAAACCCCGCTATCATCTTATTGACAAACGTGTGTGTTGATGGATAATCTAATCTTTCCAGGTCAGCCCGTGTCGAATGTGTAGGATCGGGAGACACATCTGGATATGTAAGGATGTGCTTGTGAAAAGTTGTTTTCCATGTTCTTGGTTCTAAAGATGAGGTGGCGAGGCTGTTTGTATGAAAGCTGTGTTTTCCTTCGGAGGAAATCAATGTATAGTTCGATTGATCCTTGGGGAGGTATTGATATACATGATTGTGTAAAGAGAAAATGCGACCGACTGTTGTGTCATTCTACATTCTAGTCTTAGAAAGAAACCGTTCTTTCATTCTACATCATTCTAACCCAGGACACCTGCCTACCTGACACAACGTGCTTTCATTCTGCGTACGGTGATTTCGGGTTCCAGGTAGGTAGCATCATGCTGTGATCAACACACTTAAAGGTGGTACTTGAATAAAACGCTAAAAACAAACTGAATTGTGTGATAGCAGAAGGGCTTCTGTTTCCAAACTACCACTGCAGAGTTGTCGATGGTAGCGACTCGAAGTAGATAAGTGAAAACTGAAAGAAAAACCCAAAAGTTGGTAGACAACAAAATTGCAGGTGATCATGATATGCTGGATCATGAACAGTATCATTTGTTGCACAACTCTCAATGATGAGGAATCATAAGATGTCATCGTCTTTGGGAGCAGTATCATCATGATTGGAGCGCGATAGCAACGCCAACGTGAAAGCCAAGCAGCAGCGACCACCAAAGCTGACTGAAAAGGCGCCCGTTCCAAAGTCCAAACCGGAAGGACGGAGCGCTAATCATCGCTAGGTACAGTGCCGCTGCAGGCTGCACATCCTCTGCGTTCCCTCTGATGCACGCATGCCATTCCAGTCCATCTCATGAACCGAAAAAACAGTGGGGATTGGGGCTGAACACAGGTGCCTTGCACTAAACAGTAATCTGGATGGCAACCCCGGCAGTTCTTCAGTAGTTGGTAGCTTCCATGGTGGGACACTGTCGTTAACTCTTCAATTTGCAGATCCCTCGGCTGATTGAATATCTCAGTTATATAATTTAGTTTCTTCTCCTTTAACCAAGCTCTCATTAT
Source organism: Panicum hallii (assembly GCF_002211085.1). NCBI lineage: Eukaryota > Viridiplantae > Streptophyta > Magnoliopsida > Poales > Poaceae > Panicum > Panicum hallii. The sequence continues at coordinate 55,136,630 of NC_038043.1, forward strand.
CAAATCCCCTTAGGCACCCATTAGCAATATAGCTTTTCTTTTCAGTGTTTCCTCCCCGGTAAAGATTTGCTCCTAAAAATGCTGATAGGATCTGAACTGTATAGAGACACAACATCTAGCTATAAATAACATTTGGTTCCATCTTGTCTTGGAAGTTTGAAAGTACATGGTTCAAGATAGAGATTCAGATTACAGAACATACATAAGGCGTACAGAATATGGTCCAGGTACAGCAGCAACTTGCTGAGCCTTCATATACACAAGCCCTTGGCATCTTATTTCTTTGCTCTGCACCTTGATCTTTCAACGCAGCCTAGGAGACAAAGCTATCAGTAAAAATGATGATATGTATTGCGCACAAAGATTTTCCTAGAAGAAAATATGTTCTTCGAGAAGAAAAAAATCACAAAAAGGCGCCACAAGCCGGTAAACACTAAATACCACGGTTTCAGGCATTTCATGGAAATGCATGCAAGGTTATCATCATACCGACAGGAAGCAGAAAAATAAACCTCAATGATTTGCTTTTTTCAAACATTTCTGAAAAACACACGTTTGTTGAACCTATAATAATGCTATCACAGAACAATCTGAGAACATGTTTGGTTATTATTAAAACAGAGCTTGAATCGAGTTTAAATACAGAAGATCAAAATTTGATAACGTCCCCTCTTTTTACCATTTCCATTTTCAACTAATCAAATAAGATCAAATAAATGAACAAATGTGAACTAAATGTCCAAGAGTTGAAACAAGAAACCTCAAAGCATCATTTTTACCTAGCTTTCTTTAGCCTCCACTTTTGGTTCCTTGTAGGGTCCCTGATTTGAAGTTTCATCACTCCAAGTTTTCCTTTGAGGTAAGTGCTCTGCAGGAAGGTTCTCAATTCCTTTTTTGATGATGGCCTTTTTCATACTTGTTTCTCCAGTAGAAAATTTTGGAAGTTTCTTTTTAGCATTTTCTGGAACTAGAATTTTCCCAGGGTGAATACTGAGATATGATCTAGAAACAGTAGTTGCACAATACTTAACAGCGTCTTCACCGCCACCAGATTCTTCCAAAGCAAGCTGTGAGTTGCATATTGCACAAAAGTCAAATGCTTGGTTATCGGGGATCAACATATTCCAGATGGAACCTGACTGAGCAATAGGAAAAACGTGCCAAGCTTGCACATACGAATATTAAATGCTCAATGGCATGCCAAAAAAATTAGAATGCAAAAAGGCTTAGGCACAATTCGCACCCATGTTAGATGATTTTGTCAGGATAGTCAATGAAGTGTTGACAAAAATAAATTCCAACGTCTAAACAGCAACCATGGATGGCATGTTGATTGTCGACACGAATGATATGTAAGAATGATTTACTGCTATTGCTAGTGGATCAGCAGCACTTGTTAAGATTTGACAGGCAGTAATGATGGATGAAGCAGCCCCTGGGCTCACCGAATCAAACTGCTCACGGTGCTGTTGCTGGGCCTTCTCCTTGCCCCCACCAATGTTCTTCTCTTCCTCCTCAATCTGCTGCTCCTCATCTGACTGATTTGCAAGGATAACAAAATCCTCCTCCAAATCCTCATCACCGGACTCAACGGCCGGCAAATCACTCCCGTCAAGCAGCTTCGCGACATCCAGGTCGATAGCCTCCTCGACCCGCCTCATCGCCACCGCAACCTCCCCGGAACCAAGCGGAGCACGACTCAAGTCGTACGCCTGCACCACGCGCGGACAGAGTTAGCCACCCCGGTAGACAGATGAAATGGCATGGAATACTGACGGATGGAGTGGACGGACCTTGACGTCCACGGGGGGGCCGGAGCGCGTGGGGCGGCGGCGGCTGGGGAGGAACACGGCGGAGGAGCCACCGCCGCCGGTGGAGGAGAGGGAGGGGCGGAGCTCGCGGAGGTGGGCGAGGTAGTCGTACCCGTCGTCGGGGAGGCCGAGCTCCAGGATCTCGTGGCGGACGTGCTCGGGGAGGGCGCCCCCGCCGTCGTCGGCCGAGGAGGACGAGGGCTCATCGTCGCCTCCAACGGCGGTGGAGGACGAGGGGCCGCCGCCGTCGTCGGTGAAGCCGGGGACGGAGTAGGGGTTGTCGTCGACGCGGACGAAGACGCGGTCGGAGGCGTCGGCGGCGCCGGGGCGCGGGCAGAGGCGGAACGTGGCGAAGTTGCGGGGCTTACGGTTGCGGCCTCGGCCCATGGCGGCAACGACGGCGGCGGAGTGGGGGATGCAGAGTGAGAGAGGAACCAACCAAGGAAGGCGCAAATCCGCACGGACGGTTGACGGGCCGGACTGGGCTGAGCGCTAATCTTTCCAAAAATTACGGTGTGGGCCATATCTTCGGCCTATGGGCTGATTATTTGGCCCATCTGCATCTCTACAGTATTACACACAACTTCGTCTGCTGTGTGGGCCTACTCCCTCCGTTAAAAAAAATGTAACTCTCATTTTTTTCGAGAAATCAAAAAAAATTATATTTGATCAAATTTATACATAAAATTACTAATATTTATATCTCTAAATAGATTTATTATAAAAATATATTATATGATTAATTTAATGATACTTATTTGGTAACATAAATGTTAATATTATTGTGCAAATTTGATTAAACTTTAAAACAATTGCTTAACTTCTCAGGAAGTAAGAGTTGTATTTTTTTTAGGATGGATTGTGTATGTCGTGAGGCAGCTTTATTTTTTCGCGAGCGTGAGGCAGCTTTATTTTTCTCAAAGAAGTCTCCGAAATGGAACACGATGCTCCTCTCAGAAAAGAAGCAGCAGCACGATGCGGTGGCACGCATTTAAATCCATCTCCATCTGAAGAAGTCACTCGTTTCACAAAGATTAACCTTTATTGATTCATAGTTTCAGACACACATCATCGCCAACCTCGATGGATCGAGAGCACACACCGACACACGCCACACCTACGCACACCGTTATTCTCTGCTCTTTTACTGGCTGTACTCGAGGCGACACTGTCCACTCATACAACGGACAGGTTCACTCGGCAGCGAGTAAGCGCGCGCCCCACAAGCCCGTGAACGACGACGCGTTCATGCGAGCACCGTGGTCTCCACGGCGGCAGCACGGAGCATCGCGTCGAGGTGCTCGCCGTCGGCCTCCACCCACAGCTCCGGCAGCGCCTCCTTGATGTTGTGGATGCTCTCCAGTGCCACGTCCGCGCCCGGCACCAGCGACGAGCTCCCCACCTGCATCGTTCCATGTGCGCACACCGCGTTCATTAGCCTTCGACTGCTCGACAGGTAGTGGTGCTCCATTTGCAGAGTGGAACAGAATTGCAGAGACAGAGCTTACCACGACGGTGTGGAAGCCGGCCGCCTTCCCTGCGGCAATGTTGCGCGCACTGTCGTCGAAGAACACCTGCCATGGATGCGCAGAGAGAGAGAGAGTTCTCTGACGATGGTTGCAACGGATGAATACAAAAGGAATCGGTGTTTCTTGGTTGCATGATCACTTACCGTTCTCTCGGCATCGAGCTTGGCGATCTCTATGACAGCTTCCATGGACTCCACAGACGGCTTGCACAGGATTCCCCTGCGACCACTGTCGATGTCGTCTTGTTCGGTTGGCGGGTTCAGGGTCTCGAAGCAGATGATGGCATCGAAGCAGCCCTCTAGCCCGAGCTTCTTCAGGACCGTAGCCGCATGGGTTTTGTCAGAGTTGGTGAAAATCTGCAGACGGGAGCAACAGTCAGTTTCAGACTAGATTTAATCTGCACGGCGGCACGGGCATCAAGTAGAACTCACGATCTTCCTCTGTGGCAGGGAGATCAGCAGCTGCCTTAGGACAGGGTCAGGCTTCAGCTTCTCATACGGCAGTCTTCCATGAACGCAACCGTGGAAGTCATCGTAGTCGAAATCATAGCCCGAAACCTACCACATGAATATGATAATGGAAATTATAAATCGTATGTAAACGACGGATCCAAACCTATGAAAGTGAACCTTTAAGTATCAGTATTCAGACAAACCTTGAGACCAGCCATTGTGGTTCCATGCTCCTTGTACAAATCGAGGCACATTTTTGGAACCTGGCTCTCTTCAATATGCAGCTTGTTCAGCATGTATCCTGCATTATGGTAATTCCAAATTAGTGTATGGGACAAATAATATTATAGCACTGAATTTGTGGATGGAAATAAATGCTGTTTACCTTGTATGTTGTCACGGCAAGCTTGGTTGAGTCCTACGCTCAGTGGATAGAGAGTGTCATCAATATCTGCAGATGCAAGCCAAAGAGAAGTTAAAGAATAATCAAAAAAGGAAAACAAAAGCTGTGCAACCAGATGTCCATTTCTCTCCATGCATGCCAGATACTCACCAAATAGTAAGCAATCAAATTTGGCTCCTGCAGTGTACGATTCCATCGTCACAGATTAGTGCCTGCAAGAGCAATGGTAAGCACATGAAAAAATGGGGAGAAATACGATGGCTTTTTTCTTTGGACAAAAAATGGATTGTAGCTGCATCTGTTCAAACAGCTTCAGACGTCAAGTTCATGCTTATAAGCACATCTGGTTAGATTATTGCTAAATTGGAGATTCATCGTACTGAAGTTAGTAAATTGAAATGAGCAAAGTGCAGAACATGGCAACATGCAACAAATCCAACTTGCCATCCACTTTGTACTTTGAAAATAACATCCTTTATACTATCTTACTTCGTTTTACGTGTTGAGTAATATAGTTATTAAGTGAGGTTCATCTGGCAACAGCCTGCCCAAGAGGCTAAGACACAGAAAGTGCATATCAGGATCTGTTAAGCAAGTGATTACAACTTGAAAAGTATCCAAGCATGTAAAAGTATCAGTAGCAGAAATAATTTTTAGAAATTATTATGCATGATCAATCAGACCATCCACCACTGTAGATATCAACAACTAACTAGAAACTAGAGTGAGTCCAGAGGCATCATGATGTTCATCAGTAACTCAGCATTATGGAAAGTTAGATACAAATAAAATCAACTAGTGCACACCAAAGATCAGCAACTTGATAAACGAAATTTGGGGAAAATATTCTTCCCCAAGCGGCAGAACTCAAACGAGAGCAGAACTGGACATGTACCTAGATGCTAAACTGAAGGAGAAGCACAAAGTCTTTGCAGAGGTTGATGCCACAACTCGCATAGGCTGCCCCTATTTATACACCGTGAGGCGCTGCCTGCTTTGTTGGGAGATGACACATGGTAACCACATCAGTGGGGGTCTGACCTTAAATTAATCCACGGCCAGATTCCTTCCAATCTTTTTTCTACTACCTGCTAGGCGCTTTAGCTGCCTATTTTCACCAAGAACCGACCAAAGATTCTCGCTTTAGTTGCTCTCCTACACGAACAGTCCTTGCTTTTGGCTTGGATGCAACCGACCTAACAGACAATTGGACACGAGTGATGTAGTCGTGTGACCTTAGCGTTACAAGTGGTAGTGGTTGTGGGCATGCACAATGCGTGGCGATTGCTTTGGTGAATGACCACTTAACTCGGGCTAGCTAGAGCGTGTTGAAAAAGGTATGATGGGTGCACGGTTTGTTGCTCGAGATGATGTGTGCGGACGAAGTCAGTAAAAAAGGTGTATTCTTTCTTGTCCTAATGACATGTGTTCGGGCTATCAGCATGGTAAAATCACGTCGCTTTCATCACATATTTACACTTTTGAGGTGTTGCAACACCGCGGTTATAACCTGTTCAAGCTTTTTTTTCGAGAATATTACCTGTTCAAGCTTCAAGATTACTGCTTTGTGAATAAGTTGTCTATTTGCTTGTCTGACATAAATTCGCTCTTTTATTCACTTTTACCAACCTGGCTACCTATGTTCATATAAGCTGGGGATAATACTCCTTTACTTTGTCATCGTCAGCAGCAGCAGCAGCAGCATAAGGGAAAAACGGCTAGGCTCACGAAACACATGACAGGTGCCACCTCACCAAACCACACTAAGCTAGCCAAACCGGCGTGCTTTAACTAGCGCAAGATGGTTAGATTATTGCGCATATGCGTCTCGTTTTCCACAAGTAAGTTTTCTGAATTATGAATCCACCACGCACGGCATACTGCGGCTTTTATCATTTCTCAGCATCGTCATCCATATATGAATCAAATAGTCAAATCATAGATTGTCAAGGATGGGGAGATAGGGATGGATCAGCAATATATTCCCGGCTTCAATGATGCAATGGACTAGATCAGACCTGAATATTTGATTAAATAGTACGGGCACATGCTTTTTTCGAAAGGGAAAATTTTATTAATATCAAGTAGTGTTACATCGAGGTGATAAAAATAATGTTTGAATGAATTCAGGGCCGCTGCTAGAAAAGCACGCATCCTCGATGAAGAGAAGAAACAAGCACTTTAATAACTTTTTTTTTGACAAACTCTAATGACTATTCATAACTACCAATCTGTAGACTAAAACCTAATGACTATTAATAACTATCAATCCGTAGACAAGACTGCCACCCATGTACATGGATAAAAAAAATCATTGGTCATTTGTGCGCATGCTTAGACTATGCAAGTAGCTGTGCATAAGAACTTGTATCATTGTGGTCACACCATAGCTTCTCAGTTCTCACCACCTTATTAAGAGGTGGTTTCGGCGAGTAACTTTTTCTAATTGCATTATTAGGTATCTGTCACACTTTAATGAACTTATTTCAAGTTAAAAGTTGAACACGTAAACATCATTTTGTGATGAACGGCTCTTATTTATTTTAATCACAATTAAATTCCTGTTCTTTTTGAACATTTTAGAGGATTTTCGTGTGAGTGTTTTTCGCAGATTTTATTGCTTTCGGGCTTCGTGATTGACTCCTACTTGGGCTGGGTGGGCTTTCTACCTACACTTCCCACCACATCAAACAGCAGGCCTCATCAAGGCAGCCAACAGCAAGTCAGCACATTCCTTTTCGCAACGGGCCGTGCCATAAAAAAGCACACGAGTTCCACATACAAGCTCATTTTCCAAACCTTATTAGTTCCTCATATTAGTTGTTACTACGGTGCTCGATAATTCACACCGCACCCCCAGCACATTTCACATGGCACAGGATACATATGTACTCGTGACGCGACCGTGACGGCTCCGTGTTCATGCGAGCACCGTGGTCTCAACGGCGGCGGCCCGGAGGACCACCTGGACGTGCTCGCCGGCGGCGTCCCAGAGCTCCGGCAGGGCCTCCTTGATGTTGTGGATGCTCTCCAGCGCCACGTCCGCGCCCGCCACCAGCGCTGAGGTCCCGACCTGCACCGTTCCAAGTGGAAAAATCAGAGCCTTGGACAAGTGATGGCCGCATGCTCAGTTGCAGAGGGCACACGAGATGACAGGGCTTACAATGACGGTGTGGAAGCCGGCGGCCTTCCCCGCGGCGATGTTGCGCGCACTGTCGTCGAAGAACACCTGCCATGGACGCACGCAGAGAGAGAGAGAGAGAGAGAGAGAGAGAGAGAGAGAGAATTGTCTCACGATGGTCGCAATGGATCGCAGAAATGCGGAAGGAAATCAGTGTTGCTTGATCAATTACCGTTCTCTTGGCGTCGAGCTTGGCGATCTCGATGACAGCTTCCATGGACTCCAGAGACGGCTTGCACAGGATTGTTCCTCTGCGAGGAGGGTCTGGAGACCCAGCTTCGCTGGCAGCATCAGTGTCAGCTTCATCTGCATTCTTCTGTTCGTTGGCGTCTTGTTCGGTTGGCGGGTTCAGGGTCTCGAAGCAGATGATGCCTTCGAAGCAGTCCTCTAGCCCAAGCTTCTCCAGGACTCTTGCCGCATGGGCCTTGTCTGAGTTGGTGAAAATCTGCGGTGGGATCAGCGGTTTCAGATCGACTAGGAAAAATACGGATGCAGTGCAGCTGTGCTGGTAGTAACCGTCCTTGCTGATGATTCAAGAAGTGGAAGGGAAATGGGCGTCAGGAAGAGCTTACTATCTTCCTCTGTGGCAAGGAAAGTAGCAGCTGCCTCAGGACGGGGTCAGGCTTCAGCTTCTCATACGGCAGTGTACCATGGACACATGCGTGGAAGTCGTCATAGTCGAAATCATAGCCCAAAAGCTAACAGATGATAAATGGAAATTGAAAAGGTCAAATGATTTTTCAGAGGTTACGAAACAGAAATTTGAACAGGAAAAGCGGCAAATGTATCAGTATTCGGTAGTAACGAGGCATGCCTTGAGGCCGGCCATTGTGGTTCCATACTCCTTGTACAAATCTAGGCACATCTTGGGAACCTGGCTCTCTTCAATCTGCAGCTTGTGGAGCATATAATCTGCAATTGGGCAACTCCAAGCGTATAAAAAAAACATCCTTCATAGCATCAAAATTCGAAACTGCTGATCGGGATAAATGTTAATTAGTACTTGCCTTGTATGTTCTTGCGGCATGCTAAGTTGATCCCTAAGCTCAGTGGGTACAGGGTGTCGTCCATGTCTGTGTATACAATAATACAAGGCAGCATTTTTACCAGAATTCCAAGGGAAAGTAAGTGCTCGCAGACTTGAGTACATGCTTGAAATGCAGTGGTAAACTAAATCTCCAGGTCCTCACCAAATAGCAAGCAATCAAATTTGGCGCCATCAGCGTATGGCTCCATCTTCACAGATGACTGACCTGTGGTGATCTGCAACCAAGTATCCTAATGAAAGGGAAGCACAGCCACGATGCGCTGCGAGTCGATGCCGCACTTGGCATTGGCTCCCGTATTTATACAGAGAGTCGAGAGGCCCAGCTGCAGCTGCTGGCTTTGTTTGTTGGAGGATGACACATGGTGTGGCAGCGACATCAGTGGGGGTCTGAGGCCAGCATATCTCTATCTCCTCCACCACACAGACCTTAAACTACTCCACGGATTCCTGCTTTGCTAGCATATGCTTTTCTTGTCATTTTCCATCAAGAGCCTCATCAGGAGTGCTCTCCTACGCGACGTTCAATAATTCCAATTCCTGGAGCTGGAACGCCAGCTTTGGTTTTGGCTTGGGACGCAACCGCCCTGGTAGGCCACTGGGCGTGGATGGATGGAGGTGTCAGGATTCAGTCGTAATCGGCAATAATGCGTGGTGATTGCTGCCTCTGGGATCGATCATTCGTGCTAGCGGAGCGTCCTGAAAGCCTGAAAGGGATGAATGCGATTGCTTTGCTTTGGTGTGCCTCTTAACGGCATTTCTTACCACGAACAGTCGCCTAGGGCGGTAAAGATCGCATCGCTTTCGTTCCTTATTTGTGGTTGATTTCAGCTGCCGTGCTGACCTGCCGTTCAATCTTCAGGTTCACAGTTTTGGGGTGTTTTTTTTCCCCTTTTGTGCGAGGTGCTCTTCTGTTCCTGTTACGTGCGTCCTTGCACACCTAATTTTGGTACAGGTGCTCTTCAGCGTTTCCAACAATCTCACGAGAACTAAACTCTCTGCACCACATAGTAGCCCCGGTTCACAGTTGCAACACGCCATTGTTTTCAGTACGATGGGTAGGCGGTAGGCCTGCCTGATCCAGTGGAGTTGGGCTACCTGGCCACTGACGGTGGCTTTAGTTAGGCTGGGGCTATGCCTGCGTCCCCATTCCAACACGCCAGCGCAAAGGGAGCCTGTCTTTCCGCTAACCATTGGGGGGAGCCTCTCGTATCACTATGCCGTAGTGCATGGCTGAGGCGATCTGCTCTGTCCGTCACTCTCCCTCGCTTTGCTCACCGACCTGCTTTATCAGCCAGTGCGGCGCAGCAGGGCTGTGTTGCAACACGCAGCTGAACTGAATTATCTCGCTCCGTCAGATTCAGAGTGTGTGTTGGTGATCGGCGTAATCAGTGTTAAGGAGAAGGGTTCCTTGTTTACTCTGTCACCCGAAAGTTGAGATAATAACTAACCTCTTTCTTGACAACAAATGTGGCTGTAGTTTAGTGGTGAGAATTCCACGTTGTGGCCGTGGAGACCTGGGCTCGAATCCCAGCAGCCACACATTTGTTGAATCTTTTTTTCCTATTTCGTATTTCACGTGCTGATGTGTGCTGGGTGGGCTGCCGGGCTTTCTTCTGTTCTAAACTGGACCAAGCAATACGCGCCAGCAAAGGGCCTTACAGCACCATGCAATGCATTTTCCATTCAGTTTCGTTTGTGGCCCATACCCTGCACAGTCTTCTCCCCTAAAAGCGCTGCTGTCACTATGCTAGGCTGTACAGCCGTCGGCCGTCGATACTCTCAACACCGACTAGGCCGATCTACGAGCGGGCGCGTGGTTGCGTGTTGATCCGACACGGCCACGTGACGGGTAGCACTGGACTGAACCCAAGTACGCCATGGGCTTCGTCGCGCCTCAGTCGGACGACGTGCACACGCAAGTAGTACATGCAGCCATCGAGATGTGATCGCCATCTGCCGGCCAGGACGCGGCCGCTCCATCCAATTAAGCTCTCGCCCATTGATCACCCAGCCTTTCGGCGCAAAGCCAGCGGTCCTGTCCTAACCGCAGTGTACTGTTTGGTAGTACTTGCTTACTGTATGGTACTGGAGCTGGTCGAGGGATGAGCATCACGGAACAAGCAGCATCCCCACGCCAATCTGAATCTAGTTCTCTGTTCTCTCGCCCGTCGCCTTGCCATGTTCCTCCTCCACTGCAGTCTGCAGGGACAGGGCACGAGGATTCTCAGCACCAGGCCACCGACGCGATCGCAGGCCACGGTCGCACGCTGGACGCTGCGCAGGGGCACGAGGCGACCCCCGACGACAGGCCGCGGGCGGCAGCGCCGGCACTGCAGGTCCATGTGCTCTCGGGGCGCGCGCGTCCTCTTCCCTGGCGCGCCGTGCCTGCGACGGCGGGCCTGGGCTTGCTGCTTGCGGGTGGGTACAGGGTACTACTCGCCGTCGGCCGTCGTGCTCCGTGCACTTGTTGTACTCGAGCTAGCTGGCAGAGAGATTACAACGGGCATGTATACGAATCGGCCTCTGAGATTACTCTGCTTTGACAGCCACTACCCGAGCACTGATGCTGTTAAATTAATCCGCGTGGCACGCGGATGTGTCTATATTCTGATGGACTGACTGTTAAAGAATACACGGTGTAGGAGCCCTGCTAGTAAAGTATCCTGCACATTTTACCTCTAAATACAGTACGCATCGATCTTGCGAAAGAAAGGAAGAGCATCTGCACGATCCCCGGATGGGATGTCCCCATCGGCGCGCACACAGACAGCTGCCTGCCTCGGCGGCTCCGATCCTGCGCCGTGCCGAGCTCACTTTTGCGCCTTTGCAGTTTTCAGGGCGATCCTGCATGACGAGGCGCCTCGGCCTCGCGTCGCGGCCTGAAAACTGCAAAGGCGGCGGAGTGTTCTCGCGACGAAAGCCGCGGCCGCCGGCGCATTTTTACACCGCGGAGGAGAGGACGGCAAAGAAGCTTCGCCGGCCGCGGAGTCGCAAATGGAGAGCTGTCCCATAACAGCGTGTCGGCGGGCGATCTGTTCCACTTCCACCGGCCTCTGTTCGTCCGTCTCCTGTGCTGTGGGTGCCCCCACCTTGCGTCGCCGTCGCAGAGCCATCTGGCCTGCCCAGTGCCCACCATGCACTGCCTCGGCCATGCCAGCTCAGGGCAGCCAAAAGGATTTTATGGGCCAGTTCTTTAAACAGTCCCCAAATCACGCGTCTTGATTACCAGTACTAGTAGTTTTTTTATAATTGATTACTAGTACTAGTTTCCTTTCTTTCTTCAGCGCAGTAACGCTGGGCTTATGCGTTGCTTCAAGCTTGGAGCCCGGCGTAATCCAAAGCTTCCTGTTCTTCAATCTTCAGCCTTGTTGACCGGAGCCAACCAACCTACTTTTCATGACATACTAGTATAACCCTACACGTCGCTGTCATGATTAGATTCATCGAGCTGGATTGTGGATTCTCCGTGACAATCATGGAGCCACGCAAGCATTCAGCATTCTACTCCTACATTTTCCTCTCTGGGGCTTCAGGCTTGGCTGGGAGGGAGAATCGGGCTGCGCCCAGGACGCACCGTGATCCGCGCAGCACGTGCCGGGCGGTTGCAAAGTTCGGTCAGGTTTCGTTGTCCCGCGACATACAGTACGTGGATGCATGCAGCATCGCAACCTTGCGGGGACCTGCAGTCTGCAAACCGGTGGTCCATCTCGTCCCATCCGGCGACGGATTAGCCCACAAAAACCTCGTCAGCAGCTCTCGCGGCGGCGTCCACATGGCGGCCGCCGCAATTGATCCTGGGCGCCTCCGTCGTCAGTGGAGTAGGAGTATTAAACTGGTCACCAAAGTGTGGTTAGCGGCCGTTAATTACTATACTCCGCTGTCTCTGTGTCGGATCATGACTCTTGTCGAAGGTAGATAGTGGTCCTTGTTGGCTGCCCAAGAGGAAGACGTAGTAGCACTCCGGTTTGGGAGCTCGTAGCCCGTTTAATACAGAGACCTGCTATACAGCTTGTATTTGTATTTCCGTGAAACCAACGTTTCTGGTTGTGTCAAAAAGTTGCAGAGGACTATTCCCTGTTTTCTATTTTCCAATCAGAATGGTGTACAATGGTGCAGCAAGCTTTGCATTTTTCAGTTTCCTGTCCACAGATAGTATTCATTCAGTAGATGTCACGGTGGCAGGAGCCGACAGCACTGTTTATTTTGCGCCTCCCAATGAAAAGCTGTGCGTGCTCTCTCTCGCAATGAAGCCCCGGAGACCAACCAGCCTACAGCAGCCAGAGCGCACAGCTGTAATGCAATGGCGGGCAGAAGCTCCGAAAGCATAAATGCGGTCACACAGTTCTCCCAATCCCTTTTCTTCCTCCCCCCCACCTCCCTGTGCTGTAGTAATTCCGTTACCTCACCCTCACTAAAGTCCTTCCCTTCCCTGCTCACTCGCAATGCGGGAGATGCTTTATACTTCCTCACACCTGTAACGCCGCACCAGGCCGCGGCACGCACGCTTCGGCTAGCGCTGCGCTACGCTACAGAATCTCCATTTCCAGCCAGCTGCGCCGCGCTTGGCTCTGCTCTGCTCTGCGCTCGCCGCTCTTCTCCGTCTCCTCCCTCCCAGATCCATTCTTTCCCGTGCTCACGCTTCCCCTGCGGTGAGACAGAGCAGGGAGAGGCTGGGCGCGGGGTGAGCGGGAGGGCAAAGAACCATGGCTTCTCGTGTTGTTGCCGTGATTCTTGCCGTCCTTGCGGGAGCAAGCGCCGCCCATGGCTCGGAGCCGTGGTGGAACGAGACGCAGGTGTACGGCACCAACGCCAACTCCGGCGGCAGCACCGGCGTCTTCGTTGGCCTGACACTCATCCAGTCGGCGGCCGCCAAGGGAGCCGGTGAGATTTTCTTGCCTCACCAGCAGAATTGCTCCTTTCTCCATTCTGTTTTGTTACCAGTTAGGCGAGTTCTTCTCGGGCTCAGTCAGTGGGTCGATACTCGAGTGTGAGTGCCTAGATTGGCTCATTGAGTTGCGTGAAGCATGTTCGTCGCCTGTGTTGACCCTGGTTGGTCAACGCATCTATATATTATTAGATTGGTTGTGGTTGTTCGTTTTCTTTTCCCTCTTGCATATCCCTTTGTATAGGTGCCATGCTGATTGAGTGATCATGCAACATGTGTGGATCCTGATACTTGTATGGGTGTGGATCTAGCCTTGGCCCTGTTGGTGGTTGCCATGATGAATTATTGTTCTTTAGAACCGTCAGGATGAATTATTGCTACCTGATTGGGAAAAAGGGCCTCAATAGCATCAGTCACCATGTGATTTGCATGTTGTTATGAGTGATTGCCCTGTGACTAGTAACTACTTGTGGTAAGTATCAAACAATTTCGCGACTCAGGTTCCTATTTGTTTAGAAGCAGTAAATTGCTAAAGATTTTAATTTGTTGCAAGGTGCTGCATATGACGATCTTGTTTGTGTAAACTTGATCGAAGAAAGTCTTCTGATTAACTATTTCTTTTGATTTTCAGTAATAATAGCAGCGATGATATAGTTCATGAGAAATTAGTTCAGCTTATATCAGAATTTGAATGCGCATGGAAATTTATTCAAACCTGTAGCAGAGGGGTAGGCTGGTAAAAGTTGATGCTTACTTCCTGCTATACTATTTTACAGTGTGCTTGGATGGAAGCTTACCGGGTTACCACCTGCACCGAGGGTTTGGATCAGGAGCAAACAGTTGGCTTGTCAACCTGGAGGTGAGAACTACATCACAATTCACATAGATATGAAGTCCCGGATAAACTTATGCAAATGACACTTGTACTGTTAGATATTTCAATGTGCCATTTAGGCTTAACATCTGCTAGTGTTTCATATGGTATTCAGGGTGGAGGCTGGTGCAATGATGTTAGCAGCTGTGTGTTCCGCAAGGGCAGTCGCCGTGGGTCGTCAAATCACATGGAGAGGCAGCTCCAGTTTACTGGGATAATGAGTAACAGACCTGGGGAGAATCCTGGTATTGTTCTCAAACTTCATAAGAATATCTCTGTTAATTATTTAGTTGTTATTTATAGTTGTCTGATTGTAATGATGCTTTTTTTATTCCTTAGATTTCTACAACTGGAACAGAGTGAAGGTCCGGTACTGTGATGGTGGATCCTTCACTGGTGATGGTTCTAATGCGGTTAGTGAAATTCTGTCTCAAATCTTGAAGTTTGTTATCCTTAGTTTCACTGAATACCAAATATGCGCTTTGAGGATATTAATCCAACAATCCAATGTTGCCTTTTTTTTATTACGGAACCACAACAATTCATTGTCAGTGTTTTCCTTCTTATGTTTTAGGCTGCAGGCCTTTATTTCCGAGGTCAGCGCATTTGGCAGGCTGCTATGGATGACCTGATGGCCCAAGGAATGCGTTATGCTAATCAGGTATATATCCTTCATTCCTTCCACTTTTACTCTTTGCGAACGGGTGCCTAGCCTGGTTGGATAGGTGGCCTCAGTAGCACTCCTCAGTTCCTGGGTTCGACTCCCAGTGGGAGCGAATTTCAGGCTGGGGTTAAAAAAATCCCCTCACCTACCTACATGCCAAAGCACATGGAAGTGGATCGGCCCAGCATCGACCCGCTCTACCACGGGGAATCGGTTAGGGCTACAGTCCCTGTGTAAGGGTGGGGCAGGGGTTTGGGGATTTTCTCGGTCTACGTGAGAAGACCATCTTCTTACTTTAATGCTGGGGGGGGGGGGTCTTGCCCCTCGCAGGCCGAGTTTTTACTCATTTTTCTTTAGCTTTTGTGGATTCATAATCATCTCCTGACGCAATTTATCATACAAGGCCCTTCTTGCTGGATGCTCTGCTGGTGGTGTTTCTACCATACTTCACTGTGATGAATTCCGTGGGCTGTTTCCATCAAATACCAGAGTCAAATGCCTGGCTGATGCTGGAATGTTTCTTGACACGTATGTTCACACAAATAGAAGAAAATTGCTTTCCTAAAATCTTTGTTACTCAATTAAACATTTGTTTCCTATCAAGAAAGTGTATTTGCTCAATTTTATATTAATGCAAATTGATCCTTTGACCATTTGCAGTGTTGATGTTCGGGGTCGTCGGGAAATGAGATCCTTCTTCGATGGCATTGTGAGATTGCAGGTATGTGTCACTTTGGCGGCCATGTATTTTTGTTTTGGATGTTTTTTTCTTGCTACAAATCCTACTTCTACCTATGGTGCCCCTACTAGTTTACATCAGAACAATTTGTGCTACTATCAGTAATTTCATTTTGCCTACAGTGCTCTAATAAAATCCACCTAAAATTTTCAGGGTTCTGGAAGAAGTTTGCCTAGGTCTTGCACCACCCACATGGACAAAACCTCGGTAATACAAACATCAAGGAATATCCATCAGATTGAAACATGTGGAATACCATTTCTAACTGCGGCTTCCTACAGTGCTTTTTCCCGCAGAATGTGGTGCCAAACATCCAGACCCCAACTTTCATTTTGAACACTGCCTATGATGTGTGGCAGGTATTTGTTATGCATATAACTCAATGCTGTAACTGATCCGGAATTTACAAAGAAAGGGTAATCCGCAACACTATTCAGTGAAGTAATTTAGTATCTTGTGGTTTCCAGCTTCAACAAAGCGTGGCCCCCAAAACCGCTGACCCCCAAGGTCTATGGTCAAAATGTAGGACGAACCATGCCTATTGTAATAGCAATCAACTTCAGTTTTTACAAGGTATTTCATTGCCTTCCAAGATCTTTTCATTGTAATATTAACTAAGGGAAGATAGGCTGATCTACTATGTGCGATGCAGGTTTCAGGAACCAAATGCTTGATTCTGTGAGGGGTTTCTCTGCATCAAGGCAAAATGGCATGTTCATCAACTCATGTTTTGCTCACTGTCAGAGCGAGAGGCAGGATACATGGTATGCAAACAACTCACCACGTCTCGGTAACAAGGTATGTGTGCAGCAATTGCAAACAAGAAACCATCTTTGTTCCAGTTACACGGTGAAATTCCTGCACGAATCGAGTGTTCTGCCTATTCTGATGACACTCCTTCCATTTCTTGCCACACGCAGAGAATTGCTGAAGCTGTCGGGGACTGGTTCTTGGAGAGGGGAGACGCGAAGTACACTGACTGCGCATACCCTTGCGATAACACCTGCCATCATCTCGTCTTCAGGGGAGACCATTAAGACTAATTATTCTTTGCCGCCCACGATTCGGATGGCGAAAGGAACATACCCCCAAAGGGTATAGAATCAAAAGTTGGAAACAAGGTACAGATATAGAGAGGGTGCAGGCGTCCTTGCTTGCTCTTTGTTCGTCACTTGATCACACGATATGATTGATAGGGCAGGGGCCTCGCCCGCAAATGCGAGGAGGTCCCTGCGTTAGCTTCACATACCATGATGTCGATTCTTTTCCATTGAACACATCATTCATCATGTGCCCGAACATTTAGACCCGAACATTGAGACCCTATCAGTGAACTGTATGTCTGTATGAAGTTATATATTCATGTATGAAACTTGATAGTAGTATGGAGGAAAATTGTGCGCGGAAGTACCACAGATCTGTCGTTGCCAATTGTACTCGTTATGAATTTTTCAGAAAAGAAAAATGTACTCGGTATCCTTGTGCACTTCTGGCGATGTTTCTGATCTATCATCTATGCGATGCCTTGTTGGAGTTGCTGACGCGCGATAAGCGTCAGGTACCCCGGGAAGTGGAAGGGAAACCCACGCGGCCCGCCTTTCCAGGCCGTCGGCGACCCGGCCGTCTGCGGCCGCCGGAGTGGGCGGCACAGGGGAGCTCTCTCTCGAAACCTCTCGTTCCCGATCTGCAGGAAAAAGGCGACGCGCGGGCAATCGACGATTCCGTTCCGGCGTCAATCCAGTTGATTCCTCCCGCGGCGACCTCTCCAGAGGCCGTAGCGGGTGCGAATCGTTGGATTGACGACCGTGGTATCTACTTAGTTTAGGGAATAGTAGTTTTTTCATAATTTAGTTTTAGATCTCGGACTCTCGGTGGTGTAGGTATGTCCACTGATGAGTTTTTGTCCCTCTGGGCCAGCTCCGGCAACCGCGATGGTGGTGATGCGATTTCTGGTGGGGAGCTCGTGTTTTGGTTGGAGTTCTTGATCCCTTCTTAGGTCCTTCGTCGTCCGTCTATTGGAGTCTGCCAAGGAGGCTGCAGAGGTCGGTTACCATTTCTCGTATCAAAGATTTGGCTGACGGCTGTTTGCTGGGGCGCTCAACATTCAAAGAGCACGTTGATTTGTTCAATGAGCTGCTCGTGCCATTTGTAAACTGCGATGCGTCTTCGTACGTATGCGAATCGATTGCAAGCTTCCACCTTAGCGTTCTTCTCTACCGAGTACAGGGAGAGCAGAGCGTTGAGTGGCCGGCATCTCAACTAGATGAGATGAAGACGACGATGATCTCAAAAGGACTTCAATGTAATATCTATTTTCTGCAGGAGTCCTCTTGTATGGGGCTGGATGTAATATTACGATTGCATATTTAATAAAGTCCAACCCGTTTCTAAAAAGAAATAGAGTGGGCGGCCCAGCGGCTGAGCGAACACCCAAAGCCCCGTGCCTCGTGGGCCGTGGCACACCGCGCTAGCAGGGCTGCTAGGGCCAGCAACTAGCCCAGTTTTTTTTTAAAAAAAAGATAAAAAAATAAAATTGGGAAAAGGGGTGCCGGTTGGGAACATTTTGAAAAATTGGCACCTCCCGCCCGCTGATCGGGCGGGAGGCGTGGGGCCGGGGACCTCCCGCCCATCCAGCGGGCGGGAGGTTCCCCGAGGGTCTCTTCGCAAATAAGAAATTCGCGAAGAGGTCCCTGCGGGGCATCCCGCCCATCCAACGGGCGGGATGTGGTCCTGAGGGGCATCCCGCCCTTTGGTCGGGCGGGAGGTCCTCCGGCTATATAAGCCCCAATCTGCCCCAAAAATTTTACTTTATCCAGCAAAAATCAGAAAAAAAAAGAAAGAGAGGAGAGGAAGAGAGAAGAGGAAGCGGCGAAGCCATGTTCACACGTCGATTTGGAGGTATATTCTCATTCTAGTCGTATAATTACTTGAAAATAACTATAATCTAGGAAATATTTCTTAGAGTGGTTTTGTTTTGAATAGTTTTTAGTATTTTCATTTGTTTTTAGAATAATTTATATTCTGAATAGTTTAGAATCTGTAAAATATAATCTGAGAATCACTGAAACTTAGGGTCGTTGTTGTGTATTAATATATAGTATAACTAGTTTATTAATGATTGACAGATATGTCTTCCGAGAAGGGTATTTTTAGTATATATTACGGAGAAAGAAATATGATTTATAGGCCGAATGGGGTAGATTTAAGTGAATTCAACTGTGCGGTCAGAGGAATTATCAGACCGCATGAGAGGACATTTGAATCCCTATGGAACTGGTTAATGAGGGGATTAAGGATTAATCAGGGGACACACACTGTGAGTGTTCAATGCATCATAAATTGTACCACTCACGCTTTGATCTGGGAGCTGATGCCACTTGCAAGCAACGAGGACTGGTTAACTTATCTGCAAAATGCAAGTCATTGGCAATGGCCACTGATACTCCTTGTCAGTGTGCACCAGAACTCTTTGATAAACATTGAAGCTGCTCCGGGGGATGAAAATATTGATGAAGAATTTGAGGAGGCAAACATTGAGGCAGGTGGCACCGCAGCACCTCAATGCGTGGCTGATGAGGGCGAGAATATACCCTTTGTTGTTGAACAGCTGCAAGACGAAGAACGTGAATTGGATGAAGCAATGAATGCCGATTCGTCTGATGATGACTATGATGTGCCTGAAGAATGGGTAAGCAGCGACTTCAGTCATCTTGTCGTAGATGACGGATCTAGCGTGCCTTCGGATTGCAGGGAGAATGAAATTGTACAGGGTGAGAGGTACCAATCAATTGAAGAGGTCAAGAAAGCTGTTAAGTGTTGGTCTCTCTCTTATGCGAGAGTTTAAAACAGTCGAGTGCAAATCTCGTAAGTACGATGTGGTATGTGTGAAGGAGGGCTGTTCGTGGCGGGTGCATGCCTATAAGGGTAAATGGAAAGATTATTGGGAATGCTCAATTGTCACTCAGCACACTTGTCGTTTGCCGGGGGTGCAGAAGACCCATCGCAACCTTACATCGCAATACATCGCAAATTAGATGTACAAGATGATAGTAGAGAACATGTCATATGAACAAAAATCTATTATCAGGTATATTCAGGAAAAGTACAAATGTACCATCTCGTACAGCAAGACGTGGAGTGCAAAACACAAGGTGTTGGAGATGAGGTTTGGTACGTTCGAGGCTGGCCGTCCTATGTCAGAGAAATCCTGAAAGCTATTATGACCTGAAAACTCTAGACAGAGGAGAAGGCCCGCCCTACATATTGCAGCGGGTCTTTTTCAGCTTGCGTCCATGCATTAACGCATTGCAACACTGCCGGTCTCTCCTTTGCATCGATGGGACTTTTCTCATAGGAAAGTATAAATTGCAAATGCTGACAGCTATTGGAGTGGATGGAAACCATCAATTGCTTCCTGTTGCTTTTGCTTTTGTTGAGAGTGAGAACACAGACAGTTGGTACTGGTTCCTGGAACGGGTTAAGCTTGCAGTCGTTTGGGATAGGGAAGATATCTGCCTGATTCATGATCATCACGCCGGTATACTAAGGGCAATACTAGATTTGCAGCAGGGGTGTGTGGAGACCGGAGAGCCGACCAAGTGGCGTGATGTTCGCAGTAGGTGGTGCATGAGACATATCGGTGCAAACTTTTTCAGACAATTCAAGAACAAACATCTTATGGATATGTTCAAGAGGCTATGCAAGGAAACGAATCAGCAAAAATTTAACAAGCAGTGGCAGAAACTTGATGAACTGACCGGGAAGAAAAGAACCGAGGACGCATCAAAAAACATAACTGCACAGGATGAAGCAGAGGCTTTGTGTCCTTTGCCAACAGATACTGCACGTACTCGCAGAAGGTCTGGGTCAGCGGTGAAAACCTTTTCTGAATGGATTGAGAATGAATCCAAGGAGAAGTGGGCGTTACTTTACGATACCAATGGTGCAAGGTACGTTATAATGACCACCAACTTCGCCGAGGTTTACAATTGGGTGCTGCGAGGTGTTCGTGGGCTTCCACGGGTTGCAATTGTGGAATTCATCGTCCGCGGGTGTACCGATTACTTTAGGGAGCGGTTCACTAAAAATCAGGTATTCATGCAAGATCCTGACAGATATTTTGGAAAAATGATAACAGAATATATGACTAAGAAGGCAGCTAGCGCCCAGCTACACCACGTACGGTAATATGGTACACATGAGCTAAAGTTTGAGGTATCTCCTAAAGACAGAGCGCGACGTGGCATGAGACGGCAAACTCTTGTAAAGGAGTGCATTCTCAAATTTGATGGAACTTATTGTTGCTCATGCATGAGGCCAAAGTTGCTACACTTACCTTGTTCTCATGTAATAGCTGCTTGTGCGGATATTTGACATCCTGTCGATATATATGTTTCCCATTACTTCAGAAAGGAGACAATTGCCAGCACCTGGCAGTATGAGATCTATTGGTTCCGTTTGGTTGGATCGTTCATTGAGACAGCGAATCCTGTTATATATATTCCAGACCCTAGATCATCACGGGTTAAGAGAGGGCGCCGTCAGACACGGCGTATTCATAATGATATGGATGAGTCAGAGCTCCGTCTGAGGATACAGCGTTGCAGTGCATGTAATCAGATTGGACACACGTATAAACTTGTCCAAACAATGATGCTGGCTCCAATTCTGCTGAAGCTGGCCCTATAGGTGATGCTACAGATGGAAGACCTCCGGTTGCATCAAGGAGTGGGAGACGTCGCCGATCGAGTGCTAGTACGTCATCAGGCATCATTTAGTTGTAATTTTATTTGAACGTTGTTTGCTCATGTGTAATATTTGCCGCGTTAAGATTGTATCAGACCTGGACGTGTATTTGTAATATTTGCCGCATTGACTAAAGACAGAATATTTGGATTCATATATTTGTAATATTTATAATGTTTGTAATGTTTGTTATCATATTATTTTATTTTTAATGGCTTCATGTATTGTACTATCGTAATATTTGGATTTTACGTTGCAAAACGTTATCATTTAACCATCTTCGTACGAGTTTTAGATACCGTAATCTTCTTCGTAAAATTGAATTAAAATTTTATATGCATACATAAGAGTATGGCGAATAAATCTTGTATTTGAAAAAAGTCTGAATTTCAAATAGTTTATGAAACATAAATTCTAAGAAAATATAACAAAAATCATAACCAGGGAAACTCCCGCCCACTGGCCGGGCGGGACGTCCCCGGCCCCACGCCTCCCGCCCGATCAAAGGGCGGGAGGTACCCGTTTTCCGAATTTTTCCTATCCGGCTCCACTTTTTCGAATTTTAATTTTTTTATCTTTTTTTTAAAAAAAAACTCTGCAAATGGGTAGTCAATAGCCCGCCGGCCCGGAGGCGCGTCCCTCAGCCTCTCAATTCATTACACCTGGGCCCCGACTCCCGGAGGATCGCGGCGGCGGCAGCTTCGGCCTGTCATCATTTTATCATCTCCCAAGTCCGGGTTACAACAACAAGAGGCCCGGGGCCAGGATCCTCGTAAGGGAAAAGAGGAGCCCAGGAGGATGGATGATGACGCATCCCTTCCGTTGTGTGTCGTGTAGTCAAAGTTTTCACGTTTAATTTGTGTGGCATCTGCTCCAACGCAACACGCAAAGAATTTCGATCTGACAGTCGGGGGAGAAAACACAGAACATGACCATTACGGACAGCGCACACGCGACGGCGACGCAAGGTTGGCTACAGCGACGTCCCCGCCCGCGCGCCCACGGCCAGCCAGACCCGCACCGGCGGGCGCCCCGGTCCACCAGTGAGGCGCTTTGGGCGGGTGGGACGTGCGCGTCCGCCGTGGGGACGCCGCCGCCGATGCGACGGACGCGCGGCGGGGGGCCGGCCGGCCGGCGTACGCGTACGTGCAGCTGCTTGAGGCCGCACGCGCGCAAGGGGACGGAGCTAGCGCCCTGCTGGCGTCCGCGCGCGTGCGGTGCCTGCATGGCCCTGTTGCTCGACGGGAACGGCCCGGCCGCTGTCAGCCATCGCCAGATTAATTCGTACTGCTAGCCGCCGGCCGCCGCTGCACATTGATCCATGATGTGGCCGGCGCCGCGGCTGGATCGGGCACTGGCATTGCGCCGTGCGTGCTTGGACAAATCCCATCACGGGTGGGTATTATTAGATGCACGGACGCCTGGAGTTAATTAATTTTGGTTGTCGTCTACTAGTGCTGCTGTTCTCTGTACGCAGCTAGCAGCGCCTTCTTCTAGTAGCTCGATCGCGTTGCGCCAAGCGGGACAGGTGTGCATGTCGGGCCTGGCCGGGGGTGTCGTGTCGTGTGCTCGTGTTTACTATGTGGTGTACGTGCGATGTGCATGTGCAGTGCAGGGGATAGCTAGCCGGCCGGAGTACACATCCATGGGTTCGGGTGGTTCCTGCTGGCTGCATCATGTATCTCGCCGTGGCTGTCGTACGTGCATGGAGATATCAATCAGAGTATCGGATGGCATGGATACGGCGCCGCTGGACAAGATGATGCCTGGAGCTCAGGTCATCTACCGCTTGGTAAGGATCTGCATGCCGGCGGCCGTGCGTGCTGGCTGAGGGGCCTCGTCTGAGCTAGGTGTCTTCAGTTGTACACCAACGTCAGTTAATTACCTGCTGAGAATCGATCGAGTGGCATTGCGTGCTTTGTTCAGGTGTCGCAAAACAAAGCTAGCAGCTATAGGTATCGAGCTACTTTTACTGTCGGCTCCATAAGTTCCGTGTAAAGTAAGGATGCTTGTAAATCGAGTCGTCAAACCAACGTTAGCTAGCAGCCTATATAGCAAGATTGTTTCTTGTGGCTGTTTCCCCCTCGCATGTCCCTTTTACCTCTATCCCCACATTTTTGCTCCTATTACTGGCGCCTTAACTGGGCATGCCCCCACAAGGGTCGGTGCAACATTGCTCTCAAGCTCCATACAGAATAGAATATATTGCATGCCATATTTGGCAAGCTTTGAGCACGTTTGAGTAGAAATCAGCATCATTGTAAGCACCTTTAATGATGTATAAAAATACGGTATAAAATTAGATTCGTATTTGAAAATGCTCACGGACTATATTAGGTTTAGCTATAAGAGCACTACTAGATCGATTTAAAATATATTTTTTGAGTGTTTTTTTTTTGCAAATGGCCGACGGTTATTGGGCTTCTTTTATGATTCTTCTCAAATGCCCAAGGTTTTTCTGAGAAAACACTCTAGAAATGTTGTACCTGTTGTGGTGAAGACCGGGCTGGGTCCAAATAAAATATGTTGTATTCTTGAACGGAGGGCGTATTGCATTTGTGGATTATTGGTGGAAGGTGCATGGATGTGTGTGTGCTTGTACATCCTAATCCATCAAATTAAATTTCAGAAGTAGCTACTCTCACTAGACAGGTATGTACATGCATACTGAAGCACCAACTAGGCAACTAATTAACCATTTCCATGTCAGATTGCTCTATCCATCGGTCTTCTATGCTGCTATATAATACACGTGCGGAATGTATGGCTGCAGGGGGAAATAGGTAAGATCGCAGTATGCATCATCCACCCAGTTATTACTTATCAGTAGTAATAACACGGATTTCTAGTTCTCGTTGGAAACTTTATCTACGTCTCCATTAATTATTCACAGTTACAGGTGCCTCTCTCTCTCTCTCTCTCTCTCTCTCTCCAAATAATATATGCATAATTGAGTACCTAACATGCGTTGTTATATCTTTATGCCGGCTGCCAGCTCCGAGTTGATTAGAACAAACCGCTCTGTTCTAAAAAAAGAAACTCCGGTCTAACCAAAGGAATCCCTAACCTCCAATAGTGCCTGTGCAATTACGCTACTTGCATTCTGACAGATATTTGTTCATAATAATTGCGAATGCATGTGTGTTAAACAATGGAGAGAGAAAACAAACACTACATGAGTATACACATACGTACCGATCATTCAGCTTTCTCAAATCAAAAGCAGCACACATTTATTTTCTCCCTATGGAGAACAACCATTTGGAGATACTTTGACATACATGATTCATCACTGTTGTCAATCCTGCTTGCTGCACCGACGTAAGATTCTGCATGCCACTCAGAGCGCAAGAAAAACATAATTTCTTGGAAAACAAGTTTCGTGCACCAACCAACATCCTGAAGCTTTATTTGCATCAAATAATTGATCACTGGTACCCAGAAGCCTTACCTACAAAAGGAAGAACAATATGCACAACACATGGTTATTGCTGTCCATCTCCTTTGTCGTCAGACTATTGATTTAAATTAAATGAATTTCATGAAGCAAGCGAGACTAGTATGCATGTTCATCGCATACTTCTGGTGTGGTATACTGATCATATGGACGGTGGTACGCCTCTGTGTCATTGTGTGTACCCATCCATTTGGCACTATTTTTGTTCACACGCAATATATATAATCATGAATTTTTTTTTAAAAAAACAATGCATATATTATACAATTCTGCTGTACTTAAAAGGTGAAAGCAACAAGCATAAATTGGGAAAACACGATAGCTGCAGCGGATACAGTAGCAAAGTGCTTTTCCGTTATAGTATATAGCTAGCCTATTAATTCCAACTCAGATAGATTCTTGCTTGCGCACGGAAGCGTGTTTGAATTGTCAATTTTTTGGTGTGCACTGTTTATATCTTGGAAAAAAAATATGCATCACTTGATGGTTTTGATGCTTACTACAGTGATCGCAGGACACAGTTTGTCGGTGTGGGGGGAGGAAACAATTCTTTTTAAGAAAAAACACGTGCGATTATAGATGCTACGACCCTGCCTTGAGGCAACAAGCAATCTGGTGGCGACCCGAATCCTGCCAGTGAAAATGATCTGTTCCAAAACCAGCAAGAAAAAAGCCAGCGCGCCTTGGTGCGTGTATGTGGCCAAGGAGTGATCACACGCTCCGTACACATTAAGAATCACTAATGGCCATTAGAAAAAACCAGATCAATTAGATTGCTGCATGTACACTCCAACCGGCCAGCAGGGCTGGAAAAGGGCATTCAAAAGGTTCGCAGCATCAACATGCGGTTACCATTGGTTTGTCGCCTCTCTTCTTCCACGCACGCAGCGCTAGCTGCGCTGTGATGTCTCCAAAATGAATCCGCCTATGGGCAGCACATCGCTGCCTTTCCAAAACCCTAATCGTGCAGGCTGCCCCTAATACATAGCTGCCTAGCCCGTCATGGCTATAATTGGCTAGATTCTGCCCTAATTAATCCCCCGGACAGCAACGGCCTCTGCTTTATACGTTCACCATCGTGTGGTGATGCCGATAATGGCCATGCATGTGTGTACACGTTGCCATGCTGTGTGTTTTGCTTGCGTTGCAAATAACAGGTGATATCATGTAGTGATGTTAACGCAAAGCGGATAGCTCGATCGAGCTGCTAGCTGTGCAAAGAGCAAAGTCCAACAGGGCCATGCATCTGCACTTGCACCCAGTGTCATGGTGAAAATAATTCCGCTGGAGAAAGTGCAGGCCGATCGAGTAGTGGGAGGCAGCCCTGCCCTACCAACGAGAGGACACAGCTCGGTGGACAGTTAAGAGATACACCTAATCGTCAATCAGCTAGCAGCGCACACGGGTGATCCAAGATTATATATATTATAGCCCTAATTATTACTAGTTTTCAGTCTTGAAGAAAATTATTTCTAGAAATTTTTTAGCCTTTCTCGTGCATGATTCAAGACAACCTTTGTTGCTCGGAGCAAAAGGTGTGGAGGAAGAGGGTCAAGCTAGGAGAAGGGAATTAAAGGAGGTCGATCGATCGAGCTGAAAAGCGAAGGGGGTCGATCGAGGTGGGAGCGAGAGTACACTGATCACCCTCTCTGCAGTCTACACTCTACAGTACAGTGGCCTGCACCTACTTGAGAGCGACCTCCCGCCCTCCCCGCCCGGGCTCTCTCTTTTATATCTCACCTTCTTCGTCCCCATCCTCCCTCTCATAGCTCATTGTGTCGTCGTCTTCTTCCCAGCTTCGGCGTTCCAGCTGGCAGCAACGCCCGCAGCAGCTGATATCGTTTGCGCTGTAGCTCATCGCTTCGGGGTGGCATGGCGAGGCGGACGAGCGGCCCGAAGAAGAAGCTGAGGAGGGGACTCTGGTCGCCGGAGGAGGATGAGAAGCTGATGAACCACATTGCCAAGTATGGCCATGGCTGCTGGAGTTCCGTACCCAAGCTAGCAGGTAGCACTGTGTGCCATTCAGCACCTTATTAGGATTTGTTAATTCGGCTCTTCCTTAAGGCAATGCAGCAGGGTTACTTTCTTTAAGATAGATCCTCTAGGATTATTATTGTAGTAAGACTGTGCTTAATTAAGAAAGGATCTTACATGCTACTACTTGAGTTCCGGCGTCCCAACAAATTAAAACTTCGAGGTTGTTCTCTAGTTGTTGAATTGATGGAATTCGTGGTGTTGTCTGCATTAGGCCTTGAGAGGTGTGGGAAGAGCTGCAGGCTGAGGTGGATCAACTACCTCAGGCCGGACCTCAAGAGGGGCGCATTCTCGCAGGAAGAGGAGGACCTCATCATCCATCTACACTCAATGCTGGGCAACAAGTACGTGCCATGCATTCTATCAGATTGAGTCTGAAGCTCTGCCAATTTTAGCTGATCAAATTGGTAATTTGTTTGCTTGCCCGTGCTTGAATGACACAGGTGGTCTCAGATTGCAGCGCAGCTGCCGGGGCGGACGGACAACGAGGTCAAGAACTTCTGGAACTCGTACGTCAAGAAGAAGCTCCGCCAGCGCGGCATCGACCCGGCCACGCACAAGCCGCTGGCCGAGGCCAGCAGCGGCCGCCGGGGCGCCGCCGCAGCCAGCCGCACGGCGGTGTTCAGCGACGCCGAGCTCATCCTGTCGTCGTCGGCGGGCCAGCAACACATGCCGCCGCCGCCAGTGACGAAGGCGGAGAGCTACGTGTACAGCCGCAGCATCAGCGCCGACGGCGGCGCGAGCGACGGCTCCCTGCAGTCGCTGTCGGGGTACAACCAGGCTGGGGACTTCGCGGCGGCGGCCTACCTGCAGGACCCGGACGCGCTGCAGCCGTGCGGCCCCTCCGGTGTCCCGGCTGTCGTTCTGCCGTCGGCGTCGAGCTCCAGCACGCTGAACTCGATGGGTGGCCTAAGCCCCGCGGCCACCACCACCACCACGGGAACCGACGAACAGTGCAACAACAACAGTAGCAGCGGCGGCAACTGGTCGTTCGAGCTGTCGACGCAGCAGAGCTGCAGCGCCAGCCACCTGCCGTGGCTGGAGCTGGGCACGAGCGGCTACGCGAACGGCACCGCCGCCGCCGCCGTGGACCACTACGGCGCGGCGCTGGACGAGCTCAAGTGGTCCGACTACGTGTTCGACGGCTACGGCGGCGGCGGGCAGTACCAGCCGCAGGGACAGTGCATCTACGGCGACAGCAAGGACGCCGTGCAGTTCGCCGACGCCAGCGGGCTCGGCAGCAGTTGGTGCTTGAATTGATCTCGAGCCAACGCACTCGGCGGCGAGCAATTACTCGATCGATCGACCAATCAACCCAACACTTCTACGCGTGCGTGTGCTCGTACGTGCCTACGGTTGTTGCTGATAGCTAATGTTTGGTGGTGAGCTTCTGGTTTGTAAATTTCTTCCTCTTTTGGATTACCGGGCTTGCGTTGCGTGTTATTTTTTTCCGGTGCAATCGACATGTAAAGATCATATGGTGATGGTGCATTCCTTTCCTGGTGACGAGACAAAGAATTATATATAGATACATATATAAATATATATAAACGAGAGGTGTTTAATTGAATTATGTGGTTAATTTAATAAAAAGATTGGTGACTGGTCAGTAATCACTCTGCTTCAGCGTTGGCTTTATCATGGGGTCCTCCATTTTTCTTTATCTCGTGATGGTGTAGGTGCTGGTCCCAGCGTCGCTCCTGCTTCAATTTGGTTCTCATTGAGTTGTCCTGCAATCAGTTTTTTTTTCCTGCACAACTTTTGTCGTATAGCTGATGCAAATGTTATTCAGAACACAAAAATTCTAAAAACTGAATGGTTAAAAAATAGCAATGCATGTACTTGAAAATATTCAAGGTTCTGGTGCAAGAGTCTAGAGATAACTTCATGGCAAGTCCAGAGGCATGCATCTTCTCGAAGCAAAGTTGGGGCTTTGACACGTTTGATTTATGCAGGACGATTCTCATAGAAGATTGGATTCCCCGATCGATATGTTTACCATGGATGCCCAACTAGACTAAGTGGGGCTACCTGATTATTATTAAGTCAAAGTTTTGCCATAAAAGTGTAGCAAGCATGGAGTGCCAAAAGGTTCAATAATATGTTGTGTGGGCAACAATTGTTGTAGTTGTTGGTTAGCTTGAAAATGAGTGCTAAGCAAAAGTGTGGCTCCCATAGTTGTGACAAAGTCTCAACTTTCAATGTAATGAAGAACGCCACACTGCTATGACCTAAATGAGTTTCAGCCCATGAGTTTTTGTTTTATTCGAATTTATTGGATGCTATTTAAGAAGGGGACCATGCATGAACCCTAAGCAATTTGGACAAATATAAGCCAACGAACATTTTGTAAAGAAAACTAGTACCAACTTATTATCTGGTTATTTATAATTATGGTGCGATCAGAGTGGACATGGCTCATCCTATTTGACAGTAGTAGTGTAGACTCCGATACTCTTATCCGGGAACTAGAATCAGGCGCAAAATGGTGTTAATTGGATAGGTATTATTTCGACCAGAGTCAGACGAGGATAGTGCCGCATGCCTTTAGTCAATTGGGCAGACGACCATGGTGATTAGTAAGAATTCAGGGCTGCTATACCACAAAAGGCCCGGCCGCATGCGCTGCTCACAGAATTCGACCACTGACGCTTCAGGGAAGAGAGAAACCATAGCAGTAGCAGAGCTGGCCCATGCCATGCATGCATCCACGCGTAAAGCTGAAGCAGCTCCGATTGACAAACGGGATGCACGGGACGACGTTACATCCTCATCACCCGATCGATGCATCGATCGATCGTCATCCTCCGTCCAGCATGCAGTGCCCGGTCCATCATGAATGCGCGGAGGACCACCAATGGAATTAATGCAATAATAATTAAACCCCGGTCCGCAATCGCGGGCTAACTTATTTAGGTGATCGGGTATATATATATATATATTGTTTTGTTATAATGCACTTGTGACAGTTCTAGTTGCAACTGGATCGCGTCCAGTTGCAACCGGGTCGGTCTGAGTTGCAACTGGTTCACGCCCAGTTGCAATGAGTCTATTCTCCCAATTGCAGTCGATGTAGTCTCTCGGTTGCAACTGCAAGGTCTTTGTTGCATTTCAACCTCGCCGTATGTGTGTGTGTATATATATAATCCATTCTACACGCACTTGTAGCTACTCCTATATGTGTATCTTATGATGTAGGATGTATCTAACCCAACAAAGAGCATGTACGTGAAGTATGTGGTCGTCCTAGAATATTTATGATGGTATATAGGTTGAATATATATATACATATATATATATATATATATATATATACTGTACGGAGTGATTGGTGCATCGCTGCAGGCCTGCAGCTTATGGAATGTGTCGTCACGAGGGTGCAGTGGTTGGTTATTAGCTCCTGTACGTGGACGTTGAAGGATCGTGGCCGTTACTGTATGTGTGGAGCAAGTATATATACGCGCATCAGGAACACACTGCATGCCCGTGTGCATGGCCCCAATTCGATAGCGAGGTCAGTAGTTAAACGTACCCTCATCACGGCACACATCAAAGATAGAGATCGAGATCGAAAAGGACTCTAGTATAGCTAGGTCTCTACTCTCTAGCTAGCTCCTAGACCCGTCAAAATTATTGAGCTCGCGAGTGTCTGCTGCTTCACGTTCCTCGCACAGCGTTCCCTCCCAATCAGCTAGCAAGTGTGGAAGGAGAGGAAAGAGTTTTCTGCCATTGTGAATCAATCATGGCCTCTCTTTTGGTGAAGATAAAAAATGAAGCGGCAGCCTGGATTTCAGCAGGCGCAAAAGATCTAGCGCCCTTGTCCTTGTTAGCTCGAGATTAGTTGTTTACTTGCTTTTTGACCGGCTAGCCGGGTATAATCTCCCATATTAATCAATGAAATAGGCCCAATGGCACAATCTCGTGCCCGTTTGTTAAAAGAAAAAAAGATTGTCTGCTGCTTCAAGTCGTCTCCGGCCATGATCTTTGACGCTTACACATGCACCCGACTGGGTTACGGACACAGGGAGGGAGCTACAAATCATTTAAAAAATCGTACAAAAAGGGCCAACTAGTAACCTTTTTTGTATTGTGCATGGACAATCCAAGCCGAATTAACATAGCAGATCATACATGTGTACGTGGATGGACAGCTCCATCATATCAGAACATGTACACGTGTTGATGAAAACAGTAACGAGCTTGGAAGCCTTCCTTGGTCACCAAAAAGTATCATAAACGTCTTTCTTCTAAAAGAGAAGGGTACGTATGGTGGGAGTTACTGCGTTCATTTTACAACTGATGTGATTTCTTCTTTTTATCGGACGGAAAAATACATCTGTCTCGACGTCGACGGGGCAAAAAAATACATCATGGGGTGCAAAGCACAGAAAAGAACACAAATTTGATCGTGCAAAGGATATTGGCATCTTGGACTATAGTATGGAGGCACGAGTAGTAAACCGGCAAATAAAATGGAGGCGCGAGTAGTGAACCGGCAAATAAAATGGACCTTTTGACCATCTCACTGTTGGAATGTTTGGGCCTTGTTGTGATTTCAGCACATGAAGGGCCCAGTGCCGGCAATTAGGCCCAAGCCCAATTCCGATCACTCCGGCCAGACTCGCAGCCGTTGCATTGCGGCATCTCCAGTGCACGCACCGTCACGGATGGAATGTAACGGCTCAGGAAGCTCAATTACGCGATGTCAGTTTAAGCTCCAGAGAATGTAACGTAAACCGATCGCCATAATTATCATTAATATTTTATTCAAGGAGATATCAACACACGTATGTATGTTCATCAGCTAACAAGCTCGTCCGTTCCTACTACTTGAGATCAGAAGCTTGCAGCCTCCGAATGAATCCAATCCAACAACTGCAGGCGCGGCTCTGCTGGCTCGTCGCAAATCAATCTGCACACAACCATGCCATCGCCACGAGGTCCTTGTTTACCGCGGCATGCAGATCAGTATATGCATCATCTGTCAGAGTCAGACGCTGTGCGCGGCGAAGAAGGCCTCCAGGTCAGCCCCGGTGTAGAACTCCGCCGTCGTCCGCCGCGCGACGGCCGCCGGAGCAGCCGGCCTCCGCTTCTTCATGGGCGCGGGCGGGCACACCACCAGCACCCGCGCCTCCTCGTCACCGCAGCCCGCCACGCCTTCCTGCTGCCTCCTCGGCGGCGTCCGGCACCCGATGGCGGCAGCGGGCTCCTCGCCGGCGCCGCACGGCCGCCGCTGGCGGCCCGCCCAGCGCGGCTCGAGGGGGAGCCCCATGCGTGCCCACGGCGGGGGCGGCGCAGCGATTGATCCGCTTGGTAGGCGACGATACGATACGAAGCGGGTTGTCGCGGCCGCCGGAGGGGGGGGGGGGGGGGGCGCGGCGCGGGGCGGGGCGGGGGCTGGGGCGAGGGCAAGGGACGTGGCTGCGGGGACGCTAATATAGGCGGGGCGCGCCGAAGCGGAACGGAACGGAACGGTGTACTACTGGGTGTGCGGCTTTGATTGGAAAACGGATGGTGGTGCGGGTGCATGTCCGTTACGTTGCCAGGAATTGAATCGCGGTGCTAATGCGATGCTGCTGCTGCATCTGCAGCAGAGGAACGGTTGTCCAGAAAAGGTGGAGGTCAAAACTTCACTAACGACCTGGGGGACAATTAATTAATTGCCAGTGTAATAGCGTTTGCTAAGTATTTTTTAGGGAGGATTCATCTGAAAAGTGGCCCATTCAAAATGTCGAGGAGAAGTGTTCCTCTGCTGGGCCTTAGTAGGGCTCAAATACACACACCGTTGCGGCTCTGGAACTTGGGCTGAGGACTAACCTTGGTTTTGTAATGGGGCCCATCCATACCTGTTCAGCGTCAAATCTCTTTTTTTTTTATGTCTTCTCCTTCACCATTTTCGATCTTGTAATTTTTTTTCTCGTTTTTCTTTACAAAACTTTTCTCTTTGGTTTACCTGCGCAGTTCTAAAAGATGATGGTATTCGAATCTTTCAAGGCCAATCGAAGGTACAACAGGGACTGCGCAGTTCTATGGGCGGAAGGTCTGAGGCTCTGAGCGTAAACGAAGCAGAACGTGTGAGCGTGCGTCGCAAGCATACCCGCAAAAAAAAAAACGTGCGTCGCAAGCAGGGGGGTCCACAAACGGCCATCGAACCAGAAGCCGGAGCTCATTGCATTTGCAAAAGCGGCGGCCGAACTGTTCGCCGAGTCTAGTTTAACTACCGCTGCTACTACCGTTGGACGTGTTCGTGTTTGTTTACTCCCAGCTCCTGGCTCCAGCTCCAGCCTGCCAGCTAGAGTCAAATTCACGCTTCGCTTCTGGAAGCCAGCCAGACCCAAGAGCCATGGCGCGACGGCGAAAGCGGAAGAAACGCGTCTAGCTGGGAGCGCGCACCCGCACGGGGGGTCGGCCGGCGCACGGCTCTACTCCATCCGTCCGTTCGCGTCGCCATCCATCGGAAGGAACCAGTGAACCACGACGCGTCCCTGCGATGATGAGGACTGCAAGGACCGTGTGTGCTTCTGCTCCTCTCTCCAGTCACGATCGTTGGTGGCAGGTGGCATCAGGACCCAGGTCATCAGCTTTTGTAGTGTACGGCTCCAAAAACTCCCCTGAGCAAGCGGCCAAGCGCCCGTCCCGTCCGCCGTCTTGTCTCTGTTCCCTCTTCCATGGCTCTCCAATCTCCATGGCCTCCTCCTTCTAGAAGCATTTTTTAGATAAGGTTCTAGAAGCATTTATCCGTTCGACGAGTATATACTACTCCTATTTCTTCCCCATCTGAAAACAGAAAAGTGCCCTCTTTGACAAGAAACGGATTCGAGATCTCGGCGATCCGAGGAGGAGATGGACCGGTCAACCGGCCGGCGGTGCCGTTGAATCGATTAGTTTACGCGCGCAAGCTAAGCAGCTTCCTGTGTCTCGGCGTGGACGTTCGATTAAATTGACGAGAGGCTATCTTGTTGAGCAAAGATAACAATGTCTAGATCTTACTAAAATACGTGTGGGTTTTATTATATATTTTGAGACGAACGGGTTGTAAAAGAGGCAGAACACGTGTGAACACGTGCCGCAAGCATGAGAGTTCCAAGCGACCAGAAGCTGGAACTCAATGCAAACGAGGCCCAGGAGTTGGTTGATGCCCTAACTACTGCTTGTATTTCTTTACTCCGGATCTGAGAAGGCAGCAGCCTCGGGTGTTTGGTTCTGGTTTCTCGGGACTGGAGTCAAGTCCCGTTGCATATTAAATATATATTAATTATAAAATTTATTGTATAAATGGAGATCAATTTACGAGATGAATCTATTGAATCTAATTAGTCCATGTCTCGATAATGTTGTGCTACAGTAAATACATGATTAATTAGATTTACTAGATTCGTCTCGTTAATTAGTCTTCATTTTTGCAATTAGTTTTACAGTTAGCTGATGTTTAATCCCCCTAATTGGCATCCAAATCGTGATCTGGATTAAAAATTAATCCGTAGATCCAAACACACCCTTAAGCTCTATCACATCAAAAATAATCCTATCACTAGAAGTATTAAATAAAGTCTAATTACAAAACTAATAGCAGAATCCTTGGGCTAATTTGCAAGACGAATAGCACATGTCTGTAAAAAATTTATAAACAGATTTTATTTAATACTTTTAAATGGTAAGATCCTTAATTAATATAATAAGACTAAACTTTAGCCTGCATAGGAACCAAAAGATCCTAAAGTCCAGACAGGAAGCTGGCGGGTGCTAAAAAAGGAAAA
Organism: Panicum hallii; assembly: GCF_002211085.1. Taxonomy (NCBI): domain Eukaryota; kingdom Viridiplantae; phylum Streptophyta; class Magnoliopsida; order Poales; family Poaceae; genus Panicum; species Panicum hallii. Next base: position 55,171,209 of record NC_038043.1, read on the forward strand.
GGTGCCCTGCTTGACAAGAAACGGATCCATTGGCGATCCGATAAGCCGACAAGCAAAATCAGCTGTTCGTTGAATACAGCATTTGAATGGCACACTCGTTGAATCGATTAGTTAACTCGCTGATTAAGTAGTGCCGTTGTGTTCTCTAAGGGCATGCCGTTGTGTACTCTAAGGGCATGTACAACGCACATAAATGCGCTGTCTCTTGAGCCGTCTCTAGGGTGGTATTTGTAAATTTTCCTTCCAACGGGCTCTCCACGAAGAGCCGGTCTCGGGCTTGTCGACGGATGGCGAAGAGACGACGGAGGCTCAGACTGTACGCCCGAGGTCGTCTCCTCCCGATCCGGTGCGGACGGCGGCAAGATTCACTTGTTTATGTGAACGTAATGGCACCACTAAATATTAACTATTGCTAGTGCTGTGACGTGTGAATGTGAATGGAAACGTGTGAATGTGAATGGATGTGATAGTGTGAACGGGCTGGTGTTCACGTGAAAGTGTGAAACTGACGCCGTTGAGTTTTATTATTTTATTATTTATATGAATCATTGGCTGCATTGTTCTCAACACAAATCGTCACATGAGTGCCAACTCTGAACCAGTACAGATGGAGGTCGACATGGATAGTGATACTGATGATCCCGTGGACATGGATGCTGACCCAGAAGACATGGAGGTGGACATGGGTGCTGATCTAGAAGATATGGAGGTCGACATCTACACAGAAGATGATATGATCGTCGAAGACAAATTTATAGATGGCTATCTCGATCGGATTGGCAGCAACATCTTGGGCAGAATGCAGCAAGACCCAAAACGACGTAAGTTCTCTCATCGAAGGTATATTCCAAGGTTCCGTGAAGCCGCACTCGAAGATCTCATTGCATCCTATTTTTCTGATAAACCAATTTACACCGATGAGATGTTCTGTCGGACATTCCGGATGAATCGACCATTGTTTCTGCGTATTCTTGAAGGACTTGGGAAGTGGTCGCCTTATTTCACCAACAGATTCGACGGCTTGGGAAGAGAAGTTTGTCGCCCCATCAAAAATACACTGCCGCCATTCGCATGCTAGCTTATGGTACTCCATTCGCATGCTAGCTTATGGTATTCCGGCTAATGAACTAGATGAAAATTTGAAGATCGCAGCTAGCACTGCTTTAGAGAATCTTGGTAAATTTGCTGAAGGAATTATTGAGGTATTCGGAGAACAGCACTTGCGGCCTCCAAATTAAGATGAAGTGGAACATCTTCTCTAAATGGGAGAGGCATGTGGATTTCCTGGTATGCTTGGAAGCATAGACTGTATGCATTGGCAATGGGAGAATTGTCCGATAGGGTGGAGAGGCAGTTTTACTCGTGGAGATAAAGGGGTGCCAACCATGATCCTAGAGGCGGTAGCATCACAAGATCTAAGGATATGGCATGCATTTTTTGGAACTGCCGGATCGAACAATGATATCAATGTGTTAAATAAGTCACCATTGTTCGTCCAAAAATTGAGAGGGGAAGCTCCAAGAGTACATTTTGAAGTGAATGGAAAGCCGTACAACACAGGATATTATCTTGCCGATGGAATATATCCCGAGTGGGCTGCAATCATGAAAACAATACCAAGTCCACAAAATGACAAAGATCGATGTTTTGCTGCTCGTCAAGAAAGTGTAAGAAAGTGTGTGGAATGCGCATTCGGCGTCTTGCAATCTCGGTTTAATATTTTACGTCGGCCGGCACGCCTATGGAAGAGAAAAGATGTCGTGAACATAATGACATGTTGTATTATTTTACACAATATGATAATTGAAGATGAAAAAGAGGCAGCAAAAATCCACATTGACTTGAACGTGAACCCGGGAGCATGCTTCTTCTTGCCACCCGAAGTGACAACCGGAGCTGATCCATGCTTTGAGGATGTACTACGAAGATATTCACAGATTCAAGACACTCCGACGCATACCGCCCTCAAGAAAGATTTGGTTGAACATGTATGGGAGTGATATGGAAAAAAGTAGTATCTATCTTATCATTTAAGTTGAAAATCATTATATTATGGATTTTGTTTCCTCTATACTGTATCCGATTAATTATTATGAGTTGAAAAATATTATATTATGGATTTTCAATTATTTATATTAATTATTATTATGAATTAAAACTATGAAAAATTCTTTTATCTATTATGAGTTTACAAACAACATACATGTGTCTACTAAACTATCATGCACAATTGATCCAACAAGATCTACTTCACCTACACTTGAAACATTTATTAAAAGACAGCGTATAGAGACCCCGTTGTACTGCGCAGTCTCTTGAGTGTCTCTTGTGCGTGGAAAACCGTTCAAGGGGCTCTGTACATGCCCTAATGATTTGAATACGAGCCGCTGAAACTGCCAGCCACGTGATGATATCCTAAGTTATTAGATAATCAAGCACCCGATTGACGCAGAAGCGTCCCGTCTGCTGCAAGCAAAAAAAAAAAACGAGTCCAAGCAAACAAGATGGCGGGACTCCAGGGCCCCAGCGAAAACGCCCCTGTTCCCACGGCAAGTCGCTGCCGTGCGCGCACGCCGGCCGGCACGGAAACGCGCGTGCTTGCATCATCGGTGATGGCGCCTCGGCACCGGGGCCGGGGCGCTGTCTGTCACCCACGCGTGCCCACCAGGCACGAGCCGTCTGCCGAGCAGCTCCAGCCCGACGACTCCATGGATCGTCAAACCGGCCACGGAAGAACGCCGTATAAATGTCTCCCTCCTCCCACCCCGAGCCTCTCACCATTCCACAATCCACACAAGCAAACACGAGCAGATTCTCTCAAGAGACTCGGACGAACCAGACAGACCCAGCAAAGCAATCAAGCAGCCAGCCGCAGAGAAGATCGATTTCATCCTAAAAGTGATCGAGTGAGTGACCTCCCGCGCGGCGCCGCTATGGGCGGCCTGGCATGGATGGTGGCCGCGGCGGCCGCGGCGGTGGCGGCGTCGTGGGCGTTCAACGCGCTGGTGCACCTCGTCTGGCGCCCCTACGCCGTCGCCCGGAGGATGGCCGCGCAGGGCGTGCGCGGGCCGGCCTACAGGTTCTTCTCCGGGAACCTCGGCGAGATGAGGCGGCTCCGCGCCGAGGCCGCCGGCGCCACGCTCGCCGTCGGCGACCACGACTTCGTCCCCCTGGTGCAGCCCTACCACCGCAAGTGGATCTCGCTCTACGGTACGCGACACGGACCGACCATATATAAATCACTTGATTCGATTTCGCTGTACGGTGAGTGATGGATTAATTGGTCGCTCCATCGATGGATGACGTGCAGGCCCGTGGTTCCTGTACTGGAACGGGGCGACGCCGAACGTGTGCGTGGCGGACGTGAACGTCGTCAGGCAGGTGCTCTCCGACCGCACGGGGCTCTACCCCAAGAACCTCATGAACCCGCACATCACCCGCCTGCTCGGCAAGGGGCTCGTCCTCACTGACGGCGACGACTGGAAGCGCCACCGCAAGGTCGTGCACCCGGCCTTCAACATGGACAAGCTCAAGGTACAAGTGTCCGGCGCGTTCGCGTGTTGTACCTGGACTTTCTCTCTCAAGTCATCATCGCTTCAGACGTAGATGTGGGCCTTCGGTTGCTGAGCCACTTTCTCCATTGTTTGACAACGGCAGATGATGACGGCGACCATGTCCGACTGCGCTCGGTCGATGATGTCCGACTGGGAGGCGCAGCTGGCAAAGGCGCCCGGCGGCGTGGAGATCGAGGTGAGCAGCCGGTTCGAGGAGCTCACCGCCGACGTGATCTCGCACACGGCGTTCGGGAGCAGCTACAAGGAGGGAAGGCAGGTCTTCCTGGGGCAGAGGGAGCTCCAGTTCCTCGCCTTCTCCACGGCCTTCAATGTCCAGATCCCGGCGTTCAGGTACCTCCCAACGGAGAAGAACCTCAGGATATGGAAGCTGGACAAGCAGGTGAGGGGCATGCTCATGGACATCATCAAGAGCCGGCTCGCCACCAAGGACACCGCCGGCTACGGGAACGACCTGCTCGGGCTGATGCTGGAGGCGTGCGCGCCTGAGCACGGCGGCGAGAGCCCGGTGCTGAGCATGGACGAGATCATCGACGAGTGCAAGACCTTCTTCTTCGCGGGGCACGACACCACCTCGCACCTCCTCACCTGGGCCTCGTTTCTGCTGAGCACGCACACGGACTGGCAGGAGAAGCTCCGGGAGGAGGTGCGGCGGGAGTGCGGCGACCAGGAGCCCAACGGCGACAAGCTCAACAAGCTCAAGCTGGTGAACATGTTCCTCCTGGAGACCCTGCGGCTATACGGCCCGGTGTCCATTATCCAGAGGAAGGCGAGCTCGGACCTCGACCTTGGCGGCATCCGGGTGCCCGAGGGCACCATCTTGACGATCCCAATTGCGACGATCCACCGTGACAAGGAGGTCTGGGGCGAGGACGCCGGCGAGTTCAGGCCCGAGAGGTTCGAGAATGGGGTGACAAGGGCGGCCAAGCACCCCAACGCGCTGCTGTCCTTCTCCAGCGGGCCGAGGTCGTGCATTGGGCAGAACTTCGCCATGATCGAGGCCAAGGCCGTGGTCGCCATGATCCTGCAGAAGTTCAAGCTCGAGCTGTCACCCAAGTACGTGCACGCGCCCATGGATGTGATCACACTGCGGCCCAGGCATGGGCTCCCCATGATCCTCAAGCGTCTGGAGGCGTAAGAGTCGCGTGCTACACATGCATGCTGCATGTCTGTCAGTTCGAAAAATATTTTTTAATTCATTTTCATTTGATGTCATATATATAGTACGGCCTGTATGTAAGTTTTAGATTGATATGTTAATTGTAAAAGTTTTGAAATTTGTCTTGCATCACACAATTTACTGTTTAAGCCGAATAGCATGTGCTCTTACACATTAGAACTGGTAAAATGGGCCTGAAAATTTAAAGACAATTTTGTAAGATAGTGGTGGATTGATGATACATTTAGGTATCACCTAAATTTTAACTTCAAAAATATAATCTATTTCAGGAGAGTAAAAGACACAAATGATAAGTTCTTGCTGCTGAAGAAATTCATCTTTGCCGACATGTACAGCCGCTGGATTTAGTTTGAGAATTGTGTGCAATTTGTAATCTATTTTGTCGAAATAGTGACTGAAATCTAGAAGTTGTATACGCTCCCAGCCTCCCGTATTGTCAATAGGTACTTACGTTGACGGCTTGACGCCACATCCAAGTTGAGGCTTCTAGAATGCAAAAGCGACACAGGGAAGATACTCTAGATCGTCGGTACGGCGTGGTCCTGGACTCTCCTCCAATCCGGACGTCCGAAAATCTTCGATGGCACGCACTGCAGTCCTAGCCGTTCCTCTGTCCCCTTCGCTGCCTCCTTCCACAACTAGACGCAGCATCCGCTCAGAAAAGCGGAGGCTCCCCCTCCCTGTGTTTGAGAAGCATCCAATTTTTTTTTCCAACAAAGCTGGTGAAATCCGTCTCTCTGTCGCTCATGCACGTACGAAAGCTCCTTCCTGAATTTTTTTTCTTTCTTCGAAACAAGTCAAGATCAAATGTTCATTCACTCTATTGACATGCCTGTTCTTCACTTGTCAAAGACGGACACGCTCGTCCGTGTCCATGCCTTAAAATCGTGTGCCAGGACGCCACGGCTTCTCACCCGCCACAGTGCCCCCGCTACGTGTTCACTTCCATCACCTTCTGTTCTTCCACTCTACAGTACTTGCAAGTAAGCAAGTCTGACCTGGGTGACGACGCGGTGGCCCCCGTGCGCCGCTTTCAGAGATCCCCACATGTCCCCGCCACTGGATCAGCAACGGGCACTTGACGTAATCCCACACGAACGCACGCGGCCGGCCACGTCAATGCCGCCCGTGTATAAATGGTCCTTCGGCTCGGCTGTCTCCTTCCCATTCGGGAAGGGTAACCCCACCTGACCTGGCCACCCCTCTCACCAGAGACCCACGATCTCCTCTCCTCCTATCCGGAGCAAAGCCGGCGTCGTCTCGGCGGCGACCGCGCGGCGCGCGCCATGGGGTACGGGTGGCTGCTGTCGGCGGCGCTCGCCGCCGCGCTGGCCGCGTGGGCTTTCGACGCGCTGGTGCGGCTCGTGTGGCGGCCGCGGGCGGTGGCGCGGCGGCTCCGGGCGCAGGGCGTGCGCGGGCCCGGGTACGGGTTCTTCCACGGCAACCTCCGCGACATCCGACGGCTCCGCGCCGCGGGCGCCGGCGTCAGGCTCGGCGTCGCCGACCACGACTTCACCCCCATCGCGCAGCCGCAGTTCCGGGAGTGGGTCCCCCGCTACGGGCGCGTGTTCCTGTACTGGTTCGGCATCACGCCCAACATCTGCGTGGCCGACTACGCCGTGGCCAAGCAGGTGCTCGCGGACCGGACGGGGCTGTTCCCCAAGAACCGGATGAACGCGAACCTGCTCCGGCTGCTCGGCGAGGGCCTCGTGCTCACCGACGGCGACGACTGGCAGCGCCACAAGAAGGTGGTGCACCCGGCCTTCAACATGGACAAGCTCAAGGTACGCAAACAAGACGATGCCACGATCAGATCCACGCCATGACAGCACGGGCACCCAAACAGCTAGCTCCACGTGCTTGTGCTTCATTCCCTAGAAGCCTAGACACATGGGCTTCCTGCGACGTCTCTGTGCTAAATAAAGCCTTCTGAAAAATCAGATGATGACAGCGACGATGGCGGATTGCGCCCGGTCAATGGTGACGGGCTGGGAAGCGCAGCTGGCGAGCCAGCAGAAGAAGGGGCGTCAACAGGTGCCGATCGAGCTGAGCGACCAGTTCGAGGAGCTCACTGCAGATGTCATCTCTCACACGGCCTTCGGGAGCAGCTATAAGGAAGGGAAGCAAGTGTTCCAGGCACTCAAGGAGTTGCAGTTCACCGCCTTCTCGACAATTTTCAATGTCCAAATTCCAGGATTCAGGTGAGAGTCGTAAAAGCGCAGCTGCACTTGCTGCATGCTGTCCAATAAATAACCCAGAATCTTTGGTTCAGAGAAAACAAAAACAACAAAACAGTTATAAATTTGTGAGTTTGCAGGTATCTTCCAACTGAGAAGAACCGGAGGGTGTGGAAACTCGACAAGGAGGTGAGGACCACGCTCACGAAGATCATCAAGAACAGGCTCGCCGCCAAGGAGAAGGCGGGATACGGGAACGACCTCCTCGGGCTGATGCTGGAGGCCTGCGCGCCGGAGCACGGCGGCGACCAGCTGCTGAGCATGGACGAGATCATCGACGAGTGCAAGACTTTCTTCTTCGCGGGGCAGGAGACCACCTCGCACCTGCTCACCTGGGCCATGTTCCTGCTGAGCACGCACCCGGACTGGCAGGACAAGCTCCGGGAGGAGGTGCGGAGGGAGTGCGGCGACAGAGACCGGGCGCCCACGCACGACATGCTCAACAAGCTCAAGCTGGTGAGTCTCACTACGTTTCATCATCTTCTTTCCCCTGACTGACATTATTGAAGGATCATGCTTACGATCGAGCTGCAAAATGTTCGCTTGGTGTCCACAGATGAACCTGTTCATTCTGGAGACGCTGAGGCTGTACAGCCCCGTCCCGCTCATCCGTCGGAGGACGAGGACGGCGGTCGAGCTGGGCGGCATCGTGGTGCCCGAGGACGCGATCCTGACGCTGCCGATCGCAACGATGCACCGCGACAGGGAGGTCTGGGGCGAGGACGCCGGCGAGTTCAACCCGCTGCGGTTCGACGCCGGGGTCACCAAGACGGCGCCCAAGAACCTGGGCGCGCTGCTGGCGTTCTCCAGCGGGCCGAGGTCGTGCATCGGGCAGAACTTCGCGATGGTCGAGGCGAGGGCCGTGGTCGCCGCGATCCTGCAGCGGTTCGAGCTGACGCTGTCGCCGGAGTACGTGCACGCGCCGACGGACGTCATCACGCTGCGGCCCAAGTACGGGCTCCCCATGATCGTCACAAGTGCCGGTGCGTAGTGTAGAACTCTGTGCAGGCCATCGCTGAACAGAACTGTACAATGGTGAACGCGAGCAGAGATTTGGTCTGATCTAGTAGTAAGTACTAAGTAGTTTGTCATCCATAAAAAAATCTGTAGTTTGCCATAAATAAATACATCGCTCCGTTTGCAAACCTGGTGAGTGTTTCCCGCATCGCTGCGCGGCTGCGTTGTGCGCTTTCGCTGGTGCAGCAGCAGCAGCCACAGCCATCTGCTCGGCTGCTGGCCGCGGGGCAGGTATATATTTGGACGCGGTGCATCGGGGTCGGGCAAGCTTGCGCGCGTGTTGGCCGCCTGTGTTTCGTTATGGTCAAACTTTCCCATCCACCGACAGAACTTCGCCGTCCACTGACAGCAATGTCGTCGTCTGATAAAAACCTACGGCCCTTGTTCAGATCGCTTCCAACTTCCAACTTTTTACACTTTCTCTTCATCACATCAATTTTAGGACACATGCATGGAACAGTAAATATATGTAAAAAAATAACTAATTGCACAGTTTAATTGTACATCACGAGACGAATCTTTTAAGCCTAGTTAGTCCATGATTAGATAAAATTTGTCAAATACAAACGAAAACGCTACAGTAGCAAAAAATTCCAAAAGTTATAAAGATTTGCGATCTAAACGGGGCCGTAATAGTGGTGATCCAGGAAAAGGAAAAGGACTCTAGAGATCTAGACGCGTTAAAACCCTAACCGTCGATCAGGTCGGCCTGTAGTTTTAAGATGATGAACCAACTAAATACGACCTAAGTTAGTATACGTAGACATCTATGGGGGCGGAGGATTCGGTATGGCAAGGTACGACGGCCACCGTACCTTGATCTTTTGACAAGTACCACCAGATCTTCCACTGTTTTATCGCCGGCAGCCATATAAGCTCCGACTCTAACGTTCGGAGTAGAGGAAGAGGGTGTTGAGTGCAAGGAGGAAGAAAAAACAGTATTGAGCCATGCAAACCATTATATATGCTGAACTGGACCGACGGATGGACTCCTTTTGTTTAATGCGCCGGTTCCGTCCATACATGCCCATCCGAGTTCCACCTGACGGTGCGACTCGTCATCTCCTGAAATGTGCGGGATTCCCGATCGAAGACGAAACGACGAGGCCGCGAGGCAGCAATCTAGTCTCCGGCCATCCGGCGGCGTGCGATGACGTCGGGTCTGGCGAGTGTGCACCGCGTCGCTGATAGCGATTGAACCAGTGAAGAGTCTAATACGAGAGGTACATAAAGTGCAATTTGAATAATTACTTTTCAGTTTTCATGTGTTTTCTTATTTGCTTTGGTGAATTGATGCTGCCGTTCCAAGTGACTAGATGTTAGATCATCTCTCTATATATGTTCCATGCTTCTAAATTTCATATTTAGTGAACTATTACATTTTAAAATGTATATTACATACTACTTTTAACTTGAATCTTAATCTTTTAACAATTCGAGGACCTCGCCATACCTCGAATTTTTTCCATCCTCCGCCACATTCACGTCCAAACGACCGTTCAGGTAGCCAATGGCAAGCTAAATGAGCGAGGGTCAGCAAAATGCATGGGAAATAAGGAAGCTACGTTTAATTTACATGAAAAGCACGTGTGCATCGTGGTTTTTTTTTCCACGGTCCGGTGTATTTTGTTCCAGTAGTTCCCTGTCCTTATACAAACTATTGCCCCTATATATAGAGCTTAGCTTTTCGGTAGCAGCTTCATCAGTTGCTGCCTGCTCTCACCTTTGTCGCGCAGTCGAGCGAGCCAACTGAGTCTAGATTCCTCATCCACCGACACAACTTTTCCATCCACGGACAGCATTATCTGATAGTAGAACGCAACAGATCCAAGAAATAAAAGAGAGATTCTCGATGATTTAACATATTCTGCGCTGAAAAAAAAAGATGAGTTCATCATTTAAAAATACTACTCATCAGTAGCGTATCGAGAATAAAATTTAAGGAATTTCGATCAGGTACTCTACACTCTACAGTTCCAGTACAGGTTATTACTGAAATGTAGTGTGCTGGCCCAGTAACACTGGAAAACTGGCCTAATCGAATTACCTGGGCCACAATAGGAATTATGGCCCAAAACAGCCGTCAAACCCAGGCAGGTGCGAACTGGGCCTCAGCTCGCTGACCAGCCTACTGCATCAGGTTGCGCTTTGTGCTGTTTTGGGCCCACGCAGGCCCAGAGCGTCCGTGCAGATCTCTGTCGCTTGCACGCAAAGGCTAGAACCAGAGCTAGGGTTCCTACACAGACGCGAACCAGTGCCATGCGAGATGGAGGACGCGGAGCAGTGGGAGGATGCGAGTGCGAGGGGTGAGGCGATGAGGAGGAGGGTGGCTGTCGCCGAAGAACAGCCGGCGGTGGAGCGGGGGTCGCCGGGGAAAGCGGTGGCGATTGACCACCCCGAGGCTCATCAGGATATCGACGACGACGATATTGAAACCTGGGACATTTTCGCTCCCATAGAAATCGTTGAAGGTTTGAGGGCGAGGCCCAAGAAGAAACCCATCCCCCTAGATGCGGAAGCGCTGAAGGCGCAAGAGTTGGCACGGGAGAAGTATAGAGCGGATCAGCGGAGTGTGCGAAATTTGATGAAGAGTGGTGGGCGGATCGTTACGCCATCAGCGCTTTTAAGTTCCGCGGTGAATGGAACGCTCTATATTCCCGCCGGTACGGTCCTTTCGAAGCCAACAGTAAGTTCTCGAGTAATTTATCTCCATACATACATTCATATATGAGTCAGTAAGTTCAGTAGCCCTACCCAATTATTCATGAATTATTTTCTCCAGCAGTAATTAGAAGATAACACCATTCCCTTATCCTGTTCGTTGCTTTTTTTATATCTTAGATTAGATAAGTAGGTTTGCTAGGATCAGACCTTGTCCAGTAAACAACAATATATGAGATGCAATCCCTGCATATCTTAGTTAACATAGCTGCTGTTAGCCTGTTATCAGACTCGATCCTAACTCATTTTAAATCTTTTATAAAATCACGCAGCGGAGATCTGCAGCATGCGGTTTACTGATGAGCCTGCACCTTCTGGAACCAACACCTGCAATACTCTACAGATCTTTTCAGCCAAGGTTACAGGACTCGGATCGGTTCCCAGCAGAGTGCGGCAGCGGATACCCATTGAAAGACCGCTCCAGCGTGGACCCCGCATGGATAGGAAAGATGCTCTCCAGCAGTTTCTCGTATAACGTTGCGGAAATGAGTGGTCTGTGGTCCCCACGTCAAACTCTTCACTGCTGCTCACCCCTCTCCCTGGTCCTTCCACCACGTGTCGCTGCAAGAGGCCCTCCCCACCGATCCGATTCAGGAGAGAGGCAGCGCCAGTTTGGGGTGCGTCGGAGGCTGTCCGGATTTTCGGAAGCTGGATCGGTTGTCTGCTGGGTGCATGAACGGTAGCTTTCAGCACCCTTTTACCGCATCGGATGCCGGATAGGTTCCCTGCTGGGAACAGCCTGCAGTGGCCACTTGATGTGTTCGGTATGGGTGCTCTTCGCGACACCATTGACCACAGGCGCAATATTGTCTTTGATCGCAAAAGGGATAACTGTCAAACCCTCACCGAAAAGGTTCGTACTATTTCTTACTTGTCGTTTTGTTTGTTTTTTCTTTTTGTTCTTTGGGCGGTTGTTTGTTTCTTGTTGCGCTTCACCCAAAGGGCACTGATACCATTTAGCAAGAAATTATGGTATGGTGCTTGTTATCATCGTGCAAATAGTATGTTTCTCCCATGTAATGTGTTACTGACCATACATGTATAATTTATGCTATTCCCTTTGCGTCTATTTTACTGTGTTGCATTGACTATGCTGATATTCACCTCTTCTTTCACTTTGCTTTACCTATTAATGATTTAGTGGTTTTGCATGCAGAATCCATATTAGTATTGACAGGCCCGACACGTGCTGTTGTGCTGTTGGATCCTGTCACCATCGAGGCTAAGCTGTTAGTGAAGGGCACCGTTGAATCCGAGGATAAAATCTTAAGCCATATAGCTGTGGAACCATTTGTCTGTAGTACGCTAACAAGCTTAGCACACTGGAGTTTACGCTTGGACAAATTCTTTTTCTCTGTGGAGGCCACAATATTTTTGTGAGTCATTGATGGGTCATGGCCAGATGGTTTTTCTGGTAGATTTGTTGCCAAAACCGCCCGTATTGATCAAGAGATGGTCCTCCTACTTCATTCTGGAGACAGAATAATTCCTTGTACCGATGATGGGAATGTGAAGCTTTCGCGTTGTGTTGCTTCTATCGAGGTTGATGAAAAGCTGGAAGTTTCTGTCAAGGCATGGAAAGTTGATAACAGTGGTATGAAAGAAAATGAGCTTTTCATGGCTGAAGAAGCCAATGAAGACTATATGGAGGAAGGTGGGGTTCATGCACCTATATTAGCTGACAGCTCCGTAGAAAAAGAAGTTGTTTTCACAGCTCAACGATACACTTGACATTGGCTTATGCAAAATAAAAGTTACTGTTGCTTGGTCGCTCATTTGGTGTGATCTTTTTCGTTTCTAGTGCTTATTTTTTGTAGTTGGAAGTATTCATGTTATATGATTATGCTGCACAATGGTATGCTGTTAAATATTATTTCGAATTTGGTACTGGAGCTGTTGTTGTATTTACTAAGGCCCTGTTTGGTTGCTGTGGTTTTAGAAAATTATAGTATCAAGAAAATGTAGTTTTATAAGTCAAAGATGTGAGAAACCACGGTTTAAAAAAAAGAGGTCCGGAGTGGAGTTTTTTAAACTCCAGAAAGACTACGATTTCGATAATACTGCGGCTTTTAAAACCACAGAGTTTGTTGCATCCAAACACCTATGAACTTTTAAAAACCAAAGTATTTTGTAAAACTATAATATTTATCCAATACTCAAAAATACTTTGTATCCAAACGGGGCGTAAGTGTTATTTTGAACTAACAATGATATAGGGAGCATTGGTTATCTTAATCACATATTCTACTGTGCACATTTGCGATGCCTCGTAGCTGGCAGTGCGTGTAACCGTACCGAATCTGAAGCAAAATCTTTTTTGAGCTTCAGCCACACCGCCAAACTGAGCCGACCAGAACCTGTTCTTGATACAGGTCAGCCTGTTTGGTTTGCCTTGTCTTGGCTGAGAAAGGTTGAGAGTAAGGATAGATGCACTGTATGTCATTTAAAAATGGTCATGGCTGACACTGTTTATTTCCTTGCCACATTTCATTTGCCAAAGTTACAGTCTGCAGACGCCTTCAGGCCAAACTTACATAGTTCAAGCTATTTTAATATCGCACTCAGGCATCGCAATTGTGTTTTAATGATTTTGACTACCACAGTGCACTAAGATCACCAGGTACATACATCTACTAGTTGGTTCCTTAATCCATGAGAAATCATGAACTGGGTGGTTAGACAGGCAAGAAAAGGAGAAATCATCGTCGAACAAAAGTTGTCTGTACATTAGTATCAGTGAGCAAACAGTAGCGGTAGTAGACGTAGTTGAACTGATACATTGCTGGATCTGCATCAGAAGTGCTGGATCCCAGCCGTTGCAATTGTGATCAAAGGATGCAATACAAGTGCCCCGTTTCAACTGCCACGGTGCCATGGCCATTCGTTTCGCTTTCCCCGCTCCAAACAACTCGCCATTCAAAACTCAACAGTGAAGCGGCGGCGGCTCGTCCGCACGGCATGCCTACGCTTTACTCCGCCGTGAAGAGGGGAATCAAATTGAGGCTGCCTCGCCCTTCTCTTGCCTCTCGAGCGACGATTCCTCGCCGCGGTTGTCGCAGCAGCTGCGGCCCTCCCGACGCCGTCGTCTCGCACGAGTCGCTCCTCCTCCGGCTGCAGTCGGGCCCCGTGCTCGCGGAGGTGCGGAGACTGCACGCCGCCCTACTGGTATGCGGGTACCGTCGCAGCGCCGTCCTCTCCGCGCAGCTGGTGCGCGCGTACGCCAGGCTGGGGGGTGCAGGGCTCGGCCACGCGCTGGGTGTGTTCGACGGAATGCCTAGGAAGAACTCCTTCGCGTGGAACGCCGTGATTAAGGGCCTCGTCGACGCCGGCAGGTTCTCGGAAGCGCTGGAGCGCTACTGGGACATGGTCAGTGATGGCTCGGTCACTGCTGATCGTTTCACTTACCCGCCTGTTCTAAAAGCGTGCGCGGCGCTTGGAGCTGTTGAGCAGGGGAGAAGGGTTCGAGAGAACATTGAGACAGAAATTGCCCGTGGCAGTGCGGTGCCCAATTTGTTTGTGCAGTGCGCACTTGTGGACATGTTTGCCAAGCGTAGGTGCTTGGGTGAAGCAAGGAGTGTGTTTGAGAGCATGGGAGTAAGGGACTTGGTTGCATGGACTGCAATGATCGGAGGGACCGTGCATGGAGGGGACTGGTTCGAGGTGATGGATTTGTTCAATCGCATGAGGTCAGAAGGGTTTCTGCCTGATTCTGTAATTTTTGCTACTGTTATTCCGGCATGTGGTAGGGTGAAAGAGCTGATGACTGGAATGGCATTGCAGGGCTGTGCAGTAAGATGTGGAGTCGGCGATGATATCTGTGTCAGTAATGCTTTGGTTGATATGTACTGCAAATGTGCTTGTCTGGATGTGGCAGCTTCTCTTTTTTGGTCTATCCATTACAAGGATGTAGTCTCTTGGAGCACCATAATCGCGGGGCATTTACAAAATGGAATGTATGGCTCAGGTATCAATTTGTTTACTGAAATGGTTTCTTCAGGAGTAAAACCTAACTCGACTACTCTGGCAACCATACTTCCTAGTCTTTCAGAACTCAAGTTATTCAGATATGGAAAAGCAATTCATTGCTTCTCCATTAGACATGGACTTGACCACAGTGAGTTTCTGGTGAGTGCATTCATTGACTTCTACAGTAAACAAGGACTTATTGGGAAAGCAGAAATTATATTTCAGTTCACTCCAAAGAAAGATTTAGTGATTTGGAATTCAATGGTTGGAGGATATGCTGTGAATGAGGATTCTGAGTCAGCATTACATGCATTAAGGGCACTGCAGAAAGTGGGACTAAGACCTGATCATGTGACTGTTGTTTCAGTTCTTCCGCTATGCAATCAACACTCCAGGCTTCTTCAGGGTAAGGAACTACATGCCTATGCCATCAGGCATAACATAAGTTCAGTTTGCTCAGTTAGTAATGCACTTATAGATATGTACTGCAAGTGTGGTTGCCTAGAAATAGCCAGCAATACTTTTCTACTGATGACAGAGCGCAATGCTGTTACATATAACACTCTGATTTCTTCTCTAGGAAAGCATGGTCATGATGATCAAGCATTCATTCTTTTTGACCTAATGAAGAGAGATGGAGTTTTTCCGGATAAAGTGACTTTTGTAGCTCTGTTGTCATGTTGTAGCCATGCAGGCCTTATTGATAAGGGCTTCCGCTTCTACAATTCCATGTTACGGGACTATAATCTCACTCCAGATAAGGAGCACTTTTCATGCATTGTTGACCTTTATAGCAGATCTGGGAAGCTTGATGATGCTTGGAGTTTTATTGCAAATTTACAAGAAGTGCCAGAAATCGATGTTCTTGGGTGTCTATTGTCAGCATGCAGAGAGCATAATAGAATGGACATTGCGGAGCTTGTCGCAGAAAGAATATTTGAACAAAACCCCAATGATCCTGGCTATCATATTCTGCTGTCTAACATCTACGCGAATGCTGGAATGTGGTCTGATGTGACTAGGATAAGAAATATGATAGAAGAGAGGAGCTTGAAGAAGAGAACAGGAAATAGCTTGATTTGACCATCGGCTTGTGGTTCCTCATACATATTTGTATCTATTTGTATCTATGACTGCCATATTCAATGGTAATATACAGATCTTGCAAAAGTACGCATGGTCACTTAATACCATATCCTGGACACATAAGACAAGATCAAGAGTAAAACTGTTGATAAAGAACACCAGAGCAACAGCTACTGCATCAAAACATGTTCAGAGGTCTTCTCTGGTGAAATTTTCGTATTTGTGGGCATAGGTGAGTGCACATGACTACAAAGTAAATTGTATTTATGCATTTTCTTGGTGTTACATGTTGAAGGGTTTTAAAATGCTATTCCTTTTCTTTACCACGCCTGCAATCTACATTCTTGCTACTAGTTAGCTAAAGAGGGCTTTTGGTGTCACAAGATATCCAGAATGGACAGCTCGGTATATTTGTTCTGTTTGACTATCACTATGCTTCATGTGAATCTTAATGATGAATGTATTCACTTTTCTCGGCATCACTTAACCTTTTTTTTATCAAAGAACTCCTTTTCTGGAATGCAACTTCTCATTGCTCTATATGCAGCTTAATATATTCTGATGCTGATTTTCCTTATTAATGATCAAGAATATGTTCTGCAATCATTTGATTATTGACCAACAGTTCACCAAAGAAAATTGGCACTCATGCACTAAGATAATTACGATGTTTTTAGATGTGCCACACCCACACTTCTTAGGGTTTGTATCCTTGTTGTAGACGGTCACTATACAATGCTCTGATGTCCTCTTGTGCTGCCTACAGCTCTGAAGAAACAGAAGCAACCCACACTTCCAATTATGTTCTGTTTGAAGTTTTTCAGTGATTGTGAAATATATTTTTTGCCATGATTCTTGGGGGTTATTTGCCGTGGCAGATAGTTAGACTGCACATGTCAGTGCAGTTTTTCTCCATACTGGGTTTCAGCATGACCAAGCTTTTGCTTACTCATGAATCAGTTCACCTGTTGCTATCATATACAACAATGGTGTCTCCATCAATGGATGCCAAAAGTAGAATCAATAAAGCACCCGGATTTCACTGATGATGCATCATATGCCATGCACAAGGGCAGTTAATTAATGAAGGTTCTGGGCCAACACAAAGGAGTGGTCTTATGCATGTTTTCATCAGATAGTGGATACCCTGCTTGTGCTATCGAGCGTTGCTGCTGTCTGAAGTTTGTGCATTGGATTGAGCTCAACAACGTGGCCTACATTATTGCAGCCTTTGTCCCATTCTGCTTCCCAGAATCTATGGGGTAGGGAGCTCCTTTCTTGCAAAATTTTCCTCTTGATATGATATTTGCAGTCCCAATACTTCAGTTGCTTCTGTATGATTTTGACATATTTCTTCAATTTCAGTCCAGAGCTCCAAAAAGTGAAAATGCTATCACTTGATTGATGGTTTGTGCTACTATTATTGTGCCATGTAAGCCTCAGACCCTGTGTGACTTCGATTACACTATGCCCTTGGTTGTCTTTTGGTTTTCTTACCTTGTTTATTTCCTTAGTGTGTAGATCGAGTAGATTAACTTGCAAGCTTCAAGAAGGTAAAGCTCAAAGCGAACGGGCATCCTTATCCGATCCAGGTCACCTCTGTTCGTCGACTCTATCAAAAAAGCGCCAATGGCCGGTGTGATATGACTTGGACCACGTGCCATCCTGCACCGGTAATTGTCTTCTGCAACAGAATCTGAAGTTCATTAACAACCAGTCGTTTATACATGATAGAAAGTAACCCTCATAGACTTGCATACAACGATTAGGTGACGAGCGTGTTGCCGTCCAGTTCTTCAATTATAGCCGAGTGGTAGACTTCAGCTAGCCAGTAGCCGTTGCCTGGCTGGCTGCAGATACCGGAGTAAGAAATGATAGGCTGCACATGTGGAGCCTCTGCTCTGGTGAACTCTACACGTTATATCTACCTACCCAAACCTTCACAAAGACCTAAATAACGTGATTAATACTGTTCTTCAAGACTTAGAACCCACTTGTCAATCTGCCATTGGGTAGCACAATGAAAAATCTGGCAAATGCTTATCCTAATCCATGCCAGTCTCTGGGTACTGGAGCTTAAACGGCACTCCTCTCCATGTGGGCAGATAAGGACGCCCCTGAGAACCGGGTACCGACCCACGCCCTCTCGTCATGCTGCTCCCACCGGCCACCGACGACCCTCTGAATTCACGGCCATGGCTCGCTTCGCTATCAGCCTACATCACCCAGAAGGAAGCGTGTATAGCAGCTGCAGCATGCAAGACAAGAGACGAGCTTGGGTGCTTGCTTGGTCTGATGATTCGTTGGCAGGGCCTGCCATTGCAGCACAGTGGTGTTTGATAGCGGCCTATCGGGGTGGTTGTGGTCCGGTCCATTCATCATCATTCATGGGCAATGGGCAATGGCGTGGGCGGTGGGTGCCGACATGTCCACGGTCCACAGGCCATTCTGTTATTTTTATCGTCTAGCAAGATTTATGCATTTCACTCCTATGTGGTTTTCAAGAAGATTATGCGTTATGGCCTTGTTTGGTTCCCGCTGGCTAAAATTTAGTCAGTTTAGGGAATAAAGTTCCAAACAAAATAACTAAAAGTGATTAAAAATATTTTAGTCCCATTAGCTCCCAAAGAGTAGCTAAAAGGAGTAGTTGAGATGGTTTGCCCTTCATTTTAGTCACGTTGTTTCGAACTTTAGTCACTTATCCAAACAGAGGTGACTAAAATTTAGTCACTGCTTTTAGTTATTTTGGTTTTAGTCACTTGATCAAATAGACCCCATGTCACACTGGTAGTTTCAAATTATGCTGATCAGCTGATGTGATCCTTAACTCTTTCTCTCACACCCACGCTTCTCACTGGGCGAGCGGATTGGTATGACAACATTTTTTTACGAGTTAGTTAATGTTCCTGTTTTAGTGGTCCTCTTTGTGTAACTTTCTTTGCGCACAGGTTCCGGGACAGCTTGGCTTTCTTTATGGTATGCCTGCTATCGCAAACTCTGGGATGATTTTCAGGCCAAGCCAAGTCGCACTGGACTGCACATGTAGAACATTGGAGTCTACTCTAAAGGTACACTGATAAAAGCTTTCTTACATTTTCGGTCGAGAACATGCATGTAAAAGCTTAAGAACAAATGAAAGCAAAAGTTCTTTCCAGGCGCGCATAAATCTTTAAATTTTTTTTCCTGGTCGTGGTCATATTCAGGCACAACCCGTCCAGAGTCAAGATCCACAAGAACATGCTGAAAGTCTCCGAGCAAACCGATGGAATATTGAAAAGCCCGCCTGTTTCGATTCGGCCCGAACATGACTGGTAGCAACGAAAGCAGGTTGCTTACTTGTCATGAACATCATGATTCGCTAGGAGAGAGGAGGACTGGAGCGGGCAGATGTACATGAGAGAGATGCAAGACTTCGATCAAATGCCGTGCATGATTGATCGACGCGGGCCATCCTGGAGACCGTGGGAACGAAAGGGTCGATCCACGGCCACCGTCCCTATCAACATGATCCCACTAAACGCTACTACTAAACAATGTCATGTCAAACCAAAAGGTTGTTCTCTGATGAAAGCAAAATCAGAAAGATCTGCTACTGCTGGCTGGTAGGATTAGCACGATGGAGTAATGACCAGCTTTGATTTCTTTTCTTTTCTGTTTTTTTTTTGGGGCGGTGAGCCGTGGTAGATGTTACTTCCGTGCCAACTCGTTGGACCCCTCTTCGGAGAGAGAGGACTCGTATCAAAGGAATGGTTATACAATTACTGCCCGGGATTCACTGCAACCGAGGTGCACGCTTCCCCTGGCTGGCAGCTGGCACAGCCTGACCGACCATGAAACACGAGTGTTTTTGTTTAAGGGGGTTTTCTTAATGCTCCCGGAGGAGTGCAGTTTAGGGTGTGTTCGATTTCGTAGGGCTAAAGATTAGAGGTGTTATATTAAAGAGAATCTTGTCATTTAGAAGTATTAAATAAAGTCTAATTATAAAACTAATTGCAGAATCTCAGGGCTAATTCGCGAGACGAATCTAATCATATATATTAGTTCATGATTAGCGGATGATTAGCGAATTAGCATCCATCTGTGCAAAATGTTTTATAAACAGATTTTATTTAATACTTCTAAATAGCAACATTTTTTTTGATGTGACGGATCTAAACTTTAGAGGGAAGGAAACGAACACACCGTTAATTATTAGTTCGCTTCTCTAATTTAAAAGACAAGAGGTGGGTCGTCTCTGAACTCTTGAACAGACCCAGCGCTAGCTACCCGGCAGGCAGCAGTTGAGGTTTCACCATGTCCATTGCGAGTTCAAAATTTCTTACAGGGTCCATCTGCTAGCAGGCGTACTCCCGTTTTTTCACTGCCTGGTTTCACTAGCTAGGACCTGCAAGCTAGCTAGCGTGTTACAGGCTCGTCCGGTCGTCGTGTCCTTGGACCTCAAGCTAGCATCACAAAATATAATCAGAAACGTAATAGCGAACCTTAGCTACATTCAGCCGGAGGGATCCGTCCGATTGATCTGTCCGCGCTGGCCGTCGCTGCCGGACAGCTCGGCGCACGCGGCCGGGGAACCTTCGGATCCGATACCCGCCCGCCCCTACCGGCCCCTTGCCTTGGCATCTTCGCACACGCAGGCCACGTGCCGGCAGCCCGGTGGCCGCTCGCCGCCCCGCCTTTATAAGCCGGCGGCCGGGAGAGCTCGGCTCATCGCACTCAAGCTCACCTCATTGTACAACTTGCTCGCAAGCTCTCGGCTCTGATATTTTCTCCCCCCTCCCTACTCGGCCGAGATATAATAGATCGAGAAGATGTCGGACGGCACGGCGACCTGCATCGACATCATCCTCGCCATCATCCTGCCGCCGCTCGGGGTCTTCTTCAAGTTCGGCTGCGGGGTAAGAGGCAGCTGCCTCGCGCTGGGTTCACCTGCTGGCCATCGCGCATGCTTGATACTGTGCGCTGGTTTATTTGTTTAAGACTGTGTGTGTTGTGATGTCTGATGACTCTTGCATGGTCTTGCGCAGGTTGAGTTCTGGATCTGCCTCGTCCTCACCTTCTTCGGCTACCTCCCCGGCATCATCTACGCCGTCTGGGCCATCACCAAGTAGACGAGGAGGAACCGCAGCCGGCCTCTGCATCGAGGTAACCTTCTTCAGCAACTTGTTACTGAAAGTGTGCATGTAGATGAAGTAGAGCTAGGACCTAGCAGGTAGAGTGCGGCAAAAGAAAAGCACCTTATTTACCTTCCAAAGCAAGTGAATTTTGCAGTGAACGACAAACATGCATGTTGGTCAGGATTTCGGTTAGTTAATCGTGTCAGCAGCTAGCAGTAACTAATAGCCAATCTTTTCTGCTTTTGTGCAGGTGATGGGACCTCGTGCGCGTGATATTCTGGTGTAATCCGCAGCTGTTTGAGATGTAATTTCTTTTTTTTTTAGTTTCTGGTTTGTTTCTTTCTTTTTTCCTTTGGGCGCGGCGGATGGTGCGCACCGTGCTGGGCGTGTCGTACATCTCCCTGCTGCTGGTGCTCAGCTTCCTCTTCCTCTACGACCGTTTCTCGCTGGTGCTCTACTCGTCCCTCTCCCTGGAGTACGGGCTGCGCCTCCTCCACTGTATCGTCCAGTTCCTCTGCACATTTCCGTCCCTGTACTTTGATTGATTAATTGATTCGTCCTTTCTTCGGTGGAAAATCCGATCCCCTGCTTGACTGCTTGAGCAATCACATTATCGTTTTCCCCTTTATTTTTCAATAGTGGGCCATTAATTGTTTGGTGACCTAGCCTTAGCCTCTCGGGAGGAAGCAGGGTACAGTAGTTGGCTAGCTGGACGTTTCAAACGGAACGGACCTGTCCGATCGAACGGATCACGGAGGGAAAAAGGTTAGCATAATGGGGTCGAATTAAGAAGAAGGAAAACCATGGGCGCTTGTCTTGTCGCGTTTGCAGCGGGAGGGTGGTGGTCCGCTGTCGAGCTTTTGTTTGGTCCATATGGATCGTCCTCTCAATATTTTATCTCTTCATATCTTTTACTTTGTTCTCTCCTTTTCGAAAAAATTCTCTCGATGCCACTAAAATTTAACTTATCACTTCAATACTATTGAAATGTAGCCCATCATTTCACTGCCATCGCTTCTAATTTTTCATCCCTTCTATGCCATCGCCGTTATATTTAGAGCAAAACACCCTATAACACCATTAAATTAAACTGGATCTGTAGTATGTTGTTTTTCCTTTTTACCTCTCCCAATTTTATTAACAACACCGACCATATCTCATCTTCTACCTAATCCTCTCCCAGCGCCGATCCCGCTCTCCGCTCCCACGCCGTGCCGGCCGCCACATGGCGATCTGCACCTGGCTCCGGCTCGCATTGGGCGTCAGTAGACGCGCATTGTGCCAGCGCTACCACCTGGCACTCCGCCGGCGGCCAGCCGCCCAGCGCCATCAGCCCGCAACCACGCGCCTCCCTACCTCGTTCCCTCCTCTGGCACTCCCTGCCTCCTTCCGCCCCTCAACGATGCAGCGCCGTGGCATGAGGACCAGCAACAATATCCATCGAGTTCAGAACCGCGAGCTGACCCAACTACCCAAGCAACCACCAAGCCGCAGTCGAAGCTCCAGAAATCGAGCTACATCGGAATCGGCGATCCCTTCTGCCTCTTATCCATGGTGCGTAGCTGCGTATTGTTTAAAAGAATCCAATAGTCCAATCCAGATTAAGGCATTCTTCGGAAAAGAATTTACTTTTACTGAATGACTGGATCTAAAAATTATCTATTATTGTTGTCTCCTTGTTCTTCCAATCTCTATTCCGATGGTGAGATAGTCTGATAGAACCAATGACTCCTTGATTCACTATCTCCCCTTATATCCGGAGCTACAGAACTGCACACATAACATATATATTATAGAATAAAAAATATAATATGACCCGCATCCTATACCAGTTATAACTACTCGTACAGTAGAACTTGTCAGAACAGAAAGAAACTACCCGGATAGCACTTGTATAGAACTTCTAAGCACCTATTTGGCTAGGATTTCCATATAACCCTATCCCTTCAAACTATATAAGAGCGGGAAGTGATCCGTCCAAATAATAAATCATCATCTAAGGCAATACAAACCAACACACAGGACGTAGGGTATTACGCTCTCGGCGGTCCGAACCTATCTAAAGTTTCGTGTTCCTTGCACCTTCGAGTTCCTGATCTCGGCGACACCCCACCTACAATCTACCATCTCAGGTGTATCCCTCGGTGGGCTTGGAAGTCAAACACCAACAACTGGGCGCCAGGTAGGTGTGGTCATCGAGCATCCACTGGAGAAATCTATGGAAGTTTTTGACTTCACCAGCGCCGTGCTCGACAAGAGCACAACTTTCATCTTCAGCATGTGAGTCTGCGACTCTACGTCGCCGACGGTGCGGACAGCATTCATCGGCACCTCATCAACGATATGAAGCTGGAGGCATCAGTGGCAAGCCAATGCAGCAGTCTCGACGAGTTCATCGACAACCTCAACGAGACGTTGTTCCCTGATCTCGCCAAGGAGATCGAGGAGGAGTATGTTTTCAACGCGACTTCAACTCGTGCTACACTAGTGAAAGTGCATCTAGGCCTAATGATCTATTTTGGTGATTAATAACAACCTAAATGAGTATCTAATGTTTCAATTGAGTATAATGAGCAGGGATCAAAGAAACCAAAAAGGAGAAAAGAAAATAAGTGAATCTTGACGACTATTCAAAATTGGAGAACGGTACCGGATCAAGAAAAGAGTTGCAAGCGGAGAAATTTATTTGTTTTATATTTTCTTGAGTTTAGGTATACCGTACTATCAAGGGGGATGTGGAAAGTATGTGGAAGATAACCAATAAATCAAATCCGGAGAGTAAGCCCTATAGGAATTTATGCAAATCCGAGAGCTCCTGGCGGACAGTCCGCCAGTCCTGGCGGACTGTCCGCCAGGAGCTCCTGGCGGACAGTCCGCCAGGTCACTGGAAATCAGCCTAACGGCTAGTTTCCAGTGAGGTGATATTTATACCCCACGACCCCCAAACGCAAAAACACTTGCCCAACCAGTGAAATCGAGTCTCAAGCATATTCTAAGCACTCCAAAGCTCCTCAAAGTAAAACCCTAGCTTCTGCACTCCAAATCTGTGACGCCCTGAAAATTTACCAAATTAAATCACGCGCTAAAGTGTTTCAATGAAAAACCATTCGTCGTCAAACCCTAACCCTGACCCTTGACGACCGACGCGAATCTGACCGCCGCACCGCTCACACGCTAGAGTAATTCGTAGAAACGGTTCAACGTCAAAACCCTAAAACCTAACCGGATCGTTGTCCCGTTCCGCTTCGCTCAATGGCCTGTCACTCACGCGCGACCGCCCACCGCGATTAGCGCCGGCACGACTCCTTTTCTTTTCCCTCTCTCCTCGCGCGAATCCCGCGCGCGTGGCCGACCGGCCGCGGTCACCGCCGCGACCGGCGCCGGCGCTTCTCCCTCCCTCCTTTTCTTTTCTCTCTCTCTCCCCATTTCTTTCCCCCTTTTTCCTTTTCTTTTTCCTCCCCTTTCCTTTTCTTTCTTTTTCCTTCCTTCCCTCCCTTTTTCTTTTCTCCCTTTTTCCTTCCTGCTCCTCCCTCCCCTCCCATGCTCCCGTGCGCCGCTCAGCCGCGCCGCCCGGCCTCTGGCCCCGGCCGCGCCGCGCCCTGCCCTCGCGCGCACGCCACCGCACGCGCGCGGCCGCGGCGCGCACGCGCGCCCGCGCCACCGCGCCGCCTGCCTCGCCGCACTCCGCCCAAGCCGCCGCGCCACCCGCCGCCAAGTTGCTTGCGCACGAGCCCACGCGCCCCTGCTCCCCGCATTCCTCGCGCACGCGTGCTCTGGCCGCGAACGCCCGCGCCCCTGCTCTGGCCCGCCCCTCGCCGCGCCGCCCGCGCACGCGCGCGCGCCGCCCGTCGCCAACCGTACTGCCCGCCGCTGCCTCCCCTGCCGCGCGCTCGCCCTGTGCCGCACAGCGCCGCCCACGTGCCCGCACCGTCGCGTCGCCCCGGCCTCGCTGCCCGCGCCGCCGCTCGACGACACGGGCGTCACGACGCGGCCGCCATTAAGGCTTCCCGAGCCGCTCGCCGGCCCCCTCCCACCGGCCACCACCGGCCACCACCTTCCTTGGCCTATAAATAGGCCGCCCGCACAGCCGCCCCTCCCCACGACCTCCACCACCGCACGGCCCCTTCTTTCCCAAGCTGCAGCGCCGCCGCCGCCTATAGCCCCGCCGCCGCCCTCGGTCCGCCGCCGCCTGACCTCCACGCGCCACCTCGGCCCGAGGTGAGGCCAGGGATCGGTTCCCTTCCTCCCCCTCTTCCTTTTCCCCCACCCCCCTAGCCGCCACCGAGCCCCGGGCCGGCCGGATTTGGCCGCCGCCGGTGCCCCCTCTCCCCTCCTCTGTTTTGTGCGGGGAAGAGGAGGAAGAAAGGGGCCTTTTGCCCGAAACCCCCTCCTTTTTCCTGTAATACCCCAAAGGAACCCCCCCTCCTCTAGATGCCCCCCTTTTTGCTAAAAAGACCCTACTCTTTCTAGTATTTCGAACCAAACCCCTCGATTACGTAAACCTAAATACACTCGACACCTTTCAGCATACGCTGAGTGTTTCTAAGATTCGCAAATAGGTCCTTGTCCTTTCCGTATAGTTACGAATATGCCCCTAGACCCCTGTTTAGTCCTTGAAACCGTCTTTAACTCGTCATTTTATGTGCGAAACGACCTCCGATCGACCCGAAACTTTACCACGCCCTTTCTAGTAAAGTTCTAGCCATGCCATTAAGAAACCACCCAAAAATATTACCCCTACCTCCGTAGCTAAATCATTTCCGATTCAAGCTCAACGATAAAAGCTTTTAATTCTTGTGCTTGATTGTGTGTCTGTTTGTTTGCGTCGTAGGACACGGAGTGAACGAGGAAGGTTCCGACTGTGACCAAGTGAACGAGGACCAGTGCTGCGACCCCGAACCCGTGGGACAGTGCTTCGATCAGGATTTCCCGCAAGGGTTTGACGATGGCAAGTTCAATTCCGCCCTTTGATGCATGTTTCTGTCCTAGTTTTTATAAACACAACCCAGTGGCCTGTTTTATAAAATTGCATGGTTTTGCGTGCTGAAAACATGGTAGGATAGCCACCCTTGTTTGAGATAACCCTACCTTGACCACCTGATTTTATAAAGAAAATGTGTGTGTGTGGGAAGGGATACAATGTGGTTTTGAAAGACGAGTTAGACGGGATGGATGGCATTTCTGTGTGAATTGCCGTTGGTGTGCTCGTACCTGTGTGGTTGAGCGAGGAAGGGAGATATCCATCCTGTCACCCCTAAGGACCGAGTTGATGTGACATCTCACCTAGCTTCTTGTCGTGCGAACCACTTGACCGTTGTATGGGCAACGGCTTAGCATAAATCCCACTAGTTAGCCTGATAGCCATCAGGAGAGCTGAGAGCAACGGGTGATCAAGGAGACGGGATAAGCTCTGTGTGACTTATGCCCCGGTTAAACCTCGGTGATAGGTCGAATGACCCCTTGATGGATCCCGTGGTGGCTAGTCAGGTCTAGCTAAGGTGGGCAATGGCTTTGTTGGGATCTGCACCGGCACTAAGGTGTTCGTGCTGTGGTACCCCACCTGTGGGTAAAGTTGCACACCTCTGCAGAGTTAAAATCTATTCGAATAGCCGTGCCCACGGTATTGGGCAAGTTACGGTGTGGTCACATAACTAGTGTTTATCTTGGGAATGGATGGGCTAGTGTGAGTTGTTTGGAAAAGTGTCCGGCAGTTGTGCCGTGTGCTACGGCGGACGGGGAGTCCGGTAGCAGTTTAAAACTTGGATCCTGTGTGGATCAACATCGTGTGCTCCTTGGTATTGGAAAACTTGTTTTGAAAATGTTTTCAAAATGAACCCTTGCATATAACCGAGTTTTCCGCAAATAAACCCTAACCGTACCCTTGGATTGTCCTTTGCATTAATCTCTGTTATACCCCCTCCGTGGGTGTGATTGGACTTGCTGAGTACGTTCGTACTCACCCCATTCCTATTTTTACAGTGGAAGACCCAGACTACGTCCCCGAAGACAACGAGTAGGGTTTCGTCCTGCACCCAGTTTTGCCTGTGGTTGAGGCCACCGTTGGATTCCGCATGGCGCAAGACTCTGATGACCCTTTGTTCGTAGCTAGTATAGTTGTGTGGGTTCTGGTTGTAATCCTCGCGATAGTGGCGCTTCACTGCCCATTACCGCGTAGAGTTGTACGGTGATGTACCATCTGATGTAATAAAAGTGTTATCAGCCTCCTGGGACTGATAAATCAACACTTTTAAGTCTTCCCTGATGGGGGGACGCTTCAGGTGGTATCAGAGCCGTAGGCTGGCCGTAGGACGTGACCCTAGGAGCGAGACCCCTTTTCAGGCCCTAAAATTTGTCCCGATTTGAAAACTTTCTGCACAAACACTCACCACTGGTCTTTTGCCTTGTTCCAGATGGCTGGCAATGGATGGGTTAGCGGAATCTGCCACGCAGAGCCCGGCCTCCCCAAGTTGCTATTGCTCAGCCTGGAACGCGTCGGGGTTATGGAACCACCGGAGTATGCCTACCGTGAGTACATCGCCGGAGGCACCCTTCGGTGCGACATAATGGTTTTTGTGGAGAAAAGCAC
The DNA here is from genome assembly GCF_002211085.1 of Panicum hallii. NCBI lineage: Eukaryota > Viridiplantae > Streptophyta > Magnoliopsida > Poales > Poaceae > Panicum > Panicum hallii. The sequence goes on from NC_038043.1 coordinate 55,198,688, forward strand.
CCGCTACCCTGATGTGGACCCTTGGTTCATCTCCACCACTGGCTTTCGCTTCCCCGACACCTATCGAAAGGCCGCCCGCAAAGCCCTGCGACGGCTGCGTGTACTCTACAGGCACCACCTTCAGCGGACTCCTATGGGATTTTTCCCACCCGCTGAGGGAAGAGGGCGCACTTGGATTGCCCGGATGAGGGGACTTGGACGTGAAGAAGAAGATCTAGAAGATACGGTCTCCCACCTGTCTATTTACCTTACGGGCTTAGACGCACTCTGCAACGAGCAGGCGGCACAACTGAAGAAATTAATCCATGGAGTTGAAAAGTTAACCCAGGAACTGGAGGAACAACGGACAAGAGCCGCAAGCGCCGAGTATTCCTTAGCCGCCCTCCAAGCCCAGATGCAAGAGTATGAAAACCGCAACGGAATAGGTGGATGGATCGAGGAAGAAGAAGAAGAACCCATGGAAACCCATTGGGATAAGGGTACTCAGACCGAAAACGAGATGGATCGGTTCCTCCCAATAAAGAAGCGCTCTATCAGGACCGAGGAAGAATCCCCATGATAGGACTAGCACCCCTAGCAAAAACCCTACCCTAATGACCACGAAAACTGTACCACCCTTGTTGTAATAATATCATCTACTCGCTTTTGCACCTGTACCAGGTTGTTTACCCTACTTCTGTTTCAGATGGCTGAGGAAGGATGGACCCAGGGCGATTGCCAAGCTGCACCTGGATTCCCCAGCCTCTTGATCAACACCCTGGAAGACCTTGGCGTTACGAAGCGCCCAAGGTACTACAGCCGAGAGTACGAGCACCATGGTACCCTCCGCTGCAGGGTGATCCTGGTCATCGCCAGGAGCAACCGCTACCCCGACATCCAGCCTTGGCGAGCGACCGCCACAGGATTTAGATACCAAGATACCTACCCCCTGGCCATCAGAAAAGCACTCCGTTATTTGTGCCGGATTTTTGAAGAACACCTCGCCCCCACGCCAGCGAAGTTCTTCCCGCCGGCCATCAGGACCCCAGTCTGGGAAGCACGCATGAGAAACCTGGAGCGACGACGCCACGAAGAAGGCCCCCTGTACCAAGTGGCCACTTACCTAGCCGCCCTGGACCAACTCTTTGATGAGCAAGCCAACCTTCTAAGGGAGCAGACCCATCGAGCCGAGCAAGCAGAGCTCGCGGTGAGGATACAGCAGATCCGAGCCGCCCATGCCGAGGCAAGAGCCGCAGCCGCAGTCAGTAGCGAAGCAGTCGCCCAAGAGAGCCTCAGGCAGGCCCGAGACCGGCGTATGCAAGATTGGACCCAAAGTGGAACACCAGTCCCGGCAATTGGGGAAGACCATGTTTTACTCGGGACACCCGTCATAGGATGGGGGACACTCTTCAAAAACACACAAGCCCCACCCGAGAACCCTGAAAGTTCTGCTGCCGCCGCGGAAAGAGATGGTGCTGCACAACCCTCGGCGGATGGAAACCCAGAGAACGGCGGAGGATTGCTCACCCTCTCTACCCCAGAAGAAGGCCAGCCCCGCGAGTAGAATGACCGACGCCAGCCTAGTGATGTACCCCCAGCCCCTTTTGTTTAAGTTGTGCCCTTGGACATGACCCTGGACGAGTAGTACGAGACCTAGTCCCGCCCCCAGATTGTACCTCCCCTGCAGAAATAAAATTGTTTTGCTTGTTGTTTGTAATGTTGTGTGCTGAATTGTTGTGTGCTACTAGTTTATATAACTACCGGCAGAAGGTAGATTCTGCCTTATATACGAAATAAACAACTTAAACATCACATAATCATAACCCCACTTTACCCAATCCACAGATGGCTCCCCGAAGCGTCGCGAGAGCCTCCCGTAGCCGGAACCCCGCAGCCGCTGGTGCCGGAGCACAGCCTGCTGGACGAAATCCCCCTCAGGCAGAACAAGAAGTAAGCCAGAACCGAGGAGGAAGTCAAGAAGGAGAACAACTACCACCACCCCCACCCCTCGGAGACTTGGCACAGATAATCCATAACCAGACCCTCATACTGGAAACACTGGCCAACGCCATTGTTAACAGGCAACCACGCGGACAGAATATGAATGACAAGCTGACAGCCTTCCTGAGGACCAAGCCACCCACCTTTGCCGGGTCCTGCAACCCTCTAGACGCGGACGATTGGTTGCGAGTGATTCAGAGGAAGCTCGAACCCTTCGAATGCCAGGACCGGGACAAAGTCCTTCTAGCAGCCCACCAGCTCACCGGAACAGCATTATCCTGGTGGGAAAACTATTGTGCCGCAGCCGAAGATGCCTCTACCATCACCTGGGGAGAATTCGTAAGAGAGTTCCACCGCTACCACATCCCTTCGGCCACTATGAAGCGCAAGGCGGATGAATTCCGCACACTACAACAAGGAAGCATGACGGTGGAAGAGTACACCCACCGGTTCATTGAGTTAGCCCGTTATGCACCAGAGGAAGTGAATGACGACGACAAGAAACAGGATATGTTTAAGAAAGGACTGAGCCCAGAACTCCGGACCCTGCTCACCCCTCAGATCTACCCTGACTTCAACACCCTGATGAACAAGGCTATCCTCACAGAAAGGGCCAAGACCGAAGAAAGAAAGGACAACAAACGCAAATTTCTGGAAAGCAGGGCCCGCCAGCAGGACCGCTTCCAAAAGCCGAGAAACTCCAACTACACTACACCAAGATCTCAGGCCCCAATGCAGTATAGGACTCAGTCCCAAGTGACAGGAACACGAGCCTCTGAAGCTCAGCCCAAGAGTCAGAATACCATGAGGGCCCCGCAGGGCAACACAAGCCTGGCCGCCCCCGACAACAACAATGTTAGGGCCTGTTTCAACTGCCGTGAAATAGGGCATTACATCGCCAATTGCCCTTATGCCAAGAACAAGCCGGCCACATCAGCTTTCTCCAACTCGGTGAATGGACCCAGGCCAGCCCTGACCGGTGCCAACCGAGTGCCCGTCCGCAACAATGACAACAGTCAGCAGACGAAGCAATCCCAGCAATCATTTGGACGAGCCCGCGTCAATCACATCGACGCGCAGGAGGCTCAAGAAGCTCAGGGCGTAGTGCTCGGTGAGTATCTAGTCAACTCAGCTTTGGCAACGGTACTATTTGATTCTGGAGTATCGCACTCGTTTATATCCTCAAGCTATGTGGAGAAACACAAAATACCTACAGTACTACTAAAAACACCCCTATTAACCCGGACGCCTGGAGGCGACATCAATTGTCAATTAGGTTGTCCACGGGTAAGGATCAATTTAAGTGGGGTAGAATTTCTAGCAGATTTGGTAGTACTTAAGTCTGGGGGAATAGACGTGATTCTTGGAATGGACTGGTTAAGCCGGCATAATGGTCTCATAGGCTGTACTGACAAAGTGGTACACCTAACAAACCCCGAAGGAGTACAAGTGATCTGCCAAACCCGGGATAGTAAGTTTGACCCGATGGTGTTTAGCGTGGAAGCCCAGCCCTTAGAAGGAGTCCCGATAGTAAATGAATACCCAGATGTTTTTCCCGAAGAACTTCCCGGTATGCCACCAGACAGGGATATAGAGTTCGTCATAGACCTTATCCCCGGAACCTCCCCTATAGCCAAGAGACCCTATAGGATGGCGGCCTCAGAATTGACAGAATTAAAGAAGCAACTAGAAGAGCTGCAACGAATTGGCTTTATCAGACCAAGCTCGTCGCCATGGGGAGCCCCAGTCCTGTTTGTCAAGAAGAAAGATGGGAGTATGAGGTTGTGTGTAGATTACCGAGCACTGAATGAGGTTACCATTAAGAATAAGTACCCCCTCCCAGGATTGATGACCTTTTCGATCAACTAAAAGGAGCCAAGTACTTTTCCAAGATCGATCTAAGGTCAGGATATTTCCAGCTCAAGATTAAGGAAAGTGACATCCCTAAGACAGCTTTCGTCACCCGCTACGGGCAGTTTGAGTTCACCGTCATGTCCTTCGGACTAACCAATGCCCCTGCCTATTTTATGAACCTCATGAACAAGATATTTATGGACGAGCTGGATAAGTTTGTCGTAGTCTTTATCGACGACATACTTATCTACTCCAAGAGTATTCAGGAACATGAGCAACATCTGCGGGTAGTATTGGAGAAGCTGAGGACACATAGGTTATATGCCAAGTTCAGCAAGTGTGAATTTTGGCTGGAGAGAGTAGCTTTCCTCGGTCACATCCTGACCGCGGAAGGCGTAGCAGTGGACCCAGAGAAGGTCGAAGCCGTTTCCAATTGGCAGCGACCAACTAATGTTAGTGAAATCAGAAGTTTTCTTGGATTAGCTGGGTACTATCGGAGATTTATTGAGGGATTCTCCAAGATAGCCCGACCCATGACGGAACTTCTTAAGAAGGAGAAGAAGTTCGCCTGGACAGAAAGTTGTGAAACAAGTTTTCAAGAGTTGAAGCAAAGGCTGACAACCGCCCCAGTGCTAACCCTACCGGACATTCATCGGGATTTTGTCATTTACTGTGACGCGTCCCGACAAGGATTAGGGTGTGTGCTGATGCAAGACGGGAAAGTCGTTGCATATGCCTCCCGCCAACTCAGGACTCACGAGCAGAATTATCCGACCCATGACTTGGAATTAGCAGCCGTAGTGCATGCCCTCAAAATTTGGAGGCATTACTTGATTGGGAATAAGTGTGAGATTTACACTGACCATAAGAGTCTGAAGTATATCTTCACCCAGCCAGATTTGAACTTAAGACAAAGGAGATGGTTAGAGCTAGTCAAGGACTATAATTTGGAAATTCATTATCACCCTGGAAAAGCGAACGTGGTAGCCGATGCCCTAAGCCGAAAAACTTATGGACCCAAGGATGACAATCTGCGCGAGGAAATGGCACGATTAAATGTGCACATTGTTCCTCGAGGATCCAGCCAAGTGCTAAGTGTCCAATCAACACTAGAGGATAGAATTAGAGAGGCTCAAAGCTCGGATCAGGAGTTAATGAAGATCCGCAAACAAACTGGAGAAAACAAAGCACCGGGCTTCAGAGTAGACGATAAAGGAACGTTGTGGTACGAGAATAGGATTTGTGTGCCCCAGGAAGGAGACTTCCGGCAGATAATCATGGACGAAGCCCATAACTCGGCCTACTCCATCCACCCAGGATCCACTAAAATGTATATGGACATAAGACAAAAATATTGGTGGAATGGAATAAAAGCGGATATTGCGCGATTTGTGGCGCAGTGTGATACTTGCCAAAGGATCAAGGCCGAACATCAAAAGCCGGCAGGATTATTGCAACCCCTACCCATTCCAGTTTGGAAATGGGATGAGATAGGCATGGACTTTGTAGTGGGACTGCCCAGAACACAGAAAGGACACGATTCCATATGGGTAATAGTGGATCGACTCACTAAGTCGGCTCATTTCATACCTGTACGAACCACTTACGGTGGAGAAAAGCTGGCAAAGCTTTATGTGGAGAATATAGTGAAGTTACATGGAGTGCCTGGCAGGATTGTCTCAGATAGAGGGACCCAATTTACGTCTAGGTTTTGGAAAAGCTTGCATAAAGCTATGGGTACTAAGCTAGACTTTAGCTCCGCATACCACCCACAGACGGATGGCCAAACCGAAAGGGTGAACCAAATTATGGAAGATATGCTGAGAGCATGTGTCCTGACCTATGGAAATGATTGGGAACAGAGTCTGCCCTATGCGGAATTCTCGTACAACAATAGTTACCAAGCTAGCCTGGGCATGTCGCCATTCGAGGCCCTCTATGGGAGGAAGTGCAAAACTCCCTTGATGTGGTCGGAAGTTGGAGAACGCGCACTAGAAGGACCCGACTTTATAAAAGAGGCAGAAGAAAAAGTAGCGGAGATCCGCGAGAAATTGAAAGCAGCTCAATCCCGACAAAAGAGCTACGCAGATAAGAGAAGGCGAGAAATAAGTTTCAATCCGGGAGAATTTGTCTATCTCAAAGTTTCACCCATTCGAGGGACACGAAGGTTTCAGGTACAAGGAAAATTAGCCCCTCGATACATTGGACCGTATCGGGTTCTGAAGAGAGTCGGAGCAGTGGCATACCGACTCGAGTTACCAGAAGAAATGTCGGATATACACCCGGTATTTCATGTCTCGCAATTAAGGAGGTGTTTAAGGGTACCCGAGGGAGAACATGTGTCGGTGGAAACGATGGATCTGCAACCGGATCTGCGATACCAGGAAGTACCGGTCAAAATTTTGGACACCGTCACTAGAAGGACAAGAAACTCCGAAGTACGGATATGCAGAGTTCAATGGAGCAGACATGGACTAGAGGAAGCAACCTGGGAACGCGAGGAGGCCCTAAAGAAAGAATTTCCCCATCTGTCTAGGAGCCAGCCGAATCTCGAGGACGAGATTCATTTAAGTGGGGTAGGTTTGTGACGCCCTGAAAATTTACCAAATTAAATCACGCGCTAAAGTGTTTCAATGAAAAACCATTCATCGTCAAACCCTAACCCTGACCCTTGACGACCGACGCGAACCTGACCGCCGCACCGCTCACACGCTAGAGTAATTCGTAGAAACGGTTCGACGTCAAAACCCTAAAACCTAACCGGATCGTTGTCCCGTTCCGCTTCGCTCAATGGCCTGTCACTCACGCGCGACCGCCCACCGCGATTAGCGCCGGCACGACTCCTTTTCTTTTCCCTCTCTCCTCGCGCGAATCCCGCGCGCGTGGCCGACCGGCCGCGGTCACCGCCGCGACCGGCGCCGGCGCTTCTCCCTCCCTCCTTTTCTTTTCTCTCTCTCTCCCCATTTCTTTTCCCCTTTTTCCTTTTCTTTTTCCTCCCCTTTCCTTTTCTTTCTTTTTCCTTCCTTCCCTCCCTTTTTCTTTTCTCCCTTTTTCCTTCCTGCTCCTCCCTCCCCTCCCATGCTCCCGTGCGCCGCTCAGCCGCGCCGCCCGGCCTCTGGCCCCGGCCGCGCCGCGCCCCGCCCTCGCGCGCACGCCACCGCACGCGCGCGGCCGCGGCGCGCACGCGCGCCCGCGCCACCGCGCCGCCTGCCTCGCCGCACTCCGCCCAAGCCGCCGCGCCACCCGCCGCCAAGTTGCTTGCGCACGAGCCCACGCGCCCCTGCTCCCCGCATTCCTCGCGCACGCGTGCTCTGGCCGCGAACGCCCGCGCCCCTGCTCTGGCCCGCCCCTCGCCGCGCCGCCCGTGCACGCGCGCGCGCCGCCCGTCGCCAACCGTACTGCCCGCCGCTGCCTCCCTTGCCGCGCGCTCGCCCTGTGCCGCACAGCGCCGCCCACGTGCCCGCACCGTCGCGTCGCCCCGGCCTCGCTGCCCGCGCCGCCGCTCGACGACACGGGCGTCACGACGCGGCCGCCATTAAGGCTTCCCGAGCCGCTCGCCGGCCCCCTCCCACCGGCCACCACCGGCCACCACCTTCCTTGGCCTATAAATAGGCCGCCCGCACAGCCGCCCCTCCCCACGACCTCCACCACCGCACGGCCCCTTCTTTCCCAAGCTGCAGCGCCGCCGCCGCCTATAGCCCCGCCGCCGCCCTCGGTCCGCCGCCGCCTGACCTCCACGCGCCACCCCGGCCCGAGGTGAGGCCGGGGATCGGTTCCCTTCCTCCCCCTCTTCCTTTTCCCCCACCCCCCTAGCCGCCACCGAGCCCTGGGCCGGCCGGATTTGGCCGCCGCCGGTGCCCCCTCTCCCCTCCTCTGTTTTGTGCGGGGAAGAGGAGGAAGAAAGGGGCCTTTTGCCCGAAACCCCCTCCTTTTTCCTGTAATACCCCAAAGGAACCCCCCCCCCTCCTCTAGATGCCCCCCTTTTTGCTAAAAAGACCCTACTCTTTCTAGTATTTCGAACCAAACCCCTCGATTACGTAAACCTAAATACACTCGACACCTTTCAGCGTACGCTGAGTGTTTCTAAGATTCGCAAATAGGTCCTTGTCCTTTCCGTATAGTTACGAATATGCCCCTAGACCCCTGTTTAGTCCTTGAAACCGTCTTTAACTCGTCATTTTATGTGCGAAACGACCTCCGATCGACCCGAAACTTTACCACGCCCTTTCTAGTAAAGTTCTAGCCATGCCATTAAGAAACCACCCAAAAATATTACCCCTACCTCCGTAGCTAAATCATTTCCGATTCAAGCTCAACGATAAAAGCTTTTAATTCTTGTGCTTGATTGTGTGTCTGTTTGTTTGCGTCGTAGGACACGGAGTGAACGAGGAAGGTTCCGACTGTGACCAAGTGAACGAGGACCAGTGCTGCGACCCCGAACCCGTGGGACAGTGCTTCGATCAGGATTTCCCGCAAGGGTTTGACGATGGCAAGTTCAATTCCGCCCTTTGATGCATGTTTCTGTCCTAGTTTTTATAAACACAACCCAGTGGCCTGTTTTATAAAATTGCATGGTTTTGCGTGCTGAAAACATGGTAGGATAGCCACCCTTGTTTGAGATAACCCTACCTTGACCACCTGATTTTATAAAGAAAATGTGTGTGTGTGGGAAGGGATACAATGTGGTTTTGAAAGACGAGTTAGACGGGATGGATGGCATTTCTGTGTAAATTGCCGTTGGTGTGCTCGTACCTGTGTGGTTGAGCGAGGAAGGGAGATATCCATCCTGTCACCCCTAAGGACCGAGTTGATGTGACATCTCACCTAGCTTCTTGTCGTGCGAACCACTTGACCGTTGTATGGGCAACGGCTTAGCATAAATCCCACTAGTTAGCCTGATAGCCATCAGGAGAGCTGAGAGCAACGGGTGATCAAGGAGACGGGATAAGCTCTGTGTGACTTATGCCCCGGTTAAACCTCGGTGATAGGTCGAATGACCCCTTGATGGATCCCGTGGTGGCTAGTCAGGTCTAGCTAAGGTGGGCAATGGCTTTGTTGGGATCTGCACCGGCACTAAGGTGTTCGTGCTGTGGTACCCCACCTGTGGGTAAAGTTGCACACCTCTGCAGAGTTAAAATCTATTCGAATAGCCGTGCCCACGGTATTGGGCAAGTTACGGTGTGGTCACATAACTAGTGTTTATCTTGGGAATGGATGGGCTAGTGTGAGTTGTTTGGAAAAGTGTCCGGCAGTTGTGCCGTGTGCTACGGCGGACGGGGAGTCCGGTAGCAGTTTAAAACTTGGATCCTGTGTGGATCAACATCGTGTGCTCCTTGGTATTGGAAAACTTGTTTTGAAAATGTTTTCAAAATGAACCCTTGCATATAACCGAGTTTTCCGCAAATAAACCCTAACCGTACCCTTGGATTGTCCTTTGCATTAATCTCTGTTATACCCCCTCCGTGGGTGTGATTGGACTTGCTGAGTACGTTCGTACTCACCCCATTCCTATTTTTACAGTGGAAGACCCAGACTACGTCCCCGAAGACAACGAGTAGGGTTTCGTCCTGCACCCAGTTTTGCCTGTGGTTGAGGCCACCGTTGGATTCCGCATGGCGCAAGACTCTGATGACCCTTTGTTCGTAGCTAGTATAGTTGTGTGGGTTCTGGTTGTAATCCTCGCGATAGTGGCGCTTCACTGCCCATTACCGCGTAGAGTTGTACGGTGATGTACCATCTGATGTAATAAAAGTGTTATCAGCCTCCTGGGACTGATAAATCAACACTTTTAAGTCTTCCCTGATGGGGGGACGCTTCAAAATCTTTGGTCTAGGGTTTGGTTTGAGCAAGATCCAAGCAAGATTCAAGTTCTCCCCAAGAGATTCACCTCTCTTGGGCATCTCTTGGCTCTCTCCATCGCTTTCCACATCTATTACTCTTGGAGCTTGGCTCCTAGACGGTTAGAGGTGCTCAAGAACAACCAACTCGTGGTGTGGTTGGATTGAGAAGTTTGTATTACCCTTGTTGCTAGTGAAAAGCTCAAGTGTGACATTTGTGGTTGCTTGAGAGAGGAAAGGGTTGAGAGGAACCCGGTCCTTTGTGGACTCCTCAACGGGGACGTAGAATCCTTGAGTGGATTCGAACCTCGGGTGAAAATCTTATGTCTCTTGAGCTTGATTATCTTACTTCATTCTAGTATTTTTATTATTCCTACCTTTGTCTAGTATTCTTGCCCGATCTACTTGTATATTTACTTTAAGCTAGATTTCTTCCGCATTTAGTGTTCCTCACTTGTTTTAGAGTCTTTCTATTCAAATGGATTTTGGTATACAAGTTTTATTCTTCGAAAGATTGCATTCCATTCCCGAGACCTCCCAGCGGACGTTGGAACTGCCCAGCGGACACTCCCAGCGGACAGTCCGCCAGGCAGCCTCGGGCTGAGTTTTCTGTGTGCAGGTTTTAAGCGACGAACGCCTATTCACCCCTGCTCTAGACGTACTTTCAAGTGGTATCAGAGCAAGGTTCCTCAAATTTGAGTCTAACAACTCGAGGAGATCATGGCCGGAGAAGATTCACACAAGAGTCTTGAGAAGAACAAGGGCAAAGAAGGTGAGATGCACAAGGAAGATGACAACGCCAAGTTTGATGTATCCGATTGCTCCAAGAAGAGTGGAGATCACAAGAAAAAGAGTAAGAGCAAGAGCAAGAGTAAGAGAATAGTAATTGAGTCATCCTCATCCTCAACATCACGTAGTGATGATGGGTCCATCTATATCAAGAGAAGAAAGAAGAAGAAATCGGTTACTTCTAACTACTCTCGCACTCCTTTTAACTATGATAACATGAGTTCCAACAACAATTTTCTTTCAGTTTCTCTTGGAAAACCCCCACAATTTGATGGAACTAACTACTCTCAATGGAGGACTAACATGAGATGGCATTTGTTTTCTCTCCACCCTAGTCTTTGGGAGATTATTTGTGTAGGTATTGAGCAGCCGGATAATGATGATGAAAGCTTTGGACCAACTATGCAACAATTGTTCCACCGCAATGCTCAAGCCGCAACCATCCTCTTTTCATCCTTGAGTAGAGAGGAATTTGATAAAGTGGATGGATTGTAAAGTGCAAAGGAGATATAGGATACTCTCAAAGTGGCACATGAAGGCACCAAGACCATTCGTAAAGTAAGAATTGAGATGATTGAAGGAGAACTTGGAGGTTTGCCATGTTGGATGATGAAACCCCCCAAGAGATGTACACAAGGCTCAAGAAAATGATCAATCAAGTGAGGAGTCTTGGAAGCAAGATGTGGACCGACCATGAAGTGGTCAAGAGGATGATAAGGGCTTTTTCGGTAAGGAACATAACCTTATAACCTTATGTACCTTAATAAAGGAGAGTCCCAACTACAAGAAGATGACACCGGAAGAAGTACTTGGCAAGATCATCAATCATGAGATGATGGAAAGTGAAACCAAGTATGTGAAGAGCTTGTCCAAAGGAACCTCAACCTCAAGAGGGCAAGACATTGCCCTCAAGGCAAACAAGAAGGAGAAGAGTAAGAAAGTAGTGCAAGAATCCTCATCAAGTGACAATGATAGCGATAGTTCAAGTCTTGATGATTATGACATGGCTCTTCTCATGAAGAACTTCAGCAAATTGATGAGAAACCGCAACTATAAGGGCAACAAGAGGCATGAGAGTTCCAAAAGGAGGACAAAAAGAAATTGCTATAATTGTGGCAAGAGTGGGCACTTCATTGCAAATTGCCCATATGAGAAGAAAGAGGACAAGGAAGAGAAGAGGAAGGACAACAAGGAGAAGAAGTACTTCACCAAGGACAAGAAGTTCTTCAAGAATAAACAAAGTGGTGAAGCACATCTTGGCAAGGAGTGGGACTCCGAGTTGGAGCTCTCATCCGAGTTGGAGCTCTCATCATCGGAGTCCCACTCCTTGCCAAGATGTGCTTCACCACTTTGTTTCTTCTTGAAGAACTTCTTGTCCTTGGTGAAGTACTTCTTCTCCTTGTTGTCCTTCCTCTTCTCTTACTTGTCCTCTTTCTTCTCATATGGGCAATTTGCAATGAAGTGCCCACTCTTGCCACAATTATAGCAATTTCTTTTTGTCCTCCTTTTGGAACTCTAATGCCTCTTGTTGCCCTTGTAGTTGCAGTTTCCCATCAATTTGCTGAAGTTCTTCATGAGAAGAGCCATGTCATCATCATCAAGACTTGAACTATCGCTATCATTGTCACTTGATGAGGATTCTTGCACTACTTTCTTGCTCTTCTCCTTCTTGTTTGCCTTGAGGGCAATGTCTTGCCCTCTTGAGGTTGAGGTTCCCTTGGACAAGCTCTTCACATACTTGGCTTCACTTTCCATCATCTCATGGTTGATGATCTTGCCAAGTACTTCTTCCGGTGTCATCTTCTTGTAGTTGGGACTCTCCCTTATCAAGGTACATAAGGTTATGTTCCTTACCGAAAAAGCCCTTATCATCCTCTTGACCACTTCATGGTCGGTCCACTTCTTACTTCCAAGACTCCTCACTTGATTGATCATCTTCTTGAGCCTTGTGTACATCTCTTGGGGATTTCATCATCCAACATGGCAAACCTCCCAAATTCTCCTTCAATCATCTCAATTCTTGCTTTTCGAATGGTCTTGGTGCCTTCATGTGCCACTTTGAGAGTATCCCATATCTCCTTTGCACTTTGCAATTCATCCACTTTATCAAATTTCTCTCTACTCAAGAATGAAAGGAGGATGGTTGCGGCTTGAGCATTGCGGTGGAACAATTGTTGCATAGTTGGTCCAAAGCTTTCATCATCATTATCCGGCTGCTCAATACCTACACAAATAATCTCCCAAAGACTAGGGTGAATAGAAAACAAATGCCATCTCATGTTAGTCCTCCATTGAGAGTAGTTAGTTCCATCAAAGTGTGGGGGTTTTCCAAGAGAAACTGAAAGAAAATTGTTGTTGGAACTCATGTTATCATAGTTAAAAGGAGTGCGAGAGTAGTTAGAAGTAACCGATTTCTTCTTCTTTCTTCTCTTGATATAGATGGACTCTTCATCACTACTTGATGTTGAGGATGAGGATGACTCAATTACTATTCTCTTACTCTTGCTCTTGCTCTTGCTCTTACTCTTTTTCTTGTGATCTCCACTCTTCTTGGAGCAATCGGATACATCAAACTTGGCGTTGTCATCTTCCTTGTGCATCTCACCTTCTTTGCCCTTGTTCTTCTCAAAACTCTTGTGTGAATCTTCTCCGGCCATGATCTCCTCGAGTTGTTAGACTCAAATTTGAGGAACCTTGCTCTGGTACCACTTGAAAGTACGCCTAGAGGGGGGTGAATAGGCGTTCGTCGCTTAAAACCTGCACACAGAAAACTCAGCCCGAGGCTGCCTGGCGGACTGTCCGCTGGGAGTGTCTGCTGGGCAGTTCCAACGTCCGCTGGGAGGTCTCGGGAATGGAATGCAATCTTTCGAAGAATAAAACTTGTATACCAAAATCCATTTGAATAGAAAGACTCTAAAACAAGTGAGGAACACTAAATGTGGAAGCAATCTAGCTCAAAGTAAGTACACAAATAGATCGCGTAAGAATACTAGATGAAGGTAGGAATAACAAAAACACTAGAATAAAGTAAGATAATCAAGCACAAGAGACACAAGATTTTCACCCGAGGTTCGAATCCACTCAAGGATTCTACGTCCCCGTTGAGGAGTCCACAAAGGACCGGGTTCCTCTCAACCCTTTCCTCTCTCAAGCAACCACAAATGTCAAACTTGAGCTTTTCACTAGCAACAAGGGTAATACAAACTTCTCAATCCAACCACACCACGAGTTGGTTGTTCTTGAGCACCTCTAACAGTCTAGGAGCCAAGCTCCAAGAGTAATAGATATGGAAAGCGATGGAGAGAGCCAAGAGATGCCCAAGAGAGGTGAATCTCTTGGGAAGAACTTGAATCTTGCTTGGATCTTGCTCAAACCCAACCCTAGACCAAAGATTTGGAGTGGGGAAGCTAGGATTTCACTTTGGGGAGTTTTGGAGTGCTTAGAATGTGCTTGAGACTCAGTTTCGCAGGTTAGGCAAATATATTTCATGTTTGGGTGCGTGGGGGGTATAAATAGTGCCTCACAAAAACTAGCCGTTATGCTGTTTTTAGTGGTCGGGCCTGGCGGACTGTCCGCCAGGAGCTCTCGGGTGTAGACTGTTTTTAGAGCCCTGGCGGACTGTCCGCCAGGAGCTCTTGGATTGTCCGCCAGGAGCTCTCGGACTGTCCGCCAGGAGCTCTCGGATTTGCATAAATTCCTATAGGGCTTACTCTCCGGATTTGATTTATTGGTTATCTTCCACACACTTTCCACATCCCCCTTGATAGTACGGTATACCTAAACTCAAGAAAATATAAAACAAATAAATTTCTCCGCTTGCAACTCTTTTCTTGATCCGGTACCGTTCTCCAATTTTGAATAGTCGTCAAGATTCACTCCTTTTCTTTTCTCCTTTTTGGTTTCTTTGACCTCTGCTCATTATACTCCATTGAAACATTAGATATTCATTTAGTTTGTTATTAATCACCAAAATAGGTCATTAGTTCTAGATGCACTTTCAGAGTTACCCTTGGGGGCTACACCATGATCGACTAATTCTAAGGTTTGCTGACAAACAGCCCACGCGCTTGGTACACTGAGTTGTGTCGGGCTCACAGCTGCCACACCCTACGGGCTAGCGCACTGCAACACACGCTTTCGTCGACTACTTTATGCGCAATGCGCATTCTCTTTGTCGCATGCCGACTACTTTTTTCTGCATTCGTTATCTTCTCTTAAAGTACTCGGGTAGCACACGTCTTAATCCGTGAAACTTGACTCTTTTGTACGCCTATATTCCTACGCGTGCACGTGATCAGCTCCCTGCTCTATCGACTACGGCTATCTGGGATCACGTGCTTAAATGTAACAGGGTAACTACTCGAAGAAATTAGATGGCCTGATAAAAGCAAGACATGATTTTTTATCATGCATTTTACAATGCTGTGATTTGCTCTTGACCTAATGCCATGTATATCAGTTACAACATAATTTTATATTTACCTTGTAGAGAACCAGACCTGAACCATACCACTGGGTGAGGTATGCTCCTGAGAGCTGCCTTACTCGGCCATCACTTCATCAGCACAGACCACTCAAGTGCTAGCAGCGACTTGGCCGACTCCCAGGCTCGGGGGCTGGCGCCGCCGACCATGTGGCGTATCTCTTCTGATTCAGCCGGTACCTACGCTATTCGGCGTACCTTCGATGGCTCGTCTAGCTCCATGCTCGGGGACTGGACGTGACAAGGCACTCGGTGTACTTTCGGTGGCTCGTTTAACTCTCATGCTCGGGGGCTGGGCACGACAAGGCACTCGGTGTACTTTCGACGGCTCGTCTAGCTCCCATGCTCGGGGACTGGGCGCGACAAGACACTCGGTGTACCTTCGGCGGCTTGTCTAGCTCCCGTGCTCGGGGGCTGGGCGTAATAGGGAACTCAACGTGTTTTCGGCAGCTCATCTGGCTCCCATGCTTGGGGCATGCTTGGGGCTGGGTGTAGGAAATAACTCGGCGTATCACTTTGTAGAAGGTCAAGAGTTCATATCCGGATAAGATTTATTTTGAGCGGTGATTTCGGGTTATTTTGGGAAAGTTATTTGCTTAACCATTTTTTAAAGGATGCTATACCCAAAAAAGGGATTTTCGAATTTCTGAACCAATTTGATTAAAGTCAAAGTCTTATTTTTTCCACAATCCATACCACGACACTTTGGATCTTTTTTTTCCAAACCTTGGGATTTGGATTCAAGGCTCGGGTCTGCGGAACACGTGTCATCAATGGCTTATTTTTCAAATTCATTTGGAAGATAAAGATCGAAAGATTTAAGACTAATTGGACCCTCAGCCTGATTCCTCGATTCAACCTACGGCTCGGGGACTACTCCATATAGAGTGCGAGTTTCATCGCATCCCATATAAAAGAAAATTTGAAAACTACTCGGGGCATGATCAACTCACAGCCTTGATTCAGTAAAGAAAGTATTCGGAAGACACATTCAAGACGGAGTTCGGAAGAACTCGAATACGCCTTCAGAAGTACTCGGAAACCTGTAGTACTCGACTACGAAGAGCTTAGGGACTTATCAGATCCGGGGCCATAGGACTGCGCACATGGTATACATATTATAGGATAAGAGATGGAATATGGCTCACACGCTAAACTAGTTGTAACCAGAGTAGAACTAGTCGGAACATAAAGAAACTATCTGAAAACTACCTAGGTAGCACTTGGATAGGACTACTAAGCACGTATTTGGTTAGAATTTTCATATAACCTTATCCCCCATACTGTATAAGGACGGGCAGAGATCCCCTCCAAACAATACATCACCTAAGGCAATACAAACCATCACACAGGATGCCCGGTATTACGCTCTCGGCGGTCCGAACTTGTCTAAAGTTTCATGTTCCTGCACCTTCAAGTTCCTAATCTCGGCGACACACTACATACAATCTACCACCTTGGAGATATCCCTCGGTGAGTTTGGTAGTTAAATACCGACACTCTCTCTACTATATAATATGCTAAATATCAATATGTAACATGTCTGAAGCTTTAATTCTTGCATCTTCGATTGTGTGATTCATTGTCTAACTATAATGGTATAAAAGGAATAATAATATAAATATTTCATCTCTTACCTATAGAGGTAGTATTGTTTTTTTTCATCTTTATTTAACAGCCCTGTAACAGCGTACTTACACCAATAGCAATGAAGGGATGAGGCTAAAATTTTAATAGCACTCAGAGATGAGCTAAACTTTGATGGTATCAAAGAGATGGGTTAAATTTTCAATATCATGCGATGCTAGCACGAGTCACGGGATGATGCCGTGGCCAGTGGTCTGTGCTCTGAGAAGTCAGATCAGATGCTGGCATTGTTTTTATGCAGAAGCTCGTGCCTCCATACGGAGCGGAGTCGGTACCAGCGATGGGCAGATACTGGCATCTAGCAGCTTTCTTTCATCAATTGAAAAGGATGGCCTCGTCTCGTCGAGTCGCCATACCTCCCCTGACTGACTGGACTACTGGAGGGTGCACGATTCACAGCATCCTGGCCTCCTGGGGGAAACGGAACATCGCCAGTTCACCACCTGGGGCGTGGTGACGATCGCGTGCCACGAGGACGGTCGGTTCCCCGTGGTTGGATTTCGCTTTCTTGTGTGAGCAGTGAGCGGATCGCATCGCAGCAGACAAGACCAGCTCACGGCCGAAAGCGACCGCCCAGCAGCCTACGACGGCGCCGGCCGCCGGGTGGCAGCGGAGACGAGGCCGTCGCCGCAGCGGATCGGATCGCATGGCCAAAAACGTCGTCGTGCCATGTCATCACCGTGGTTTCTGAGTTGCGCGGCGGGCTAGCTCCATCGGGGCCGACCGGAGGCGCGCGCAACCGTGCACAGGTAGGAAGGACGCCGGCCCACGGTCGCACCAAGCACATTGCACAGCAGGACCAGGGGAATCCATCCATCCGCATTCCCATTCCATCCCCGCGCGGCGGCCCCACAGCCCGAACCGGTAGCGAATCGCGCGGTGCGCCGGCGAGTCTCTTCTCCGGCGCCGCATGTGCCCGCTCCGCTCCGCTTGGGACCAGCCCTCCGTCCGTCCGTACTCGCAGGCAGCGCCACGGTGGGGAGGCAGATGCTGGAACGTTGGGGTCTAGGGCATGCGCCATGCGCTACCGTCCGTCTGCCGACAGACAAGCGCAAGACTGCAAGAGAAGAGAGAGAGGCAGCCTGATTGCCTGAATGCCCTGAACCTGAAGAAGCTTCTCGCCGTCTCCTCCTCCGAGCGTCGGGCTCCCCTATGGGCCGGCCAATGGAACGGCGGGCCCATCGGAGCTGACAGGCCCAACAGCGTAGGTCTTCGGGCTTCCACACGTGCGTGTTGGGTGGGCATGGCACTCGTAAACAGGGAATGAGAGTGGGGATCTCTGCTGACTGCCTACTGTGATTAAACACTGTAGCAATACGGCCCACGATGATAGCAGCAACACGGCCCAAGATGATAGCAGCAATACGGCCCAAGATGATAGCGCAGCAGGCCTGTGCCACAATCGGAAGGGTTGAATGGATGACAACATGAACATCACCGGTGTTACGAGCACTTAGCTGTTACTATTTTAACTTTGTGCATCTACATTACTCAAAAAATTCTAACAAAAACCATGTTACGAGCACTTAGCTGTTACTATTTTAAATTTTTGCATCTACATTACTCAAAAAATTCTAATAAAACCATGAATGGATAGTTCATGTCACATTCTACCATCATGCAAAATTTGAGATGCAACGGAAACTTGTACAAGATGGAAAAAAAACATTGTGTCAATAGTGCAGGCTGCAACTGATCATCTCAGACCCGTAACTCGCTACTATTCATAGCCTGATTTCTCTTTTTTGTTTTTCATTGCACAAGTTTCAATTGCATCACAAATTGTGCATGATGGTAGATGCTTGCGTATTATCGTGTTTGGTAACACGGTAACACCTGACCTGCTGGTAACACCGGAGATGTTCTCTATGAAACACAGCTTTCACAATATGCCGTGCCACTAGGAACTGAGAATCAAACTGGCTGCTTCCCGGAAACAACTACAATTCATTCAAGCTGACTGGTAATTTTTCATTACAACAAGTCCATCCAAGGATTCAGACAGAAGCCAAGATGGACAACACAATTCACGATCTGCACCACAGGCATCCCTTATGTTTTGGACCTAACTAAAGAACAAAGCATCCCTCAAGAACAGAGAGTAGTATCTCCCTGGTCTATCATTTTCTAGGCCAGTGATTTTGCATGTAAAGCAATATAGGATAGAGGTCCTAGCTCTCATATCATTCAAACATAAGCACATTAGAAGCATAACTCCTAGCCGGTGACAATGCCAACAGTATAACGATAGACTGCTACTCAGAGCAAACTCCTAGTGGGGAGTAAATGTCAAAATGCAACAATATGACTAAGAACTGCTACTTGAGCTCTTTAACACAGCAGAGTTATCACAGTTCGGCAAGCTCAAAAGCTATCACCCTAATGGACCACTAAGCCGGAATGAGAGAAAACCTCATTGCATTGTATGATAACGGACACAACAATACAGCCATAGTTGTGCAAGAGTTCCATGAAAACATCACCACCGCCCCCTGCAACTCGAAAACAGTAGACAACCAGCCATTGTGAATTATAGTTGTACCTACTGCGTCTCCTCTGTTTCTCGACTCTTCTTCTTTTTCTTCTCCTTTTTCTTCTCGCTCTTCTCAGCTTCTGCACCATCTCCGGTTTGAGCAACCTCTGGATCTGCGGCATCACTTCCTTCCTTGCTCTTCTTCTTCTTCTTTTTCTTTTCGCTTCCATCCTTGTCGTCAGCCACATCAGCCTTCTCCTCCTTCACTTCCACCGATCCTGATTCAGCCTTATCTTTCTTTTTCTTCTTCTTCTTCTCATTCTTTTCCCCTTCCACTGTCTCAGCAGCTTCCTCAGCCTTGATCTTCTTAGCAGGAACAGTAGCATCACCATCATCGGTTTCCTCATCCTTCTTCCTCTTCTTCTTCTCCTTGACCTCTTCACCGCCGACAGCATCCTGTCCTACCTTCGCCTTCTCTGGTTCAGGAGCAGCTGCAATGCTAGCGATTGACACATCACCACCAGTGGGAAGCACCACATTCCGAAGCCACTCAGCTGGGGTCTTCTCATTTGGCTTCCCGTGCTTATCAAGGAGGCCCTCAGCAATCAGCTTTTTCTTCTTGAGAGCCACTGGGCCAAGCCCCCACTTCCTTGGGTACGTGTCTCTGTCCATCACAACCCTCTTGATCTTTGCGACTGCTCCATGGTCACAAGTCGCCATGACAGCGGTGGTCATCTCAGCAATACCTATAGCAATCGCCTCCCCCTTTGTAGTCATCAGAACAACCTCCTCTCCAGTCTCTATATCATTCTCAAACCGGAGCAACCCAGGGATCATAAGCTTAGCACCATAGCAGATAGCATTCACAGCAGAGTCCTTCACAACAAGCCTCTTGTAGCTAGTAAGCAGTACCTCGAGTGGCATGACGACGCGCCTCAAGTAGGTCTCGTCCTTGTAGTTGTCAAGCGACCACATCGCGTCCATCACATCGTGCATGGTCACCATGTTGTCCTGCTCCCCCAGGATACCCGACCGGACACGGCGCAGCTCCTGCATATGCGCGCCGACGCCAAGGAGCAGGCCAAGGTGCACACAGAGAGTCCGGACATAAGTACCTGCCTCGCAGGAGATCCAGAACACCGCAAGGTGGCGCTCGGGGTCGTGCTCCAGGAGCTTGCTCTCGTAGATGGTCCGCACCCTGAGCTGGCGCTTCACCGCGGAGATGAGCGGCGGGCGCTGGAAGACGGCGCCCGTGAGCGCCTCGAGCGCGCGCGCCACGCGGGCCGTGTCAGGCACGGAGGCGTGGAAGCGCACGACGCAGACGTACTCCTTGCCGGCGCCCTGCTGCGACTTGACGAGGCGCGTGGCGCGGTCGACGCAGACGATGAGGTTACCGGTGACCTTGGGGTCGAGCGTGCCGCTGTGTCCGGTCTTCTCAGCGCGGAGGAGGCGCTTGATCCAGGCCACCACCTCGTGGGAGGACGGGTTGGATGGCTTGTCGAGGTTGATGACGCCGTAGCGGAGGTGCTCGGCGAGGGGGCGCTTCAGCGGCGAGTGGCCGGAGGGGAGCGGGGTGTAGTGGCCGGTGCGGACGTTGAGGCGGTCGTAGTTCTTGAGGAGGAGCGGCCAGGTGGAGGTGTCGAGGGACGGCACCAGGGACTGGGGCTTGATTAGGTAGCCATCGGTCTTCTCCTCGGCCTCGGCGAGCGACGGCGGGTCGGTGGCGGTGGCGGCAGCGGCGTCCTTCGACTTGTGCTTCTTCTTCTTGGACTTGGCTTGCTCGGACGCAGGGGACGCGACGGCCGGCGGTGTGGACGACATGGCGGCGGGGCGGGGATTGGGGCACTTGGGATACCTTCTGGTTGTCTCCGCGAGGGAGGGGAAAGAGGGTTTAGGGTTTAGGGAGCGGAGAATGGGCCGACCATGGCACGTGGTGATGGGCTTTTAGAAGGGCCATGCCGGATTAGATGTTGGAAACGAGAAGCGAAGATGAATTGGCCCAACGACCTGGATTTGGTAGAAAAGTCAACTTATTTTTCCAGGCCCAGCAGCAGTGATATTACTTTTAAACCAAACACATTTCATTCAAATTTTTTTATAAAACTTATTATTTAGTTCAAAAATATGATAGAGACCAAAAGGTCGCCTCGAGAGTGATTGTTATGTAAGGTGCAGCTTGTAAAGAAATATCTCAACCCCTGAAAAACTTGTGTAAAGTTAAACATATGAAATGGAAGGTGTCAAATATTCAGAATTCAAATGCTACATGCGTAGCAAAAGATGTCTGGCTGTAGAATTTCATATTTTTGTCTCTACCCACCAAGCCATACAAATCGAACCATGTTAGACATTAATGCATGGACTTGCCTCCTCTTAATCTCCTATCGACGAATGCCATTGACTTATCACTCTATCACCACATACATGTTGGGCGGCTGTAGATGATGGTGTAATCCTTATCTAAGCATTTAAGCACTACTTTCTTGATTACACAATTAGTATGGTCGAAGGAAAACAAAAAAAAAGGTAGGAACTGTCAACAGGTCTGATCATATTGGAAAGTAGGAACACATTTTTTTTTGAGGGCAACACAATTTTGTTATTAGGCCTCGTGTGTGTGTCGATAATGGGGAAAGGGGTTGACCTTTTGCAAGTTGGAGCTTCACAAGGGCAAACATGAAATAACAAAAAATATAGAGGGGTGAAGACGTAGCAGCTCCAAGCGCTGAACTGCGATGAGAGAGAGATTTGCGACGACCCCCAAAATGGGGAAACCCCGAGCTAATCCAAACCCCCGCCGATCTGAATTCCCCCAAATCCCGCAACCGGAGCCCTAATCGCTTCCAAATCCCATCTCCGATCCAATGCATCCCACCGGCGACGACCCGTCGGCCGCCGCAGGCATCTCATTCCCCGACGTGGACGGCGGCGGCGGCGGCGGCGGCGATTCTGAAGACGCCGACTTCGCCGGCGGTCACCTCCTCGACCCCACCGATCCGAGCCTCCCCAACCCCACCACCTCCTCCGCCACCGGCCTGCCCCACGCGGTCCCGACCGGCGGGAGCGGCGGCGGCCCGGTCACCTCCGGCAACGGTGGGGAACGGCGGCCCCTGTTCCAGCGCCTCTGGACCGAGGAGGACGAGATCGTGATCCTCCGCGGCTTCGCCGAGTTCACCGCAGCGCGCGGCACGGCGTTCGCGTCGCACCAGTACGACACCGACCCTTTCTACGAGGACATGCGCCGCCGCCTGCAGCTCGACTTCTCCAAGAGCCAGCTCGTTGAGAAGCTCCGCCGCCTGAAGCGCAAGTACCGCAATTGCGTCTCCCGCCTCCGCGAGTCCGGCGCCACCTTCTCCTTCCGCTCCCCGCACGAGCAGGCCATCTTTGAGATCGCGCGCAACATCTGGCGCCCCACAAATAAACACGGTCGAGATCCCTCGGCTGACTCTGACGATGAAGACGCCGCGGCGAACACAAGCCCCAATGGGGAAGTCAAGTCCCCGTCCTCGGGGCGACAGCGACGCCGCAGGCGCGCAACGGATTTCGCTGCAGCCGCTGGCACCGCCCCTGCCACCAGCATGGTGCAGCCCTCTCAGCCAGTGCAATTGTCTGTGTCAGTGCCTGTCAAGATGGAAGACTCCCTCCCAGCACTGCCGCAGAATCCAATGCCAGTGACGGTGACCATGGATGGCTCAGAGCCTCTCAGGTTGCCAGTCATGTCACCTCAATCAGGTGTTTCGGATGCCGAGAAGAGTTGCCTGACTCCTCTACTTAAGGAGATGATACATGCAGTGATAAATGTCGGAACTAATCCCTGCGGTGCAAAACTACCGGAGCCACCACTTGGTTTGCCCATGGAAGGGGAGAAATGGAGGAAGCAGCGGATTTTGGAGTTGGAGGTGTACTTGAAGAGGATTGAGCTGCTGCAGGATCAGGCGAAGGCAACACTTGAGGAGCTCAAGTCCTCAACCCGTGGGACTTGATCCATGATAAGATGAGATCTCTTTCGTTTTAGGATTCTTGCTATGATTCTTAGTGTAGATGCTTAGGTATTTTTGCATATTTTACGTCCATAAAAGAATATTGTTAACTGGGTTGGGGCTTGGAACTAGTTTATTTATGGTTCTAATTGTTTATGTGATATTAGCTGCCATTTCTGGTGTTTTTGATAGGTTCATAGTTTATTTATGGTTCTAATTGTTCATGTGATATTAGCTGCCATTTCTGGTATTTTGATAGGTTCATTATCCTTTGTTTACTGAGGTAGTTGTATGCTTTGAGTGGACAGTAAGTACCCTATAGAAGGATGAACATTTGCAATTGACTTATTAAGATTACAGATTATTGCTATTTTGTCTTGGCTTCTTATTCTGTTTTGTGTGTCTTAGCATGAAGTTATATGATTATATTATAGAGATTAAACTGGTTCGTGACATTGATGATGGATGTTTGGAAAGGTCTTGGAACTTGTGTAGAGTAAATGACCATGAGTTTAAGGATCTGCTCGTGTATACCAAGTGGGTGAAAGTTCGACTCGTGTTGAATTGTTGGTGATGGCTATGGTTCTGTTTTGTAAAGATGCGGACTTGGCATTTTATCTCCGCATAAAATAAATGGTTACCCATCTGATTGCATTCGTATTTCCACCGCACCGTGAGAATATGGCAAAGCTGTGGGAATAGAGTTATGCTTATTGCTCAACATTTCGTTTTGCCATTCTAGAGAGTAGTGGTTGTTTTTGTGCATCAAATTCGGTGGCAGGCCACCACACTTATTAACAGAGATTTGTATACTATATCTGCACACAACAGGATGTGAGTATGGCAGAATTTTTTTTATGATGTTGGTATACTGTGTAGGTGTATGGTGGGCTTTACACAAGAGAGCCCTAATCACCAGCTCACTGATACTCGTCGCAGGCACTGCAATTGTTGTTGAGTTGTCAGATCCTCATGGTTTGTTCTATGCCTTCTAGTACCTGTCTACCCTTTCCTTGCTCTGTTCTGTCTCGAGAGACATGGGAAGGGAGAAGGGGAGAAAAAGAGGAAAAGTAAAACAAGGGCCCAGATATATGCACACTCCATTTGCTCCTTTGCTCTGGAAGTCTGGAACCTGGTTGTTTTATTCACGTAGCGCCATTGTATGGATCGACTGCTCTTCCGATTTGGAAATATTGAACGACCAATGGATGCTGTTTTAATTTCAGTATTGGTTACCTTGTTTACCTTTCAACTGCAATTTGGATGATGGGGTTTACCTTGGCAATTTTGAAACGTGAAGTACCAGAACGGAATGTTTTGTTCATGGCAGTTGCTGTTCTCCCATGTTTTCCACCGCTGTCGTTTCAAAGACATCAAGATGGGATTGCACTACTACTTCGTATTATGATCAAGGTGTGAACTCTGTCTGTAGTTGAATATTACCATGTCCGTGTAGCGCACGACCCATGGTGCTTGCCAACTCGCCCTAAGACACAGACTCCTGATGTCTAATTCTGAAATAACCTTTCCATTTTGCTTGGCTAAACCGAACCATCGAATGCCCTGATCAAGTCATTTGATTTGATTATTAGACATGCCGAGGAGGGCATCGGAAATCTAGTATAGCCGTCACCCGTTGGTTTGGGACGTGGCGGTCGATCAGACCGCGCGGCCTCCTCCTCTCTCACTCCC
This sequence comes from Panicum hallii, assembly GCF_002211085.1. Taxonomy (NCBI): domain Eukaryota; kingdom Viridiplantae; phylum Streptophyta; class Magnoliopsida; order Poales; family Poaceae; genus Panicum; species Panicum hallii. The sequence continues at coordinate 55,223,423 of NC_038043.1, forward strand.
TTCCCTTCTTTTCTTCTAGTTTTTTTTTCTTTTTACTTTCTTTTTTAGTATACCACGTGTCTCATCACGCGTGCTAAAAATGATCACTCATATGGATCTCTGTCAACCTTTTCCTCTCGTTTCTAGACCTTTTTAGCAAGTTTTTTTTGCACAAAAACATTTGATTCCGTGTTCCTTTCATACAAAACATTGCTGACCAACTTAATCTACAGACTTACTTTGAACAAAATTTATGAAAAACTTATGTGTGTGAAGCGTCTTGAAAAGTTTTACAAAAAAAAAAGTTCCCATCGAGAAGCTATCCTGATAAAATTATCGTAAATGCTATGCTAAAAGAATACCATTCAAAAGTTGTACTAAGAAATTGTTTGGAGAAGAAGTTGTTTGAAGAATTTCTCCTAACAACATTCTTGGAAGTTGTGCTGAAAAGTTTTTTTTTGGAGAGAAACAGGAAAGGCACACCCCTACTGTGCTAGAATATATTGAAAAGAGACAACAAGAGTTTGAAAAGTTACAGAAAAGCTGAAAGAAAGTGTGACCAAAGCAAAAACCCAGCTAGCTAGGATTCTACGAAACGAAAAAAGTTGTGCTGAAAAGTTATCATCGAGAAGTTTGATAGTAGAGAAGTTACGTGTAAATGGAGTTTCCCACTCCCCATGAAAACCTCCTATTTCGTATTTGCAACGCTAGAATTTTATAGGAATGATTAAACATGAATCAGCACCAATCCACATCACTTCTGCAGTTTCTCCTCATTAGCCTAGTAAGGGCTAACGGCTACCAGGCTGACACGAGTAGTAAACGCCGCCGCGGCGCCACTGCCTGAGCCAAAAGCACCCCGAAGCGGCGAAGCCTGAATCCTCATCCCCTCTCAAAAAAACTCGCCTCAAAACGCCCGCCAAAAATGGCGGGCCTCGACGGCGGAGGCTGGGGCGGCTACGACGACGACGACGACGATTGGGGCCTCAGCGCGGAACAGCTGGACCAGATTGAGCGGGACGCCATCCGCCAGCTCGCCGAGCGGAAGGCCTCCTCCTCAGCGGCCTCCACAGCTCCCGTCACTGCCCCGGCTCTCGGGGCCGTCTCGCCGCTCCCCTCCCGCGCCACCGCGCCGGCGGCGGCCGCCTCGTCGCCGCTCGGGGGTAACCACCCCGCTGCCAGGGCCTCTTTGGAGGCCCGCTTCGTCAAGGTTAGGGTTTTTCCGCCCTTTTGCTGTTTAGGGGGTTTTTCTTATTGGCTCATTGGGGATTGGCTCGGTGGTCGAATTAGTAGCTCCCAGTGGCAAGTCACATCGAATGGTTTCTTTGCTATGAAGATGGTTAATACTTTCGGGAAAAAGTTCGTTTTTCTATTTCTTTTATCAATCTTTATACTCTGCAGTGATTTCTCCGTTTTCAAGAATTTAGGGGTTCTTGTCCAAGAACTCGTCGGTTCATGGCGTTTCGAAATTATGACACGAGTTTAAGTCAATGCATATATATGCCATGGTAAACTTGTCAGCCTCCTCATTGACTCATCTCTGTAATTGAGTTCTTTGGGAAACTGGGTTTTCTGTTTGAAGAAATGGTGAATCTTGATGTGATTTCTAAGCTTATTATTTCGTGCACAGCATCAATGCAACGGGTCTATTACTCGTTATGGGCAATTTTATGGAACGCTGGGAGGTTTATAGTTCAAGTACCATCGTTTTGGTGACGAATGTAGGATTGTTTCTGATTCGTTTTCTTTGTTTATGTATATTTGAGTTTTTTTAATCTGTCCTGTGTTGCAGTGTGCATGAGCGAAATGCAAAATTGAGAAGTTTTTTCTTGTCGAAACAAAATATATTGTTCTAGCTGGATAATTGATAGCTTTGGTGTTGAGAGGATCACTGTTTTAGCAGGAGTCAATCTGTTAGTGATAGATGGCTTTAATTTCTGCAATTCTTAGTTTCTTTTATATTCCTTAGCTTCCATCGCTGATAAATGTGATCTGTATACTTTTCAATTTCACATATACTAACTGTTTCTCAGGTAGAAGCGGTTTCTCCTTCGCGGTCATGTGACTCAAACACATCGAGAAATGCAGGTACACAACATAATTGATGTTTCCTGTTTGTTCTATATGAACTGTTGCTTAAGTTTACCCCCCTCTTCTTTTCACTTGTCATTCAAGTGAATAATAGTCAGGGAAGTTCACCTAAGATATCTGTAAATCTTTTCCTCCATTCTAGCGGTGTGATTGCAGCAAAGTTCCCATACAATCAGGTACATTCTCCCAACAATTCTTGAATCAGCTGTCTCAGAATTATATGAAACTATAATTTGCTTGCTTCTGTTTATTTTTTAGTTACTTGTGGATGCATTTCGCAATATCCCGAAAGCCAGCTGGAATGCGAAAGAAAGGTATCCTTTACCCACTCGTTTTATTTCCAGGTTCATCAGATGTTTTCTATGATCTGGAAAAAGTTGGTGCCTGTGAAAAATTCACTGTTTATTCTGATTGTTTTTATTTAATCCAAAATCTTAGGGTATGGATGTTCCCTCCCTCATCTTTATCAACAGCAGAGGAGGTTCTTTGTTCCCTACCAGGATTAGCTGTGGAGGTATCATCTGTAATAAAAAAAGATGCTGTTTATTGCAGTAACATTCTTTTGATCATTTTATTTTATTGCCTTCTTGCTTTGATTAAACCTATATGCTGTTCCTACTCTAGTAGTGAATTCTGCATCATTTAGCTTGTTAAACTCAAATAAGTTCAATGTAACACTTAAAATATATGAGCATGGACACATGAAGAGGAAGAATAGTTCAGCTTTTTTTTTTGTGTATTTATGTGTGTAGGAGTTCTCTCTTTCTCTCTATTTTTTTTGTTTTTTTCCGGATGTTGCAAAGCTTTTGTTTCCATCTTGCAACAAAAACTCAAGAGACACAAAGTATAAGCTTCATTATGCCGCCTCATATCATAGGAAGTTTTTCAAGACTTCATCATAACCTATCTAGAATTTTATGTCCTGCACAGAGAAATTTTGACTTTGGAGCATATATTCATTTTGGTCACGTAGTGTACTTCCCTAGCAGGTTCACAAATTGGATCCGCTAGTTCAGCGTGCTTTACTTGCGGCTTCAAGCACCAAAGATCTTCGAGGTATCTAAATTAACCATGTTGCGCTTATAGAATCCATGTTCACCTAATGTTTAGTTACTGGATATACATAGATAATTTTTCACACCTACTTGTGACCAAGGTGCTTTCAGATATAAACTCTTGCTTTCTTTAGTATTTGCTTGAAATATACAACGAAATATTGAAAATCCAAATGTGCTGTATGCTGCAGAATGTAAATCAAAATGATCAATTTGGAATAATATTTTTTTACTTTTAAATTTTAAACGTGATGTTTTGCAAGTTGCTGACCTCATTTTTCTTGGCAAAGATTTGTATGACAGGATTCCCGCTGATGTTGAGTCGAAGCTTATGCCATTTCAGCGAGAAGGCATCAGGTGTGGTGAACTGGTGATTCAACATTCTGTAAATCTATTTAGTGCATGATGGTGAAAAATTGATTCCAAGATTGGCATGTTGTGCATAATTTTGAGTTTAATGATGCTGAGATCATTTTTCAATGAAAAGTTAGAACACAATTGGTCAAATATCCTGTAAAATACATTTCTGTTCAACTTATGTTTATTGCATTACATTTCTGTGCTGACTTGCTGACTCGTACTCATACTATAAGCAAATGAACATTGTGCTATTCTTGCCTGTTCGGATCAGTACCCAACTACTCACCATATCAGAGACCATATCTTGAGCTTTGTAGTACGGTAACCATAAGCCAGGAGCCTAAGTATGTGCTTCGAATTATTGTTTATGGATGTAGATCCATAAATAACTGTATGTTTTGCATGCTTGTAGGTTTGTTTTACAGCATGGTGGCAGAGCCCTAATTGCGGATGAAATGGGTCTTGGAAAGACATTACAGGTAAAACACCGTATTCTGAACCATCAATCCATCATCATGAATTTCCATATTGCCTGCATTAATGACATCCTTGCCCCGCATTGGAATGGAACTATGCACTCGATTTCAATTCTTATACTGCAGATCTACCAACCTAAATTAAAGTATTATATGTTTGATAGATTTACCTTTAGTGTTTAATGCTGAATAGACTCACATAATGGTATTGGTTTGTGTTATCGACTCATAAATCATGATTCTTGAGACTGATCACTGACGACTTATTTAATTTGATGGATGTGGAGTCCATTAGTTCTTTCAGGGACTAATTTTGTTTCTTAATTGCCTATGCAGGCAATTGCTGTTGCTTCTTGCCTTCATGATTTCTGGCCAGTTCTTGTGATCTCTCCATCTTCCTTGCGGTTACATTGGGCATCTGTGAGCACCTCTTATTTCTTCTACCTGCCAATTTTTTATTTTAGCAATTGTTTCTTTATATACAAGGGGGATCTAAACTTTATAATTTACTTTTATAACAGACGATTCAGAATTGGCTCAACATCCCCATGGAAGATATATTGGTATAGCCTAAACTTTATTGTGCACTAGTTTTCCCTTAGAAAGTTTCACTCTGCTAGTGATCTAGTCTAGTTAACAACACATATATCTGTGAAGTCTTTCCCCAGAAGTAAATTATCCCTTTATTTACTAGTATCATGATGATCATATAGTGTGAACGGGCCTGCTACCTGACTGGTTAGCAGAGCTCAAGTAGCCCCAGGTCCTGGGTTCAACTCCCTGCAGGAGCAAATTTAAATAGGCTTGGGTTAAAAAGCACCCCTCGTCGGCTGTGGTCCTAAGGAATACGTGTAACCGCCTGAGTTGCTTTCAGCAACATGTATATGGCCGCAGGCATGTGTCCTGAGCACTCGGTGGCATTCCAGGGCCGCCGGCCTTTGGGGTGTTTCTCGGCCTGCACACGAGAAGCTTCTTCTTAATGCGATGCTGTGGGGGCGGTCTTTCCCACGCTGGTTGAGTTTTTTTATTTTTTATTTTTTATTTTTTATGATGATCATATAGTGAGATACAACATAACGAAGAAAGAAAGAAACCATTGGAAAATGTTGCAATGTGCCTAACCTGGATAATGTTTTGTTCGGATAGAATCTGATGTAGCGGTTACTATCTTAAGTGTACAGGAAAACTTGATATGAAGTAAACTGCATAGTTTGACAAGTCCTAACTCCTAAGCATATAATATACAGGTTTATTTCATTCATTATGTTGATGGATATGGATTATTGACTTTTCAGGTGGTACTGCCACAAACTGGAGGATCACATAAGGCAGGATTCAGACTAGTTTACTCAAACACTAAAGGAGATATTTGTTTGGATGGGGTATTCAATGTGATATCTTATGATGTAGTTCCCAAGATACAAAGCACACTTCTGGATTCGGATTTCAAGGTAGAAACTTTGGTCTTACACTTCATTTCATTTGAGGAGAATGAAATATACCCGAAATAACTATCTTTTCATAGGTAACATGCATGTATCTAACAGCTAGATAGAAAGCACACTTCTGGATTTGATTTCATGATGTTTACACCTTCCATTTTGCATGATGTAACAACTAGAAGCCTAGAACTAGTGACACTATTGTCGTCTGATTGCAATTTATTGAACTATAATTATGCATAATTTATCTGTAACCTCTTTTAAATGGTTTTCATCCAGATTGTTATAGCTGATGAATCACATTTTATGAAGAATGGCCAAGCGAAGAGAACGATTGCCTCACTTCCTGTTCTGCAGGTTTCTTATTTCTTATGAGGAAAATACCTTTTTGTTGAGAGTAAATATGTATATGGCTTAATTCTGACGAGTGGATATTTGTAATGCACTTCATCACAACCAATCACAATGTCCTGATCGATCATTAGGTGCAGTTAAATACGCTGTTTTGCTTAGTGGAATTCCTGCTCCTGCTTTGTAATGCACTACACTTCATCACAACTAATTGTGACTTGCAATCACAGAAAGCTAAATACGCTGTTTTGCTTAGTGGAACTCCTGCTTTATCTCGCCCAATTGAGCTGTTTCCTCAGGTAAATGCTGTTTCCGTATTTATACGCACATATTCAATGCTTAAAGTAGAGTGACAGCTACTTCTGCTGCGTATCCAGCTCCAGGCGTTGTATCCTACTGTGTACAAGAATGTTAATGAGTATGGCAATAGATATTGCAAGGGTGTAAGTACTAGACTTATCAATTTGCTTCAATTTCTGTTGCCAATGGTGAATCTGTGACTGATTACTATATGTTTTTTCAGGGCTTTTTTGGGATGTTTCAAGGTGCTAGCAATCATGAGGAGCTGCATAATTTGATGAAAGCAACTATCATGATCCGTAGGTTGAAGAAAGATGTCCTTTCGCAGTTGCCTGTTAAACGTAGACAACAGGTAACCTCTTGGAGGGTTTCATCAACATAAGAAATATGGAGTAATATGTAAATGAAAGTTATTCCATTTTACTCAAATCCAAGATTTTTGTGTATTAAATCTAAATTCTGTTTTCATCTATAATGAAATGATACACAGCTCTCCTGTCTATTTGAGAAAAAAAGTGAATTTCATCTGAATTGACAGCTACTCAGATCTTTGATCACTAGCACAACCTTTTGGATGTGCCTCGTTGCCTGATTATTTGTGGTCCTTTCTATGTTGACGCTTCTGTTTTCTTTGCAATGCTCAAAACTAACATTGAGAAGTTTACGTTAACCTTACACAGTGAGTAAGATAACCTTTCAGGGATGTAGCTTATATTATATGTGATCTTAGTTCCCATTATGCCAGTATTTTTCTTGACTATATGAAGTTTTATGCTTAATGATTCCATGTCTCAACGACAGGTCTTTCTAGATTTAAGTGAGAAAGATGTGAAACATGTCCGTCCTATATTTCAAGAGGTATTATCTGCTTCTATCCTTTGCCTGCAAATGATATATTGTAGCATATGAGAACAAAAAACTGGTTCTAGAAAGTAAAGTTCTTGTTGTATTTTATTTTTCTTTGCATGCTGTATTTCACATTTGAAACGTTTATTATAGATATGCTCTCGCACCTCATATGTTTCAGGAGAGGAAGTGCTCCCCTTCCTTTTGGCCATGCTCATGTTGTCATGTTGGACAACAGCAGGCACTAGCTAGTAGGCAACAGTAGTGGGAGTATGCTCCAACAGTATCAACTACTGTGGGAGTTTGTCCCAACAGTAGTAGTATTAATTGATAGTGAGATCATGTACTCTACTTTTGACTTGTGCATTTCTTGATATAATGAAGACTTAGGAGCAGCTACAGCTGTAGTTCAGAAGCACCAAGTTCTCGGTGTCCCCTGTTCTCCCCTTCTCCTACTTTGTGCTAGAGGGAGGGAGGGAGGGAGGAGTACCTGGAGGCTGGCCCAGCAATTTAGACTTCATATTTTAACACAGAAATAAAGGGAAATTATGCATTGCCCTTGGTTTTCATGTTCCATCTCTGCATCAGTGCAACCATTAAAGTTACAGTTTTACTTCAAATAATTCTAAAATTGTTTGTATTTGTCTAGTTGGAGACACTGAAGATCAAAATCGAGTCTGCTGACTCCAAGGAGATGATTGACTCTCTCAAATTTACACAAAAGAATCTTATCACTAAGGTAATCTGAAAGTGCACTCTTTTATGCTCTTATAAAGTTGTTCGCTGTTATTTTCTTAGCAAGTATCCTACTTTTCTACCAAGTACAAACCAATCTAAATAACTCCACTAAAGCTGAAATTTATATTATTTTACCATTTCCAAGGTATGTTTATCTTGGCATGCATAGTGACCTTTAGTTAAAAGTTACAAATTCTGTAAATTGCTGTTCCAAGGTTCTTCTGTTGCCTGTTGGTTTGTGTCATGTGAATTAGCCAATTTGGTAATGGTGCAAATTGTAGTTATGAAATCTTTGGATAGGTTATCTTTTCATTGGAACACCCACATAAATTTCATCATCTTTCATTTCGAATATTTTACGTGGTGAAACTAGTATTGAAGTCAGCAGCATGTTTATTTTCCATATTATAAAATTGTATTCAATTTTTTTGTTATCTGCATTTGGCATCATTTTTTGCATCTTTATCTTCCATTTAGCTTATTATGATTTGTTTGTATTCAAAGTATGATTCTGGTTTTCCTAATCACAGCTCTACACCGATTCAGCAGTAGCCAAAACTCCAGCTGTGTTGGATTTCCTGGGCACTATAATTGAGGTGATCACATGATATTTTGATTCCATAAATTTATTAGATTTTCCTTTTATTCTACCCTCATGATGGAACTTGCTAGTTACTGCCAATTTCATGATTCCAATTGAGGATTCTATCTTCACTTTCACTTGCTGAAGCGGATAATCCTGTTGAGTTTTCACCAATTATAATTCTCTTCCATTCCATTCTTTCATTAGGGACCACATCAGTGTATAACTGGAAAACGAAGAATCCCCCTCATTTTCAATTGCGTTTTACTGAAACCAGCTTGATTGAACTTTAGTTAGGTATGAAAACTGTTTTGGGAGGTTACGACAATGTTGTTGTATTGCCAGGAATGGGCCCGTTCTATGAACTGGCTCTCCCATTCCTTTTTTATCTCATCTAGTGAGAATGGTCTGTTGGCTCGTTATTCTCATTTGAATTATGTTATGAAGCTTACAAAGGTACCTTGTCCTCACAGGCAATAACTAAATTCTTTGCTTTGCCAATCTATATCCAGGCAGATTGCAAGTTCTTAATATTTGCTCATCACCAACCCTTGATTGATGCCATTGAACAATATCTCGTGGTAAGAATCTAATAATGTATTTAATGTTTCTTATTTATGATGCATCTGGACCTACTTGTAATAACCATGTTTCAGAAAAAGAAAGTAAAGTGTATCAGAATTGATGGCCAGACACCTGTGACTACAAGGCAAACGTTAGTCGCAGATTTCCAAAACAAGGATGACATCAAGGCAGCAGTGGTACATTTTTACTTTAGTGCCTCATATTCTATCTTGCATTTTTCTTAAATCCAGCTTAAAGTCGCTGAAATTACCTTTTGCATATAAATTAGAAAAAAGGAAACTGCATATAAGGGACCACTATTAACATGTATTGAATACAACAACTGGTACATGCATATTTCAAGATCCAGAAATTAGTCATGGTGTTTTGATTTTATAAAATTGCTCATGTCCCTACTCAATGATCTTGGCTTTTGCATAGTTGGCTGAAACTGTCGTCGAGTATAACCTTTCTTTAACAATGGCAGAAAGGTTGAACTAAGAGGGCACTTGCCACGTGTTTTTCACAATGATAGGAAATTTGACTCCTTAGATAACGAAGTGTTTTCTCCTGAGAGATTTGAGAACATGTGTAGTTAAGGAACTGTGGTACGACTACCCAAGTTTGAGTTCTTGCTGAGGCAATTTTGGGTGCATATTTTCTAAGCCGCTTAGTTCCTCTTAGGTTGGTCTAGTTTGTTTTTAAATATGTAATTAACAGTCACAATTGTGACATGGTATTGTGATGCTCAAACTCTGGGCAGGTTTTATCAAATTTAGTGTAGTATTATTGCGTACAGCCTAATGGGATTGTAATACTGTAGTTGTCCATCAAATCTGGAGGCTACGGGTTAACTTTGACAGCAGCGAGTACAGTAATCTTTGCTGAGTTATCATGGACTCCTGGCGACATTATTCAAGCTGAAGATCGTGCCCACCGGATCGGCCAGGTGAGCATGAGACACTCATTATTTTGTGAGCAGCAGAGTCCTTTTTTTTTTTGCTGTGAAAGTTTATGGTTCATTGATTTGATGGGACCACAATGTTTTCTGCGATATAAATGTTCTAGTATTCTTTGAATATTTATATACCTTCAGTTGATAATTTGATGTTCCACCTTTAACAGTAGCCCCATTATTTTCTTTACAATTCCAGGTTTCATCAGTAAATGTATATTACCTTCTCTCGCATGGCACGATCGATGACCTTATCTGGTATGTCCCGGACTTTGATTACCTATAGCATGTTGTAATTTATTCCATGTACTCATTGGTCTTGTTCACCCTGGTTTTGTTTCCCAGGGGCGCTGTTCAAGGCAAACTTGAGAATCTGGGGCAGGTACTGTCTTGATACCGCTAAATCATTTTTTCCACGACGACAACTCAGCGACCCACACATGAGTCTGATTGAGAAATCAACAACCCTCTTCTTTTGTTATGTTCTTCAGATGCTGGACGGGCAGGAGAAGACACTGGACATCTCCCAGATCGACAGCAGACCAAGCCCCTCCAAGCAGCAGAAGACGCTCGACGGCTTCCTGAAGCGACGCAGCAACTCCACTGAGGGCCAGCCCAGCACTAAGCACCCTCGGTTCTGACTTCTGACTTAAGAGTGACAGCGGCTGATCAAGGTGTCGTTGTGAAGTACCAAGATCCCAGCCAACCTCATGGCATTGTTTGTAGGTTTTGTCTGGACTTCGACCAGATCGACGCTTGCTCCAGCTGGATCGGTCCACGGTGGTAGCGTTGTTTTTTTTGGCTCATGGTTGGTTGTAAAATCCTTACTAATTCAGATTTGTAATGGGAGATCATATCCCTGACCCACCTGTCAGTTATGCTGCACGGTCTCTGGATTTTACGGTCCGGATTCAATCGTAGGAAGTCTCGAAGTTTTAACTGACAAGTGGGACTAGCTGTCTCCTGAAAACATAAGCACCTGAATGTGGGCTATATATATAGCTTGTGGAATCCAGTTAAGCATTATAGCTTTAAAGCCCATTAGACCAAATAGAAGTTTTAACATTTCAAAAGACTAAATTCAACAAATTCTGAAAAAATAGATCAACATTTGAAAAAAGTAGATTCAACATTTTGCTATATATATATATATATATATATATATATATATATATATCAACATTTTGAGAAATACTACCTTCAATATTTTACTTAGATCAACATTTTCTTAAAAAATGGATTGTTCATAGCTTGATCTTCTCCCATGATGGCGGCGGCGCGCGGTAGAGGCAGCTGGGGTCGCGCAACCGCAACAGTTGGCGCGGCGGAGGCAGCGGGCGGCCGCCGCACCAGCCGTGGCGACGGCGCGCAAATGGGGGCGCGTGGGCAGCGGCAGCTCGCGGTGGGGGCAGCTGGGCAACCGTGGCGCCGGCGCACGGCCATAGCAGCAGCCACGGCGGCAGCGCGTGCGGAGGCATGGGGCAAGGCGCGACTGCAGCAGCAGCCCAGCGGGTGCTTGGCATCAGCAGGCAGTAGCCATAGCGGCGGACAGCAGGTGGAGATGGATGACGGCGTCAGGGAATCGGATGGATAGAAATTGTTTGCACGAATCTTAGTACATCGGAAGTCATATAATTTTTTTTCCGGAAGCTATATAGGTTGACCGAGGCCTGTCGGATGATACCAGGGCCATAGATGGGCCGGAGACATTTTGCTGTCGAGAGAATGCATACTCATGGAGGGCGTATAATGGGCCTGAACTTTTAATGGATAAAGGGCCTCCCAAATCTTGGCCCATAAAGTGAAAACCTAGGCAGCACGAGAGGTTTGCTTGCTGGTTTTCCGACCAACGGCAGCTCACCTCGACGCCACGCTCGCCGCCTCCCGCGCCGGACTTGCGCCACTTTCCTACGCTTGCTGATTTCCGCCGACCAAATACCTCGGGCGGTGACTTCAACGCTGACGGCCCCTGTGACGGTTCGAGGGGACTTCATCAGGCGACCGGTATCCTCAACCCGGCGGCCGGCGGCTTCTACTCAGGTAAACCGCTGTGGATTTGAGGTTCACAGTTCGAGTTTCGTGGAGCTTGTGAACCCGCGCCGCCAAGGTTCCTGATTTAGTCAGTGCACTCCGATGTCGCAAGTCTCAATTTTTCAGTGTTCAGTATCGTAAGCGTTCCTGTTCTGTCGTTTGCAGTAGCGCTAGCGTTCCGCTCTTCTGGGTATTAGGCTATTGGCAGTCGCTGTTTGGTGCCGATGAGCAAGAAGAGGATGTCCCTGAAACCAGCCAAGTCGTTGAGAGATGCTGAAGAAGTGTACGCGCTTTGCCTCATTATCATATTATTAACTTTTCTCTTGGTTATGATATGTGATGCTTTCGTCTGATTCTTCACGTTGCTAATTCACTTGTGCACTTTCTTTATGCAGACAAACTTCAGATTACATTGCAGGAGACGTTCTTGATGACCTACTGTCGAAACTTGTCAGGTAACACTTGTTTTTCCCCTTTCCTGCTGCTTCATTTGTTAGATCCAGAAAGGCCTAAAAGGTATTCTTCTCTAGGAGTGTGGAGGTTGCAAAGGCGTCTAGGGGAGGTTTACCAGAAAAGATATGGATGAAGGTATTGTTATCCTTACTTGGCTTCACTACATTTTGCCATCGTTACTGGCAGTCTGTTCTGTCTCCTTTTTCCTTTTGCATTTATTCCATTTTGCCGCTGCAGAAACAATTTGCTATCGGGGTCAATGACGTGACAAGGGTTCTCGAGCGAATGCCTCCGGCTGCTGCCACTAATTCTACTCATAGTTCTACTGAAGCGCAAACTGTCTCAGGTCGGCGTAGAGCTCCTTTGGTGCCGCTGCAGGTTAGTTTTATTTCCTAATTTGCCTTCATAAGAAACCTACCTATGAAATTGAAGCTTCTTAATTTCTTATGCTTATATATTAGGTGCAAAGACATGTGAAATTGCAGCATATTTTTGTCTAATTCCATTATTTTTTGCTCTTCTCTTTTAGTGAAGACAAAGACACAAGTGCTTTTCTGCTTCCCTAGGAAATTTTCCTGGACTTTGGCCACTTTGAACTTATTTTGTTGCATACTGTGATGTTAACCCTTAATAATAAATTATCGCATCAAATATATGCCTGTCTTCTGCGAATTGCACACATTTTCATCTGTACTGTTTTATTTCTACATCATTAGCTTATTCTCTTTCACTCTGTGCGCAACAATCAAATGAGTCAAGGATATTGCTGAACATGTTCAGTCAAGTACAAAGATGGACAATTTCAACTTTCAAGTGTTACATACATCCATGACAACAATTTTAATGAGGAACTCAGGCTGACAAATATGTCTCATTTTATAATGCAACAATGCAGGCTGTCCTTATAGCTGCTGATTGCAATCCCAAGTCATTAACAAAACATATACCGACCCTGGCATCTACAAGGCAGGTTCCGGTACTGTGCATCAAGGACAACAAAGGAGGCTCAGTGAGGTTGGGTCATGTGGTGAATATCAGAACAGCACTTGCCATTGGAGTAAAGGTCAGCTTGTTTTCTTTTCTCATTGATTCGATATGCTTTACTGTCTAGCAAGTATTCATGAGACCAGTGTTCAAATGCATGTTAGGCTGGAGACAGCGTAGTCAACAAGACTATCGACGAGGTGCTAGAGTGTAGTAAGCAATGAACCATAAATTCTCTCTGGGAGCAGCAAAATGATGGACAAAAAAGTTTGAACTCCTCGGCGTGCAACAGTTCCAGAGCATATGAGAGATGGGGTTAACATCGACATAAAGAGAAGAAATTTTAGAAGGGGATAAACGATTCTACCAGATCGTATGGCAATATCAATCTTCTTACACCGATACTCGGAGAACCTTTTCTACCAATACTCATGGGCAATAGGCCAGGTTAGTTTGTTAGGTTCGTACAACTCTGTTTGGATGGATCGCAAAGATATTTGTGTATAGCATGCCCATTGTGATCTTAGATTGTCGCCTATGTTCTTCTCTGTAACCAACAGTAGTTGATGTAAAAGTAATGTTGGCATCATTGTAAGTTTGAATGTTTAATGTGTCAAGTTCTTGAGACACCACACCACAGCACTTGAGACACCACAGCCTTTTTTCTTCAGCCACAAACATCTGTTTTGGGCACTTTATTTAATTATCAAACTCAAAGTTGAACCACCCATGAAGTATTCAAGCAATCAGTTCCAGCTCGATATTACATCTGTTCAAGAATATGTCACTTTGAACAAGACTCTTAAATATGCAACTTTGACGGCTTGACCATTCATTTCCAGAATAAGAAGAGAAAAACAGAAATACTGGCCTTCTAGCGAGGACTTGAGGACCCGGTCAGGAGTGGTGGGAGCCTATGAAGTGTGTATCTGACAGGAATGATGTACTGTACTAGGGAAAATATGAGCAAGATGAAACGGATAACTAGTTTAAGTTCGTGGCATATATATTTTTTTGTTTACAAAAATACCTCACAGATAATTCAATGGTTTTGTATATAATAAAAATATAACAGACAGGCGATTCAATAAGTAAATAAATAAAATAATGGACTTGTCAAATTCTAATTTTATATAGCATATTTCTTTCAAGAATTGTTGTTACATGTACAGGAGTAAAAAAACCATAGATGCACACCCACACGTGTGACACACGCACAATACACAGGACTACAACCATGTCAGATGCTCATGCGTACCAGTAACCCATCCTAACAAGGGGGCGAACAAGGGGCTACTATTCATCGCTTTCAGCGAATTGCGGTGATTGAATCGCAGCGTGCCCACAGCTACGGCTCCCCGCCTTCGCTGCAGCCTTCTACTGCCACCGTTGCTAATTATCGCACTCCCACCTTCCCACCCCCATCCCCGCCTAGCCGCTGTCCCCCGCCGCCCGGAGGGGCGGCCCCCGCCACCATCCCCGCCCAGCCGCCGTCCCCCGCCGCCTAGGCGGGTGGCAACAACCCCTCATCTCGACCGGCCCCACCACCGGGCCAGCAACCAGGGGCGGATCTAAGGGGGGCCTCGAGCCCCTACCTCCCCAGGATCAATGGATACCCCCTAAGCTCCCCTTCATTTTTTTAAGAAAGAATGAGGAACAAGAGAAGGGGATGAAGAAGAAGAGAATGGAGATGAGCTTCCTCCTCACTTCCTGGCTAGATTCGCCACTGTTGGCAATCCTCTGTACCTCGGAACCCGGTGACCCGATCTCAACCCCGAACCCCTAAGCCCTAACCCGGCGGCGGAGCTCCGGTGGTGCCACGACTGTGCCTTCTGCTACAGCACGCATGGCGAATCCGCGTGTGCGATAAATAGACGCCGTCTCCCAACAAGACATTGGCAACAATAGTGCAACACGTCAAGCATCTCTTCATTTTACCAACGCATGCATGGTCTTAGAGGTAACACTCGTAGAGCTTGATGTCCATCTGCAGCCTCAGCCTGAACTCTGAAGTAGTATAGGCCCTTGTCCAAGCCTGTCGGTGCGCAGCGTGGCGATGGCGACACCGCGCGCCAAGTTGCCGGTGCCACCGACGACAGAGATGTCCCGCGTCCTCTCGGCGATGACGATGTCGGCGCCCATGAGGTTGAGCGTGCGTGCCCCTGAGCGCCGTGGAGTTGAACACGAGGGAGAAGGCGAACCAAGCGCTGGCCGGCGACTCCTTCCTGTCGTAGAAGTAGAACCCCTCGGCGCGCGCCACCGGCGCTGACTGCCAGCGCCCGGCCCGCCGTCACCGCGTCGTTGAACTTGAACACCATGATCTCGCCGTAGAAGGTGCCGTTACACCGAGCTGCTCAGCACCGTCGGCTGAGCGGCGATCGCCGCCGTCGCGTTTGCCGTGTCGTCAGGCGTTGGGCACGCATTGGGCGCCGAACAGCAGCAGCTAGCTAGCGTCAGAGGCTCAGAGATTTGTCCCAGCGTGTACACGAACGGAGAGGCGCGCAGCGGCCTCGATCATGGAGAGGAACCCCGTTGAAGCAGCTTCAATTCCGATCGTGGACAGGGCGAGAGGCCCAAATATCGCCGCCGCTGCCGTCGCCATCGAGGCCGCCGACGGTGGAGGCCGCTGGCGAGGCGACATCCTGGCGACCCGGCCCAGTGGCCCTTGTCCTCCGGCAGTTCAGCAGCGAGTTTTTTTAAAAAAGGGGATTAAAGAAATGGGTGCCTCCCGCCCACCCATCGGGCGGGAGGTTCGAAAAAAATTTCCAGAGGCCTCTTCGCGAATGAGAAAAGTTTCTTATTCATGAAGAGGTCCCTGAAGCAGGCCTCCCGCCCGGCCAGTGGGCGGGAGGTCCCCCTCGTATTTCAAACTCAGACTTCTATACTTCGTAGAATTTACTTCGTAGAATTTATGTTTCACAAGCTATTTGAAATTCAGACTTTTTTCAAATACAAAATTTATTCACCATACTATTATGTATGCATATAAAATTTTAATTCAATTTTACGAAGAAGATTACGGTATCTAAAACTCGTACGAAGATAGTTAAACGATAATGTTTTGCAACGTAGAATCCAAATATTCTGTCTTCAATGTGGCAAATATTACAAATACACATCCAGGTGTGATACAATCTCAACGCGGCAAATATTACACTTGAGCAAACAACGTTCAAATAAAATTGCAACTAAATGATGCCTGATGACGTACTAGCACTCGATCGGCGACATCTCCCACTCCTTGATGAAACCGGAGGTCTTCCATCTATAGCATGACCTGTAGGGCCAGCTTCAGCAGAACTGGGGCCAGCATCATTGTTTGGACAACATTTATACGTGTGTCCAATCTGATTACATGCACTGCAGCGCTGTATCCTCGGACGGAGCTCTGACTCATCCATATCATTACGAATACGCCGTGTCTGATGGCGCCCTCTCTGAACCCGTGATGATCTTGGGTCTGGAATATATATAACAGGATTCGCTGTCTCAGTGAACGATCCAACCAAACGGAACCCATAGATCTCATACTGCCAGGTGCTGGCAATCGTCTCCTTTCTGAAGTAATGCGAAACATATATATCGACAGGATGTCGAATATCCGCACAAGCAGCCATTACATGAGAACAAGGTAAGTGCAGCAACTTGGGCCTCATGCATGAGCAACAACAAGTTCCATCAAACTTGAAAATGCACTCCTTTACAGCAGTTTGACGTCTCATGCCATGTCGCGCCCTGTCTTTAGAAGATACCTCAAACTTGAGATTCTGTGTTCCACATTGCCGTACGTGGTGTAACCGGGCGCTTTCTGCCTTCTTAGTCATATATTGTGTTACCATGAATCCAAAATTTCTGTCAGGATCTCGCATGAATACCTGATTTTTAGGGAACTGGTCCTTAAAGTAATCGGTACATCCCCGGACGATGAATTCCACAATTGCAACCAGTGGAAGCCCACGAACACCTGGCAGCATCCAATTGTAAACCTCGGCGAAGTTGGTGGTCATTATGCCGTACCTTGCATCATCGGTATCATAAAGTAACGCCCACTTCTCCTTGGGTTCATTCTCAATCCATTCAGAAAAGTTTTTCACCACTGAGCCAGACCTTCTGCGAGTACGTGCAGTATCTGGGAGCTGATGCGTTCTCGGCTCTTTTCTTCCCGGTCAGTTCATCAAGTTTCTACCACTGCATGTTAAATTTTTGCTGATTCGTTTCCTTGCATAGCCTCTTGAACGTATCCATAAGGTGCTTGTTCTTGAATTGCCTAAAAAAGTTTGCACCGATATGTCTCATGCACCACCTACTGCGAACATCACGCCACTTGGGCGGCTTTCCGATCTCCACACACCCCTGCTGCAAATCTAGTATTGCCCTCAGTATGCCGGCGTGACGATCATGAATCAGGCAGACATATTCCCTATCCCGAACGACTGCAAGCTTAACCCGTTCCAGGAACCAGTACCAACTGTCCGTGTTCTCACTCTCAACAAAAGCAAAAGCAACAGGCAGCAATTAGCAAAAGCAACAGGCAGCAATTGATTGTTTCTATCTACTCCAATAGCTGTCAGCATTTGCAATCTATACTTTCCTGTGAGAAAGGTCCCGTCGATGCACAGGAGAGGCCGGCAGTGATGGAATGCGTTAATTGTAGGATCACTGGACCAGTAAAGAGGCCTAGAGGGGGGGGGGGTGAATAGGCCTGCAAAAACTCAACTCCAAATTCTCGTTAGAGGTGAGTGCGGCACTGCCGTGCCGAGTGTGGCACTGCCGTGCTCAAACAGAACACAAATTACAGAACTCAAGAACTGCCGAACCAAAAATAGATCGAGTTAATTTCTAGGTTTCCTGCAGGTGTCAGCAACATATATATGGAACTAAAACAGAAAACACCGCAGTAGATAAATAGATCGGTCTCAAACCTTGAACAAGAGAGTAACTTAGCAATAAAGTAAAACAGCACGCAAGACAGGGATTTATCCCGTGGTTCGGCGTCGCCACAAAGGCTGGCCTAAGTCCACGTTGTTGAGGCTGCCACAAAAGGCTTGGGCTGCACCACAAAGGTCAGCCCGTCCTCGTTCTCAAGTCAAGAGAGTGAACTCTTGAGATGAGGAGTGATTTTACTAGCTGCAAGAGAATGTTACAGACCTTCCAAGGCTGCCACACGAAGGGGCAAGCTCAAGGGCGACGCCTAGCCGGCTAGGAGCAAGCTCCAAGAGTAATAAACCCTAGATCCGCTGGCCAAACGTGAACCAAATGCTCTTTTGAGTGGGGGAATCAGTAGATCCGCTCTCCAATCGAAGTTTGCTGCCTTTTCCCTCAAGATTTGGTGGTGGGATGTGGAGATCCGCTTGAGGGGAGAGTTGGGAGCAATGGAGGAGAGAGAGAGAAGCACTGGTTCTGTCTTCTGCGAATATGAACGTTGGGAAGCACTGTTTTGAGGTCTGTAACCGTTGGGGAATTTATACCCCTCTGGTCCCAGCGGTACATTAAGTGCAGCACTGCCGCACCAAGGCGCGGCACTGCCGCACCCATCAAAACAACTCTGCTGGATGTGAAATTTTGCTGGCTGTTTTGGTTGAGTACGAGGATGTGGTTTTCAGGATTTGAGCATTTAGTTCAACAGTTGGACAGTTGATCTTGAATCCCTCTTTATAGTACGGCTTTCCTTAAACTCAATATTCAAAATATAAAATAAATTAAGCCTTCATGAGTCAAGATAGCCATCATATCAATTTGGGGGATCCTCCAACCTGTACATCATCCTCTTTTTAAATTTCCTGCATATCATCTCGATGAATCTCATTAGTTCCCTAATTAGGTGGTCATCAACGCCAAAACCCACAAAGAGCTTGATTGCACTTACATTAATGCATGGACTCAAGCTGAAAAAGACCCGCTGCAATGTGTAGGGCGGACCTTCTCCTCTGTCTAAAGTTTTCAGGTCATAATAGCTTTTAGAATTTCTCTGACATAGGACGGCCAGCAATCGAGGAACATTATCATATGCAGCCTCGAACGTACCTCATCTACAACACCTTTTGTTTTGCACACCATGCCTTGCTGTACGAAATGGTATACTTGTACTTTTCCTGAATGTACCTGATAATAGACTTTGGTTCATATGACAAGTTGTCTACTACGTTCCGTACATCTCATTTGCGATGTATTGCGACGAGAGGTTGCGATGGGTCTTCTGCACCCCAGGCAAATGACAAGTGTGCTGAGTGACAATGGAGCATTCACAATAATCTTTCCATTTACCCTTATAGGTATGCACCCACCATGGACATCCCTCCTTCACACATACCACATCGTACTTGCGAGATTTGTACTCGACTGTTTTAAACTCTCGCATAAGAGATAAAGACCAACACTTAATAGCTTCCTTCACCTCTTCAATTGAGTGGTACCTCGCACCCTGGATAATTTCATTCTCCCTGCAATCCGAAGGCCTGCTAGATCCGTCATCTACGATAAGATGACTGAAGTCGCTGCTTACCCAATCTTGAGGCACATCATCGTCGTCATCAGACGAATCGGCATTCATTGCTTCGTCCAATTCACGTTCTTCGTCTCGCAGCTGTTCAACAATGAAGGGTATGTTCTCCCCCTCATCAGCCACGCATTGAGGTGCTGTGGTCCCATCTGCCTCAATGTTTGCACCCTCAACTTCTTCATCAATATTTTCATCCCCCGGAGCAGCTTCAATGTTTATCAAAAGGTTCTAGTGCACACTGACAAGGAGTACCAGTGGCCATTGCCAATGACTTGCATTTTGCAGATAATTTAACCAGTCCTCGTTGCTTGCAAGTGGCATCAGCTCCCAGATCACAGCGTGAGTGGTACGATTAATGACGCATTGAACACTCACAGTGTGTGTCTCCTGATTAATCCTTAATCCCCTTATTAACCAGTTGCATAGGGATTCAAATGTCCTCTCGTGCGGTCTGGTAATTCCTCTGACCGCACAGTTGAATTCACTTAAATCTACCCCATTTGGCCCATAAATCACATTTACTTCTCCGTAATATATACTGAAAATATCCTTCTCGGAAGACATATCTGAAAATACCGCACAGTTGAATTAACTGGTTATACTACATATTAATACACAACGACGACCCTAAAGTTCAGCGATTCTCAGATTATATTTTACAAATTCTAAACTATTCAGAATATCAATTATACTAAAAATAAATGAAAATACTAAAAACTATTCAAAACATAACTATTCTAAGAAATATTTCCTAAATTATAGTTATTTTCAAGTAATTATACAGCTAGAATGAGAATATACCTCCAAATCGACGTGTGAACAGAGCTTCACCGCTTCCTCTTCTCTCTTCCTCTCCTTTCTTTCTTTTTTTTCTGATTTTTGATGAATAAAATGAAAATTTTGGAGCTGATTCGGGCTTATATAGCCGGGGGGGACATCCCGCCTGACCAAAGGACGGGATGCCCCTCAGGACAACATCCCGCCCTTTGGATGGGCGGGATGCCCCCGCCTGCCCCAGCAGGGACCTCTTCGCAAATAAAAAATTCACGAAGAGGCTCTCGGGGAACGTCCCGCCCACTGGATGGGCGGGAGGTCCCCGACCCCATGCCTTCCGCCCAATCAGCAGGCGGGAGGTACCCATTTTTCAAAAAATTTCCCACCGGCACCCCTTTTCCTAATTTTATTTTTTATCTTTTTTTAAAAAAAAACTCTCCAGCAGCGCCGCGTTTCTCCAATCGCCAGCGAGCCCGTTGGCCGCGGCCTGCGCGCATTAATGGGCTCACGAGTCACGGCCTACGTTGACCACTGGGCTGCTACTTGGGCTTTCAAGCCCATGCGACGTCTATCTCGACCTCCTCCGCTCGGATCCTGCCGCTCGTTGCCGATCCTACGGCTGGCACGACCCCAAGGGTGGACGGTAAATGAAATACCGTCCACCCCGCCTGGTCGGGGAACGAGGCAACGACCGTCCCCTCGCCGCGGTCACCGCTCCTCCCGCCGCCGTTCCCTGGCTGTGGGTCGAGGAAGCGGTTGCTCCGCCGCGCGGAAGGTAGCGCATGGAATTGCTGCCTGGCGCCGCCGCTCTCTCCGTCGTATTGCAGATCAACGCGCTGCGCATCGGCTTGCCGCCTGCACCACGGCGGCGAAGCGCAACGGCACGTCTCCTGTCCCGGCGGCTCCACTGACCAGTCTGAAAGCTGATCGAGCTGCGTGGACACGACCGACGTTTAGAGGAAATTCCAGACAGAGCTAGCTTCCCGCGTCAACACCGAGGTCGTTGGTCATCGATGCCGTTCTCTGTATCTTCTACAGCGTTCCTCCATTTGGATTGGCAGCCAGCCGGCCATCGATCAACGAGAAACGTGCTCACCGCCTCCAATTGGAACGGCAGCCACCAATCAGCATCATGAGGTTCGTCTCCATGAGTTCCCCGTGACCACTGCCGTCCTTGATCCCAAGAAAACGCATCCCTTGTATCTTCAAATGCCATTGCCGTGAACTGTAATTGCTTATGGAACCCAGGGGCATGGCAGAACCGATTCAACTGCAGCACACCTGAAACATGATTAACCTATTCTCTTGATATACATGGTTAAAGCTTACAGGGGACAGGGGAGGTTCTGTCTGTAATCTGCGCCGTTGGACTCTGCTGTGCTCATTCTCGTTCAGTTTCGGGAGTCGTCCCGGGCTCGTGGACAGGGCCGGAGTCCCCGATCGCGCCCCGCAGCCGTCGTCATCGATGCCGACAATGGAGAGCACCTCATCGGTCGTGGGGGAGCTGACCAGGATGTGGATGCCGGCGATGGCCGACGGGGAGGAAGAGCCCGACGAGCTATCCGTCGTCGAAGCTTCATTTTAGAGAGGACAGAGGAGCAGGAACCTCGCCATCGAGTGGCGGCGTTGATGCAATTTCGGGCTGGGGGCTTTGGTTTCGTGGCCCTCCGTTTCTCTCGGCCCAACTTCACTGGGCTGCTTGTTGGGCCTGTAAAGCCCATACCCATACGACGCACTAGCTCGCCTTCCTTTGCTCGGATCATACCGCTTGTTGCCGATCCGACGGCTCCTGCGACCCCAGGAGTGGACGGTAAATGAAATACCGTCCACCCCTGGTCGGGGATGAAACACCGACCACCCCCTCGCCGTGTTCACCGCCGCTCCCTCCGCTGTCCGCCGGTCGTGGGAGCGCGGAGCGGGTCACCGCGTGGAAGACGCGCCTGGAACGAATGCCTGCCGGGCGCCCGGGCGCTGCCCACCATCGCACAACGGCGGCACGCAGGTCGCCGCGCCACGGCGGCGAAGCGCAACGGCCACGCGCTCCGGACTCCGAAGCAGAAGCGTCTCTTTCCTCGGACGCGTCTCCTGATCCGTCAGCTCCAGACATGGCGGATAAGCCTTCGCGTGCAATGCACTGACTAACTGACCGCTGAATCGCATCAGTGCCGACGGGCATAGTGGGAGAAGCCGAAGCTCAGGGACAGGTCCGGGGAACAGCGTGATGGGCATACACTCTTTTGCATCAGTGCTGACGGGCTCCGTTGTGCCTTCTTCAACCTTGCTGGCTGCGATGGAGTCACCGGGCTGGAAGCACTTGGTTAGGGTGCCCAGTGTGCAGTCGGAAAAGAAGTCAGCAGGGCGAGCTGATCCAACAATTAATGAATGCAAATACAACCATGTCGGCTTACAACAATGTGGTACACACAATCCAAACGCCCACAGGTATAACAACAAGACGCGAATTTAACACAACATCACAGCACAGCACGCAAGACATGTAAGAACTTGGCGAAAACAATCTCACGACGTGTGTGAGGTACGGCGTTATTAGACGTCGTAGCACTCATAGAGCTTGATGTCCATCTGGAGCCTGAAGTAGTAGAGGCCCTCAAAGGAGTCGGTCCGCAGCGTGGCGACGCCGCGCGCCATGAAGAAGTCGCCGGTGCCGCCGACGACGGAGATGTCCCGCGTCTTCTCCGCCATGAGGTAGGCGCCCATGAGGTTGAGGGTGCCCCTGCACGCCGTCGAGTTGAAGACGAGCGAGAAGGCGACGCCTCCTTCTTGTCGTAGAAGTAGAAGCCCTGCGCGCGCGCCACCGGCACCGACGACAGCGCCGGCCCCGCCGTCACCAGGTCGTCGAACACCACGATCTCGCCGAAGTAGGTGTCGTTGACGGACGCGGACCGGCTCAGCAGGGTCGGCTGCGTCGCGAACGCCGCCGTCGCGTTCGCCGTGTTGGCGCCGTCGTATCACGGCGCGTTCCTCTGCCGCCCGCCATGGGCGACGCCGGCCAGCAGCCCAAGCAGGAACATCACAGTGATCAAGCTGGTGAACTTGGAAGATGGCCCGACGCCTTGCATTGTAAATCGCTGCAAGATATATACTTGAAGCTTAAGCAGCTAGTTACTATATATAGGGCACTGAAAGTTTGTTTGCGTTGAGAGCTCTGAGTTTTTGTGCATGCCTATATATATAGTAAGCCCGGAGTTAGTTTGATTCAGGTTGTGTTGCGAAATGGATTGGAGTAACCAGAGGCACGTAATTATGCGTGGTTGGCAGCAAATTATCGTTTGGCACAATTATATTGGTCCATTTTGGTATGTTTGGTATGATCTCAGTGTCATATATGCCCATTTATTTCTTATTTTTAGCTTGGTGTCATACCAACCACAACTATATATATAGTGACGATGGATCGATCCACTTCTACGTTGCTGTATATGCTGGCTCCACTAAAACATGAAGCTGAAAAAATAATTTGCTAATCGAGTAAATATGGAATGTTGATTTTGTACTCTAAGCATTTTTTTTCTAAAAAATCTCCCACCTTACTTCTCTTTAAATGGGCTAAACAACTGTTTAGATGAATAATGGCTATATATCAGAGTAAACTTTGGCGCAAATTTACCACCCTACAACAGCTAGTGATATTTTTTGTTATCATTAAACACTCCACAACTTGCAGGTGTTACATATAAGTGAGGAGCAAGCAAAGGCGGCTCCACATTTCCATTTTTGGAAGAGTACAACCGTCTCTTATCCTTTTGCAGACAGAATATGCATGGTATGATATGAGTGCTTGCACCAAAACCAATTTAGTGGAAGTAATTAATCTTCTGTAGAGATCAATCACTAACATTGTTCACCAGTATGTTACCTTACTTTTGCGTATCTCTCAAAAAATGCACATTCCATTTCAAGGTGAAGGCCGCATTTGGAAATCCTGGGCACCACCGAGAGTCAAGCTCCGGTCCAGTGTCGGAATCCTACGTAGTATCGGAAGTTCCGACGCATGTAATTGCTACGAAGAATTTTTCAGATTTTCCAGGTACGCCTATTCACCCCCGCTCTCTAGGCATCACCAATATCTTTTCAGTGACAAGGGCATTTGCAATAAGGATCAGTGCACAGTGCCTGCTGTGGACTGGCACCATTGCTGCTGCCATCGTCTTCCTCGTCCTTATCACCATTGCCCACTTCCCTTTCTAGATCGAAGATACGATTCTGCATGTAGTAGATATACTCCAGTGCAGATAAATGGGAGGAGGATCGACCCACCTAACGAACCTATAGTTTTCTAGAGCATTAGAAGATTGTAACAAATATATCTTGTAAGTTGTAGAAAAGTAGAGAAATATATTTAATAAACGAATATTAGTAACAATTACCTATGCTCGCGGGCATTTGAAAAAATGACGACCTCTATCCATCCCCCTCGGTGCACATCTGCACTAAGCAGTCCTCACCGCACATGCATTTTGGTCAATCTTCTTTGCGGTTATCCTATCCTTTGAGAGGATTCTCGTTGGTGAATTCACTCTTGCTCTAAACAGGAAACTCATACACTACTTTCTGAAAGAAATCAGGACCAAGACACCCCTCCCACACAATGGGAGGTCCCTTCCTTCCCCATTTCCTCTTCTAGTGCCCAAACCCTTTCCACTAGATGACCCTCCAGACATTACTACTCCAGCAAAATTCTCAGAATTCTCATTTTGAAGTAAGTAGCAATGCATCCAGCAATACATATATATAGGTGGAGGGCGGTTTAGAACCCGTTGTGTGGAGGCGTAAATGCACCTAAAAAAATTATATCCGTATCACTGAAAAGCCTATTTCGAAGGACTGAAAAGCCTATTTAAAATCAAACTGCAAAGGCTATTTTAAATCGGACTGAAAAGCCTATTTGAAAACATAATGAAAAGGCTAGATTCTTTCACACTTGTAATTTCAATATCTATCAAAGTCAGAGATTAATAATATACTGTACTTCTCATGATTCGTTGCGAATCAGAGCTAGAAACAAGACTTCATAGTTATATTTATTGAAAATAGGTTGAGATATACATGACAACTACAATAAATCCTATATAAAAATTTCAGCAAGGTACGAACTTAAAGAAACTATGAAATGGGACCTATCGCTTCTACATGGCAGATAGGTCTATCAGCTATCAAATAGCCGATTGCTTTGTCGGGACGACAGGTTCCAGTTGGCCCACTAGGACCCGACAGGCCCTATCCGCACCGACAGCTCGTCTTCGGCGGAGCCCGACGGATCACATCAGATGCCATATGGGCTGTCGGTCCTTCAACAGCCGATAGGTCTCCTGTCGGTAATTGGGTAGCCGACAGGCTGCTATATTTGCAATTATTTTTTTCAGCATTTATTTTTGCAATTTTCCATTAAAATAATATTATTATTTTCTAAAAATTCCTTGTTATGGTGGGCCGTGTGGGCGTCGTACATTGGGTCTTCTGTGATGCAATGATATCCAGTAATGCGCGTGACTCTTATTATTTCCGGAAATATATGAGTAGTTAGTAGGACGTACTCCAGGAGTCCAGGTGGAAGCAAAGCATATCGACAGAGATACCCTCGGGCCCCCGGCATAATTCCATTTCTTGGGTAGAAAAAGAAATGGCGACGACGGCACCATACTCGTGTCTTTTCTGCGGACGATATCACAATTCGTAAGCATGATGTGACATGCAAGGATGCACATGAAAACAAATTCGATCGGAAGCATGCGTAGATGAGTGGTGAAAGGCTATATATTCACTCTTTGCGTTGAATTGCGAGAAAGCCATAGCGTGAGCGATGCGCCCAGCCATGCATGGGCCCATGGTGAGTCAGCTCAGGTTGTCCCAACGCTTCCATAGATAATCCTGACTGTGATGCTGTGGAACACCTGCAAAGGCGAAACACATTTTGCATTGATCTTTGACCACCTTCTTCTTCATGTTATTCATGAGAATGTCTGGTGAGAGAAAAAGGGAGGAGAGAAAGAAGCTTTATTAATGTTTGGAAGTGCATCATTATAGAGTTGATACAAATACATCATACCCATATAGCGCCATACATATTATACACAACATTGTGGTACACACAATACAGAAAAAACGGCAACACACACGTATATATAAGTAAACATGTTAAGTACGTGACGAATTGAAGATCGTGAAGCAGCAGTATGCATGGTCTCAGTCTCAGACGTAGCACTCGTAGAGCTTGATGTCCATCTTGAGGCGGAAGTAGACGGCACCCTCGATGGCCTTGGTGCTCAGCGTGGCGACGC
Organism: Panicum hallii; assembly: GCF_002211085.1. Classification (NCBI taxonomy): domain Eukaryota; kingdom Viridiplantae; phylum Streptophyta; class Magnoliopsida; order Poales; family Poaceae; genus Panicum; species Panicum hallii. The sequence continues at coordinate 55,250,203 of NC_038043.1, forward strand.
CCCGCGACATGAAGAAGTCCCCGGTGCCGCCCACGACGGAGAGGTCCCGCGTCTCCTCGGCCATGAGGTCGGCTCCCATGAGGTTGAGGGTGCCCCTGTACGCCGCGGAGTCGAACACGAGGGAGAAGGCCATCCACGCGTTCAACGCCTCCTTCCTGTCGTAGAAGTAGAAGCCCTGCGCGCGCGCCACCGGCTCCGACGCCAGCGCCTGCTCCTCCGTGACCAGGTCGTCGAACACCACCAGCAGGCCGAAGTAGGTTCCGTTCGCCCAGCGCGACGTGCTCAGCGCCGCCGCCGGCCTCGTCACCGCCGCCGACGTCGCGTTGGCCGTGTTGTTGCCGCTGTAGAGAATGTCGTGGTAGTAGACCGTCATCCTCCTGCACGGCTCGTCCTCGTTGCTGGAGACGACGAGACGCCTCCTGCCGCCGCCGTGGGCGACGCCGGCGAGCCCTAGCAGCAGCATCATAGCAGCAACGACGACGACCAAGCTGCTGCTGAGCTTGGAAGACGATGGCTTAATAATAATAATGAGGCCTTGCATTGTTAAGAGCTAGTAGTCTATAGCTGGTCTTGTGTACTTGTTGTGTTGGAGCAAGCATGCGCATGTTGTGCCTATTTATAGATCAATGGGGAGTGGTGCATACAGTACAGTGCTGATAGATGATGTGGACTACTATTGGTCGCCGGTATATTCAGGTGACGCCCGGGGTTGTGAAATGGATGGATGGATGCAACTTGCAGGCAATATTTCAGACCAACATATGCACGGTTGGCGCGGCATCATCAGCACTGTTTTCATTTGGGTAAGTTGTGCGTGTATACATGCGTGTTGGGTAGGGTTTCGCTGTCATGTGCAGGCATTTCTCAATTACTGTACCTTGGCTTGGCGCCGTGCCAACGATGCATTCATTTATTTATAGTCGACTGCATGTAGTTTTAATTAATTACAATATTCACTGGTGATGCGCACGATGATGTACTGGCCAGGGGAGCGCGAGTAGCTGCTTCGGCGGCGGCGGCGGCCATGAGCCGTCTGATTTTATCCGTTCAGGGGATGGGACGTGTGTTGCTCAGTTGCTTGGGAAGGAAGACTGGTTGCCTTGCCTGAGAAGCTCCTCGCTGGGGCGACGACCATGGATAGGTACCGGGGAAGGCGTGCAGCGAAAGCGCAGCGCAGATGAGAGAGAAAGGCCACTTCACGCGGGCCGGCGCAGCTGTGCGGGCGCCGGGCGGATCCCCCCGTGGGCTGGTGGGACGGGCCGTGCGACGGCGCGTGCGCCAAGCCCAAACAATGTGGGTGGCTGGTGGTGGCCCGTTGCCGTCTCTCTCTGTCCACCCGGCCGGGAAGCACCCGTCGCTTTCCGCCCGCGTCGGCGCTTCCATGTAAATGAAGATCGCGGCGAAAGGATGCGTAGTGCAGTGGTTACAGGAACTTCAGTAGATTTTGGATTTAATTTTATGTAAAAGTGATTTTTTTAAAATTTAACGGTATTATACTTTCAGACGATATTCCCGTCGACAACGATACGTGGTGATTTCGTCAAAATTTGAGAATTTATAGAATTTGTGTACATTATGCTGCATAATCTAAAAATAATGTAAATAAAGATTGTGGTGGAGTGGAGGTAAACCGAACGAGGAGCTACCCTTGATACGATGGATTGATGGGACACGCAAGCATAGCATGCCCGGCCGGCAGGTTTCGCCGCCGCCGCCGCAGCAGCTTGCATTGGCTCGTCACTCGTGCACAGCCGCCGTCGTAGATCATGGATGTCGAGGTAGTAGACCGTGATCCTCTTCCACGGCTCGTCCTCGTTGCTGGAAACGATGAGCCTCCTGCCGCCATGGGCGACGCCTGCCAGCCCAAGAAGCAACAGGACACTAACAACGATATGATCATCATTGAACAGAAAAGCACTGCAGGCGCAGGGTAACGTGAGGAGGTCAAGGTGCAAGCAAAGCATATCGACAGAGATACCCTTCATAGCATAGGCATAATTCCATTTCTGAACAGAAAAGAAAAGGCGACGACGGTACTGTACTCGTGCCTTTCTGCGGACAGTCAATAGATTGCTCTTCATAAAGAATAATGGGTATTAAGCATGTGTTTGGTGTGGAAAACTTATCAATTTGTTTTTAGCTACTTTTTAGTATGTAATTTATATTATTTCTCTATGTTTTTATATACGCTACTTTGAACTATGATGCTGGTCTATTATGAGAATTAAGATATTATAGATTTTAGTTACGTCAGCCCCCCTTCCTATTTTATGTTCCAGATCCACCCCTGATCGCTCTGTTTTTTCTTTCTTGCGTGCAAAAGTGTACAACATCACCAAATCCTTCCTCAACACCAACACATACAGTCAATAGAGCCCCTTGCGCAAAGTCCCGGCGTACCACGTCCTCCGTTATCTCCGGAACCCCTTCGCTCACGGGCTGCATGGGGCGGTCCCTTTGGACCTGTGGAGGCAACGACAGTGCCGACGAATCCCCTACCACCTTCCGCACTACCCCGTAAGTTCCAGCCAAGGCCCGCGCAGCCCGGCGGCATTGGTGGTGCCAGCCTACGAGCACTGGCACATTGGGTTACTGCAGTATATGTTGCTGCAGTCCTTCCAGAGAGCCATGCACCTAACCACCTTGAGCGCGTGCGGATACAGTATCTCTTTGCCAATCCACGATACTGATTCTCGGGTTCTTAGTTATTTATCTACTCATTTAGTACTATGTCTTATGTACTATTTTTTCACGACTTAAGTATGTACTACTAGTATAAGCAAATGATTATATTAGGACTTCGATTCCTTTTTGTGGGTTGTGGTATTATAATTAATAAAGTTGTTTTAGGAGGTCTCAAGATCCTTTTTCAAACCTGCTCTGCTCCCATTTCGAGTCAAGAGATAGATAAATAGCTACATCCCATTGCACTTAAAAGCCGAGTACTCTACCATTGAGTTAGCAACCCAGATAAAATAGGATCTCTTAGACACGATCGAAATCCAAAAAACTTTTTTTTCTCTTTCGGTTGCTTCTGATTGTTTTTCTGGTTGTGATCCTATTTTTTCATGGTGTCGTTTTTAGTTAACTGTTAGCGCAGTCATGGAGTGAAAGTCTGAAGGAGACGTGGGAGGACAACTGTTAACTATTATGCATCTTTTTACGCTACAGCCAAAGGGGGATCCAACGTGGGGGCAGGGGGACTTGAGCCCCCTACCCCCTATGCAGCAGTGCCCCCCCCCCAAGCCCCCCTCCATTTTTTGCGCCATGGAAAGGAATTTAGGAGGTCCTGCAGGTTGAACAAGGGTGCATCTGCGCTATTGGTCACCTTGGGCCAGCGGAACAGCAATACAAAGCGAACTAAATTAGCCCATATAGCCCCAACCCAAAGGAATTACGTTGGCCCAATTCTGACCCCTCCCAGCCCAACCACCCCACTAAACCCTACCACTACCGATCCCCTCCCGACCCCTGTTTCCCCGACTCCCCGATCCCGAGCCTGACGGCCAACGCCGCTTGCTCGCTGTCCGACCGTCTGCCGCTGCTCGCCTCCCGGGTCCCACCATGCATCGAGCCGCCAACACGACTTTGGGGGCTAGGCGAGTGGCGCGAGCTTGCGACTGGTGACCGCAGGCAGTAGGCCGCAGTACGAGGAGTGGCCCGTGGCTGGCACCCTGCAACAAGAAAAGGTATGCTACAGAAATGCAATTAACTAAAAATTAATACTGAAATTGTTACTTTTAGTATACAACCTTGAATTCATCCCTAAATTGCAAGATGTAGAAAAGAACATTGTTCAACTATTATTCAAGCAGTAGCAATACTCCTAGCCTAGAGAATAAGGAGAACACAAGGCCACCAAAATTATCACGAGTGGAATTTTGTTCTTCGGATATTGTTAGTGAGCTAGGAATGCGCAAACCAATTGATGAGCATCCATTTGAAATTGGAGATCAAGTGAAAAGAGTATATGCTTTGAGAGGACCAACTCAACCGGTTGGTATTTCATTTCCTCGCAAACGGCAAAGTGGTGAATGGAGATCCTTCCAACAAAGTTGGTTTGCAAAATATGATTGATTAGAGTATAGTGAATCAAAGGATGCTGCATTTTTTTTTCTTGTACAGTTATCTTTTCTTTTTGAGCTTGGAAAGCTTGAAAAATTTGGGAGTGATGTCTTTGCAAAAAAAGGTTATGAGAAATGGAAGATGGCTTTGGAAAGATTTGATAAGCATGCTGCTTTCCAATCTCACAACAATGTAATTATGAAGTGTGATGACTTCATGAACCAGAGGAGAAGTGTGACTAACAAAGTTGTTAGGTACAATAAAGAGGAAGAAGCTTAATACAAAATTCGTTTGATATCTTCTTTAGAAATAAATTGTAAGATTTCTCATTGAGCAAGGAGAAGCTTTCTGTGGGCATGATGGGTCTTCTACTTCTCTAAACAAAGGTACATTTAGAGAGATGGTTGACTGGTACAAGAACAAGAAAAAGAAGGTGAAGGATGCATATGAAAAAGGTTCTAAACATTGTCAAATGTTGTCTCCTCACATACAAAAGGACCTTACCGAAGCTGGTGCAAAGGAAGTCACTGCAGTGATTATGGATGAGATTCGGGGTAGAAATTTCTCAGTGCTAATTGATGAGTCTAGAGATGTATCAATAAAGGAGCAAATGGCTATGATTTTGAGGTTAGTAGTCTCATGGAATGTCATTTTGATTTTACAATTTTAGATTTTATTTAGTAGTAATATACAATGGAATGTGTTATGCAGGTTTGTGAATGATGAAGGAAAGGTTGTGGAGAGGTTTTTTGGATTTAAACATATTGAGAAATGTACGTCAGCCGCATTGGAAGAAGTTTCGGTCGATATGCTTTCCAGCCACAAGTTATCCATCTCTATGCTTCGTGGGCAGGGTTATGACGGTGCTTCTAATATGAGAGGTACAAGATGGGGCTCACATGTTAAAAGATTGCTTTGAATTTTGGTAACGTGGGAGGCAATCTTGGAGGTACTAGAGATTGTAAAAAAGGATTATATTAAACCAACATGTAATGGTGGGGATTTTGGTTTAATTGGTAAAATTGAAAGCTTTAATCTTGTGTTCATCATGCACTTGATCAACATATCTTTTTTGCTTCTTCTATGATGATGCAACCGGTGGATCGGTTTGGAGTACTACCATTTAGTGCTTGTACCGTCGCCAAGCAGTTTGATTCCGGCTAAATACAGCCCTTATAAACTCAGAGGGTTTTGCGGATGCCCATTAGGGCTGCTAGACATTCAGCTTCTTCAGCTGAGTAGCACAGGCGGTCACTAGACCAACCTAAAAAGATAACTTCACCCAAGTGATTTCTAGCAATAAAGCCCAGGCCAGCATGTCGTTTGTTAGGATAGAAACCAGCATTGGTGTTGAGTTTTATCCCTCCCGAGGGAGCGTCCAAGAATCAATTTTTTAGACATATTTTTGGCCATCCACAATCCACCGGCTCAGAGTGACAAGGATAAAAAAAACATCCATTCTTTTGATAAAGAAAGTTTTATTATTTTTAAGCGTATTAAATAAAGTTGATACAAATACCCATGTGTCGCGGCATGCAACACTATGGTACATACAATCATAAAAACGCCCGTGCTTATATAAGTTCGTACGTGCATCTTGTTGCGAGATGTGTATGCATGTGAAGCAGCAGTATGCTGGTTTCAGACGTAGCACTCGTATAGCTTGATGTCCATCTTGAGGCGGAAGTAGACGGTACCCTCGGCGGCGTTGAGGCTTAGCGTGGCGATGCCGCGCGACATGAAGAAGTCGCCGGTGCCGCCGACGACGGAGATGTCCCTCGTCTTCTCGTACATGAGGTCGGCTCCCATGAGGTTGAGGGTGCCCGTGTACGCCGTGGAGTTGAAGACGAGGGAGAAGGCCAGCCACGCGTTGTACTCCTCCTTCTTGTCGTAGAAATAGAAGCCCTGCGCGCGCGCCACCGGCTCCGACGACAGCGCCTGCTCCTCCGTGACCAGGTCGTCGAACACCACGAGCAGGCCGAAGAAGGTGCCGTTCGCCCAGTGCGACGTGCTCAGCGCCGCCGCCGGCTTCGTCACCGCCGCCGACGTCGCGTTGGCGGTGTTGTTGCCGGTGTAGAGGATATCGTGGTAGTAGACCGTCATCTTCTTGCACGGCTCGTCCTCGCTGCTGGAGACGAGCCGCCTCCTGCCGCCGTGGGCGACTCCGGCGAGCAATACCAGCATGATAGCCGCAGCAACGACGACCATGCTGCTGAGCTGCTTGGAAGATGGCTTAATAGTGTGGCCCTGCATTGTTAAATCGATCGATCAATATAATGCAACGACTCTTTATTTTGGTCGATAAGAGCTAGCTAGTAGCTGCTGGCTGGAGAGCTGCTACAGGTTGAGCAGCTAGCTCGATCTTGTGTTCTCGCTGACTTAGAGTATGTGTCGCCTATGCCTATTTATAGAAGAGAATGGGGAGCAGTACAGCTGATGTGAAATTTGTCCGAAGTTTTTTTTGGATGAAGCATTGAGGGGAAGGGTTGGGACATGGATGGATGCAACATGAAAGTCATAGTTATTGACGAAAATATGCACGGTTGGTGCCGTGACATCGCTGTTTGATTTGGTGTGCTTTGCGTGTATATGCGTGTTAGGCGAATCTCGGTGTCATGCGTGCGCATTTCTGAATTACTGTAGCTTGGCGTCGTACCAACAGCAGGTTTATATACAGTGGCAATCGATCAGTTCATTTGTTTAGACTCAAGTGGCAGTTTTAATTCCAATCGCTGATGACGAGCTTGGTTGGTGTGTGTGCTCGATACGGCTCCGATCCCCATCCCCTGGTCGATCCGCTCCATGGTGTCAGGCCATCGTCGAGCTCGGCCCCGATGGCGCCATCGCGTTCCGGTGATGGGACGTGTGTTGCTTAGGGTTGCGGATCCGAAGAGTAATTTTTAGCCACGATCGCATAGGGTTTAGGATGCTAATTAAAAAATTAAATATGAGCTAACTATAAAATTTGTAAAACTAGGAGTAAAAATGAAGATTAATTTACTAGACGAATTGTTAAGCTTATTAATCTATTATTATTGTATGTTTACTGAAGTACAATATTGCCAAATGATAAATTAATCAGATTTAATAGAATCATCTAGCGAATTAATTTTTATTTATACAATTAATTTTATAATTAGTCTATATTTTATTCAAACGTCTGATCTGCCGGAAAAAAAAAATTTAGTCCGGGATCAAAACGGCCCCGAAGTCTGGTTGCGTGAGGGCGACGACCATGGATGGACACCACTCCAGGAGGCGCGTGCAGCGAAAGCGCAGCGCGGATGAGAGAGAAAAGGCCACTGCACGCGGGCCGGCGCAAATCGGGCGGATCGCCGCGGGCTGGTGGGATGGGCCGTGCGACGGCGCGTGTGATAAGCCCAAAAATGTGGGTGGCCGGCGTGGCCCGTTGCTCTCTCTCCCCCTCCTTTTTTTTTGAACTTTCTCTCCCTCTTTTTTGACGGGAACTACGGCGTCTCTCTCTCTCTCTCTCGCCCCCACCCGGCAGGGAAGCGCGCGTCGCTTTCCGCCCGCGTCGGCGCTGCCATGTGAATGAAGATTGCGGTGGAGTGGAGCTGTGGTGGGACACGCCACAGCATAGCATGGCCGGCCGGCCGGTTTCGCCGCCGCTGCAGCAGCAGCGCATTAGCTCGTGCGCAGCCGCATCAATCAGAGCGCTGAGCGCGTGCTTCACGCGCGCCACGAGACCCGCGCGCGCGCGCGCGCTTTTCTACCCGAGCATCGACCCTCACCGCGCGCCGGAGTCGTGTCGCGCGGCCTCGCCTCGTGGTGGGGAAGCACATGCCGGACGTACCCAGCTACACGTACAGGCCGGGGCAATGTAAGACGTGATGCCGCTGCAGTACGCTCGTGCTCGGTACTGACGACACCGCCGTTGAACACCCCCCCCCCGGGGGCTCCGGCCCGGGACACCGACGGAGGACGCCCGCAGGGAGTACGCGCGTGTTCTGGCCTCGCTCCCCCGGCCGTCGCGTCGGCGCGCCACGGGCCTATCGGGCGCTGGCCGTCGATCAGCTGCCTCAGCAAGCCACTCCGGTTTTAATTTAAACGGCGACGATCGCCCGTGCGGCTATGCAGATGAGGAGTCCTCTATCTAACGTATACGCGGCGCGGGGATCCAGGAAAGGAGAAGCCGGCACGGCAGCACACGCTGTCGCGCGCGTTCCAGGGCCGAGGTGCCGGCGCCGCTACGTGTCCGCGGGAGCAGCTGCCACGCACGCACCATATCATTCATAATCACGCCACCAAACGTATCACCAGTGCATCCGGTGGCCGACTTGCTGCGCTGCTGCTGCCCGAATCTCCGGAGAAACCCGCGCCAACGGCCGGGGGACGCGTCGCCGCTGCGAGTCGCGACGCGGCCGGTCGCTCCGGCTCCGCAGTCAGGGCGCGCGGGCGCGGAGGAGGCCCTCCACCACCACTCCCGGCTTGCGGCTTCCGCTGCCGGTCACCGCGAACCAACCAATGCAAGTGACCAACCGGCCAACCACCAGTCCGTACACCGCGCCGGGGGGGGGGGGGGGGCTGGGGTGGGGTCACGAGCTCGCGACGACTCGTCCCACTCCCACCGCATGCGCGCGCGGGGGGTGAACACAATAATGCGCGGGGTCGACGCCGACGGCCGGACGGATGGCGACCGGCATGGCCGCCACCGCGACGCGTGAATTGAAGCCGCTACGGATACGGATCGCTCTCCGGCCGCTGTCGGCCCACACCACGCACGCACGCGGCGGCGAGATTCGATCGAACGCACGGATAGATGGACCTCTTGCGCACACGCAGCGCCTCGAGCTAGCACGAGCCACGCACTCCCCTGCTCCTCTCTCTCGTCTCTACCATGTGCAGCTAGCGGTTGATTGCTTCCCCTTCCAGCTGCCTGGTTCTGCGGTGCTGGGGAGAAGAGCTAACTGACGATGGCAGTCTGGAACTCGGGAGAAGATCAGACCAGAGCAGCTACGTGCATCGAGAGGTCGTTTGCGTTGCGGAGACGAGTGGTTGCCAAGTAGCTACCAGCACGTAAATGTTTGCACCCTCTATAAATCATCCGGGTTGCACGTAGTATTTACTGCGGACATCGAAAGATACTAGTCAGAGCCTCTTGGCCAGGTCGGCAGCATGTAATAACACAAACGGCCTCTCACGTTTTTGCAGGTCAAGAACCCCTTGGTCGAGAACAAAACGCATAAGAGCTCTCACATCATCACAACTGAGCGAGCCCAAAACCGTCACAGTATATTCCACGGCCAATTTGACAAGTCACAAGAACTGCCCGGTGACAGCAACACGACAAATCTATGATTCGTCTCGTGTCATTGACATGTGGATCTTAGTCCATTCCGTATGCGAGTCAGATCAGCCACCATCCACGACTCAATTACGTAAATCCTTACAAATTAACGCATAAGCAACTATACGTATCCGATACTGATATCAATTTTATCCGTAGCAACGCACGGACATATTTGCCTAATAAACATATATATTCAACAGTCTTATAGAATGGAGTGAAAAATCAAACTCCAACTTTTTTCTTATCCACATCTTTACGCTTGCAAACATATAAAAAACAATCAAACAAAAACAAAGAGTGATACTATCTTCCTAAATTATATTAATATCGACAGCATACCTGGAAAATTTCCAGTAATTTTAACCAGTTTAATGTTGAGTGGTATAGTTATTAGGGCTTGTTCGATTATCTCCGATCCTCAAGGATTTGATTCCCCAGTTCCTTCTGATCCTCTTAAATCCACGCCGAACCGAGCAAGCCCTTGAGAGGACTAGGATTATGATTCAAATGATTTTTTTTTTTTGTTTAGGCGCATGGATGACAACGCCAGACACGTGACCACTTGGATCTAATAGTCTTACAACTTGAAGAGCAGATTGACTAGTTGTTGCGATGATAAGTTCAATATGGAGACTTAACTCCAAAAATAATATTTGATCTGCAGAAGAAGAGAGCACTAGTTAGAAACAGTGCACGAACGCATGCATAATGGTTAGTTTGCACTGTGGATCGCGAAAGGTGGTACGACCGACTCCAACAGCCTAGTCAAATCTACTCTCCATATTCTTATTTAATTATCCATTTAGCCAAAATTTTCTCTACATATTTAGGTACACTCCAATTAATTAGCCAAATCTCACTCTTCGTATATTTTTCTTTCCCTTTACCCTTATCTATTCGGCAGCAGCAAGACACCCTCGGCAACACGCGGCGGGCAGAGGAGCTCCCGCGACGGGCGGCAGGCCGCCGGGGGTCGTCGCGGCGGAGGTGAGGTGGAAGGGGCCCAGGGCATCGCGCGCAGCGCGCGGGCGCGCGCGGCAGGGCCGATGGCAAGTCGAGTATGTTAGGGATTTTTGCCGAGGGAAGGAGGGGGATGACGAGCCGGATAGCTAAGCGAGCGGGATGCAGAGACCGTTGGATTGTGTTTTTTGCGCCGTTTCGCTATATTTGCCGATCAAATTTATTTTACATAGGCTCTTAGAGTTGCTCTAATATCTCATGGGGCAAAAAAACAAATAAAACACACAAAATATTGGCCCCTCACATTTCAGCCGGTCAAATAAGCCTATATAAAACACAAATATTTCTCACATCACTGTTAACTAGTAAGCCAAAAAACAATCAATAATCTATGGTACACAATATTCTACTGGGGGAGAGATCCCACGAGATACAGCGCAAGGTGGTGAAAGCAACTCAGCAAACAATGAGCAACCGGCAGTCTTATACAATAATGGAGTCTTGAAAGATCAAACCCTAGCTCCTCTTATCCACATCCTCGCACTATCTTGGAGACTGACCGATCCACGTCTCCACACCAGCGAAATCAAACCAACTTATACACACGAATTAACTCTTATAAAAAAAACTACACAAACTAACATAAAAAAAGATTATATCTCCCCCAAATCATGAACAGAACACCATCAAACTGACACTCATGATCTGGAGCAGTTTCCTCATAAAATAAAATAAAAGGGAAAAGTACGAAATAAATAAAATAAAATACTAGTAGACGCACGCTAAAATAGTGAGAGGCGGGGCCCGGTCGCCGTCCCCTACCCGGCGGACACACACCGGGGCCTCGCCAATCGCCATCCATCAACCGGTATAAACCCGCTCGGCTCGACGCCGCAAGCTTCCCTCCGCATCCCAGCCAGAGCTAGCTCACCAAGTCCCCCTCCCCACCTAACGTTACACCGGCCGGTCAGCCTCTGGTCCACCGCGCGCCTGGCCGCCTGCGAGCTCGACGTCTCGACGATTCCACTTGCCGAGGCCCGGGCGCCGCAGAGCCTCAAGTTCACCGCGCGCGCGAGAGAGCGTTTTCGAGCCTTGGCTAGCTCTTCCACCCGCCGAGAGCCGTGCGTTCGTGCTTACGGCGGCGGGCGAGCGCCACCGCGGGGGCGCGACGGCGGGCGGCGGAGGAATGCGGATGGGGAAGTACGAGATGGGGCGGACGCTGGGGGAGGGCCACTTCGGCAAGGTGAGGCTGGCGCGGCACGCCGAGACGGGCCGCGCTTTCGCCATCAAGATCCTCGACCGCCAGCGCATCCTCGCTATGAAGATCGACGAGCAGGTGCGTGTCCATCTTGATTCATTCTGATCGATGGCGATCGATTTCCTCTTGCTCATCCAAGTTCGATTGTTGTGGTGCTGATGGGATGGCCGGCGCAGATAAAGAGGGAGATCGCCACGCTGAAGCTGCTCAAGCACCCCAACGTCGTCCGGCTGTACGAGGTGAACGAAACTCCCTCACATCCTCCTCTCCCCTCTCCAAATCCTCCGTCACTTTCTCCCTCGAATTCATGCCCGTTTCATGATTCCATGCTGCTCTTTTCCGTTCCTGCTGAATTGGATAAAGAAATGTTCTTGGAAGAGGACGAAGGGGATGGGTAGTTTGGGCAATTAATTTGCGTGCGCGGCTGATGGCAAGCAAGCAGCTGCCGTGCCGTTGAACTTGTACGAGTTGCGTGTGGACCTCGAGGCTGCGGCCAAACATAGAAAAATCAGGCCGCAGCTCAGTTGTCTACTCTTCTTTCAATTTTTGCCCAAAAAAATAAGCAGAGAACCTTCTTTGAATAAGTTTAGTCTCCATAGATTTAGCATTAAAAATTGTGCCCCTTTTCAGTTCCCTTTCCTTGACTTGGACACCCATGCAAAACAAAGAAACAAATGGACGCCGGACGCCCGAAAGGACCTGCCTAAGTACAAAATTTCCACCCACCTGACCGGCTGACCCAATCACCCAACCCAGTTAAACCCAACTGCCCAGCACAGACTCCCCTCCTGTTGCATTCCAAGAATGGTTTCTGTCCTCGTGCCTCTTATTTTTATTTCATTTCAATTCATTTTATTTCCCCGGGTCTATTTCCAGTTGGTGCAGAGCAGAATTATAGCCGTATAATAATTCAAGAAAAAGAGCCCGCAACGAAAACAAACCTCCGGGATGTCACGTCTCGGATCCTCCAAATCTGCTGACGGCGATGAGATCATCGTGTGAGGACTGTCTACACCCGGGGGTCACGTGAGATCCCAGCCGTCAGACCTGATGATCCGATGGCGTCTGCTGCTCCCAGGACGCCACACCGATGAACGAGATTGCGACGGAGTTGTCTTGTCCTGACTCCTGAGGGCTGAGGCTTGCCTGGTTACCTCTAGGAAATCCGGAAGCCACCGAGTGGATAAAATGGCTTTTCGATTGTAGAGGTGGCGTGCACGGTCCCAATAATTGGATGCACTGCGTCATCCAGTACTCATCCTCTCTGCATTTCTTCAGGCAGCTTTCGGTCCTGCAAGGCAAAAGAAAGGCTGCACAGCATGAGCCCACTGTTTCACATATGCATCTTCAAGGATTATGGTCCCACATCGCTAGGAATTTCATTCAATAATGCATAGGTGAAGTGTCAATCAGAGAAGCAAATGAATGTGTTCGGTTCACTGACTGATTTCATTTGTGGGTGGTGTCCACGTCAGGCTTTGCTTCCTGCCGGCTTTGGTAATTGCCTGCAGACTAATGTGACTTGGCCGATATTTTAGATAGACGAAGCCCCAAAGCTATGTAGGCTAGGAAAAGCTGTTCTAAGTAAATCCATTGTTATATAAGGGGGAAAGGGTAGATAAGAGCATGCTTTATTGACAAGGATTACACCGAATAGTGGTCTATGCTAAAAATGGCACATAGACTAAAGTATAAAGTCGTGGGAGAATATAGAACTGATCCATTCGTTTCAGAAATGGACTAAACCTTTATTTAACCTTTTTCTCGTGCAGGTTTCAGCAAGTAAAACAAAAATATACATGGTCCTTGAGTATGTAAATGGAGGAGAACTATTTGACAAAATCGTAAGGATTCTACCCCTTAACTGTAAACTAGTTACACCACATGCTTTGTGAACCAATGAAGTAAATTCTTCAATAGCAAAGGGTTTCTGATGTAGGAGTATATCGAACTCAATCTTTGATACATGCAGGCATTAAAGGGTAAGCTGACAGAGAAGGAAGCGAGAAAACTATTCCAGCAGCTAATGGATGCCATAGGCTATTGCCACGAGAGGGGGGTTTATCATAGGGACCTCAAGGTAATCACTAGCCTAGCTTTTGAGACTTCACATTTTCTGGTACCATGCAATGATGGAAATGGTAAACAGATTACATCAGTGACCCTTTCTTCTGAACCTTTTGCAGCCAGAAAATGTCCTTGTTGATGCAAAAGGAAACATAAAGGTTTCTGATTTCGGACTAAGTGCACTTCCACAAAATCAAAGGGTACAGCATTGTCTTGGACGTCAATTCAATCTGAATCATTTTGTTTGTGCCTAAAATGATGGCCCTTTTTCCAGAAAGATGGTTTGTTGCATACTACATGTGGCAGCCCTAACTACATAGCCCCTGAGGTAAGAATTAAGCACTCTTTGTTCTGGTGTTGAGCCTACTAGGATGCATGGTTCCATCATTACTATCTACTTCAGTTCTGCTTGGTGCACATGGAAGAGGGAATCACTGACGTTATATTTTTAGGTCCTGATGAACAAAGGTTATGATGGCTCGATGTCTGACATATGGTCCTGTGGTTGTATTCTATACGTAATGCTCACAGGGAATCTTCCATTTGATGACCAAAATGTGGTTGTCCTTTACCAGAAGGTATAAAGCAAGGAAGCATTACAGGAAAATGTTTGGCTAATTTCATTTGATGCAGCCATATCTCAGTGTGATATTTATTTGTTCTCAGATTCTGAAGGGGAATGCTCACATTCCAAAATGGCTCTCACAAGGTGCCCAAGATATACTGCGGAAAATTCTGGATCCTAACCCTATTACCCGCATAGACTTGGATGGAATAAGGGAACACGATTGGTTCAAGCAAGGTTATGCTCCTGTTGTGCCATTTAATGATGATGAAGATATCAGTATGTCTGAAGGCAGTCTAAATATGACTGAGGTAACCTATGTGAGACGTACTTACATTTTATAATAGCATGGTTTTAGGCTTTTAGCAGAATGGTAAAGTCTGAAATATGTCTGTGTTTCTGAAGCATAATGGCATTCAAGACAACATAGCAATCAACCAAATCAATGCTTTCCAGCTCATTGGGATGTCCTCCTGCCTTGATTTATCTGGATTTTTTGAGAAAGAGGTTAGTTCAAACATTTGTTTCAATTAATTATTTTAGTGTGTTCTAATTTCCTCACATGTACTAGATACCTAATTTAAACTAAGTCCAAGACCAACATACAAAGCAAGTTCTAAGTTGGAAGAGTCCCAATTGAGATGGTAAAATGCTAATAAAATGCATGGAAAAAATAGCATTCAGGAACCAGAAATTGACAAAGCCTACCTTCCCTTAGTTGTCTACGTGTCTTTGTTGGGCATTGATACTGTTAAAACTCTAGTGATGTAGATGTTTTTCATTGTTGTTATGATCTTCCTCTAAAGTCAGGCATGTGGCTTGCACTGCAGGATGCTTCGGAAAGGAAAATCAGATTTGCATCAAATCATTCCCCAGCTTATTTATTTGTGAAGATTGAGAGCATTGTCAGAAGAATGGGGTTCCAAGTACATAAGAGCAATGGCAAGGTAAGTGATCTCCTATCGTGTCTATGGACTTCAGGCTCTATGTGTTCAGAATCAGGATGTTGAAAATCGTATATCATGTCATGCAGCTAAAAGTGATCCAAGATTGCAAGGGACCAGCAAATTCCAGAGGGCTAGAATCATTATTAGTTTCTGCGGAGGTATTTATAGTACATAACAGATTCATAGTTTAGAAATAAATTAATGCAGATTCATAATGTGTTCCTATTAGAAATTTCTTGTTTCTTGTTTATGATATTTATACTTGACCTTCCTGTTCTGAACATTTTGGTATTATGATTCCAGGTGTTTGAGATAAATGAATCTCTTTATGTTGTCGAGCTAAAGAAGTCATCTGGAGACTGCTCCCTGTACAGAAAGGTATTGCTCCCTCCCTTGATGATTCTGTACTTGAAAGGCTTGGTTTTGTCCCTGGCCATTTGATTTTTAGCAAATATTTGATTTATTGTGTCTGTCATCTTGTTTCAATGATGCAGTTGTGTGAGACGCTTTCAGAGGACTTGGGTATATGCAAAAGCCAGCAACTTCTGAAGCAAGATTCTATCAAACAAGAAATAGGTAGATATAATAGTAGCTTCTAACAAAAAGCCCTTACTAACTAGGCTATAGACAGAAACTAACACAAACAATATACTGAATTTTAAACAGTATATTGGCCATGCACCTATTACAAATGTGCTCTCTTACGCCTTTTTTCATGAATCTAGCCTTAAGAGGCTTAGATTACTACAAATTGGCAACTGACATGCATGGAACTTCTCCTAAGGAATAATATGATGTAATTATGTAAACAAGTAAACTATACATATAAGAGTTTCAGAGTTACCTGGTCTCTGTTTCTCTTACATATTGATAACGGAATGTAAGATTCTTTGCTTCTGAAGCCCCTGACGACTTTCATGACTAAAGAAAGAGAGTATGATATGTTGTTCTTTGAATGAAATCCTTTCAGATGCGTGTTCAACTAAAGGAACACCTCTCAAGCTCATGAATAACAACTCCTTTGGTACAAGTTTGCAACTTCACCAGTAGTCCTTGCATGAGCATTGTCCTTCACTGAAATGGTGGAAACGGTTACGGTCTCTAATGATCAACTTGCGATCGTATACCAAGGAAATAAGCTTAATAGCTGAATGGCAGTCTTCACAAGCTCTAAGATTCTTTGTTATTCGGAGAGTTGACCTTGCAGGGGTGGTTAGCAGACCAAAAGCAATGGCCAGCTTCTCACTATGTTCAGCCAATGCACGCTCCTTAGATTGCTCATCAATGTCTTGCAACACTAAGCCTGTCATTGGCTTATATCCAGCTTGTCTTAAGCGATCCATCATCTCCTCCAATATTTCGTAGATCTCCTTGGACCTTGGATGTGATCTATCACCAGAAACAAACTCATGAATTGTGTTCTGCCACTCAATTGAGCTTCTTCCAGGAATTCTCTGAATGTTCTCCCTTCTAAGCATCGTCCTCATCTCTGCAACACCTTCCCATGAATTTGCTTGTGCATATATGTTTGACAGTAAGACGTAGTGCCCATCGGCATGAGGATCCAATACTCGCAGTTTAGCCATAGCTTCCTCTGCAACTTCTACATTCTTATAGATGCGGCAAGCCCCAAGAAGTGCCCTCCATATTACTGCATCTGGCTCAAATGGCATGTCCCTGATGAGCTGCCTTGCCTCCTCAATATGACCTGATCTCCCCAAAAGATTGACCATGCATCCAAAGTGCTCAACTTTTGGTGCTACACCATGCACTACACTCATTGAGCTGAAATACTTCTTGCCATCACTCACGAGACCAAGATGAGTGCAGGCTATAAGAACTCCAATGAAGGTAATATCATTTGGTTGCAGTCCTTGTGATATCATCCTTGAGAACAAGCTGAGAGCATCATGTCCAAGCCCGTGATTGGCCAACCCGATGATCATCGAGCTCCAAGTCAGCACATCCTTTGCTGGCATAGAGTGGAACACTCTCAGTGAATTCTCGATGTCACCGCACTTGGCATACATGTCGATCAGAGCAGTTCCAAGCTTGACATCCACCTCGATCCCGTTGCTCTCCACAAACTGATGCACCTCTGCACCAACGGCCAGCGCCCCCATGTCGCCGCATGCCGAGAGCACGCTCACCATGGTGATGCGGTCTGGGGAGACATAGGCTGCGCGCATCTCTTGCCACAGCTCCAACGCCTCCTTGGACCGCCGGCCTTTGGCGTATGCTGACATCATCGAGCTCCAGGAGAAGTCGTCTCTGTCCTCCATCCCATCGAATATCTCCCTTGCCATGGAGACCTCCCCCTTCACCGCGTACCCGTGGATCATCGTGTTCCATGAGACCAAGTCTCTGTCTCGCATTCCGTCGAACACCTTTCTCGCCTCCGCAACCTCACCGCGCGCAACGTAGGCCGCGAGCATGACGTTGGTGAGGAACACGTCCCGGCGTGGCGCCTCGTCGAACGCGGCGCGCGCGAGGTCCGCGCGACCAGCCTTGGCGTAGGCCTCTACGAGCGCAGTGCGCACGAAGAGGTCAGCAGCTGCGAAGCCGGACTTGAGCGCGCACGCGTGGAGGGACGCGGCGCCGAGGCCGCGGCCAAGCGTGGAGAGCACGGAGCCAGAGACAGCGGCGGTGGCCTGCAGCGCGATTGAGAGGGAGAAGGAGTTGCCGAGCAAGCGAGGCGCCCGCGGCAGCAGCGAGCGGAGTAGGAGGAGGGCTTGCAGCGGGAGGCACGCGCGGAGGTAGCCGCGCATCGCAGTGGTGACAAGGAGCGCGTCCGGGGACGCCGACTTGACGAGGCGCGCGGCTAGATGCTCCGGCCGCGCCGCCGCCGCTGCGCCGCGCCGCGCGCGCATCGCGCGAGAGCCGAGAGAGCTCGCGTCGCGAGGCGTTCGATGTTTGCTGCGGCGGGAGAACGGGAACCGCCCGCGCTTGCTGGCTTCCTGCTATTCTCACAGTTATTATTACAGGGAGAGTTCTGGCCGTCTGATCGGCCCGCGAGAGATCCGACGGCTGCTGAGATGCCACCGAAGCGTCCGGGGGCAGCAAAGCACGTCGAGCGGCTCTCGCCGCCCGATTCGTGCGCGACTCGCGAGCCTTCTCCACCGACCTGACACCGACCGGGCAGCGCCTCGCCGCCGCCCTTGCCGGCGCAGGAGACGGTGTCGGCGCGGCACGATGAGGAGCAGCGAGGCCATGGAGCTCCTGGGCTTCCCTCCCTACTCCCGGCCGTCCCCTTCCGAGGTCCGCCCTTGATTCCCATGTCTCTCGCTGTTACCCCGCGAATGCGATTTAGCACTGATCTGCTCCTGGTTTCCCTAGTCGTTGCTCCGCAGCGCCGATTTCTGAGCTAATTCTGGTATATCCTGGTCAAAACGGGCAAAGGTTGAGGAGATTTTGCCTGTACGCTTCCGATTATTTGTTTCTATACACTCTTCGTCCTTCTGATGCAGGTAAAGGCTGCGTATAGAAGAATGGTCATGGAGTCTCATCCCGATCGTGTCCCAACGCATCTGAAATCTCAGGCTGAGTCAAAATTCAAGGAGGTAAGGTAAAGTTTTAGCTAAGAGTTTTATATCCCATGTATGTTCGTCAATTTTGCTTGCTATTGCTCATCGTGGAATCCGTGTACAGAGACTGAAATTGTTAGGTTCTTTCTCATCTGCACTTATATTTTGGGCATTATATAGTGAGCATAGATGTCAACTTCTTTAAACTGACCAACACAAGGCATTTCTGATCAGAGATGAGAAGTAATCCAATAATCCATGTTGATATTTCCACATAAATATTAAGTATATTGCACAAGCACTGTAATCCAATTCCTGGCTTTTACTTTTTCCTCCCCTGTAATTACAAAACTTGTGCTTGTAATTTTGCAGGTAGCCGAAGCATATTCTTGTCTGAAGGATGGTATGTTCTTACTCAGATAATCACTACTTGCTTTGAAAAAACTGCTAGAAGCAGTAAGTTGCTTATTGTGGTATGACTGATGAGTTGTATCTCATTCTCATCCATCGTTTGCAGGAAGAAGATCAGGGAGTAGGATGGAAGGTAAACTTGATTGCATGATGAAAGTTATTCACACAACATCTATAGCTAATGAGTTCTCTTACCCGGAGCAGCAAAGCTAATGAGATATATCATTCACACAGTACATGTTATGCCGTCTGGTGTTCCGTCTGGATACGGAAGATCAAATAAAGCACTGGTTAAAGCCCCATTTATACTCATAATGTTTGCGGCAGTTTCTTTTGGTGCCTTTAGCGCCTCAAGGTAACCCACACCTAGTCTTTTCTATTTTGTTCTTATTTTTTAACACGTTATTTTTTTTTACCCAATTGATGAAATCATTTTGGATTTGTGAAGAGCATATCAACGGCAAAAGGAACTCTGTTCCTCTCAGAACCCCTTTCTACCATAGTGGAAGACCATTGTACTGTGTCCATATTCATAGGCGAGAAGAGTGTCTTGTTACATTGTACAGATGTAAAACAATCCACCCTGAATAAAAGCACAGTTTGGTGATTTGTGACTTTGTTCCAGAGCATGTAAAATCATTTGGTGTTGGTTTTCTAATTTCGTCTAACTTTGCAGTTTCTTGTTTCTATTTTCAATGAACGACCTTTCTTTGGAAGTGATTCATGGCAAGCTTTCTTTATGCTCAGCTAGACACCATGGTTGTACAGTATACCCATACACTATTGTTGCTGCCTTCAATGATCAAAGGAACTGTCAAAATGTTCCTGCAACAAAAGCTGCTTTCAGAATTCAGACATACCCATAGACGACGGAAGGCTTTTCAACTAGTCGTTTCAAAATTATGATCTGCTCTGCTGCAGTACAATTCACAAGTGTGTGCGATATATGAACCAAAACCTGTTAATTACATATGCTGTGTTGAAGCACAGCCACAAAATGTAGTCGTGACAGCATCTCTCAGAAACGTAGTGATTCTGAGTTGCAGTAAGTTTTTTACTGCAAAAAGGATCATACGTGCAACAGCAATAATATATCCAGTAATATCGTGATCGAAGCATTTAACAAAATGAGCAACCATTAAACTGCCAGGCAACATGGCAACCAAAGCGCTGAGCAGAATTCAGCACCAGAATGAGATTTACAAGTAGCACCATAGTTTTGAGAACTTACAGCATTACAATATGCATCCCATCATCTAAGGTGTGAAGAAGCAAATAAAGATGTCATAGGCGCTTACATTTCCTCCAAACCTTCCCCCAACAAAGGCAGCCACCGATGGTAACATACTAACCTTGCAGCAAATAGCATGACTGGCTTGAATGCAGTTTGTTTGCATTTCAGACTCTGCTGCCATGCAGCAAAAGAACAAGTCCTCTAGATAGGATCAATCATCCAAAGGCACCCAGATTCACTGAACTTCACATGATCCATCAATCCATGCTTGTTGCAGTGAATATATGCAGAAAATGGGGCTTCAATATGATAGTTCAAGACTTCATTGAGTAGCTTAATAGCAGCAGCCATGCTAGTACTATGGAATATTTCCTTGAAATCAACTCAGATTTTGAGGATGCCTTCTAAAACATCTAGGTACAAAGTGAGCACATCATAACCACTAGCATCAGGCACTGATTTACTGCCTGAACAAAAGGCGATAGTCCTTCCGAACCGCTTTATAGTCGATTGCAGAATCATCTTACCACAGCAACTATCAACCATAAGAATAACTGCAACCAGGCTAACCGACAAATTCTTTTAACAGGCCAGATGGTGTATTGACAGACTGACTCCCTCTAAGACATAACAAGTCTTTAAGACTACTTACTATTTCACTCCTGATAAGATATGTGTAGAACTACTTAATATCCCTAAACATGGCAAAATGCAGATGTAACTTAGCTTTTGCAGACACAGTTTGCACCAACCACCAGAACCTCAAAGTGTTCATTTGATATGAGCAGACAAATGTACCGATGCTATGCTTTCCCACTAGCATGTGTAGTAGCATCAGCCACTATTATGTTGAAGGACAGTGGCTGCCACCCTGAAGAATGGGGCACAAACCACTTTTTTTTATTGATAATGATATTCAGAACCTGAAGAATTTCAGCAAGGGCAAGATGTTTCAGGCATGTTTTCTTCAACATAGTAGCGGCTTGATACCTACAAGAAAACAAATATTACAATAGTAAACCATGCTCCTCAAGGAATGTATCGAAAACTTGACACATATTTTTGGGTAATGGAGGCTCACCTAGATTGAGAATTCTTTATCCCAGAATAGCCATGGGCAGAAGATATGAAAGTATGAACAGCATCTAGAGTTTCTTTTGGGTATTTTGCATTATCATCCATTATATTGACACAATTCCAGAGATTTTCATTCTTCCCAAGAAAGAATGACATTTTCCCTAACTTTTTCATGACAACAGCTTGATGCTGCGTGGCAACCTGAAGAGCTTTCTTGACATCAAAATTTGGTAGATTAGCATCCCCATAATGTATACAATCTGCTATATTTTGTTCTGTTGGGGGAATCTTCTCAGTCTTCAATACTTCCAAAGCACCTAAGATATATTTAACAAGACCTTGAGGGTCCGAAGATGGCTGTGGACATCCCAGATTAGCACCCCAATGTCCAGTATTTTGCATGTTGCTAGGTATGTTAGGCTGAGTTGGAGGTCTGTAACTATAATCACTGTAACCATGCTGAGCCATATGTGGGGCACCAGGATTGGTTGGATGGTAATTGACATTCAAACCTTGGTTATTATGAATTCCTCTAGGGTATTCAGAAATATTCATCCGACTCATATCAGGATAATTGATTGGTGGTCCATAAGGTGGACCGCCTGGCCAGGATTGCAATGGTGCAGTAGGAATACCATTATGCCCAGCTGGTGCTGGACATGAGTTGCTTCTATGTGAATTTGATGATTGAAAATTGCCAGATCCACCATGAGGATGATGATTGACTGGATTTTGCGGTCTTGGTTGCTGAGAGGATTGAGGTTTCTGATACTTTGGATGACCATGGCTATTAACATCAGAAGTGCCATTTTTAGACGAAGACGCAGTTGACACACCAGGCTTCTTACCATGATAAAAGTCATGAGGAGCACTCTTTTGATGGGAAAGAGCAGATTTTGCAGGCTTTTTGGATGGGGAAAACGGTTGAATTTTTGGTGTATTCAGCTGATCCACCTGTGTCCCATCTTGCGAATCGGAACTCGGTAATGATGATGATGATGATGATGGCATATGAGATTGATTTGGCTGGCAAGCAGCGCTTCCTTTAGAACTATCAGATACTCCACCGACTGAGTTTTCCTCAGTCCTTGTTGGTTTAGATACATTGTCTGACTGATTTTTCCGGGGTTGCCTCACTTTATATTGTTTTTCTCCCTTTCCATTACCACCTTTTTGCTGATCAAACGGAATGCTATTTGGCACTTGTGTACTGTTGTGTGGAGTTGCATCTGAAGAATCTGAAAGCATGTTCTTCAATGCATCAGAATGATCCACGTTGCCATTTGCTATGCTACTTATGTATGGTGACTCTGCCAATGGTGGTTCCCCAGCCACAAGGCTTTTCCATAGCCAAACATGTTTTGCTGCAGCAGTAAGCGCTTGAGACACATTTGGAGGTTGAGCTAGTAGAATATTGTACCGTCTCATTACTAGCTTATGAAGGGCATTCGAGAAGTCCCGGTCACCTGATATTAGCAAATAATTTGCTGGTGGAGGGTTGTCAATAGCCCAGATTAACATGTCAACTAAGATCTTCTTATCACTTGCATCTTTAATGCCTGCCATTTGTTACGAGAAAACAAATAATAATAATAATAATTAGACAACATTCAGTCATCACATAGATAAACAGAGAACCATTGAACATTCAGGACAAACACATGAGTTTTAGAGAAAATGCTCGAGTGTACCAAGATTCTTGTATGCAAGCTATGTTAAAATTAAACTTGGAAACAGATGGCAACAATGAAATATCTGTGAATCTTACAGATAGGAATGATAATTAAGACAGTACTTTTCATTACTCATTCATAAAGAAAGTAGCTTTCACAATAGATATAAGACTAAAAATCGCATCACTGACAGATAGCACACATGCTTGTAACTGTAATCAACATTTGTTCAGATACTATACTAGTCCTAAGAAAATCTGGATAATAAAACAAATACACTATGAGTAAATACACTGAGCCAAAGCAAAAAGAAAATACATGATAATTAGAAAATTCAAAACATAACCCCTGTAAATACAATCAATAGTCAGGTCAACGAACAATAGCAAACAAACACAGCAGAGTCCACGATCGCAGCAGCCATCATAAAACCTAAATCAATCACTTTCCCAACCCAGACGCGGCAACCCCACCAATGCCAGCATAATCCACGAGTTAAGAAAAGTAGATACCATCAGATGAAAACATCTCCGATAAGGAAACTTCCAAACCCTAAGCTTCCACAGTTATCCTAAAGTATCGCAACAGATCCATCAAACAGACGCAGACCAAAGTGTCGAGAGTGAGTAGAGCAGCAACCGAGCTGTCCAGTTCAGATGCAATCGGAACGGCTCAATCCGCATGCATTGGTCAGGGGTCAGCGGATCAACTCGCGACGAGCAGTTAGGGAACAATTGGGGGTGGTTGCCTGGTTGGAGGGTACGGGACGGCGGGGGGGATCCGTACCTGCGGGGACGTGGTTGAGGGCGATGCCGGTGCTGGAGAGAGCGTGCTGGACGTGGTTTGGGACGCAGCTGGTGTCTCCGTAGGCGGAGATGGCGATGGGGCCGAGGTAGCCGGCGGCGGCGAGGGCCGAACTCATGTTCTGGGCGATGAGGTGGGGGTCGCAGCCGCGGGGGACCTGGCAGTTCTCGATGTCCCACCACACCGAAGTCTTCACCGCTGCGTACTCCCCCATAGTCGCCGCCGCCGCCCGCCCGGTTTCGCCGGCGGAGAGGGGGGTTGGGGGGTTTTTTATGGCTTGCGACGGCGGCGGCGGCGGCGTCGAGGCGGCCTGAAGGAAGGTATTGTGCTACTCTGTTTAAAAAAGCGTTACAAATTTGCTGCCAGGTGGAGAAGTTGCAGGATATAAGGGCACGTTAGTTTCCTCGTTTTTACATCCAAACTAAATTTGTTTAAGCTTTGTGATATTCCCTAACGGAAGGTTTTGCATACTAATATCATCCTCATATCCCCAAGTTAGACTGACTTAGATTACAATTTCATTCAATTTTACCTCCCTTACAATGATTTTAAGGCTAAATTTGTCTTTCTAAATTTCTTGGAAAAAATATTTCATGGGGACCACTATCCACTTATTAGATATAGATAATAGATAAAAATATTAATAGCTCAGTTGATGAACCTTTTTCTAAATGTCATATAATGGTTAATATAGTTCAACTCATGTAAAAATAACGTAGTACCTAAATGATGTGCCGGATCGGTTAAAGCAAAAAAGAAAATTCTACTATAAAAAAGGTGTAGCGGAAATGTTGTTGAACGAATAAATAAAGGCTTTGTTAAATGATATCTACACACATCTCATTCTGATATGCAAACCCTCTCGGTTTTCCAATCGATGGAAGACTTTCCATTTAGGCAGGAACAAGTTGCGACATCTGAGGACAAGCAAAACACAACAAAGCCAATGCCGCCGCGTCAAAAGGCAAAACCGGAAAGCTAAAATCCCAAGAGTTACACCGAGGCGACTGCGGGGGAGCGGAAAGCTGCTCGCTGGCTTGCTCCTCTCGTGGGGCTGCCGGAGCTCGTCTGCTTTCCACGGCTGCTGGCACTGTGCCATTCCCTGCAGCTTCGATCTTCTGCAGCAGGGGAGGGGAGCGCCTGCATGCGAGCTGCAACCGTGCGTCATTTTTGTATGTCCCGAGTCCTGATCCTCTGCAGCCGCCACCCTGCAAATCTGAAATCTCACACCAAACGGGAGGAGAGCAGAAGGTTCTATTCCATCCAGTGCTACCACCTGCACGTCACGTGATTGGGACCCCTTGCTCAGTGACAGACGGAACTACATCTTCTTTTCTTTCTTTTGCCTTTTTTGTTTTGTAGAGAAGATTGGTATCCGTGCCCCTTTGCCGTAACTGATCGAGCAGACGGGGCAACCTTCGAGCTTAAAAGAACCAAGGATCATGCTCGGTTTCAAGCTTTTAGTCTTCTTAGTTTATTAACAGGCAGTTATCGAGTTCAGATGTTCAATCATCGTGCAAAGATCTTCTCAGCAACCAAACAAGCTGCTGGTGAAGGTTCCAACCGCGAGCCAGTGACACTCCGCATTTGCTTTGCTATCTGGGAAACCGAACTTTATTCCTCCAGGAATAGGACTGATAACATTACATATTTACACAGACACCGCGGGTGCAGCAGACCAGAGAGCTTAATCTGCTGACGCAAATGTCACTGAGGTTGGTTGAGGCTGAGACATCCCTGTTTACATCAGTGCGGTGCTTCTCCATCACGGGAACTTGAGCTGGGCTCAATGTAAAGACTGATCACACGGTGCAGTGCATCAGAGCAGAGCTTGGTCTGTCTAGGTAGATGGTACCACACCTTGTAGAGACCTCCATGTGTTCATTGCTTGTTGATGAAACTAGTACAACTTAAAAGACTGCACAATGCTGAATCCAGACTCTGTACAGCACGGGATGCAGGTGATGAAATTAGCTTCTACTGAGAACAAACTGCACTTTGCGATTATCAGTAACGCTCCAAGAGCCTATTTGTAATGCTAATTTCTGGGAGGATGAGAGATCATAATCGTATACTATTTTTCTGAAACCCGGAACAGGGATCATAGGAAGTAGGAGTGCTCGTGCTCACAATGCAGCAGAGCAGAAAGATGAAACCAACTATAGCTATAGGTGGCTGGCCCATTAGAACAATACGTGCAGACCAGCACTGGATTCTATTACAAGATGAAGGGCAGCCTAATTACAGGAAGAGAGTCGTGTCAGGACTAAATCAAGTCATCAAGGCAGGGGTTCCTCTGAATCTCCCAGACGTGACAAGTGGAGGTAAGCGTCTGTACCTACAACAAAGATATTGCAGTTATATATTTGATCGCCACTCTAGTGGTTTATTATATCCGAGACAAAAAAAAATGTAGCTCATGAACTGCAGCTAAACATGGTTAATTCGTACTGACAGAATATCAATGGACTGAGTGGAGTATGAACATACCATAACCTTCCATAGAAATGATTTGCAAGTCACCACCAAAATACTGAGCATAAAGGCGGCTGATTGGGAGCCCGAAACCATATCCGGCCATAGTTGCTCCTTCATTAGGTCCCTCTAGATCAGGTGGATTCTTTGCAGTGCTATACAGATATGTGAAAATTCTTGGGAGGCCACTTCTTGCTATCCCGCCACCTTCATCACTAACCTGCATTAGCAAAGCATTCAAACTCAAAAACCACATTGTGCACACCATATTTAGTTTTTCCATTTACAGTAATATGCATCGGCTTGATCCACAAACAAGATTAAGAAAACATCTGTCACATAAAAGAGAATTATATCTAGCACTTGACTTTGTAATTGTTTGATACAGTATTGCACTTTCCATCAAATTTCAGTGAGAAATGTCTGTGTAAGTTCCATCAAATTTGATAGGTGATGTCAGACGACTACCTTGATAGTAACATCCTCTTCTCCATCAGCAACTATAATCCTAACTGGGGGAACATCTTTATCAGAATTCATATATCGTTCTTGCACTGCACGAAGCGAGTTCTTCACCAATTCAAGTAACATCAGATGTAGGTGTGATGCGACGTATCTGTATTCGATGAAGTCAAAGAGTAAGCTAGAATTTCATTTTTTATTTGTATTTTAAATAAAATGAACATAAACAGTGAGCTATAACTATAAAGATGCATGACCAGAAACAATCTATACTGATATCTTCAACAAGATCAAGTCCACGAAGGTAACTCATGAGAGATTATAAGACTTACGGAAATGTAAAATTTGGATCACCGTAAATGTTAATATCAGGCGCTGATCCATATTCCCTTAAACAAATAGAACGGGCATCTTCGCAGGCAGCTTGAGCCACCTGTATGGGGGACAATCTTGTATTAATGAGGCCTATGACGCCAGGCTCTGGTTCAGGATCATGCAAAGCCACATGCTGCCCTGAAATTAAGCAAGGACGGATAACTCAGACCACGTATCTAATAATAACAGACACTCGATTATTATGTATCATTTGACTTAGGACCTACACATGAGGCCAATAATATGCTCCATGTTCCAAAATTGAGTTTAGTAACAAATAAACCAGCCGAAAAGCGTGCTCTGCTTGATAGATTTACAGTGAACTTTTTTTTAGTAGTCTGCTTTTGGGGAAAAAGTAGTATTACTGTTACTGTTAGAAGTATTAGAACATAAAAGAATATTTAATATAGCATGTCCAAGAACTAATTAAACTGGAAAAGAACGAAGTAGCCTTCAGAAAGTAAGCTCCTGGCAAAACAGTTTCAGTTGCAAACCTATCAGCATGCGGATGCCAATCCTTGACAAGTAGAATCGATCAAGGAACTCGTTGATCTCGTCGAATCCAAAGGGAACCTTCCTTGTGCGACACATTTGGTTTTTCAGTTGCTGCACTCCCAAAGCAATTGTTGGAACCACATTATTGTGCCGCACCTTGACCATTTTAATCATCTGTGTGAAAGCAAGCTCGTCGTTCCGACTCCTCACTTCAGGGAAGTATCTGATGTCGCGGAACGAGTCCAAGTACCAATCCCTCACCTTAAGAAAGAACAATGGATAAAAGACCAAACATCAGTGCTACTCCCCCATCAGATGGTCAATTTGGTAATGGTAAGAATATTCATTTGGTTAAAGAAATATCTCTCAATAAAACATACATTCTTTGCTGACTTCAGATATTATAGTATTGACGAGGAAAGGCAAAGGCGATGCAGAACCCCACTCAGGCCAAATAAAAAGGTAAGCAAGTCACCAAGCAAGAGTCTCCCAAAATTTGCATTTAAAAAGGAGAGGAAGAATCTCCCACATTTAAAGATTCCTTCTTATCCAACAATACGACCTGTTGTTCCTCCAACAAATGCATGTACAATCTCGTAAGAACAAGGAAGCAGAGCTAAAATCTTCGAGTGGCAAAACAAAATGAGACATGAGTGACTGTTGGACCACGACTCCACGAGTGGAATCGAAAGAAACAGACCTACGAAAAAGAAAAGGAAGCAGCATCTACCCATAAGGGAACCACGTTTCCAGAATTATTTCGGAATCAAAATCCTGCTAAGAATCCCAATATCCTTAACTGACTTCAGTTACTTGTGAACTAAACCGAAAGCCAACCACAGTGAAAGAAAGATATCAGTCTGAGAGAGAGAAAAATTCATCCATGAACAGAGGTGCACCAAGCCTGTCAAATCACCCATGGGCTGATGGGCAGCAAGGACAAACAATAAGGACAACGAAATGGCCACCCACTCAAACACCGAGTAAAAATTAGCTAAATTAATTCGGAGAGACGGAGACGGAGACAGGGGGAGGCGTGGGATGCATCGACGCACCTTGAGGATGGCGGGCTTGTTGGAGAGCCCGAAGGGCAGCGAGTCGAGCTCGAGCGCGCGGCGCGCGATGCGGATGGGGAGCTCCCTTTGCAGGAACTGCGCGGAGAGGAGCAGGTTGCGATCGGTGGGGCAAGAGCCGAACTCCATCATGTAGCGCAGGCTGACCCCCGTCTGCTTCATGCTCCCCCACCGCACCACCTCCTCCGCCACCGCCCGCGCCACCGGCTCCGACGCCATCGCGCCCCCAACCTCGCCGCCAACTTAACCAGCCAGTAACCGCCCAATCAGCGGTGGGATTAGCGAGCAGGCGGGACGAGGACACGGAGAAGAGAGCCAAATGGCGGAGCGGCTTATAAAGGCGGGCCAGAGAGGGGTGGCCGAAGGGATCTCTGGTGGGCCCGCTTGTCAGTGGGCCGGCTCGGCCGGTATCTCGTGATTAGGCGGGTGCTGGCCCAGGTGTCAGACTGTGTAACGGTTTGTGTGGCCGGTATCCGAGTCGATCAAATCAGTTAAAGAGCAGGGCTTAGCAGCTGGCCCAACAGCGTGCGATGACACATGGGCTTATCCACGAGGATGTGGGAATTAGAATTCAGAACCCATGTGAACCACACTACCAGTCCGCCACAATCAGCAGGTGAGTGAATATCAAGGGCTTTTCATCGAACAATCTCGAGATTTTTTTCACTAATTTTCTTCTGCAAAAGAAAAGTGCCCTCGTGTTGAAACTTTAGTGTCCAGGGCTCTAGGCAGAATGCTGGGTGTGAAATTAAACTGCTTTTGACAGGGCTTTGCATACCCGTTTTGCTAAAGATCGAATAATCGGTTAAGCAACGAGTGGCGCATTAGTGCTAATCCGGCCAGTATTTGGGATGATCAGACCTGTGAGGATTCACTCATTGAAGTCAATGTCACAGGCGACCATGACTTCTCGGAGGAATTTCTGGTACAGGGCCACTAGCAAGATTTTGTGATTCATTTGCACCAACTAGTGGACAGTATCCATGGCTGGATCCACACCACAAGTCATCCCCACACATACAACAATCGTAGAAAATGACCGGTTGCCTAGCTTTGGGTGCATGATTTCTCACTTAGCGTATTAGAATTTTCTGCAGTTTTATGAGTTGTAACAGTTACTTGTGGGAGGATTTTGAGCCCCAATCTTCTTCCAGGAATCCGTGGTTAAATTTGAGTAGTAAGATCGCAATTGCTGGAGGTCGCGAGAAAGAAAAACGATTCCAAAGTTGTATCTAAGGATAGGGGCTCCGAAGCGAGTTCTGACCATGCATAGTGCACATTAGCAAGTCCACATGTTTATCTGTGGCTCTGTGGAGCTCCAACTATACGGCACAGTAGAAGAAAAACCATATATTTCATATGATAAACTTATCTCACTCAGGTCTTCTTTATTGCTGTTGAAATGGACAAGCACAATGCATCATGCTTTTGACTAAAAAAATTATGTAAATGCTATGACGGGAATAAATCTGTGGATTTTTTTTTCGCGTTAGTAGAACTCCACGGAACCACTCTTCTGTAGCACTTTGAGGAGAAAGAATAAAACACGACTCCATGATAAGTTTGCATGAGTTTGGTCAGGCGAAGGATGGAGGGTAACTCTTGAAGCCTACACGGTTCCTCATCGAAGAGGTTAGAGCTTTCACCATGTTGTGAATTTTTGGCAATTACTCCAAGAGTATTTTAGTCCTCAATCTTAACCGAAGAATCCATAATTAAATTCATAAAGGAAAACCACAATCGGTAGAATCTTTTAGAAAGGGGAAATAATAGCTCGAAAGTAGTATCTAAGGCCATGGTCCATGGAGAGAGTTCCAACCATCGAGCAAAATCGGCAGGACCACATGTTTACGTGTGGTTTTGGTGAGCTCCAGCCATATTGAGTTATAAAAGAACCATATGTACAATTGATTGTACAAACATCACACTTAAGTCCACTTCGCTATCGATTGAATGAATTAGGCAGACATAATAATGCATCATATTTTTGGTCCTAATTAATACTAAGCAAGAATGCAACCTCCCCAAGTTACGCGCAATAGAGATCGGAGCGATCAACCCGAGATCTTTTTCCTGGTTTCGAATCCCGGTGGGTCCACGCACTTGGATCCCATCGAATCCCAGTAGCAATTGGGATAAGGAAGAAATTAAAGCTGACACCGAAAGAAATGAGTGTGGAGTAGCATAACACAGGGGCAAAACATCACCTTCCTAGATGAACTGTGTGTACGCAGCCATTACGGTTACGGAAGGAGAGCAGCCGCCATCAGACAACGAAGACACAGGACAATGCAAAGCCCGCCATCACAACAAATCCATGGCTAAGAGCAAGGCCCAGGCCCTCCCGTTGCTGTCAGTGTTTTTCCATCCAGGCCGCCCCAGCCATTGCTTCGGCCGGAATTATTAGCGGGCCCCAGCGTAAGACGTGGAGGCCCAAGGGACACATCTCCCGGCTCCCCCCAGTCCCCGGTCCATTTGGTACGAGCCGCGGGCCCACCTGTCGTGCGCTCGCGCAGTGGCCGCAAACGGCGGATCGGCCGGAATCGGGCGTCCGTGGTAGCCCATCGCTGCAGTAAAACTGGGCAACACCTGATTGATGCGAGCTGATCAGTGATTGGTCGTGGCCTCGATCCTATCCTGCAGCGGAGGTTATCTGATTATCCAACTAAACACGCTGTGATGAGCTGAGGTGTCTGTTTTCTTTTTCTGCAGCAAAAAAAGAAGAAGAAAGAAAGAAAGATGCGCGGTCCTGATGAATAGAATGAGGATGTGAGTGAGTAGTACAGTTTGCGTGCGATGGACGCTTGGATGGAGCAGGAAGAAGGGCGACAGCAACAACGGGCGTGCCCCGATGCCGAAAGGATCGACCGGTCACTGTTACCAGCCACTCAGACAGATCGACCGGCATCTAGGCGCCACGAGAAGGGCCACATGTACGCCGTGCTTTCGGCTCGGGCGGAACACAGCTGGGTCAGGCTTTGTACTGGATGAATATTCTTCTGTCTGGTGGCTGCGTAGGGCACACGCACACAGACACAGCCTTGGGACCCCCGGACTGCAAAGCTATTGTCTTGTATGTGCCCTAGATTTCAGTTGCTTGTCTTCTTTTTTTTCTTGGCTTCTGCTGGCGGCGCTGGCCTTCCAGTTTTCCAGGAGCTCGTGTGCTTTTCTCTTGATCGCTTGACTTCGTAGATCAAAGCCTCCGAGGCTCCGACACCATGCAACCAGCCCGAATTCCGATTCTCGAAGAGCCTGTACTGCCACAATCATGCAATTCGTGACGTTGATGACTGGCGCGCATTTTCGCACACATGTTGAGAGCTGTAGGTAGTGTAGTCCTGTCGATATTTGGGCCGCCTCTCACCGATCTGACTGAGGCCAGCAGGGCCCAAATACAAATGGACCCACGACAAGCATCTATCGGGTGGGCCTCTGCCGCAGATAGAGACGACATCACGGCGGCCCACTGGGCTGGAGCAGGTGGTTCCGGATCGAAACGGCGCTTTTTGACGATCACACACACCTCGAATTTTTTTAAAAAAGTTAAAAAATTAAATTCGAAAAAGGGGTGCCGTTTTGGAAATTTTCGAAAAATGGGTGCCTCCCGCCCGATCAACGGGTGGGAGGCGTGGGGCCGGAGACCTCCCGCCCATCCAACGGGCGGGAGGTCCCAAACTTTTTTCCAAAAAGTCGGCAGTCCCCTAAGGCATCCCGCCTGCCCAACGGGCAGGAGGTTCCCATCTTTCTTATTTTTTGTTCGAATTTATATTTTACAAACTATTTAAAATTCATACTTTTTTAAATACAAGATTTATTCGCCATACTCTTTTGTATACATATAAAATTTTAATTCAATTTTACGAAGAATATTACTGTATCTAAAACTCGTATGAAGATGGTTAAACGATAACGTTTTTCAACGTAGAATCCAAATATTACGATAGTACAATATATCAACCCATTAAAAATAAATTGGTATCATACAAAAAACAGTTTAAATATATAGAGTCCACTGAATCAGGAGTATCTACTCCGCGTGTCCCGGTCCTCGCGCTCTCTTGGTCCTCCCCCCTAGTCCTAGGCCGTCGGCGTATGTACCCCTCCGAGTACGTGAGTGCATCTGGAGCACGGTGAGGACGAGGCGGAGGAGTCTCGCGCTCTCTTGGTCCTCCCCCCTAGTCTTATGCCGTCGGCATATGTGCCCCTTCGAGTACGTGAGTGCATCTGGAGCACGGTGAGGACGAGGCGGAGGAGTCTCGCGCTCTCTTGGCCCTCCCCCTAGGCCGTCGGCGACTCGGCGTATGTGCCCCTCCGAGTACGTGAGTGCATCTGGAGCACGGTGAGGACGAGGCGGAGGAGGCGCCGGCGTGAACGGGTCATCCTGAGACAGTGGAGATGGAGCGTCATACGTCTGGGAGGGACCAATGATGTCAGACCCGACGCCGCTGCCCACCAACTCCGACAAACTGACGGAGCCGCCATCCCAGCCGTCCCAGTCTGGCACACCGAACAGACCACCGTGTGCAGAAGCTCCCATGGACCAAGCATGCTGGATATAGCCCTGAGAATACGGAGCAGCTGGCGTCGAACCCGACGGGAGAGATGTTCCTGGAGCATAGGCGCCAAACGTCTGAGGCTCCATTCTTGCAGGAGGAGGCCCCATTGCCGTCGAGTGCATGACTATAAAAATAAACGAAATTAGTCGTGTAAATTAAAATTGATCGAAATGGCAATTATAAAGTACTTACAGCTTGAACTGGTGGCAGTACCGCTGGACGCTGCGTGCGGTGCTGCAGAGGTCGACGGGCCAACTGTGTACACGTGGGCGGACGCATGAGATGAACTGGAGGCCCCCACGTCGTCTCTGCTGCAACACGTCAATGCACGTAACGCTCGCGTCAAGTTGTCATGAATCCGACGAAAGCTCTCTTTGTACTGTGCATCCGGTACACGTACTCCACGTTCAAACAACGTGATCTGAGATGCAGTTTCGACCTCCGCGCAGTTGATCAGATCGATCTGCATGAGTAATGGGAAGCAGAGTAATATTGTTGTCGATTTTTTTTAAAAAATTTAATAATTGAAGTTGCGAAAGACGTACCGCGCCACGCTGCGCCTGATCACGGTACAAAGGGATACGTGAAAGATTGACGTACGGACGCGTGCGAGTGAAGTACCAGCGGAGGTATGCGCCGTAAGACGCCTCTGTGTGTGGCTGCGGCTCGTCCCACACATCGTCAGGTGCGTCTAGCCATCCTACGTACTCCTGCAGCTTGACAACCCAGTTGACTTCGTTGGCATAATATCCCCTGCGCGAATATCTGTTGCAAATATTTGGAAGAAAATATTATTTCATGATAATGGTTATATAATTAATAGAAAATGAGTTATCACAAACTTACTCGTGTACGCTCCGCGGCACGGCCTGGAACGCTCGGGGTAGGAGAGGGAAGTGCTGTCGTCGCCCGAACTGACTCATCACTCGCTCGACGCATTATGGCTCCACGACAATATTGAACACTAGGTTCATCTTTGTGAGCCAATACGTCTCGTCACGCTTGCAGAGGGAGGACAACCTGTGCGGCGCACGTGTCTGGACAGCCGCAGCGGTGCACGGGGTCCAGATGACATCCTGTGGCCGCATCCGATCAAATTCGAACACGAACTGTGGGTATGCTTTTCGAACCTGCCGATATGCCCAGCTCATCTGCATAACTATACAACTGCCTCGGTACTTTGCATATATAGGAATGTACAACAGTAAATTAAAGAGCTTACCCGTCGATCGGTCCAAAGTGAATCCATCGTGGGGCTATCCTCGTGCCACAGCCCATACATCTCGGGCGGATAAGGCTCCTCGCTGATTAGGGGGCGTGCTATGGCGAATCGCTCGTACGACCATAGCTGCAGCAGAAGTGGACAGCCTGTGATGACGGCGGTCCTCTCCGTCTTGAAACAGGCCTGGCAAAGGTCTCGGTACGTGGTAGCAAGCGCTACCAATCCCCAGTTCCACCAAGGTACCTGGTCCGGCTCCGCATCGGCAATCGCGCGCGCGTACTGGATGAGAACCTTGACCACATAGTTGCCGCTAGAGTTGTAGAAAAGAGCCCAGCCGAACAACCACAATAGATATGCCTCCAGGCAGCGCGACACCTCGTACTGCCCAGCCAGAGGGTGGAGATATATTTGTTCAAGGTTTAGAGGTAGCCACATATGATTCAATTAAATTAATTAAAAATAATTGTACGTACCCTATATTGTATTACCTAACGCTTGGTGGGGCCGGGCGCATCAGGTACGTCCAAAAAATGTGGCGGGTTCACTGGAGCAAACCGCTCTTGAAGCTCCGCCCTCCAGGTAGGTGGCACGGCAACCGGGCCAACAGCTTCACCCGCAATGGGAAGCCCGAGCAGGTACGACACGTCCTGCAACATGGGGGCCATCTCCCCGCACGGCAAGTGGAACGTGTGCGTCTCCGGACGCCACCTGTCCGCCAACGCCGCAAGTAGAGAGCGGTCCAGCTGCATCCGCTTCTTGGCGCCACCGTCTTGGCCGTCGCCGGTCTGAAGCAAACATGCGAGTGGCAGCAAACCAGTCTCACGTAACCTGTATATTTTGCATTATGGTTACAATTGTTGTACAAGTAATACATTCATTCCGTAAAAAAATACAAAATATCACCTGTCAAGCCAGCGGTCGTCCAGGTGCAACAACTCCTTTGCTATACAAGGGCGCAACTCATGAAGCTGCTGCCCCTCCACCGCTGCAAGATACGACCTGTGCCGTTCGTCAGTGTTCGCGTCAAGGAGCTCCGGTGTCTGCGCCATATCTGCATGAAAATATAACTACCCTAAGAAATATTTCTAAAAACTATTCAAAATACTAAAATCTATTCAAAATATAACTACCCTAAGAAATATTTCTAAAAACAATTAAAAATACTAAAATCTATTCAAAATATAACTACCCTATGAAATATTTCTAAAAACTACTGAAAATACTAAAAACCATTCAAAATATAACTACCCTAAGAAATATTCTTAAAAACTATTGAAAATACTAAAATCTATTCAAAGTATAACTACCCTAAGAAATATTTCTAAAAACTATTGAAAATACTAAAAACTATTCAAAATATAACTACCCTAAGAAATATTCCTAAAAACTATTGAAAATACTAAAATCTATTCAAAATATAACCACCCTAAGAAATATTTCTAAAAACTATTGAAAATACTAAAAACTATTCAAAATATAACTACCCTAAGAAATTTTCCTAAAAACTATTGAAAATAATAAAAACTATTCAAAATATAACTAGCCTAACAAATATTTTCTAGATTATAGTTATTTTCAAGTAATTATACGACTAGAACGAGAATATACCTCCAAACCGACGTGTGAACAGGGCTACGCCGCTTGCTCTCCTCTCTTCCTCTCCTCCCTTTCTTTTTTTTCTGATTTTTGCTGAATAATATGGGATTTTGGGTGTAGGTGGGGGCTTATATAGTGATAGTGGAACGTCCCGCCAGTTGGGCAGGCGAGATGCCCCTCGGGGGACCTCCAACGGGCGGGGTGCCGCCGCGGCCGCGTCAGGGGCCTCTTCGCGAATAAGAAAAGTTTTTTATTCGCGAAAAGACTCTCGGGAGGGGTCTGGGAAAATTTTGGGACCTCCCGCCCATCCAACGGGCGGAGGTCTCCGGCCCCATGCCTCCCG
This sequence comes from Panicum hallii, assembly GCF_002211085.1. Lineage (NCBI taxonomy): Eukaryota > Viridiplantae > Streptophyta > Magnoliopsida > Poales > Poaceae > Panicum > Panicum hallii. The sequence continues at coordinate 55,286,696 of NC_038043.1, forward strand.
CCCGTTGATCAGGCGGGAGGCACCTATTTTTCAAAAAATTTCACCACGTACCCCTTTTTCGAATTTAATCTTTTTAACTTTTTTTAAAAAATTCCACACACTTCCCTCCTCCGATCATCCCGAACCCGAAGGCTTGGGAGGAGTGTGGGCCCGTGACAGCGCATGCCACCTAGCCGTCGCATTGCTTTGTGGCAAAGAAATCATCAATCCTTTAGGGATCCGGTTATTATGTTTGAAAAAAGAAGCATTTTCGTGTTCGCTTGCAGGCACATGCATCAAACAACCCATCAAATTTTGTGGCGAATAGGGCCCGAATTCTCTCTTGTCCTATTCCCCAAAAGTAAAAATAAAAATAAAGATACACCTGAGCTGCAATACAGCTCATGCGCGTCGGATCACAGCTCGGCCCGGGCCCAGCTCACCCAACGGCTCGCACCAAACCCACCCCTCCCAGGCTCCCACCTCCTCCCGACGCCAACCGCCGCCCTCCACCGGAATGCCGGGCTGACTGACGGCTGACGAGCCCGACCACGAGGAGGCGCCGCACGCCGCCGCTGCTCTTCTGCTCTGGGTGGGTGGACCCCGCGAGGCGGAGCGCGGAGCCATGGCGAGCGACGTGCCCATGAGCCCCGAGCTCGAGCAGGTGGACGGCGAGATCCAGGACATCTTCCGCGCCCTCCAGTGAGTCAGATCTCCCCGCTGCAATGCGCTTCTCTCCCTGTCAATTCGGTCCCTGCTGGATGCTTCTAGTTCTAGCTGCCGTCGGCTCGAACAAAGTCGACTGAGCTGAGGAGGGATTGTTCGCCACGTTGCGGCGGCGGCGGATTTCGGCAGCAATTGCAGCCGGCTGCGTTAAAGTTACCCCCCGTGTGCTAACTCCGCGTGCTGCTGCTTGCTGCAGGAATGGGTTCCAGAAGATGGACAAGATCAAGGACTCCAACAGGCAGTCCAAGCAGCTGGAAGATCTCACCGGGAAGATGAGGGAGTGCAAGCGGTGAGTCTGGCCAAACTCCACCGTGTGTTCTGTCGATGCAACACCCCTGCGTGAACTGAACAATCCGTCTACCTTTTCAGTCTATGAGCCCTTTGTAACTTGTAGAGCAAATTTATTTTCGCGACCGTTGAATGAGCAAATTTAGAATCTTCAGTCACGCTGATGTCTTAAGCTCTGTAAACGTGTCCTGTTCTTCTGCAGCTTAATCAAAGAATTTGATCGCATACTCAAAGATGAGGAGAAAAAGAACCCTCCTGATGTCAACAAGCAGCTAAATGACAAGAAGCAGTTCATGGTTGGTACTGTAGTCACTACTTCACTAGTGTATCTTATGTCGTTATCCAGCACAAGCATAATGTTCTTTCTTGCGTGTTAAAACAGATAAAAGAGTTGAATTCCTATGTCACCTTGAGGAAAACGTAAGTGCATTCAATTCTCTCCCTTATGATGCCCTCAGAGTTTGGGATGTCTCAAATGCTAAAACTCAATGCCCCATTTGGATATTTGCACCTGCAGTGATGTTTTGCCCTGTTGCAGTTCGCTTCATTCTAAAACGCATCCATTGCAACTCTTTTGGTCTTGCAGGTACCAAAGTAGCCTTGGTAATAAGAGGATTGAGTTATTCGATACTGGTAACGATCAAGTGGCTGAGGACACACCAGCTCAAATGGCATCAGGTGGTCATCACTAACTTTTAATATTACTAGTAAAATCCTCTCGAGACAGTATATGTGTTGACCTTCTCATTAAAGTGTCCGGATGATTTTACAGAAATGTCAAATCAAGAGCTCATTAGCGCTGGAAGGAAACAAATGGACCAAACTGACCAAGCTATTGAGCGTTCAAAAATGGTATGCAACTAACATACTCCTTTTTCTTTCCTTTTTTTAACCAACCAGCAGAATCTCTGCTATTGCATTGAGGAGTAGAAAGATGCCATAATCCACATACTTGGGTAGCCTTTAAAAGCAGAAGAAAAAGAACAATGCATTTCTTCAGCTCTTCCCTAGTGAATTCTACAGGAACCTAAGAACCTTTTTCTTGTAGGTTGTAGCACAAACTGTTGAAGTTGGAGCTCAGACTGCTGCAAGTCTGGCACAGCAAGTAAGTTTTCAGAATGGTGTTTTCATTCCAATCATGAGCATGATAGCCTGCTTGTTCTCCACAAACTTTTTCGTTAAGCTTTCTGCTAACCCCTACTTGGGCGCACTGAACATTTTTCACTTGGATATGCTACTGAACTATTATGGGCTATCTGTGCTCATTTTAGACATCGGTTTTGTTACTTTCTATGCTTTATTAACTTGGAATGATATCGCTTCTCTATCCTCCTGAAAGAGTCGGTCTTGAACAGTTTTTTGGGTAAATTTTAAAGAGGTGATTTGTGATACTCATTGCCAGTCTATCCTGCCAAAACCTGAAGGGCTTTAATTTCATGCTCAATAACCATCTTGTGCTCCTATCCATGGTGATTTTAATGCAAGTTTTGCTCTCTATCTGTTTTGAGATTGGCACTCTTTCTATGATCTTTTTACCATACAGCTTCAGTGAAAGCATAAAACTTTGTGTTACGTTTCTCCATTTCAAGTATGCTCATAAGACTTCTTTAGAACAAAGAGCGACATGCCTTGTACTTCCATTTTCCTCCAAGAAAGTGGTTTCAGTCAATATCCACACTTTCCAGCACAAACATAGCTTCACATTTTAATCATGAGGTGGGACGATAATACCACCATTAGATTCTTCTATATTGTAGTTTGGGTCAATGTGGATATGTTTGTAAAGACAGAGCAGCTTTTCCATTTTGTTAGAATCTGATTTCTTGATGTGTTACCTGTATGACCTGTGGTTTTCAGGGTTAGCTTCATTAAGTTTTAGTTTCTGGGCTAAATTTGTTATATCTTTGCTGTCCAATTTTACAGACAGAACAAATGAAGAGAATCGGCAATGAGCTTGACTCTGTTCACTTCTCCCTGAAGAAAGCTAGTCAAATGGTGAAAGAGATTGGTCGCCAGGTAGTCTTTCTGTCAGCATGCATGCGCATTGTTTGATATGTGAAGTGACAGTACCTGGACTGATAAGACCTGTCATTTCAGGTTGCAACTGACAAATGCATTATGGCGTTCCTGTTTCTGATTGTCTGTGGTGTTATTGCAATAATTGTTGTTAAGGTATGTTATTTTCTTTGCAACGTAGGATTTGATGCTTGTTTTTTGCTCTACCTAAACAGTATTAGTTGTGCTTGGTGTTAAGTTGAGAAACAGGACCTCCATGTATAAAGGACAGTTAGAAGCCAGTACCTCTAGTAGTGCAATTCCATGTGCCTGAGTCAGTTCTAACTTCTATCGTTGTGACATCTAAGCTAACTTTCCCCATAATCCATGAAAAAAATTCAGAATACCTAATTTTTTGGTTATTAAAAAAGTTTTCATCAAATTTTGGGAAATAAATGTGGGGCAAGTTTGACCTTGCATCTTTAGAAGCAGACGATTGTTAACTAACTTAAAACTAGTCTAATGATGACCGAGAATGGTTTGAAATCTGAATGGTGATGCAACTGCCCACCATTGTATACAATTTAGCTCTTACGGCACCCAAGCATACTGATTTGTCTTTATTTTGATACCCTGCTCATCTCTTTCCATTAACCATTTAGGCCATTGTTGGTTTACTTCATAAGGTTTTCTACACTGTACAATCAATAACCAAGTCTGCCTTTCTCGCAGATTGTCAACCCGCACAACAAGAGCATCAGAGACATCCCGGGCCTGGCACCTCCTGCTATGAACAGGAAGCTGCTCTCCATCGACCCTTTGGGAGGACTTTGAGCGCTGCAGGGCAGGGGCAGCACGGTGCTCTTGTGACCCGCTCATCCACATAACACGATGACACCATTCTTTATCGCTTGTAAATTGTCTCGTTTCGGTGTTTACATCGATCCATTCTTTCCCTATTGGTGAGTAGTAGCTGTGTTCCTAGCGGCACTCGTGTTGTGTATCGCTCGTGATCCCCCCGGCTTTCTGGTTGTCTGTGCATACACGGTAGTGATGTGGGATTGAATGTGAGGTTTCAGGTTTTTCATGTTTCTTTGTTGCGACTGTGTGGTTTGTGAGCTTGATTGAAGGTCTCTGTTTGGTACTCGGCGCGACGTGGTTGCAGAATACGCCGAGAAAGACGATCACTCCGGCAGAAACACCCGAATCTGGCCACGGCCAGTACCACCAACGTGATAAATTACACACTCAAGTTACAAAAGGCGCCTGGGCAACAGCCAACAGCAAGCTCTCTTGCATGCCCAGGGCTGACGAACCTGCGTTCGATCCGTTCTATTCTTCTGGACCACGCGCATGTCAGGTGATTAGTGGTCGCACATGGCGATAAATTTAAACCCTAAAACCCTAAACCCCACAGCGATTCTATCTGCCAGTTCACAGATCAGACTCCAGCTGCGGCATTGGACAGAGCTGTGCGTCCTCCTCCGATAGTAGATCACTGAAGAAGGGATCGGCGAGACAATCTCTAGCGGACTCACACGACGCCAGACGTTTCTTGAAAGAGCGAAGCTCCCGGTCCACTTTGGCACCAAGCGCCTAGTATAAAGTGTAAACAAAGGTTACAGATGCAGGTGGATTCGTTGAGCCGGCCACAGGTAAATCAGTAACTAGTGGAAAGTGAAGGGCAAAGATGAACTCACAAGGGATTTCATCTTATGCAGCACCATATCTACAAGGTAAATTAACCACACCACGTTGGTCTTTGGGAAGCTGCAATACAAGAAGTAGAGAATCAGTAACAGTCCTGCAATCATGTTTTGCAGATGGAAAATAATTCCTGAGGCATTTCAAAATTCTTGTTCTGAGTAATTATTTTTACCAGTCTATTTATCAAGCTTGGGGAAATTTTACTTCATGTTCACGCACAATTAGCATTTTTTTTCATGTCAGAAATTATAATGGAACCCAACTTGGCATGTGCAACAGAAGAGGACTCTTGAGTATTATATACCTGCCCTCCCAGTGTTCCTGGGTAATTTCTTTCATCCTTCGATATGTTTCTGCCTGCACACACGGGATCCATATAGGTTAAGAAAACACACAATGTTTTATCATACTAATCTCGGGAAGATCAGAAGCAAACCTGCTTATCTCCTTTTTTCCCTTGAAATAATGCAGGATCCGCAGACAGGTCAAGAAAGAGAATGGCGGTCCCTGGAGAATAACATTGTGAAGAACCATGAGGACAAGGAACATAAGAGAGGCAGCAAAATGTTAAAGTGATGTACAAATTTTCTTCAAATGACCGGTAATCACTTATGCACTAGGAAAAACTGACTTTCAAAAGGTCATTGATGCTGATTGTGTGAGGTGCAAACTTCAATAGATGTCTCATGAATCTACCTCATTGGCTCTTACCATATTATCTCAGTGCTCCCCAACTCTCTTCGCAGATTCAACTTATGAAGATGACAAAAAGTGCAGCAGAATAAGAGCGAAAGTGATACCTATTCTTGAATAAACATATATTGTGTCTTGTCATCATCTACAAAACATTCTCATTTCTCCATTCACCATGAAGGTCCAGAAGTAACACACTTGTGAAGCCGGCTTATGACTGCACGGATAGGATGGGTGTGCACCCCAGCCCACCAGAGCTTGAGTCCTAGATTTTGCACTGGTGCCCACGGTAAATTTCTAGCGTGTAGACAACCCACAATCCCAGGTGATATCCGTGTTGTTTTTGTTGAATGTCTACCTAGTGCTCTGTGAATGAAATTGTATACTTAGATAATTTAGAAGGTTGTCACATCCAGGTTTAAGGGATTTCTATGATCCAATTAAGGCCCCAAGTATTTGTAATTCCCTTCTATCAGTTGCAGAAATTATTCATTTGAATTTCATGTGGGAAAAAAGTACTATAATTGTCAAAAAGATAAAATTAATCACCAATATCAGATAAAGATTAAATAGTTGTAGGAGTATTGTTCTGTTTCAACATTCTAAATCACAGAGTGATGAAATGCAATGCAAAAAATAAAAATAAAAATAAATTATAAACTTTAGTCTGTTAATAAGCACAAAAAATTCTGAACTAAAATTCAAAGGAGCACCTGTGTTGATCCGAGAAAGAGTGAAGTCAATTATGGAGACATTCAGACCAAAAGTTCTTGCATGCATCTTCTTCCCTTGAAGAGCAAAGCTCATTGTGTGGTTTGTGTCTGGAGTTTCATCTTGAGCCAAAAGAATGTTACCCCTGCCATTCCAAGCACATTGTGGTGGTAAGTAAAATATGAGAACCCTTGGTAACATTCTCATTAGAAATTTTCATAGCAAGTCACACGATCCACTCCTTAAATCTCCACTACCTAGAATTGGCACCAGTTCAGGCATGACCATATTTTCTACCTACCTGCTCTATCAAGAACCACACGAACTTGTACAACTCTAATGACAAAAAACAGTTTTGGCATTTCAAAATAACATGGTAACTGTGGAAGTTAATACATTTAAGTAAGAAATGCATTTTCTCAATTTTATCATAAATGGAAGCTCTGTTTTCATTATATATGGAGCGATATTGGCTCTGAGATTCCAAGTTAAAGACATGAATCAACCAAAGCTGTGGTGAGAAGACAAACCAGTGCAAATCTCGATGTTCAAATTCACAAGCACCTTCAGCTACTGCTAAGGAAGCAGTAACCTACATCAACAGAAAGAAATATTAGTTATGCTTAAACATTTTCTAGTTCAGCGCACAGATATACTCTTAGGCAATGCATGGTGCATACCTGAACCAGTAAACTGCGAGCCTCATTGTAATCAACCAGAGCAAAACTTTCTAGATCAGTGCCACCATCAGCTAGCACAAATACAATGTAGCACTGAAACAAAATTTGCTTATGTAAGAAGTAGATAAGTTATAGGCACCGTACGTTTCTGATGTTCCACCACAATTATATAACGATATTTTGTTTCTCTCAAATCAGAACTTACCTGCTCACTTGTAAAGTCCTTTGGATGATCATTTTCGGATCCACGTTTGGCATCATAGTCTTCCCAAGCACTAATCAGACAAGGGTCATATGGTCCCCGACAAACCCGAAAGCTGCAAGAAATGTATGAAAGGCACTCAAAACCAGGGTATTTACTGTTATGCCTTTGTACAGACAAGGTCAAAACTATTGGCAACCACGCCAGGCTTTAATCATTTAACACAATTTCTAAATAAATGATGTTGCAAAAGTTTGAAAGCACACATGTTCTTCAGATAAGCTACAATTACAGTTAAGTTTTATCTAAGTATTTTCCCATTGCAAAGATTATGAAAGGCACATACTCTTTTGTTTCGATGAAGCCATTGCATGAATCCTTTTTATCATCATCATGCCGGTTTGATCTTAGATTATTAAGTGTTAGAGAAAGCAAGACTTCCTCAAGTATTTCTTCCGACCTCTACAAAACAGCAGCACATCCTGAGTACCAGAAAAATACAGACTGAAGAACACCAATTGATGAAATAAACCTTCTGGGTTTCTCCATTGACAATTAAGTCTCCGTCAAAAGGAACCACTTTGCAAACAGTCCTTCCAGCCCTATAGGCCTCCCCATATGTTCCTTCACCCAACTTCTTGATGCTTCCTAGCTCACTATTTTCATGAACAACTTCATTAAAACAGTGAACCACAAAACCATACAGAAAGTGGAACAATATTTATGTTGAAGGGTTGAAACACCTACCAATAAGCAGAGAAAACTTCTGCCAGTGTAGCTGGTTTAGACTGCCTGCAAACCATGAGGAGCTGCTCAAAAGCAGTCAGAGCTTCACTACTCCATCGAATGCTGGCTTCAACAGTCTCCTCCTTAATGTTCAGTTTACCGAATGATGAAACAATGTTGGTTTCTTTTGCAGTACTCTTTAAACTGATATCAGTGTATCCTAGAGGGATTGCCCTTCCTGTGGTGTGTGTCCCTGATCCTGTATCTTTTTCAGGGGTTCTAAATAAACTACTAGATGTACTATTGTTACTAAGGACTGATGGCATGATCGGCGTCTCCATGATGTGAAACAAGGGCTCAGATGATACACGTCTTGCAATCTTGGAAATTTTCCACCTCTCCAATATTGCAGGCAGATCATGATCAATGTGATTCTGCTCCATTCCTCTGGTCCATGAGGCCTTGGGAGAAGGACTTTCTTCCATGAGCTCAAATGCATCAACTTCTTCAAAATATGCCTTCTCCTTCCTCAAGTCGGGAGGGCCACTTGGAGTTTTCTTCTGTAAACAGTGTTGGCAAGCTTAACAAGTAAAGCACTACATTGGTAAATAAGCCTGTAGCAATATTATACTGACCACTCGGTTGCACGGTTTGGGTGGTCGTTTTGGTGCTCTGCAGGGTTTCTGTTGATGTTGAAGATTTGCACCAGGAGCAACAAAGATACTTTCTCTTCCTCTGTTAAGTTTCACCAAAACATCATTAGAAACTAAAACTTAAGTCATATTATGCCACTATAACTTGCAAAACTTCATAATTGATACGTCAAAAATCTCCACATATGATAGGAATAAGCTAAAGCACAGAAAGTATATTAGATTCTAGTACCAAGATGACGGGATATCAACTTCCAGAGATAAGATAATTGCTTTCCATTTTTTTTATATAATACAACTAGCTATAGTATCTCTTGAGCATAAATTTATCTTGTTTTCACAATTGGTCTCTAGACTTTACCGGTTTCTTCCATTTCAATCCTTAATTACTTGAATTTGTGTTAGAGAGGTCCATGACCTTGCTGAGTTAATGCTGCTTAGGGTTTGTGAACTTGCTAAAATAATGCCGCTTAACCTCATTCATTAGCTACATACTGAAATGAATGGCATTACATGAACCTAATGATTATTCCAAAATTTGAATCCAAAAGCTTAGCTGCTTATGGTATAAATAGAGGTCCAAAGCATCGAGAAAAACCTAAAGATCATAAATATGGGTGAATTGGCTGGCAGCCTAGCACCATACGTGGTGAGCTAGCCAACCCGGGATTGATTTCTCCCTTCTAAAAAATTATCAGGAGGGACATCTCCCCGTGTTTGTGAGGGTCCAGGTTCCAACCTCACCCTAGAGCCTGGCGAAATACCCTAATACAAGTTTAATAAGGGCTAATCGAGTCCACCTCAGTACCCTGTAGCAATTTCAATGATTGTAGAGTGTCCTCTTGGAAATTTCTCCAAAAGAAGACAATGAAGTGTGTTACTATAAGTTAAAATAAGAGCTCTGAATACAAGCAATCCACTATGAGATAAAGCCAAATATGAGAGGTAGGACCGTAGGACCCAACAAGGAGAGGCTTCAAAACTCCCACGGTTTTACTCAAAGTGGATTGATTTGGTGGAGATCAAATCCTCTGTGACCCTTACTCTTCCCCAAGGACATAACAATACCTACTCAGGTTCGAGTTTGGGAGCCCTTATAATAACAGTCTTACAGAAAGCCCCAAATGATATATGATATCGCGAACAGACATGTATCAACTAAAATGGAGCCAAAATGGTGAAACTAAGAGCTGCCCGTCCCATGATTATTGCGCAGGAGAAATCGAAGGTATGCGCACCTGATGGAAAGCGACCGGTTCCAGCTGGTCCGCTTCCTCGGCGCGAAGCTTGGCCGCTGCTGGCCGCCGAAGCTGCCCGTCCTGCGCGAACCGAAAAACGCATCACCGAATTGCACCGGAGGCAATCCTAAATGCACAAAACCTAGAACCAAACCACCGAACGATCGGCAGCGGCTAGGAGCCCTTACACATCCATGTTCCTCCGGCCGGACGACTCCTCGACCCGGCGACGGCCGTACACGACGCCGATGTGGGGCAGCCGAAGCCCGCCGCTGGCCACGATCTCCGACCACGTGTCATCTGCACGAGGAGAGGGGCGAGCAGGTTAGTGGGCGGCGCTATCTCTCCGCGGGGTCGGCGCGGCCATGGAGTGGGGCGCAGCGTGCTCGTACCTTCTCGGAACGCCATGGGGTTCGGGGGGGGGGGGGGGGGGAGGTGGAAGGAGATGGAGCGTCGGGTTGGGGTGGAGGGAGGGGATGGGAGGAGTCGAGGCGGGGAAGAATGGAATGGAGTCTGGACTCTGGAGACTGGAGTGCGTGTGAATTCGAATTCGGCGGCCGTTGCGAGGCCGAGGGACTGAGGGAGCGAGGAGGGGAAGAACCAAAGAAGACGAACAGGACGATGGGCGGGCGGCGGCGGCGGTCTCGTGGGCTCGGGAGAACTGGGTTGGGCCGGGTCCACAAGGGTTCTACTGGGCCGGTCAAGTACCGCGCGTCTGTTTTTTTTTGACACTCCGTCATACATACTGAGTTACTTGCTTGGTATCGCTATTGCCATAATTAACAGAAGATTTGTGACGCATTGCGATTTGCGTCTCGAATAGTCTGCATGATTCGTGAACCTGCACATTAATCCATTTCTAGAGTACTGAACATTCCTGTTGTTGATGACCAGTAAGCTGAAATCTAGCAAGATTCAGAACTTCAACTGTTCAACCAGTTCTGAACATTTCAACTGGAGCCGTAACCCTCGGTCACAATTGTACAAGAGAGAAACGATCTCGGCGAGATCGTGTCATTTTGAGCGGGTTCATATAGTATGGGGACATGCAACCGCAACTCTACACACAAGCAGCAACGCGTGCATTGCATTCTCAAATTTACAGGCGTGATGTACACGTGTAAGGTTTCTTCTAGTCAATGCCATTTGGACCTTACAGCTCTCAAAACAATCTGTACAGTCCCAGCAAGCGTGGCCATGCCGCTGCCAATCTGCAAACACAAGCAGTGTCCGACGGCTAAGTGGCTAATGCACCAGCAATCCTTCAGCGATGTCGGCCGTGATGCGTCCTCGAGCTTCTGGTTGCGTGGCTGCGAGAGTGTTCGTGCCTCGCGTGGGAGAGGAGCATGTCCGACTGGGCTAGCCTCCTGCTGAACTCGCTGCTGCCATGATGCTGGTTACCACCCTGTAGAAATGTTTCGGTAATTAGGACGCAGAATTTGCCGCCAAATGGTCAGCTTTTCTAGTGAAGGTGTCTCACCATTCGTGGCTTTGTATCTGGTTGGTTTGATCCGAGTATCAGTTCGATGGTCTCGTCCATTTCCATGATCTTCTGTTGAAGGTTATCTTTCTCCATCTACAAGAAGACACAAGTACAGATTAGCATTAGTCAGTCTGGAAAGGTTTAACGGAGCAATATGTTATCCACGTTTCAATCTCAAAATTTCCGATGGCATATGAGGAATTTTTTCCCATATAACTTGCAGGTCAGTAGCAGAACGATATTGGGAAGGAAGTTCTTGAATGCAGACCTGCAACATGTCTATCTGTGCTTCCAACATTTGCTCCCGCTGCTCAAGCTGTTCAACTAGCAGTTGAGTCTCCAATAGATCTGTCTTCCTTTGGTCCATGTCATCAAGCAAGCTTGAAGAAACAAAAATCCAGCATGGTCACTTGATTTAGTAATTTCAGCTAAAAACAAAAATGATCAGATGAACAATTCAGGAATAGAAGTTTCACCTGTCCCTTTCCAGAATGAGATGACCAAGTTCTTCTTTGAGCACCTCGAGTTCTGCACCCTGCAGTGGCAAAACAGATGAAAAATGAGGAATGCCATCTCACTCTATAATGCAACTTAGTAAAACACAGATTTGTTAGTGGCCTACCTTTGCCTTTGATTGTTCAACTTGTTGCTGAGATGCTATTAACAACTTCTGCAGTTCTTCTTGGTCAAGCAAATTCTAGACATGTGAACAACAGATCTCACTAAGCAAACTGCTTAACAATAACACCTAATATCTAACAGCCTGGAGAAACTTCTGCCACTTACAGCGTAGTTTGTCATGTCTAGTTTGACGCCAAGTAGTTCCCTTATAATATCATGCGTCATGGTATCCACAGCGGCCAGTCTCGATGTCAGCAAGCATATCTATGCTCAAGAAGGGAAAAAATATTAGCATAAACTTTAGGGATGTTGTTAATATTGGACACTGAATTATTGTGATACTGTGATTTACAATTGACCGTGAAGAATGGAGCATGGTCACTAGTATATTTTTTGAGAGGATCATTGGAGAAATGAAAAGTTCTCAAATTATTATCACAGGCACAAAATCTTGTAGTAATGTTCACATCATTAAACCTTTTTTTTAAGCCAAGAGATGGCGCCTGATGTATCACATTTTTAAGCAATTGGTTTCAACCAACTAGCTTGCATGGTTTCAGACCAGTAAGCATAGTAAACCTCATTATAACCTTACGCAACAGAAACACTGTGACAATTTGAGACAATATTTTCTGATTTAAAAATATATCATGACTGACCAGTGCTAAGTAATTCAATCCAAAATGCTATCAATAGCAAAGGAACAAAATTACCTCTTTCTGTTTACCACTAACCAACCCTTCTAGTTCTTCAATACGTTGACGTGCCACTGAGATTTCTTGATCCTTCTCAGAGTTCATTTGTTGAACAATGCTAGATATGCACCGGAAAGGCGAACCAGATCCTCTTGCTCTCCCTGAAGGCTTTTCAATTTTGGCATGGACAGTCTCAGAACTAGATTCATGTGGACTAAACTTCTGTCTAGAAACCATTTGCTCCAATTCATGATACTGTACAACAAGAATTATTAGCATATCTGCAGTAACGAATAGTTATAAAATAGTATAGCAGTGTTCCATACCTTCTCCTGATACAACAAAGATTGTGCTTCTGAATGCAGGACCAACTCAGCAATATGCTCTTTGTATTGCCTAATCTGTATAAATGGAACGTAGGTATTGGAAGATTATTTAAGAGGAGACAGGGTTCAAAATCTCAAATAGTTGTGCATAGTTCGACAAGTACCTCAACATCTTTACGTTTTGCTTCCATCGTGATAACTTCGATCTTCTTTCTAATATCTTGATGTGCAAGAATCTCAGCTTGCAATCTCCTACGTTGAAAATGCAATCAAGTGAAACAAGCTCACAGAGAGATCTTATGCAGGCCTCACGACAAAAAGCAGTTGAACAGAATACTTACTTTTCTAGACGACATCTCCCTTGACACAATTCCTCAGCAGCATCACATTTTGATGCTTTTTCTACAGCAAGCATGTCATCAACAGCTTGTAATTGGTCTTCAGATTGTTTATGTAGTTGATAGTTCCTTACTTCCTCTTTAAGGTTGCATACCTTTAGTGAAAACAAGAATGTGTTATAGCTAATACTGTGCAAAAAAGTGTATGAGTCAATGATTCTCCTTGTTCACACATTAATCCATGCATAGTTACATCAGAAAAGCTCTTAAGTCTAATGGAAAATGGAAAGTTGTGCTTTTAGTGTTGCTTGATTCGAATCAATGTGATATATGAACTACAATCCTATTTAGCAACCATGTATTTCATTGTGACAAGTTGCCTGGTAATAAGAGAAAGCACCAAAGGAAAAAGAGAATTAAGAGCCTACCTCTTCCTCGAGTACAGTTATTGTTCCTTCAAGTTCCTCAACAGATCGTTCAAGAATCTTAACCTCCTCCTCTTTCTCTTCAGCATAGATTTTACTAGTCTCTGCAATCTACAGAAGCATGACAAGTGAACCCATTTTCAATTAAATTCAGAGTTATGGATGGGGCAAAAACCAAATACAAAACACTTACTTGACGAGCTTCAATAGCAGCAGCTTCATTTTCCTCAGATAAAGCCATTGCCATCTCAAGCTTGTCCCTTAACGTAAGTATCTCTGCCTGGAGATTTTCCTTATCACTACTCATTATTTTAATGCTATTATTTAATTCTTCAATATCTGACATCAACTGCCCCACTTCAGAACGATTTAGCAAAAGTATTTGGCTCTCCAATCCCTTTATGACACCATCTTTGTCTTCCAACAGCACTTTTATTTCACTACTCTTCACAGTTTCCTCATCCAACATCGATCTCAGATCTTTGTTCTCCTTCAATAGTGCCGATGATAAACTTTGAGATTGCTCTAACTCTGATCTTAAAATTGTGAGTTCAGCACCATTTTCAGCCAGTTCTTCCTCAAGTGCCTTTTGCTTTTCCAACATGTTTTCCATTGCATTAGTTTTTATATATAGTTCTCTTTGAATGTTGCTAAGCACAGTAGATATTTCATCAGCTTTATCTTTCATATCTTTCGCGTTTGAGGTAGACTCTTGAAGTAGTTTTAGATCAAAAGACAATCCTTCTGCAATATTACTCTTCCTGTCAAACTCTCTTCTGAGTGATGCATAATCTGTGCTATAATTAGATCGAGAAAAGTCGGGTTTACTGCTACCGCATTGACAATGCGACTCTATGTGTTGACAAGCAGAGCCACAAGCATTTGCATTGAGGTGCCAAAACTGCTTTGTATATATGCCTTTTTCTTCTATAAGTGATACCATGTCAACTATATATGACCTTGACTCATTTATACATCTCTTCAATTCTTGGCCAAAAGTAATAATCTCCGAGCAAAGAGCAAAGAGTTCTACTGTAGAGACCCTTTGCATTTGCTGAAACGACCCCCTTATTATAGCAGCAAGCTTTGCCATCTCTACTACACAATCATTTATCTGTTGATGGAATTTGTCATACCTCTGTGATGCACAAGAACTTGATGCTTCAAGTTCCTTCAACTCACCAATCAGAGAGGTTTTCTCAGACAATAACAGTTCCACCGCTTGCCTGCAATTATCTCTTTCAAATTTCAATTCTTCATTGGCCTTCAACAGAGCTGAAAGCATAAGTTCAGCCTCTTCCATGGTTTCTTGAGCCGCCTCAAAATTTGAAAATAAAGTGAGAACCTTATTTGATTTGTCTTCAACAAGATGTATCACACTGTCAAGCTTTGACTGCAAGATTTAATACAATGACATTCCACATTATAGATCAGATTTTCATGACCCAGAAAGAAAACATTAGCTGCGGTGTACGAAGAAAGCTGTAACTTTTCTATGCGTATAGAATTTCAAGAAAAACACAATTTCTATTACATATTTTAATTGGTGATGCTGATGTCATCACCCATTTAAAATATATGTTTACAGATGGTATGGAAGATAAAACACTTTGTCCATATGTAGAAGCATGATTGATTATTTGATTATACAAATTGTTATGTGCAGCATTTGGTCAGTGTCTAGCTGCAAATATCGTAAGTCTTCATATAGCAAAGGTCTATGTAGCATAATTCCTAGCCTGCACTTGATCTTAATATTATTGCCTGAAAAATGCTATTCAATTTAACTTTTCTGTGCTGGTCTAGCATGATACAGCCTCTACATTAATGTCTGACAAAATATCCAACAGACATCATGACCATTAATACATGTTAGCAGAACATGAGCATGTATTTTGATGGCAAATATACCAGTATCTTTCCACATGAAAAAGTTTAACTTTTGTGTTTAGTAATGATCAAGAATTTAAATACAGATGCACACATTCTACAACACCACAAAAGACATAAATATATATTCAGTGACCAAGTACATCACCAGTTCTGGAAATAAATACTTTATATATAGCAGTGCAGAATCTGCTTGTGAACCATAATTGTGATCGTTTCTTAGCAAAAGAATGTAAATAGAAAACAGAAGCAGCCTACGACTTGGCATTTAGTTATAGTAGAGCTGAAGAAGTGATAGTAAGAGCAGGTAGAAACTTGGATAATGGATTCAGTCAGCTTAATGACGAACAATGCATTCTGAAAGGTTAAAGTCAATCGTTGCTTGTTTTGACCAGGTTAGTTTGCAAATAATATCTTCCACTATTCACATAACACATCAGATGCATGCTTCCAAACATGGTATGTGGCTGTTGATTAGCTTGGAGCTTACCTGATAATCTGGATCAGCTTGACTGACAGTTGGTCGATTTTCATCATCAGGATGATCCTCAATCATGTCAACTGAACTATCAGGCAACATTGGGTCATCACAAGAATGTCCTGCTGCCATTTCTGCAGAGAGACATTTTTCCACTTTCAAATTGTTCTTTAGTTCTTGTATTATACAATCCTTTTGGTGCAATAAACCTACTAGTTTCAGTTCTTCCTGAGAGCTTTCTTCATTATCCAGCTGCTGAGCTTCAGTAATTGCAAGAGTTGCACCTCTTAAAATGTGCAACTTTTCTTTCACTTCCCTGCCAATTTTCTGCGCAGCCTGTAATTCAATTTGAAGTTTGAAGATCATCTTTTCCTTCTCAATGCTAACCTTCATAGCCTTCTCCACATGTTCACTTACAGAACTATTACTGTGAGGCAATGAGCTAATCATATTATCAATATTCTGATATGCATCATCTAGTGATCTACACCCATCTGTTAAGAAGCTTGTTAGATCAAAAATAGCAGCCTCCCATTCTTCAGACAGAGAAGCAATTTCTACATCTTTTACAACAATAATCTCTGAAAGCCTGTTACTTTCTTCAGCCATAATGACTAGCTTCTCTTTGAGCTCTTGATTTGTTCTTTTAAGGTGCTCCAACTCATCCTGTGATTGATGATTCCCTGAGTTCACCATTTCAATCTCTTGACACAATAAAGTCTCGTCATGTAAATGTATACCCATCTCTGGAGCTTTTTCATAGACATGATGTTTGCCATCTTTCTCTAGAAAATTTGCCTCATTTAGAACAGTGTTTTTGTCAAATAAATTATGCGAAGACCCCATAGCAAAGTTGAAGCATGGAGACAATACACCATCATACTCTGACACTGTCGTTGGATCCCTGAAATCACGTGTTTCTGGATCATGCAAATGAGAAGGTGACTCCAGATCTTCGCTATCAATTTCATAAGGTGACTCAAGTTGAAATGATTCTGAAATATTAGTCATGGTCCCTGCGTTCATGAACTGCTTGTTAACATCATTTGATGATAAATACGAAAAATTCTGTCCAGCTTGATCCTGTTATGAATTCAAGACAACAGCAAAATGTAAGCCATCTGGAGACCTATGGTTATGAGTTATATACAAGAAAAGAGTAAATATCCCACATTTTGCATCAGATTGATGCTTGTGGCCACAACATTATCCTTTGCCTCAGGAGCAACCTGAAAATATGTTGAAAGAATATGAGCATCCAAGCGGTGATTAATTGGAGGTTGTGAAGATGCATACTTACTTGATTTGTGCAAGGCTTCTGGTATTGTATCAGTTCACAGCGAAGCTTATTTACTTCACTGCAATCAACACGAATGGTCAATTGATTATTAGATTGTTTAAGGTCCCAGAAACAAGTAGACATAAGTTGTGTAACAGTTAACATAAGAAGTAGTTCATGATAATAAAAAACTATATATGTGTAAATACACATCAAGATGTAGGATAGATGTGAAAGTACTCACCGAGCTAACAGAACATTGTTTTCTAAGCATGCATCCAGTTCCTTCCTGCAGTTGTCAAGCTCCTTGATGATCTCATCACCCTAAAGCCATTGCATCCAATTAGAAAATAAACTTAGGCTGTTTCCTCCTATATGTTGAGGCAAATTAAGCTAACTTCTGAATTATCCTACTTTCCCTTACAGGTTATAATATTATTATATTGCTTGATAAAGTTTTAGGCTAAGCTTTTGGCTTCCTCAGCAACAGAGAACAGGAATCACGTCGATGCAAAAAAGTAATGAACCAAAACCAATGAGAACACACCTGAGTTTCTACATTTTTTGGAGCTGTTGTGTATTTCTGCTCAAGAATATGAAGGAACTACAGAAGGAGAAGTATCAGAATAGCATGTAAGATTTAGAAAAAATGAGACGAAAAACTCTGGAAGGTTGAATATACATGATTGCGCAAGAGAGATATCTCTGTCAATAACATCTCTCTTTCCCCTTGCTTGTAGAAGTTTTGAAGCCTGTATGTCAGTAAAGTAGAATAAGCTACAACCGGTTTATTCATCAAATGCACAAAAGATCCCAAGTTACTATGTAAAATTTGTTGTCTGCAACAAAAACCACTAGGAATTCAAAACTTTACTAGTGAAACATTACGTTGTAAGTTCCTCAATCAATCTCTTGTTTTCCAAAGCAAAGTGAGTCAATTGAGGATTTTCATTGATTTGTTCTTGCAATAGCTGAACTTCCTGAGACAATGCAGCATTTTCATCCATTGAGTGTAATCTTTGTTTTTCACCACGTAGTTCAAGCCTCCTCCTCAAGCGTTGTGCATCAGATTCCATCAGGTTGACCTTTCAAAACAGATAGCTAGTATCAGTATGAAAAGGCATACACTACTCTTCCCTATAAGAAGAAAGCTAGTATCAGTATGAAAACAGATAGTTCTCTTTTTTGATGCAGTTGAGATATCATCAATAGAATGTAGTATTACCAAACGGTTCAAATGCTGTATTTCTGCTTCCAGTTTCCCAATCTTGGTCTCTGCTGATTTCTCTCTCCTGAGGCTCCCAACCAAGACATCTTCTAGATGACTAACCTGTTATTAAATGTATGAGTAGTTAGATGTATGTGTTACTATATATAATTATCATAATTTACCAAAGGGCAAATCATGCACTGTGACCTTTTGCTTTAGGATATTCAGATCACAGTATGGTTGATCATCTATTCCACACAAAGTTTTGAATTCATTTGCAATGTCTGAATCAAGCAGCTGCAAGCTAGGTGATCCAGGACAGCTTTGCTGCTTCTTCAAGCATGTCAGTTGATCCTGCTAGGATGAAGTCATGCGTTATACAAAGAATCACCTCTAATTCAATAAAGGAGTTTTGCATAAACAATCTTTACCTTTAGTTCCTCTATCTGCCTTTGTAAAGTCATAATATCTCCAGAAGCGTCTTCATTTACTTTTGCCTAGAATAAGTAGATGAATCCCCAATTAAGTCAACAAGGAAAAGCCCCCATATATTAAAAAATTTGATATAATTGAATAGATACATTATTTTGAATCAGCTTTGCACGTTGAGCAAACTTCAAGGTACTCAGTGTCTCACTGGAAGAACTGCAATAGAGTAATTCATAGATTGGTCAAGGCGTTAAGCACAATGTGAAGTATCTAGAACAATACTGAATAGCAAAACTAAAAATAGAGAAGATGGATACCAAATAGATGGGCTGACATTTGCAACAATTGTCGTTTTTGAGTTCCCTCCTAAGGAATCCTGGCAAAATATGATAATGAGCCAGAGGAAGCAATGGACGCAGCCGGGGGCGCGCGCGCGCGGGGGGGGGGGGGGGGGTATTCAGGAGCTTGCTTTTATTATGTATTTTAACCTGGAGGAGAAATGTAAGCCTAGAATCTCTATAGGGAACATGACGGTTTCTCCCATTTGCGACATCCACTAGAGTCATGATAACAAGCCTGAAACAGGATATGGATGGATTATAATTGTGACATGCTGATATAATGACAAAGGTTTACATAAATTATGAACTTCCAGGCATATGTTATTTTCTAAAAATGTAAACAACATTATTATTCACGACTAGTCTTCGTCTGGTCATGAAATAGGGCAGTTTTCATGAGATAAAAAGTACAGTTAACTTAACATACTAGTGTTATAATATAAGTATGAAGTTTGCGTTGCTAAATACAACATGTTCACAGCTGGATATACACGTGCAGTTATTTGCTCTTATTTCAGGTCCAAACAGTATGATCAACACCAAAAAGTACGTAGAATATTGTCAGAGAACAAAAGGTTACCCAAGGGTCGACAATGATCTATTAATGTTTGCAGCTTCTTTCAAGCGTTCTCCTTCAGCACCTGAGCTTTTCTGCCTAGTTTGAACACAGTCAATATTGCGAAGCAAGAAAAGATTGCTACATTATATATGACTCACCTCTCAGAACCAGCAAGATCAACCAAATTCAACCTCCCAAAACGGAGGTGTGTCATTGAATCACTTTCCCAACGGCTCTCAATTACACATGTAAAGACACTATGCGAGCGGCTGCTCTCACTATTCATATTTGTTGCAGCCATTTTTCTGTTTGCAACCCCCTAGAAAAATAGTTTAGGAACTTCATTGAAGTAAGCTATCAATTAACAATTACAGCACCTAGATATTCAGATCCAAAAGATGGACAATAAAGAAGTAAACATTCTATCACCTGAAGCAATAGCAACATAACATCTTTGACAGAAGACACATAACATTCCATAAGATTTTCAACATATACACCTTTCTTTATATCTTCACGGATCTACAGAGAAAAATAGATGTCAGATTTCACATTCAGTTCATACAAGACGAAGCAATTCCCACTCATAATTAGCTCACCTGAAGATTGGTTGATGATGGTTCGAGTAGATCAGTTATCTGTTCATTGTAAATCTCCAGAAAAGAGCATTTGCAGATATATTTAAGCTTTTCTTCTCTCCGGCGCTCTTCTTCCTTCACATTTGTTACATTTACGTTTATTAATCAACAATAATTCAGTAAAGTATTCACCTGACATACAGACACCTTACCTCATTTATCCGTGCAAATAGATATTCGAAGATGCGAGGTGTCAAGCCAGCATCCTTACTAAGCTCACTGCCCAACTTGGCAAGTTCTCCCATCATTGTGTAAGTTTTTCCACTTCCCGTCTATAAAAGTGTAGTTATCAAACAACATACTTCTCAGATGAATTCTTCTGCAAGCACAGAATAGTGCAACTTTGTCTTACCTGACCATAGGCAAACAAACAGCCATTGTATCCAGACATGCAGTTCTCCACCATTGGCAGACCCACAACTCTGAATAGCTTTTCCTAAATTGTTGTTGACAAAAAAATTGATTAGGCTAAAGGGACACTGATCCAGAAAGGAATAGAAAACAGTGCTAGCACACTAGACACCTGTGATATTGTTTCACATGCAACATGATCAAAGGTGAACATTGTTTCAGGAGGTCCTGTCCAGCTCAATGTCTTTGAGCTATCCTGCAGCAAGCATCTTTTGTGACCATGAGTGGCATTCTCGGCATCACTAATTGGTCTTATTCGTATCAACACCTGTAGAAACAAAATCAGAAGTCCAAGCATTCACTGTATTAGCTTCAGAAACCTTACGAGTGTTTCGTATATTTATCGAGTTGGCCACATATTTAATCACAATTGGCGTGATGTACGGTCCTTGATAAATGGAATGTTAGAACTCAACGAGCATGACTCAGCATTACTACATGATGTTTAGATATAATTATGTGATGCTGGCAGTTTTTCAGTTGAGCCAGCATAATACAAGGAGTACTTGATCGTCATCTGGACCATTATTATTAGGGATTTAAGGGGGGCGGGGCACAGTTGCCAATCTAGTTGACATAGGATGATTATGTATTTTCTGCATTGCTTCTACTGGGAAACATCACGGAGGGCAAAGGATCAAGCAACAGATACCCCTGACCTGCACATTGCGATCCTTCCAGAACGCGGGATCCTCATCGAGCTCGAAGTGCGGCACCTCCAGGGGCACCTCCGGCGCCGCGACATCCCTCAGATCGAACACCCTCCTAGCCGTCCCAACCGACGAGATCCGGTCCCTGGCCCCAGTGCCCGCCGCGCAGGCCCTGGGTGTGCCGGCCAGCGACTTCGGCGTCACCGGCGCGGACCGCGGGTTCCGCCCGGGATCCGCGATGGCCGCGAGCGGCGACCTCGGGGGCAGCGAGAAATGCGGGACTGAGGCGGCGGGGTGTGCCAACGCGGAGGAAGAGGAGGAGGGCGCGGCGGCGAGGTCGTCGTTCTCGTTGGACTCCACCGCCGCGGCGCGGCGGGGGCGCGAGGCGGAGGCGCGCCGGCCGCCGGCGCTGGCGCCGGGCGCGGCCATGGCGGGAGGCGGGCGGGGCAGTGATGCGGCGGAGTGAGGTGGCGAGAGAGCGAGTGGGAGCGGGGTGGTCGGAGGCGGCGACCAGTAATGGCCGATGGGGTCTGCCTGGTCTTCGGGCCCTCCTCCGCTCCAATTCAAATTTGAACTGCGAGTGCGTGGCAGGAGCTGGATCGGACGAAGGCTTCCGGCTCGACCGTTGATACAGTTCTGATAAATGGTTATCGGGAAAGCCGTTGGCTTAGGTTCGTTCATTAATGGTGAGCTCCACTTTTGGTTGTTTGACGGTGAAGATTAAAGTGCTCCTACCATTCACTCTCTGTAAATTGTGTTGTTTTTAATGTAGAACAAAATCCAACTTTATACAATTTGGTCAAATTAAATGCAGTAAAATATATCCATTCGTTTCAAATAAAGTACATTTTAAACATATACTGTTAGAAATTAATAATACTTTCGAATAAAAAAACAGCACCCACTGGAGATGAGCATTGGCTGATGAGAAATGGCCTGAGTCACTTACCCTTGAGAAGTCAGATTTTGTCACTTGTTTTTTTAAAAAAAACAATGGTTATAGTTTGTAGGCTACAATATTTTTTTCCCACGCATCATAGAAGCTTGTTGGGCTGTTGGCCGTGCCTAGTTCTGGCTCAACATCATTGCCGGACCCAGAATTTTGCCGTGCCTGTCTGATGCACACCAATGCGAAGCTTATATTTTGCACGAATTTGAAGATCGAAAGCTTCGCTTTGACCGAAAAATGGGAATCGTCCGACGATGAGCCTGCGTTCACATCTGCATGACTGACGCCGATGTCTCCGCGTAGTCTACTCGTAGCAAGCAGAGGCGATCACAGATTGCCAAAAAGTTCCTTGGCCTAACGTGGGGATGGTCCAACAGATGATGAGCAAGCGCACAGCGTGGTTACGGAAATGTTTCTCGGCCACCAAGCTCAAACTATGCAGGACCATCCTTGTGTCCTCGACCAAAACTCGAATCTGCCAACCCGGCCTGTTGCTCGTCTGCGTTCACACACACCTGTGCTGTGCAAATGCAATGCCTTGAACTTTCCTCCCTTTCGCGTCAGGTACACTCGGCTGTCTGCTCGTGGAGTCCCAAGTTTAGAGCACCGATGGCTTTGGCTTTACACGTTCTCTAACCACGGCAGTTTCGTAGAAGCTAAAATTAACCTCCCTACCACTAAACTACACATTGTAGTGACGTGGCCGGTGGCCCTCTGTCACGAGCTGCTCGGAGGAGACGCTCTACCCGCAGGAGTGATCGGGTCGTGCACGGGGCTACGTGATCCACAGATTCCGTTTGCCACACGCTCGTTCACACCCGCCACATCACTATCACTGCACTGCCCCGACAACCACTCCAACAGTCAGCCACGTTCCAAGCAGATAACGTTTTCCATGTGGACCCCGTGACTGCGGCCGGGCCCCACCACTAACCTACAAATAGGGCCACGCCGCGGCACTTTACTCACAGCTCAGCTCGCGGCTCGCGCGCCATCAGTCGTGTCCATCACACAAGCCAAGCAAAGCTCCAATCACTTCCCGAGCCCCGATGGAGCCCACGGGAACGATCCTCTTCGCCTCCGTCGGCGTCACCAGCTTCGGCTTCGACGTCTTCTCCGTCGCCGTGCCGGCCCCCTCGGACGATGGTGCCCCCGACGCGTCGGAGCTCGACGAGAGGCGCCACACGGACGGCGTGTCCGTCAACTTCAACGCGCAGTTCGCGGACGACGCCGGCGACGCGGTCGCGTTCGTCTCCGAGCGGACGGGCGCCGCGGGCCTGTTCCTGTCCCGGCCAGGGTCCGAGCGCCCCGAGCCGCTCCCGGCGGCCGAGGGCAGCCTGTTCCACGACCGCCCCACGGTGCGGGGCGGCCGGGTGTACTTCGTCTCCGCGCACGAGAAGCCGGACCGGCCGTTCCGGAGCTGGGCGGCGGTGTACGCGGCGGGACTGAGCGGCGAGGGCCAGGCGGTGGAGCGGGTCACGCCGCGGGGCGTCGTGGACATGAGCCCCGCCGTGTCAGCATCCGGGGACCTCGTAGCCGTCGCGTCGTACGGGGACCGGCCCTGGGCGTTCGACTTCCAGGTCCTGGAGACGGAGGTCGCCGTGTTCCGCGCGGCCGACCCGGCGCGCCGCGTCGTCGTCGCGGAGCGGGGCGGGTGGCCGACCTGGCACGGGGAGCGCACGCTCTTCTTCCACCGCGTCGCCGACGACGGGTGGTGGAGCGTGTTCCGGGTGGACGTCTCGCCGGAGACCCTCGAGCCCACCGGCGCTGGCGAGCGCCGCGTCACGCCGCCGGGGCTGCACTGCTTCACCCCCGCCGCCGTCGGCCGCGGCGGGGGCCGCTGGATCGCGGTCGCGACGCGGCGGAAGGGGCGCGCGCAGCGGCACGTCGAGCTGTTCGACCTCGAGATCGAGCGCTTCTCCCCGCTCACCGAGCTCCTCAACCCGGAGCTCCACCACTACAACCCCTTCTTCTCGCCGTCGGGCGGGCGCCTCGGGTACCACCGGT
This sequence comes from Panicum hallii, assembly GCF_002211085.1. NCBI lineage: Eukaryota > Viridiplantae > Streptophyta > Magnoliopsida > Poales > Poaceae > Panicum > Panicum hallii. Next base: position 55,311,023 of record NC_038043.1, read on the forward strand.
TCCGCGGCGCCGGCGCGCCGGGTGAATCGGTGGTCCCCTACCTGCAAACGGTGCGGAGCCCCGTGAGCTCCCTCCGGATGCTCCGCGTGAACGGCACGTTCCCGTCCTTCTCGCCCGACGCGTCGCACATCGCCGTGAACGGCGACTTCTTCGCGACGCCGGGCGTCATGGTCCTCCGGTCCGACGGCACCAGGCGGTGGACGATCAGCAAGGAGCCCGGGTTGTTCTACACCACGTGGAGCCCGAGCGAGCGCGGGGTCGTGTTCACCTCGGCGGGGCCCATCTTCGAGACCCCGAAGGCGACGGTCCGGATCGCGCGGGTGGAGTTCGACCCGAGCGAGCTCACCGACGACCGCAAGGAGGTGGGCGCGACGGTGAGGGCGCTCACCCGCCCCGAGGCCGGCAACGACGCGTTCCCGGCGGTGTCCCCCTGCGGGCGGTGGCTGGTGTTCCGGTCCGGGCGCACGGGGCACAAGAACCTGTACGTGATCGACACGGCGCGCGGCGAGGAGGAGGAGGGCGGCGGCGGGGTGCGGCGTCTGACGGAGGGCGAGTGGATCGACACGATGCCGAGCTGGTCCCCCGACGGGAGCCTGATCGCGTTCTCGTCGAACCGGCACGACCCGGCGAACCCGGCCGTGTTCAGCATCTACCTGGTGCGGCCCGACGGGTCCGGGCTCCGTCGCGTGTACGTGGCCGGGCCCGAGGGCAGCGCGGAGGCGGACCAGGAGCGGATCAACCACGTGTGCTTCAGCCCGGACTCGCGGTGGCTGCTGTTCACGGCGAACCTCGGCGGCGTGATGGCGGAGCCCATCTCGGGGCCCAACCAGTTCCAGCCGTACGGGGACCTGTACGCGTGCCGGCTCGACGGGTCGGGGCTCCTGCGGCTCACCTGCAACGCCTACGAGAACGGGACGCCGGCGTGGGGGCCCGCGAGCGCCGGGCTCGGGGTGGAGGCGCTGTCGCTGGGCGCGCCCGCCGGGGAGGACCCGATGGGCCAGTTCGACGAGCCGCTGTGGCTCACCTGCGACGTCTGAGGAGATCAACGACGACTGTGATGGCGGTCGCTTTTTCACTTTTCCGTGCGCGAGTTATGATTGTGCGTGATGGTAATAAGCTGGATTGGAATAATGATGTTGTTGGGGACGCTTTCCTTTGTTTCGTTGCTGAATGAATAAAAAGGATGCGCTTGCGTGGACTCCATTGTCCATCGTCACTTTTTCAAGTAAAGTTCAGTGTCAGTGGAGTACGGTGTGCTTCTCTTGCTCAGTGACAAGGGCTGGACGTCTTGACACTAGCCTGATCCCGACCTGTAACATCAAAAAAGGGCAAAAAACGATACAAAAGTACTGGTGTTTTGGTGCGAGTAGGCTGCTCTCACTTGCACAAAGAATACCTCTGGCTAGCTAGCCCATTTCCATGTCAGTGGAAAGAATTGGGCCGGGAAACTAGTTAAGCCCATTCTCTTGTGCTGAATGCAGCACGGCCCACTCTAGAACAAACCAAATGCTGCTGCAGCGCCACTGGAGTACTGGACACTGCCACACGGGTTCTGAAGTCTGACGGCCAGACCAGTTAGGCGGCAGGTCAAACGCACCGAGCGCAGGAGCCCGAGGCAGCTGCCACGAGGACGGGTACGCGGCGCCCATGCACCGCGCCGGGTGCCACTTCTCCACGCAGTCCGTCACCGACCTCGGCTACATATGCTGCGCCCAGTGCCTCTCCCGTCTCAAGCAAGGCCTCGCACCTTTGCCAGCAGCGCCCGCCCGCTTGTAACACCAGCAAGTAGCTAGTCGGTACTCGGTAGCTCGCTGCCCCGCAGCTCGACGCACGCCACCATGCCGGGGCTCACCATCGGCGACACCATCCCCAACCTGGAGCTGGACTCCACCCAGGGCCGCATCCGCATCCACGACTTCGTCGGCGACGGCTACGCCATCATCTTCTCCCACCCCGGTACGCGCTTGTCCCTGCCTGCCCCGGCTAGTTGGCTGTCGTCTGTGCGTGCGAAACAATCCTCATCACGGCATCTCGAGATCTGCAGCTGACTTCACGCCGGTGTGCACGACGGAGATGGCGGCGATGGCGGGGTACGCCGAGGAGTTCAAGAAGCGCGGCGTGAAGCTGCTGGGCATCTCCTGCGACGACGTGGCGTCCCACAAGGAGTGGATCAAGGACATCGAGGCCTTCAAGCCGGGGTCCAAGCTGACGTACCCGATCATGGCGGACCCGGATCGCAATGCCATCAGGGAGCTCAACATGGTGGACCCGGACGAGAAGGACGCGCGCGGGGTGAGCCTGCCCTCCCGCACGCTGCACATCGTCGGCCCCGACAAGACGGTGAAGCTGAGCTTCCTGTACCCGGCGTGCACGGGGCGGAACATGGACGAGGTGCTCCGCGCCGTGGACTCGCTGCTGACGGCCGCCAGGCACAAGGGGAAGGTGGCTACCCCGGCCAACTGGAAGCCCGGGGACCGCGCCGTCATCGGGCCCAGCGTCTCCGACGAGGAGGCCAGGAAGCTGTTCCCGGACGGCTTCGAGACCGCCGACCTGCCATCCAAGAAGGGCTACCTCCGCTTCGCCAAGGTCTAGACGACCCGTCGCCGGCGGCGTGGCGTGATGGCGTCTTCTGTGTGATCTGGTGGTGTCTGTGAACTACTAGTAGTGTTGTGTCATGGCTCTGTACGTATGTGTGCCGTGACGTCACCGCCGAGCAGTGGTACGGTGGTGTCAGTAGTAGTGGTATGTACCTGGACCTGGACGGACTTGGCTGAAATGTAACGTGTCGTGCCTGTGTACACATCTGTACGTGTTCGCCCGGCAGTAACCGTACGTGTTTCGATCGGCTGGTATCATATTTATGTGTGCCTGGACAGGCCAGTACGTGTACGCATGCCATGACGCATCATCTACGCGTGCCCGTGTACGTCTCTGGACTGTACATGTTTTGGCAGGCTCCGGTGTTTCAAGTAATAATTGTGAGGTGAGGCCCGAGGGGCGATGATGGAGGTGGATGGCGTGGAGCCCATTCGAGCGGTTCGCTCGTGCGCCCCGTTTGTCGCACGGGACACGCGACACGACCGCGGTGCGGGCAGCGCTGCTCGCGCTTAAATTACTCGCGCTCTCTTCTTGGCTCTGCGTTTGCGTTTCGTCTCTGTTTGCCGAGCAAGTTTGGCTCCTTGTCAGTAACTGGACATCGGCGCAATCCAAGTTCCAGCTGATCCAGAGGAAGGGATTGGAGATTGGTGGAAGAGAAGTCTGGAACTTTTACCACAAGCGTAAAAGCGATCCACAAGCGTAAAAGCGAAGTGTAAAAGCGATCGGTTGCTGCTATCCAGATGTAGATATTGCATGATGAAATCTTTGAAAGGAAAGGAACAGGAGAAGGATCTTCGAGCAGAAGCTGTTGCAGCCACTGCAAGTTTTTCAACTAATCAAGGAGGAGGTTAACCTTGAAAGGGTAGGGTTGCTTGTGGCACCCCGGTGGTGTTTTAGTCTGTATTCACGAGTCGAGTTTCTTTTTTGCTTCATGTAGTCACAACCTCTTGTATTAACTTCAAACTATGCCTTCTCTCCTAAATGCATCGGCAGTGCTCCTGTCTAGTTTAAAAAAACGCTAGTGATTTCAGTATAAACTAGTTATCACTAAATATAAAAACAGGGCAGGGTTAGAACATACTCGTACATGGATGCATGTATGGATACACGCACCGACAACAATAATTAACAATTTTGTGCTGCATGCAAGCAGCCTGATGAACGGTAGACATCCTGAAGACCTGAACAAAAGCGCACTCCAATAGCTGTATGTATGCCTGCACTGTCTAGTAATAATCAAATCAAAATCTAGCTTACAGCTGCAATACATATGTATCAAAATTATCATCTGCAACACTAGCTGTCTACCCGCAGCTGGAGACATGGAGTACCACCGTACCTTGATCCACAAGTCAATTGTGTACTCCTTTTTCGCGGCGCGGCGCTTGAGTTGCTGCCATGTCCCGCATTGACTCGCGCCGTGTCACGGCGACGTGCGCTCCAAAAACATTCCGATCACAGCAGTCAGCGGCACCGCCTTCTTCTTCCTCGCCGTGCCTGGCTATAAATGGACATGGAACACGACAACAACTCTTCGTCCCAGAAGTCCCTGCCTCTCTAACTCCGTCTCTAACACTCGAGCACACAGAAGGCGCAGAGATCGCGAAGCAGCCATGGCCGCTAAGCTCGCCGTCCTCACCGTACTCGCGCTGCTCGGCTCCGTGTCGTGCCAAGCGGGCTACGGCGGCTACGGCTACGGCGGCGGCAATCCCACCCCGCCGACACCCACTTATCCTCCGGCACCCAGCCCACCCACCACTTACCCTTCTCCCACACCAAGCCCTCCTGCCGCTGGGCTGAGGGTCGGATACTACGATGACAAGTGCCCCGGAGCGGAAGGCATCGTCAGGGAGGCCGTGCGCGGCGCCGACGCCGGCATCAAAGCAGGCCTCGTCCGCCTCTTCTTCCATGACTGCTTCGTCCGGGTAAGTTCAACAATCATCACGACTCGCTTCATGTACGGCTTGCATCGAACTACGAGCGCTTCTCCAACTGACAATATGCGACGTTCAGGGCTGCGACGCCTCCGTTCTGCTCCAGCCGACGGACGCCAACCCGCAGCCGGAGATGCTGGGCATCCCGAACCTGAGCCTGCGCGGCTTCGAGGTCATCGACGCGGCGAAGGCCACGCTCGAGGCGGCGTGCCCGGGCGTCGTGTCCTGCGCCGACATCGTCGCCTTCGCCGGCCGCGACGCCAGCTACTTCCTCAGCGGCTACGCGATCAACTTCACAATGCCCGCGGGCCGCTACGACGGCAACGTGTCCCTCGCCAGCGAGACCCTCCCCAACCTGCCCCCGCCCTTCGCCGACGTCCCGCGCCTCAAGGCCATGTTCGCCGCCAAGGGGCTCGACACCGTCGATATGGTCGCGCTCTCCGGCGCGCACAGCATCGGCCGCTCCCACTGCTCGTCCTTCCCCGACCGGCTCCCGCCCAGCAACACCTCGGACATGGACCCCACGCTCGCCGCCAAGCTCCAGGCTGACTGCGCGTCGCCGACCGGCGCCGACAACACGGTGGTGCAGGACTACAAGACCCCCGACCAGCTGGACAGCCAGTACTACATGAATGTGATCAACCACAAGGTGCTCTTCGCGTCGGACGCCGCGCTCCTCAAGTCGAACGAGACGATCCCACTGGTGTACGCAGCCGCCCTCTCTCCGAGGCGCTGGCAGTACAAGTTCGGGGAGGCCATGGTGAAGATGGGCGGCGTCGAGGTGAAGACCGCTGCCAATGGGGAGATCAGGAAGATGTGCGGCTTCATCAACAAGCCGTATTCCGGCTGATGGTCAGAACTACCGTCAGATGGCCGAGGGTTCGAACTTGACGTGTGAGATCGAGAGAACACAACGCGTCTACTCTCCTGTCCACTGTGATATTTCTTTTTTTTCATTCATCATTTCCATTTTCAAATCCTGTTATTCTTTATCCTTCCCCCCTAATGTTGCTTCATTATTTTGTTGCATTTATATGCTGCAAATTTAATTGTACTACCATTTGAGATTCCAGAAAGTACTGAAGCGATATCACTGATGTTTACATACAATCTTCATCAGCAAGGAAACAAAACTTATACGCTTCAGAAGTCCAGAGCTCACTTGTATCATGTCATCAATCATGTGCTTACTAATTTTCTACCTGTATTTTCAAATTACTAACTTTCTACCTGTATAGGCTAACAAAAAAAATTGCTATCTGTATTTATGCTCACATATCATGAGCACAGCTCAGAATTTGACTGCCTGCAAAAGCTGGGAAAGGGATCCAAATCCCTTCTTAAGTTGTCGCCAAGTGACCCCGTTATGAAAAAACAGGGGGGCCTGAAAAGTTTCCGCACCCATATGAGCCCATGAATGACATGGGCCTGCGGCCTACCAGACTCCTTTTGTCTGCCTAAAGAAGGGGGAAATAGAGGTCCTTTTGTGAAGGATTTTTTTTTATTTGATCTTATTTTGTGAAGGATTTCAAATTTCCGGGAATCCTACAGTTTGGTTCTGCGTAAATGATCGCATTCACAAGCTAGAGCTTGATCATTCACACGCCTGCTTATCATGCATCTGAAACCAAGATGATGCCTGGATGGAACAAATATAGTGCTTTGACTGCCTAACTATATTCGGCAACGCATTCAGGCTGAATTGCTGAAGACCAATCTCGCCAGATGCTCCATCACGCTGATCTTCAGTTTTCAGGAAACATTGCAAGGGATACAGGCGCTACTACCCTTGTCATACGCACCGACAGTACAGTTTGCTTTATTTTTCTGAACAAGTAGCCTGAACGATGCAGACACATGGAGCAGCTGTCAAGTAGGATAAGATACTGCCAAGATTTGACTACAGCACAATAGAAACAATGATTAACCTATGATATTATTATTACAGCACAAACGCCACGAAAGAATGAACCAGAATTAGGTGAAAAAAAGTGGATAAAACAACAGGGTCAGAGAGTTCGATCAGTAGTAGGCAGGCGCACGACCGGCCATCCGATCACGTCCTGCTGTTGACGACGCGGCACGCCCTCCTGATCTCACCGGTAGCGGCGGTCTTGACCTCGATGCCGCCCATCTTCACCATGGCCTCCGCGTACTTCTGCTGCCACAGCCACGGGAACATCGCGTACACGCGCACCAGGTAGCCCGTCATGTCCCTCGAGGTGAGCGCGGCGTCCGACGTGAAGAGGACCTTGCGGTCCAGCACGTTCTGGTAGTACTGGTTGTCCAGCTCGTCGGGGGTCTCGTAGTCCTGCACCACCGTGTTGTCGGCGCCGCCTGCCGACGTGCAGTTGGCCTGCAGCTCGGCGGCGAACGCCGGGTCCATGTCGGAGGCGGTGGCGCCGGGAGGGAGGCGGTCGCGGCGGAAGGACGAGCAGTGAGAGCGCCCGATGCTGTGCGCGCCTGAGAGCGTCACCATGTCGAAGGCGTCGAGCCCCTTGTCGGCGAACATCTTCTCCAGCTGCTGCAGTCCGGCGAACGGCGGCGGCAGGTTCGGCAGGGTCTCGCTGGCGAGGGACACGTTCCCGTCGTATCGGCCCGCGGGCATGGCGAAGTCGACGCCGCCGCCGCTGAGGAAGTAGGACGCGTCGCGGGCGGCGAAGGCCGCGACGTCCGCGCACGAGACCGTGCCGGGGCATCTCGCCTCGAGCTCCGCCTTGGCCGCGTCGATCACCTCGTAGCCGCGCAGGCTCGGGAAGTTGGGTATGCCCAACTTCTCCGGCTGCGGGTTGTCGCCGGTCGGGTCGAGCAGAATGGAAGCATCGCAACCCTGAACCGCCACACATCGATCACGGTGCCATTACCGGTTACTACTAATTTACGATCATTAGCATGTGTATTGACTACCGTTGCACAATGTTGCAATGAACGTCTAGCTTGATCGAAGTCTTACACGGACAAAGCAGTCGTGGAAGAAGAGGCGAATAAGCCCTGCTTTCATGCTGGCATCGAAGCTACTTACGTGCTTCCTCACGATTGCCTCCACGTCCACCTGACCACCACATTTCTTCTCGTAGTATCCGACCTTGAGTTTCTTCCCTGCATCATCTGAGCTGGGTGGAGGTGAAGGCAAAGGTGGTGGCGGGCTCGGAATCGATGGAGCATAAGTGGGTGGCTGTGAAGATATAGCTGGTGGTGGATTCGAACTTGTCGGAGGATAGGTCGGTGGCTCTGGTGAGACCATAGGCGGTGGTGGGCTCGGACTAGTCGGAGGAGAAGTAGGTGGCTGTGGAGATATAGCTGGTGGTGGGTTCGAACTCGTCGGAGGAGAAGTAGGTGGCTTTGGGATCACAGGTGGTGGTGGGCTCGGACTCGTGGGTGGCTGACTCGTCGGAGGAGAGGTGGGTTGCTGCGGGATCATAGGTGGTGGTGGACTGGGACTCGTCGAAGGATATGTAGGTGGATGTAGAAGCATAGATGGTGGAGGGCTCATATTTGTCGGAGGATAAGTGGGCGGTGCTAGGGTGCTCGGCGTGTAAGCTGATTGCTGTGGCGCTGGGGCTGGGTTACCAACTCTGTAGCCGGCTTGGCATGAGGCGGAACGGAGCAGCGCGAGCACTGTGAGGACAGTGAGCGTAGTGGCCATCATCGTTGCTTGTCCCTGCTTTGATCGACTTGCTGGCTAGAGAGAGAATGAAGCCGGAACAGTGGGATGAAGAGTGGTCGCCATCGTCTGTCTTATAGCCCCGGCTCGATCTGGAGTGGGAATGTTTTCTGGAGCGCGCACGTTGCGAGCCCTGCGAGTCAACCGATAGAGAACATGGCGAGTAGGTGAGTGAGATCTAGTAGGCAGCAGGGCACAGCCCGGACGGTTGACTTGCTGCTAGTTTGTTTGACATGATAAACCAAAGCATATGCATGGTGGCAGTGCGGTGACTATGCGCCTGACGGCGCAAGTGATGCGTGTTTTCCTGCATCTAATAATAGCAGGGATTCCTTGCGCTTGCGCCCTGGCAGGCGCATTGTTTAAAACATGATAACATGTACATGCAGACATGCTCAGCCAACGCGTCAAGTATTTGGTACTTACACTGACCAGGTAATGTGTCAAGGCCACCTTTTTTTTAAAAAAAAAAAGAAAGTCAAGGCCACTTTGGAATCCAAATTAAAGTGCACGGTCAGAAATACGGGTCGTTATTATGGAATTACGATGGATGAAATGAAACTCAACTGTATGGAGGAGGTTGGATCCGCCAGCTGATCTATATTCTTTCAAATCATCCTGTTCGAAAGAAGAAAAAAAGACAAAAAGGAGGAAAAATTTTCACTTCATTTGGGCCGAAACAGAGTCCCCCGATGCAGCAGGCCACGAGGAGCGACCAGACACAGCAGCAACTGCGGTCCATCACAAACGCTCAATGGGCCTGAAAAGAAAGAAAATATGGACGGGGCCTTTACTGTTTCGATTTGAAAGGATCCATGGACTGTTCCCTTAAGAAATGAACCGTCGCAACGGAACGAATGCAATGATATACTAGTACGAGAATGCAATGGTGTTGTTTGTTAACTGTTGGCAATCACTCTTGCAGTCAAAATTATTAGCAGTGATTTCTTCTGATGCTTGGATATAGACTCCTTTACCATTTTCCCTTTTTTTTATAAAAAGCATTCCATTCCCATTGTTGGGCACTACCCGGTTACGAGCACCTCCATCCAATTCTGCAGTTCGCTGCACTTCGAACCTAAAATCTTTTATCTCGCGTATATCTTGTTTGCCATCCCACCTACACAACACATGTGATTTTGATAGAATTTTGATAGGATGCTTTTCTTTTTTAAACTAACCTATAGAACCCTTTTAGTCCTGGTTGGTAACACTAATCAGAACTAAAGTCTTAACTTTTAGTCCCGGTTGGAGTCTCTAACCAGAACTAATGAGAGACTTTTAGTCCCGGTTGATAGCTCCAACACGGATTAAGGTCCCTTCCATCCCCTCTCGTCCTTTAGCCATTGGATTTGGGATTAATACATTGATTAGTCCCGGGTCTTACAACGTTCCGGAAAAATGCTAAAAACCAATGAGCAGTTTTGTAGCAGCGGGGGACGCCAGCTTACATTACCGAGCGAGTTTACATTTCACCGAGAGCAGCAACCAGCTAGAGTGAGAAATTCCTGATCCAGCTAAATCACATAAATGGCAGACTGTTGCAATACGGGGAGGAGCTAGCAGGATTAATTATTTATGAGGAGCATCGTCCCAGCCACCAATCTAATGGTAGCTAGTTGTAAATCGAGCACTTCTTCCTGATCTCCGCGTCCGCGCCGGGGCTTGTCTTCACCTCGATGTTGCCCATCTTCACCATCGCCGCCGCGAACTCCATCTCCCACCTGCTCCCTAGACCGGCGGCGTAGGTATCCACCAGCGCCGCCGTTTCTGTCGCCCTGAGCGCGGCGTCCGAGTCCAGCAGCACGGCGTTGTCCTTCACGTTCTGGAAGTATTGGCTGTCCAGGACGTCAGGGGTCTTGTAGTCCAGTTTCACCGAGGAGTTACCGCCGCCGCCGCCGCACCTCTGGCGCAGCTCTCCGGCGAGGGTGGCGTTCATGCCCGGACGGCTGGTGGAGACGAACATGCAGCGGGCGTGGCCGATTGTGTGCGCGCCGGAGAGCGTGACCATGTCGTTGGTGTTCAGCCCCTTGGCGGCGAATCTGTTCTTGAGCGTCTCGAGGTCGGAGAAGGGCCCGGGCAGGGGGTCGGTGGTCTCGGAGGCGAGGGACACGCGCCCGTCGAGGCGGCCGGCGGGCATCGCGAAGTTGACCCTGCCGTTGCTGAGGAAGGAGGACGCGTCGCGGGCGGCGAAGGCGACGATGTCCGCGCACGACACGACGTTGGGGCAGGCCGCCTCGAGCGCCGCCTTGGCCTCGTCGATCACGCCGAAGCCGCGAAGGCTCTCTCTGTTGGGTGGGCCAAACATCTCCGATGGGTCGCTGGAGCCGCTCGAGTTCACGAGGAGAACCGAAGCATCACACCCCTGATGAATAATGTATGAGCACGTGGCCACAACACACCCAACGTTGCAAAAACTTACTCCGTCCCACTATTTAAATCAAACTTGTGTTACGTTGGAAGAGAAAAGTTGGTTGAACCCGAACGAAACAGTCGTGGAAGAAGAGACGAATGAGCCCTGCGCCCATGCCAGGTTCTTTGTCGACGGCGTCCCTCACGACCTTCCTCACAATGTCCTCCGCGTTGGGGCACGAATTGTAGTAGCCGACCCTGAGACCTGCCCCTGAGGGGGCAGGACTCGGCCCCTTGAAAATTTTAGGGCTCGGTCTCAAGCCTCCGGGACAGATCAGGCCACCCAGGATTGGGACGGGACGAACCCAACCACCCAGGCAAAGGATGCCGGAGCCCTGCTGGCACTCCACGGACCCGAGGAACGCGAGCAAGGTGATGATCAGGGCGCCAAGTTTAGCAGCCATCTTTGCTTGCTCGGTCTGCTAGCTACAACTACAAGCTGTTGGTTTCTTGCGCCAATGCAATGCAAACTGTGTGTGCTCTCCTCCAGGGGTTACGGGTCCAATTTATAGCTCGTGGCCTGGGTGCTGTCCAGTGTCCATGGCTCGACACAGTGCTCGCACGTTGCGATGGAGGAGGACGCGAATTTCGTCGAAGTCGGCGTAGGGACCGCCGCAGCTGACCAAATAATCCAATCTAGCTAGGCGCCGTCTCAAAAACTCGGCACACGCAGTGAGTGCATGTGCGGTCATTTGACTGCTGGCAGGCTCCGGCCGGACTCCGGAGGATCTGATTTGAAGGTGGAAACTCTTTTTTTAGTTTTAGTACATTTTTGTGTGCTGCAGTACGCTATTACAAAGCTAGCTATTTCTAGAATCTAGGAAGTTTTAAGAAACGCCATTGTCTTACGGCGCCCGGCGAAACTAAAGGGTTTCGCCGGACAAGTGGACGATTTTTCCTTTTCTCTGAATCTGCCTTGGTACGGCCAGTATTGGTGGAGCTGACGAAAATGGCCCATGTGAACAGTACAGGCTTACAATGTTAGTGCATCAAAATTCATGCAACTTGCAAAATTTATAGAAAAATAAATTTAACTCCATATTGCATGAAACACGTAGGAGGCGGAGCCGGCAGAGCTAAAAACGTAGCTCCGGCTCCCTCGGTGCAAGGACCCCTCCTAAGCGTCCCCAAGTCTTGGTCTTGCCGCGCGTGGTGTGTCAGAGCTCTACTGCCTCACGAAGTCATACCGTTGACCATTAAATTACATGGAGATAGTAAATGCATTGTGCATGCACCGGTGAGTATGAAACCTCGCGACCTCCTGTTGGAATCTTTTCGTGCGGTGGTGCTGCTACCAAACGAATTAAAGCGAGTGCATGCAAATAGTACCCCTTATTAGACTCACAAGTCACAGTATGAATGATGAACTGATCACCGCATGCGCGCGCGCGTGTCAGCAGTTGCATCAGAGCACACCCAATTGCAGGTGAACTTTCTCTTTGGGAGAGGGATAGGTAGACTTGACATTGTTAGATCGATGGTACTAATTTCTCAGCTATTTATGAGAAATTGTTTTTTTTTCTCAACTAATTTCTCAGTTGTTTTTTTTTTCCTATCTTAATGGGGTCTAGAAATAAGGAAGGAATGCGAAAAGAAAAAAGCACTGTGGCCGTTCAAATCAGGGTGAAAACTAACAAATAATTAGCGGGTGATATTTAGAAATTCCGTACGCGTGCCTGCGTTTCGAGAGGGAACCACTCTTGCACTGTTCAAAGTGGTTTCTGCTAACTCATCTGGGCCGGTTTCATTCTCGTGTCGACGTGTTCAAGAGCTGAGCGGCCCATCGATGCTCTGATCTACTTAAGCATGGAGAATTTCTTAGTCAGGGAAAAAGCCCATTTGGCTGGTTGGTGGGTGTGGGTGGGTAAACAAGTCACTTCTTTCTTTGGTCCAGAAGAAGAGCCCATTTTCTGGTTGGTGGGTGTGAGTGGTGAAACAAGTCACTTCGTTTCTTTGGTGAGGAGGAGGAGGAGGAGGAGGAGCCTATATTTGCTGCGCGTGCCGTCAACCGAGCTTGCTCTACTCGCGTGCCGGGCGTCTGGCATGCCACTATGGAGTTGTGTCTCCCTGTGTGGGGAACTGGGAAGCTGTCAGCTGTCAGCAGATGGAACGGTAAACTTTTGGAAAATTAACAAAGTAAAACACTAGAATACTCGAAGTAAAATAAGTCCCCTTACAGCAAAATCACAAACTGAAATATATGTGCAATAAAAAGTAGTGAACACAGCACATAGAATGGTATTATTATAAAACACAACAACAAACAACAGCAGTTCATGGTAGTATAGTACTAGGTGAGGAAATAGTCTTCATGCATATCCTCGATCACATGCATGCAGCAGCTACGCACGACCAGGGCAAAGCTAAGCGTTGACTCTCCAGCATAAATCCCTGATCTCGGTTTCGTTGGGGATGCGGGCGGTCTTGACCCCGATGTTGCCCATCTTCACCATCGCCGCCGCGAAGTCGCTCGCCCACCTGCTCGGATTGGCCACGTTAACGTCCACCTGCTGTTTGGTCGCCGGGGACGAGACGAGCACGGCGTCCGAACGGAACAGCACGAACTTGTCGATGTTCTTGTAGTACTGGTTGTCCAGCACGTCGGAGGTCTCGGGGTCCTGGTCCACCCTGTTGTTGGGGCTGCCGGTGCCGTTGCAGTTCTCGTTCAGCCGCCGGGCGTAGTCGGGGTCCATGGCCGACAGGCGGCCGGTGAAGAAGAGGCAGCGGGCGCGGCCGATGCTGTGCGCGCCGGAGAGCGTCACCATGTCGGCGGAGCTGAGGCCCTGGGCGGCGAACATCATCTGGAGCTCCTGGAGGGAGGAGTCCGGGCCGGGCAGCTGGACGGTCTCGTTGGCGAAGGACTCGCGGCCGTCGTAGCGCCCCGCCATCACGGGGAAGCTGATCTTGCCGCCGCTGAGGATGTCGGACGCGTCGCGCGCGGCGAAGGCGAGGATGTCGGCGCACGAGACCACGTTGCGGCCGCCGCAGGCGGCCTTGGTGGCCTCCTTGGCCGCGTCGATCACCTCGAATCCGCGCAGGCTGTCCTTGTTGGGGGGCCCTTCCATCTCCGTGGCGCTCCCCGCGAGGGCCGTGCTCCTGAGGAGAACGGAAGCGTCGCACCCCCGAACGAAGGCGTCGTGGAAGAAGAGACGGATGAGGCCGGCGCCAATGCCGCGCCCCTGCTGGTAGATCGCGTTCTCCACGGCCTTCCTCACGGCCGCCTCCGCGCCGGGGCAGTAGGAGTTGGTGTTGTTGGGGTTGTTGTAGTAGCCGACACTGAGCCCTGCGCCTGTGGGCTCGGCCCTCCAGATCGGAGGAGTGTAGGGCTGGCCCAGGATCCCACAGATCAGGGAGCGCAAGAACACGGGGACCGGCCAACCCACGTAGACGGAGCAACCGGGTCCGGAGCCCAACAGGCCCGCCGAGGGCCCGACGAGGAGCGCAAGCAAGGCGACGAGGACGGCAAGCTTCTTACCAGCGGCAGCCATGGTCGATCGATCTTTGCTCGATCGGCCTGCTAGCTAGCTTAGCTCTGCTGCTGTGGTTTCTTGCTCTGAAGTTGATCGTGTGTGCAGTGTGCTTGTCCTGGGGTGCAATTTATAGGTCCTGGAAAGAAGAGGAGTGTGGCATGGCCACGACATACTGTCTCCATGCTTTGCGGCGGCGCATGTTAGCCAGCCATGGACGCGAAATTCCACCGGAAGGAAGCGCACGTACAGCTCAAGCAGCTGACCGGCGATGCTTCGTCCGAGATCAAGTTGGGCGTTGTTAAGCTCGCCGCGCGGCACACGCGTTCTGATTGCTAGTTTTGGCACCCTCTGATTGGACCCGGGGACGACGGGCGTTGATGATAGGGTGGTCGGGATTCTGCACTCCGGTGCGGCGGTGCATCACTTGATTTTGTATTTGTGATGACCTGTTGTCCATTTTCCAGATGTTCTCTACTAGATGGATAATACAATTGAGAGTAATTCGAACATACATGTGTTCAGCTGTTCACCTTCAGAAAAAGGAGACAATAATGGATATTCTTTAGAATTTTCTAAAATAGCTGACACTCTATTTGGACGTAGGTATTCAGTCTCAGAATTCGGAATTGGGAATTAGCAATTATAACATCCAATTGTAGTTGTTTGGTTGCTTTATAATTCAGAATTGAAATTGGGCCTCAATACCAACCGGCACTCAAAATACTCGCGCACCCTCCCTCAATACCGAGCCATGCCCTTCGTATGGGCAGAATTGCAGCTCGTGCTTCTCCACCCGCAGGCCACTCTTCCCCGCGCACGACACCTTTCCCTGACGCCTCCACCGCTGCCGCGAACCTTCCCTTCTTCCTCGCAGCTGGCGACCCTCCGCTTCTCCCTCGCGGCCGAGGGCCCAGCGCCCCTTCCGTTCTTCCTCGGGGCAGGCCCCTTCCCTTCTTCCTCACAGCTGGCTCCTTCCGTTCTTCCTTGCAGCCGGCTCCCGCCTCTCCGCCATCCGCCCTGCACTGGCCCGCTCCCGCCCCTCATGCTCCTCTGCCCCTCCTGCCCCTCCGCCCTGCGCCAGCCCGCCGTCACTCTCCCACCCCTCCACCCTCGTGATGCGGCCATGCGGTGCGTCCCATCCTCCGCCGTCCCACCCCTGTGCCGTCGTGCTCCCGCCCTGACACATGTGTGCCGCACAGCGCTTCACCGGCCGCACTGCCCTCCGCCCCTCTGCCTCCCCTCGCGGACTCGCGGTGCAGCGCTTCCCCTTTGCCTCCCCTTTTTCTTTCAATTCCATATTTTTACATCCAAACATGAATTGCATTGGATTGCTTCTTAGGATTCCAAAATCCAATAACATGGTCATCCAAACAACATAATTCAAATTATACCCATTTCAATATCATGGTCAATTTGGTATTGAACCCAATTCAATACCATACCCTCCAATAGCTACATTTGGAGCCTAAGAGTTTTTCCTGCTAGTTGCTAATTGGTGTTTCCCTGGTTGTCCAAATTATACTATAACGACAACTATTGGCCACTTGAGAAATATCTTGAAGAAGAGCAATCTTTGACCATTTAAGAAAAACACTCGGAAAATGGTAAACATGTGTTGTAGTTATCGACGTGAGCTTAATAATAATAGACTAAAATATCACTAGGAGATAAAACTGAAAAAAAGACTCATAACGATCGTATTTTGTGCAGGTGATGAATATCTATAATTGTTTTGAGACGTATAACACTCGCAAAAAAAGTTCTGAGACGTATAATGTACCTACGGCGAATTCGCAGTTCCACTCCCATAGACACCCGTACCCGGGTCTACAACTCTGACTTTTCTGCGCCGTCGACGACGACGACGACAGGGATGACGTTTCCCTCTCGGCGCGGCGGCGCATGCAGGTTGCGATGGAGGCACGCGATCGAGATCCCATGAAGATAGGGGAGGGAACATGGCGCTGCGGCCACGAAGCTAGCTAGTTTAGCTCACGTACAGCTCAAGCAGCTGACTCCGGATGCATGTCTACTCCCAATCGTCATCTAGTCGTCGTTGAGCTTCGTTAAAAAATTCGCCCCGCGGCACACGCGCTTGATTATGCTCGAGAGGTTTTATCTAATCGATCCATATTTGCTGGAACAATTATTGCGGTAGGGAGGGATAAGCATGGCATCCGGGACAAAACACAGATATCTTTTTTTTTCTTTTATGAAATACATAAACACACGCGGAAATTAATAACTCACTTTTTAGGAATATACGCATACAATTCTATCCTTATAGTAAGGTTAATAATACAGCCAGCTATTGGCTGCAAGGATCTTTGCAGCGTATTTGTCAGCACACTTGTACAATAGCGAGCTCTTCACCATTAATACATGGTCCACTTGTCTCTCTCATAAAGTTGATTGATTTTTGTGTCGAAGCCAGCCGTAAGCTTACAGCCCGCTTCTCCTTTCTCTCCTTTTTATCTCTCCTCCACCTCAGCATTCAGACTGATTACAGTATTTAATAATACTTGCTCTTTACTCTTATGAGTGGAGATACTGTTACATCGACTCTCTCGTAGGAGTACAGAAATGCATGGTATAGTAGCGAGCTAAGATATATACAAATTAAGAGCAACTTTAAGAAACTTTCTATATCTTTCCTTATTGTTAGGAATAGAGATTTTGATGGAAAAATACCTGTCGGTGTTTAACCAGCTGCCCACCGAAGGATATACTCAAGGTGATAAGTTTTAGGTGAGGAGACGCTGAGATCAGGAACTCGAAGGTGCAAGGAACACAAAACTTAGACAGGTTCGGGCCGCGAGGTGCGTAATACCCTACGTACGGTGTGGTGGTTTGTATTGCCTTTAGTGTAGAATGATCTGGAGATCTTGTTTTGAGAGGGTCCCCGTCCCCCCTATATATCCGGGAGGTCAGGGTTATAAGGATACTAACCAACACCAGCTAAGAAATCGTACCAGAGCATATCTTAAGCAGATTACTTCTATATCGGTTAGCTTTATCTCCTACTTAAACGGGATAAATAAGAGATAAACGAGATAAATAAGAGATAAGATGGACTTAATCTCTTAAACCTTTTTAAACTACGTTATGTACACAGTCCCGTGGCCCCGGGTCTGACAATACCATCGAACAGCTTGTCTAAGTGGTTATCCAAATGTAGCCATCCTCCATTCCGCATTTCTCGGTAGCCAAATATAGATAACGAAAATGATATTTTAGAGTGTACACAAGATATAGAAAAGTTGTTGGAGAGAAAAAATATATAAAAATAATAATTTTTATGCAGAACGCTCTTCAAATAATAATTTAGCGAGTAAAATTTACAAAGACTCTTTGGGGATGCTAAGCCATGGGCACCTAACTGCTCGCTATATATTAGTTTAGCCACGTTTGTGTCGCAGTCACCGAAGGCATTTAATTTTCAGCAGTAAACAATCCTAGCTACTGTGTCGGCTTGCACATCGTGGCACGGGCGTGTGCCAATTTATATATAGCTGAGTAGTCAGATATACAGTACGTTTGTAGGTAGAGGCTCGGGAGACCATGCATGTGCCAATTTGTACTGGAACTTGCAATCCAGTATGGTGCCGTTTTTCCTAGTCTTGGTACTGCTACTATAAATAAATAAACTAGTATAATGCGTGCAGCGCACACATATTTTCGCTCTATATAATGTATATCGATCGATAACAATGGAGAATGCGTGCAACCGGAAAAGCATTTGCAGCCACCAGCCAGGCCGAACCACCGGTCGGTGCTGTACATTAATTACGAGATGCCCCGTATTTTCCGCCGCTCGGCCGTATTCGTATCAAGGCGGTGAGATATACGCAGCCATGTGGACCAACCTTCCAAATTAAACATTTGTGATCAACTAGTATTCTTTTTTATCATCATGATGCGTGTGGGAATTGACTTATGATTGTGGCCGGGGTATATAATAATAGTTTTCTTTGGAGCCACCTGTAATAATAGATAGATGAAAGGTGTCGACAGGGGCGGGCCAAAATGAGAAAGAACAAATTGAGGTCTGCTCTGTTACTACATTTGGGCCGTTGTCTCATTTCTGGAGCACCAGCCCACCATGAAACTCGTAGTAGGAGGTCTCGTCTCTTCTGTCGATAAGTTTGCTAGTTTTTTTTTTTAGAAACCGGGTTAATATATTACCTATGATTCTTGATGTTTACATTCTTACAAAGACATCCTTGGAAATAGGAAAACTACAACTCTGCCCTTGCAAGAACATCCCGGTCGTTCTCGTCGCCGGCGAACGGAGCTTCCTGCAGCTTGAAGCCGTTCCCCTTCCGGACGATGAAACACCATAGTTTTTGATTGCCTCCAAGAGTAGTATATTGAAAGCATCGACATACCGTAGAAACGCTGAACACCCTGGCTGAAGATGGCCGTCGGCCATCACCTCGCCGAGAAACTAGAAATCTGACTCCTCAAGATCCACCAAGAACGCCGACTCACCAAACGACGAGACAACCCATCGGGGAACTGTACCACCTAAACAGGCGGGAAGCAAAATCCAACCCGATTTCTCAGTAACGAGTTGGTAGGCATACCTCCCAGATCCATAGCCGACGCCAACATCAACAGAGATGAGGGAGGGACAAGCAAACCCGACGAGATCCGAAGCATGGAGACCTTCAGATCCGGGCAAGGTCGCAGCATTCCAGCTCTTCGGATGAACCGGAACCCGAACCAGCAAGACGGAGAAGGGGCAGGAGAAGTTTATTCCATGGCAACAGCGTCTCCTCCATCCTAGAAACACTGCTTAGACCTAAACTACTCAAATAAAGGAGGAGTATGTACAACGGCCACCACATTCCTCGTTCCCCACCCGCTCCGGTGCCGATCCAGCTACCGGAGCAGAAGGGAACGGCGGAAATCGGCGCCGGAAGCTGGTTGCCCGATTTTCGCCTCCTCTCAACTGTAGCGGAGGAAGAGACGAGAAGACTCTGGGCTCTGCTTTACTCCTCGGCTATCGCCTTTGCAGCAGGCGAGGCTCTCGCCGATAAGTTTGCTTGTTGAGCGGCAGAAAATAAAGGCCCAACCGGCCCATCTTTTCATCTGTGACGGCCATATATGCTCAGAGATCATTGCCAACTCCCGTGGAAAGTGCTTCCTGTAATTCTCTTTGTGCATTGGTGTACAAAACGGGTTCCTACTTATCTCTTTTGCTCTGAAACTGAAACTAGTCGCTATTTATTTTTCGAGTGTGTAGTAGCAGTACAAATGTGGGATGCTGTCTCGCAAGCAGTGGGGAGATATGTGGGGAATAATTTTGAATCTATTAGTATTTGCTGGTTTAGTTTAGAAAAGTTTACTGTTGTTAATATGGTCTGTGCTGCTACGCTTTAAAGTTTATGGAAATTAAGAAATATCCTCTATTTTCGTAATGCTGATTGGCAGAGTACGAAGGTCTTACTCATAAGAATAGTAAGGATGGTGCAGAATTAGCAAATTTTATGCTCGGAGAAGGAAAAAAAAATCTCGTGATTGCTACCTCAGCTTTAAAGCGCATAGCTCTCAATCCTGGGAGAACTGCCTAGAATTACCTGAAGAAATTACAAGCTGATGAAGACTTTGTGAAGATCCTGGGGTCTAACAACTTCAAGAAGCTGAGCATGAGCATGAACCGGAGGAGCCTAGGGAAATGGATGGAAGAAACTCCTAAACTGGCATCTCTGTTCATGAAAAAGTGGAGGATGCTGATAAATACGCTAGAGGAAACGCACAACCAGGATCTGGAGCTATCATCGGAAGAAGTTTCTGTCAAAGTATGCTCGTGGATAGTGGTTTCTGCTAGTTTTTCTCTGTCCAGCTTTGTTCTTTGGCGTGCGGTTGCTATTTCATGCTGGGTGTTGATGGCAGGGCCATCCAGATGGTGTAAACACTGTTAACCATTATGCTGCGGCTTTGAATGAAAAGCTGAGGCGTGGCCCTAAAACTTCAAAGAAAACGGGTTGCAAGTATCGCTGTCCTCAATTTCCGTATTGGATCCACGACGTGTGTTCTGTTTTTTTTCTTTTTGCAAGTGTGTCCTCAATTTCCTGTAATAAGCCCTTCCCTTCAGGCTCGGTTTATGCTTGGCGGAGAAAATGCAGAACAAAGATTACCAAGAGCAGCGAAAAGCTTTTGATGGTTTTAATAATCTACCGATCTACCTTAGGTGTCATAATTTTGAAAGGAGAGAGATAAAAAAAACTTTTTAGTTGACCTCACAGACCTCCAACGTATCTTGCATAGAGCTAGTGATAGAGATGCATTTTTTGGAGTGAGGTATGCTGAGAACGCCTGTCACTTCCCATCATCACCCAATAAAATATCTCTTTTGGACGAAAGTTAAAGTCTAAGGTCTGTGAAAAGAGAGATATCAGGTTTCAATTCGCCCAATGGTGAAAGTTCAACTTATTAAGAGTTTATATTTGCTTTTGTTCTGCTTGGAGACCACCGGGAAAGATTTCCATGACACCAAACCAAATAAACCAAAATTCCAAGCATTCAATAAAAAATAAATAAATTTCATTATAATTTGTATATGTGTGTTCTATGACATGAACATGTACAGTGGTGGCTGAAAAATATAATTGTATACACGGTGTTATATAATCCTCAATCACATGCAGGCACCATAATTTAATGTGGCATGCATGATGAAGTAGTAGTACGTGATCACAGCAAACCATCCGATTAGTAGTGGTTACTTAGTTGACCATCCAGCACTTCTTTCTGATCTCGCCGTTGGTGCTGGTCTTGGTTCCGGCGCGGCCCATCTTCACCATCGCCGCCTTGAACTTGGCCTCCCACAGCCCCGGCGTGAACGCGTTGTCGCTCACCATGTCCGCCGTCTGGTTCGACGCCAGCAGCGCGGCGTCCGACCCGAACAGCACCTCGTGGTTGAGCACGTTCCTGTAGTACTGGCTGTCCAGGCCGTCGGGTGTCACGAAGTCCTGCGGCACCGTCGGGTCGCCGCCGCCGCCGCACTGATCGGTCAGCGAGGCGGCGAGCGTGGCGTTCATGTCCGAGGCGTTGGGCGAGAGGCGGTCGGAGAAGGACGAGCAGTGGGAGCGGCCGACGGTGTGCGCGCCGGAGAGCGTGACCATGTCCTCGGTGTCGAGCCCCTTGGCGGCGAACATGTCCTTGAGCTCCTGCAGGCTGGCGAACGGCGGCGGCAGGTTGGCGAGGGCCTCGCTGTCGAGCGACACGCGCCCGTCGTAGCGGCCGCCCGGCATGTCGAAGTCGACCGCATTGCCGCTGAGGAAGTAGGTGGCGTCGCGGCCGGCGAAGGCGACGATGTCAGCGCACGAGACGACGCCGGGGCAGGCATCCTCGAGTGCCGCCTTGGCCGAGTCGATCACCTCGAAGCCGCGCAGGCTCAGGTTGGGCGCGCTGGCCCTCTCCGTGGGTTGGGTAGAGCCAGTCGTGTTCAGGAGAACAGAAGCATCGCACCCCTGAATCACATCAACGCAGGACGTAATCAGAACAGAGAGATTCAGAACATGCTACATAAGTACATCTAATCAACTATTGGTAGCCATCAATGGCTAGGCCGTCGTTGGCTGAATGAGGGAGATGGGGAATACTACCTGAACGAAGCAGTCGTGGAAGAACAAACGGATGAGGCCGGCGCCCGTGCCACGGTTACTGTCCGTGGCGCTCTTCACGGCCTCCCTGACGATGCTTTCCGCATCGGGGCACGAGTACTTGTAGTAGCCGACACTAAGCCCTGATGGAGCGGTGCTTGGGCCAGGGCTTAGACTAGCAGGAGGGTAATTGGGTGGACTTGAGATTGAGCTAGATGGGATCGGGCCTGGGCTTGGAGCTGGAAAGGTGGATGGAATCGGGATTGATGGGCTTGGGCTTGGGGAAGTGTACGCTGGCGAGCTTGCACTCGGAGAGTGAGATGGTGGAATCGGGCTGGGGTTCATGCTCGGGCCATAGCTGGTTGGGCTTGGACCTGGTGAAGGATACATCGTTGGTGGGTTTGCGCTTGTTGGACTTGGGCTAGCGCCTGGAGGGTATGCGGTTGGGCTTGGACTCACATTGGAAGCATAAGTAGGTGGGACCGATGGGCTCAAAGGGCTTGGGCGAGGAGGATATGTAGGTGGAGTCGATACCAATGGGCTTGGGGTGGGAGGATAAGCTGGTGGTGGAGTCGAACTTGATGGACTTTGGATTGGTGGATAAGCCACCGGGCTGGGGCTAGGCTGAGGATTAGCGGGCTGGCTTGGGCTCGGAGGATATGCTGGTGGATTTGAGCCCGGTGGATTTTGGCTTGGAGGACTGGAGATTGAGTTTGGGCTCGGCGGGCTCAGGCTGGCGGGTGGGCTTGTGCTCGGAGCGTAGACGACGTTTTGGCACGCCGCGGAGCCCAGGAGCGCAAGCAGAGCTATTGGGATGGCAAAGCTTGTCGCCATGGTTGGCTGATGATCTTCGTGTGCTTTGGCTCGAGATCACGCGCGCCCTTGGATTTATAGCCCTGAGGCGAGCGAGGAGGCGGAGAGAGCGCGAAGGCTAGGGAATGTTCCCGCGCGTCGCGGTGGGCTCCGCAAGAAGTTGGGACGGGGTGCATGAAGGGTAACATGGAGGACAGGACACAAGGCACACAGCTCAGGCCGTTGACCCTCGGCGCGTTCAACCAACTGCCACGGCACGCACTGAGATATGACGACCGGTAGATCGAATTGCGCGTACGACGACCATGCATGCATGATTGGTTCTGAAATCGCGGCAGGGATTAGTCCTTCTGCCTGGCTTAAACAATGCAGGTACTGATGATGTGGGCGACCACAGCAGCCGATTGATGGCCATTATTCCCGTTTGACACCTACCTCGACATCTCTCTTCTCGTATGCGTATGTATGTAATTGATCGAAAGTGGGGGCTGGTGGTTATGCTAGCCGCGCGCCGTGTCGGCGCATAGTTTTATGCGCAAGGACCATGTGATAGATGTCGGTGCAATTAGCCAAGTACTAAACGCGAAGTGATGCATGATGATATGCAGTATAGCTCGTTTTCGTTGGACACACCGTGGAAAAAAGCCTGTACAGCCCAGTGGTTACTCGGTAGCATATTAAGTTCTAGGTTCGACTTCTCATGGAAGCAAATATTCTAGAATTTTCAGTGGTAGGCGGCGTTCCTATTGACAGCGAGGTGTTTTTTTTACTTCGTCAATCTTGAGAATTTGCCAGCTCAGTCTTTAAAGATGCTTATTGGAGTATGGTTTGCGTACGTACATTTATGAGGGTGAGTGTGTATATCGGAAGTGTCTGAGTTGTACTGTGTAATGAAAAAATAATATAAAGGTAATAGCACCGGAATGCACCCGTCACTGTACTCTCTGGCTGGCTTCAGCTACAACGCAACTTGGATCGATCGGACTCTGTACGCCCAGCGCATACACGGATTCACTCCTGAGCAGATAGATACACCGGATGCTTGCTTGCACAAAACAGCGAGTAGCGCCAAGCTTTAAATATGCCGCCGCCCCACCGTATCTGACTTGTGCGCAGTACAAAAATTGTTTTAGAGAGCGATCCGAACAGTGGCGGCCTGATCGAACCACCGACCCGGTTGGTGCACGTAGATTTCCATACGTACACACGCAGCAACCTGGCGGTATCCAGTCCAGTCAGTGTATGAAATACTCCACTGAATATTCATAATTCTGGTATGACCGCACGAAGCAACAAAAGAAAAAAGAAGGTAAAGGAAGAGGCCCAAAATGCTAAAAAAGGAGGCCGACGAAGTGAAGCGGCCCAAAGAAAAGCTCGAATTCGGAGGCCGCGAACCATAACATACAAAACCGGCCCAAAACTCCACCGCGTGATCACAAAAGAAAAAGGCCCGGTCTGCCTTGTCCTTTTTTATGGCGGGCTGCTTCCTCGACTTTTTTTAAAAAAAAGAGTTTTAAAAAAATAAAATTCGAAAAAGGGGTGCCGGTTGGGAACATTTTGAAAAATGGGTACCTCCCGCACGCTGATCGGGCGGGAGTTGTGGGGCCGGGAACCTCCCGCCCATCCAGCGGGTGGAAGAGGCCCCTGAGGCAGGCATCCCGCCCGGCCAGTGGGCGGGAGGTTCCCCTACTTATTTTATTATTATTTTTTGTTGGAATTTATATTTTACAAACTATTTAAAATTCAAACTTTTTTCAAATACAAGATTTATTTGCCATACTCTTTTGTATACATTAAAAAATTTAGTTCAATTTTACGAAGAAGATTACGGTATCTAAAGCTCGTATGAAGATCATTAAGCGATAACGTTTTGCAACGTAGAATTCAAATATTACGATAGTACGGTACATGAAACCACTAAAAATAAAATAGTATGATAATAAACAAGTTTAAATATACAAATGTCAAGTCACGGTTATAATTACAAACACACATAATGATATGTTAAAAGTCAATGCGGCAAATATTACAAATGGTCTACTAAAATTACAAATACACATCCAAGTCTGATACAAACTCAACGCGGCAAATATTACACATGAGCAAACAACGTTCAAATAAAATTACAACTCAACGATGCCTAATGACGTAGTAGCACTCGATCGTCGACGTCTCCCACTTCTTGATGCAACCGGAGGTCTTCCATCTGTAGCATCACCTGTAGGGCCAGCTTCGGCAGAACTGGAGCCAGCATCATTGTTTGGACAATGTTTATACATGTGTCCACTCTGATTACATGCACTGCAGCGCTGTATCCTCGGACGGAGCTCTGACTCATCCATATCATTATGAATACGCCGTGTCTCACAGCGCCCTCTATTAACGCGAGCTGATCCTGTATCTGGAATATATATCACATGATTCGTTGTCTCAGTGAACGATCCAACCATACGGAACCCGTAGATCTCATGCTGCCAGGTGCTGGCAATTGTCTCCTTTCTGAAGTAATGGGAAACATATATATCGACAGGATGTCGAATATCCGCACAAACAGCCATTACATAAAAATAAGATATGTGCTGCAACTTTGGCCTCATGCACGAGCAACAACAAGTTCTATCAAATTTGAGAATGCACTCCTTTAGAGGAGTTTGACGTCTCATGCCACGTCGTGCTCTGTCTTTGGGAGCTACTTCAAACTTGAGCTCCTGTGTACCACATTGCCGTACGTGGTGTAGCTGGGCGCTAACTGCCTTCTTAGTCATATATTCTGTCATCATTTTTCTTAAATATCTGTCAGGATCTTGCATGAATGCCTGATTTTTAGTGAACCGATCCCTAAAGTAATCGGTACACCCGCGGACGATGAATTCCACAATTGCAACCAGTGGAAGCCCACGAACACCTCGCAACACCCAATTGTAAACCTCGGTGAAGTTGGTGGTCATTATGCCGTACCTTGCACCATCGGTATCATAAAGTAACGCCCACTTCTCCTTCGGTTCATTCTCAATCCATTCAGAAAAGATTTTCACCGCTGACCCAGACCTTCTGCGAGTACGTGTAGTATCCGTTGGTAAAAGATATAAAGCCTCTGCTTCATTCTGTGCAGTTCTAGTTTTTGCTGCGTCATCGCTTCTTTTCTTCCCGATCAGTTCATCAAGTTTCTACCACTGGTTATTAAATTTTTGCTGATTTATTTCTTTGCATAGCCTCTTGAACATATCCATAAGGTGCTTGTTGTTGAATTGTCTGAAAAAGTTTGCACCAATGTGTCTCATGCACCACCTACTGCGAACATCACGCCACTTGGGCGGCTCTCCGGTCTCCACACACCCCTCCTCCTCCTGCAAATCTAGTATTGCCCTCAGTATTGCCGGCGTGACGATCATGAATCAGCCAGACATCTTCCCTATCCCGAACGACTGCAAGCTTAACCCATTCCAGGAACTAGTACCAACTGTCTTTGTTCTCACTCTCAACAAAAGCAAAAGCAATAGGAAGCAATTGATTATTTCCATCCACTCCAATATCTGTCAGCATTTGCAATCTATACTTTCCTGTGAGAAAGGTTCCATCGATGCATAGGAGAGGCCGGTAGTGCTGGAATGCGTTAATGCATGGACCCAAGCTGAAAAAGATCCGCTGCAATATGTAGGGCGGACCTTCTCCTCTGTCTAGACTTTTCAGGTCGTAATAGCTTTCAGGATTTCTCTGACATAGGACGGCCAGCAATCGAGAAATATTATCATATGCAGGCTCGAACGTACCGAATCTCATCTCCAACACCTTCTGTTTTGCACTCCACGCCTTGCTGTACGAGATGGTATACTTGTACTTTTCCTGAATATGCCTGATAATAGACTTTGGTTCAAATGACATGTTCTCTACTGTCATCCCATACATATCATTTGCGATGTATTGCGTAGTAAGGTTGCGATGGGTCTTCTGCACCCCCGGCAAATGACAAGTATGCTGAGTGACAATTGAGCATTACCAATAATCTTTCCATTTACCCTTATAGGCATGCACCCGCCACGGACAGCCCTCCTTCACACATACCACATCGTACTTACGAGATTTGCACTCGACTGTTTTAAACTCTCGTATAAGAGAGAGACCGACACTTAATAGCTTCCTTCACCTCTTCAATTGAGTGGTACCTCACACCCTGGACAATTTCATTCTCTCTGCAATCCAAAGACACACTAGATCCGTCATCTACGACAAGATGACTGAAGTCGCTGCCTACCCATTCTTCAGGCACATCATCGTCATCATCCGACGAATCGGCATTCATTGCTTCATCCAATTCACGTTCTTCGTCTTGCAGCTGTTCAACAATAAAGGGTATGTTCTCGCCCTCATCAGCCATGCATTGAGGTGCTGCGGTGCCACCTGCCTCAATGTTTGCCTCCTTAAATTCTTCATCAATATTTTCATCCCCCGGAGCAGCTTCAATGTTTATCAAAGGATTCTGATGCACACTGATAAGAAGTACCAGTGGCCATTGCCAATGACTTGCATTTTGCAGATAAGTTAACCAGTCATCGTTACTTGCAAGTGGCATCAGCTCCTAGATCAAAGCGTGAGTGGTACGATTTATGACGCGCTGAACACTCACAGTGTGTGTCTTCTGATTAATCCTTAATCCCCTTATTAACCAGTTGCATAGGGATTCAAATATCCTCTCGTGCGGTCTGGTAATTCCTCTGACCGCACAGTTGGATTCACTTAAATCTACCCCATTCGGCCCATAAATCACATTTGCTTCTCCGTAATATATACTGAAAATACCCTTCTTGGAAGACATATCTATCAATCATTAATAAACTAGTTATACTATATATTAATACACAACGACCCTAAATTTCAGCGATTACCAGATTATATTTTCCAGATTCTAAACTATTCGTAATATAAATTATACTAAAAACAATTGAAAATACTAAAAACTATTCAAAACATAACTATTCTAAGAAATATTTCCTAGATTATAGTTATTTTCAAGTAATTATACGGCTAGAATGAGAATATACCTCCAAATCGACGTGTGAAGAGGGCTTCGCGGCTTCTTCTTCTCTCTTCCTCTCCTCCCTTTCTTTTTTTTCTGATTTTTGCTGAATAAAATAGAAATTTTGGGGCAGGTGGGGCCTTATATAGCCGGGGGGACCTCGCGCCCGACCAACGGGCGGGATGCCCCTCGGCACCACCTCCCGCCCATTGGATGGGTGGAATTCCCCCGCAAGGACGTCTTCGCGAATAAGATAACTTTCTTATTTGTGAAGAGGCCCTCGGGGAACCTCCCGCCCGCTGGATGGGCGGGAGGTCCCCGGCCCCACGTCTCCCGCCTGATCAACGGGCGGGAGGTACCTATTTTTCGAATTTTTCCCAACCGGCCCCCTTTTCCGAATTTTATTTTTTTATCCTTTTTTTTTTAAAAAAACTCCTGCTTCCTCCCGCCTTTGTGCCTTTTTTCAGCCCACGTTTGATAGAGGATCGGAGAGGAGAGAGGTGGAATAAAAACTCGGGATGGATTTAGGAGTCTTTGTGCGAGCCGCCTCCTACACTTAGGCAACCAATATACAAGACGAGCTGAGATTCTGCAGCCTAGTAATGTAGTAGCAAACTAATAAAAACCACCACCACCGACGATCGAGGCTGCATTGTATACTTGCAGTGCTATTTCTAGTTCACAACCCTAGCCGACAGTCACTACACCGACAGCTTATAAGCTCCAGATGAGACGACATTCATGTACTAGCTAGTAGCAGCACATTAGCACGAGATGACTTTGTTTGCGTACAAAATAGAAGCGTCCGCTTTGCTCAAAAAAAAAAAGGGGGGGAAGCTTAGCTTCCACAGTTTCCCAGCTGCATTCTGCGCATAGTATGCTATACCGGAAAGAAAGGAACTCGATCTACAGAAGAAGGGACACTGCGCGTGCATATGCATATGCATCGATCGAGTCTAGCTAACTACCGGTCGGTAAGCAACGGATGCATGCAATTTGCAGCCAGATGATCGATATGATTAATACCACTTCTGGGACATCTCTGCCATCTTAGATCCAATCGGTCCAGTAATCCAGTAATGGTTAACAGGTTAAGGATCCGAGCTGCACTACTAGGTTGTTTTCTTTCTGAAACGATCCTAGCTAGCTGCACATTGTTAAACGCTTGTCGGTGCACCACTAGTACTGCTCGTTTCAGTTGTTATTATTTTTTTTGGCGAAACTGTTGTTAATTTCTTCTTCCGTGTTTCAAGGTAGAAGAAGGCCTTCCGTCAGGGCAGATTCCAGTGTAAAAGATTTATCTGTTCTCTTACAAATTCGTGCAAATTTTCTCTGAACTTATTTTTTTTTATGTCTGACAACAACTTAACAGCATAACGCTCGACTGGCATTTCTCAGCAGTGCGTCGTCCTTGCATTATGAGCACCTTCCAATCTTTCGGGGCTAGCTAGCTGAAACTGAAAGCCTGAAGCCTGAAACACCTCGCATCAGCAGGTTCGCACGAAGGAAGCTAGCGTCGTCTCTGCCAGTCTGCCTGCCACTCCGTTCCTTGACACACATGCCAAGTTGTCAGCAGACTCTCGGCAGGAAGCTAGGGAAGGAGGCCAAGAATTATTGTTGGAAGGATATGTGCAGTGCGCAACGACCTGTCAGCAGGAGATTTAATTAGTTTAAGCGCCCCGCGCGGCAGAGATAGTGAGCAAAATGCATGGCTTATCCAGTGAGGGAGAAGGCTGGTCACTACTGAACCTGCCACTACCCCCACATGGATGGTTCCTGCTGTGCATGGTTTGGCAGCCCCCCAAAGTCAGAGCTGTGTTTTGGTTTCAGGAAACGCCGAGGCATGTTCCCGGCGCGTGCATCCCGGGATGACCTAGATGAGAAAGAACATGCACTAAACTTTTTAATTTCCAGATTAAGAAACTCGCCAACAGCACTCTGCCCTCTGACTTTCCCGTGTATAAATAGCTAAGCTACCCGTGCAGTGTTCCAACTCACTGCAGCAGCAGCGGCGGCAGCTTGTTCTGGACTTCTAGCACAGTGTGCCGAGCAAGTGATCGAGCAACAGCTACCAGAGAAGATGGCCAGGCTTGGCGTTCTCATCCTGGTCGCGCTGCTCGGCGCCGCCGCCGTGGCTGCTCAAGCTCCAGGGTCCAGCTCCAGCTACGGCTATCCTCCGAGCCCGACCCCGCCGAGCCCAAGCCCACCCGCTCCGACTGCAATCCTACCGGCCCAGACTCCCCCGCCCCCTGCTTCGTCGCGGCTAAGGTTCGACTTCTACAGGCGCTCGTGCCCCCGCGCGGAGGACATCGTCAGGGAGGCCGTCAGGAACGGCACCAGCGTCAACCCCGGGCTCGGCGCCGGCCTCATCCGCATGGCCTTCCACGACTGCTTCGTCCAGGCACGTGCCGATGCTACTGCTACCTATACTTCGCCGTGCGTGCATCCATCCATGCATGGGAGGAGCTAACTAACACTGGCACGTCCGTTCACACGTTTTTGTTGTTGCAGGGCTGCGATGCCTCCGTGCTGCTCGACCCGACGGCGGCGAACCCGCGCCCGGAGAAGCTCGGCCCGCCCAACTTCCCCAGCCTGCGCGGCTTCGATGTGGTCGACGCCGCCAAGGACGCGCTGGAGAAGGCCTGCCCCGGCGTCGTCTCCTGCGCCGACGTCGTCCAGTTCGCCGCCCGCGACGCCGCCTTCTTCCTCAGCGGCTACAGGGTCTACTACCAGCTCCCCGCCGGCCGCTTCGACGGCCGCATCTCCTTCGAGAACGAGACGCTCGCCTTCCTGCCCCCGCCCTCCTTCAACCTCACGCAGCTCGTCGACAGCTTCAAGGTCAAGGGCATGAACGTCGACGACCTCGTCGTGCTCTCCGGGTCCCACACCATCGGCCGCTCCCACTGCTCCTCCTTCTCCGACCGCATCTCCACGCCGCCGTCCGACATGGAACCGGGCCTCGCCACCATCCTCAAGGGACAGTGCCCCGCCAACCCCAACTTCACGAACGACCCCACGGTGGTGCAGGACATCGTCACCCCCGACATGCTCGACAACCAGTACTACAAGAACGTTCTCAACCACAAGGTGCTCTTCAACTCCGACGCGGCGCTGCTGACGTCGAGGGTGACGACGAGGAAGGTGCAAGAGAACGCGCTCATCCGCGGGAGTTGGGAGAGGAAGTTCGCCAGGGCCATGGTGAAGATGTCGCTCATCGAGATCAAGACCGCCGCCAACGGCGAGATCAGGAAGAACTGCCACGTCGTCAACTAGATGTCTCTTAAAAAATTGACCATTCCTCTAATCCTCCTGCAGCTATAGCAGCATCTTATTGGTATGCTGCACCCGTTTCTTCAGAGGCACGTACGTTGTTCGATTCTTTCGTTGCATCCAGATGATCGATCAGGTTGTTTTTTTTAATTGAACTCGCCAGAAGATAATGTACTCGACTAGAGATCAGATGATTCAATAAAGCTACTTGTCTTTTTTGGCTGAATCTGGATCTTCCCTTTTGAGACTGTGAATTGTGATGAGTTTGATTCTCCATGTAATGCACAGTACTGAACCGATCTAATCGCCTGATAACACTTGACACATATGCTGAGAGAAAAAGCCAATTGCTTGCCAATATGATCCTGACTCGGCAAAGTTTGTGTGCCTGGCAGTAGATATGGTAGTAGCACTATAGAATCCATATATATGCCCAGCCTACTGCCAAGTAAGCTATAACATTAGCCATCAATTTCAGCCAAATGAGATGGATTCAGTTAACTTCAATACAAAATCAATTCCGATCCTGATGGTTCATGGTATTCCTGACACACTACTAGATTCTTTACTTTTTCCAATAGTTTTTTAACGTGACCAGCAGTTTCTAGTACATTTCGTTAACTAGCTACAGAAATACAGTTAGCCACCAGTAAAATAAAATGTTGGGAAAGGTGGAAATTCTTGGAGTGATGGCCGCCTCTGGCCAGACCGGAATGAAGGTATAATTATGACGAGCATCTGAAATATCAAGAAAAAATTGTTAACTCCTGACGGCCGGCTAACTAATAGGAAAGATGACTAGCTAATCTCTACTAGCGAGTTTAGAGTGACAGGAAATACTTTCCTGACGTTGTTTTGACAGTTATCAGGAGCCCATTTTTATAGGCAGGGAGAAAATTTGCGACAGAGGCTTGCTAATACTCTCCCCATGTCCTCCTGACAAAATAAAAAAATTTCAAGCTACGGGCATTTAACCAAGAAGGCCTTTCTGGCAATTATTTATGATAAACCATTATTGTATCAATCTTTGATCTTATTTCAGTTTGATATATATGCCTACCTATGGACCTAACATTTAATCCATGAATTTTCTTAAAACAGAGCTCATAATACAATGATCGTATCTTATTAATTTCTGAAACTACCAAGAATTTGGGTACGTTTTGCAAAGGAAAAAAAACACTACTCGTTGTTCATCATAAAACCAAATCCCTATCGACTTCTTTGTGCCATGCTTTTTTCTACTAGGTCTAGAACTATATATCTTCAAGGCTTCGTGTAGCCGTAAATTCTACTGATCATTGGTGTTGACTTTCTATACTATCCGATTACAGTTGCAAATACACAATATTCTGATAGATCCACTGTAACCTTGAAACATTTGTGCGAGTATGTAGATGCTCGTTGGTGAAAGGACGGTATGTGGCTCGATCTAGATGTGTGTTTGTGCAGAGCATTGTGATGACAACCTTAGCTAATCACAAACTTTTGTTAGCTCCAATCGACCTACTGGCTAACGACCCAACCTTATTGTCGTCGGTGCGAGCATGTAGCTAACAGCTGAAAGCATTTGACTCGCATGAAAGACACAAGAACCATTTGACTCTCGGCAAGAACTGAGCATAAGTTACATGGGAATTATTGTTCGGAATGTGCGCGGCGCCGCGAGCCCCCTGTCATGGAAGTAGATTAAACACTCTGACAGAAAATAAAGCTTATCCATCGTGTAGTGATCGAGAGATGCCCACTACTCCACATGGCGCCTGCTTGGTTTGGTACTTGGTAGCCCTGGAAGTCAGAGCGATCGACGATCATCGTCGTCAGATGCTGAGTTGTGTTTGGGTTTTTAAGAAAATGCCGAGCTGTGTCACCAGCATGTTCCCAGCGCGTGCATCCCGGGACGAATTAGCTGTTGAGAACATGCAGTTCCGGCACTCATCATCCACCCTCTGCATGCCCGAAGACTTTGGTGTGTATAAGTAGCCGTACAGACGAGTGTCACTCCAACTCGCAGCAGCAGCAGCAGTATAGCCTGTCGGAGCACGAGGTCTAGCTAGGGTACGATTCTATCTAGCAGAAGATGGCGAGCAGGCTCGGTGTCGGCGTCCTGATCTTGGCTGCGCTGCTGGGCCCCGCGACGGCTCAAGCAGGCTCTGGCTATGTCGAGTATACAGCTGCAGCTCCAGTCATGACGCCGGAGGGCGCACCCACATCAACTCCAGTGCCACCGACCCAAACCCCTCCGCCCCCTGGTCCAGGGCTCAGGTTCGGCTTCTACAGGCGCTCGTGCCCCCCGGCGGAGTACTTCGTCAGGGAGGTCGTCGCCAAGGCGATCCGGAAGAACCCCGGCATCGGCGCCGGCCTCATCCGCATGGCCTTCCACGACTGCTTCGTCCAGGCACGTCCTCTAACGACTCTTCTTCTGTTTGTTCCGAAGCATTGTTGCATGGATGGGCGTTTTCCTAGCTGACATCGTGGCATGCGTGCGTACGTGTTGTTGGCTTGTTGCTGCAGGGCTGTGACGGGTCCGTGCTGCTCGACGCGACGCCGGCGAACCCGCGCCCGGAGAAGCTCGGCCCGCCCAACTTCCCCAGCCTGCGGGGCTTCGAGGTCATCGACACGGCCAAGGCGTTGCTTGAGAAGTTCTGCCCCGGCGTCGTCTCCTGCGCCGACGTCGTCCAGTTCGCCGCCCGCGACGCCGCCTTCTTCCTCAGCGGCTACAGGGTCAGCTACAGGCTCCCCGCGGGGCGCTTCGACGGCCGCGTCTCCTTCGAGAACGAGACGCTCGCCTTCCTGCCCCCGCCCTCCTTCAACCTCTCCGAGCTCGTCGAGAACTTCAGGGTCAAGGGCCTCGACGTCGACGACCTCGTCGTGCTCTCCGGCTCCCACAGCATCGGCCGCTCCCACTGCTCCTCCTTCTCCGACCGCATCTCCACGCCGCCCTCCGACATGGACCCGGGCCTCGCCACCGTCCTCAGGGGGCAATGCCCGTCCAATCCCAACTTCACCAACGACCCCACGGTGGTGCAGGACATCGTCACCGCCAACAGGCTGGACAACCAGTACTACAAGAACGTGCTGAGGCGCAAGGTGCTCTTCAACTCCGACGCGGCCCTGCTGACGTCGACGCAGACGGCGAGTAAGGTGCAAGAGAACGCGGTCATCCGCGGGAGGTGGGAAAGGAAGTTCGCCAGAGCCATGGTGAAGATGTCGCTCATCGAGATCAAGAACTTCGCCAATGGCGAGATCAGGAAGAACTGCCGTGTCGTCAACTAGCTACTAGCTACGACGAGACAACGTACATTTGTTACCACTTGCAGTTAATAATTGACCGCTCATGTTGCAGCTAGCATCTTTATTTACAGTACATTTGTTTCTTCAGACGCACGTTTTTTATTCTTTTACTGCATTCCGATGATCATCAGGAATTCAGAATGGTTTCTCTTTTTCAATTGCAATTGCGAGATGTAGTACTGGATTAGAGATCAGATGATGCAATAAAGCTCCTTTGGTTTTTTTGGCTGAATAACCTGAATGTTTCCCTTTTGAGATTGTAAATTTTGATGTATGGGTGGAATTTCCAAGACCTGCACACTAGTTATCATCAGTTGTCGTAAGATACATGCTGAGAGCTAGTGAATTGCAAGGTACTCCAATCCTCACTAAAATTCATGTGCTGCCCAAATATGGCAGCAGTATGTAGTGTAGGCCTCGTTTTGGCGTGGCATCAGACTCCCAATAGAATTCATGCTAGAACTGAAGTTTGTAGGCTAAACTAAAATGATCTATGTATCTACCTTTTCGCCTAAAGTGGAAACCAATATTTCGCATGTGTTGCCACATCTCCAATTCCACAAAATTCTGGAGCTCTACATGTACCTAGCTTTAAGAATTATAAAATGCTGGAGTTATGCTAAATAGGCCCATAACATCCCATGCACTCATTAGCCTACAACTAGCCTATCAACTCGTGCTCTCGCACAAGCTAATTATAATTAATGTAAAAATAAGGCTTAAAGCTAATAATTATAATTATCTATTTCACACACTCTTTCATATATTAAATATTCTAACACATACTCTAAAATATATATTTATCATTATCTAGTTTTTGACACGAACTACGGCGAACTCCTTGCGATCAGCCTGAACCATTATTATCCAATTGCAATAGATTTCATTTTACATCGCATCCTAGTGTGTGTTTGATATATATTAAATTGAACCAATTATTTGTGAATTGGTATTCTTATCTCTTCTATCATACATAAATATACGGTGACACATATTGTGGGTAGTATTTTTATATAAATAATAATATAAATAATATATTAATAATGATAGAATAGTAATTTAGAATTTTATATTGGTGCACTTTAATATTCTATTATAATTATATAATTTAGATTTAGATTTGGTTACTTTAAGTTTTAATAATGACATAATTGGATAATTTATATGCAAATTTAGGGGATTATTTGCATTATTTTTTTTATAATGGCATATGTGGGTAATTTACACAAAGATTAGGAGGTTACTTTAGATTTTTTTTAATGGTAGACGTGGGTAATTTGGATACATGTTTAGGAGTTACTCTAGTCTATTTTCATAATTGCAGAGGTGGATAATTTATTAGGAAAAATAATAGATCCAATGACTATTATGGGCGTGTTTGGTAGAGCTCCACTCGAACTTTCCTCGCTCCGCTCCACGAACTCCATGCCAAACATATCTGGCTCCAGGAACTCCAGATTCAGAAACTCCACAGAAAACCTGGAGTTATGGGCCAACACCATATTTTTCATGGAGCTCCCCAAGAGGTGCTCAAAAATACTAGTTATAGACATCCTCATGGAGTTGAGATAAAATTACCCACCACTGCCACTGGTTACACAACATACTGATTCGTGAAGTGGAGCTGAAAAAATCTAGAGTTGGTGGAGTGGAGCTATTTTTGTGGAGCTAGAGTGCTCCTAGACATACCCATCTATTAGAGTTGTTGAATTAATGGCTAGATATTTATGATTTTTATGAGAATTTCTAGAATTTCTCTATTTATTAAGTATCCACCTGGGATCTAGGTGGGTTCACGTGGAGACTTTAAAAGGAACCTCCAAAGAACCTCCAATTAGTAACAGTAAGATTCCAAGCTACTTCTTCTATCACAAATATAAGTCCATCTAACTAGGTTTCTCCTAAGTAGCAATTTTTCTTAGTTTTGTGCGCAAATGTTTAATGTTTCATACATACGTTAGTCATCAAAGTGTCATATTAAAATAAAGGAAAAAATTCGTATTTCAACCTGAACTATCACGATCATCCGATTTTGAACCCGAAATTATAAAATGAGATATTCTGCATCAACAAACTAATGAAACCGTGCAAATTACCCCCAAGCTGAAACCACCAGATTTTAGGCCACGTCACCCGGTTGACGTGGTGCAGTTGCACAGTCAGCGTCTTGTGCGCTCGGTGTGGCTCATGGCCCGGGCCGCGGCGGCCGTGGCCAACTCGGTCCTCTGCACGCCGCCGCTCGCCGTGCGGCACGTGCTGCTGTCATAGCCCGCCCCCAATGCCGCCCCAGCGCTGGCGCGGCACAGTGGCAGCCAGAGCGCGAGCGGCAGGCACGACGCCAAGAAAGGCTTCAGCTTCCTGCAGCGTGCGGCGAGGAAAACCATGACACCGCCGTCGGAGGAGGAGGAGAAGCCGCTGCCGCGGCCAAAGCCGCCCAAGCCCAAGACAAGGCCGGAGCCGGAGCCGAGGCCGAAGCCGCCGCGGCCGCTGCCTCAGCGGGACGGGACCCCGGTGGTGTTCCCTTCCTGCCGGACCCCTTTGCCTGCAACAATAACTGCTCTGATTCGTGCGCCTTCTACCATCTCTGCCTGCTGCCAGTGTCCCCTGCCGCCACCGTCCACCTCAGCTCAAGCCGGCTGCCGATGCCGCTCATCACGCTCTCGGTGTTCCTGCTCTCCGTCTCAGCAGTACTCATCCTCGCGCTGCTCGTCCACCGCCTCGTGCGGCGGCGGGCGTGGGAGGTGGCGCTGGCCAGGATGAGGAGGACGGTGGCCAGGTGTTGGCTGGCGCGGTGGCGGATCAAGCGGGCGATGAGGAGGAGGAGGAGGAGGCTGATGGCACCAGAGTGCACCACATGTGGTACATATAGACCAAAGGGCTCGACGGCGACGACGGAAGCTGCGCGATGTGCCTCGCGGAGTTTCGGGACGGCGAGACGCTGTGCCTGCTGGCCACGTCTTCCACCGCGGGTGCATCGACACCACGTCAATTGCCTGCTCAGCCGCGCGCCCATCCAGGTCGCCGCCGCCGCGCTGGTCGCGGCCACGGGCACGGCCACGCCAGGAGGTGAGCCGGATCCAGATCTTGGCGCCACCGCCAGGCAGAGGAGGCCAAGCGAGGCGGTGTGCCGGATCGTGCCGTCAGGCGGGGCGCGTACATGGTGGCGCGGCCACGGGGGGCGAGGCCGGACGTGTCGTTCCCGACACCGGCGTCAAGGCGTCGCCACGTACCGCACGGCGGCACTGGCGCGCGGCTGCGCGCGGAGGTCCGAGTTGGCTGCGGCCACCGAGGCCCGGGGCGCCGACCGGGCAAGTAGCGCCACGTCGGACGGGTGACGAGGCGCAAAATCAGGGGTTTCGGTTCGGGGTAATTTGCACGGTTTTGTTAGTCTGGTTTTGTAGTTTTGGGTTCAAAATCGGCCAATGGTGATAGTTCAGTGTTCACAAACAGATTTTTCCCTAAAATAAAATAATATTTCACGCCCTTAGTCCCTGTCCTGTCAATTTTCTTGCTTTGAAATATGGATTAATCCATTTCTAATGAGCTGTGGGTTGGCGCAATAATGGCGCAAAAGAAATCCAAAATCGCACCCCTAGTTACATGGTATCAGTAGGGCGATGTTCTTGAGCTGCCGCTCAAAACTACTTCCACAGTACTACCCCAAATTCGATGATGTCGGTGTTTTAGGCCCGCAACAGTACCCCGGCCCTAGTTACAACGTTATGTACCTCTACAACCCTAACTCATTCGTGTCGCCTGCACAAGCTATCGGTCCGAGTCAGCCGCCTGTCGAGATATATATCTGGCCAAATCAAACTGATCTTATGTGTGCCCATGTTCATGTTTCAGGCCTGCAATGCTCGCAATGGCAGCATGTAGCTATCTATCTTGACAAGAAAACGACTGCTCTTCTCTACCCGAGCACCGGCGCTGCTCACGTTACGACCTCCATTCCAGCAATCTAAATGGCGAATTATGCGAATATCCCAATAAATGGATTAGCTTGCTGCGATCCTACATTATTGCTGCCAATATGAGCATGTAGCCAACTGAAAGCATTTGACTCTGCGCAATAACCGACATAATTCAGATAGGAATTATTGTTAGGAATGTGCGCGACGCCCTGTCAGGAGAGTCGTAGATTAAGCGCCGCGCGCGGCAGAAGAAGAGAGCTTCTCCACTGTAGATTTGTATCCCGGCCCACTTGGTGTCCACATGGTGCCTGCCTGGTTTTGGTGCGTATCCCACAAAGTCAGAGGGATCATATCGACCAAATGGCAAGTGCTGAGTTGTGTCAGCATGTTCCCCGCGCGTGCATCCCGGGATGAGCTAGTACACAACATGCATGCCCTTCATCAACCTTGCAAAGACAAGAAGCTAGCCACCAACATTCCTCTGGTGGCTTCGTTCCATTCCATTCCATGTGTATAAGACTATAAGTAGACGTCCAGATGAAGTTCAGTTCTTCAAAGCAACAGCGTGCACGTACAGGCACCAGGAAGATGGCCGGGCGTGGCGTCTTCATCTTGGTTGCGCTGCTCGGCGCCGTGGCTGCAGCCCAGGGGGCGGCGGCAGGGTCGTCCTACTCCTACGGCTCCGGCGGCAATCCTCCACCTTCAAGCCCACCATGCCCGCCCGCCCAGGCTCCTCGTCCGCGCCTCAAGTTCGGCTTCTACAAGAACTCGTGCCCTCCCGCCGAGGTCATCGTCCGGGACGCCGTCAGGAACGCCACCACCCTCAACCCCGGCCTCATCCGCATGGCCTTCCACGACTGCTTCGTCCAGGGCTGCGACGGCTCCGTGCTGCTCGACCCGACGCCGGCGAACCCGCGCCCTGAGAAGCTCGGCCCGCCCAACTTCCCCAGCCTGCGCGGTTTCGAGGTCATCGACGCCGCCAAGGCCGCGCTCGAGAGGTACTGCCCCGGCGTTGTCTCCTGCGCCGACGTCGTCCAGTTCGCCGCCCGCGACGCCGCCTTCTTCCTCAGCGGCTACAGGGTCGACTACAGGCTCCCCGCGGGGCGCTTCGACGGCCGCGTGTCGCTCGAGAGCGAGTCGCTCGCGTTCCTGCCCCCGCCGTCCTTCAACCTGTCGCAGCTCATCGACAGCTTCAGGGTCAAGGGCATGAACGTCGACGACCTCGTCGTGCTCTCCGGGTCCCACACCATCGGCCGCTCCCACTGCTCCTCCTTCTCCGACCGCATCTCCACGCCGCCGTCCGACATGGAACCGGGCCTCGCCACCATCCTCAAGGGGCAGTGCCCGGCCAACCCCAACTTCACCAACGACCTCACGGTGGTGCAGGACATCGTCACCCCCGACAAGCTCGACAACCAGTACTACAAGAACGTTCTCAACCACAAGGTGCTCTTCAACTCCGACGCAGCGCTGCTGACGTCGACGCAGACGGCGAGGAAGTTGGTGGAGAGCGCGTTCGTGCGCGGGAGGTGGGAGAAGAAGTTCGCCAAGGCCATGGTGAAGATGGCCGCCATCGAGATCAAGACCGCCGCTAACGGCGAGATCAGGCAGAACTGCCGCGTGGTCAACTAAGCTGCGACCGACATTCCACGACTCCGAGAAGTTGCCACCTGCAGTTACTATTGATTAACCCGGGCGTTCAATGGTGCAATTAGTATCTTATTGGCCTGCTGCGATTATTTCTTCAGAAGCACGTGGCTTGATTCTTTCATTGCATTTTGAGATGAGGAGGTTGGTTTTTTGTGCTGAATTATATTTCCAGAAGATGTACTGGAATATATCAAAGATGAGATGATTGAACAAAGTTCCGTTTGTTTTGGCTCAACCTGAAAATTTTCCCCTTTTAGGATTGTCAGTCAAGAATGGCTGTAAATTAACACAGCAGGTGGCGCGAGGACCGTGCTCGAGTAGAGGCATGGCGACGGGGCCGCTGGCGGCGAACCCATGCGACGCACCCAAGTATTTACAGTGAGGCCTCCAGTTTTTACAAATAACCCCCTATTTTTATCACAATAATTACATAAACATCCACAGTATTTATAAATAACCACCTAATTTACTAACAACGATCCGAATATT
Source organism: Panicum hallii (assembly GCF_002211085.1). Classification (NCBI taxonomy): domain Eukaryota; kingdom Viridiplantae; phylum Streptophyta; class Magnoliopsida; order Poales; family Poaceae; genus Panicum; species Panicum hallii. The sequence continues at coordinate 55,351,155 of NC_038043.1, forward strand.
TTTAAATAGGTCCCTGGTATGGCTCGGATTCCTGCTCCCGCGCCACTTGGCCCCCGGCTTCCGCCGCGCTCTCCCCGTCTATGATCCACGGTCATCAGCATCAGGCCGAGGCCTACAACCAGCGAATACGCACCCTCCCGACGGTGGTCTCGATGGCGGTGGGCGCGACGGCGCTGTTGGTCCCGCCCACGACCCCGTAGTCGCGGGCTCGCGACGACGCGACCTCGCTGGACAGCGTGGAGCCGCCGCCGAGGAGAGCTCCACGAGCCGGGCTGGCCGCCTCCGCCGCTGGAGCAGTCCCGCCGCCGGCCGGGCCGCGTGGGCTACGACCGCCGGCGCGACGCAGCCGCTCAGCAGGAGAGCCATTTCGTGGAGGACGGCGATCGACTTGCTGCTGCTCCTGCCTCCTCCCAAAAGACCAACAGGCTGTGCAGGCCGAACATTGCTTTGCTGGTAGGCCCTGAAGCCCATGCACACACTTCGGGTGCCAACTTTACTTTTTTGTCTGGCGTTCCGAGTTCAAACTGTACCGAACCACCGTGATCACCGCCCAAGAGCAGCAGTAGTTAGCACCGAACGTTAGTTCACTCTCTCCTCCCACCATCTCGGCATCTCACCCATATATACTCTTCGTTCGTAAATCACGGCGTGCATTATATTAGATCGATTCTGCACTAGCTACTCCATTTCGTCAAGAAACCGAGCTCTATAATTTCATTAGGAGATGCTTGCTACGACTGTGAAACCGGAACTAATACTGGAATTGGTAGAAGAAGAAAACAAAAATCATGACAATAGTAGTTGAAAAAATGAAAAAAAAGGCAACTCAAGATAAAATAAAAAGGGACAACAATTAAAACCTAAGCAAACAAATTTCAAATGACGTCAATTCTGAATCATATATCCATCCCTCCTTATGGAGGGGGATCAAACTAACAATATCCAACTGAAAGGATCAAGAAATTTCTTAGTTTTTGCATTCTGATCCTTCCTAAGCGGTCACAGTGTCTGTTCAGACTGGGAGTTACTACTGAGAAAGCAGAACAGGGAAAAAGGATTTCTTGGTGGCCTGAAAAGGATCGTACGTTAGCACAGACTGTTAGCTCAGTCTCGTACCTGGCATGGTAAGGTAACCAGACACCTAGTTGTTCCAGCCTGGGGCCTGTTTAGATCGCGTGTAAACGCAAAATGGCGGCTGTAAACGTAAAAAAGCTGTAAACGCAAAAAAGCCGTAAACGCAAAATTTTTGAAGGAATCTTGCCAATTTGAAGTACTAAATGAAGTCTATTTACAAAACTTTTTGCATGGATGGGCTGTAAATCGCGAGACGAATCTAACGAGCCTACTTAATCCATATTTTGCAATAGTGATGCTACAGTAACCATCCGCTAATTATTGCTTAATCATGGATTAATTAGCATCATTAGATTCGTCTCGCGATTTACAACCCATCCGTGCAAAAAGTTTTGTAAATAGATTTCATTTAGTACTTCAAATTGGCAAGATTCCGTCGCAAAATTTTTTTGCGTTTACAGGGCCTAAATGCCAAAAAAAAATACGCCGGTCCGTTTAGATGCGTAAAGACAAAAACGCTGTAAACGCAAAAATTTTTTGCCCTTGGTAGCTGGATGCCCAGAAACCATGGAGCTATAATTGCCAAGGAATCGCCAACTTGCTCTCGGTATGCAGGGTCTATTTTCTGCCTCCAATTCTTCAGCACCATCATCAGGTTCAGACTGCAGACAACCTTATCCTGGCAACAGCCGCACGAAGCGCCTCCGATGCCCAGCTATGTTCAGGCCAATGAGACGCCAACAACGTTGACAAGAAGCGTATTAATTCGGGCCGAAGTCAACCGGTGAGCTGTGCCTCCCATGTTCTTCCTGAACACTGAGCTAAAGAACTCGACCGACCAGCTGACCACATACATTCTTCCAAAACCGCCGGATGTTGGCCCCGCTCCCTCCTCGGCAGCTCTCCTCACCACTCATCACTGATCACTTCTTCTCCCTTCCACCAGCTAGCCCTCTGCCAACACCACTTCGACTAGCGTCTGCTGCTCGACGATCTGAGATGGTGGCCAAGCTTGCCGTGCCGGCATTGCTCGTGTTGCTCGGTTCAGTGGCCTGCCAAGCTGACTACGGCTACCCCGGCTCCGGCTCGGGTTCAGGCTCAGGCTTCCACATCCCGGTCCAAATCCCGTTCCCGTTCCCGCCCCGGACCCCGACACCGGCGCCGAGCCCGAGCGCCGGCGGCCTCGCCGTTGGCTTCTACGACAGAACGGCCCCAACGCCGAGAACATCGTGAGAGATGTCGTCGAGAAGGCGGTGAGAGCGAACCCTGGCGTTGGCGCGGGCCTCATTCGGATGCTCTTCCACGACTGCTTCGTCGAGGTAAGCTTACTGCTTACATGTGTTCGGTTGACGTGGTCGTGTTCTTCAGCTGGGGGCAGCATACTGAACTCCATGGTCAACGCACGTGTGGTTTGATTTAGGGATGTGACGCGTCCGTGTTGCTGGACCCGACGCCGGCGAACCCGCAGCCGGAGAAGCTGGCCGTCCCGCCCAACTTCCCCAGCCTGCACGGCTTCGAGGTGATCGACGCGGCGAAGGCGGCGCTCGAGGCAGCGTGCCCCGGCAACGTTTCCTGCGCGGACGTCCTCGCCTTCGCCGCCCGCGACGCCAGCGCCGTCCTCAGCAGCGGCAACGTCAACTTCACGGTGCCCGCGGGCCGCCGCGACGGGCGCGTGTCCAACTCCAGCGACGCGCTCCAGTTCCTGCCCCCGCCCTCGTTCAACCTCTCCGAGCTCACCGCCAGCTTCGCCGCCAAGGGGCTCGACGTGGACGACCTCGTCGTGCTCTCCGGCGCGCACACCGTCGGGCGCTCCCACTGCTCGCCCTTCGTCAGCGACGGCCGCCTCAACGCGTCGATGTCCGACATGAACCCGGGGCTGGCCGCGCAGCTGCGGCAGGTGTGCCCGCCCAACCCGAACGCCACCAACGACCCCACCGTGGCGCAGGACGTGGTGACGCCCGTCAGGCTGAACAACCAGTACTACAGGAACGTGCTCAACCACAGCGTTCTTCACGTCGGACGCGGCGCTCCTCAGGTCGGTGCGGACGACGGCGTCGGTGGTGATGAACGCGTTCGTAGCCCGGCCTGTGGGAGCAGAAGTTCGCCAAGGCGATGGTGAAGATGGCCGGCATCGAGGTGAAGACCGGCGCCAATGGCGAGATCAGGAGGAACTGCCGGGTCGTCAACTAGTTCAATTTCCCGTGGGATAAATTCTTTTCGAAATGTTTGTGCTTTGGGTGTGTGTAACCATGTGAGCTGTTTTACTTTGCGTGTTCTTCTGCTGTTGTCCCCTCCTTGTAAGAAGTAAAATCATTTCTTGAGTTACTACTTTGCAAATGTTTTACTAGAACTCAGAGTAAATTTGGTTTTTTTAATACGATAAAGTGTGTGAAATTTGAATTTTTTTATACGGTAAAGTGTGTGAAATTTGGATGGATGAATGATGGCTCTTTACGAATGAACGGGAGAGTATTGCGCATGGGCTGCTGAAGCCTACATGGGTCAAATGTTAGCCCAAAAACTTTACCTACTGGGCCGTAGCGGAACCCATACGGCCCATCACATTAGACACCTTCCAACATCTTCTTCCTCCTTTTTCTCCCACAAAAAATAGAGAGCATTCCCTGACCTCCCATGGCGATCCATCCCCGGATTACCGGCGGCCGCAGGCAGGGGCCGCTGCCGCTGCCGCTTAAGAGGGCCCTCCTTGCGGCGATAGCTTTCGCGGCGGCTGTCTCCGTCCTGTGCCTCCTGTCCTTCACCGACACGGTGTCCTTCACGGACACGCTGTCCTTCCTGGGGTTCACGCCCCGGGACGTCGACAAGCGGGAAGGCAACCGGAAGTACCTGTACTGGGGCACCCGCATCGACTGCCCCGGCAAGCATTGCGGCTCCTGCGCGGGGCTCGGGCACCAGGAGTCCAGCCTCCGCTGCGCCCTCGAGGAGGCCCTCTTCCTCGACCGGTAATTGGCTTCGTCGCTTCGTCCCCTTCTTCTCTTCTCCCGCATTGAGGTCGCTAGGTGGCTCTTGGCGTCCACAAATGGGTTCATGATTGTTGAATATCGCCTTATCGATTGGATTCCAAATTGCATCGAAATTTTAGGCCAGTTAGAAGATAAGAAGCAGATTGCAATAAAACAGGGGGCTCTGTTGAATTTTAACTTTTCAGTATGGTCAAATTATGTGCAATGTGGGTTTGTGCTAACGTGCAATGGCTCCCTCCTGCAGGATACTCGTCATGCCTTCAAAGATGTGCCTTAGTTCAGTGCACAATACAAAGGGGATCCTTCACTCAAGCAATGCAACTTCAAAGCAAAGGTTTTGCTTCTTAAGCACCTGATCTACATCTACAGTTCTGCTCTATAGTTGAAAATGATTCTAGTACTTGAATCAATGTCTTCACAGATGGGAGACAGGTTCTTGTGCAATGGAATCCTTATATGATTTAGACCTCATGTCAAGAACTGTACCAGTAATTTTGGATAATCCAAGATCGTGGTACGAGATAATATCAAGAAGTACAAAACTAGGAGAGGCTGGTGTGGTGGATGTGCAGGGAGTTAGCAGAGTTGAACTCAAAGAAAATCCAAATTACTCAAGTGCTCTCCTCATAAATCGCACAGCAAGTCCTCTTGCTTGGTAAGGAATAATTATACTAGTTCCCTGTGAGTCTATACCATGTTACCTGCATCCAGGAAAATAGCTTAAGGTCATAGTAACAGTTAATCATGTCAATCATGTAACGCATAAACTTCAGGTATAGACTTTAATCATCATTGCAGTTCAGGTTTATGGAGTGCAAGGACCGGACCAAGCGTAGCTCTGTGATGTTACCATACACTTTCCTGCCGACAATGGCAACAAAGAAACTGCGGGATGCAGCGAACAAGGTAATCTCATCAAGTGATTGACTTCTGTTTAGTTTAACAAATATTTTATATAAAAGTATCTACACCAACCCACTAGGAAAATAACCTTTTCCCACTGTCTTTCTTAGCTCAAAATCGTATTCCTTATTTTTGTTATGTGCTAATTTGTTGAATCATGTTGTTCTGTTAACCCATCATTGACTGTCATGTGGAAATTCATCTCTTCATGACTGATGCCTGATGGAGAAAAAAAATACCATTAGTAATTCAATGTACCCAGTTACCAGAGTAGCTTTTTTTCAGGTTCCCAGTTCGAAGCACTGATGTTTCCACGTCCTGTTACGAACATACAGCTTTCTGTCCTATACACTGTTGTAGTATAGTTATACATTTGAATGTACCATGTTATGTGGCATAGGCAGCAGCTGTCCTCTGCCAGTCTGCCTGTTTAAACTTGCCAGCAAGCAGCGAATGGTTATTTCATCCAGTATATTCTCAATTTCTCATATGACGTTATCATGACATGTCATGCTTGCCACATTTATTCTTGGAATAGGGTGTGGCATGGTATTACGTCTGCTTTCTATGCATACAGGTCCGCTTGTGTTAAAGAAATTTTGAACCCTATTTTTATGCCGTACAACTTTTTTGTTTGAAAAACAAGGTTGTTCTTCTGAAATGAATTTTGTACCTTCCTTTGTGGTCAATTGTGCATGGCTTTACAGGGAGAACTTAATCTCCCATGTATTCAATATCCTTTTAGTAATATTGACTTATTCAATACAGCATCCTATTCTCCGCCTCTAAATGTTTGTACTCCATTCAGATGAAAGAGATACTCGGTGACTATGATGCTATTCATGTGAGACGAGGTGACCTACTGAAGAATAGGAAAGATAGTTTTGGTGTTGAGCGAAGTCTTCATCCTCATCTTGACAGAGATACTCGCCCTGAATTTATCAAGAAAAGAATTGCAAAATGGATTCAACCAGGTCGTACTCTTTTCATTGCCTCGAATGAAAGGACCCCAGGCTTCTTTTCACCTCTATCAGACAGGTAAGACTGACACGTTATATCTACTCTTCTTGCACATCCATCTCATACATCAAAGAATTGTTGAGACGTCACTCCGGTGGTGTATATTCAATATTCCAGGGTATATCCCTCCACACACTGACATGTTGCAAGTTCAAGGTTTGAGCCTGGTTCTCATACATATTCCTGCTTGACCAAGGCTTCATGATTCCTGTTATTTCAGGAACTGCATTACTGAGTAATTACCTATGTACTATGTTTCGAATGTTTAAATTTGTCACGTGTAATAGATGGTTTCATCTTTCTCATGGAACTATCACCATGGACTACTGTTGATAAAAAGTAATATTTGCATAGCAGTGAGCCATACAGCATTTGCATCTGCTCTCCTGCAACAATTACATTGTTTGTGTCTCTTATGGTGACATGTTGTGCATACAGGTACAAGCTAGCATATTCATCTAACTTCAGCAGTATATTGGATCTGATAATTGAGAACAATTACCAGCTGTTCATGGTGGAAAGGTTGATAATGCAAGGTGCCAGGACGTTTGTGAAGACAATGAAAGAGTTTGACAAGGATCTTGCTCTCTGTGATGATCCTAAGAAGAATACGAAAAACTGGCAAAAACCAGTTTATACAGATGACTGACGGTGTTCGTAGATACAGCTTAACTGCAACAGTGTTACTGATCTTAAAGGTTTCACAAAGAGGACTGAGTACTTACCGTTTGTGAGATGACATATAATGGCTTGAGATGGATGCATCATATACTATACCATGACAAAAGAGTAACAACGTAAGCATATCTTATCTGAAGTCAGCCCGGAATTAGCTTCAGATATATATGATTGCTCTTGTACACACTGTTTTTTTTTGTTCAGTTATAGTGCTAGATGGGGTCTGTTTCTTCATTTTCTTTTAAACTTTTAACTTGGTGGTGGGTGACTATATATGTTTATTAACACCTGTGGACCAAACAGTTGTGTATGAATAGCATGTAACTGCTGCTGGAGCTAGCTATCAACACCGTTGAGACACATTACTTTCTGTTGCTGGCTTGCTGCTACTATACTGTACTTGTGTTAAGACCAATTGTACTTTGTCATTCCTGGAAGATAGAATGTTGAGCATCTTGGATCAATATTTTTTTAAATAAGAAAATCACTTGTTTGAGAACGACGATATGATGTTTTTTTTTCCTTTTTTTCTTTGTTCCTGGTCAGTGATGTACAAAAGTTATTTCAGCAATATAAAAATTCCTGTCGACGGCAATGTGCTATATGATATGTAGCAGGGAGTGCATTTTCTGTTTCTTTTTTTACCTAAGCACGGTGAGCTAGTGACTTGCAGTGTATAGGGTGTACTTCAAGTGCAGTGAACCCTAACTAAGCTCCCTCGAGCATGCATCGCCGGAGCTGGAGATGCATGGATTAAGTTGACACCAAAAGAACTTTTGGTAGAATTTCATCAGCAATTATTTCTTCCAAAAAATATTTTCATCACTTCCAGAAAAACTAATAAGACATGAAATCTTTATTTGGACTGCTTAGCATGCATTTAGGAACTGAGTAGCCTAACTAGTCCTTTCATGGATGGCATCATGAGCAAGAGACCATCAGTCAATCCCATATTCCTCCATGCACGGCCTGAAAGAACATGAGCAGGTGGTGCAAGCCTCTGCAACTACTTGACTTGGATTCATCCATGCACGCCAACAAACATGCATCCTTGTTAGTTTTACTCTCAGACTAATCAACACTTAGCTTGCACCTATTGCAAATTAATCTCAGTACGCACTCAAAAGAAATTACCAAAGCCTAGCTAGCGAGCTAGCGATGCAACTACTCCTCTCTGATCTGATCTCTATATGTACACGAGAGCAAGCCGGCCGGCCGGCGGCTAGACCTCGCTGCTTCCCTGCTCATGGTCCTCGTCGCCGTCCTCCCGGTGCGCCCGCTTCTTCTTCTTGCCCTGCAGCGCCACGCCGAACAGCTTCACCGTGCCGTCATCGTCGTCCGCCGCCTCCGGCCGCGGCGGCGGGGAGGGGGAGCCCGGGTCCAGCTCCATCAGCCTGCAGGAGGACGCCGCGCCGGCGCTGGGCAGCTGGGACGCGTGCGCCGCCGACGAGGGGCTAGTCACCGGCGCCACGTGGTTCTGCAGGAAGTAGATGATGTCGTTGTAGAGCTTCTTCATGTGCGCCAGCTCTGACAGCAGCAGCGAGTTGCGCCGCCGCAGCTGGCGGTTGTCCTCCGACAGCGCCGCCAAGAAGTCCCCGCCGCCGCTGCCGTCACCGTTGTTGCCGCCGTGGACACCATGCGCGGTGGCGGGCTCTTCTTGGAAGTGGTACACCGGCTGGGTCGGAGGCGGGGGCGGCGGGGAGAAGGGGTTGAGGTGGTGGTGATGGAGATGGTGGTGGTGGTGGTGGTAGGGTTGGTGCGGTGGCAGCGGCGTCGGCAGAGGCTGCGCCGACTTCCTCCGGTGGATCTCGGCGAGGAGGTGCTTGGCTCCCTTCCTGAAGAACTCGTTGGCGAACTCCCACCGATCTGCCACGATCTTCCTGAAGCCCTGCAACACACACAGCAGGAAACAAAAAAAATTGCAATGAGTTTGTGTTGGTACAAAATGAGGAATTAATGAGATCGACGAAGACACTGTTGCACAACAGCACATTGCAATTGCAGCTACCATGCATGGCAGATGAACGTACACATGTAGCTAGCAAGAGAGGTGTGTGGTTGACGATGAATGCTCAAAGCTGCTGTGTGCATGTGTGTGCTACTGTGCAGTCAACTGCTAGTCACGTCATGTGGGGTGGTAATGCATGGTATATACTTGTTGGCACAGAATACCATAGGGTATATCTCTCTGTATTTCATTTGTGCCAATCTTTTCCCAATCATTGGGTGTGAGACTAGTGCTGGTACAAATAAAGGATTCCATGCATACATTCTTTGCATGTTCATAATTCATGAAATCCTAGTATTTTTATATGCATGCACAATTGTGATTTGGGATTTGCTACTAACTCACAGAAAATTGGGGGGGGGGGGGGATTCGCATCATCAGGTCAATGGTTGTTGAGACTTGAGAGAAGAAGTGGAGAACAGATCAAGAAGTATACAAAAAGAACAAGGCAGTAGTACCCAAACAGTATCATGGTAGAACCAAACAAATATTTTATTTTGATTTTGAGGCTCTAAATAAAGGATAAACCCTTATAATTCCTTTGGATAATCGAAGCAAAGGAAAGTCCCTTTCAGCAAGTGCAAGTCAACCAGAAATCCCAAGGGAAATGGCGAGAAATGCAAGCCACAAATGCATGCATGCTCGCTCTCCTCTTGTCACATGCTAGGGGAGCAAGAAATCGACGGGCTAGTTGGCAGGTCACACCAATGCCATCCCATCCTGCCGCAGAGTGCAGCAGTATAGACATTGCGCAACCAAATCCAGTGAAAAAGAGTACCAAAACCTTTTGCTTGCTAGCTTGTCACTTTCTAGGAAACACACAAGCAATAATAATCTAGAGATAAGGCAATGCATTGACCAAACAAAAACCCAAAACAAAATGAAACGAAGTCAAGAACAGATGAAGCAAGCAAGCTAAGCTTACATAGGTGTTGAGCTGCCTGACGAAGCTGGAGAAGTTGTTGTGCTTGAAGTAGTTTGGGAGGAGGTCGCGGGCGAACTCGGGCGGGCGCCACACCACGAAGGTGGTGTCGTCCTCGCCCCAGGACACGATGTGGTCGGTGCAGGGGTCGTCCACCAGCTGGTACGTCTTGGTCAGGAACGGCGCCGGCACCGGCTTGGCGTGCGGCGAGCTCTCCATCGACACCACCATCTCGCCGCACCGCTCCACCAGGAAAGCCATGGCCGCCGCGCGCGCCCAAGACAAGCTATCGATCTGGTCGAATGATTCTCAGCCGCCCCCAGGCCCTCTCTCTTTCTTTCTTGCAGCCGCGTGTGTGTAGCTCGGCAGGGAGAGATCGAGGACGAGAAGAAGATGAGGAGGTGAGCGGGCTGAGAGAGCAGGACCGAGCTGCAATATAAGCTAGCTAGTAGTAGCTACCCATGGAGATGGAGACGGAGCCGGCCGGCCTCAGGCTGCACCGCTGCAGGAGAGGAGGAGAGAGAATGTGTGTGATGGAGAGAGAGAGTGAGCTGAGAGGAGAGAGAAAGGCTGCCGCTCTTTAGCTCTATCTCCAGTCTCACTGTCTCGCACTTGCACACATAAACACATGCGCCCGCACACACACCCCACGAGCTCCTCCCTTCAAATATTCTCTCTCGTGTGGGTCAGGTCTCTGCCTCTGCCTGGACCCTTGCCCAGCCTCTCTCTCTCTCTTTCACTCATCATTATATATGCTTATGCATGGATATCTGTGCAGGAGCAGTGCAGGGTGGTGTGGGTGCTCTGCTCCAGTGTGATAGCCTAGCCAGCTAGCTAGCTGTGGGAGAGAAGAACGGAAGAAGATGATGCATGGTATGGCTGTGAGGAGAGAGAGAGAGAAGCTCATGAATCAGCTCTTCCATTGCTGGTTGCTAGGTCGTTCTTTTGGCATTACCCTCGCTCATGTCGCTCCATATAGGCTTGTTAACTTATAGCTAGGGCATACGTGTTGCTTCGAGGAGATCTAGTGATGTACATTACGCGTTTATACTATTACAAATTGTGCATAAACATAAGGCGCAGTACGGCACCTTCTCGCTGTTCTTTGGATCTTTTTAGATCCTTTTGGAAGAGATGTCATGAGGCTGATTTAACATACAATTAAACTTCTTTTTTTGGGGAAAAAGTACATACAACCTTCAGCTTTAGCCCGATTTACTTTCCAACTTAACTATCAAACGGTTCACATTTCAACCCTCAATATTATATTTAAACAGTTCATTTCTAAATTTTAGTTTGAATCTAGAGTAGTTTTAGGTGAAATGCTGCCGTTGTGTTGATGTGGCCAAGCAAAAGCATTTTGATTTTATTTGCTCACTCTATGGATATTTTGTGATTTGGAATAAACTATATAACTCTTGTGACATATTCTAAAAGATATTGTTTATTATTTATTTAAAGGTTAATTTACATGATGATGAACTTCAATTAAACAGTTTTTTTTAGCCATATTGTTTTTTACTTGAGCGGAACATTGTTTTTTTCTTGAGTAGGACATTAACATATTGGATTGGCAGTTATGCAAATATGAACCACTTGAGGTAGAGTAAATCTTTATTACCCTTGGTACTTCGCTAATTAGCAAAAAAAAAACTTACCTCTCTGTAAACGCTGCGGTGCTACTAGATAAAATCTAGTAGCATCGTCAACAATACTGTGGCTGTAGCGTCCGGGCGCCTGCTGCTGGTGCCTTTCATATAGCGATGTGAACAGAAGCCGTTCAACAGATGCATCCAAAAGCGAGTCTCCGTGAATGTCCTCCGCCGCTGCGTCACTCCCGTCATCGCCGATCCATGGGCGATTTGACGTGATGGAACGTACAAGAGAACACTTGGCAGCAGCGAGCTGCGAGCCCGTGCTGCTCCGATGATAGAGATCTCTCTCTCACACACACATCTACTAGTACCTCGCAGCAGCAGGCACGGGGGCTGGCTGGCTCGTTTCACTACAAATAAAGAAGGGAAAAAGGAGGGACGGAAAAGAGAAAAGACGCCGCAGCAGCAGCCAGCAGGTGATCAGAGCACGCCGCACGCGGCTGCTGCCATGGCTAGCTGCTGGCCGGAGGAAGAGGAATCCCCTTCCCCTCCGCTCCGCCCGGTCCGTAGATCGACGACGACGCAGCAGAGAAGAAGGGGAACGAAGCGTAGATAATTGCGCCGCACGGCCCGTATCCTCATGGTATTTAGTGACCAAATTGTTCTCCGTCCCCTCCACCTGCACACTGCTGACATGCCTAGCTAGCTCTTTAAGAGCTCGATCTAGCTGCGGCCTCGATCACTGTGGCTGTGAAGAACGAGAGATACTTTTGTTCGTGCTGCTGCTGCCGCCTGCTTGCAAGTTTCAAGGCAGCCCCGTGACTTCCATGGAACAGCAACTACTACACACTATACCAGCTGACCCCAGCAGACGACGACCCAGCTAGCAGAGAGACGAACAGAGAGAGAGAGAGAGAGAGGGCGTGCAGTGAATGCATGCCTGGATGGAGTGAGTTATGACGACCATCCATCGATCGATCCACTTTTATTTGAGGAGGCAATGCAATGCAGAATTGCAAATGCCATGAAGCTAGCACTCCAGCATCGTTTTCTAGTGCCCTTCTCGGCCTCCCAGGCCGGCCCTGCTGCATCTGCATCTGCATCTGCGCCTGCGCCTGCATCCAGCCATGCATGGGTGTGTGTGATGCTGCTGCGATGCAAGCTAGGCAGGGCTGCTGCTTCCATTAATATCATATCAATGTGCAAGCAAACAAACATTCCTGATTCCCTCTCTTCCCAACTTTTCAATCAGCATTGAACCAAACAAAAACAAGGCCTTTGGTCCCGGCTAGCATGCACAAAGCATCATGAGCTGATGAGTTGCACAGGACAGTCACTGCTGCTACCCAGCCAGCTAGCTGCCTAGCTTGTGATCGAGAGTGAGTGAGTGAGTACATACTTCAAACTTCAAATAAATTGTTAAGTAGATGAACCTTGCAAGATCACACATAGCATATAAATCGAGCAGTCACAGGACTAATCAGCTGTGGCCTCCTCCTTAATTTCCTTCTTTTTCTTTGGCATGCAAACCAAGTCCAAGCAGCAAGCTGCAAGGGCAAGCACACAAGTCAAACCAGCTACACCCAACACAAGATCCATGCATTCCAGGGCTCCCCAGCATGCAGGTGATCAATAGATGCAGCTAGCTAGGTTTTGGCATGCAAGAAGTACTCATCACTTGCATGCCACAGGCTGCAAGCAGCATGTGCATATCCGTGGTGCATCAATACAATACAATGCAGGAGCCAGCTGGCCAGCTACTACATATATATATGGGGCCTAATGCATGCAGCACATTTTGTACACTGCCCCTGGCTACCGTACGTTCCTGCTTGTATAGGGAAAAAACTATAATTCATGTAGTTCTCTCAAAGATGACAAAGAAGGAAAAAAAGGAAACAGATAAGAAATAAAGAATTCATTAATTAGAAATAAACAAGCAGGAGTGGAGGGTTCAGAGATAGATTAGATGAGGCGGCCTCCTAGCTAGTCCTAGCTAGAGGAGGGTGCAAATTGAGGAGAGGCATGTGTGTGGCACAATCACACCTAGCTCTTTGGTTCCGTGCACAGCTAGTTTGCAGTGTGGATTGGCTGCGGAGTTTGAATATTATGGAAGATTCTGTTCCACATATGACAAGGTTGCTTTAATCATATGTTTGTGGTAGACATATTGTGAGTACATCACATGACGACCTATCCCCATGCCCACATGTGGCCCAGTACTGCCTCTGCCTTGCCAGGTCTAGATCTATCTTTGACCGGGGAGCGAAATATGCATAAAATAATAAGCCCTACAAAAGAACACTGCTGCCTCTGCCTGCATGCTGCTGGTGACTGGATGGAGAGAGAGGGAAGAGAGAAGAGAAGAGAGAGAGAGAGAGATGGAGAGATCATCTATCACATATTATTCTAGTATTCCATATGCTTTATATTAATTTGGGATGGGCTGAGAGCAACTGGCTAGCTACGAGAGAGAGAGAGAGAGAGAGAGAGAGAGAGAGAGAGAGAGAGATCATGTCGTGCAAAGAATGTTGTCATCTTCTTCTCTAGCTAGATCAGGCGGGCCACATTATCTGATGACACCCCATGCCCAGATGCCGTTAAAAACCAGTTTTCTAGACATGTATTCGTGCCACACAAATCACAACGACGTCCCGCGCTCTCATCTCGAGATTCCTCTGAAATATCACCCATTCTTTACCATATCATTGCATGCGTGCAGGCATGAGAAAGATACTGCAGCGCTTATTATATATATACATGTATATATATATATATATATGTATGTGCGCAAACAGTTTTGATGTGATACTGTTGTCTGTATGTTAAAGAACATATGTGTATTCGTGCAGTGAACTGACACTGGCTAGTTAGGGGCATAATTAAGGTGATTAGAACGAGAGAGAGAGAGAGAGAGAGATTTATTTAAAAATAATACTCACTGGAAGACGGCAGCACGCACTTTGCAAAAGTTGAAGCAGTTTGTCTAGGAGTAGATCAGGCAGGCATATAGGGCAAGACATGCATGCATAGAGGTCATGTGAAGATAGAGGAGAGACCAAAATGTGTATGTGAAAGCTTCTCCCGGCTCCCTAGGCTGCATAGAGAACAGCTGCAATCTTGGACTTTAGCATGATTGCCACTCACATACCTGCAATACAATGTGGAGGATTAGACAATTAGGCGTACTTGATTAGAGAGAGAGAGAGATCTAGATGTTTATGCTAGCTGTTCCTACTCCTAAAGCTAGCTAGCACCTTGATTTGCATCAGATCAGTTTGAAGGCTAGTCTAGTGCCCACACAGTACTGCGATATGATGTACATCTCAGCCATACGGTGCCTACCTAGGTCCACAGCGATAGTACACGTACGTACATTTTTCATCAAAGGCAATGCATATGTGTGTATGTTACTGTTTGTCCCTTGTATGCACTGGTGCTAGCACTATACTACCTAGAGTAGTACTGGAGGTCTAGAAGTAGATCAGCTTGCTGGATGGGAAGGCCAATGCAAATCTTTTGCTGTGGCTGCATTGCGTGAAAGGTTGATTCTTCTTTCACCATCTCTATGCGCAAGCAAGGGAGCTTTTTTGTGTAGGAAAACGGAAAAGGCGAAAAAGACACTCCAAAGATGGGGAGGTCGCTCGCCAGACAAAGGAAGCTTTTCAGAGAACATTTCCTTCTCTTTATCATAGAAAGAGAGGGAAAAGCAGGGCTAGAGGGGGAGCGGTCAGAAGTCAGAGCATTAGGGAAAACTGATTAAAGTCCTTGCACACATGCATAAAAGGAGCTGTAAAGATGTGAAATCACCACTGCTCTAAGTCCTCCTTTTTCCAAACTTGCTTACACATGCGCACATATCTCTGTCTTCTCTCCCCGCCTCTCACGTTCTTCTTCATTCAGTTCTTCCATTTGTGGTGTTTTGCACGTCAAGCCTGTTTACACTGCAGCCTAAGGTTGTGTCTTACATAAGCTTAGACCATTCCAGTTTTGTTACTCAGTGTTTAGCGACCAAAGCTTTATTAATTTGTCTAATTAACTAACTTCTTAGCCTCCTATTAACCCATGCATTTGTCACGGACACTACTTTTTCCCAAAGTATTTGCCTAGGTTAGGAGACCAATTTTTCGCCACAAAGTTGTGGCAAGGCTACCGTACCCGTAGCCAAAAATGTGTGCACAAAGTTCGTTCAAATTAAACCAAAGACATTGAGAGGCGGAGTACCTTATAAGCACCAAGATAAGCATGCCTTCAGTAGATATACTATCTTGTGTGAAAAGAGCGCTCTTCTCGTTCTCAAACAAATTAACTTTGTACATTTTCATCCTTCCTGATCTCCATGAGATCTTGCAGCCTGAAGTGTAACAGATATTCATCCATTCCTTCTATTTCAAAAATAATAATAAATTCCTCCTGCTATTACTTTATTAGCTATATATATTATATATATGGAAAATCCATTCTACATGCACTTGTAGCTACTCCCACGTATGTATCTCATAACGTAGGACGTATCGAACCCAACGAAGAGCATGTACGTGAAGTATATGATCATACTAGAATATCTATGATGGTATATAAGTTAGGTATGTGACCATACATATAGTACGTGGACATACTAATTTTTATATACTAGTACTAAGGCATAATTATAATATATTTAAAAAATAGGGGTGTTTTTTAAAAAAATTATATATCCTTTTGAAGTATCTTAGAATTAGTATATGAACATACTTAAAGTGATAAATGAGTGTGCGGACAGTGGTATAATGATGATAAGAGTAGCTACACGCGAGTGTAGATAAAACTCATCATATATATATATATATATATATATATATATATATATATATATATATATATCACCAAAACTAGCATGAAGTATATATATATAAATAACTTTATGCCTATCTAGGAAACCAAATAGATATACTTAGATATATATATATATGGTAGCGAAAGTTGAATAACTATATATCCTGCTAGCACGTACGTATAGGTCTTTACCGAAGTAGCATGAGATCATTTCTCCTCCATGGATGCCATGCTGTTGTCATCCAGGGCACCATTATATTTCACAGGGGGCTCAGCCTCAGCTCTGAGTAAGCTGCAGAGGTGGCTGGAACAATCAAGCAGCCCATCTGCCCCGTGCATGCATGCGACAGGGGTCCTCTCCTCTGTAACTGCGCCTGCGCGTATGGAACAGGACATGCGTCCAACAAGCTCGTGCACTGCCACACGTGAGTGCACGCCAGGGCTCGCATCCGTGAAGCTTCCAAACTCTCCATCCCCCCCCCCCCCCCCCCCCCTCATGATCTCCCTCTTTCTCTCTCTCATTTAAACTTGAGCTTGTTGAACCGAGCTACCGATCTGCAGCATCGCATGGCCTGTGGGGTGCAGTAGTGCATGCATCAGCCTCTCTCTTCTCCTCTCTCCTGCACAGTCTTCTCTCTCTTTCCCACAGAGAGAGAGAGAGAGAGAGTCACAACTCACAAGTGCATGAGCATGGCCAAGGGCTCTCTTCCTTGGCTGTCTGGTACTCACTTCTGTAACTCTGTTGCTCCACATGGTGTCACATGCACCAGTGCCTCCCCGGCCTTCTCCCTTCTCACCTCGCCTCTGCTCATACACGACAACAGTTTCACCTGTTGTTTGCTTGTGCGTATTGACTGCTTGGCAGCAGATCTGAACCTGCATCCATTTTCCAAAAGAAATGAGCTTTTTCTTTTCGTTTAGATTATTGCCAAGCAATGCATATAGTACAGATAGATCTTTCCTGCCTTTCCTTGCAGAATCTAATCATGTCTGGCTTGGCATTGGCTACCCATCTTCCTTTTACCCTAGAGGAATGACAGTGTGCTGCCTGCTAGATGGTCAAAAAAGCTGGACACAAGAGTAAACTATATAGTATAGTATTGTCGATTTGTAAATATTGCAAGGGGTATCAAAGCATGCAGCAGTACTACTGGTAGCTAGCTCCTATGCAAGCTCAGCTTTAAGGACACCTACAGGCCGGCTACCAGTCCCCTACCAGTCAAAGATCGAAACATGCATGGACTCACTCAGCTCCCTGCTCCAGCAAATTATTATCCAAAAAAATAATCAAAAAGAGAATATTTTGACAGAAAGAAATGCCCATGAATGTTTCAGCTTCTGCAAAATTGATGGCATGTGATACATTCAGGGGGGCATTTGAAGTTCTATGGTGCATGAATTTATTGAGGTAGCCAGAGAGAAGAAGCACTTTGAAGGCTTTATTCTCTATGAACGAGTTCATGTGTTATGTATCACAAATGGAAAGCAAGTAAAGATGCTGCAGTCAGTAGTGAGTATGATACCGGCAGGGTACAAGGGAGGTGGTTCCATCACATAATGAGCCTTCAACTGCTGCTCTGAGATGTTTCAGGCTTTCCTGCTTACGCAAGTGGTACCACGGAAATATAGTTGAAGACCACAACATTCACCGGCGCCACATCTTGCGCTGCTGGTCCCCTTTTATGCCACAAAAAAAAAATTACTGCCAAACTGAACACCCTGCTTGATCAATCGTCAGCTCGTTGCCTGGTTCTCAATGTCAATGTGCATGCCTGTGTCCTTGAAGCATGGATGCAATGCACACATGCACATAGTAGTGTTATCATGCATGTGATAAGGCGTTAGGTTATACTACGTACCAAGTTATATGTGCTGTCAACTAAGATGTATGCAGGGACAAAAGCCAATGGATGTTGATCAGATCATACTCAGAATGACAGGAGAAAAAGAATAAACGAACAAAGTATATATGGTACAAAATAAGGACATAAAAACACAAGCACTTGTTTATATGATCATCAGCATATAGAAGTTCTGCATGCACATAAATCTATGTGGTAGTAATGATCAGTTTCTTTATCTTAATTAGTTGTTGCTTCAAAACTGTATAAATCCTATTGGAGAGTAGTCCTGATAAGCCAGGAAAACCCCTCACCATTTCCAGGATAAACAATAGAGAACAATCCCTGTTTTATCAGAAAGTGAATATAGTTTTAGCACGCAGCAGCAACAGAAACATGGGATTCTTCCGTGGAACACAACAGTCAACAGAGAAGAACC
Organism: Panicum hallii; assembly: GCF_002211085.1. Lineage (NCBI taxonomy): Eukaryota > Viridiplantae > Streptophyta > Magnoliopsida > Poales > Poaceae > Panicum > Panicum hallii. The sequence continues at coordinate 55,369,434 of NC_038043.1, forward strand.
CAGAAACGAAGTGCATGCAGGGAATTAACCAAGTGACGGAGGAATGTTGCAAGCAATGATTGTCCCAGCAAGCTCCCTTGATGCATATGTCTCAGCAGATTCTGATGCAAAGATTTCAGATCTCCACAGATAAAGCTAGCAGAGCCAGGAGCGAGAGAGATCATCGATCGGTGGCAGGAAAAAGGAGGAAAAGCTAAATGGGAAGGAATCATTAGGAGTTGCCGGCTTTCAGAGCCCCCCGCGGGCCCGGTTTGGATCAAGGAGAATCGATCATGCCCATGCATGCCAAAGCCCTCTAAAGATGAGGAGATTTCCAAAAGCCTGTAAAAACTCCACACTGTAAGCCTGTAGCTTATCTACCAAAAGAATGTCGTCCTAGGCATTGTAGAGAAAGATGGAGGCTGTCTTTATAGGGAAAAAGGATGAGCTGTATTGCTAGTTTGCTACACACTTTAATTAGTAGTTACCAGGAGGAATCCTAAGTAGAAGGATCTATCTAGTTTACAGTTACTTTCAGCTACAGTGAAAATAAAAAGTGCAGCAGCAGAAGGACAAGCGTAATCTGAAAAAAAAACTGCATGTAGCAAGCAAGCGTTGTTCTGTTCCACATTTGATTCAATTTCACACTAGTCATGGTCTAGCTACTTTGTGTAGAAGAGAAGACTCGGATGAGATACATATGCAACTCTGACATGTGTGTCCCACCAGCCATACTCTACGGTCTACATGCAGGACGACTCAGATTTGTAGGGGGCAGAGATGTACACGTGGGCCCTGTTTGGATACAAAGTATTTTTGGAGTTTTGCAGAAATACCACGGTTTTACTAAATACTTTGGTATTGATACACAAGGAGGCGTTTGGATGCTAAAAAATTGCAGCTTTGAAAACTACAGTGTTGCTAAAACCACAGTTTTTTTAGAGTTTAGAAAACTTCACCCAGACCCTCTTTTTCTAGACAGAACTCGTGCTCAACGCGCATGCACAGTTTTTATCGTGCACCCGTTTTCCGTTTGCGTGCGTACTCCAATGCTGGCATCTTGCACAAAATAAAAATCCTTCATCCCGTCACCCGTGCTAGCATCTTCTCTCGGTTCTGTTGTGCATGCTCTCCTGATCTGTCCTTTTATTTTCCTTCTTCCCAATCATTTTAATTATTTATTTAATTTGGTTCCAATTAATGCTTGGCCTCTAGATATAATAAAAGTACATGAGTTCAGGGTCTGTACATCCATTACGAGCTTTCGCACTAGATGGAGATACAAATTAGTATGAATGATGATAACAAGGAGGATTGGAGATCAAAAGGTAAACGATGCAGTACACGAAGAAGTTTAATCCAATGAGGAGTGTTCTGATTAGTAATGGAACATGTTAGCTCAGCTGTAACGTGAAGTACATACGTTCAGAAAATGCCCAACATATCTATATAGGAATATCCTAATGGCCTATTCCTAAAATATGAAATAGTGTCACCAATACTACATTCAGCCAAACATGTCATTGTTTCCCTAAAAGGCTAAAACTGAGAAAAACTCTGGTTTTGAAATAATGTGATATTGCATGGCTTTGGTTTTGAAAACTGTAGTATCTTAACTATGATTTTTGGAAACAGCGACATCCAAACAGGGCCTACAGTACAGCGTGCACCGCAGGCGGATGAACCCAAGGGTAAATCCAAGCAGAACCGGTAGATTCCTCCGGCCGGCCGTCCATCAGGATCTCTGAGCCGCTGAACGTGAGGTGGAGGCGGTAAAGAACAAGGCAAACTACACCGGTAGCTCGGCTGGCGGAGGCGACCGGCAGCCGGAACCATCCCGTCCCGTCGTCGTCCATCCGCCGACAGGCGCCTGCCACCGATCATGTGCGCCGCAGCCGCTGCCGACAAGACGAGGAGGTCGCGGCCAGCAAGCCCCCAGGGGCGTCCCCATGCCAAGCTCAGCGAAAGGTTTTCAACGCAGCAGCTGGCTCGCGTTGCTACCCTGTTTCCTTTGCCGGAGCAGCTCTAGGGCATGATGGCAATGCAGGATCAGATGAGCTCAAAGTCATGCTTGCGTTGCCAGGCAGCTCCAAGCCTCCAAGTGTGGTTACCTTTTGGTTCTTGGATGCTCAAAAATGTCCTCTCCTCCGATCCAACCAATGGAAGCTCCTATCAGCAGTCGCCTTGAAACCGATCCAGTGTCTCAGATCTGCTAGGGAAGATGAGCAAAACACGGTCAGATAATAAGAGGTACTTTGGCTGCAGTCATTCGCATGCGAATGATTAAGGCCGGAATTTTTTCCATAATCTACAAAAAAAATAATAGGGGGTACTAGTTTTTTTTGCAGTCTTGCAGAAACAGTGCAGACTGATGCAGATACAATCCCAAACAGTTAAACTGTTCATCTGAAGGTTCTGATCAACTACTGGCGACTGTTGATTCAGCTGGTAGAGACATCATTTGCTCCACTCCGAAGGCAATATCATTGCTAGTCATTCGGGTCCAGCCTGGGCTAACTGCACGGTTGTCAGAGGAAATGACTGGACTGTCGCACTGATCATCTGTCAACCTGGGAATGCGAGGATAACCGGTCAGTGATGTGATTTCTCTGAACAAGCGGTAAACAGTAAGGACTGCAGATACGAAAGAATGAGCCAAACAGGATGATGCACAGGAGGGTTAACAGAACACTCTGGAATATTAAGAGCACACCACAGCAGGGCCTACAAGCTACAAAACAATGAACCAAAGCGGATGAGCCCAAGGTTTAAATAATGATATGACAAAAATAACTATCAGGATGATAAGCACGCCAATCTGTGAAATTCATAGGCGAATATTGTTACAGGATTCAATGGTTCTCATAAATACCATAGAATAGGAACACCTAGAGCTTTAGGCACTTCCATAGTACAGGGAAAAATATCAGTTCTAGCATTCAGGAAAGCGAATGCTACATTTGTTTCTTGGAGAACGCCCGGCACATGCAGGTCTCATGATGATGACGACGAAAAAGAAGAGATAGTCGTGAATTGAACAAAAGTATATCATGATATTCAACATCCACATTGCCTTCTCCAGTTCTTGGAACTCAGCGCGTACGGCTCCTCCTTTTACTCTTCCTCCTGCTTCTCTTGTCATCAGAATCGCTGTCTGACGCGGATTCAGATTCAGACGAAGCTGATGACGTGCTGTCCCTCCGGTGCCTTCGCTTCTTTTCCTTCCTCCTGTGTTGCCGCTTCTTGTCCTCTGAGTCGGAGGAGCTGTAACTTGAACTGCTTCCGGAAGAATATTCAGAGCCAGTCACTGATGATTCGGAGTCAGAGTCAAACACTGAAGCATCACTGCTATTGCTATCAGAATCACTTGGTGAACGATGCTTCCTCTTACTCTTTCCCTTTCTTCTTTCAGATTTTTCCTTCTTCCTCTTTTCTTTCATCAACTTCTTCGCAGCTTCTCTCTCCTTTATAAGATCAGGATTCTTGAACTGATAAGAGACTGGTACACTTTTCTTCAACTTGGGATTCTTAAGCTGCTGCGTTCTGGAGGGACGTGACATGTACACCCGCTCATTTTTGCACTCGTAGGTCCAGTGACCATGCTGGAAACACTTCTGACATTGGGTATATGCCCCACCAGAAGAAGCTTCTGGAGCTTTTGGCTTCACAGTACCCAGTATCGCAGCCTTCTCTGTACTCATCAGATACATCTGTCTCTTAGCTTCCTTCCTCTCCTGCCAGCGGCTTGGCCCCTCTTCCTTCTGCCCATAGGCATTGACATTGCGGGCAGCAGCAGCAGCAGCGCGCTCAGCTTGAGCCCTGCTCAATCCTTTAGCCGCTGATAACGCAGCTGCCTTTATTTTGTCCGCCGCAGCCTGGGACTTATCATCATTTCCAGACATCTTGATTCACCCAGAAACTATCCCAAATAAGCAACCCCACTATCCTGCAAGGAATAACTATACTGTTCAATAGTGAACTAAAGAGGCAATTTCATATCTTCAGTAAAATGTAAAATAGGATCATCCTCGATCCAGCTGAAATGCCGACATACAGTACGTGCACACATTCAGACCCAGTTTTTCACCCCTTTTACTATAAGGATAATACAGGGCACACTCTTGGTCAGAGTATCACACATGGTCACAGGGGATTCAATTGTTTAGTTTTTTGTGTTTATATATTTATATTTTGGTTCTCACACTTGGCTACCAAAAAAATTAAATAAACAGTAGTATCGAACCTCTACACAAATATTTATATATCTTCCATATTTCAGTTTTGACTGTAGGGTGGCAGCATGTCACTACAGAAAGTTCTACCATCAATTTACCCTATTAACCATATCATATCAAATCCAATGATCATATGCCAAAAAAACTAAAAAAATCAGATCAATCAGCAATGAATCACTAACCACTGAGTAGCAATAACATAGAAGACAGTGCTATCCGAGCATTCAGTCAGTCCAGTGGCGTAGCTAGGATTTCACATTAGGGTGGTCCAACTTAAGATAAATTTTGTATACCACTATAAATGTAATATGCCAACATACAAGTATAGGATTTTACCAAACGTCCAAACACTATATGATCAAACCAAAAAGGTCTTACGAACATCTTAAATAAACAAGTCTGCAATATGCATATTTCTGAAAGAGGTCCAACTCTTTATGTTTCGACAAATCCACAAGAGAGTTACGAAACGTTTCAATTTATCATTCCAATGCCACATCCAAATCCTAAAATTGAACTGAAATAGTACCTAAATCAATTCTTCATATTCATACCTTGCCTTGTGCAATCCCTGTTCCAATGGTCGACGCGAGGGAGTAATCGCGCAAACGAGTAGCCGATTTGTTGATGCCCGATCCCCCTTTTCCGGTTGCCAATCTTCTCACCCGACTTCCCTCTGTGGTGCTGCGCCGCCGCGTCGGCCGTCGGCAAGTCCGTGCGTCCTATCTAGGGCTTAGTGAAGAGAGAGTGAGGGACAACGCGATAGAGGGAGGGGGAGACAAAGAGAGACTTGGGTGAGGCCGGGACGTACCACCCGCCGGTGTTGGCTGCTGCTCGCTGCCGGCTGCCCGCCCGCCCGCCGCCGCCGTCTATGGCTCGGACCCGCGCAGCGCCAGGGCTAGGGGACACGACGGGCCGCGAAGGACGACCAAACGATGCGAACAAAGATTGGTTGGAGTCGGAGCATAAAAGATATTGGGCCTTGGGCCGAAATTTCAGGGTGGTCCGTGGGCACAAATTTTGACGGAGTGTATTATTTATAGATATTTATATTTTGGTTCTCACACATTGGCCACCAAACGCAACAATCTAATGAAATTAATATGCAAAATTATATAGATATTGAAATTAATATGCAAAATTATATAACTTCCATATTTCAGTTTTTACTGCAGTAACAGAAGATAAGATATAACACAAATTGCAAACAGATCCTTCATCGGATGCAATTGATCATAGACTCTGTTACGCCTTGCCAAAGGAATGGAAAGTTTTTCTTTCGAGTTAATGCCAACAATGCACTGGTTCCAGTCTTGGCAAACTTGCTTTTCCGAACCAGGTTTGTGGAGTGCTTAGAACCAACAACTCTGACACTTCTCCTTAGAGAGTTGGCATAAGAGATGATAGTCACGATTATTCACAATTCTTCGTGCCCCGACAGGTGCAGCAATGCTTCACAACTTCCCTATGCCCGCCCAATCTTCTCCACCAGGCGTCTCTCGATCTCCATCCTCTTCCTCACCAGCAGGGTGTACTTCTTCAGAAGCTCCCTATCTTCCTCCTTGTCTCCGGCTGGGGCTGCAAGCTTCGAGCCAAGGGAGGTCTTCTCCAGATTGCCCTCGTACAAGCACGAGATGGGGACGAAGCTTCCTTCAGCGTTGCACAGCCACCCGTGGGCAGCTCTCAGCGCTGCACCCAGTGAGGCCGAATCTGGAACAGAGACGGCGTCAGTTTTGCGGCCATATAAATGGATGGTGATATCAGTTCGTCATAATGTGACAGGATCACTAGACAATCAAAATCAGGGAGCAGGTTTGTGCAATTACCAGGTCTCTGAACTGTGAAGACAGGGCAGCCAAAGATTTGCGCAATTGACTTGAGGATACTATCATTGGAGGATGCCCCGCCGGTTGCTATGATCCGCCTGGGAGGGTTCGGCATGCCGAATCTCTCAGCATGGCCTCGCATCGACAACATTTGACCTTCAATGATGGCACGGACCTACAGCAAAGCCTTATGAACCCATAGCCATTTGCTTGCCAAAATATCAGATATATTGAAGAATGTTTCTATTTGCAAACCTCAGATGGTGGATTGAATTCTGCCACTTCACGCTCTATCAGATTGTCAGATGAGGCATCATCAAGGTTCTCAACAATGTACCGATGGAAGCCCACTGCATCAAGAAACTGATTTCTTTCAGGGTTTGAATCTTTATAGTACAAAGGGGTGCAAATGTTACAAATACGGAAATACCAATACATCATTACCTGGAAGTGGTGGCAGGATTTCATGGTCTTTGTAGTAGAATCCTAACTTTCCACCTAAATACAAGATAAAGAAATATGTCATGATTCCAGGGCCACAGCTGATATGCTAATGCCAATCCATATTGGAAAGATATAAAATGAAATATGTAGCAAGGCATTCAAATTGCTAATTTATTCTCATAAAAAATGTTATTTCCCTGAGAATTCTAAAATAAACTTGGCAGAAAAAGGTCACTGAGAGAATACAAATTACATAAATTCTAACCATTTAGAGGGGGCGTTTTCTCTAGATAGCTGTTGAAAACATCCCATGATTTCTCTGCACACTGATTTCGCACATCTGAAACCACAGTGAGAAGTATTGTCAGCAATGTGACATAAAGCAATGGTACATGGTAGACAATAGAAAGGAAACGTGCATACCTTCTCTGGTCAAGGAGCCATTTTTGTAGCATAGCATCACCATGTAACCATCAGGCTCAACAGGGTTGGGGAAAACATGCCCTTCAAGACTTGGTTTAGCTTCTGCTGTTATCCCAAATACCTACAAGATAGGAAATGAATTATGTACAAGCATCAGGTAAACATGCCAAGTAACCAACACGATTTTGAGCACGTCTTCCCAACTTACTGTATCGCTAGTACCAAGGCTAATGGCAAGATCACCAGGAGTATTCAGAGTTAAACCTACAACAGATGCAAAGGTCCCATAAATGCTAATATAAGAAATCAAGAAACCGTTTTCATACCCATTTTCCACAGCTAAATAGATGATAAAAAATGTCAGCTGCTCAGTAAGAAGCACTAGTCAAACACACCTGCAAGGCTATTAGGATTGTCACCAGACCACTGAATGACCAAACAGTTCTTATCAAACTGAAACCTGAAAAGGTATCCTTTTAGGTAACTATAAAATGGTAATGTAAATACAGCATCAGTCATTAGGGTTTATTTTTCTTATTCAGCTAGCATGCCCAGTGATATTAACTTGTCCATCATGTTCAAGAACTTTATTTAAATCCAGTGATCATAATTTAAGTAGTGTTGAACTTCATATATTCATATACAATATACATCCAAAAATTACAGTAAAAATGGTGCACATAAATTGTGAGGTGTTCAGACTTCAGAGTTCATCTGGATCTAGTACAGCGAAAAGTTGTGAGCAGGAAAATTCTGCAACAACAGATTTACAATCGGAGCGCGTATTCCCGTTAACAGAAATAAAGACCAGCCTGAACCTTATATTGTGCTTGGTTGCCTCATAACACCTCAGCACTCATGCAAAAGGTGATTTCTACTTGCAAGATAAAAGGCATGACGTCGGAGAAGATAAGTACATGGCAAAGGTGATTCTGAATCTATGGTTGCAAACCAAGTATACTACAGGTCAGCTTGACAGTGTTCATTTAGCACAGGATTAATGTAAACAAAACTTACCTTTCTACAAAATAAGGAGCAATCCGGCCAGCAGCTGAATATGCTGGTGCTAGATTTCCAAGCTTTGCTTCAAGTCCAGGAGCAGTTGCCTAGAGCAGAAAGGGCACAATTTTGATAATTTAGTCCATGAGATATCTGAATAAAAGCCACAGTTTTGATGTTTTCGACTTTAGTCATTCAACAAATATTTAATGTATTACCAAATGAGCTAGCAAGTTACAAACCTCTAAAACAGTCTTTGACCAGGTTCTCTGGTTTATATCCATCAAGTTCATCCCAGCACCATCAGTTTCGTCAATACTTGCGTAGCTTCCAACAAGGATTGATGCCATGAATGAGCTCACCAAAGATATTCTCTCGGTATCTTCATAAACATTGGGCTCTGTTTGATAGATCTTTCGTATCTGGGGACCAGTGAATCTCTCATAGGCACGAGATCCTGTCAGTTTTGCTAACTCCAATGCACCTCCGACTGCATTCTCTATTTCTCTGCATTGCTTAGTTGTGCTACTGTCCATCCATATTGGTGAGTTCATTGTAGAAAAGGCATCCTTGAGCTGCAATAACAAACTCTTACTGGAATCTAGGGAGGAAAGAACTGCCTTGCTGCCCTTCTTCCAGTAAACACTGCCATGTTGCTGCCCACTCCCTGAGACGGCCACAACCTTACTGAAGTTTATCTTGGGTTTTAACTTCTCAAGCAGCAGCTCCAAAGCTTCCACCCACATAATGGTTGGTGAAAATATGTGGCCATCGTCTGTGGAATCTCTGTACACCCCACCTTCAGTTTTGTAGTGCTGCAATTCAGAGTCAAAATTAACAATTTCAGAAGCTACTATTGTTAACTCATTATTGAGTACAGTAGCTTTCAGTGACCTGTAAAATGAGTGACAGTATTAGATCCAAGTCTGATGGTAACTTCACAATTTAGGATGAAAATAAAAGGAAAAATAAAACCCAGAAAGGAATATATGAAGCAAATGGTGGTACAGTCATGGTTGCTGACTTATCAGTATGAAGAATACAAAACAAAGAAACCACATTTGAGCTGGGTCAAACCCTGATCGATTTCAAGAAGAATCACGCATAGGTGTATTTTTATATTTAGCTAAGAACTTGATTTTGCAGTCAGAGCTGCAGATATTAAATGAAATTGCCACATCACATCCGACTCAAAGTGTTGCTTAATTCTTGATCATCATCCAAAAAGAGTAAACAGCAAAGTAGCATGGGCAATTAACTATGTCCATAGCGCTGCACAAGGAAATTCACACATAGGGCCTGTTTGGATCCACCCCCAAATAGCAAAAGGGCAAATGGCAAAATTTTTGCTCCTGTCACATCAGATGTTTGGACGCTAATTAGAAGTATTAAATATAGTTTAATTAAAAAACTAATTACATAGATGAGGACTAAATGACGAGACGAATCTATTAAGCCTAATTAATCCATAATTAGCAAAATTATGGTAGCATTTGTCCTTTTGCACTTTGGGGTGTTTGGATCCAAAAGTGCAAAAGAGCAAAAGTTTTGCACTTTCTCTTTCTCTTTCCGTTGGATCCAAACAGGCCCATACTAAGTCTGCAGAATCTATATCATACTGCTACGGGCTACAGTTGCACTCGATCGAAATCAGATCACAACACTAAATTCGCAGTTTCTTAAGCCCCTACCACAATGACCCTGTTACGAACTCTACATTGTAGCAAGACCTCTCCACCATGAACTTGCACAGAAATCCCATGTCATCATGGCATCAACTCTATACTAATTAATTCCGATTACCCTTCTTTTTAAACATTCGACCAGAGTACCAGAGTAAAATTCTATTCACTCCACCGAGATCAGTACCTCCATAAAATTTAAGCACATTGTAATTCACTCACCCTTTACAGGCAGGCAAATTTCGTATCTTTACTCCCTCCCCGTATCGATCCATCGACTAGAACAATGAGCACTTCATATACACCGCGACCACAGCAAAAACAAGATCCAGCGCCCAAATAAACTGTAGGAGAGGGAGACACTGAGAAAGGGACGAGACTTACTGAGTGGAGCTGTCGAATCCGAGGAAGAGAGAGCCCTCCGGGAGGGAGCCTCGCCCCGCCATGGCCGCCGAGTCCCCCGTCGCTCAAGCTGGGACGGGACTACGAGCAAGCGCGATCCGGAAGGCGAAGACGACAAACGACTGCGCTGCGGATCAAAAGCCGGGAGAGAGATTATATGCCAGCGATCTAGAGGACGACGAGTGGACTGTCGACCGTCAAATTCGTTTGCTTCCTTCGGATAAGGATGTTTTGTTATTCATTGTAGCTGTTGGACTCCATCGTACTCCACTATAGTCTACTCCTATATCATTGTAGCTGTTGGACTTGGAAGTTGGAAGATGGAAGTATGGTCGTTGTACATCAGGTTGCTCTCTGACGCGTGGGCCCTTTTCTTTTTATCCACAATACAGTATTGTATAAAAATGTAGAATATGACCTGCCCACGCATCATTGAAATGCGTAAAATTGGCTTGGTTGGTAGAGGATATCGTCCACCTACTACTACATACCATATTCAGGTATTCACTCATATTTGATAAGGTTATTGTATATGCTTTCCTTTTTCTTACGAAACGGTTTACTTTCTACTTAAGTGGACATGAGGTTTTTAGAATAATTATTAAATTTGAAAGAGAGCATCGAACGAGCTCATCTAGGGAAACTTGTAATCGAAAAAAAAGTTGATTTTTTTCAAAAAATTAACAAATCAGGCTTAAACCTTATAGTAAAAGATCAATCTAATGCCGCTGCCATCTCTAACCCCTTACGAGTTCTGTGAAAATTATAATCATTTAGTTGATAATTTCCAGTAGCCAACACCTATGATAGGGTGTCATAGGGTGTCACATCCATTTCTTTCTTATGCTATCCATAGAGGTCCAATTCTTCATAAATCTCCCGTGTTTCCTTTGCTTCTATCCACGACACTCGATGATGAGCTTGGGGTTACGATGTACGAGAGTCGTAGAAGTAGAGATGCAAATACATATCCAATAGTATTTTATAGGTCACCTGAATAATTATAATGGTATATTATTCTAATTTATTTTTTTTCTAAATTAATTACGTATAATACCATCTTAATTTATTTTATTAAATTTTTAGTAAATATAACTTTCATCGCTACGCGGCAGCCTCCGGTTCCTTGGCACGACGCGCGCAAGGGCGCGGACCGGGCTGACGAGGACGGCAACGTCTAGTGCGAGATGGCGCGGAGGACGGCAAGGACCGCAGCGGGAGCTGCCTCATGTTGTTCCGGTTTCTCATGGCCGGCGCGGCGCAGGAGAGCTGGGGCGGCGCGAGCGAGTGGAGAGGACTGGGGCGGCGGGCGGCGCGGCACGCGTGTTGGTAAAGAACGAGCACTCCTGCTTGGGCCCATTTTGCCTGAGGAAGAACGCAGCCGTTGGATTCGGAATGGACGCTGGATATCGAGCTGAAAGTCAAGACGTGACTTGACGAAGCAAGTCACTGAATCCGGGGCTCCCCTTCCTCTTTCCGGTCCCTCCCTCAACCTCAACCCCCCCCCCCCCCCCCCCCCCCCGCCGCCGCCGCCACCAAGGGCTCCAGCCCTGCGCCGCCGACCTCAGAGCAGCACAGCCTTAACGCCCCCGCTCGCTGCTCAGGCGGAAGATCTTTCGCCGGGGATCTGATCTCCGGAGCTCTCCCCTCACTCCGTCGTCCCGCAGCTCCCGTTCCCCCACTGCGCCGCCTGTCCCCTCCCACGCCTCCTCGTCTCTGCTTAGCTTTGATTCTACGAAAATCGGCACACTCAGTTGTGCATGACTACATTGGTTCGTCTCGCCGGAAGAGCAGCTTCCTGGAGCAGGTAAGGCGTGTCTGATCTCTCCGGATTCCTTTGTGAACTAGAAGATTTATATGCCCGGTCCTTGGGACGACAGTGCCTGCAATCTTTGTTGCAGGAGTGACAAATCGGCGCCGCCCTGTGGTCTCGGCTTGTTTGCACAGCGTGGGAGGGCGTTTCAGGGCGTGAGAATGGCGAATGCTGGCAGCAACAGTGGGCGTGGCGCTCTGATTGTACTGGAAGGGTTGGACCGGAGTGGCAAATCATCACAATGTGCTCGGCTGCTGTCCTATCTGGAAGGCCAAGGTTGCCGTGCTGAAGGGTGGCGGTTCCCGGATAGGGGCACCAGTGTCGGGCAGATGATCTCTGCCTACCTGGCAAATGAGTCGCAGCTTGATGACAGAACGGTTCATTTGCTCTTCAGCGCGAACCGCTGGGAGAAAAGGTATGCTCTTTTCACAATGTAACAAAACTGTTTGGCCAACATGCTAGTGTGATATGTGGGAAGTTTGGTCTGAGTTATATACAGTATAACGTGCACAATGATTCAAGATTGCTGTAACTGTGGAGCTGTTTCGTTTGGTTTGACACTTGCAGAGCTTTGATGGAAAGCAAGCTACTTGGTGGAACTACTCTCATCGTAGACCGTTATTCTTATTCCGGTGTGGCTTTCTCAGCTGCTAAAGGGCTTGACATTGAATGGTGCAAGGTGAGCTTGGTACCATTGGGCTGTATGATGATTTCCTATCTTCGCATAAATACCTGGAAGTTGAGCAGTGACGCCTATACTATTTCAGGCTCCAGATGTTGGACTTATAGCTCCAGATCTTGTAATTTATCTGGATGTACAACCAGAGGTATTCTGTTTATATTCTCTTATTTTTATTCTGTTTATACTCGCTACAGTGTGTTTATACTCTCTATATTCTGTTTATACTCTGAGGCTATGGTGTTCCATAATGAAGGTGCTAGATTTTTTTTTCAGTTTTATTACACTATTACACACTGTAGTGATGATGGCCATTGTTCGGCCTTAACCAAATCAAAATAACCTTTACATATAGAACTCGGTGATTATGATGTAGTTAAGGTCACCCGGTATTGAATTCTGTCCTGGAAGCTGGAACACTAAAACAATCCACTTTATTTCTGAAGCTTTTGCCAAACTGCCAAAGGCAGGAAATTTGGGGGGTGGGAACTTTTTGTTCAGCAATTTTATTTGCCCACCTGCCTGTAATGCTACATACCAGCCTGTATGCTGAATTGATGTTCGATGTTATGTTTCACCTAGTCCCCGCTTCAATATTATACATTGATTATCCTCCTGCTTCATAGTGGTATGCGAATCTATTGTTACAGAAAGCGGCTGAAAGAGGGGGCTATGGTGGCGAGCGATATGAAAAGATTGAATTCCAAAAGAGAGTTGCAGAGCATTATCATTCACTCCATGATTCGACATGGAAGGTAACTTAGTTTCTGCAACAATCACCACAATAGGGTCTTTTGTGTTTGCTTTGTCTCTTGTGCAAGTGACTCAAGTTTTATGTGTCAACTCAAGGAACCAGAGTGGCAGGCTATTTTCTCTATGTATTCTCTTCAACTTCCTGTGATCTACTTAGAAATGCGCGCGGCTTTGCCGCGCAGGGCCCGTATTTCGTGGTTGGATTGTAGTTGATATAGACTTTTTCATGCACATAGTAGTATTATATGTGTAGGTTTCATGGTTTGCAGCCCGTTATTGTATTTGGTATATATTTTGGACACTCTATTATTTTGACGCTACTATTTAATTAGGATCTTATTTTTGGTATGGAACTGGAACTATCTTTTTATGTTATACTAAGTGTTTTTGGTTATTATTTATTTTAAAAATTTGTTGGGTAGAAAAGCTTTAGGTTTTGAAATTTTGAGCAATTTTTATATTCAAAACATGTTTCGGTGTCCGAATCGTAGGTAGAATGGATCTTACGTAAATATTTATGCAGATAAATTGTAAAAGCGCTTTGAATTTAAAATTTTATTATATAATAAAGATATAGATTTTGAAATTCTGAGCAACTTTTGTATTGAACTCTTTTTAATTCGAAGATGTTTTGGTGTCCACATTGTAGGCATAACGGATCGCATGCAAGCATTTGTGCAAATGAATTGCGAAAGCGTATTGAATTTTAAAATTTGCTCAATAATGAATTGTACTTTTTGAATATTTGATAGAATTCTATATTGAATAACTTTTGCTTTCAACGCGTTTTGGTGTTCAAATTGTACGTATAATGTTGCTCGTGTAGAAGTAACGGATGGAACGGGTTGTGGTTTGATTTAATTAAAATCCGAGGGTTTTTCTAAAACAATTCCTGAGAGAGGACCCGGACGGTGGGTTGATTTTATGAAAACTTAGGGTTTTCTTTGCAAATTTACTTGAACCGGGAAGGTTGGATTTTGGGTTGATTTTGAGAAAAGTTTTGGATTTGTTCGCAAAATTACCCAAGAGGGGAGGGTGGACTGCGGGTTGATTTCTCTAAAATCGGAGGGTTTTTTGGTTTTTTTTGGTTCAAGAATTGTATATAGAGATTTGTGAATGCTAATGTTGCCAATTTGATATGTGTGAAATAGAAACTCCCTAGATAAAGCAATCCATAGTGTAAATTTTGTTATCAAATGGAATGGATCTGCATATCTTACTCAACTCTTGTGTTTATGAAGATTGTTGATGGTTCCCTTTCCATGGAGACCGTGGAAGAACAGCTGAGAGAACTGGCTACGAACTGCATTCAGGAGTCTCAAGGGAAGCCACTTACCAATCTGACTTGGTGAAGCGCCACCATCCCGTGAAGAAACACAGTTCAGCACAGGCTGATACATCCGCGTCTTTATGTGATCCACCGTTGCTGGTGATGAGAAATTAGGCATCTGGCAGAGCTTTCATTTGCCATTCACTGCATCACTGTCCCGTGCGGAATAGACATTTCCACATTTGATTGGTGTTTTCAGATAACATTCTTCTCTACGTTATTTCTCAGAAAGTTTATCTGATGGCGTTCATTCGGGTTGTGTTGTACTAATGCAGAACGTGAGGATACGAAACACTTACTTAAACACTTCTCAGATTTCATGGCTATACAATTGCTGCTGGAAGAACAACTTTTTTTGTAAAGGCATGCATTGTCAGCTCAAGCAAAAAAGAATGTTAGCATCTGAAATCTCATTGTTCAAATCGATGCAAGAACGGTGAATGTAACCAAAATTCTTACTTCCCATATTGCTAAACAAAAGATGTGCCATATGTGTCCATAACTCCATGCTGAAACATCATATAACGAAAAACAGAAGCGTTATCTTCTTACTAGCATACCATGAGCATTAAAGGAACATGGTAAAACATCGAGTCTAAGATTCAGACACCAAGGATAAACCACCAAACGTAGCTTGTCAGAGGGCACGCTTTGGTTTTACTACAGATAACACAAAGTATAGCTCGCAGTGCATCTTGGCACAGGTAATACTTGAGATCCACATCTTCCGGGCCTCAGTTACACATAACTGTCGATCAGAGACTTCCTCATGTCATCGACAATCGCTGTGGGCTGCCCTTCTCTCAGCTTGAAGACGCTCTCAATGACCGAGAGCTCGGTGGCCGTCGTGTCTGAGCCACAGAATGCTGTCCAGTCATTCACAGTCATTCCTGCAGCAATAACCTCGCTGCCTCTGTTCACGGTTCCAGCCACGAGCGGGACTTGCAAGAGCGTGGAGAGCTCATCAAGGTCTTCAATGGATGTGTGAGGATGAACCTGTTTCACAGGTGGCATTGCACATTAGGAATAAAACATTTCCAAGCCGAAAAGAAATACAGTTGATAGTTAACACCGTACCAAGCCACCCCTGTTAGAGAATGCACAGTAGCTCCCCACAAGGATATTTCCAGCAATAGTCTGCCTGAATACCTCAACTCCAAGCACATCTGCAATAAACTCCTCCGTTTCCTGGAGAATCAAACATCATGAAGGGATCACCTTTAGGTAATTGAGAGAAGGCAAAGGTTCAGGGACCATCAACAGATATACATAGGCATACCTTGTCAAGGTCAGGGTGTGTAAGCGCAACATGATCATTGCAGGCTATGCAATTGCCAAGGGCTGATAACCTCTCATCAATACGCTGTACAACCACTTGATCAGGCAAGCAGTTCCTCAGATGCTGAAGCTCTAGAACAGTTCCAAAGCACAGGGAGGACGTAAGCATAAAAGATTCGTGATGAATGGTGTAACCCATGAAATAAAGAGGCAAAAATATCACACGTACAACCAAGCTGGAATGGTTATACATCACTAAAAGATAGGTACAATCTCCACAAGACTTCACCCTAGAAATTTCATGGAAACTTGTTCAACTGCAGGTCCACAATATAATCTGACGGCTTCAAGAAAACGTACATGGCACCCACAATCAACAAATACGACTTACCTCACGAAATGCAATAGCTCTCTAAGTGGTTTCAAGACTATTTTAAGTACAAACTAACTATATAATCCTTTTTTTATTAAAAATCACCTAGAGGTAGAATGCCAGAAACAACATTTCCTAGAACGCACAGATAATTTCAGAAAACTGTGCCATAAACTTGCAAAATCAAACGCAGCTGAACAAATATAAAGGAAGGAACATGCATGTGAAGAGGAAATCTGGACAATAAGTCCATAGAAATTCCTAATAACCAGCTGCGAGTAGGCACTAACAACAGGTCTAGCAGGAATAACATATACATAAATTTACATCATAAAGCAAATATTTACCTTGGTCAGTGGTGGTATGTGGCAATAGAAGTCCATTCTTGTTTCCTGGTTCATCAAAGTGGAAAAGTTGAAGGCAAGTAGACAATAACTCTGATAGCAAAGCCAAGCTCAAATACTAACCAACACAGAGTCGACCGATTATTCTGGTGCCACCTATAGAGGTCTTGACCACGGGAATGGAATCTGCAAGCTCAGCCTCAAATGCACTGCAAACCATGGAAGAATATGTCGTTAAAGTTAGATATTCCTCACTTGCACCAAAGGATGCTCAATAACTCAAATCAAAGAAAATATGTAGGACTAACCTGTAGAAGTTCTCTGACCCTCCAATTGCTACCAGACAGTAGGCATTTGTTAGCTTGGAAAAAACACCAACTTCACAATTGTTCTCAAACTGAATACCTGAACACAAAACACAAACATTAAAAGGATCATCAGAGTGAAAAATCACACAGACCCAACCATTTATACCCAAACGAGAACAAGTATGTATATATTTTTTTTCTTCTTCTTGAAAACCTAACAGAGGACAAACCAAGAACTGATTCACTTAAGAGTTCTTATATTTCAAGGATTTGCAATACCACTGTAGTATTTGTCCAAATGGCAATTCCACAAACTACAAACCAAACTGTGTCACACTATGTAGCTTCCAAAACGCTCATCAAACTGAAAGCAACCCTAGCCTTCTAACTCTAAACCCAAACTTCAGGCAAGCATATGCATTCAATAAACTACCTTCTAGACCCCAGAACCCATAACCTTCACCGCATAAATCATCAAAAAGGAACTATACATGTACCAGTCATCTAGCCGCAAAACTAGTACACCAAAACGCCCCCAAACGAAGATTAGAGCACTACCGACGCCATTTGTGGAGTATCATGCTCCTACGGACGAAACTCGCACCGGAAAATATGGCACAAGGAATTCGAAACTTACGGGTCGCCATGGCCGATGGGTGTTCGCAGAAGCAGCAGTTCCCTCAACTACGAGCGCGCACCTGCAGATCAAACACCAGAGCGATTTTCACCGGGGGAAGAAACTCGAACCAGCCGAGGAATCCAACTGGAGATAGCGATCTACGGAGGAACGAGGAAGCAATCGAAAGGAAAGACGAACCGGCGAAGCGGACTTCGGGTGGGAGGCGGCGGTGGTGGGCGCAAGGGTTTCGGGCGCGGTTCTGCGAGGGTGGAATGCGATGAGGGGAGGAGCCGCAATGATGAGCGTGGCGGTAGATGGGCACGGCACTCCGCACCCGGCCGGAGGCGGCGCGCGGTGGAGTTGTGGGCTGGTCTAGTTGGGCCCCACTTGTCCACGGTGGAGTCATGGGCTGGTCTAGTTGGGCCTCACTTGTTCATACTATTACTTGGTTGGGCCTGGGCTTCTGGTTGGCGAGTTGGCACATAAACGAGAGTTTTTTTTAAAAAAGGGTTTAAAAAAAATTAAAATTCCAAAAAGGGGTGCCGGTTGAGAAAAATTTGAAAAATGGGTGCCTCCCGCCCGATCATCGGGCGGGAGGTGTGGGGCCGGGGACATCCCGCCCAACCAGCGGGCGGGACCCTTAAAAAACTTTTTCCAGGCCCCCCCGAGGGCCCCTTCGCGAATAAGAAACTTTTCTTATTCGCGAACGGGTCCCTGAGGGAGCATCCCGCCCGGCCAGAGGGCGGGAGGCATCCCGCCCGGCCAGTGGGCGGGATGTTTAGCCATTTTTTTTTATTTTCCTTTGGAATTTATGATTTACAATCTATTTGAAATTGAGACTGTTTTCAAATGCAATATTGATTCGCCATATTCTTTTGTGTACATATAAAATTTTAATTCAATTTTACGAAAAAGATTGCTCTATCTAAAATTCGTATGAAGATGGTTAAACGATAACGTTTTGCAACGTAGAATCCGAATATTACGACAGTACGATAGATCAACCGATTAAAAAGAAAATAGTATCATACAAAAACAGTTTAAATGCATCTGGAGCACGGTGAGGACGAGGCGGAGGAGGTGCAGGTGTGAAGGGGTCATCCTGGGACTGTGCACCTGGAGCGTCATATGTCTGGGATGGGCCAATGATGTCAGGCTCGGCGCCGCCGCCCACCAGCTCTGACCAAGTGGCGGAGCCGCCCTCCCAGGCGTCCCAGTCCGGCACACCGAATGGACCGCCGTATGCAAGAGCTCCCGTCGACCATGCATGCTGAGCATAGCCATAAGAGTACGGTGCAGCTGGCCTCGAGCCTGACGGGAGAGACGGTCCTGGAGCATAGGCGCCAAACGTCTGAGGCTCCATTCTTGCAGGAGGAGGTCCCATTGCCGTCGAGTGCATGACTACAAAAGGAAATGAAATTAGTCGTGTAAATCATAGGTGATTGAAATGGCAATTATGAAGAACTTACAGCTTGAACTAGCGGCAGTACCGCTGGACGCTGCGTGCGGTGCTGTAGAGGTCGACGGGCCAGCTGTGTACACGTGGGCGGACGCATGAGATGAACTGGAGGTCCCCACGTCGTCTCTGCCGCGACACGTCAGTGCACGTAACGCTCGCGTCAAGCTGTCTTGAATCTTACGGAAGCTGTCCTTGTACTGTGCCTCCGGTATACGCACTCCACGTTCAATCAACGTGATCTGAGATGTAGCTTCGACCTCCGCGAAGTTGATCAGATCGATCTGCATACGTAATGGGATGCAGATTACTATTGGTATCGATATTTTAGAAAAAATATTTAATAATTCAAGTTGCGAAACACGTACCGCGCCACGGTGGTCCTGATCACGGTACGAGGGATACGTGTCAGAAATGGTCGGCTGGTGCTGATCCTCCGCGTCATGAATATGTGAACGAGTGACGTACGGACGCGTACGAAGGAGGTACCAGCGGAGGTATGCGCTGTAAGACGCCTCTGTGTGTGGCTGCGGCTCGTCCCACACATCGTCAGGTGCGTCTAGCCACCCTTGCACGTACTCCTGCATCTTGACGACCCAGTTCACCTCGTTGGCATGATATCCCCTGTGCGAATATCTGTTGCGAACATTTGAAATTCAACATTGCTTTATGATAATGAATATATAAGTCATACAAAACGTGTTATCACAAACTTACTCGTGTACGTTGCGCGGCACGGCCTGGAACGCTCGAGGTACGAGAGGAAACTGCTGTCGTCGCCCGAACTGTCTCATCACACGCTCGACGCAGTACGGCTCGACGAGAATATCGAACACTAGGTTCGCCTTTGTCAGCCAGTACTCCTCGTCACGCGTGCAGAGGGAAGACAACCCATGCGGCGCACGTGTCTGGATAGCCGCAGCGGTGTACGGTGTCCAGATGACATCCTGTGGCCGCATCCGATCAAATTCGGACACGAACTGAGGGTATGCTTTTCGGACCTGCCGATGTGCCCAGCTCATCTGAAAAAATTACACAACTGCATCGGTACTCCTCGTATACAGAAACGTATAACAGTAAATTAAAGAGCTTAAAAGAACTTACCCGTCGATCGGTCCAAAGCGAACCCATCGTGGGGCTATCCTCGTCCCACATCCCGTACATCTCGGGTGGATAAGGCTCTTCGCTGATTAGGGGACGCGCTATGGCGAATCGCTCGTACGACCATAGCTGCAGCAGAAGTGGGCAGCCTGTGATGACGGCAGTCCTCTCCGTCTTCAAACAGGCCTGGCAAAGACCTCGGTACGTCGCAGCAAGCACTGCCGATCCCCAGCTCCACCCAGGTACCTGGCCCGGCTCCGCATCCGCAATCGCGCGCGCGTATTGCATGAGCACCTTGTCCACGTAATTGCCGGTAGAGTTGCAGAAAAGAGTCCAGCCGAACAACCATAACAGATACGCCTCCAGGTATCGTGACACCTCGTACTGCCCAGCCAGAGGGTGCAGATCCTGAGCCTGTAATATATTTGTTCAAAACTTAGAGGTACTCACATATGATTCAATTAAATTAAATAAAAAATAACTGGACGTACCCTAAATTGTATTACCCAACTCTTGGCGGGGCCGGGCAAATCAGGTACGTTCACAACAAGTGGCGGGTTCGCGGGACCAAACCGCTCCTGCAGCTCCACCCTCCAGAAAGGTGGCACGGCAACCGGGCCAACAGCTTCACCCGCAATGGGAAGACCGAGCAGGTACGACACGTCCTGCAACGTGGGGGCCATCTCCCCGCACGGCAAGTGGAACGTGTGCGTCTCCGGACGCCACCTGTCCGCCAACGCTGCAAGTAGAGAGCGGTCCAGCTGCATCCGCTTCTTCGCGCCACCGTCTTGACCGTCGCCGGCCTGAAGCATACGTGCGAGTGGCAGCAAACCAGCCTCACGTAACCTGTATATTTTGCATTGTGGTTACAATTATCTTACACGCTATACATTAGTTTCGTAAAAAAAATATAAAGTATCACCTGTCAAGCCAGCGGTCGTCCAGGTGCAACAACTCCTTTGCTACACGAGGGCGCAACTCGTGAAGCTCCTGCCCCTCCACCGCAGCCAGGTACGACCTGTGCCGTTCATCGATGTGCGCGTCAAGGAGCTCTGGTGTCTGCGCCATATCTGCATGAAAAATATAAGTACCGTAAGACACATTCCTACGAACAATTGAAAATACTATAAACTATTTACAATAGAACTGACCTAACAAATATTTATAAAAGCTATTCAAAATACTGAAATCTATTCAAAATATAACTACCCTAAAAAATATATCTAAAAACTACTGCAATTATAAAAACTATTCAAAGTATAACTACCCTAAGAAATATTTCTAAAAGCTATTCAAAATACCGAAACCTATTCAAAATATCGAAACCTATTCGAAATATAACTACCCTAAAAAATATATCTAAAAACTACTGCAATTATAAAAACTATTTAAAATATAACTAGCCTAAGAAATATATCTACCAACTATTAAAATATTCAAAACTATTTAAAATAGAACTATCCTAACAAATATTTCTAAAAACTATTGAAAATACTGAATTCTACGTATAACTACCCTAACAAATATTCGTAAAAATAATTAATAATTATACGATTATAATACCTCCAAACCGACGTGTGGACAGGGCTTCGCCGCTTCGTCTCCTCTCTTCCTCTCCTCTCCTCCTTTTCTTTTTTCTGATTTTTGATGAATTTTATGAGAATTAGGGGGTGGGTGGGGGCTTAAATAGTGGGGGGGGGACATCCCGCCCGTTGGGAGGGCGGGATGCCCCCAACGGGCGGGAGGCCCACGTCCCGCCCTCCCAACGGGCGGGAGGCCCCTCGGAGGACATCCCGCCCGTTGGAAGGGCGGGATGTCGCCTGACTTTTCGCAAAAAGGCCCCTGCGAAGAGGATTTCCTCCCCCGCCGACCCCCGCCCGTTGGATGGGCGGGATGCTTCATCCCGCCCTTTCATTGGGCGGGAGGTACCCATTTTTCGAAATTTCCCAAACCGGCACCCTTTTTTTGAATTTAAATTTCTTTTTAACCCTTTTTTAAAAAAAATTCCATAAACGACGAGTCGGGCCCACAGATCCAACGCTCGCAGCATTTCAGGTTGCAATCATGAGACGTTTCAGTACTAGTGTTCTACACTTGAACGGACTATCTCAAAAGGTTCTGAAGATTCTGACGTCGGAACTGAATACGAGCTCCATCTCAAGCACAGGCTTCGCCATCACATCTCCATTCTTGGTCTTGGCGAGCAGCCTGCAGCTCGTCTGACATCTCAAGACCTGGAAGATCTGACATCAGAAATCGGTGATGCCATTCGCCAAACGCACCAGCACCACAAATTCACAGGCGCAAAGCAAAGATCGCAAAGCACAGGTTCAAAGCTTCGACAGTTTCGTCACGTGTAATCCATCCGCTCTAATTTTATTGAAAACCAAGTTCCCAATTTTTCAGTTTCAGCCATGTTTACAGCACATGTGCATGCATACAAGCCGCAATTGGCCACAGGAAGATACAATGACTCTATGCAGCACCTTCCCTCCCCCCCCCCCCCCCCCTCCCAAACACACCCCTTGGAGCAAGATTAACTTATCAATCACCACACCACCTTATTCAGTCTGCTTTCAACTTTACATCTTCCAGGTCGAACCGCTATGCTGCAAGGAACAAGCCAACCAAACACACGATCACACTCTGCTCTTTCGACAGCAATAAACTGGGCAGCAAGGCTGATAGTCAGTACGCAGACCTACCTTCAGACTGTTCTTCCTAGTTCGAGCATGCAAGAAGTTCGAGAAGGGAAGCAACAAAGTGCATCTGGACCTCCTCGTCGATCGTCAAGAAGAGTGGCACATGCACGAACAGCGATTTGATGCCATGTTGCTCTGCAAACCGAAGAGAGTGGTAGTACACGTAGTTGCACACGAATCGGCCAGCGTCATCCGAAGGCACCACGTCATAGCCTATCTTCCGGAGTGACTTGGTTAATTCGTTCACTGGGAGCGTAGTCTGGTTGGTAATGAAAACGTGATTAATCTCAAGATCAAGAATGCTTCAAATGTAAAAGACCAAAAGCCCTAAAGAGTGAGCTCAACTCAAATTCATAGTTCTAGGCTCTAGCAGGTTGTTTGATACAATAAACAACATTTTGATTCACATATAAAATTCACCACTCTAGGAGGTTCATCATCATAGTATTTGTTAATTTCTCACAGACTGGTGTTTTTATTCAAATAGAAGTAACAGGAAGGGATTGATTATTGGACTTGGACTTCTATATCAAACTGACATTTTTGGCAGGTACAACCAAATACATTTGAGCACTAAGTTATTTATGAACTTCAGACACCTTTAAAGGTAAATAATTTGTGCAGAAAGTGAGTTCCAGATGGAGAATGAATTAGATACGATAGGGCACAAGATTAGAAAGAAATAAGAATGCAATCTACAGCTCTGTTTCAACAAGCACCCATCAAATCAAATGTATTAACTATTTACCTCTCTTGTCCGCGAGATGCTTCCATCAGATGGAACAATTGGGACCCGCTGCATTGGAACAATGAAGCTGATAAAATGCAATAGCAAGATTTATACAGATAAGAATAATAGGCATATTAGCCAAAGCAACCTGAGGTTTCCATCCTAGCTCATCTGGACAACGGAAGGTGGCTTCATTAACAGCTTGGTTCTCAAGTGCAAACCTTGTTGCGCCACTGTTGACCCCAAAGTGGATCTGAAAAATGTTCCATAAGAAAATCAGTTCAAGTGGTACCGAATATAATTTACATATTTTTGCTTTATTTTCAGAAAAGGGATGATCACATTGCTACATCAGACATAACCTGCATCCAAAAGTGGAGTTCCAGCTCTGGGTGCTCGCACAGTCAAATGCAACCCTGAATTACTAATTGGTGACAACTGCCGAGACCCAGGAACCGATAATGCAAATGGTGGCTGACCTTATTTCTGAATCAGGTAGGTTATATATCGATCAAATACTAAAGAATTCATTATTCCATCTGATGATGCATGAAGGAACTTGCTACTTGGACTGGAATAATTTAAATGCTAACATCCTGGATGAGAGACATAAAAACTGGCGAACAGTACAAGTGTCGAACACAGACATTTTAGATAAAAATTAGAGAAAAGCTGCTTCATCTAACATAATTCTAGAACACATTATCAAGAATACTACTAGCAGTAGGCACTCACCCAGATTACTTGTCCCTGCGCCGACGACCCGTTCTCTCTGTCTGTGATAGCAGATTCTAAAACTTTATGTAATGTGCCAAGTGCACCCTGCCCTGCTGTTTCAAGAACTGTGCAGCTGCTGAGCACAAGATTTTTTGGCAACCCTCTCTTTTCCATAAAAGACTTAAGATTGGTCACAATTTTCTCAGTTGGGTTCTCAGCAACCCCATGAAACTTCTTAAATCCAGTAACATGGACAGTCACAACTGAAGGTCCTTCTGATCCCATTTACCCTTTTGAGAAACACCTAACACCAACGAACTATTTTCCAAAAACCTGAAAAATAAAGACGATAAATTGATAAACATTAGCAATGCACACACATTACTAGACATAAAGCAATTGTGGCAATCAAGTTCCAAAAAGAAAAACTAATGTGGCCAAACCATCAATAAATACAAACTTATCAAACCTTAAGACATGGAGAAACTACTGCAGGTAGTTCCACCTGAGGAACACTACTCGCATGCAACATGAAACCAAGCTAAAATGTCGGTAACAGTACATTAAACTTCAGTAGCAGTAAAGATTATTGATTGAAATGAGAAGGCAATCATTGTTCAGTGTTTTATTGAGAAATGAATGAACCACCCAACAGTAGCATCACGTAAAGCAAAAATAAGTACGACAAGTACCTAATTCTTGATTGAATGATAAGAACCTTATTCAAATTTCGAAGACAAACGTATCCAAATAAGTAGGAAAATAACCTAATTCCAAAGAAAAACACACTGCTGACAACAGCACCAGAACTGAAGAAGCAAGAGCACGGATCCTATGCCTACCCCTACCGAAGCAAGCCTGGCCAAAAGAACAAATTCCTTCTAAACTCTAACTAGCAAAGCTCCTACCAATATGAATGAAACTAGCACGCAGCCTTCAAAGTTCAAAGTATCCACCTTCCAATCCAACCCGGCAACAGTACAATCCAAATTAAAGTTCACCCAACCAGCTATCGTGCTATATATATATATAGCACGATAAGCTTTTCAATATACATATACATATATATATATATATGTATATGTATATTGAAAAGCTTATCGTGCTATATTTTCACAGAAAGGACCATTCACGAGTACAATCACTGAATCACATATAAACTGAAATCGATGTGCCCCTGTGGAGAAAAGTCAGGAAATGAAACAAAGCAATTCCTTTCAATCATTATCGCGGTTACTAGTCAACTCTGTTTAGCATAAACGTCACAATCAGCCGAAGCCAGCAGCCAGGGGAACCAGAACCACACAAAGTACCAAATCCCAATTCTCCATTATTCCGTGCCAATCGTCATCGAACACCAGGAACGAACGCTGGCACTGATTTGCAACTAAATTAACAAGGAATTCGCTAGAACCCACGAGTCCGAGACACTAATCCAACTAAAGCCGCCACCTTTGGTCCTGATCACCTCAAAATTCCCCTAAGATCCCACGGAAATCAACCAATACGATCCTTAATTCCGCAGGCAAAGCAAGAAGCCTTCCCGCGTGCCTAAGAAGCCAAGAAAGGGAGCCCGGAGTTTCGGCACGAACCAACCGCAGCCTTCCCCCGCGCACCAAGCCGCCCAACCGAGCACACAAAATTCTCACCTTTGGGAGCGGAGGCACAGCGGGACGCGAGGACTGGAGCCTCGCGGCGATCTCAGGAGCCGTACCCCTCGTGCGTTTCTCGCTGCTGCGGCGGGAGACGGAGGTGGATAGAGGTGGATGTGTGGGGGGGGGTGGGGGGTGGCGGGGGGGGAGCGGTGGGGATGAGCCAGGCGAGGCGAGCCCGTCCGCCCCTTTAAAGCGCATCGCGCAGGCGAGTCAGGTGAGCAGTGCTCTAGAACACTAGAGCCGCAGAAGCAATCAAGAGGCGGTGGTGGGCCCGCTCTTCAGTGACTGATCGTGCCGGCTGGGTGGGCCCGCTCTGACGTAGGGTAGTGCTAGCTAGCTACTGCTGCGTAGACACGGTGCAGTGGGCAGTTTGTTGGATGCCGTCAGGATCAATCAAAGATGACAAGCCACAAAGGATGAAGATGCCATCTGCAACATGGCCGGAGTTCGTTGGCTGTTTTCATCAAGCGTTTCATATCGATCAGAGTCGCCACTGGCTCCTCTGACCTCTTCCAAGCAGCAGAAATTCCGCGAGGATCTTAAATTTCCAGACAAATCCAAGCCCTTTCCAGCCAAATCCAAGCCCCTGCATGGAATCGCGCATCATATAATTAAATTCATCCCAGACGCAATTCCAGACACATGAAGCCCGCAGATGAAGTTGAGTCGGATATGGACCGGCAAGACCATCGCCCCTCGAGATGACGATGAAGAGTGAGGCCACGGGGTCACGTCACGGCTCTGCTTTCGCCAGCGCAGCAGCCGCCGCCGCCGCAGTCGGCAGTCCTCAATGATTGCAGCAGGTGCGTGATTGATTGATCGAGAGATTGCGGCCGGTTTGGGATTAGCTCGTCGAGAGAGGAAAAAAGTAGTCAGAAATCCATTGCATTGCCAGTTCCTGCATCCACCAACTTCTGAAATCTGAACCAGAGACACGGAGAGTGATTGATTACGAAGAAGAAGAAGCAGCCAGATATAACCCCCTGCAAGACCCATAAAGATTCGATAAACTTATAAAGAAAGGAAATGCGATCAAGTAAGGACAGATCATTAACAGCCATGTAATGGTACAAGCATCTTTACAGCTTCTCAGTTGGATTTTTCTGCATGTTTAAAGCATTTGTGCAGAGTGCAGTGCATCAGATGAGAGTGACCAGGTATGATGTACCCATCCAACTTGCATGCGTTCCTCTCAGTAGCTGCGGAGAGGTGAATAAACAAACGGGCAGATCCAAGCCACCCGGACCAAGTCGTTGAAGGAAATGAGATGCTAGAACATTGTTCAAAACACAGAATTAAATTTAAGTTATTAAATAGCTTTGATATATCTTATTTATAAACATATGCCCGATAAACTTCTCGTCGGTTGCTCTTCAAAAAAAAAGTTTTGATATATACATTTACACGCTTTTTACTAACTTTTCTTTTGCCAGCCAAAAATCATAAGTCCTGACAAAATCGTAGCATAGAACTGTACTATGAGTTCACGACATCTGTCAGCTATCACTGTGGACCTTTTAGTTTTGGTCCTTTTCAAGTGGTAATCAACGATTAAGCAGTACCATAACCACTTCTCTAATAAGATTCTATGTCCTGAAACGGTAAAAACAAAAAAAAAAAGCTCCATGAAAAGTCAGCCTAGTGATGATCTGGAGATTCCTTGCTTGGTTAGCTCGGTGAAGTGCAGAAACTTAACCCAACAGCCACTATTTTAATCAAATGTCTTTAATAAAGTCCAACCATTTAAAGGAATTCCGAATCTCCTGGAGAAGGGTAGGTGCTTTCATATTCTTCCATTGGTGTTCATCAGCCTTATCCCTTTCTGCAATTTCTTTAACCGGCTAGTCGAATTCACTCTCCACATTGGCCCAAAAGAAGATCGTGCGACACATGCAGCAATGAAAATATTGCTAAGCGCTGACGGATCGTCAAACAAGAAAGTATCTTGATTGCATTTTGACGTTTAAATCCCAACTAGGCTATGCTACGTTGGTGACTGAACAGCCATGTAAATTCAGTAATCCTCCATGAGACCAGTGGCTCTTTTAGCACCAACCATTCAGGTTGCTTCACCCGTTCCCCATTCGATAAGAATTTTGCAACCAGATCCTTCATTACAAAAAAAAAGAACTTTCCAACCACTGGTGGTTTATGCTCGTCCAATCTCAGGAACCAGTTGGCAGTAAACTAGCGACAAATTAGAGCACTGATGATGCCAAGGATCATCCACCTACTGGAATTGTAAAGTAACCACTGCATTATTAGGACAGGATTCCCCCATGGGGTTAAATTAATCAGCGGTGTCCTTCCAGGGCTAGATCACCAGCACCACCCAGTCGTCGGCAGGTGACCGGGACGACGGGCCAGGCAGAGCGTACCAGCCAGGGAGGCAGGCAGGCAGCTCTCTCGTCTTCGCTCTTCAGAACCTGATGAAAGCAGGCAGGCAAGACAAACGTGTCCAATATATTTGGGTATGCAGCTTCTGGAATGGTTCGCATGCCGTAATGTGATGCGTAAGCATGGGGAGTATCTTAGAGGATGGGCATCATCATAGCTTTCGCCTGGAAGGTGGTAGGTTGGGAGCTGAGCTGTGCGTGAGCCACTGGTGTCTGGTGAGCCCACATCCTCGTCGGAAAACGCAGCAGAAACCGGGGGACAGAAAGCTCAAGAGAGGAACAATAACGGCGGCGGCCGTGTGTTTCATGAGATGCCTTTGCTTTGGTGTCGCCGTGTCGCTGTCTTATCCAGACGTGCGAGCACACGCGCATTGCATTGCCAGTGTGCGCGCTCTGTCTTGCGCGGCCTGCAAATAAGCTTAATTTGCACGTTGTCAACGTCGACTCCCCTTGGAGACGAACTCAGACCTGCCTTTTCACTTTTGCCAGTGGTCAGTGGATGTGTCTTCAGTTTTCACACGGAGCTCTGCAGATGAGCAGACCTCCGGTGTCAGTCCACTGAGATGCAGATCGGATGGGTTTTCCTTCTCCGAAAGGCTCTTCAAGTCTTCTCGGCACTTGTCCGAGACGGGTGGGATGCAGCCGTAGCTTGCAATCAGCAAAAGTTTGAGTTCGCTGTGCAGTGCAGCTGTGCAAGAGATAGGAAAAGGTTCATTTTACTCCCTTCAATAAGGTTGAGCAAAATTTAGGCTCAATTTACTTTCCCAATAAATCCAATTAGTCCAACCTACTCTCTAATGATATTTCTCTTTTTTATTTCTCCGTGTACAAATTGAATTTTAAGTTCAAATTTTGTGACTGGATAAAGAACACGATGTTATATGTTAAAAAATACATTAAGAATTTTTTATGGTTATTTTCATAATTTGGAAATATTTAACACGAAATTTATCAAAAAATACAATTATGCATGAAAAATATTCATGAAAAAAATTATAATGTATTTTTCTAGCATAGGGCATCATATTATAAGTTACATTGGTTCAAATTCCACTTGTAAGTGGAGAAATAAAAAAGAAAAATATTATTAGGGGTAGATTGGATCAATTAAAATAGTTTGGAGTAATAGGTTGAGTCTAAATTTTATTTAGGGGGTTAAGTGGACAAAGTGAATTGTTGAGAGGGGTAAAATGGACTTTTCTGCAAGAGATAAGCTGGGAGGCCAGGCCATCTAGGGATGGCAACGGATCCAAATCCACTGAATTTTGCTTATCCAAACCCATAAAAAATATCTAAACCCATTAAAAACCCATACCCGTGACGGGTTTAGAAATTTGTCCAAACCCGAACCCATCGGGTTAACGGGTACCCACTGTCGGTGTTTTACCGTCACGCCCACCGAAGCATACCCCTGAGATGGTGAGTTTGTAAGTAGGGTGTCGCCGAGATCAAAAACTTGAAGGTGCAAAGGAACGCAAGGTTTAGACAGGTTCAGACCGCCGAGAACGTAATACCCTACGCGCCTGTGTGGTTTGTATTGCCTTTGATGATGATTGTCCCCGAGGGGGTCCCTGCCACCCTTATATAGTCTTGGGGAACAGGTTTACATGGAAGTCCTAGCCGGGTTCAAGCTCAAGAGTCCTACCCGAGTACTTCTCAGACAGTTTCCTACCATGTCCGACTAGTTTCACTACTGTACGAGTAATACTACTGCATTACGAGTAATTACAACAGATGTAGGGTTATGGGCTATGTCCCATCCTGTATTCTAGATGAAGTGTGCCCGGATCTTACACCGGGTCTACACTTTACCATACTAATTTTTATCATGATCAACAAGTTTAATATAGCAAGCATCAAAATTATAGCGTATAGAAATACATGATGAGTAAAAAGTCCATTGTTTATTAAAAAATACTAAAGGAAATAAAATATAAATAACAAGTTTTATATTCAAATGATCATAACATCATACAAAATCACAAATCCATCATATGTATACACGAACACTACAACTGCAAAGCAACAACACCTCTTGCCGCTACCCAAAACATTCAGGGTTCATCAAAATAAGAAGTAAAGTGAAGGGATGTTAAGTTTACTATAAATTCATAAAATAAAATGACAATTGCACTAGGTTGGATCGAATTTCAAAAACCCCCGAGTTTACAGGTTCAAATATTGTAGGAACAAACCCGTGCCTATAAGCCTGATAGGTAGGACTTTATGACTATTAATAAATCCACGGATGTACCCAAACACGTGCCCTAGTAGAATAAAAATCCATCCATCCCTAGTACCATCCATTCAGAATTCAGATGAAGCTCGTCGTGTCAGATCCTCGGCAGCGAAGTCACTCTCCGAAATTGAATGAATAAAACGAATTGAAACTGTGCCGTTCCCCCTGAACACTCACCGAGTGATCGTGTCCTCTTGTTCACGGCGTCCACCGTTGCGCTCTGCGTCTTCCCTGCCCATCTGCATGAACGGAACCCAAGTGCATGCTCTGCACGCAATTCTGCCGTTTCCACGAGATCCACCAGCAACCGTCAGCTTCGAGAGCCCCGAAATTCGCAAATGCTCAGGGTCGCCCGCACGAGTGCCATACGCTGCATCGCACAAGCGTTTGGCCTCGCGCGGCCCGCTCGCCTCCTTCAATTTTTAGCAGCCTATCGGTGAGTTTACCGACCAGCTCTGCTTCTTTAATTTTCCTTCCTCTTTCTTCGTCATGCAACAGCTCTCAACACCGTCGGAATAATTATTCCAGAAGGCGGAACATTTATTTATTATGTTAGAACAATTATTCAGATGGCAAAATATTTTTTCATCATGTTGGAACAATTGTTCTAACTTTCAAAAAATTATTCCATATAAAAAGAATGTTTCACTAAAAAATCATCCAAATATATTCAAGTGGAATCTTATTTTGAAGATTTTATCGCAAGAAATACAGTGGTGCAATCGGATTTTGATTTGGATATATGATTTGGAAGATATAATTTTTCTTGATTTTTTTAGCCACATATCCAGCCTATTATTATTAGTTATGTGATACTTTTTAACTGTTAGTTACACACATGACTTCAGGCAGCCTCCGAAATTGACTGGCGGCGCCGGGGGACAGCAGCGGCTCGGCGAGCGATTCGTCGCAATCGCAAGAACGGCAGGCCGCGGCGGCCGGTCGGTTGATGGCAGTTTGACCTGGAAAATTCTGAGCCCGGACCAATTTGATGGGCCTTGACTTATTCTCTCTTTTTTTTTGGGCTCAAAGTCAGGCTTGCCGTTCATCACCTGAGTCTTCCCAAGCCGAATCGCCCAGCATGGCCCATTGATCTCTTCTTCTGTGGAGATTTTTTTATTATTGTTATTCAGAAGAGAACACATAGACAAAGCAACATATGGATCGACCATCTCTCAAAATAAAAAGTTTGCCTGAATTCCAGTAAGATGAAGTTACAATGGACATGCGAAAGCATGCAACAGATGAATTCGAAAGAACACGAAGCCGACGAACGGCATTACAAGGACCCAGCAGCTCAGCTTTACGCGAGTACAAAACGAAGCAGGAACATGTATAGATCAGAACAGCCATGCGCAAGAAATCGAACTAGTTGACGACCCTGCAGTTCCTCCTGATCTCGCCGTTGGCGCCGGTCTTCACCTCTATGCTGGCCATCTTCACCATGGCCTTGGCGAACTTCTGCTCCCACAGACCGGGGACGAACGCGTTCCGCACCACCGCCGCCGCCGTCTGCCCTGACTTGAGCAACGCCGCGTCCGACGTGAAGAGCACGTTGCGGTTGAGCACGTTCTTGTAGTACTGGCTGTCCAGCTTGCTGGGGGTGACGACGTCCTGCACCACGGTGGGGTCGTTGGCCGCGGTCGGGTTCGCCGGGCACTGGCTGCGCAGCGAGGCGGCCAGCGCCGGGTTCATGTCGGACGTGGATGCGTTGAGGCGGCCGTCGCCGACGAAGGATGAGCAGTGGGAGCGGCCGACGGTGTGGGCGCCGGAGAGCACGACGAGGTCGTTGGCGTCGAGCCCCTTGGCGGCGAAGCTGGCGGCGAGCTCGGAGAGGTTGAACGAGGGCGGCGGAAGGAACTGGAGCGCGTCGTTGGCGCTGGACACGCGGCCGTCGCGGCGGCCCGCGGGCATGTCGAAGTCGGCCCGGCCGTCGCTGAGGACGGCGCTGGCGTCGCGGCCTGCGAAGGCGACGATGTCGGCGCAGGAGACCGTGCCCGGGCAGGAGGCCTCGAGCGCCGCCTTGGCCGCGTCGATGACCTCGAAGCCGCGCAGGCTGGGGGAGTTGGGCGGGGACAGCTTCTCCGGCTGCGAGTTCGCCGCCGTCGGGTCGAGCAGCACGGACGCGTCACACCCCTGAACCGCACACACGTTTGTTCCATTCGGAATTAAGCACGTGCGCGAATGCATTATGAGGCGTGAATTAAGTACTCAAGGGAACACACGCTGTTGAACAGATAAGTACCTGGACGAAGCAGTCGTGGAAGAGCATCCGGATGAGCCCTGCCCCGACGCCGGGGTTCTGCTCCACCGCCTTCTCGACGACGTCTCTCACGATGGCTTCGGCGTTCGGGCACGCGTCCCTGTAGAAGCCCACCGCCAGGCCGGCGCCACTCGGAGTCGGGGCCGGTGGCGTCGGGCGGGGACTTGGGTAACCCCCTCCCGAGCCAGGGTAACCGTAGCCGTAGCCCTCAGCTTGGCAGCGCGTCACCGAGCACAGCAGCGCAAGCAAGGTCGTAAGAGCGGCAAGCCTGGCCATCGTCTCTCAGATCAGATCGATCGAAGCAGCCAACTAGTCCTGCTTGCGACCAGTGAGAGCTCAAAGCAGTGTACTGATGATGGAGAGCTGCTGGTTCGCATCGCACGTGTATTTATAGTGCAGTCGTCGGATGAACTGACAACGACGGTGGTTCGAAGAATGATTACCGTCCGGATTGGTTGGGTTCTAGTTAGCTCGATCAGTGTCAGCAAGAGTACCCTTGGGAGTTGGGAGACACAGTGACACACAGCTCAGCAGTTGACTTGTGACGCAACTTGAATACTAGGAGCAATCGATAAGTTTAAGTAAACGAGTAAGCAAGCATCTCGTTGGCCTGAAAATCAGACGGGAATGTTGGTTACGGACGTTGCGTGGATAAAGGTTAGTTTGTTGCTGGCGGTTCGTTGGAAGAGACTGGAGCGAGAGTATGTGTGTGCAACAGAGAAACTCTTTGCCCAACCGGAGGACGGAGTAAGTTGGAGATTCCTGCTTGCTGTGTGCCAACAATTTCTTGCCTTCTTGGCCCGGCCGGGACGGAGCACGGCGTCGCGTGGTTTCTTTATGGAGTGGAGAAGCAGTACGTGCCCACGCACGCCGTGATTTACGAGTAAGATGGTCAGCAGATGATAGACGACGACGGGAGGGAGGATGAACTAACGGTCGGTGATAACGACTCTTTCAGCCACTGGTGGTGTCTGGTATGGCGCCGCCTTTGCCGGTGGCCTTCTCCAAGCACATTCGTCCACCGCCGCCGGCATCCTCCTCCCTCGAGCATTAGCAGCAGCCATGGAAAGAGTTGAAGAAAGATAACAAATGATGACAGTGGTCCCAAGAATGATATCGTATTGCATTAGTTGAGCTCTTTAATCAGCTCAATATCAGTAGTATAAACTATAGCCCATCTATCAAAAAATATAGTTAGTTTATTAGATTTATCCTAAGTCAAACTACCTCAAGATTGCCTAAAGCTCATAAAAAATATCCACATATATAAAACCAAATAAGTACACCATAAAATAATTTCATGATTAATTTGGTGTCATAGACCATGATATATTTTTATATAAACTAGCAAGGTGCCCCGCACAAATAGCACGAATATCTAGTTTTTTCCCAAACTTCTGGATTCTTTTACTTCAAAAAATTGAATGCAAATAGTTTTGTTTAGTTATATCTTTGTAATTGTTTTTTCTGATGGTCGTGATCCAAACACGGGTGGAATCTTTATTTTTTTCTTTGTTATATTTGTGGTATATTTTTGGATAATAATTTAGAAGAAAAATGAATGCTTTATACATCTTTTGAGTATTTACTGAAAGTAATTAAATATTAAATATTTTATTTTGATATAAATATTATTTTTTTAAAAATACTTGCGACGTACAATTTCTCTTGAGTGTTCTAGTTACCCCTATAGTTTATGCAGAAGATTCAGATGAGTAGTTCAATATATACCACCAGAAGTATAATATATGTTATTTTTATTATCTTTCAATCACCCTTCGATATAGCTTTGTAATGCATACTCTTGTATTGTCTTAGGTATAGGGTATAGCTATCTCTATTATGCTCCCAACAAGAATCTTTACCTGCTATACTATGGTAATCGAAAATGCATCACTGATAGTGCATGTCATACTTTTGAACACTACTCGTGGCTTACTATGAACGGACGTGCATGTTGAACATCAATTTTCAAGTTGCTTTGTTCTAAATCTCGCATCATCACTCCACAATAGTTGTATAATCTATCATTCCTTCTCCTCTAATTTTTTAAACTCTCAACCATCAACAAATGACAATGCTACATAAGCAAAACATCACCATCTCGGTTCTCGCTGTCGCTAGTGGTGATCGCCATGCTTTGGTAATAACAACAATACAACTCATGTTAGAGTATCTGTAGTTTGCTCAGCTGCACGCCTTCGTTTTCAGGCGCCTGTCATGCAGGAATCGTGGAGAACATAACATGTTTTCTGAGTTCAAAGATTCAAAAAATTACAGTGCAGACGTGAATACAGTACAGATGCAACAAATGAAAGAGCACCACATAACCGATGACACAAGGACTCAACGCGGGAACAAAATGATCCATCTATCTGATGATAAATGGATCCAACTAGTTGACGACCCTGCAGTTCCTCCTGATCTCGCCGTTGGCGCCGGTCTTCACCTCTATGCTGGCCATCTTCACCATGGCCTTGGCGAACTTCTGCTCCCACAGACCGGGAACGAACGCGTTCAGCACCACCGCCGCCGCCGTCTGCCCTGACTTGAGCAACGCCGCGTCCGACGTGAAGAGCACGTTGCGGTTGAGCACGTTCTTGTAGTACTGGCTGTCCAGCTTGCCGGGGGTGACGACGTCCTGCACCACGGTGGGGTCGTTGGCCGCGGTCGGGTTCGCCGGGCACTGGCTGCGCAGCGAGGCGGCCAGCGCCGGGTTCATGTCGGACGTGGATGCGTTGAGGCGGCCGTCGCCGACGAAGGATGAGCAGTGGGAGCGGCCGACGGTGTGGGCGCCGGAGAGCACGACGAGGTCGTTGGCGTCGAGCCCCTTGGCGGCGAAGCTGGCGGCGAGCTCGGAGAGGTTGAACGAGGGCGGCGGAAGGAACTGGAGCGCGTCGTTGGCGCTGGACAAGCGGCCGTCGCGGCGGCCCGCGGGCATGTCGAAGTCGGCCCGGCCGTCGCTGAGGACGGCGCTGGCGTCGCGGCCTGCGAAGGCGACGATGTCGGCGCAGGAGACCGTGCCCGGGCAGGCGGCCTCGAGCGCCGCCTTGGCCGCGTCGATGACCTCGAAGCCGCGCAGGCTGGGGGAGTTGGGCGGGGACAGCTTCTCCGGCTGCGAGTTCGCCGCCGTCGGGTCGAGCAGCACGGACGCGTCACACCCCTGAACCGCACACACGTTTGTTCCATTCGGAATTAAGCACGTGCGCGAATGCATTATGAGGCGTGAATTAAGTACTCAAGGGAACACATGCTGTTGAACAGATAAGTACCTGGACGAAGCAGTCGTGGAAGAGCATCCGGATGAGCCCTGCCCCGACGCCGGGGTTCTGCTCCACCGCCTTCTCGACGACGTCTCTCACGATGGCTTCGGCGTTCGGGCACGCGTCCCTGTAGAAGCCCACCGCCAGGCCGGCGCCACTCGGAGTCGGGGCCGGTGGCGTCGGGCTGGGACTTGGGTAACCCCCTCCCGAGCCAGGGTAACCGTAGCCGTAGCCCTCAGCTTGGCAGCACGTTACCGAGCACAGCAGCGCAAGCAAGGTCGTCAGAGCGGCAAGCCTACCCATCGTCTCTCCCGCGTGTTACTACTTCGTGTTCCTGCTGCTGTGTGCGTGCGAACAGCGGGATCGAGCTGGTAACTCGAGTGTGCACTGGAGCAGGAGATGTGGTGGTGGAAGGATGCTGGTTCGCACGTGTACTTATAGTAGTCGGACGAACTGAAGCAGGAGAACAGACGACGACTGTGATTCGAAGAATAGTATGTGGGGGGTCTCGATCGGTGATTTCTTTAATCAGCTCAATGTCAGCGATCGGCAATGATCGATGCAGGACAGTGGCCGGGAGACAGTGAGCTCATCATCAGCATCAGTTGACTTGTGCCTTGTTGCAGAACTGAAGAAATTGATCAGTTCAAACTTCAAACTAGTAGGCGTAGTCTAGATAATCAATGGCCTGAAATATGATCAATCAGAGGGGAAGATGAGATGTTGGTTAGGGATGAGGTCGTTGCGTAGATGTATAGCTAGGTTTGTTTGTCTGATCCCTGTGGTTAATTAGTTGAGCAAAGACTTTGTGAGTCACAGAGCACTACTTCATTTTACAAAAAAAAAAAGAGCACCGCTGTCTGCTCTCTCGACTCTAGCTAGCCGGACGGGGGTAAGTTGCAGATTCCAGCTTGTGTGGCATCAATGATTTCTTGGTGTCTTCCGTGCACACACATCGACCGCGTATGGTGCATGGTTTCTTTACGAAATGGACCAATGGGGAGCCAGTGCAAGCCGTGATTTACGAGCAAGATGATAGACGACGTGCCCCTTGCAGGCAAGGAAATATTATTTGGCACACAAGCTAATAATAAGAAACCTCCAACTTACTACGGTTAAGAGAGTTATCATACGTGCCCCATAAAGTCATCAACAACTAACCGCCAGAGGGACACCCACAAACCTACACTATCTATGTAAAATCCTAGCTAAATTCTCATACTTCCCGGTTGATTCAGGCCAATGAGACGCTAGCTGATCAATTTCAATTGCGTGTTACAAGGCAACTGCTGAGCTGGAGGTGTGCGCGCGCGCGCGCCTTCCATATTCTTGCTTATTTAATTTCCTCACTAAAGCTCTTCTTATCCAAAAATATTGTTATTTTTGAATTTATTCTAAGTCAAACTATCTTAATTAGCTGGGTATGATTTTAAATCTATTATATTAATAAAGGAGTGCTAAAAGAAGACACCACGTTCGCAGAGTGGGTTTAAAAATTCCCACATTAATCTAAAATAGAGAAGAATTTGCACCGTTAGATTTTATAAAGATCTAACAGTCTAATTAACTCAAGAGTCCATATCAAATACGATTAATAAATATATAATTTCATATTTAAAAATTAAGAAAAATTAGGATATGATCATCAATGATTGCATGGTGGTGCAGCCATGTCGTAGCCACGACACGATCTTAACCTAGTTATTAAGTTGATGATTATTCTAACATGAGTTGTATTGTTGCTATTACCAAAGCATGGCGATCACCACTAGCGACAGCGAGAACCGAGATGGTGATGTTTTACTTATGTAGCATTGTCATTTGTTGATGGTTGAGAGCTTAAAAAATTAGAGGAGAAGGAATGATAGATGATACAACTATTGTGGAGTGATGATGCGAGATTTAGAACAAAGCAACTTGAAAATTGATGTTCAACATGCACGTACGTTCATAGTAAGCCACGAGTAGTGTTCAAAAGTATGACATGCACTATCGGTGATGCATTTTCGATTACCATAGTATAGCAGGTAAAGATTCTTGTTGGGAGCATAATAGAGATAGCTATACCCTGTACCTAAGACAATACAAGAGTATGCATTACAAAGCTATATCGAAGGGTGATTGAAAGATAATAAAAATAACATATATTATACTTCTGGTGGTATATATTGAACTACTCATCTGAATCTTCTGCATAAACTATAGGGGTAACTAGAACACTCAAGAGAAATTGTACGTCGCAAGTATTTTTAAAAAAATAATATTTATATCAAAATAAAATATTTAATATTTAATTACTTTCAGTAAATACTCAAAAGATGTATAAAGCATTCATTTTTCTTCTAAATTATTATCCAAAAATATACCACAAATATAACAAAGAAAAAAATAAAGATTCCACCCGTGTTTGGATCACGACCATCAGAAAAAACAATTACAAAGATATAACTAAACAAAACTATTTGCATTCAATTTTTTGAAGTAAAAGAATCCAGAAGTTTGGGAAAAAACTAGATATTCGTGCTATTTGTGCGGGGCACCTTGCTAGTTTATATAAAAATATATCATGGTCTATGACACCAAATTAATCATGAAATTATTTTATGGTGTACTTATTTGGTTTTATATATGTGGATATTTTTTATGAGCTTTAGGCAATCTTGAGGTAGTTTGACTTAGGATAAATCTAATAAACTAACTATATTTTTTGATAGATGGGCTATAGTTTATACTACTGATATTGAGCTGATTAAAGAGCTCAACTAATGCAATACGATATCATTCTTGGGACCACTGTCATCATTTGTTATCTTTCTTCAACTCTTTCCATGGCTGCTGCTAATGCTCGAGGGAGGAGGATGCCGGCGGCGGTGGACGAATGTGCTTGGAGAAGGCCACCGGCAAAGGCGGCGCCATACCAGACACCACCAGTGGCTGAAAGAGTCGTTATCACCGACCGTTAGTTCATCCTCCCTCCCGTCGTCGTCTATCATCTGCTGACCATCTTACTCGTAAATCACGGCGTGCGTGGGCACGTACTGCTTCTCCACTCCATAAAGAAACCACGCGACGCCGTGCTCCGTCCCGGCCGGGCCAAGAAGGCAAGAAATTGTTGGCACACAGCAAGCAGGAATCTCCAACTTACTCCGTCCTCCGGTTGGGCAAAGAGTTTCTCTGTTGCACACACATACTCTCGCTCCAGTCTCTTCCAACGAACCGCCAGCAACAAACTAACCTTTATCCACGCAACGTCCGTAACCAACATTCCCGTCTGATTTTCAGGCCAACGAGATGCTTGCTTACTCGTTTACTTAAACTTATCGATTGCTCCTAGTATTCAAGTTGCGTCACAAGTCAACTGCTGAGCTGTGTGTCACTGTGTCTCCCAACTCCCAAGGGTACTCTTGCTGACACTGATCGAGCTAACTAGAACCCAACCAATCCGGACGGTAATCATTCTTCGAACCACCGTCGTTGTCAGTTCATCCGACGACTGCACTATAAATACACGTGCGATGCGAACCAGCAGCTCTCCATCATCAGTACACTGCTTTGAGCTCTCACTGGTCGCAAGCAGGACTAGTTGGCTGCTTCGATCGATCTGATCTGAGAGACGATGGCCAGGCTTGCCGCTCTTACGACCTTGCTTGCGCTGCTGTGCTCGGTGACGCGCTGCCAAGCTGAGGGCTACGGCTACGGTTACCCTGGCTCGGGAGGGGGTTACCCAAGTCCCCGCCCGACGCCACCGGCCCCGACTCCGAGTGGCGCCGGCCTGGCGGTGGGCTTCTACAGGGACGCGTGCCCGAACGCCGAAGCCATCGTGAGAGACGTCGTCGAGAAGGCGGTGGAGCAGAACCCCGGCGTCGGGGCAGGGCTCATCCGGATGCTCTTCCACGACTGCTTCGTCCAGGTACTTATCTGTTCAACAGCGTGTGTTCCCTTGAGTACTTAATTCACGCCTCATAATGCATTCGCGCACGTGCTTAATTCCGAATGGAACAAACGTGTGTGCGGTTCAGGGGTGTGACGCGTCCGTGCTGCTCGACCCGACGGCGGCGAACTCGCAGCCGGAGAAGCTGTCCCCGCCCAACTCCCCCAGCCTGCGCGGCTTCGAGGTCATCGACGCGGCCAAGGCGGCGCTCGAGGCCTCCTGCCCGGGCACGGTCTCCTGCGCCGACATCGTCGCCTTCGCAGGCCGCGACGCCAGCGCCGTCCTCAGCGACGGCCGGGCCGACTTCGACATGCCCGCGGGCCGCCGCGACGGCCGCGTGTCTAGCGCCAACGACGCGCTCCAGTTCCTTCCGCCGCCCTCGTTCAACCTCTCCGAGCTCGCCGCCAGCTTCGCCGCCAAGGGGCTCGACGCCAACGACCTCGTCGTGCTCTCCGGCGCCCACACCGTCGGCCGCTCCCACTGCTCATCCTTCGTCGGCGACGGCCGCCTCAACGCATCCACGTCCGACATGAACCCGGCGCTGGCCGCCTCGCTGCGCAGCCAGTGCCCGGCGAACCCGACCGCGGCCAACGACCCCACCGTGGTGCAGGACGTCGTCACCCCCGGCAAGCTGGACAGCCAGTACTACAAGAACGTGCTCAACCGCAACGTGCTCTTCACGTCGGACGCGGCGTTGCTCAAGTCAGGGCAGACGGCGGCGGCGGTGGTGCTGAACGCGTTCGTCCCCGGTCTGTGGGAGCAGAAGTTCGCCAAGGCCATGGTGAAGATGGCCAGCATAGAGGTGAAGACCGGCGCCAACGGCGAGATCAGGAGGAACTGCAGGGTCGTCAACTAGTTGGATCCATTTATCATCAGATAGATGGATCATTTTGTACCCGCGTTGAGTCCTTGTGTCATCGGTTATGTGGTGCTCTTTCATTTGTTGCATCTGTACTGTATTCACGTCTGCACTGTAATTTTTTGAATCTTTGAACTCAGAAATCATGTTATGTTCTCCACGATTCTTGCATGACAGGCGCCTGAAAACGAAGGCGTGCAGCTGAGCAAACTACAGATACACAAACATGACTTTCAGTCTGCAGAAACACGAGCAACCAAGGCGTGCAGCTGATCAAACTACCGATACACATAAATCATCTCTTCCAGGAGCAGCGGTGTTGTCTTGATGCAGAGTTGATCCTATCGCACTTCGGCACTTGATCCTGGTCAGTGCGCTGATTCAGAGAGCACCGTCAGTCTGATGAAGAGGAACTCAAAACTAAAACTGAACGGCTTTTGCTTGATTTGCGATGGAAATATACCCGTCTTACCATTTCACGATTTACGCACGAAGAAGATCCAGGTAGACTTCCATGGATTTACACCGTCAGACTGATGAAGAAGATCCCATCTTGCCCAAATGCCCAATCCTTGCCAAGCTAGCATGTGGTTTGCTTGTTCCATGGCGCCGATCCGCGTGGGCTGTCGCCGAGGACCATCACGGCGACAACGACGCAGCAAAGGCGCCACGAAGGTGCCGGAGAAGACGATCGTATGAAACCTTTGCAGTGCTGATCCTCTGCGTAGCGGGCGTGTCCCGGCGGCGTGGGGCGGACAGGACGCCCGGCCGCGGCCGGCGGCGGCCAACTCCGTCGATCCCCGCGCCACGCAGCGCAGACAGTATCACGGCGAGGGCGCACGAGAAACCACAGTGAGGATAGTTTGTACGCGACGGCGAGGGCTTCGGTCAGCGACTGCGGGCCCGTCGTCGACGAGGAGCCGTCGCCTCCGGACGACGGGCGGGAGCCAAAGAGCCGCCCATGCGATGGAGGGCTAATGTACACAAGTTTCGGTCGAAATAAGGACTGATATGCATATATTCGGATCGCGATTCATAATCGCGATCCTATTCAGGGGGTTAAACGCACATACTTGGATCTGCGATTGGTAATCGCAATCTGATTTAGGGGGTTAAGTGTAAATATTCGGATCGCGGTTGATAATTGCGATCAGATTCAGGGATTAAGTGAAAATATTCGGATCGCGGTTAATAATCGCGATCCGATTCAGGGGTTAAGTGAAAATAACTAGGGACTAATTTGTAAATACTTGGATCGCTATTTTGCAAAATTGACCGCCACCAGACCCACCGGCAGGCCTCGCCTTGCCCCGCCGTGGGCTCGCTCAGCCGCGCCGCCGGCGCTGCCTCGTTACCTCCATCTCCACTCACCTCCCTGTCGGAGCCGAGACCGCGCTAGGGCTTCGCGCTCCGCCTCCGCCGCCAATGATGGGGCCAGAGCCTTCCGCTCCTGTGCTAGCGCGGCGGCGGCCGGAGGCGAGGAACGGTGTGCGTGGGCGGCCGCGCGCCGGTCAGGCGGCGGAGGGAGCACGGCGGGCCGCTGCCGATACTATGATAGAATAGCGGGGCCTGAACTGCTATTTCGCTCTTGAGCGGACGGCGGTGTACGCATCCCGCTTCACTGTGGGGCCTGAACTGCTGGCCTTGGAATGGAATGGGGATCGGATTGCTGGGCGCTGGGGCCGTGGACGAGGAGAGGAAGGTGCACGGCGGCTGGAGGCCGCGGGTCGATCGGCATCCATGGCAGGGAGCAGTTCACTTTGTGATTATCTGTTTCATATTGTGAATCATTTCACATTGATGGATGATACTATGATAGAATCGTCAAGGTTATTGCTTGCAGCTTGCACGCTGTCTGCACGGAATTGCCTGGACGATCACAGAGGAGATTGGCACCACCAAATGGCGATCTTGCCACGATTAACTGGAGGAACTTTACCAGGTTAGTGTGGAACTGAGATTTCTTACCGCATTTGCATTTTACTTTTTTGCATCATTTTTGCTTTTGCGTGTTACTGGTTTCTTTGTAAAAAAACTCTTGAGAACTGAAGAAGGATGTACGACATGAGATCGAGTCTCTGCGTTTTAGTAACTGGTCAGTAGTTTTAGAACAGCAATATGACAGGACCAGAGTAATTTTCCCAGTTGTCAACAAATAGGCAATATGTTCTGTTTTTTAATGTACAACGGAGAGCACTGTGTTGTGAGAGCCAACACAGTTTAAGTCGAGAAAACCTCACGAGAAGAAGAATGGCAGGAATGAGGAATTCTGCAAAGAAAAACATAATATCTACTTTTTTATATAAGAAAACAAGCAATTTAGAAGCCACATTGCGCTCGGTAAAATAGCCAGCCTGATGAGGTAACATCACTGTTGCGGTACTGGTCGGCTGGTCGCAGCAAACAAGAAAAGATGTCTTATCAGTAGTCATTTACAAGAGGAAGATTGGAATGCCTTGGGAGAGGTTAATATCAGGGCTATTACCATTGCTCACCAAATGAACACGGGAAAGATTCGTGGGTGCCGGCTGGTGTCATCGATTCACCGTACAGGCGTACAGCTATGAATAAGTCAGTTGCAGTTAATTGTCAGCGAGGATGGCAACGGAGGATTAGATTAAATCAGCGACAAATCATCTAAATCCAGGTGCATCCTTAAGTGTGGTTGTAGGAGTTGCAAGTGAGCCAGAGGAGAAGTTGCCAATATGAAGTCTATTAAGGCTGAAGTCAACAAAAGTGTGTCTCTGATGTAATGAGGAAGTTCATAGGTGAAGAAGGAAGGGTGTT
Organism: Panicum hallii; assembly: GCF_002211085.1. Taxonomy (NCBI): domain Eukaryota; kingdom Viridiplantae; phylum Streptophyta; class Magnoliopsida; order Poales; family Poaceae; genus Panicum; species Panicum hallii. The sequence continues at coordinate 55,413,020 of NC_038043.1, forward strand.
ACTTGTGAAGTAGCAAAAGTTGGGTCTATTAAAGGTTGGTGGAAGATTGGCTGCTTGGAGAGTTGAGAGGACTTCCATCGTCCGTTGAATCCCACTTGCTATGCTATACTTGAATGTAAGGAAACATGAAAAATAAACTGAGCTTTGAACATTTTGAAAGGTTTATCGGTAGTAAAGGTATTTCTTAGATTTTTTGCAACTAACCAGAATACAGTTACCAACTTTTTTTTTGGAATTTTCTCCAATAGAAAAAAGGATTTGCTTTAGGTGGGTAAATCCATAAATTAATATGTATTCATGCCTTTTGAATTTCAAAAATGGTTCATTTTACATCATGGTTCAATAAGCTCATTCAATTCTATCTGTTTCCATAGAAACTGAGAGGATATATACACAGCTATCCCATGTATAGACAGTATGCCAACATTGTCTAAACTCTTTATTAGCTTTCCAAACAAGAATACAACCATATCTCTAGCTAGTGAATCATCAAGCGACAGATGGTGTACATGGTGAACTGGTGAATAATGGTGGAGGCAAAGATAATTTGGTTGCTCCAATGCTAAGCACGCTATAGGATCAAGAAGTGTTTTTTTTTTCGCTGGTAGGGCACACTGTAGAATTCTCGTTTTCCTGAAATGGAACTTAGCTGACTAGTTCTATACTTCAGAGTGAAATTTAGATGTCATAGCATCTGCTATGTGTGGTCGATATGTGCAGAAGCATTATGTGGTTGATGAAATGGGTCGATACAAGGAAACATGTTTCAAATTATCAAATGAAGAAGGCTCCTTTTTATATCTAGGAAATTGAGTCATTAAAAATGTACCATGATCAGGTCATAGCCTCTTAAGAAATATTCAAAATCATTTTTTTGTGGTTGGATTAGTAGTTAGTATTCATTAGAGGTTGGTTGGTTAGTCCAATTTCAGAACTCCCTTCTCTAGTTCTGCCCTTAGTTCTCAAGTATGATCGCCTGATTCTATGCAGATCTGGAGTTTACTTTTCTAGCTCACTGTTCTATATATCTGTTGCTCACTATGATCATGTCGCTATGCCCTATCCAAAATTCAAGCTAGTATGCATTTCATTTTGTGCAAAGTCTCTACTGTCAGTTGTACAAAGATACACAAACACCTTCCATAATTCTCAAGCTAATTCTCAAGAAGTTTTTTTCATATTATGTTACTGTTTGTGTTCTTCTTTTTGTAATTGCAGGATGGCCGAACAAGGTGTCCTGATGAGGCTAGCAGGCTACGAGCATTCATACATGTACACATATTCACCTGTTTTTTTTCTTTCCCCTTTAAATTGTTTAAGCCATTAACAGGGCCCTCTTCTGCTGCAGCGTTGACACTACCAACATTGCTCGGCTAGCCCCCAAAAAAGAGCCCAAATTGACTTGACTCCATGTACAGTGCTCTCGAGAAAGGCAAGGGCAAGGCCTGTAGGCAGTAAGAAACAAATGCTCATGTTGTAAATATGGCCTTATTATGGACAGATGCTGCCCATGCACGTGCTATGATGTTAATTGCAAGCTTCTTTTGCAAATTGCGTTGCAATTAAGTCGCCTGATGACAATTTTTGGTTAATTTATATGCCACAAATTTGGTTAATCTGATGCAGAGATATTATATGATAGTTTGCTTTTTACCGCAAACAAGAAAGTTGTTTGCTGAGTGGTTATTTTCAGTAGTTTGGCGTTAACTGAAGCTGCGCCCAGCAGCACCCCTCGGCGTTTCCTGAAATGGAAGGCGGGGGCGTCAACGCGCGCAGGACCGAAGCAAGCAGAACGGAGCCTCTGGAGGAAGAAGATGAACAATACTCCATGAAATCTAGGCTTCGAACGCACAAAGCCGCCGCCATGGTCACCCGATCTCGCGAGCTTCAAGCGCAAGGCTGGTGAGTGGTGACGGCCCGGCTTGGATCTCGTTGAATCGGGCGCGCCTCGTCAGGTCCTTGGCTCCATCCTGCGCGAATTAGGGGAGTGGAGAGCTGGCTGTAGGGGCTGCGAGCGACTGGGCGTTTGAACTTCCGGCTGGGGTGGCAGGTGGGTGGCCGAAGGGCGGCGGCAGCAGCAACGGCCGGCGGACGGCCCGGAGCAGGAGCAGATGCAAGCGAGCGGCCTATTTATAAAATTAGGATGCCTTTAGGGGGTTAATTGATAAATAACGGGGTATATTTGCAAATATTCTGATCGCGACTACTAATCGCTATCCAAATGAGGGGGTATTTTGCAAATATTGGTGCCGACGACATGGTACTCCCGGCGAGGTCCCGCCGCCGCCGGCGACCTCCCCTAGCCCCGCCGGCCGCCGCCACGCGCCCCCAGGGTTCCTATTTGGATTCAACGCATCCATCCGATGCTCCAAATGATCTCCCGCGCTGCCGCCACCGCTCATGGACGACAGACCTGCTGCCGCGCCGGCGCGTCGAGGGAGGGTCCGGCGCGCGGTGCCCTCAGCCCCTCACGCTGCCGCTGTCCAAGCTCCGCGTGGAGACGGGACGGGAGACACGCATGGCCGCGGTTGGGATCAGGTGGCACCATATCCGGCCTCCGAGTGCCTGATGGGCCGCCGGACTTCTCGCCGTGAACAATAACCGTCGCCTGAAAGAGAGAAAAAAATCAGGCACCTGTGTTATAGCATCTCACTTCCTACATTCCAATCACCTGACTGGAAATTACGATTACTTAGTTCAGTCAACAATCAATTCCATAGACAGCAGCGGCGTTCGTATGGCTTCTGGCAATGCATCACCACGCTGCTCCCATCTCATTGAACACAACAGTTGCACTACATGTACATTTCAGAAACATTGCATACACAAGTAGACAGGAAGCAAAGCATAGATAAACTGATCAAGACACCATTATCCAATACAAGTCTACTCTTCTCCAAGTCCTCCATCTTGTGCTTGATTTTCTCCAAGTTCCAGTTCCAGCTATGGCTCCCTGATCTGCTCTGCTCTTTTCCCCCATCCTCAATAGGTGCGACAATGCACAATGGTTCTGTCCTCGAGATGCGGCTCAAGACAAACAAAAAGAATGCCATTGTGCCTGCATTACACGATAATGTCATCAAATAGGCCAAACAGAATTCCATGTTCATGCACAGGCCCAAAAGCAACAGATCAGACTGGAAAGAGCCCTTAATTCCACAGCATGGTTGCACTAAATTGCAAACTTGTGCTCGTGTGTCTGTCCCTTTCCCCTTGAGTTCAACTAGCCTTTGGGCTCAGATCCGATCAGCCTTTGTCACGAGCAAATTTGTGCAGAACAGGGACCAAAGTTAACATATATAAGTTAATAACTAATGAAATACTCAAGCACGGGGATGTAGCTCAGATGGTAGAGCGCTCGCTTAGCATGCGAGAGGTACGGGGATCGATACCCCGCATCTCCACATTTTTCCCTTATTTTTTGGTTTTGCTTTTTCCCATCTTCAGCTTTCCCGGCTCAGCTGCAGTCTGCAGATGCATCTTTTGAGGTGCTTGAGATATACTGTTCAATCTCCTCCTCAGTAACAAGATGTTACGTACAAGAACATCTGGAACTCTTTCTTTTTGCCTCCGTTCTCAACTTCTGATCTTGCTCTCGACCGTGTCTTTTGAGACATTTGCACTGAAGACTGCAGGGTTCAAGTTTAACATCTTAACAGCACAAAAGCCTCCATCATTCGCCATGATTCAAGCTTTCAGTCTGTCTGTCAAGTCTTCCAAGAAACAAATACTTTTCAGCGCACACCCTTTTCTTTTTGAAAAGGTATTCAGCTCACACTTTCAAACTACACATACGACGCTGGACTCAGGCGAGTTTCCGTGTCTTTTGAGGCACAGTCCCCTGTCCCTTCCCTTTTGTTCACATCGCAACGGTAAAAACCAGACCGGTTTCTCCGGTGATCTACAGCCTGTTCTCCAAGTACACCAGCGCTGAACTGTGCCTGCGTGTTCCGGCTACAGGCTTCAGGGGTTGCAGTACCATACAAATACATCCAGACAGGCAAGCAAAGCAAACAAGCTCCGGCCGTGGACCATTCAGTCCGGTCGAAGCCTGTGTGTTGGCCGCTTCACATGCCACTTCATGCCAAAATGCTGGGCCGATTTACCCGGCTACAGACGTCTGTAAAAAAAATTCGGACCTTTAACCTCAATCAGTTATGCACACAAAGTTCCAAGCAATGAAAGAGACGGGGCAGGCTCTAGAGCTGATTTTACCTCGAATTCTTCTTGACCATGGCTGGGTGCCGCCCTGCCCGGCGAGGAGAGGCTGGCCGTCTGGTCCTCCCGCCCCTCTGGTTGTCAGTGGGCCTCCACACCCCTGGCCGGACTCGGCGTCGAGGTTCACCGGAGTTGCTCCACGTACGGCCAAGGACCACGCGCCGTACAGTGCCACAGCAAGAGCAAGACTGCAAGACCACAGCGCTGTACCGAAGGAGTATCTCCGAGTTAAGGAGTGCCGAAGGGAAGAAAAACCGCCATGAACCGAGAGAGCAAATAGCAAGGCATTCTAAGTATCACATTGCGATTTGCAAACACTGCAGCTTGAACTGGATTCTGAAATCTGAATGCCTCCTGCCTTTGATGGTTCAGACAATGGAGGGCTACAGACAGACAGGTAGAATTGCAGGCATTGGCAAACAGCAGTCACAAATCTTTCGGCCCTCCCATCATATTCATTAATTTCTCCTATCCTCATCTGTACACTCGTCTACACAGCTTCAGTACAACATCATCAATACACGTGGCAAGGGGGGAGGAGGGATACAAGTATTAGGCACCAGCATCAGCTTTGTCTACCTCGTACACAAGACTATCAAGCATTTCCGCTCGTGTTGTTCCATTTTTCAAGCCATATCCTCCAGCCACACCTTCAACAGAACACACACACACACGCGCGCGCGCACGCGCACGTGCGCACACACCAGCCAGAGATTGGCTTAACCATCAGTCATCTCCTTGGTTGATGGATGCAGGGATGGTGTATACTAGGCTTTCGGGATCGAGCGCGACGAAACCCCATGCAGAAGTTTTATGAATCCCAGGAAGCTCAGCTTCCCGTCAGCGTGTCTGATCCAGTCTTGGAGGACAACGTGAAGCGGCACTGATGGGCCAAGGCCAAGTTCCTGGCAAACAAATGATATCAGATGAGCAATGTTCAGTAATCAACTAATCTCATGCATGAACACACAGTTGACTCAACAGATGAAACCATACTGATGCGAGTTCTTCAATCACAATAGGCCGGTTGCCTTCCTTATCAAACAGTTCATATGCACGCCTAGCGTGCTGTTCCCAGGTCTCCAAGGCTTCCATCTGGTAAACGCTGATGGCAGAAGCAGCAAACTCTTCGAAATCCAACTTTCTGTACTGAAGAGTGCACACCTGGTGCCGTGACAAGCGCAGGTAAGTGCTCTATATCACACAACCCTATTACAATGGCAGACAGTGTGTAGGTGGCTTACTGTGTTAACAAAATCGACAACCCTAGAGTCCTTCATTGCATCTGTGGAGTTCTTCACCAAGGCCTGCATGTACCACTTGCCTTTCAGCAATTGTAGTGTAAAAAAAATGTATTGAAGTGGAAAGATAAAAATAATTACTAACCGATTTCAAATTTTGCAAAGAGATATAACCATTCTTGTTTGGACCCAACAATTCAAACTGCTCTCTTACATAAAACAGTTGATTTGTAGTCAATGTCTTGGCTAGGGCCTGGAAAATGCATAGAAATACTTAGCAAAACACAATATACTAAGCTGGGTATGAAAAGAGAACATTGACCGCCTACAGGCCATAATAAGAACCCTAAACATCTTTATTCTGATTAAATGCATACCCTCAAAGCAGACTTCCGCAGTGAAGATGAACTTATGTAAGCTCTCATTAGCTTGTAGATTATCATATCTAAAGGAACTTTCACTTGATGAGCACTACGGATCCACGGATGACCTTCAGTTATCATTTAGTTGAGCAAAGAGTTAAGCATCTTTGCAGCAGGACAACAGTGTGCAACAATGAAAAGCAAATCTGGCACTTACTAAGAGCTTGTGCAGCTGTCATTCTCTTGCGGTAATCCTTATTAAGAAGCCTTTTTACAAAGTCTTTAGCTTCGGCTGTGAGAGTGGGCCATGGGGCCTCATCAAAACTTGGCTCTGCTTTCAAGACAGCTCGAAAGATTCCTGACTCCGTGCGCGCCCAGAAAGGCCGACTCCCGCAAAGCAAGATATAGGCAATCACTCCAATGCTCCACATATCTGCCTCAGTGCCATAAGATCGGTGGAGCACCTCCGGAGCAACGTAGTATGCGCTTCCAACAATGTCATTAAGTCTTTCATCTGCAGAACATATAACATGGCATCATGCCATTATGACCTGCTGTAGATTAAATCTAGACAAATAAATCATATACATGGATCCTAATGGAGCTCAATAAGACAAACCTGGCTTCACGAAGTCAGACAAGCCAAAATCTATGACCTTCAAGGGAGAGTTTTCATCCTTTGAAGAGAAAAGGAAATTCTGGAAAAAGAAAGCACAAATAAATGAGTCAACATACATGAGGGGGAAAAAAGAATTGCATTGACTAAGCATTGTTAGTACTATTGACAAGAATAAAAAATGTGCAAGAAAAACAACAGAGTAGATATGGTATCCAGTGTCAGGCTTGGTTCAGTTTCAGAGCATCTTGGCTTTGGTAACCTTCTAGGTCAATAAACATTTTATCAAAGTTTGCCAGAAACCTACCTCTGGTTTCAGATCACGATGAACAACACCTTGAAGATGGCAAAATGATACAACACTCAAAATTTGTACCATAACGACCTTTGCATCCTCTTCAGAGTACTTTCCACCTCTGCAAATATAGAAAGAATGTTCGAATCAGAAGCCTAGGGTAAATCATTAGAAGTGTCGAAATTATTTCAATGTGGATTTACAGGTACCTTGCTAATATTCTATCCAGCAGTTCGCCCCCTTTACATAATCTGAAACAGATAAGGAAACAACTCAGTAAGATATAGATGATCAAGAAGCGGGAAGGGCATGGTCATTATTCTAAATAATAAACTAAAATTATTATTGACAAGCTTAGATCCTGAAAGGTGGTAACTTCATGAAATGACTATATCCTTTATCAATATTGAGTAATAGATTAAAATTTTGAGCAATCATAAGTAAAGTGGTTCTGTAAGGAATAGTTCTTGGGTTAATTAATGAATGCTTGCAGATAGAAACTCATATCAAATTATTTGAATATAAATAATTGGACTCTCATGTATAATTTCATGTAATTGTCATTAAAGGGACAAATGACTGGACCATGGCCAACATTCCATCAAGATAGCTTACATTTACAGAACATGTGTTCTGAAGTCTGAACCTTCTAACATATACATGAAGCAGAACCTTGTGCAATGCAATAATATGCGAATATAGAATATAAAAAGACATTCTGTGTAATAAAAGGTGCACACAAACTTACTCCATAACTATATACACATTATCTTCATCTTCGAAAGCATCATAGAACTGCACCAAGTTATTATGGCCTGTCAGAGAACTCAATATTCTCACTTCTCTTCTCACATCTTCAATGGCAATAGCAGTCGTCATCTGATAGAAAACTTTATCAGTTGAAAACATTGATCTTAAATATGGAATCACACAATTTTCAGGAAACAGCTAACAAGTAATCGAATAATTCAACAGTTAAATAACCTATGTTTAAAGTCTAACTGCATTGTTAATAAACCATTTCTATATAAGTTAACCAAATACATAGTCCTCTTCCATGATAACAGCAAAATGGGTCAACCGAAAATAGTATTTGGCATACATACGCTGATCTGAGAGCACAAATAATGGCCACTAAACGAGCTACCTAACAACCAATACTGTTCAGCCCAATATTACCACAACAGTGCACTGGACAGGCAATAAGTGTTCAATTATAGATACAAAGAAATGGAATGCCTCTTGCTGGCATCAATGCCTGAAAGGCACAAATAGCACAAAAAAATACTCAAAATATCATTCCGATGGAATAAACCTATTCAAACTGCATCTGGAATTCCCTAAAGAAAAACTACTAATTCTTAGTGATGTGATTTGTTTCGCTTGCTTTTTATATCAACGAATGTTGAACTCATTTTCTAGAAAGAATGAACCAAAAACTGTTGCTGCTGCCATCCTATGATTGAGAGACAACGCAATAACATGGAATGTGAGTAGCTGTGGGGTGGGGCATTACAGCATTGCATATGCAACAGGAGGACTGCCAGCTTTGCTCATAAAAGCACTGGGCTGGCCAGGGATACTGAGCCTCTACAGGGTCTTAATTGAATGATCCCTCCTATAATTGCAGGGAGGCGCATAATGAGTGAACTCTTCAACGGAATTAAAGCATCGAGCTGTGATTCAACAGCTCTGCTCCCTTTTGACCTACAGATCTATCCAAGGGGATCATGTGCTTCGTCCACCTGCGGATGGAACATGAGGGAAGAAGATGGTAGGTCTCGGCAGCCAATGCCGCCATGAGCATGACATGAAGCCAATCAATGCAGGAGGCAGTCGACATCTAGATGGTGAGATGGAGGAGCCTCCTCCCCTTTGATGGAGCCACCACAAGAATGCCGTACCGACTAGGTCATCCTGCACCAGCAATCACGAGCACCCCGGGAGCTAAAAGAAACGATAAAGATGTCTCCTTTCCATTAATCAGTTACTAGACGTGCTTTAACCAAGCTCGATTAGCAATCAAACTGCAAAGTAGGTTCCTAATTTACTGCTTGGAGCAGCAGCTGGGGAAAAAACCGAACTAGGATCCAAGACCAGAAGCATGGGAGTGAAAGAATGCAGAATCCAAATGCTAGAGCTCGGTCAATACATAGAAAACTGCAGACGAATTAAAAAGACTGGATCTTGACGACAAAACTGAGCATAGCAGCATGGTGTAGACATGCTGGAATCCAACCACGCAGGAATCTGACAAAAAATTGGTCAAACATGCAGAATGCAACTGAACGGAGACAACAACAAAGAACGTAAAGTACAGAAACGTTCTTCAAGCATCAAACGATGCAAACAGCTCAAGAACGGGGCATGGCAATGGCAAGAAGATGAGAGGCAGTGTCACGCGAACCTTGGTCTTGGGGATGACCTTGACGGCGACGTCCTGACCCTTGTGCTCGCCCTTCTTGGCCTTGGCGGAGCAGGTGTAGCCGAAGTGGCCGCGGCCGACCTCCTCGCCGAGGTCGTACTTGGCGAAGAAGTGCTTGGAGAAGCCGAAGCTTTTGTCTAGACCGAGCTCCGGTTCACCGCCCTCGGGGATGGACGCCTCGTTGGGCTTGACGGAGCCGTGCCGCCGCGCGAGGAGCGCGCGGATGTGCTTCGCGGGCGACGGTGGCGGGAACGGGCGCTTGAACCCTCCGCGCGCCGGCGTGGTCGCGACACTCGAGTTCGCTGGCGAGCCCTTGTAGCTGGACGGCGGGAGCGGGCTCGGCAGGTAGAACGGGAACTTGGGCTGCTTGGGCGTACCCGGCTTCGCCGCGGGCGCCGCCGCCGACGGCGAGGACGCGCCGTCGCCGGCGCCGGAGGCTACATGGGGATCCTCCTCCGCATCGAGCTCCGGGATTTGCGTCGGCTTGCCATGGCAGAGACCCATGGGTCGGCGGATCGAGAGCTGGAGGCTCTAGTTGAACGACCCCGGATTGAAGCGAAATTTCCGCGGAATTCCTCCAAGAAACGAGGCAGCGGTGGGTCAGAGCGGCATCCTGATTCCAACGACCCGAGAAATCAACCAGAATCGATCGCAAGGGACCCTCATGGTCTCCAAATTCTTGCCTTGGACTTGTAGTGAACACCAAGAACCGCCAATACCAGAAAAGCAAGGAACCTTCAGACGAAGATCTCGCCCGAAATTTGGACCCCCAAGAACAGGAAAAAAACAGGCCAAAATCCTCTCCTCGCAGTGGCCACGCACAGACCCCCGGCGCAGCAAAATGCCAGGGAAAGAGGATGGACGGATGGATCCGACTATCTATCATGCACAGAGCAAGAACATATTCCTTGATTCCTGAAGTGACCAAACAATTGAAAAAGCTGGAAGCTTTGGGCGAAAGGCTCGGATCAGCGCGGAATGGGGGCGGCACTAGAGGAAACAACTGGCGGGCGAGTGAATCCTGTGTGAATTGGGAGGGGAGAAAAAGGGGCGGCGGAGGAGGCCTTGCCTGTGCCTGCCTGCGCTTGCTTGCTTTTGAGCTCTTTTCTTTTTTCCAATTTCTTTTGGTCGTCTCCTTTCTCTTTTCTAGCCCTCTGTAGTTGTGCTGTGCTTTGGTGAGGGGGAATGGGGTGGTGGGGTTGGGGTGGCACGGCACGGCACAACACACTGTCCATGGTGACATGCACTTCTTTTGTTCTTGGCTTTGTTGCCATCTGCTTGGTTTGGTCGTCACTCATCACCTTAGTCCGAAGCTAGCACAAAACATACCAGAATTATTTACCTTGATTTTTTCAAAATCATTACATTTCCTCTGAACATTTGCCACGAAACAAGTCCAGGCACAGAGGGTGAGCTCAGCCAGCTAGGAAAATATTACTGCTACTTCATTTCAAATACATGCCAAAACTTGCAAATGATGGTTCTGATCTCCTGCTGCTTGTTGCAGAAATGTACAGGGTGAGAATTTGTGGCGCTGTCTCGCTGTCACTGTAGCCTTCTCCCCTGTTCGTCCTCTCTTCCCCCCAAAAGGCCACGAGCACAGGCTGTCCTTGTGAGCTCCTCCTCCAACCTCCTAAAGAATTGAGCAGGAGGGGGGCGGAGTAATGGAGGCATCAATGCCGCTTGCGGAGTACGCCCCCACCTTTCCGTGTGGTGCTTCATCCATCGCCTCCGGCTCCGCGAAGCAAGTTGACTTGTAGACATGGATTTGGGATCTCTGGTTTGCGCTTCAGATCTGACCGGCTTCTCGCCGCCCTCCTGTCACTGTAATCTTTCGTCAGAGTTTTGACTGGCGAGGCTGCCATCTCTTTACTACTGGTTTAACAGTGTGCTAATGAGGCAGGTAAATGGAAGATTTGTCTACATCTCTTCAGACGTCAGATGGATTAAGATCGCTACCCTGTGTAGGATAAGAGATTTCAGTAATGCCTTTTGAGCTAAGGTGTTACTATCCAGTCTTCGTCAGTCCAATATTTGAGTTAAGCTCATTTTCAAGTTATCAAAGGATGCTTAACAAATGCAATCAGCTTTTAACTCGAATATTGTGGAGGGTAAGAACCTCCTCTAATCATCCTATGTTTTGAAATAGTGTGCTACTGGTACCTACATTCTCTCCACCCATCTGATTGAAGCAGTGCCTCCCCTCCGCATTGGGTGAATGGGTGGATGATTGAGCAAGGCTGCTTCAGCTTCAGCTCCAAACAAAAAGAAGAAACAGGCAGGTTCAATATGGAATTGTCCAATTCCATTGTCCTCTCTGCTGCGCTGCACACTCGCATAAACAAAAAAAAGCTTGGAGTCAGTATTATATGTATGTTGGGACTAGGGTCGCCACCTGCTTAATTTCAGGTTTGGGCCCATCCATCCAGCATCATTAGTCCATGGCATTCAAACTCACGTACTGCTACTTGACAGTTTCCTTCATTTTGTTTTGCTCAACAGCATGTACTACCACTGTATAAACTACTAGGCGTGCATCTGATCAGGCACTAGAAATCAAGGGAGTTACATGGGTAACTGAAACTAGTGAGATGCTAGTGCTTGTTGCCATTGCTGGCATGGGGCACTGTGGCCATTCACATTCACCAAATCCCAGATGAGCCAAACAAATAGGGCCCTCCTCCTTGTTCTAAACAAGCAATGAGAGAACGACATTGCTTTCATCACCCACTAACTGCTCAAGCAAATTGCTCCACCAATTTGCCTGGATGCACTTTCTGGGGAATTGCCGACTGAAAAGCTAGGGCAGATTTTGGGGACAATTCAGTTGAGGAATAAAGAGAACCACCATATCAAAACGACAGGCTTACATATAGCATACTGATGAAGATTCATGAAAATTTATTCTTGTTTTGCACTCTACATTGATCCTTGGTCCAGCTGGTCATTAAGATATGGATTGGCACGGTCCAAGATATAGCCCTGCTCAGATTCCCTGATAAAATAATGCTTTGCGGTTGGGTCCGATCCAAGTTGTTTATGCAGGTCTAGAACTCATGATTTCGTGAGCTCTGAGGGTACTAACCTGAGTTTAATGCAGCAATCATCTCGCCCCCGAAAGAGTGAGCATATATTTCTACTCACAGAATTTTGTTGCTACCGTTGGACCTTGAAATATACTGTTTCTGAAGCTTTTTGGAAACCCTGACATGATGCTTCTCATCTCTTCAGCTTTCCTACCATCTTTCTTTCTTTGAGCAGGGCAGCGTTTGCATTGCTACCAAGGTTCTCACAACTGATGTATAGTATTTTTCTACAAAGTGAAATAGTTTTTTTTTCTACCAGGTGAAAGTACTTGCAAGAGAAGCAAACACATGAAGAAAGTAAACACAAAAAAAGGTAGTTAGGCGAGGATACAATAAAGATACAGGAACATGGGCTAACATGGACCAGGGCTACTTTCATGCCATTGCAAGAAATCCCCTTTGCAGATGAGCCATGCGATCCTTCTGGATTACACATAAGCTCCTGCTTTGATTGCAACCATTTCAGTATCTGTCATCATCTGCGTGGCAGTGCAGCCTCTGTTTTTGCTTTCATTTTTCTTTGGAGTAGAAAAACAGTGGTGAGATAGTCCAAACAGGAAGCAACCATGTTACATTACACCAGTAAAATCATCTGCTAGTGGCTCTTGCGCAAAGCAGATGGCATCCTACGAGTAGAAAGCTACCCACTTCATTTCAGTAAATCATTTTCATTGAGACCATACGCTATCCGATGTATATATTTACTATTTTAGGAAAAAGTCGTTTCCAAACTAATTAAGTTAGGCTAAATGGTACTACTTAAGTATACTATCAAATATTAAAATTCAGACACTAGAGTTTAGCAAATTTCAGTCTGATGAGATTTAATTTGATATTATGTCTCATGGCATATGTGTACATACAATTTCAGTCGATTGTCGTTACGCTGCTGTACTACTAAAAACGCGTTAAACAGCTAATAACAATCTTAACACTGCAGCATCAGTACTACACTACTGCCAATCAATGGGCTAACATGTAGATTAAGCAATGCATGCATGACCAGGTATTAAAATCCCAGTTCAAACCTAGCAATCTACCTGTAGCTTTCCTCTACTAAAAAAAAAAAATCTTTCTGTTTGGTTGTAGGCTTGTAGCTGTACCAACTACGGGCACTTCATCAGAGAGGAAGCCATGCATTAGTTGTCCATTCTGATGGACATGTACGCAACTACGCATATATGATACATCCCTGTACAGCAGTACAGGAGAGGACAATACAGCTCATATCAACGCACTGGGGACCCATCAAGTGATGAAGCTCTTTTCAATTCTTCCAACCAGTCCTAACATGCTGCAACGGCTCATTGACCTGTTATTTTATTTTTTATTTTTGCAAGCCGCCATGAATGATGGTTGAGTTGAAACACTCACTACCAAACTGCCAAGAATCATAGCAAAACAACCTCATGCCATGTCAAATCCTCTTCTTGAATTCAGTGGCTTTGTTAAGCACAGCAATTAGGTCAGTTTCTGCCACAATAAACGGCAAAAATCACTTTTCAGGTACTTGCCAGATTGTTTGAGCCCCACAGGTTGGCAGTGTGAGGTCACAAGTTTATGATCACTCTGGCGTTCATGTCATGCCACTATCCCTCCAAAAGCTTACATCTGAATCATACAAATTTCCAGTTCCTCCTATCAACTTCTCCACATTATTTATGTCTATCTCGCCAACTTTTCGATCCAGAACACTGCAAGCATGAGCAAAGACCAGTTTATCAACCTCTTTGACCAACCGGCCGGCGGCCGGCGGCACTGGCTAGCCGGCCGGTAGCCTTTCTGTCGCCATGCCGGGGCCAGCTAGGATTTTGTTGATGAAAACCTCACCTGCACAAATGTATGCATTCTGGTGGCCTGGCCTGGACCAAGCTGTTAGAATAGCAGGGATGGTGCCACCAGCTCCTCATCTGTTTTTAACACTTCCTCACAAATTGACAACTAAACAGAAAGATCTTGCCTGTGCTGATGAGATCAGTCAGTTGGTATTTGGGCATCTGTGTTTGGTACCTGTTACTAGCAGCAGCTACTGGCTACTGCGTGTATGTGCATGGATTTTCTGTGCCTGAATCCCAGACAGGAGGAGGCTGTGTGGCCATTGGGTGAGACAATTCTACATGTAACATTGCATAGGCTTTGTTATCAGGCAACAACTGTACTGTAGTGTAATCCATGCTGCAGAGGAGCCAGCGACCAGGTAGGTGCATGGATCAGTGCATAAACAACAAGCATGTTTGTTATTGAGACAAGCATGTGCTCTTGCATAATGTAATGGCATGGAATTCTCCTCTCATGTGGATTATTATGCACCCAATCATTGGGCAGCCAATCAGCCTCTCTTTATGTGTTTATGCTGTGTTTTGGCAAGGGAATCTCTGCAGCCAGTGCATGGAAAGTGAGTAAACAATGGAAGAAACCCTGTGCAATGGAATGCAATGCTGCAGAAGGCTGGTCTGGTCTTTGGCCTTGCTTGCCATGGCACCCAACTGGTGAAGATAGAGAGATGTCATGGTTGCATCCTTTTCACTTTTGCTTTTAGGCAGTACTCTTCAGTAAATTTTGCTCTTCTTTTTGTGCATCCTTTCAGGTGTTTGGATGGATGCAGCCCTCTTTCTTGGCCTCCTCCTCCTTTTGACCTCAGCTCCAAGCATCGGATGCGGATGCGCTGTAAAAAGGAGAGGCCAAAAGAAACCAATCAGTCATAATGCCTTTGTCGTATGATCTAGAAAAACACACTTCTATATTCAGTCAATCTAGTGGGGCAATATAGATAGATCACATAAGAATGTCTAAACCATACTCCAGTTATTTGTCAGTAACACGTGGTGTTGACGCGTCACTGATAGGTGGGTCCCGATGATGAGAGAATTCGTACGTCATGTGTCTGTGACACTTCGTGTTTCCGAGTCGTAAACTGAAACATGTCCAAGTGGATCTTTAAATGTGTTGGTTGCAGCATCGTGGTTGGAGTGTTGTTGAGCTCCAAAGCACCCATCTTGCATTTGCCACTCGGGCCCCAGTTTCAACTTCCCGTCGCGACATCAATTGTGGTCACGAGTAAAATGGCTGAAAACAATATGCAGAGACTTTGCACTGTCAATGTAGATGATCAAACTCTTGTACAGTTTTTGACATTGTTCGTCATCAGGTCAGGTCCAGACCCGTTCAGATTCCAGCTGAAGCAGTGTAATGCATGCATCACTGTCAGTGCTGTGTGCAACAGACGCGCGCAACAAGATCTGATTCATACATATCATGACCATTTTGGCAGGAGCTTCCGGCTGCGTCCGAGAAAAGCCGATAAAATTGTGGTCCTGGTCCTATGTGTGAGTATGTGACAAGGTTGCATCAGGGAGGCCTTGACAAGCTGTCGCACAAAACTTACAAAGAAAGCAAAGAACCAAAAACAGGCAAAAGAACAAGGCGAAAAATTGGATCCATGTTACATGCTTTGAAGGATGTGCTGAAGGTTTCTGTTCAATCGATGTTTTACATGTTACACCAAGCCCGAGCTCATGGCGATTCAGAGCTTTTCAGAATTCAGACCAGCACCTGAAACTCATATACGATGGCACTGCTTTCAGCAACTCTTTTGTCACAAGAAGTTTCAGAGTGGTCATCTCACTGATAGATAGCCTGAGAAAGTTGTAGCACCAGCGCCCGTGAAGACGCTCCTCATAAGAGAAAAGGATCAAGGCTGTTAAAAGCAGATAACCACACTAAGTCAGCATATGCGTTGAAGCCAATCATCTGTAATGATGTTAACATGGTACTGCTTTATCTTCAGCAGAGATACAACTGCCGCATCTCCAGCTCATCATACATGTCGAATTTTGATTTTCCTGCGACAAGGAACTTCTACAGATCTTCATGACTAATGACCACCGAAGCATTTTGAGAAAGGAGAGTCGAAGGGCAGGGTGTCATTTCAGGGAAATGTCAAATATGACCCCTTCAAGATTTGAGATGGTTGCTCTTGTTCCATCCACTTCTCTAACACACATTCCATGTTTTTCAGCTTCCTTGAGTACTAGCCCATCCATGCTGGTCATCAATGAGAAAAAAATAGCTTAATTAAAAGAAGGCCCAACTTTGTTTTAAAATATTATTACTGAAAAAATAGAGATAGCTCAACAGTTTCTTCCCAGCTGTTCTTGTAATGCAAGCCTTGGTAACAGTAAATTCTGGACATACCAAATAAAATGTGCAGACTATGCTACCAGTTATAATTATCAGTAGATGTTATCTCTAAACTACTGCAAGCCAACCTGTATACCTGTATGCTAAAGAATACAACTGGACACTCATTTTCTGTGCAAGCGAAATGAAAAATCAATTGACGAATATCTCTGACAAGTGACAAGCTGACAAAAGAATGGGTGGCTTACGTATTGTTTATCTGAACTGGCAGGACTCATGCAACTCTATATGACATTCTTTTTCAGTATGCGGTAGCACTGCAACATAGGCAGCATGTGCAGCCTGCTCAATGTTTGGATCCATTATTTATGGATTTGTATAATGTTTCAACTAGTTGGAGATATTGTACTTCTCCCTTCCACCCTCTGTTGTATTCTGCGAGCTACCTACAATTTTCTGATCTAACTGGTGTATGAATTACCCATGGGTGCCCTCATTTCAGCTGCCTTTTCTGAAGTGGTTCAAAACTCTGGCGTAATGTCATTCTGTTAACTCATACATGTATAGATAAGAAAACCGGAAAATTGGCAAACCAAACGTACAGGAATTTGACTCAAATGTTCCTATTCTTCATGCACTAAGCAAATAGAAGTCAAATTAGACGCTACAAAATAATCAACTAAAGGTCAGTTATGATTTGGATTACAGTTGGGCAACTGGGACAATCCCAAATTCATCTTTATAACATGGAAAATCATGATGGACAGCATTTGCCAATAACTCTTATTTGGAGAAAAAAAAACTCTATCTACTTAATACACATGGGAAGAAGACTATTGAGAAAATACGTACACTTTAGCTCGTGATACATAAGCCAATATGAATCTGCAGTTACCGGTTTGAGTACGAATAATCCTCTCTACAGTATCAAAGAGGCAGGAAATGCTAGATTGCTGGAAGCTTTCTGCGAGTCAAGGTCCACAAGATGCAAGAATTGAAATTTGAAATATTACAAATGAATAAAAGAAAAATACAGTTAGGTAGGAAATTTTCAAGGATATAAATATCAGCTCCAAGAACAACATCAAATCCACCAGGATGTTTTTCAATAATACTGCTTATGTGATCGGAGTTCCCCCACTCTAGCTTCTCAGCTGTCAACACTGCAATAAAAGTACTATTTTAGATCTTATTTCGAATTCCACTTTGTTGAATTTAAGGAGTGCTAACCTGCATGTGCATTTTCAGAACATGACTGCAACTCTATATTTTTCTTTATAATCTGCAAAGTCATTCTTCAGCATAAATATACGTGACACTTGAATTGAATTGTAAAGAATGATGCAAGTATAAAACAATGAATGCATCATTTTTGGTCTACTGGACTTATAACATTTAAACATAAGCTACATTGGACATATGGTGATACGGGATGCGGTAACTGTTGCCATACAGGTGGGAAACTGTTCCTGCCTGTCTATTGTAACCTGTATGCATTTACCTACAAATACAGAGTTGCTAAAGTAAAGCAAATATCCAATGGTATTTTGTTCTATAACTTCTCTTTGAAACTGAGGGATCAGTGAATGAATTTCTGAAAGTTTGAACCTTGCCTCAAGAACTTCATCATTGTGGTCAGTCAAGACAACCCTTTCGCAGAAACGGCTGCACAATATGCCAGTAATGCCTACAGACAAGTCACAGCATAATCAGCTTTAATACGATCACAAAATGAAGGGGACATGACAGGGAATTCTCTCACCAATCCCAGATCCTAATTCAATAACTGAACATCCCTTTACATTTTCAGGGTGTTCAGATAGATAGTTGTTCATTAGGACTGCACCTGGCCACACTAACTGTCCAGTAAGATCATAATCAGCTGCACCAATTATTACAATGTCTGTGAGTAGCGCTGACATGGCAAGGAATCAACAATAAATGGCATTATGTACTGCGAGGAACCCACCAACATAACTAATGTGGTGTTGTTGAATGGAACTCAGGCATAGCATGCCAAGATTTATCTTTAAGTTGACTTCTGTCTATAAAAGAAGGCATGTTGGGATCGAATAAGACATAAAAGTCATGTACTGACAGGAACTCAGAATTGCATCCTTCATTTGTTTGATCATGAGGAATGTGAGCCTTTTGGTATCCTCATGTCACGTACTAGAATGTGAGCCTTTGCAGAAGTCGATACTAAACAGTAAGCATGGTGATCCAGTAATAACTAACAGCCAGTCATCATGCACGGCGCCCATATTCTATTTCTAGCTCCACAGTTGCAGGCCAAAGTAGATTTTCCCTAGATGATCTAGTAATTACTAAAAGATATCCAATGAGCAGGATATTAAACTATCAATTGACCAGTGAAACAACTTCACCACTCATTTTCCAGAACACAAATCCGTTGCTTAGCAAGAAAAGAAGTGTAGGACGAGCAAGAAGCACTAACTGGAAGCGGCCCGGAGGCAGAGCAGGCGCAACTCATGTGAACCGAAAGTGAAGGTCGTCATCTCGTAGCTGCCCGCATCGACGAACCCAGCAAACGAAATCAATCATCAGTTCGCCACCACGCCAACGCATAGAACAAACCGACAGGCAACGAAAGACACGCGTACCTGCGGTCGACGAAGAAGGACGGATCCAGGCAGACTATATCGTCCTCCTCTTCCTCCTCCTCCCGCTTCCTCGGGCTGCCGGAGTCCGCCATAGCTTACCGCACCTCTCGCCGGCGGCGGCTGAAACTGGAGTGGAGATGTCGCCGCGGCGTCCAAACCTTAACCCACTTGTTGTTGGACTGGGCCGCTGAATCGTGTTGTATAGGCCTATGACGACGGTCTCAAAGCCTGAACAAATGGGCTGTTCTTTAAATGGGCTTTCAACACATACCAAACTGGAATTTTTTAAAAAAAGGTTAAAAAAATTAAAATTTGAAAAAGGGGTGGCGGCTTAGAACAATTCGAAAAATGGGTGCCTCCCTCCCAATCAACGGGCGGGATGAGACATCCCGCCCATCCAACGGGCGGGGGGTCGAAAAAAATTTCGTAGGGGCCTCTTCGCGAAAGTTACGCGACATCCCGCCGTTCCAACGGGTGGGAGGTCTTCCGAGGGGCCTCCCGCCCGTTGGGAGGGCGGAAGGTTCCCCCGAGGGGCATCCCGCCCCCCCCAACGGGCGGGAGGTTCCCCCGAGAGGCATCCCGCCCTTCCAACGGGCGGGATGTCACACCCCCCCAACTATTTAAGCCCCCCACCCATCCCTAATTCTCATAATACTCATCAAAAATCAACAAAAAAGAAAAGAAGGAGAGGAAGAGAGGAGAGGAAGCAGCGAAGCCCTGTCCACACGTCGGTTTGGAGGTATTATAATCGTATAATTATTAATTATTTTTACGAATATTTGTTAGGGTAGTTATACGTAGAATAGTTTTCAGTATTTTCAATAGCTTTTAGAAATATTTGTTAGAGTAGTTCTATTTTAAATAGTTTTGAGTATTTTTAATAGTTTTTAGATATATTTCTTAGGGTAGTTATATTTTGAATAGTTTTTATATTTGCAATAGTTTTCAGATATATTTCTTAGGGTAGTTATATTTCGAATAGTTTTCAGTATTTTTAATAGCTTTTAGAAATATTTGTTAGGGTAGTTCTATTATAAATAGTTTTTAGTATTTTCAATTGTTTTTAGATATATTTCTTAGGGTAGTTATATTTTGAATAGTTTTTATAATTTTAATAGTTTTCAGATATATTTCTTAGGATAGTAATATTTTGAATAGTTCTTAGTATTTTTAATAGCTTTTAGAAATATTTATTAGTAGTATTTTCAATAGTTTTTAGATATATTTCTTAGGGTAGTTATATTTTGAATAGTTTTTATAATTTCAATAGTTTTTAGATATATTTTTAGGGTGGTTATATTTTGAATAGTTTTTAGTATTTTTAATAGCTTTTAGAAATATTTGTTAGGGTAGTTCTATTATAAATAGTTTTTAGTATTTTCAATTGTTTGTAGGAATATGTCTTACGGTACTTATATTTTTTATGCAGATATGGCGCAGACACCGGAGCTCCTTAACGCGAACATCGACGAACGGCACAGGTCGTACCTGGCAGCGGTGGAGGGGCAGGAGCTTCATGAGTTGCGCCCTCGTGTAGCAAAGGAGTTGTTGCACCTGGACGACCGCTGGCTTGACAGGTGATACTTTATATTTTTTTACGAAACTAATTGTAACCACAGTGCAAAATATACAGATTATGTGAGGCTGGTTTGCTGCCACTCGCACGTATGCTTCAGGCCGGTGACGGCCAAGACGGTGGCGCCAAGAAGCGGATGCAGCTGGACCGCTCTCTACTTGCAGCGTTGGCGGACAGGTGGCGTCCGGAGACGCACACGTTCCACTTGCTGTGCGGGAAGATGGCCCCCACGTTGCAGGACGTGTCGTACCTGCTCGGGCTTCCCATTGCGGGTGAAGCTGTTGGCCCGGTTGCCGTGCCACCTTTCTGGAGGGCGGAGCTGCAGGAGCGGTTTGCTCCAGCGAACCCGCCACTTGTTGTGAACGTACCTGATTTGCCCGGCCCCGCCAAGAGTTGGGTAATACAATTTAGGGTACGTCCAATTATTTTTTAATTAATTTAATTGAATCATATGTGACTATCTCTAAGTACTGAACAAATATATTTCAGGCTCAGGATCTGCACCCTCTGGCTGGATAGTACGAGGTGTCTCGATAACTGGAGGCATATCTATTGTGGTTGTTCGGCTGGACTCTTTTCTGCAACTCTACTGGCAATTATGTGGACAAGGTGCTCATGCAATACGCGCGCGCGATTGCGGATGTGGAGCCGGGCCAGGTACCTGGGTGGAGTTGGGGATCGGCAGTGCTTGCTGCCACGTACCGAGGCCTTTGCCGGGCCTGTTTGAAGACGGAGAGGACCGCCGTCATCACAGGCTGCCCACTTCTGCTGCAGCTATGGTCGTACGAGCGATTCGCTATAGCACGCCCCCTAATCAGCGAGGAGCCTTATCCGCCCGAGATGTATAGGATGTGGGACGAGGATAGCCCCACGATAGGTTCGTTTTGGACCGATCGACGGGTAAGGTCTTTAATTTACTGTTGTACATTTCTGTATATGCAAAGTACCGATGCAGTTGTGTAATTTTGCAGATGAGCTAGGCACATCGGCAGGTCCGAAAAGCATATCCGCAGTTCGTGTCCGAATTTGATCGGATGCGGCCACAGGATGTCATCTGGACCCCATACACCGCTGCGGCTATCCAGACACGTGCGCCGCACGAGTTTTCTTCTCTCTGCACACGTGACGAGGAGTACTGGCTCACAAAGTCGAACCTAGTGTTCGATATTCTCGTCGAGCCGTACTGCATCGAGCGTGTGATGAGGCAGTTCGGGCGACGACAGCGCTTTCCTCTCCTACCTCGAGCGTTCCAGGCCGTGCCGCGCAATGTACACGAGTAAGTTTGTGATAACTCGTTTTCTATTAATTATATATTCGTTATCATAAAGTAATGTTGTCTTTCAAATATTTGCAACAGATATTCGCGCAGGGGATATCATGCCAACGAGGTCAACTGGGTCATCAAGCTGCAGGAGTACGTAGAAGGGTCGCTTGACGCACGTGATGATGTGTGGGACGAGGGGCAGCCACACACGGAGGCGTCATACGGCGCATACCTCCGCTGGTACCTCCCTCGCACGCGTCCGTACGTCACTCTTTCACGTATTGATGACGCGGAGCATCAGCACCAGCCGACCATCTCGGACACGTATCCCTCATACCCTGATCAGGCGCAACGTGGCGCGGTACGTCTTTTGCAACTTGAATTATTAAATCTTTTTTATAAAAAATCTATAACAATATTACTCTGCATCTCATTACGTATGCAGATCGATCTGATCAACTTCGCGGAGGTCGAAGCTACATCTCAGATCACGTTGCTTGAACGTGGAGTACGTGTACCGGAGGCACAGTACAAGGACAACTTGCGTAAGATTCAAGACAACTTGACGCGAGCGTTACATACCCTGACGTGTCGCGGCAGAGACGACGTGGGGGCCTCCGGTTCATCTCATGCGTCCGCCCACGTGTACACAGCTGGCCCGTCGACCTCTGCAGCACCGCACGCAGCGTCCAGCGGTACTGCCGCTAGTTCAAGCTGTAAGTCCTTTATAATTGCCATTTCGATCACCTTTGATTTACATGACTAATTTCGTTTCTTTCTATAGTCATGCACTCGACGGCAATGGGACCTCCTCCTGCAAGAATGGAGCCTCAGACGTTTGGCGCCTATGCTCCAGGAACGTCTCTCCCGTCGGGTTCGATGCCAGCTGCACCAGCTGCACCGTACTCTCAGGGCTATGCTCAGCATGCATGGTCGACGGGAGCTCCTGCATACGGTGGTCCATTCGGTGTGCCGGACTGGGATGACTGGGAGGGCGGCTCCGCGCACTTTTGTCGGAGCTGGTGGGCGGCGGCGCCGAGCCTGACATCATTGGTCCATCCCAGACGTATGACGCTCCAGGTGCACAGTCCCAGGATGACCCGTTCACGCCTGCACCTCCTCCGCCTCGTCCTCACCATGCTCCAGATGCATTTACGTACTCGGAGGACCACATACGCCGACGGGCTAGGACTAGGGGGGAGGACCAAGAGAGCGCGAGGTCCGGGACAGGCGGGGTAGATACTTCTGATTCGGTGGACTTTTTATATTTAAACTGTTTTTGTATGATACTATTTTCTTTTTAATTGGTTGATCTATCGTACTATCGTAATATTTGGATTCTACGTTGCAACGTTATCGTTTAACCATTTTCATATGAGTTTTAGATACAGTAATCTTCTTCGTAAAATTGAATTAAAATTTTATATGTATACAAAAGAGTATGGCGAATCAATATTGTATTTGAAAATAGTCTGAATTTAAAATAGATTGTAAATCATAAATTTGAACAA
Source organism: Panicum hallii (assembly GCF_002211085.1). NCBI lineage: Eukaryota > Viridiplantae > Streptophyta > Magnoliopsida > Poales > Poaceae > Panicum > Panicum hallii. The sequence continues at coordinate 55,436,378 of NC_038043.1, forward strand.
AAAATAACAAAAAAAATAAGCAGTGAACATCCCGCCCTCTGGCCTGGCGGGATGCCTCCCGCCCTCTCGCTGCTGGACGGGATGCTTCCCGCCCTCCGACCGGGTGGGATTCCTGCCTCAGGGACCTCTTCACGAATAAGAAATTTTCTTATTCGTGAAGGGGCCTGCAAATTTTTTTTGGAACATTCCGCCCTCTGGATGGGCAGGATGTCCCCGGCCCCATGCCTCCCGCCCGATCAATGGGCGGGAGGCACCCATTTTTCGAATTGTTCCCAGCTGGCACCCCTTTTCGAATTTTAATTTTTTTAAACTCTTTTTTTAAAAAAACTCTACCAAACTGTCCGTGATGGGCCGAAGAGAAATTCTTGATTGAGAAATAAGTGGGCCATTCCGTGTGCCCGGACACTGGACATGTGGGCCCCTTTACTTTCTTTCAGGCCCGGCCTGCAAGGAACGTTCTAGACGGCACCGGAGAGGCCGAAGCACGTTGCGGCGGTGCGGCGCACGATCTCCCAGGGGCAAGCCCGTATTTTCCACTGCGCTAGCGTCCGGCCATAAAACCCTAAACCCTCCGAGCGGTTGGTGGTGGTGGTGAGGCGAAGGAGAGCGTGGAAGCTTCGAGCATTTTTGCTTGCTGCGCAAGAAGAAGAGAAGGCGGCTATGGCGAAGAGGCTGCTCCCGTCGCTGAACCGGGTGCTGGTGGAGAAGCTGGTGCAGCCCAAGAAGACCGCCGGCGGTATCCTCCTCCCGGAAACATCCAAGCAGGTACTCGCGCGCCTGGCCCATCCCGCATCCCGTCCCCATCTTTGCTACTGCTGCATGGAGTAGATTAGTAGATTGAGTTTCCGTGAATTTTATGTGCGGGATGTTATATCATGGTATCGGGCAAAGTGTTCCGCATCGTGACTTGACGAACTGGCGATTTGGATCTCATTTGTATAGGTTGCAATTAATTGGATAGAATTGGGTCTGAACTGATTAGGTCGAGTGATGACTGCTCAGGCTCAGGCTCAGGCTCAGGCTGCAATTCTTAACAATTGTGTTACCTGAGCGGTAGGAATTTGATTGTGCAAGTGGACATCTGATGTATGTAGACTAAGGGTTGGTTTTTATTTTATTCGCACTTTTCAAATTAGCATGATATAAGGCTAGTTGCAGTTTTACACTGTTCTTGCCCATTGATTTTGACCACATTGTCCCATGTATTCAATTAATTGAGTTATGCTAATGTTTTGAAGTGTAAAATCAATCCGTTTCCTGATAATGGTTCTGTGAGAATAGCTGTCTGGTGTGTTTCGTTCAAATAATGGTTTTATTGTATATGTAAGATTTCAAATGCTAGATGGCTAGTTGCAATTTCACGCTGTGTTCTTTGCCATTGCTGCTGACAAATGAGCACACAATTAGGGTGTGTGTTCAACTGTAATAATGAGTTATGCTATCGATTTGACGTTTAGAATCAATTCATCACTTGACAATTTTGCTCCGGTTGCAGCTGAATGCTGCCAAAGTGGTGGCTGTTGGCCCTGGTGAGCGTGACAGGGAGGGTAAACTGATCCCTGTTGCTCTGAAGGAAGGTGACACTGTTCTCCTGCCTGAGTATGGTGGAACTGAAGTCAAGCTTGCTGCTGATAAAGAGTAAGTGAATTGTTCCTCCTTCCTTTTGTGGTTGTATAAATGGTTTCCTGCCCTTCTGCGTTAACTAAGCACCATAATGTCCAAACCGTCATGCTACATGGACAATTTACATCTTGCAAGTTGCAATAGTGTTTTACCTGTTTTCTGAAATGGTATGGATTGATGTGCTGAAGGGATGCAACTTTGGTATGAAATCATGATGTTTTTTGTTTTTATTATTATTATTATCATTATATATATATATCAATGTTGTAATTTTGTTAAATGTGTTGCTTGGTATTGTCTCTGTCATAAACCGGGTGTGCATATTACATTGCTGATGTTCTACTGTTAGCATCTTTGTAGCTAGATTACAAATATTTCATCTTTCTAACCTCTGAGTGGAAACTGGCAACACATTCTGTTATTCACATTTATTCATGGTTTTTTTCTGTTTAGGCTCTGACATGCTACTGCTGAAAAAAATTCCAGGTACCTCCTCTTCAGAGAGCATGACATCTTGGGTACACTCGTGGACTGATTTGAGACAATCAGGAAACTCATCACTAGTCAGTCTATTGTGAGAGATGTTTTAGGTTTTGATGCTACAAAACAATCCTTGAAAAATTCACGTGATGATGTCATAGAATTTTGTGGTGAACATCGTTAACTGGATGAAAATGTTTCTGTTGAGATGCAGTTGAGTAATCTTCACCATCTGAAGTGGTGCCAATAATTTGTTGCGCTCCATTTCCCTGCTTGCAATGTTTACGTTGGATGTTCATTGGATGGATTGCTATTGCTTGCTTTGTGATCCTTTGCTTCTCAAAGGCTTTTCTGTTGCTATTTTATTGTTGATTCCATGGTTAGGGAGTTGGGCTACCTGCGGGTTATCGAGTTGATGCATATAAACATCTTCACACAATTGCAATTTCACCGATGCTCAAGCATGAATGGATTTTGATATGCCGAGTCTCCCGTTCTCGGGGAATTCAAGGTTAATCGACAACTCCAAACACATGAGTTGAATTGAGCTATGTCCTCTTTGAATGGTAGGAATGCAGGGTAAAACAAGCCAACAAAAAATGTAGCCAACCAATCAGCGACATCGCCTGTCTGCAAAGATGTCAGGCTCAAGTATCCAAGGTCCCAGACGACCAAAGACTCAACAGCATCAACTACTTCCAATCAATCGCATCGGATCATTGGCACCTGCGGATCTTTAAGCAGCATCTGTCTATAGTTTCATCATGGCATCATCAACTCTCATACGCACTTAAAAACTTCTTAGCGGCATCCAGATTCAGCTCTTTGTAAACCTGCACGCACATGGAACAGTACCATCAAATTGACTTCAGAGTGTTTGAATAGATGTTGGTATTAAACTGGTGAATGGGATAGGCAAGTCAGTACAAGTTTCTCATGAGCTTCTTCAAATGCCTTGCAGAAGAACTCTGCCTTTGTTGCTCCAATCTGCAAACACGGGCAACGAAACTATTAAAACCACTATTAAACTCCATCGGTTGCTGTTAACACCTTTCTAATTTGTATGTTTCCACCAATTAAATAATATATGGAAAAGAACGTATTGCCCTTTCACAGCGTGTGCCAATAGCTCTTTGCTACCCAATCCTTAAATAACATCTCTCAACACTTGGCCACTCAGACCATCTGGTGCTCCACCAGCATAAAGACTCAGTTCACAACTTCAGTGGTGAGAAAAGAATATGGGGTGGTACAAAGGAGTAGCATAGCAGCAATTGAAAGCAGCAATTGGCTTCAATTGAACTAGGTCTTAGTGGAGATATTAACGAGATGTTAATAGCAATATGACAGAAATGGTATTTTCCTTTAAGTTTGGATCATTCTGGTGATATTTAACTGAACTGACAAGATTCAGTGTTTTCCAAACATCGGAGATTTTGATCACGTGGACCCATTTTTTGTGCCTTAATTTATTCCTCCTAATATAATAGACCTAAACGACATATAATACTACTCGATGTTTTAAGACATTTCAAAATTGTATTGAGTTGCTAGCTTCCTGATACTGGGAGAAATATAGGTACCTTTTTCTCAGCAGCCATCTTCAACTTCTGCATAAACAGATCTGTGAAACACGAAAGAAAATCAGTCAATTATATTACTACGTTATGGCATAGTGGAACATAATTGGATGTATTCTCTAATTGTTACTTGAATGCAGCACATAAAGAAAGTGTGTCTCTGCCATTACTAAATCCCAAAGTTGTCATTGCCCTTCATACACTGTTCGCTTCATTCAAGGGACAGCAATGACCTCAATTCATATTGAAAAAATGAGTGGCTACCCAAGAGAAAATGTATTTGTGACTAGGTAATTGACACTGAATGCACATCTCCATATCATTTTATTTCATTTCTTCTATTCATCAATACAACTGCATTGAGTAGTGCTTAAATGCTAACTCCTTTCCATAATTGATATGCAAGAGAATGTATTAAGCATGCAGTGTTTCCTCTTCACCATGGTGGGGATTTTCTAGCTGGCTTATATGGGGTTATGGCTTGCATCAATGCGTCAGCACATTATGTGTGGATCAAATTGTGTTTTAGTAATTGATGGATTGTGTGGTTGCAAATCAGTTTGCTATTTCGGAATAGTGATTATATATCTACTGCCTTCACCAAAAAAAGGAAATTGAATTGTTGAATGTGTCATGGAAAAGAAGTTGAACTGGGTTCTAAGCAGTCACTGTCATCAAATGCTCCCTCCATTCTCATATGATGGGCACATTTTCTCTTGGTTCAATGACCAAGGCAAACGAGTGTGCTTATCATCCCATTTACTTCCGTCATTAGTTTTCCTCGTAAAAACCAGCTGCTTAAATTCGCGACGCTTCGGTGTCCATGCCAAACCGCCCCCATCCAACGTGCATGCAAAACGATTTTGCATCCCGTGCGCCCTTCTTTCCTTTTCTCCACGATGGGAACGTTTCTTTCCTTTTCGCGCGCTATTCTTTCCTTCCTGCGCGCTATTCTTTCCCCCCTGTGCGCTAATCTTTCCTTCCTGCGCGCTGCTTTTCCTTTCCTTTTCACCAAAACAATCCCGCCTAACGGCCTAAGCTGATTTCGTTTTGAATCCAAATATCGAAACTGATGGATCACCATCTATATATACAGGTCGCCATGCCCTCAGTCATTCTCCTCCGATCCCTTCCTCTGTCAGTCACCAAATAGGGAAAAAAATGGCAGCACAAGGGTTAGACCTTAATGCTGAGCCACCCATAGATTGGGATCAAATTGGTGACTGGGATGGTCCTGCTAATGAACTCGACTATACCATGGTGTGGTCTGATGAAGGTACTTGTTGATTTTTGTTTACTTTTGCTCAATTTTAATACCATAAGGGCATCAACGGGGTCGATCTCATTCTTGACCAAAGGTTCTGCAACAGCACCATGGAAGACGTTGCTCTCGGCACCGGCAACAGTGTCGACGTCGACGACGCCGAGGGAATCAGGCACTTCTGTCTCGCCGGCGAAGGTGTCGAGCACGACATGGACGTCATTGGAGTCGTAGATGACAGCCTCAATGCCATGGCCATGGCGCTCAGCATCCTTGTCTGCTTCCATGGCGACGAGTTGCAGAGGGAGCCGGTGAGAAGGGAAACGGGAGAGCTGAGAAGAAAGATGGGCTAGCAGTGCAGGTCAACGGCCTAACAGATGCAAAGAGTGGTACGGAGTAAATACGAGACGGCGGGCTGCATCCCTCACGAGGCGTCGTCCAGTATATATGCCGATCATATGTGAAAAAATTTTCTTTTGAAATGTGCCCATCATATGAGAATGGAGGGAGTATCAACATCTCAGTTAGTTGCAAATAGGGAGCAAATCCAATGAAGATTGTGTATTCATAGCCTATCATGGATTAGAAGAATTGAGGCTAAAGAGGATAGTCAATGATGCAGGGGCATATGCTATAATTCTAAGGCTTCTAGGAATGGCGGAACACCAATAGTCACTGCCCACTGGATTCAAATGAAAAGGAATGAAGAGCGAACAGCAGCCTTTGCCTCTACACGATACAGCAGATGATAGGCTTCCATCATATGGATGACAATTTCTCGTTTCGCAAAAAAATTCTAGTCTAAATTTGTTGAGATAAGAAACAAACTATCAGCTCACGTACCTTCTGCACCAGACGAATCCTTTTTATTGCCTTTTGTTGCCTCCTGCAACCAATGGCTTCATTAGCAATACTTAACAAGTATAATCAGGTAGCATCCAGATAACTAAATTAAACTCACCTGAACTCGTGATTGCTGTCTAGTCCCTCTGCTTGATGTTCCAGGCTCAGCCTACATTTGGCAAGAAAAGTTTGCATCAGCTCATGGTCAATTGGTCACAAGAAGGTCTGCAAACAGGAAATAAGCATTAACCATAATTATTTCAGCTACTTCTGCAATGGGGCATCCACCGTAAGTGCTTGTGATTCCATATATATTTACTTATACTTTTGTGCTTATTAATACTGATCAGCCCACTTTTCTATTTAGACATATGAGCATGCCCGCTCCTCCATGTAATCATCTCTCAACCACAAGCCTTCAGATCAAATAGGAATAAACATTCATGCCATACATGTAGCTCAATGCAGAGATGAGAGCAACTAGTCAATCTCTACCTGAAAGTTTGTAGCTAATATTTGTCCAATTACATTATGAGGCTAATAATAGCCAGTACTTAAATGGCATGGGAAGCATAATCGCAGGGATGGCTACCACTTCGCCCAATCTAAGACTAATATTAGCCTACTTATCTTGAAAGGCTAGGAGCAACAGACTAAATTTGGAACTGCTTTTAAAGTTATTCTAACTCTTAGGCATAAAATGTTTAAGAAGCTACCATTTTCCATTCTACAGGGGATTTCTTTGTTAGAGAGAAAAAATGAGCAATCCCCTGTTCCGGCACGAGGCTAGAACTCACTTCTTTTGTCTCTTCACCTCGATATTTCATCCTACAAGAATAGTAAGGGAATTTATGTTAAAGGCTGCCACTGTGCTATCGTCTTTTACATCCTCTGGCATCATCCTCCATGGCCCTCTCCCACAACTATTTCTGCCAACATCTTGTCGATTTCAGAAGCCAGACTGCACCTTGTCCAGCGCACAACAGCTAACTGTGCGTTGCAACAGGAGAAGAGATGATTCCGCTACCCCGAATTCCCCAATCCGGTGCCACCATCCCAGCACGCCGCCACAACCAACTGTCAATCGACGGACGCCAGAACCGCGAATTGGGAGGCCCGCCCCCTAATCAAAACTCCTTAAACCTCGCGAGATCCACCTTGGCAGCACAGCACAGCACACCGATCGCCCCTCGCGTTGGGGGAAAACGAAGGATAGGGGCCTGGAGAAGAGGGGGCCTTACGCAGTAGTCGCGGGACCGGACGACGGGGAAGAGCTCGAGCATGCGCCGGAACTCCTTCTCGTCCATGGTGGGTGCGCGCGCGCCGTCTCCGGCAACCCGCTGCTCGCCGGCGATGTGGATGCGAACACGGCTTGGTCCCGAACCCGCAGCTCTTCGCTTGGGCTCAAGACGAGAAACAACGCATAGACGGGCCCGACGATGACTTGCCGCAATTAAATCGGTCCGAATAGACCAGCCCACCCAGTGCACTTAGGGCCCGCCAGAATTACCTTTTGGAGTTGTGGGCTCTCAGTTTGTGGCCCAGGCGAAGTGCGACTTTCCTGAGTTCTGACTCGAAAAAAGAAAAGGATTCTTATTTTTCTCCCCAGGTCGCAAAGCTACTTTAACAGAGACGACGAATTCACGCTCCTCGCATAGTTGCCTAATCGAATAATTAATTAAGGGATCGCGATCCAGACGAGCAGATGGGATCTCCTGCATCTGTCAAGGCGGATGATGCGGCCCAACAAAATCGTTCTTTATTTGACCTAATCTGTTGCTGAATTATCAAGAGAAATGCAACGCACGAGGAGACAATAATATATACACATCTCGATTATTTTCTCGACATCTCGTGTAGGACAGACTGCGCCACGACGCACGCATCGTGAACCCTGCGTGGCTACATTTCAAACGCAGACGCTTCTCAATCATACGCCAACACGCCCTGCCGGGTTCTCGTCGGCGACCGCTCCGGAGGCCCGGACGCCATATTTAAACGCAACCGCCCGGTAGCTTCTGCATCCAAGACGGCTGGGGAAAGCACACGGCCGCCGGCCGGCGAGGCCTGCTCGCTAGCTCCATGTATCTTCGCGGCACGGCGGAGGCGGCGGCGCGGCTGTGGCTGCCGCCGCGGCGGCTGTTCCTCCGGCGGCAGGGGCGAAAGGCAGTACCAGCGGCTGCTACGCCCGTCTCTTCGCGTTCGGCGACTCGCTGACCGACACGGGCAACTTCATCAGCTACTCCGCCGCGCCGGGGCCCGTCGCGCGGCTGCCCTACGGCGAGACCTTCTTCCACCGCCCCACCGACGGCCGCCTCATCGTCGACTTCATCGGCGCGCGTGTTCGTTGCTCTGTCAGTTCGTTCGTATATGAGATCAACTACACGCATGCATGCGCGCCGAGGAGACTGATGACGAACGCATAGATGCATGGGTGCAGTGGAGAGGCTCGGGACCCCGTACTGGCCGCCGTACTTGGCCGGGAAGACGGCGGAGGACTTCCGGTACGGAGCCAACTTCGCGGTGGGGAGCGCCACCGCGCTGAACCAGGACTTCTTTAGGAAGAAGCACCTCAACGTCGACCAGATCACGCCATACTCCCTCGCCGTGCAGATCGGCTGGTTGGATCAAACCCGTGGTGCCCCTTGTCATTAGGTCCATCGTGTCATCCTTGGAGGCTCTGATTCAGCTCGGCGCCAAGACGCTGTACGTGCCGGGTATCTTTCCGCTGGGTTGCATGCCCCGGGTTCTCTTCCTTTTCCGCGACAGCGCCACCGGCGGCTAGGACCCGGCCGGCCACCGGCTGCCTCCGGGAGCTCGACGACCTCATCATCTTCCACAACACCCTCCTCAAGATGAAGCTTGCAGAACTCCGCCGCACCCACCCGAGAGTCTCCATCACTTACATTGACTACTACGGTGAGGTCCTCGACATCGTCACCTCCCCGAGGTGGTACGGGTTTAACGAGCGCACAGTGTTAGACGCCTGCTGCGGCGGCGGTGGGCTGCATAATGCAAACTTTACCGTGCATTGGACGGAGCCGGGCGCTGTGCAGTGCGTCGACGCGGCTAGGTACGTGTCGTGGGATGGGCTGCACACGACGGAGGCAGTGTACCGGATCATGGCCCATGGGATCCTGGACGGTCCATTCGCGATGCCTCCCATTATGTCCGGCTTCAAAGGATTGATCGTTGCCGTGGTGCATCTCAGGATGGATGCGGATCAAATCCCTTCTTGTAATGCGAGTCATGAAATTGTCTCCTCTTAATTTCAAAGTTGTTGTTTTTTAAAATTTAGTACCGAAGCAAACGCTCATATGTACACATGCAAACTCATCTTTATAAATACACACATAAACGATACTAGCTCTATGAGCACCTTCGAAAATTCAGGAGAGAATACCCCCAACCCTCCAAATAGAGAACTGTTTTCTTCACCATTATTTTCCCCTCGTCGAGGAGGTAGTTCCTCTGGCTCAGCTTTTCACCGACTCGCCAGCTCCCGTGCTCGGCTCATCTCTTCACACGGCAAATCGCCATCCTCTCCGGCCAACCGCGCCACTCCGATTCGATGAGAAATGCGCCAAGGCACCGAGAGCGGCTTCAGGCGAACCGAAGAGCACCGCACACAGCAGGTAGGTCGATCAGCAGCAACTTGCTGCGTTCTGCACGTCGAGGTCCGTCCACAGTCCACTGCTATCTAGCGACCGGCGGTATGGCGAATTGAAGGCTCCGCCGTGGCCTGTAGCTGCTCGCCGCTGCCTTCTTGACCGCCGTGGCGTCAGCGTCAGCGACAGAGCCGCCAATGGATGTTGCATACTTCTCCCTCAACGCACAGCTGCAATCGAGTCAAAACACTGCATTTTCTCGCTCGTCTCTTTTTTTTCCCGACGGAGAATCATTCACTACGGCTGTTCTCAGTTGACTCTCTGATCCGTGTACATCGTCTATCTGTTTAGCTCTAATCTTCACCAACCAGCAGCTCCCAATCACATCACATCCATGAATCCATCTCGCTCGAAATCTCCTAAGCTATCCACGCCTCCTTTTCTTTATCAGTAGGAAATCCTGCACACGATCGAGTTGACGAAACCCAACCGCGACAACGCAACGTCCAAGACGCAGATCAGATCACACACACCGCGTATCCTAATTCCGGTGACGCGACCCGGCAAGCGTGCGCGTTTAGGCTAGCTCCATGTCCATGGCTGCCGCCGCGTCACCGGCCGGCCCGCCACCGGCGGCTTCCCGTCGCCATCGCCGTCTTTCCCCTCTTTCACCAAACAGATGGCTAATCATTCTCGTTGTCCGGCTGGTTGCTTCGTGCAGGCCTCCAGTTCTTCGATCGGATCCATCGGCGAGATGCGATGCGTGGCAATCAATGGTCCGCAGGGCACTTGCTTGACACTATATATGACAGCCTGACCCCAACCGTGCCGTGCCCTCTTCTGCCCCGACCCGTCGCCATCCCATCCGAGCCGCGCTCGCCACAAGGAAGACACCGAGGCGCCGACAACGGCCTGGCGTGTGTATATACACCCTTGACCCTTCCCCGAGCCGGGCCGAGAGAGCACTACGCGCGGCAGCAGCAGCAAGCCAGCAACTTGCTAGCGGGATGGCGAAGCCACTGCTGATGCTGCCTCTGCTCGCCGCGGCGTTCTTCCTGGCGGCCGCGGCGTCGGCGTCGGCGCCCGTGCCTGCTGCGGCTGCTACTACTCCGGCGGCGACGCGGACGGCGAACCGCAGCGGCGGCTGCTACCCCCGCTTCTTCGCGTTCGGGGACTCGCTCATCGACACGGGCAACTTCATCCACTACTCCACCGCGCCGGGGCCCGTGGCGCGGTCGCCCTACGGCGAGACATTCTTCCACCGCCCCACCGGGCGCTGGTCCGACGGCCGCCTCGTCGTCGACTTCGTCGGTGCGTGCCTATATCTAGCTATGCGCTTCACGACGACCGCCGCGACGCTTAGCAGGGTCGGTTACATTACATGACGCTGATGACTCTTTGTATGTGCGTGCAGTGGAGCGGCTGGGGTTCCCGTACTGGACGCCGTACCTGGCCGGCAAGACCAAGGAGGACTTCCGTTACGGTGCCAACTTCGCGGTGGCCAGCGGCACGGCGCTCAACCAGCTGCTCTTCAAGAAGAAGCACCTTGACGTCGGCGGCATCACGCCCTACTCCCTCGGCGTGCAGATCCGCTGGTTCGAGAAAGTGCTCGCCATGCTTGGCTCCACGGAGCACGGTACGCCAGCGGTGACTAGTCAAGCATGTTTGTTCTCTATGGAATGGAATCTTTGTAAAATTTCTACCTAGCCTTCTAAACATGTTTGGATTGGCCATTGACACATCATTTTAAAGATGCTACCAGATTAGCACGCACATCGATCACCACATGCAAATTGTGCGTCTCTCTGGCCTACTGCAGTGCTTCAAGATATTTCCAGATTAGGACACATTTTGAGTCGCCGTTGTTTCCTATTCTGTACAACCAGCTCACTTGTCACCGACCGACGACACAAACAACACGCTCGCATCCACGCTTGATACTGACTGGATGCTCGATAGCTACGGCTACTGTGTGTGCATAGTGGCCTATCGGATGTTCCAGCCAGCTCACTGTCCCTCGATCAGCAGTGTACACATGAAATTATCGATTGTACCTGTTCATAATGGTGGTGTCACTGATGCGCAGAGCGGAGGGAGATCATGGCGAGCTCGCTGTTCCTGGTCGGGGAGATCGGCGCCAACGACTACAACCACCCCTTCTTCCAGAACAAGACGCGGGAGTGGGTGATGCCGCTGGTGCCCCGCGTCATCCGCTCCATCGGGATGGCCCTGGAGGCCCTCATCCAGCTCGGCGCCAGGACGCTGTACGTGCCGGGCATCTTCCCGCTGGGTTGCGTCCCGCGCTACCTCTTCCTCTTCTGCAACAGCAGCACCGCCGACCATGACCCGGCCACTGGCTGCCTCCGCTGGCTCAATGACCTCACCACCCACCACAACAGCCTCCTCCAGGCCAAGCTCGCCGAGCTCCGCCGCGCCCACCTGGACGTCTCCCTCGTCTATGTCGACTACTACGACGAGGTCCTCTCCATCGTCAGCGCCCCAGCGAGGAACGGCTTCACCCCGGCCACTGCGCTCGACGCGTGCTGCGGCGGCGGCGGGTTCCACAACGCCAACTTCACCGTGCACTGCACCGAGCCGGGCGCCGTGCAGTGCCCCGACCCGTCCAGGTACGTGTCCTGGGACGGTCTGCACATGACGGAGGCGGTGTACCGGATCATGGCGCGTGGGATCCTCGACGGCCCTTTCGCCGTGCCTCCCATCGTGTCCAGATGCAAGACATACTAGATGTCTTTCGTCAACGGTGGTTGAGTGCCAAAGGTCAAGTAATCCGCCATCCAGCTGCTCAAAATAAGTTGTGTCTTCCTTGAATAAGGTGAAGTCGAACTAGTCTGCAAATTTACCTATATATTGATATTTTTTTAGAACAAACTTATCAGTTGTCATTCTTGCAATCGTTTGGTTGTGAGTATCTATGACAAATTTGACAACGACACGCTAACAAATGTCTTGGAATGCAATTCACTTATAATAACATGACATCATTATTAACTAAATACACCCACTTATCACAATATAATTAGTTTAAGACATTGATCAATATTTTCCCTTACTTATATATATAATATGTTTTATAGAATTGCTCTATTGTGATGAATCTAGTATAGCAGTACTAGTAACAATCTTATGTTGTTAAACTATTTATGTTTATTTTGCTCCTGATTGTGAAACCTAAATGGTTTGATGTAACTCTTCTCATAAACATTCGATGATGTCCGTTGACTTTTGAGGTAAACCATTTTAGTATTGACCACTATGTTTTTTGTTAGAAGTATGCTCTAAAGGTAATCATAGAGATGATCATATTTCGTTGTATCCATAATATATTATGTGTTCATTGAATATCCATGAAAGACAACTTGTATTGATTGGCAATTATGTGAATTGTTTACGAGACTCTTTACTTGTATGGTTATTCTAAAGTTATTCCTAGTCGGAGTTCATGTGTGGACACACATAAATATTAGACTAGCATATGTATTAGTTGATGACTGTGTTTCATAAGTCATAGATATGGAGATATCAAACTAATAATATAGGCGCATGTATAACATGAGGCTGGATCGACCCAACTCAATAAATAGTGATGTACGCTGTGTCCTTAGACGTGAGATTGTCGCATGTACTCAAGATGTGAACCGACCTACCTCAAACGCTACTCTGTAACTGGATAGTCATAAAGGTGGTTATCGGGTTTGTCAAGAAGCATGTTGTGAGACATGCTCAGTCAAGATGAGATTTGCCCCTCTCTGCTTGAGGGAGATATCTCTGAGCCCCTCGAGTGATCGGATCAAGAAATGCATGGTCGTGCTATGGTTAAGTGTTAACCAAGGATTCCGAATCAAGGCATCGAGAAAGAGAGGTCAGCTTGGAGCTAAACCAAATATCGTGAGGCAAAGGGAATAGCATGTATATATGAGATTGTGACGGCTCATCTGATATGATCTTTGCACCCACATAGTAGTTGACACGTCTTGCTAGAGGCCGCTGTCAACTATTGATCGAGTAGGAATACTCGGACCATATTTGTACGCGCGTGAGTCCATAGGGTCACACACTTAAGGGGTTAGAAGCCTAATGAGGATATGATCCGAATTAGACCGGTCTTAGGGGCACTAATGGACCTCGGTTAGGAAGCCCATTAGTGGGCGCCTATAAAAGAAGGGGTGGGGGCGCATGAAGTGGCTAACCCTAATTTCACGCCTGCGCCCACGGTTGCCCTCGCGGACCTAGCAATTCGAAGTGTGATGCTTGTTCCTTGTACGTGTGGATACCTTGGAGGTGCTGCATCTCCTGCACGAGGACGAGCCACATGCGAGGAGGTCTTGCAACTGCACTACCCCGACGCGCTACATAAGTTTTGCACCCGAGTGTCTAGTGGTAATTCCCTGATCTGTAACATCAGTTTTCATGGTTTATGCGGTGAAAAATTTTTGTTTATCGCTGGCGTAGTCCACCTCATATCCCTTCATTTTTCTTATTAAATTATAGTCATGATGTCTAATATTAGTTCTTAAGACAAATCTATACATGCGGTTTTCATGTCTTCAAATAAAATACCTTTAGAATGATTGACTAAGGTTTAATCAAATTTTGGTTAAAACGACAAATTTATGTGATCGTAGGGAATACATATATTTATGATTGAGGAAGTATGGTACAAAACAAGTATATCATTAAAACCGGAAAAAAAACAGCAATTTGATGAATGACACTTGGCGATTGGAGCACCGAAACTCCACTGATCAACTCATTGGAATTTGGATAGTTTGCCTGCATGCGCTGCAGTCATACAAATACTACAGCCCGACCTTGGACTGAAACTTAAAACTGAAACAGCGCTGCAGCGTTGTGATGCGGAACGGCCAATTGTGTTCATGAACCCGGCAGTGCGCCATGCCCTGCCATGAAAATGACCCGGCATCCTCCTCTGCTGAGCAAGGTCTCTGCTGCTGCAATTCTGCAAACACCCACATCACAGTCATGGTATAGTTCCTTGCAGCCAGATAGCAAACGCTTCTCGCCCTGCTGCCCACCCTGCCTTACCATACGTGACTGAAGATAAGAAACGTCGAGCTATATAAAGCACTGCCTTCCAAGCTCAGATACTGACAGCTAATGTTGAACCGGCAATACAGCACACCTTGCCGTATCATTTTGCCTCTGTGACATTTGGCACCTGTTCGCTGAACCTTGCATAGTTGCATCAACATCAAGCACCGTGTTTTGGTAGTGTGTTTTATTTCGATCCGTGTTCTGACAAATACTGACCACTGCTGCATCATCTATTCATCTTACCTCTGTTACGATGCATTTGACGTCAGTAACCTGAATCTTTTGGTCCTCTGTAACGTTGATGCTACTGCCAAATCTTTGGCATGTGTTCAGGACGAAACGTCACCTGAACCACGCAGCTTGTGTGGACCAACTGAAAGAGTCGCTTGATCGAACCACTAAGCTCGAAACTCATTACCACCTCGGCAAAATGTAATCCATGAATGCATCAGGGAGGCCAGTGTTGGTGTGGTGCCTGAGCCCTGAGCTATCTGCACCAGCTGGATTCGATCGGCCAGGCGGCTGCTGCAGCTTCGCCGTCCTATAAATGCATACGCAATAACGCAGAAGAGAGACCGTTCGCGCACTGAGCCAGTGAGCCACCCCTCGGCGTTCTTGCCTCTCCGACGATCCATGGCGACGGCGGCTTCTCGCGTTCTCGTCGCGGTGCAGGTCCTCGTCGCCGCCTGCGCGGTCCTCGGCGGCGGCGGCTGCTTCACGAGGCTCTTCAGCTTCGGCGACTCCATCACCGACAACGGCAACTGGATGCGCTACGCGCGCTCGCCGGGCGCCGTGGCGAGGCCGCCGTACGGGGAGACGTTCTTCCGCCGCCCCAACGGCCGCTTCTGCGACGGCCGGATCATCATCGACCACATCGGTGTGGCGCGCGCCCTCGCCGTGCTCTCGTCTTTTTTTCTGGCTGGCGGACACACGTGGCTGGCGAGCTACGCGCTTATTTACTCGCACTGCTGTGCCCTGTCTGTGTACATCTTGCAGCTGACGCGCTGGGGATACCGTTCCTGACGCCCTACCTCGCCGGCAACGCCAGCGAGGACTACGCGCACGGCGCCAACTTCGCCGTCGGCGGCGCGACGGCGCTCGGACACGACTACTTCAGGGGGAAGAAGCTCGACGCCCGTTTCACGCCCTACTCACTGCATTGGCAGATGAGATGGCTCAAGAAAGTGCTTCGCATGCTTTCGCCAGAACAAGGTGATCACGCTTGCTCTCGCATTACAAGTAGTACTGCACAACAAGAAATGCAGTGCTCAGTATAAAAACCATAAATATGGTAAAAAAGAATTCTTTTTTGAAGAAATTTTGTCGAATGCTTGCTGAAATTTGTCCTGATTGGTGCACCTTAACTGCACAAAAAATTGCCCTCTGGATGCCGCATTTCCCATGTCTGAATTCCGAACAGCGGCACTGATGCAGTGCACCGGTATCTACTATCTACAGTACTGCACTTTTGTTCTCCTGACGAACTGAATTTTTTTGACTCGTCAACTGCAATTTGCCGCCTATTTGACTTCAGGTCCAGCATGGAGTGATCTGATGGCGAGCTCGCTGTTTCTTGTCGGAGAGATCGGCGGAAACGACTACAACCAGGCCCTGTTCCAGGGAAGGTCCGTCGACGAGGTCAAGACCTACGTCCCCGACGTCGTCGCCGGCATCAGCGCTTCAGTAACTGTGCGCCATAACCCCCACAAAACCAGAAAAAGTTTGTCACAGACATGATCAAATGTTACAAATTCCACCACCATCCGATCCATGCTCTCTTGCAGGAACTGATCGGGCTAGGCGCTAAGACCGTAGTGGTGCCCGGGAACTTCCCGATCGGGTGCAACCCTGGGTACCTGGCCAAGTTCCAGACCAAGAACACGGCGCAGTACGACTCCATGGGCTGCCTCAGGTGGCCGAACGACCTCACCAAGCTCCACAACCGCGAGCTCAGGGTGGAGCTGGCCGAGCTCGGGCGGCGGCACCCAGCGTCGCCGTCGTCTACGCCGACTACTACGCCGCCGCCATGGACCTCACCGCCGACCCCCGCAAGCACGGTACTCAATCTAGTTCCTAGCTCGCGCCTTTAGTTCTTTCGTTCTTTGGTTTCACGCACCAGATCATCACCAGTGGCGAAATGTTCGCCCTCTCGATCGACAGGGTTCGGCGGCGAGCCGCTGGTGTCGTGCTGCGGCGGCGGGGGCCCCTACAACACCAACCTGACGGTGCACTGCGGCATGAGGACGGCGACGACGTGCCGCGACCCCTACGCCGCGGTGTCGTGGGACGGGTTCCACCTCACGGAGCACGCGTACAAGGTCATCGCCGACGGCGTGCTCCGGGGCCCGCACGCCGCGCCGCCCATACTGGCGAGATGCGGGCCCCGCGGCGGGCCGTGACCCTGGCCACCTCCCGAAAACGTCACCGTGGCACCTCCGACGCCTCTCAATCATGGTTTAGCATTGTCACATCCGGTGAACGGTTTTATTCAGCAGCAGCTTTGCATGGCAACAATCACTGTTCAGCTCGTAACTTCGCACGAATGGTCTGCATCAACCGATCGAACGGTCGTTTACAATCATTCGTGTGGGCGGAATATATCTCACTCGATCATCGATAATTAATTATCTTTAGCGGATCAATTTCACGATTCTTAAAACTATTTTATTTTAGCGCAAGGGAAATGTGTTCTGCACGAGTAAAAATGGAAAAGGTGCTACAATAAACTTTTTTTTCTCCTGCAGAATGCATTTATGCGTCATATAATTTTTTTTCCCAGACGTGCGGTTCTCGCCTACCTTTTTTTTCCTCTTGGGAACACGGTGCTCGCGGATGCAGAGGGACTCTCCCTCACTGACGTGTGGGCCCCACTGCACTCGGGCCCACACGTCAGCGGGTGAGTCCCCTACAATACTAGCTTGGAATGGTGTGTTTCAGTTGGGATCGTGGGCTTGTGGCTAAAAAACTCGAAGCGGGCGGGTTGGGGGATTGATGGGTTCGCTTCGCTAGGCTGGAATGGGCTAGGTTCCTTGGGCCAGATGACAAAGCGCGCCTTCGTCAGGGCCGAAGGAGTTCACATTAGCGGAGCCGGCCCATGGATGCTGCGCCATCATAATCTCTCCTGCACACCCGATCTCCGTCGCTGCTCGGCTTCTCTCCTCCCTGAGCACTTCGTCTCCGCCTCGTCGCCTCTCGCCTGCTAGTGGCCGAGTCGGCTCCTTCACAGCCGCAGGCCCCGCCGGAAGTGAGGAGGTACGCTTCGCCGCCTTTCGGATCTGGGTTTCTCCGTGCGGGTCGGACGCTAACCGGGGTTTTGGGGTTGCCCGCCTTATGATCTGCCTGTTCGGGTCTCGCAGCTGCGTAAGCAGGGGAGGGGCGACGCGGCGACTGCGCTCGTCGTCTCCGCCACCGTCGGCGGCCTCTCTCGATGGCGCCTCTCACGGCCCCCAAGTCCGGCGACGCCCTCTTCGCCAGCGTCGATCGCGTCGTAAGCTCCCTCAGCCGTCTGCGTTTGGGAAACCCAGGAGGGCTCTGGCACTGGATCTGGCCCTGGTCTGATCGCTTATGGTTCCTCGTTGGTTGCAGAACGCGGAGCTTTTCACGCTCACGTATGGCGCCATCGTGCGGCAGCTGCTCACGGATCTGGAGGAGGTCGAGGAGGTTAACAAGCAGCTAGATCAGATGTACGTGGGTACCCTTTTCCTACTTGCCCTGTTTTCCCCCGGTCAATCTGATGATGGATGATCTCTGTATATACTTTGTTCTATCTTCTTAAATGAATAGGCAGAACACCTGCCATAATCTGTTCAAAAAAAAACTGATGATGGAGCCAGTTAGATATTACATCAGTGATCTTAGTGTAGCAGTTGAAACTACAATTGTGATGCCTGAGTAGGATATTCAAATGGAGTTGAACTATGGAAGTTACAGTTGGTAAATGTGAGTAAAATGAAAAATGGTTTTTGACGCTGTTAAGTGTTACACCTTAAATGAGGAGAATTGGGTAGAGTGATGTGGGCTTCAGAAATATAAACTCTTAACTCCAAGATGATTTCCCGATCCAGCTCATACTACGCATTTCATGATGTTGATCGTGTTGATGTGGCAACATGGCATTCATATAATCCTATGCCACAGTTCTCCTGAGGGAGAAGATTTTCTCAATTGTGTGGTATTCCATTTGCAATTTTCTTCTAAATGAGGAATGATGAAGTTGGATCTGGAGTAAAATTTTAGATGAAATGGTAGTATGATTGGTGACATAACTGCTGTTTGGTAGCTTATTCCATGGCTTAATAGATGTCTCTTATTTGTTGGCTGCAATTCTCATTGTTTTATGTAGTCAAGTGTTGCTCCTCTGAACCCTTTACAATATATGTGGTTTGTTTTTTTTAAACATTTCACTTCCAGGGGTTACAACATTGGAACACGGTTGGTTGATGAGTTCTTAGCAAAGTCAAATGTATCAAGGTGCGTTGACTTCAAGGAGACTGCTGATGTTATCGCAAAGGTCTTTGCTAAACTCACTGTTATTGGTAATGTAGCAGAAATATAATTTGTTCACATCAATGCGTAACTGCCAAGCCTTCTGTTCTTATTCCTAATTACTATATGGCACAGCTGTCAGTGCATTCTGTGTATGTTTAATATCCTAACAAGAATTTATCCAGAATTAGGTAATGCATATGAGCTCAATGGTAGTCCACGCGGTTTCTTTTGTTATATTTTCATTTAGCGCATCTATATTTTTAGTGTTATCTGTGTCATGAAAGCAAAATCAATAGAACTCAAGGGGCACAAATGAAAGTGAGACATTGTATTGCGTCTATGTTGGGATTGGACAAAAAACCCTCAACTGTAGCACAATTAGTTCAAATTCTTTCTTAAGCAAATGTATTGGAATATCTCATTCTTGTAGCAACTCCAGATCCTGCTCCTATGCAATTTCTGGCCCCATTACTAACAGTGAAAACAATTCAGTACCATGATGTGCCTTATAGAAATCTGCATATTGTGTATATTGTGGTTTAAGCTTTTTATTTTGTATACCTTTTGTTTCTTGGTTTATTGAAGTCCAACGTCTCTTTTCCATAATTCTATTTGGTTTGATACTTCCGCTACATTAAGATACTGAAGCTATTGGCTATCAAGTGTTTTTCACTTCCTCTTCCAACCTCACTTCTTTGTTTTGCCACCCTCTATGGCTTTATGATCTTGATGGCATCCTTTCTTTCATTTTCGAAACAGCTTGGATTCAAGATGTTCTTGGGTGTGACTGCAACTGTAACCAATTGGGATGCTGAGGGTACAAGTTGCAGCTTTGTATTGGAGGACAATCCTCTTGTTGATTTTGTTGAGCTCCCTGACACTTGCCAAGGCCTTCATTATTGCAATGTGCTAAGTGGAGTAATCAGGGGAGCATTGGAAATGGTTAGTTCTTCTGTTATTGCCATCTCATTTTATTTAGGTTTTTAAATCTTTACTCTATCTACAATTATGAAGATTGCCCTGATCGATTGCAATTGTGATCTAGGTGTCCATGAAGACAGAGGTGACATGGGTCCGCGACATGCTCCGTGGGGATGACGCCTATGAGATGCGGGTCAAGCTTATCAAGCAAGTCCCTGAGGAATACCCCTACAAGGACGATGACTAGTTTGATTTCAGGCGAAGTTCCTGCAGCAAGGGCGCTAGTTTGCTTGTCTGGGTGTTCATTTTGCTGTCCTTTGCTGTGGATCTAGTCCTGGTATTACATGACGTCACAAGAGTAAACCGTTGATTGCATTTACACTTGCCGTGTGTATTACTGATGTATTGTAGAAATATTACATATATTTCATGCCTTGCGGCTTTGAATTAGCCTGGTGAATTAAGGGCATCTGTGGTGCTCCGGATCGTTCCTGCTGTGTTAGCGAGAAATAAAGTTTTTTTTCCCAGTCTGGTTAACTGGCAGATTTCTGGAAACAGTTGACAACGCACTCCTTCAGCAGTTTTTCTGCCTGCTTTCTAGCGAAGTGTCTCTCCTTATTCGTAATGGTTAATCGTCATTAGCCAAGCATGTGTTTTGTAGATATCGCACCATTTGATGTACTTTAACAGGCAATACAAATGGATAAGTACTTCTTTTTTTCAGGGAGATAATGGCTTACTTAACGACCATTGGTTTGGTGACACGTGAAAATAAAAAGGGAGTGTTTTGGGGTGCATTAACTCCGCTGGAAACTTCGAATCCTGCTCGCCTCGCCAACGGTAAAAAGCAGAAAGGGAGCCGTGAAAATTTCCCCATTCTTTCTTCACCCACATCCGCCCCGAGATCAAAGGCCGCCGCAACCGCCCTTCACCATTCCCCCCGGATTCCGCCGCCTATTCAAACCCCGTCCCCCAGTCCAAAGTCCAAACCCTTTTCCCCGTTCCCTCCGTCCCGTTCTTCCGCCACCACCATGGCCGCCGCCTCCTCCAGCGGCGGCGACGGCGAGCCCTACCTCCTGGGCTTCATCGTCACCAAGATCGTCGGCATGCGCTACTACTCCGCCAGGGTCGCCGGCCGCGAGAGCGTGGGCCTGGTCCGGGAGCCGCTGAACATCCACGACGGGAACGCCATCGCCGTCAAAAATGCCCGCCACGAGCAGGTCGGCCACCTCCCCGCCCCCGTCGCCAAGGCGCTCGCCCCGCTCCTCGACTCCCACCTCCTCACCGCGGCGCACGGCATCGTGCCCCGCTCCGACTCCAAGATCAACCGCAACGCCTACAGCCTCCCCTGCCAGGTCCACCTCTTCGCGGGCCCCGCCGCAGCCGCCGTCGTCGAGGCCGCGCTCGAAGAGGCCGGGCTCGACCTCATCCACGCCGACCACCCTGAGTTCGCCCTCTCCCAGTCCGCCGCGGTCATGGAGCGGACCAAGAAGGCCGGCCGGGACGTCGATAAGCTCTTCTCGCTCGTGGGGGGCAAGGAAGGGAAGGCCCGGATTCTGCCGATGGAGGCGCCGGGGGATGTCGTGCTATCGGAGCTGTTCGACCATCAGAAGGGGGCGCTGGGGTGGCTGGTGCACAGGGAAGAGTCTGAAGACCTGCCGCCGTTCTGGCAAGAAACTGAAGATGGCCGATTCGAGAATGTACTTACCAATCAGATGACAGTGGAGCGGCCGCCGCCGCTGAAAGGTGGGATTTTCGCTGATGATATGGGGCTAGGGAAGACCCTCACTCTGTTGTCCTTGATTGGGAGGACTAAAGCTCGTAATGTGGGTGTGAAGAAGGGTGGAGGGGCGAAGAGGAGGAAGGTTGAGGATGCAGGGGAGGGACCACGGCCGACACTTGTGGTGTGCCCGCCCTCGGTGTTCTCGTCTTGGGTAACACAATTGGAGGAGCACTTAGAACCAGGCAGCTTGAAAGTGTATATGTACCATGGCGAGCGGACAAGAGATAAGAAGGAGCTGCTGAAGTATGATCTCGTTCTTACCACTTACAGCATCTTGGGGACAGAATTTGAGCAGGAGGACTCACCGGTGAAGCAGATCGAGTGGTTCCGAGTGATTCTGGATGAAGCCCATGTGATCAAGAATTTTACTGCACGGCAGACAAAGGCGGTGATTGCTTTGAATGCAGAGAGGCGGTGGGTGGTCACTGGGACACCGATTCAGAACAGCTCATTCGATTTATACCCCCTCATGGCATTTTTGAGGTTCCAGCCATTTTCGATCAAGAGCTACTGGCAGAGCTTGATCCAGCGCCCCTTAGAGAATGGGAATAAGACTGGGTTGTCACGGTTGCAAGTAAGTTAACACAATTTTTCCTCTCTTATCAATTCTCACTGCATAGGCCATCTTTATCATTGCACAGCTGGTAAGAGCTAGGAACTAGAGAGATTGGGCAGCTGCATCAAATGTTCTTGAATGGTAAAAGAAGCTGACTTGCAAACCTGCTCGTAGAGTTATCTACTTATCTATGCAACTCCTCATCCTATTTGAGTTGTAGGAGGTCTTGCAGTGTGTACATGCTGTTGTGTTGCGAGGTGTATTTTCTGAACTCTCATATTACTTGGCTGTTCTCATCACAATGTCCTTGCATATATATTTAGCATTATGTTATTTGTATAAGTTCCATCATGACACTACATGCATTAAAAAAACATGACACAATGTGTTACTTTATTCACTCTTTTTTTTTGTCTTGTCTGCTTATTCCAGATCCTCCTAGGTGCAATCTCACTGCGCAGAATCAAAGAGACAGACATTGGAACCAAGAGCATGATTGAGCTTCCCCCTAAAACTGTTTTAGAATGCTATATTGATCTTTCTGCAGAGGAGCGTGAGATATATGATCAGATGGAACTGCAAGGGAAAAACAAAATGCAAGAATTTGGTGACAGAGATTCATTTTTGCGTAATTATTCCACTGTGCTTTATTTCATTCTGAGGCTGCGCCAGCTGTGTGACGATGTATCATTGTGTCCTTTAGACGTGAAATCATGGCTTCCCTCCAACTCCCTCGAAGGTATGCCCTTTTCCCATCTTGTTTATTCTGAATGTGTTACCACTTGTGAACTTGCCATGACGAAGTATGGCCAGATCAAGCTTTTCATCCGCTCGAAATGCTAATTAAAACATACGGATTTAAATTGGATGGCCTTGTTGCTTAGTAAATATCATATGAGAGGAATAGCATATTAGTGTTTATTTGAAGTTTCATTTTACTTTTCTTTTTCCTGGAATGGAGTTTAACCACCAACTAGCAAGCAGAAAGTGTTGCTGGTTTTCCAATTCCAGATGGTATCCTCTGAACAATTTTTTTTTCAGCAACTTTTGTCTTTTGTGACTGAAGTGCACAATATCACAGTGTTCTTCCAAGAATCTTAAAATCATCTCATAGCCTGCAAAGGCATATTCCTTCAAATTGTTTTCTCCGCAAGCACAATACTGTCCAGATTACTCCCGTTTGAAGACGGTGCATTGTCAAGAAATCAATGGTCCGAATGTCTGCCGGATCCACACAGATAGCAGCTCTGTTTTTTCTCTAAAAATTTTCCCATGTCTAAGGATGGCATAAGTTATCCTTACAGAAAATTTGTTGGCGTGTTATCCGGGCCTGCCATTGTTACTTTTGTAGCATTATCAGTATCCCTATAACAATATTTCCCTATAACAGTATTTCAACTTTTCTCCTCTGTTAGGTCAATATCAATCCCAGTCAAACAACTACTTTAGGTTAGTGATGCTTACTGAAAGCTCATTCACGGTGCAAAGTGCCCGTATGAATATTGTGTCGTCATCATGTGCATGATATATAATTTAAGATGTTGTGAAAATTTGTGGAAAAAGGAACAATATATTTATCGTCAGCATAAATTTACCATGTTTAGACTTCTTGTTGCTAGTTTGCTATACTTGTGCCACTAATTGTAATGATGAATTCGACAAATTCTTATCCTCTGCTTACCTTGTTGTAAACCTAATTTTGTCTACCATTGTTCTCATGTCTTTTCACTTTGGTGTGCTTTGATACAGATGTGTCTAAAAACCCAGAGCTGTTGAAGAAACTGGCTTCATTGGTTGATGATGGAGATGACTTTGACTGTCCAATTTGCCTCTCTCCACCTACTAAAACTGTGATAACCAGCTGCACTCACATATACTGCCATACCTGCATTATGAAAATCCTCAAGAGCTCCAGTTCCCGTTGCCCAATATGCCGGCACTCGTTATCAAAAGAGGACCTCTTCCTTGCTCCAGAGGTAAATCATTCCGATGAAGATGGATCAGGCAACCCTGGGTCTGACAAGCCCCTCTCTTCCAAGGTGCAAGCCTTACTGAAGCTGCTGAAGACTTCACAGAACGAAGACCCCTTGTCGAAGTCTGTTGTTTTTTCTCAGTTCAAGCAGATGTTGATATTGCTGGAAGCACCCCTAAAAAATGCGGGCTTCAACATTCTGCGTCTTGATGGGTCAATGAGCATGAAGAAGAGGCTGCAAGTCATCAAGCAGTTCGCTCATGGTGGCCCTGACACTCCAACCGTGCTGCTGGCCAGCCTGAAAGCCGCGGGAGCCGGTGTGAACCTGACGGCTGCCTCGACGGTGTACCTCTTCGACCCCTGGTGGAACCCTGGGGTGGAGGAGCAGGCCATGGACAGGGTGCATCGGATCGGGCAGAAGAAAGAAGTGAAGGTGGTACGGCTCATCGTGAAGGGCAGCATCGAGGAGAGGATACTGTCGCTGCAGGAGAAGAAGAAGCGGCTGATCAGCAGCGCGTTCGGGAAGAAGAAGGGAGGCAAGGACGACAAGGAGATGCGTGTGGAAGAGCTCCGGATGATGCTGGGCCTAGATAAGGGAAGGCCGGTTGCTGGTTGCCGCCCTTCTGAAGCTTGTCATGTACAGTAGGTCCTAGCTCTAGGGATGGAAGTTGTAGCTAGTGGATGGAGCAGAGAGCAAAGAGAGGCTTGTTGGAGTTGCCTAGCAGTGGGAGCATCTGATGTTAGAAGAGCTCCCTTAATATTTCAGCTTTTGAAGTGTAGGCACAGGGCAGGTAGATCAATGCTAAAATGAAGTGCTAGTAACTCTTTGGGATCAATTGATCAATCTAAAATGAAGTGCTAGTAACTCTTTGGGATCATTGATGATGTATTGATCGAATCTACAGTATTTTTGTCTGGTTTGAGAATGCCAATCTTTCCCTGTGTAGCTTACTCTATTATTGTAACAAGTGAAATCACATCCTTCCCTAATAACATTAGTGAGCTCAAAAGTTTTTGCCTTGCACCTGTAAAACATGTAATGAAGCACATCTTGGCTGAAAAATACTTTGATTCTAGATTTAGAGCCCTTTCTTTTCATATCAGCCTCAGGCCCTACTGAACTGATACGTGGCAAAATGCAAGGTCAGGTCAATTCCTGATGCTGATTTGTTCCATCCATGAGATTGTGCAGAACTTTTAGGGTTTGACATATTCTGAAATGGCCATGCATTTTCCCGCGTGTCTATTCAGTAGGAACTGAAGCTGATATGAAGCAGATCACAAGTAGGAACTGAGACTGATATGCACACATGCATGCTGACAGGTGCACAGATTAAAGGAGACCGATGAATTGCGTCAAGATATCGATTAAAATGCGAAATGTTTCATCGGACACAAATTGGCGATGAAATCTGAAGCACTGAAGAACATGTGCCACTACCGCACCATCCACTACCCTCGCGTTCGTAGCTGGGCACGGCCGGGAGGAAGACGAACAGGTGCGAGCCATGGCCAGCCAAAGCCAGTGTGAGCAGCACAAAGCGCGCGAGCCCCCGGGCGTCCGGTGGTTGCGGCCTTGCGAGAGCAGAAGAGAGGAAAATCTTGATGGTTCCTGGTGTTCAGCGCGATTGCTGGGCGGAATAGTGTCTCGTGATTCCCACCAGGACAGTGGATGGGGCTGACAGCGACGGCGGTGGCGGTGGCCAGGGCACGGCGGGCGGGCTGGAGGAAGGAGAAGCAGACCCAAACTATGGAATTAGGGGTCTACCTGCAAAAATCCGGATCGCGATTCCGATTAAGAGGGTTACGAGAAAATAGTTTGGATCTATATGAAAATATTCGGATCGCGATTAATAGTCGCGCTCCGAATTAGGAGGTTATTTGAAAACCACCGAGGGTCGATATCAAATATTATCTTTCTTAAAGTTTTGCGGGCCACCTCCACTCCATGGCAGCCCAGGGAGATCCCGCCTCCGCCAACGGCATCTGCCATCCCCGCCGGTAGTCCCGCACGAGCCTCCGTCCAATCTACAGTCTAACCGTGGTGGCACACTCCCCCACTCACTTACCCAAGGTCGATCTCGCGTCAGGGTAAACCACTCCTCCGCTTCATGCATGCAGCGCCTCGCCGGAGCAAAGAGCATTTTGCAGGCTGGAAGAGCAGGAAGAACCGAGCTCTGATTCAATCTGAAATCGGGGTTCGCCACTCCGTGCCTCCGTGGAATGCGTCGACAGCATCGCCTCGAGCAACGACGAAGCGAACGAACGCGTTCTCCGCTCCTCCCTAGTACGCCGCCCTCCACGTCCGCGACGAGACGGCGTCGGCCGTCTGCGACGCCCCGTCGACAGCCGACGCAACCTGCAAGGTCTACGGCTCGATTGTTGACCGGTGACACCCCTGCCTGCTGGTACTACATTTACAGCATAGTACTACTCCGTTTCTCCATAAAAAAAAGAGTATGCTGTCAGTCTCAGACGCTGGCAAGATCTTGCGGTGACTGCTCAGTTCCTTGCTGTCAGTTCCGTTTAGACAGGTTCATGCCCCTAATCATATGGTTTGTTTGATAATTTCAGGATCTTTCAAGATTTAATGTCAGTTTAATTCTGTTTATTACCACACGTGTTGTGCTTCCTATTCAGCATGTCATGTTCCTTCTAGATTGATGGAGAGTCTATCCAAAGGAAAGTCTTGAGTATCTAGCAGATACTGAGATACCATCCTCGCTACTTTCATTTGTGTTGCAATGTAAGCTATCGTGGCTGATTCCTCCTAGCACACCTACTAGTATAGTAAAAACCACACTGCATCTGCCTTGTTCTCATCTTCCTACAACTATGAACCTCGTCGACACCTGACCCAAACACGGCCAAATTGAACACGCCGTGTAAGTTGTGATTTCGGACTACACTGCCTTCTATGACAAAAAAAAAATTAAATCTGCTGCTCGATGCTCATGAGGAGTCCAGCTTATTCTGTTTCAGAAACTCCAGGTCCTTGAGCTGCCGCTGTTGAACTTCCTTGGACACGGTCTTCCCGTCCCGCTTCCTCTCGCCGGAGGCCACCTGCTTGGCCATGGACGCCACCATCCTCTCGACCGCCGGCCTCCCGACGGACGGGAAGACCGCGTTCAGTATCGTGCGGAGGAGCTTCTCGTCTTCCTCCTCGACCATGTCCTGCCCGAAGCAGCAGACGTAGATGGCCTCCAGGGCCTTCTCCGCCCGTGTCTCCATGGCTATCTGCGGGGCTGGAGCCTTGAGCTTTGCTCGTTTCTGCATAACAATTCATTCATCATCCACTCTCTTAGCCTCCAACTGATGATAATTTTCTGCAATTGTTTCTAGTAATGCCATTGCAATGCAGAGTTGCAGATAGTAACTAAGGAATGTTATCATCAAGATTCAAGAAGAAGCTGCAGAGAGAAAGGCGTTCACCACCTCCTTTGCCGCCCTCATCATATCGATGAAGGTCTCCTCCTCAAACTCGATGTCGTTGGAAATGCGGAGCCGCGCCACGCCTTCCAAAATCTCCTCCGTCTTGAGCAGCCCGGCGCCGACGGCGGCCAGCCAGCAGCACAGCAGGACGTAGAAGGGATCTCCCGGCTGCCCAACGGATGCATGCATGTCTCTTTAATTAATTTTTTTACTCGCAAGTTTCGCACGGATGCAGTAGGGCAAGATCAGAAAGGATCAGGAGGACGCGGGAAGCCAGTGGGTCGCAGACCTTGCCCCGGCGCTCGTTGAAGTCGTAGAAGGCCTGCGAGTCCATGACGGTGCACTTCTTGCTGACGCGGCGGCGGAACTCGGCGAAGTCGATGATGTCACCGCCGACGCCGCCCTCGTCGCTCAGGATACGCGCCACGAGTCCCACCACGGGGAGCGCGCCGACGAGGCGCCCCGCGATGGCCGCCGGCGAGTTCGGGTTCGGCTCCATGTACGCCACCACCGCCGCCCCATGCCGGCGCCGGCGCCGCCGCCCGTGGAACGCAGGGCAGCTGGGCCGGCCGCGGCGCGGGAGCGGGAGGAAGGGGGAGGTGAGAGCGAGGTGCCTGTGGGCGACGGGTAGTGCCCCCATGCCCACCGTCGATGGAGCGAGCTCACTCGGATGCCGCGGCGCCTGTGTGGTGGGCGTGGCGCGCGCGCCTTATCTCGTCGCGTGGACTTCTCCCAGGCTGTTACTCATTGGATTTCTCTCAGAAGAACCAGATGGCGCGCGTTGTGGGCCCAGCCTAATTTCTCTCGGTGCGCCGCCTGCTGGGCCGCGACACACACCTGGGCGCGCGCTCCGCCTGCTGTGGCGTGGACCTCCCGGTTCCCTCGGACGGCCCACCGAGTCCAGCCAGCCAAGCAGAGGCACTGCTGCTGCTCATGGAGTCGATGGTTGGGGATTAGGTTTGGGCGACGCCTGCGCTGGTCGCCGGCGGGCCCGGCGCGTCACATGCTGTGCCTCCGCTCCATCCGCCGCCAAATAATGCCGGTGGTTGGCGCAGGCCCGGGCCCGGCGACCGGCGCCGAATGGACACGGCACGCCACCGTTTGTATCTGCATGTCTCCTTCCCGTTCGTTGTGGCTGCTAACCCCTGACCACGCTTTTTCATCGGAGTACGAAGCTCCATCGCCGCATCGCTACTCGCGGTGCGGACGTGAAGTGCCTGCCGTTGCTCGCTCGCTCGCTCGCTTTGGAGTCGTGGAGTGACGACAGCGACGGTGGTGCTGGTTGGTTGGTTGCTGTGAACCGTGATGGGCCTCTTCGGGGGTGGGCCGGTGGGTGGGGTCGGGGCAGCTCGTGTCTCCTCGTCGCCGTCGCTAGTCGTGGCCTCCGGGGCCCGTCTGGATTTTCCAATCCATTGGAGAGAAAAAAAACTTTTGTGGCAAGATTTCGTGGTGCTGTTTGTGGACTCGCAATTTTCGGGTGGTTTTTTGCAAGCATATTTTGCAACTCCAATTCTCCAAACCATTTGTCTCGGTCATGTACGTTCACATGCCTTTGAGCATGTCTGAGTTTGACACCCTTGTACCACCCTGTGTTCTTTTCTTCCCCGAGATTAATTCCTGTATGGTATGGTGGCATGTCATAGTCTAGCATGTACTTCATCCGACTACGTACGGTTGGCCAGCTATATCCCTACCCTTGCTGCCCTGAATGCTGAATCCAGACAGGTGGGTCGTAAGCACGCAAGAAACGTGGGCACGTGTTCCACGCCCACCCTGATCATAGGCTTGCCGCGAGACATCGACGGTAACACAAGGGCTTGCAGCAAGATCACGACGAGGCCACGTACGTGCGCCCTGAAAGAAAAGGAAAAAAAAAACCACGAGGCTGCAAGTAGAGACACGTCGCGGCGTGTCACGAGCTGGCCGGGTTTCTGTCCGGATGCGCACGAATGAGGATCGGCCGGGTGACCACTGCCCAGAATCATATCAGACGGTCGAACCAAACCAAACCATCGTCCCGCCACGCTGCGAGCCCTGCCCGTGCCGGGCGCGGCGCGGGCCACGCGATAGATCCCGACCCCGGAGGCGGCGGCGGCGGGAGGCGACAGGGCCGGCAGCCACACCTTCGCGGAATGAGTAGGTGTCGCCGTGTCGCGCCCGAACCTGATGCGTGCCGGCAAGCGGCGCATCACGACGCTCCTCCTCCACCGGCTCGCCGACATGTGTCCGCGGCAGTCACCCGTGCCGACTCCCCGGCCGAAATCTTCCCGGGCTGGTAGGCTGGTGCTAGCATTTGCTTAGACGATGCAAACTCCTCTGCTTAATCACTAGCAGTGCTGCTAGTTTAATCCGCGCTGCGATCGCATCAACCGGTCCCTGATCGGATCTTGACAGGGAACGGCAGCTGGTTGGTTGATTTTTTTTTTTTTGAAGGGAGCTGGTTAGTTGATTGGATGAAGGGGACAGTTGCTTCAGATCGAGTTGGATTTCATCAAGACATCAGTTGGAGCAGATCGGATTACGATGGCTTGGAATAATTAACGTAACAGTTTCGGACGAGCTCGATCCGGACCACCGGGATTAATTAAATCCGAATAAATCCGGGCATTTCGTCGTTCTTTCTATTCGATTTAATT
The DNA here is from genome assembly GCF_002211085.1 of Panicum hallii. Lineage (NCBI taxonomy): Eukaryota > Viridiplantae > Streptophyta > Magnoliopsida > Poales > Poaceae > Panicum > Panicum hallii. The sequence continues at coordinate 55,466,634 of NC_038043.1, forward strand.
AATTATTTTTTAGACGCGAGTTTGGAGTTTGCTTCAATTCTGGATTTGGATGATGGGGAAAAAAATTAAAAGTACGCGGTTGCGTATCGTTTGTGTTAATCAAAGGGGAAAACGCGAACGGTGTAGCCGTGCGGAAACCAACCTTGCGTTCGGCAACTTGGAAATAAAGGTGCGGGTGGGCATTAAGAAAAGCTGGGGGAGTGACGGCGACTCATGCTGGGCGGCGGCAAAGTTTAGCTTTCTGCGTGCGCGTAAAATATCCCGGAATCAACCAGCACAAGATCGTACCCAAATCCCACTCTTATTTTAACGGGTGCACGAGACGTGTCTCGTGTCCTTCTGATGCTGTGTTTTATTTCTTTCTTTCTTTTTTCGTTCAAATCCAACAGCCGCTTAATGTTAAGCAGACAAAAATGGTTGGCTGTACATCCAGCACAAATCTCAATTAGTACTGTCGTTAATTTAAAAATTAAAATGGTGGCCGCTTTTCAAATTTCCAGCCTCCCCGTTTGCTATTCTGCAGGCACGCATGACGGACGCACGCGTGACCATAGGGTTTCCGGCCACAGGGCATCCATCCCCCAGCCAACTTTCAACGCCTCCCACAAACGCTTCGAGCTTTGAAGCCAATGTTGTCCATTCCCTCCATATTTAAACGCGCCTCGGGCGGGGCACTCCGCGGCCGCCTGGCGACGCCGTCACGCTGAGCAGTGGGGCCGGGCGCGACGGGGGGAGATGCCGCGATGCTCCGCGCGGCCGAGGCATGAATGATCACGGCCAATGAATGATTTGCTTCGGGCTTGTCAAACCAGCCGCACTGTTGGTTTATGGTGTTCACACAAAGTCTGCCCGGCTGCCCCTTTGCTTGGGACAAAGAGGAAAAAAGCACAATCGAATTGACCAGTTCTCAAAAAGTTCAAATACTTCTAAGTTCTTCGTCTCTGAAATAAAATTTTGACCAAACCTAGTTTCTTTTAATATCGTGTGAAATTTGACCGAAATTCTGATGTAATTGGCCAACATTGACCCAAACCGTGGACCAAATGACCTCGAGACCAAGTTCACCGCCGTAGCATACAGCTTACGCCAGAGGTTCGCGGAAGTCTGCGAGGAAGTCCCTAAGGCACTTCTCTGCTCGGTAGAAACAATGTCTCCTTGCAGTTCTGCCATGGTGAAACTAGGACACACCACTTGCAGCGATCATACCTAGCAATTCTAGATCGGTTTCTGCAGGGGACAAGCTACCGCTGAATTCAGCGAAAAGACAGGCCCCCAAAAAGGCACTCGAGTCTGAAAAGCAGGGCGCAGGGCGCAGGGCCAAAGCAAGCAGAGAACATCCTCATTCCGATGACAGCGTAGTAGAAAGCACCCCGCATCGCGACCGAGGCGAAGCAACCCATTTCGGAGCTCAAGATCAGAATTGGTATTAGGACTCAGCATCGTATCTTTACAGGTTTGACAAGCACTAGGACGGACCAGCCACTGTGACCAAGGCCAGAGAATGCAAACATGCAATGCACCTCTGGGGAAGTGTCTGGGGGCAATGTGAGCAATTCTGAACCAAGCCTTATTGCTGATGTTTATGTACTGGCCTGGACTAAAAATTTAGTCGATGATAACCCAAAAAAAAAAGAGAGGAGAAGAATGAAGTTTTGAAGGGGATTTGATGGTTGCAATTCTATGGTCACTGCTGCTCAGTGGAATTGGTGCCTCATCTTGACCAATTCCGATTGCTGTTGATGTTGCTGTTATTCCTTGGCTTGCCACTAGGTTGGAAATTCCGGTTGTTCCCTTGCTTCGGCAGATTTTGCGGATCCACCATTTGTATGGTTCTTTGCTTCTTCGCTGCATTGGTGCAAAGTAGAGAAGTCATGATCAATTCATCGCATAATCGCTAAAGTAGCACAATCTAGCAATCAGAAAGAAATGCACACCCAGATCAAACTTTTTCACTACCAGAATGCATCAGGGACACCATGATTAATAATGAGAAAAAAAATTGTAGACATGCAGCATGCATACCATTATCAAATTCTTGGTAGCCTTCCTGAAGCTTTCTCTTAGTGGCCTCTAGCTTCGCATTCTTGGCGAGTTCTAGCTTTGCTCGGACAGAGTTTGCATCATGGTGGGCCGCCGGTTTCTATAGATCAAGCAAAATTTAGACCAAACCAAACTGTGGCAATGAAATAACTACGCACAATTTGTTGACAGCCCGAAACGCTCACCTCAGATGGAACAGATTGCGGCCTGCCTTGAGCTGGTGAGGCATGTTGATGCTGCCTAGGCCTTGCCTGTGGTCTCCCAGGGCCTGACTCTGCATTTGAGGGTCTTGCAAGCATCTCAGCAACAAATTGCTCTTTCGTCTGCCCATTGCTTAGTTCCTGTGGTCGAGACTGCCTCATCGCAGTGTGTTCTTGACTACAATATGGGTCTGGATCATACCGCTGGCCCATTTGAGGAGGCCTTCTAGCTGGTTCTTGGTTTATCGGATACTGCTGGCCGCGGTCCCTATCAGTATTGTTCATGACACCTGAATTGATTTTTTTTAAAAAAAGATAATAAATACAAAAGCCTAGCCAAGAGCAACCACAGAGAGGGGATTTATGGGGGTCTGATCACTCACTTCCATCATCATCCATTCCATCAGAGAACTTGGAACCTTGGTTTTCCTGAGGAATGCCGAGATGGATCAGTGTCAGATCATACCGTGAACCATGCAAGTTTCTGCACTACCATAGACACTGAATTAATTGATTTCAGTATAAAAACAAATACCTCAGACAGCCTAATGGTAGTGCTTGGCGTTGCGAAGAGGTCGCCTTCATCCATGGGGGTAGAAGCCACCCCTCGCTCCTGCTCCAAGCTGGAAGGACCCATGGATTGAGGTGTTTGATCTGCGAATTGTTGCAGAGCCATTAACCGACAACTCAAGTGTAGCGCTAATAATGCCTTGCACCACGAATATGAGTTAGAACTTGGAATCATGAGCTAATTTTGCTTGTTACCTACCTACAACAGCCTCTCGGCGGCGAGCAATCCACACATCAACTGTATGCTTCCAACTTCTGGAGTCACACAAAACATGTCAACATAGAGAACCAGGCGAAGAACACAACAGGAAAACGCTTTCCGAATGATACAGATGGAGACATACTCAATGAGCGATCTGACGAGGTTCCGAATCTGCTTGGAGCTGTGCTTGCGGAAGTTGGCCACAGCCTTGCCAATCGCAGTAACCTATGAAACCAATCCACATGAACACTAGTTAAAAGCATGAACGAATTAAGCACTGAGGAATCCATCAACGGAGGTGGCGGCCGCGCTTACATCCAAGGTGTCGAACGCTAAGTCCAACTCCTGCAGCCTCCGGAGCAGCTCCAACAACTCGGCCTCCGACTGCAACGTGAGAGCAGAGAAGATTCAGTGCTAGTTACCAGTAAGGAACCGACGATGCAAACGGCGGCGACGGCGATACGCAGGGCGGCGAGAGGAAGAGAGGAACCTTTTCTTGGTCGTTGAGGAGGATGGCCTTGATGCGCTCGGTCTCAGCGAGGACGGGATCGTCGCAGCGCGGCGCGCCGTCGTCGGTGATGGCCTCGGCTCGGTCGGAGCTGCAGAGGCTGGGCACGCTGGCGGCGCCCTCGTGGTGGAGCTGAGCCGGCGTGGGCGCCCCCGCCACGGGGGTCCCCGCCGCCGCCCCCGCGACCGCCGCCGCCCCGGGCGCCGCCGTGGCGCCGGTCACCAGGAGCGCGGTGAAGAGGCGCTCGGCGATGCCGTCCCGGCGCTCGCGGAGGGCGCCCGGATGGTCGGACGCGGCGACGGTGATGGCCGCGTCGATGGCGTCGAAGATGCTGTCCCCCGCGCCGCGGAAGAAGCCGAGCCAGTAGTCCCTGGACGGCGGCGCCATCGCCGATCAATCGGCCGGCCCGCCTTGCCCCCTGTCAAGACCGCCCGCCCGCCCTTGCCCCCTCCCCTAGCAGATTAAAATTTACGTTCTTTTCCAATTCGATTTGATTGAGTTCTTCGGTTACACGGGTTCGGAACAGGAGGAGAGAAAAAAGATGCAGATTGACACTCCCGGACGCAAGAACTCGCCGGCGGATTCAGGAACCAAGAAGACGCGACCAGGAAAAGAGGAGGCGGCGAGGAAGAAGAAAGGTTTCCTCGTCCCTCTCTGGCTCTCTCTCCGTCCCCCCTGGTTCTCCTCCTGGGTGCGTGACTAATTCCGATCCTTGTCCTGTCTACCTGTGCCCATCTGCCTATCCCCTCGCGGCTTTGCCCCCCCCCCCCCCCCCCCAAGAGGGAGAGGGACGATGAGAGGAGAGAGAAGGGGGTGCGGGCGGGTGGCGCTGCGGACTTGCGGTGGCTGTTGCGATTGCTCGCTGATTCGCGACTCGCGAGCGCAGCGCCGCAATCCTGGTACGCGGGCGTGCGGTGCCGTGGGCTGGGCAGCGGTTTGCCAGGGAGGAGCGCGGTAAGCCGCGTGGACGTAGCGGTGTCGCCACCGCGCCGGGCTCTGTTGGTTTCGGCCCTGCCCTACCGCTACTGGGGGAGCGCTGCGCGCGCGCACGCCCGTGGCAACAGCCAGGGCTTTCAAAATCTTTTCTTTGCGGGGGTGTAAAAGTGCGGTAGGTTCGGGCTGTCTTTGCGTGACCTCTCTTGATTTGCTATGTACAAAACAGAAATCTGCTCCATGGCTACGATGGCTAGGAATATGCTTGTTGTAGTAATTGTAGATTACTAGTTTGTCCGTTTAATTCTCGAATTACTCTTTTAAATACAACTCGTACACGTGTACCTTGATATCAACGGATATATTTGTCGTCACCTGCAGCTGAATGGATAATCGACCATATACGGCTACCCGTACTTTAACTGACTTGACATCTTAAAAGTAATGTTAGAGCATTTATTAATGATCGAAATCATGTTTTATTATAAAGATAAATTACCATATTGATGATCTAAATCAATGTTCTCGATGTATTTGTGACTGCGTCAACTCATTTGCCATTTCCATCATCTTCTTGGTTATTCCTGTACTCTCCTTAAGCGTGCAACTTCACCACTTGCTGTAATCTTGTAGAGGTCTCTAGTTTCTTAGTAGTTGCTTCTAATGGGAGCCAAGCAATAATACAAAGAGAGGCAAAGTCGGTTGATTATATGCACGAGCAGTTCGATTTCTTTTGTTTCTAAATGGCCATTTGGTTTCCCTGTCTCATTTTCTCCTTGATCAAATGCGCTGCATTTAATTTCTCGTCTCTTAGCCATTCCACTCCCTAAGACCGATTCCAATAGGGACTGTTTTATTAGATAGAGTGTTGGGCTAGTATTTTTGATGAGGTGTCGACGAAAATGAAGTGGGATATTCCATATAGACAATTGTCATGGCACAATTCCCAAAGAAAACTCTCCTGCCTGCACGTAACGACAATTTGAATAATTAATTGAACATTCTCTTGCTTCCGTGGCACTCTTGGAAATACCAATATGCAATTTCCCTTTTGGGATTGGCCTACATAAAAATCTAGGTTAATAGAATTGTGCAATCGTGGTACTCCTACTCTGAACTCTCTCTCTCTCTCTCTCTCTCTCTCACGCACACGCACAAAAACAAGAAAATGGTCCCCGGCGGAGAAATGAAGTCAAGGAACACGACTGTAAAATCATGGCGGACCATCTTTTGGTGAATTGACCATAAAAGCTCTCCCATGCATGCGGGCCTACCATACCTTACCAACCTATCATTAAACTAAATTGGTGTATGTGCCAGCACTACGGACTTTGTTAACTCGCCCATCTTTTGACTCGGCTGTCCACGCCTGAATACTTCCATCAGGAGAAACAAAAAAAGAGAAATGAAATCTAGAACGGAATGTAGGGCCGGTCAAATCCGCGGTGCTGACGGGCCATATAAATTTAAGAAACTGAAGGGTACAAAATCTCTGGTCCTAGTATTAGTATGGCCTGATCAAATCTTGGGGCAGAGCGAGCCTTCTGCAGCTCGATCTCTCGGTTCGACCAGGCAGATTCAATTGCTGCGCTGTTCCAGCCGGAGCAGAAGATCCGGCTCTTGATCCACCATCCATCCCTAGTCCCAATCCCCGCACGCGATCTTTCCGTTTGCTGGGAGGGCAGGCAGCAGGCGGCGCCACCCGGTTACGGTGGGTGCGCTCGAAATGGCGCCCTCGCGCTCTGAAGGGGATCCGTGGGCACTAGGCAGCAGTAACAGAACACCACACCACCACTGGTACCACTGCACAGCAGGCCAGCAGCACGGCCAGCTGTAGCTCTAGCCGCCTCTTTTAGCTCGACGGGCCAGAAATGGCGGTTGGTTGCTCCTGCGGGATGGCAATGGCCATGGCATTCAAGGTTGAGGCAGACCCGTGGAAGGAACACGCACAGTGAAAAACGGGCGTCGGCGGGGCGGAGGTCAGGACTCAGGAGAGGGCGCCGTGTCGGGCCGGGGGGCCTGCCCGCCCGGCACACGTGACGGAGGGGCACGTGCTGTGCCCGCCGAGGGGCAACCGGGCAACGCGCAGAGATCCTCCGACCTGACCGGGTCGCCGCGGGCCGTGTCGAGCGGGCGGCGTACCGCGTGTCACAGGTGCGGCCGTTAGCAGCTGCCTCGCGCGTTCCGGCTCCGTCACGTGGTTGGTGCGAACACCAAGCGAGGCGGCCGGCGAGGGCTGTTCCCCTGCACGGGAGAGCTCGAGGTCCACGGGCCGGGTCCGGGGAGCACCAGCAGCTGTCGCGGCGTGCGTGTGCCGATCGAGAGGCGGGGGGAATCGATATGCCCGGTTGGCCCACAGGCCACGGGGATAGACGGCGGTCGTAGCCCACAAGTTGGTTGAGCGGCGGTGGTGTCGTGGTGGGTGGTGGGTGAGTCACTGACGGCGACGCGGCGTGCGCCGGGGAGCCAACGAAAGGCCGCCGGCTCCTCCCCTCGGCCCCTCTGCTGCCTGACAGCTGCGCAACCGGGCTCTGCTGCTTCTGCTTGCGGCTGGGGAAGCTCCAGTGCTCTGCTGCCTTTTGCCCTAAGCTCAGTGCCGTCCAAGTCCAACCGGACCCACGCATCCACCTGCACGATTCCCCTCCTCGCAATCGTAGCTGAGGTTTGAGCCCCGTTCGTTTCCTACCCTCTAAATTTTAGAACTATTATATCAAAGAGAATCTTGCTATTTAGAAATATTAAATAAAATCTGTTTATAAAACTTTTTGCACAGCTGGATGCTAATTCACGAGACAAATTTAATGAGCCTAATTAATCCATAATTTGCCACAGTGATGCTACAGTAATCATCCGCTAATCATAGACTAATATACCTCATTAGATTCGTCTCGCGAATTAGTACTAGGGTTCTGCAATTATTTTTGTAATTAGACTTTATTTAATACTTCTAAATGATAAGATTCTCTTTGATGTGACCCCTAAGTTTAGACCTTAGGAAACGAACACACCCTCGGTTACCCAGGTCACGCTCCTCCGGCTCGGTTACCTAGTTCACATGTCACATTCTTGGTATCTGTTTTTCTTTGCTACAGTGGTGTTGCTCGCAACCGTCTCTGTTTTTCTTTTCTTTTTTCTCCGAACAATGTGCGTGGAAGTTTTGGTCCGGCCGTGGGAACGTCAAAGTCAGCTGCTTCTTGCTTGCGTGCTGCGTAAGCGTAAGCAGTACCAACAGCTTTTCCACCGCCATTGACCGAGAAATCGTTGCTCCTTTTTTTTTTTTGAAAATAAGTCGTTGCTCCTTCGCTAGTCGAATTTTTCCTCTTCATCCCTCCTCTTGTCCTAGCGCTTGCTTTCTCGAAAAAAGTTGTTCTTAGGAGAGTGTTGTGTTATTTGTTTGGGCCAGGATAGAGGACCCGCCGCAACCGGTCCAGCCCACGGACCCCGCAAACAACAGAACAAAAGATGGGCCAGCGTTTTACCAAAGTACTTCCATAGTTTGGGCTGCGGCCCACTACCTCCACGGGACGACTTTAGTTTCGTCTCGTCTCTTTCGAATCAAGCGACACATGAGAATCTAGCCAGTGCCTGCCCGTGTGTCCACACTCGATCAGGCAAAGCACATGGTGCCCGTTCCACGCAAGATCTTTCTGTCACTGTTTGCGACCAACTCTTGAATGCTGATTGGATGGTCAGGTCACTTGCACACCTGCCGCGCAGTGAGCAGCTGGGATCTTGGTGAAACTCCTGTCGGCCCTCCTGCAGAAATCTCCATCAGTTCATCACTTTCTGCAAAACTTTGGAACCTTTGGTAGCAGCTCGCACCTCGCAGTATCAACTTCTTGCTGCTGCCAGGTTCAAGGAGGCTTTGTCTCGTTTGGCCGCATACCGAAGACAACTGAAAAAAGGTATTTTATAAAAAAACTGAAAAAAGGTAATATTCCATGCATGCGGAACATCCTCCGATTAAAAAAAGAAGAAGAAAAAATTGTGTTCGGTTCTTTATCAAAATACCAAAAAAGGAAAATCTTCTTCCAGCATTTGTTACTCTGACATTCTCCTTTTCCGCATTTCCAAGTGTCCCGTGAACACCATTGCTGAAGCCTGGAGGTCCAACACCCGCAATAAGAGCAACTCCAGCAAACCTTCTAAATCGCACCCTCGCACCCTCCAGATGCTAAATGGATGGTGCCTTTTTTAGAACCTTTAAGTTTGCTTCAATTCCAGCAACATCCCTTCATTCTAACTGATAATAGAGGGCTCGACATCCTAGGAATTGAGGGTAAAATATAGGACCGAGTAGAGGGTCTGCTGGAGTGTATTTTTTAATTTTAGCCCTCTAAACTTAGGATACGAGTTGTTAAGGTCTGCTGAAGTCGCTCTTAGCCCTCAAATATTGCAGCAGCACCGATGTTTCATGGTTGTTTGATTTTGCACTGTGTATTGGGTGGAGTTCGGCAGCAGCGGCGTGATGAAGCATTTTGCATGTCTTCCCGTGACAAGAGATCCTCTCTGCTGATGACACCACCAATTGGCTTTGGCTTCATACATGATGATGGCGTGCTAGAGGTGGACATTGACACGGGCAGTGCGCCCAAATCATTCAGCTCGAGTAACCTGCACGGCTGGTGCGCTAACAACGGCTACGCTGATAGAGTGATAGGCACCGTGTGTACCGTGCTTAAACTAGCTTATCTTCCTCCTTGTAATCACGTTTTATGCAGCCCGTGATGTGGAGGATGTGGCATCGAAGGATTATTTGCGAGCGTTTGTTTGACCAACACCGTATCCTAGATGTCCGGCTGCTCCGGGGAAACCCATCCTAAGAAAAGAAATGATCGCCCTCGAAGTCAAACGAGAGCACATGGATGCTACGCTAACAAGCGAGGAAAATCATTGGAGTGGAGAGTCAGCGTCATTTTCCTTTTGAAACCGGGAAAGCAGGGCAAACCATGTGCGCCGTTGGCTATGCCTTAGCTTCACCACTTGACTCTGCTGCTAATTACTACGTACGTATTTCCTTCAGCTTCTAGAATTTTAACGGGAAACTGAAAGATAATATGAGGGGAAAAAACGTCACGATCGGAAAAAGAGAACCTAAAACGAAGAAGAAGAAGAACGGAAGGTCTCGCCGTCCAAATTCAGAAGGAAGCTAAAAACTGGAAAAAAAAATCAGCAGGCGCACGTAAATAACAGGGATCTGCACGCAAAAGTCCCAACGGCTTTCGAGCCATAAAAAAAAAGTTCAAAACGGGGGAGCGTGGCAGCATATCCATCTCCGGGCCCACGCCACGTTGCCGCCCGCCATCACCGGGCAGGAGCACCGCCCCCCCGAAACCTCCCTCCCAGACGCTCCTCCCAGCCACTGTCCTCCGTCCGATCGAGATCTGACGGAGAGCGCCGCACCCCGGGAGGGAATCTCGGCGGGCCGTGGCGCATCCTGTCCAGCGCGCTGTCCCGTTCCGGTCCGGATCGCACTGGCCTGACCGACCCGCGCGGCCCAGACCTGCGCCCGGATCTTCTGCTCCAGCCTGCTCCTCCTTCTCGTTATCCCGCCGTACTGCGCCCGGCGCTCCTCCCGCCTTCTCATTCCAAGTTCTCCACGCCCCGCCAGGCATCAGCTCCTGCGCTCCGCCGGCGCCGGAAGCGCGGATCCACCCGGACCTCGCTGGTAAGGAAGCCCTAGCTCGCTGCTCGCATCGTTGGATTCCCATTTCCGCCCGTTCTAACAGCTCCTAGTTTTGCTCTGGTCTTCGGTCTTCCATTTCGTCGATGGGAGCAGTCAAATCCGGATAGTTTTTTTTCGCCCAATCCGCCCATTTTCTGTGATTTGCTTGCCCCCATTGCGCTCCGCCCTGCTAGCAACCGCTACCGAGTTGCATTGCGCTCGCATTTCCATGGATGGAGTCGCTGACTGGTTAGCTAGCAACGCTGCATAGAGGGAATAGAGGAGGAGGAAATAGTTTCGAACGGTGGAGTGATACGGGTGTACTTGGTCTGTGTTGGGTTGCCTCACTGGTACAGTGTAGAAATTCGTATGAAGCTATGAATCAATTAGGTGGCGGAAGTCCATTAGGAGTGGATTTTAAGTTTGCTAGAATTCTCGCGGCAGTTTTATTTTAAATTTTTTGGAGCCAATCTCGCTAGTTTTATTTCTGATGAAACATTAGCTTTCGCTTCGTCATTTTGTGTGTGTTTACTTTGTAAATATTTGAAGCCCAACAGGTGTCCATTTGCAATTGCCTACTCATCTTGGTTGCTTGCTTTCAGGAGTGTTACCACAGTCGCTCTTGCACGCTAAAATTTCGCTTTCAGTCATCTTAGTAGTCCCCATCTTTAGTTAACAAACCTCAAGTTCCCGACCACTCAACTGTGCGTTCGTACAGGGAAGTCCTCCTTATTTCGTGGGCAGGTTTGCTCTTGGTGCTATCTAACTGTCCTTTTGAGTGGAATTCAAGCCACGTGATGACAACACTACTTACTTCTCCTGAGTTTTAGTTGCTTCTAGTGCAGATTTGTATCCCTGTTTAGTGGGCACTGGGCAATACTACAGGTTCATGTGATTCTGTACACTGGCATGGCATAAGGGTTGGTACTCACTTGCTAGCACAAGCACTCAGCTATATGTTCGTACTCTGTAATTGTTCTACCAGCATTCCCCGCCTTTTGTTTCTCTCAGGTTCCCCATCGTAACCTTTTATTTTGGTGTCAATTTTTAGCCATTCCATATAAATGATTCTTTTATTGTGGTCAATTACTACTTTGGTACGTCAATGCTCATTTTCTTCAATCAGGACTGAGGATCTCTCGTAGATGACTCGAGCTTCGACTATTGATTTTGGACGGAAGAAGCAGGGCGAGCTCTTTGGATCAGGGCCACTGCGTCCAGCAAACATCATCAGAAATAAATTCCCTACCTTCAAGAATGGTTCAAACGGGATTATTATCAAATTGCCGGATAACCCAGAAATTCCATCTCTTAAGGAGGCTGTTGCCAAGGAGACAGCAGATCTGCTTGATAAGCATCAGCGCCTTTCAGTCCGTGAGCTCACCATGAAATTTGAGAAGGGTTTTAACACAGCCACCCTGTTGTCTAATGAGGTTTGTACTCTAGCTGTTCAGTTCTTTGATAATTATTTAACAATCTTACTATTACTAATTGGAGGCTCCTTTTGAAGCCTCCACGTGAAGCCACCTAGGATCCTAGGTGGACACTCTAAAAAAATTGAGAAATCCTAGAAATTCTTACAAAAATCAGAAACATCCAGCCACCAATCCGACAACTCTAATCATAATAGTCATTGGATCTGTTATCTTTCCTAATAAATTACCCACCTCTGCCATTATGAAAAAAACTAAAGTAACCCCCTAATCTTTATGTAAATTACCCACCTGTGCCATTATAAAAATAATACAAGTAACCCCCTAAATTTGCATATAAATTATTCAATTATGTCATTATTAAAAGTTAAAGTTACCCCTAAATCTGAATCTGAATTATATAATTATAACAAATATTAAAGTGCACCAATATAAAATTCTAAAATTACTATTTCTATCATTATTAATATATTATTTATATAAAAATACTACCCACGATATGTGTCACCATGTATTTATGTACGATGGAAGAGATAAGAATAACAATTTGCAAATAAATGGTTCAATTAAATATATAACAAGCACACACGGAGGTGTGATGCAAAATGAAATCTATTGCAACTAGATAATGATAAATATGTATTTAGAGTATGTGTTAGAATATTTAATAGATGAAAAAGGGCGTGAGATAATATTATAATTATTAGCTATAAGCCTTATTTTTGTATTAATTCTAATTAGTCTGTGAGGGAGCATGGGTTGATAGGCTAGTTGGTTCAATTAGTGGAACTGTCTATATTTGGAGTTGTTTACATACCCTAAGCTTCCATGTTATATAAATAAGCACGTATTCTACTAGTATTTAGTTCTCGATTAGTGCAGTGGCAGATGGGCAGTAACTATTAATTATAGAGCATGCTTATTCCCCTCTTTAACTGTTATTAACTTGCAGGTGAAATGGAGACATGCAGCTTTGTTGGAGCGAGACATCCTTTTGAAGAATCTAAAAAGTGTATTGGAGTCGCTGAGAAGTCGAGTAGCCGGCAAAAATAGGGATGAAATCGAGGAGTCTCTATCTATGGTTGGTTTCTTCTTTTAAATCATACTTGATTCTTGCCAGAGATATTTTTATTTGCTCCTCATGTTTACTTACTTTTGAATTTTATGGTTTGTTTAACTTCCCCTTCTCTTTCTTCTTCTTCAAAAAAAAATTCAATTTACCACCTTAATTGTTCTGTACTTTCCGTAGGTGGATATTTTAGCAGTTCAGCTGTCCAAAAGAGAAGATGAGTTACTTCAGCAAAAAGCAGAGGTCACAAAAATAGCAGCCTCATTGAAACTGGTGAGTTCAAGATTGCTAGTTTCGCAGGCCATAGCTTAGCACCTGTATCCTTCAAATTTTTGTTAACAGGCGATGTGAATATGTGATTATTAGGATACCAATAAATTGAGATTATTTTGGACTACAAATACCTGCGTGAAATTGTTTTAGTACAATGGTCTATTCAGTGCTAGCTGTTTGTAATTTAAAACTAAATAGCAGTCTCCATTTTTTTATTTTTCTGATATCATCTGCTTATATAGAAGCACGCTCGAGCTTTGTCCATCACCATCAGGCACTACATTTTGTTCATTCTTTTCAAGCGCTTCTCTTTTTTCTGTCTTGCTGGTAGGCTTCTGAAGATGCCAAGAAAATTGTTGATGAAGAAAGAGCTAATGCTCAGTTGGAGATAGAAAATGCTAAAGGTGCTGTTCAGAGAGTTCAACTAGCACTTAAAGAGCAAGAAAATGTATCTCAAAGAACTGGGAAGCAGGTTAGTGATATCAAAATATGGACATATTGCGTTGCCTTCATTATTACTTGTAGATCCATTGCATATTTACTTTGAACGCATGGACTGAACCACTTCATCCTATTTACATACTCATATGTCCAGGTCTAATATGTCCTATGATAAACCGACCTTTTTCTTAGTAGACCTTTATGCTTAACTACTATAGACATGTATCCAATTTTGGCGAGTTAAATTCGGTATTGAGTATCGACATAACTCAGATGGTGACCTATAGCATTGACCACCTTTTTTGTGTGTATTTACCATAATCATTTACCTACACACATTTCTTCTTAAACCTTATTTTTTTATTAACTGAAATTGTGAGCCTTAAACCCCTTACCTGTAGCTGTTTGTAGGTGTTAAGGTCTTAATGGTTGATTTAATTTTCGATTTGCAATTTATTCACTATCCAGCTGTTTATAAAAAAATGTTTCCAGCTGTCTATAAAAAAATGTTTCCAGCTACATATATGGTAACCATTTCCTGTTCACAATCTCCTAAGGATGTGGATGAACTGAAGGAGGAAGTTCAAGAAGCACGAAGGGTGAAAATGCTGCATTGCCCAAGCAAGGTAAATCGAAATGCTTACTGCACCACGCTGCTGTTCAAATTGCAAGTTGTATTTTTCCACATCTGGCACATTTCATTGATTGCATGTGGATTTTATAAAGTACCAAATATATTTCAAGTCTCTGAATATGTGTCTAGGCAATGGATATCGAAAATGAGATTCAAGTTCTACGAGATCAACTTGCTGAAAAATCCTCAGATTCTGTTCACATTTTGAAAGAGGTATACATCTTAAATCCATTTAAATCAAACTGCTCATGTTATTCTGTGTTTTGGCAAACCTGTGGAGTTTCATTGTCCTTTTACTTTTCAAATTTTACTTTAGTGCTATTAACTGATTTCTATTGATGCTTTCTATATCAGTTGGAGCTGCACCGACGATTTGAGGGAAATGATCTGCCTTTTTATGTGTTAGAGGGTCTTGAAACCTTAGGTTCAATGTTGCACATAGTTGTTCGGGACAATGCATCTGTAGATTTTTCAAATTTTTCGATCCAGTGGTTTCGCATACAACCTGAAGGAAGCGTGAAAGAAATCATTTCAGGTCGAACTATTTTCATCCTACAGAATACTTTATGATCTAGGTATCATAAATTTTTAACACTTGTTGCTGCTTACACATTTAGGTGCCACAAAGCCAGTGTATGCTCCGGAACCACTTGATGTTGGGCGGTACATCGAAGCTGAAATAAAATTTGGTGGTCACACCTCACTCGCAAAGACTGCAGGTCCAGTAGGCCCTGGTATGTTTTCCTGATGTGTTATATAACATATTTAGCTGCTTCCATAATTATGAATTTGTGAGCTTGCTAACACTACTTTTATTAAGCAGCTGCAGGATTGGCCGATTATGTTGAGGCTCTTATGAGGAATCCTGAAACAAATTATAATGTACGATTTGACATTCCGTATTTGTTCTTTTTCAATGTACCATGTTTTAATCTCTATTATAGCTTTGTTGAAAAGAACTCAAAAATGCGATGCCATCATGCATTTCCTTACCATTTTTGTCCCTCATGGCAGGTCGTTGTTCTTCAAGTGAATGGAGTTGCTCAGCCTGCAGATTCCCTTCATGTTCTTTGCATTGGGAGACTTCGGATGAGACTCGCTAGAGGAAAGGCGGTTGTTGCAAAGGAATTCTATTCCTCGTTGATGCAGGTATTCTGTAGGAACCACTTCCAGCACTTGAAGTGTATAGAGCAGCTCACTTCTGGATCACTCATTGTAGGTTGCTGGTATTGTGAAGCATAGGCCACTGTACCATCTAATTCCTGCTCTGTTTTCAGCTGTGCGGTGTTAGAGGTGGTGGAGATGCTGCCCCGCAGGCAATCTTTTGGCAACCCAGAAAGGAGCTCAGTTTCGTGCTGGGCTTCGAAACAACCAGGGAACGCAACTCGGCCCTCATGCTCGCCCGGAGATTTGCCATGGATTGCAATGTAAGTGACCGAGCTCAAGGGTGGCTGTTGCATCTTGTCGACGTCGTGTTATTGCGGATTGGAGATTGTCAGATCCCTGACCAATTTCCCTGGTTGGATATTCGCAGATCATCCTTGCTGGCCCAGGAGACAAAACTCCCTGACCACTCTGAAGACTGACAGCTTCCCGGAATGTACATCCCTGCACATGCAGTAGTTAGATACCTGATCTGATCTCTGAGTAGTAGGATTCAGTGTAGCAGCGTAGTTAGTGCCTGGCGTTGGCACCGACCGATTCATTTCAGTTTAGCCACTAGTTGCATTGTGGAGTAGTTACAGGATCCAGCGCTGTGTATTTCTGCCCCTGAACTCCTAGTACACCCATAAATCTGATGTGCCTGTGTGTTCTCTACTTCATTCTCTGCCTGATCTCCCCCACGCCAAGCTCAAGCGCGGTTGCATCGAAAGAATCCGACAGGCCGCGGGTGCCCGTCTTGAAGGTGACCTTGGTAGGAGCCGCCTCGCCGACGTACACTTCCACCACGCTGGTCGCTGGCCCAGAGCATGAGCTCCTTGTCTTGAACACCCCCCCCCCCCCCCCCCCCCCCCCCCCAGCGGATCTTCTGCAGTCTAACTACCAGCACATTAATCTGGGTCCAATGAAAAATTGTTGCTTGGAGTACATGCATCTGATGGCGTACGAAAGACAGTTCATGTGTACACATGAACAGTCAACAATTCCCAAAACGGATGCTGGATTGGGTGCCTCCTTTCATGCAAGTGAACAAGGTGCATTTGAGCTTGCAACGTGTAACACGGAAGCTGGCTACGCTGTTGTTTGTACTCGTGTGTTAATAAATAATAAATGTATTAGTTGTTAGTTCTTTTTACGACGATCTCCAACTAATCATTCATCAGCTAAGAGATTTTCCCTAGCTTTAGAGAGAGGGGCTTGACTTGCATGTGTTGACGAAGCGCTAGAACGCGCAGGTTGCAACGACCGTCACCGGCGGCGCTTCTGGGCAAGCCAGTTCAGATCGGTCAGACCGGTTCTTCCAGAGGCGGCGCGAAAACCTAGAGCCACGAGTTTGGGAGGGACCTTATCGGAGCAAATGGAGCTAGGGTTGTTCTGAAGTCGGCATACCACTCAGAACGCCTTCAAACGCTGTGGAGATGCCGGAAGAATAGAATCAGGGTTGGAAAAGCTAGAGTTTGGAGAGTAAAGAACAAATTGTATTGAATCGATTGGGATTACTCTCGATCGGCCGTGGCCTTTATATATATATATATATATAGGCCGGGGAAGTCGTACCCTTTCACGAGTCGGTTTATAAAAATATTCCTAATTACAAGTTAAAACCTACTCGGACTACATATGCCATACTGGTCTGACCGGTCGTTCACAGTCTTTGCCAATTTTAGCTGTCACCATCGTGTTAGCTTGCACGCTGTATTAACTTTGTTACATATACTTCTCGTAATAAAGGAGACAACAACTATACAATTATGTACAAGGTGCCTCAAGCACAATACATATATGTATGTATATATATATATACACACACACTCCCAAGCAAGGAGTAGATCATGCACAGCCCCAAGCAAAGCAAGAAATGGCCGGCTCCGATGACTGCGCCCGCCGGATGCCGTCCCTGCCGTGGACGGTGAGCATCCAGGCCGCCGCGTACGCGTTTGCGCACCGCATGGACGGCAGCATCCGGCGCCCCCTCTTCTGCCTCGGCGACCTGAAGAAGGGCGCCACGCCCACCCCCCGCCCGGACGCCTCGGAGGTCCGGTCCGCCGACGTCACCATCGACGCCTCCCGCGGCGTCTGGGCGCGCGTGTTCTCCCCCCCGGCGGCCGCCGCTGCCGCCCCGCTCCCCGTCGTCGTCTACTTCCACGGCGGCGGGTTCGCGCTCTTCTCCCCAGGGTCCCGCCCCTACGACAACCTCTGGCGCCGCCTCTGCCGCGGGGTCGGGGCCGTCGTCGTGTCCGTCAACTACCGCCTCGTCCCCGAGCAACGTTTCCCGGCGGCCTACGACGACGGCGTCGCCGCGCCGCGCTACCTCGACGGCATTGCGCTGCCGGGCGGCCTGGCACCGGTCCCGTCGACCTGTCCAGCGTTGAATAATCCTTGTGCTCAGGACGTTCTGTACGTTAGTTAGTTAGCAGCGCATGGCTGGTTGTTAGGCCATGAAGGTTGTGGAGCTCTGACTCGCGCTGGGTTCGCGAGGGAGCGCGTCGTGCGCCATGTTCCAGACGTTTGGGATGGCACTCGCCGATGAATAGCGTGGCGTGCATGTCGGGGGAAATGGCCTCTGGTTAGTTGTAAACTTTTTTAGACTGACTCCGACCGGGACGGCAATACGCGAGGCAAAGTCAAAATGCCTGCTTTGGGCGCACTGTAGCGCGAGGCACACGCTCCAACCGGCCAGGCATACCCGCGTGGCAAAATGGATTCGAAGAGAGAGGAACGGCAAAATGCCAGGCGCGCGGACCCGAAGGCAAACACATCGCCCAACCGCCAGCCCCAGAAAAAAAACGATTCGCGCAGGCAGGCGACCAGGCGAACGGCGACCGCCATGGAAGAGAAGCACCCGCGCGGACTAGGCGGCGCAGGCACGCCGGCGAGAAAGGTGACCTCCACCCGCACGGGGACCAGGCAGCGCAGGCACGCCGGCGAGCAAGGTGACCTCCAACTTTTTCTTCTCAACCTCGATTCGTTCGTACTGACCTAGGGTTCTATTTCGGTTTTCACCCGCACTGTGAGAGCTATGCGATTCTGACCTAGTCCCTCTAGATTTCCTTGAACGATTGTATTTTGCACTGATTTGTTCGATTTCGATGGTAGCTGTACTCGGATTTGCCGTAGATTTAGTTGTGAAGACGGGGACATGGAAGAAGGGGACAGGATCTAACTTATTTCTCTCCCCTTCCATTTCCAGATGACGACCCCTGAGAACACGCTTGAGTTTGCGATTGATTGCATGGCCGATGCCAGCAATCAGCTCTCTAACCTTGACAACGAACTCCTGGTTGCTGTGGACTTGGATTACTTTGACGTGCACCAGATGAGAGAGGCGCTGCAATTCATCGCCGAAGGGCTACTACGAGACGCGCTGCAATGCAAGAGCTTCTGGATGAGAGGAAAGCTGCACCTGAGTACTGCAGCACTCCTAGCGTCAGTACACCAGATTGGAGTGAGAATATCAGCCCAGCATCGACGCCATCTTGTGGAAGCCACAGCTCTGACTTTGGCGACGACTCCAGCGAGCCCGCATGGAGCTACCACCCTTCATCTGACAGCGATGCCTAGATTTTCCAGTATTTTAGGGGAGGCCTGATGTATTTTGTTATCTGCAACTATGAACTAAGTTCGTGTGGGTGTGAGACCTGGTGCAGTGCACCCTATTTGTGTAATATATATATGTACTAGACTTTGTGTTCCTTTTAATTTGAACTTGCTTGTGACATTGTTAGTATAAAATGTTCATTGTCATTTGAATTTGGAATTTTAAATGTATATGGCATTGCAGAATGGAGGGCCAATTCCCATACCTTGGTGGTTGTCGGAGGAATTCTCCAGCCGGGTGGCGGAAAGCACCCGCCTAATCCTAGTTAAGGATGGGTTTGGAGGAGACTTAGGAGTGCTCGATCGGTGGACAGATGAACGCAGGAAGGACACGAAGATTTAGAGTGGTTCGGGCCGCCGGAGCGTAATACCCTACGTCCACTTTGGTATTGTATTGATTGTGAGAGCCTGTATGGAAAGCAGCATAAGCTTGTGTGTGTAACCTCTGTTTTCTAACGAGTGCACTCCCCCTTTTATAGTCCAAGGGGAGTGCTTACACTGAGCGGGACCCCGACATGTGGGTCCGGCCTACAGGAGCCTGTTCTACGAGAGACATAGAGATCTTCAACTCCAGCTCCTCTCCGTAGTCCTCTCTATCGAGAAGTTGATGTGCGTATCTACAGCCAGGATATGGCCGTGTACAGCCTTGTCTTGTACAGTGTCCGGCGTCAGCGTTACCCAACAGTGAAGCCGTGCTGTCACTGTTGGGATGGGACCTTCGGTCAGAGGGCGAGACGGGGCTGTCCTGTGGCGCGCGCACTGTTACAGCGCACGCCTTGGCTTGCCTATTACAGGCCATCATCACGCGCGCAGCGCCGTGACGGGACTGCACACAGTCCGCTCACTGTGCATGGTGATACGTCGCGCCGCCTTCAGATCAGGCAGGCTTACCGTGGTGTCAGCTTACCTGCCCCGTGTGTCAGTGGCAGGCCACACCTTTTGACTCTGGCGCACCCGACCCAGCTACTGCATTAAATGCTGGTAGGTGGAGAGGCGACCCGCAAGGGGCCTCCGGCCGCAGGCACGCGGCGGGGCCAGCCTCGCTCCTCCCGCTGGGCTGCGCATGGCGGCACCGGACCCCTTCCCGGGGGAAGGGGGGCCCGGGGCCCCCGAGACCGGTCGGAGCGGGCTGGCCTGTGATGGTCCGGCCATCACACGTGGCGGCCCCGGACCTCCCAGGGGAGACCGGGTCCGCGGGGCTACTCGAGAGTTCTCCCGCCCACCTGGGTGTGCAGAGGCCTCGGACCTCATGGAGCTCGGGGAGGGTCCGGAGACCGTGGTCCCAGCTGTCAGGCCCGGAGGCCGTATGCCACATGGCCCAGAGCCAAGGGGGAGCATGGATTATGAGAAGCCAATGGCCTGGACACCCTAGCAGGAGGTACCCCTATCCGTATGTACCGACAGAGGCCCCCGGGCCCACCTCGGGAGAGGAATGAACCCGCAGGTGGGGCCAAATCCCATCATCGCGTCGGGTGGACAGCTCGTTCCCGCCAGGTGAGGGCATGGGTGTCCTTTTGCCCATAGCGGGATCCCCGAGGGGCCCGTCCTCCGCGCGTACCGTGCGCGTCAGACGGTTCAGATTCTTGTCTTATTTGAGCCCGTCCCGCGGCTCGGGCGGTTCGGATTCCGCCCTTCCCACGATCCTCCAGCACCCACGCCAATGACTGGTGGGCCCGAGCCCACTGGTCATAGAGCGTGAGGGAAGGGGAAGGCGGCGCTGGCGACCGCTCGACTTCTCCTTGGTCGCCGCGGGACGCTAAGGGGGGAGCAGCCTTTTGCATAAAAGGTAAGCGCCGAAGGGAACGGCTACCTTTTTGCTCGTACCAACAACAGACGCCGTAGCGCCCCTTCGTCTCCGCATCCCTTCTCGCGATCGGCTTCCTTGCGCTCAGCCCCCTTCTCTTTCCTGCTCCTTCGCAATCCTCCCCCAATAATCTCCATGGCTTCACTTCCTTTCCCACGCCGCTTCCAGACCCAGGATCAGCTGGACGCGGTGCGGCGCCTTCTGGGGTGGACCGCGCCGGCGAACGCCGGGAAGGTCAGGGCCGGCGAGATTCCCCTCCGCGACCTTGCCGCGGGGGAGTTTGTCCTTTTTAATTCGTACATTATGTGCGGGTTGGTTCCTCCGATCTCCTCCTTTTTCCTCCTACTCCTGGAGGAGTTCGGCCTCCAACTTCATCATCTCACCCCCCACTCCGTCCTCCTCGCGGCGGTCTTCGCCCACTTCATGGAGATGTTCGTGGGGGTGCGCCCCTGCACCACCATCTTCAAACATTTCTACTCCCTAGTCGGGACCGGGAAGAAACGCGGCGAGATTGGCGCTTACTACTTCCAGCTCCGGCACGGGATGGCGGGCTCCTACATCGCCGCCTTCTCCAGTTCCAAGTGGGAGGACTGGCGTGAAGGCTGGGTCATCGTGGCTGACGAGCCTCACGACCGCCTGGAGCTGCCAACGGAGAGCCCCCAGAGCGACCGGAGCACCTGGAAGGCCAGGCCGACAATACCATCGGAGCTCGACCCGGTGCTGTACCGGATCAAGAAGCTGGCGAGGGGCGGCCTGACTTCTATGATGGTGCTGGGCGACTTCTTGAAGCGGCGAATCGCCCCCTGCAGCAGCGGTCCCGGATGGCCTACGTGTACACGGGGCTAAACGACTGCTGCAGGATCGCGCGTGGGCCCGGCGGCGACTTCACCAGGGCGGAGCTGGAGGCGGCAGTCCGGGCGATGACCGGCGAGGCGTTCGTTCCAGAATCCCTGGTCCTCCCGAGCGGGGTGAAGGCCGTGTGCGAGGACCAGGCACTGCGGTCATCGGTCCTGTCGTCGATGCCGACCCTGGACGAGGGCGGCCTGGCGGTCCGGCAGCTGGGAGGGGACCCCAACCGCGGGCTCCAGATCCCTGGCGCCTCTCCGGACCGCCAGCAACGCCCTCGCGAAGGCGCCGGGGAGCCGGCGCCCAGAGGTCCGGCCCCCGGCGGGAAAGGAAAGGAGAAAGCGCCGGTGCCAGAGCACCGGCAGAAAGACAGTGCGGGTGCTGCCTCGGCCCAAAGGAGCGACGAGGCTCAGGGGGCGGCTCCTGAGCGGCGCAGCCAGGCCGAAGGGAGCAAGTCCCGGAGGCTCCAGCGCGGCGACGGTTCCTTGGTCGGGGAACCGGCGCTAAAACGCCAGAAGACGGCGGGGGCAGAGGTGCAGAGCAGAGCTCCACCACCCGCGCCACTATGTCAGCAGCCGGAGAGGAGACCGGAGGGGACACATCGGCCTCCTCCGAGACAGCAATCTCCTCCTTCACCGCCACCAGAACGGCGTCCGGCGACGCCACCACCACCGCCCGAGGCCAATCCACTGCCTCCATCACCGCCACCAGAAACTCCGATGGCCAGGGACACCCACCAAAGGT
This sequence comes from Panicum hallii, assembly GCF_002211085.1. Classification (NCBI taxonomy): domain Eukaryota; kingdom Viridiplantae; phylum Streptophyta; class Magnoliopsida; order Poales; family Poaceae; genus Panicum; species Panicum hallii. The sequence continues at coordinate 55,488,754 of NC_038043.1, forward strand.
CCGGGGGGTCCTCAGCTGGGAGGAAGGTCCCTCCCGCAGCCCGGGGCAGATGGGAGTGGTGCGACTTCCCGTAAGTGGTTTTGTCAAGGTTTTTCATTTTCCTTCTTGGCTTCTCGTCCTCAACCATACAGGTGATACAACAGGCCGCAATCTTCGGATGCTCCTACTGGGGGATCCGGCTCCCAGCCAGCGTCGGGACCTCGGCGCCGTCCCCAGCAGGTCCCCGCCCGAAGCAGCTCCAGAAGCTTCCGGACCCTTGGGCCCGGAGCCGGATGCCTCCACCCCGCCACGACCCGAAGCTGCCCCCCAGGAGGAGGCCACCAAGGCCGCTGCTGCTATGGAGGCAGCGGCCGCAGCTTCAGGTGACGAGGCCGGCCTCACAGCCGAGCCGGCGGCTGAGGGGGCCGCTGCCACGGCGGAGGCTGCAGCGCCGGAGGCAGCAGAGATGGCGGCACCGGAGGTAGCGGAAGAGGCGGAGGAGGCGGCACCAGGGGTCGCCGAAGTTGGCAGCAGCGTCTCCCCACCGGTAGAGGAGTAGGAACCGGAGGTGGTGCTAGGGAGACGCCTCCTCCCAAGCACAGCGGAGGTCCCTCTCCCCCGGCTCATAGCCAAATGCCACCAAGCTCAGCAGGAGCTAGAGGCTGGTATGCGCCGGGAGTGGGAAAACTGGAGGCAGAACGCCACCGACTCTCCGACTGGGAGGTTCGCCTGGGTGACCGCATCAACTCCGTCTCCGCCCGCTACGCCGAGGAGCGCGCCAAGCTCGTGCATGGGCGCCAGCTTCTGCAAGAGGAGCTGGAGCAAGCCCGCGTCCGAGAGGCGGCGGCGCTCCAGCGGGAGAAGGCGGCCAGGCAGCGGGAAACGGAAGCCCTTGAGGGGCTGATCGCCGTGGAGGAGATGAAGCAGGCGGTGGCAGACAGGGAGCGGACCGCCCGGGAGCTGGCAGCACAGGCCAGGAAGGCGTCTGCGGCGGTCGAGGCGGAAAAGGCCGCCCTTGCGGATCTGGCGGCGGCGGTAGCAAAGAGAGAAGAGGGGCTTGCCGCCCGAGAAGCAGGGGAGGCGACCCGGCTCCAAGAGCTCCAGAGGCGAGAAGAGGCCGTGGAGGAGGAGCTGGCCGCCGGGACCCGAAGGCTCCAGGAGCGGGAGGCAGCCCTTCGGGAGAGGGAGGCCGAGGTGAAGGAACTCCTGGCGGAGCGGGGCGCCAGCGCGGACCGGTTAACAAGATGGGTCGGCGCGGTGAACCCTCTGCTGGAAGCACTCGGAGCCAACCCGTCTGGGTACCGGAGGCTCCTTCACCACTCGGCGCCGCACTCCAGCTGTTGGACTCCACCGCCAGACGGCTACAGGACGTGGAGGCCGGCATACAGGACCTCCTGGAGACAGAGGGACGAGCAGTTGCTCGGGGGGTGGCGGAGTACATCCTCACCAGCTTCCGGAGCCATGATCCTGCCGTCCAGCTGACTCCCGTCCTGGTCGGACCCCTCCGGGCGATAGCGGCCGCCGCGCGAGAAGGGGTCCAGGAGGCGGTGGACATGGTCGCGGCCCGCCTCCGGCGACGTCCCGAACCTACAGAGAGTGGAAGTGCCTCCGGACCGCCAGAGCAGTAGTGCTAGCATCTTTTTGTTATTTCTTTTGTAATATAACTTTTGTTATTGTAAGATAACCTTATAATATTGTGCATATTCAACGCAATTTTTGTGAAAAACTTAGCTGTTTTCCTGTTGTCGGTTTGTAAGGTGTTCTTGTGCATACCAAGGTCCCGGTGTGGCCCCCTGGGAGGTAGTCGCGATAGGACGGGACTAGCTGCCATAGAACCGAGGTCCTGCACATGACTTAGATCGACGCTTAGTAGACGTCCCCACGAGGTCCCGGCCGGCCAGCAAAGGCCTACTGCGTTGCGTAACGAGTCAGAGCCCGGAGCCATAGTTCGGGAATCTAAGGGGTCCCGGCCCCCGGGTCCATTGTTCAAGGTACAACGGTACCCGTCCTAGGGGGGCAGGGCGTGTAGGCTTAGGGTACGGAACCAGGCTAAGCGGCTACACGGCCCTGGACCCCAGCAAAGAACGAGCACGCCTCCCTGAAGCCAGTTCCCGGGTGGCCGGTTCCTTTTCTTCCGCGAGACAGGGGTCCCGGGCAGAGACATAGTGTAGCAACCTAAGTAGGACCTTCGACACGACACAGACGCGAAAAACCACGTGGGGGGTTAGCGTAACAGGAAGCGAAAAAACTTTAGAATCACATAGAGTTCAAGGACGCGTTTGAGAACAAATTTCCCCTTAAATAAATTGGTACAGAAGAGTTGTGCGATGTATGCCAGGGGCTGGGTTTACGAGGGCGGACCTCTACCGCCCTGGTCCGCACGGCAATGCTACCAATTACAAAGGAAAAATTTCCTCTCAACCAGGTCCTAGGGATAGAACTTACGGAGGTGCTCAATGTTCCATGGATTGGGTAGTTGCATTCCATCCTCCGAGCCAGGCGAACAGATCCGGGTCGGCACACCTTGGTCACCTTGAAGGGCCCCTCCAGTGGGGGAGAGCTTGTGCATACCCTCCCGGTTCAAGATTCGCCTTAGGACTAGGTCCCCGACCGGAGCTCCCTACCTCGCACGAACCGTTGGTGGTAGCGCCGGAGCGCTTGGTTGTACCGTGCGGACTGCTGCTCGCCATCTACGCTCGTCTACGAGGTCCACGTCTTGGCGACGCTCCTGTTCCTGCATTTCTTCATCAAAGACCGGACCCGCAGAGAGCCCATGGTGATCTCCGGGGGAAGGCACGCTTCGGCCCCGTAGACCAGGAAGAAAGGGGTTTCCCCTGTTGCGCGGCTGGGTGTGGTCCGATTCCCCCATAACACACTCGGAAGCTCTTCAATCCACCTTGCGCCATGCTTCTCAAGGTCACAGTAGGTTCGGATCTTGAGCCCTGTGAGGATTTCAGCGTTGGCCCGCTCAACTTGGCCATTGCTCCTGGGATGTGCCACTGAGGCGAAACAGAGCTGGATGCCCATATCCTCACAGTACTCTGGAAGTACTGGCTCGTGAACTGGGTCCCATTGTCGGTGATGACCCGGTTCGGGACCCCAAACCGGCACACAATTGTCCTGAAAAAGCAGTTGCCGACGCCTTGGTAATGTTGACCACTGGGGTTGCCTCTGGCCACTTGGTGAACTTGTCAATGGCGACATAGAGGTATCGGTACCCGCCGACGGCCCTAGGGAAAGGTCCCAAGATATCCAACCCCCATACAGCAAAGGGCCAAGAGGGAGGAATCATCTGCAGTGCCTGAGCTGGAGTGTGTATCTGCTTTGCGTGGAACTGACACGCTTTGCAGGATCTTACCAAGTCAGCTGCATCCTGGAGCGCTGTCGGCCAGTAAAAACCATGCCGAAAGGCTTTACCAACCAGCGTGCGGGATGAAGAGTGACTTCCGCACTCGCCTCCATGGATCTCCGCAAGCAAGTCACGGCCCTCTTCCTGGGTGATGCACCGCATGAGGACGCCGTTGGCGCCATGGCGATAGAGATCCCCTTCTACCACCGTGTATCGCTTAGCCATCCGGACAATGCGCTCAGCAGATGCTTGATCTTCAGGAAGGTAATTATCCTTCAGGTAGTCCCGGACCTTAAAGATCCATGCGTCGGGACCTTCCTGAGAAACTGGGCGTGGCTCCCTGAGGTCTTCTGGACCCTCAAGGGAGCACATGACCCTTGGCGGGCACCATGGATGGAGCGCCGCCGGGACCGCTAGCTTCGAGGTGCTAGTCCGACCCCCCTCGCCCAGATCGGCAGGCTGGGCGGAAGGCTTCAGCAGACGCCTCTGGAAGACGCCCTCAGGCACGGGTGCCTGAGTCGATGCGCTCGCGGAGAGGGCATCAGCTGCTGAATTGCCTTCGCGTGGAACGTGTTGCAGTTCCAGCTCATCGAAGTCCTTCTCCAGCCTCTTCACATGGATGAGGTAGGCTGCGAGCTGGGGGTTGTTGCAGCAACACTCCCCCCGGACTTGCCTGATGACGAGTTGGGAGTCCCCTTTGACCAGGAGCTCCCGGACCCCCAGGGACAGAGCCGCCGTGAGCCCAAAGATTAAGGCCTCATACTCCGCCATGTTGTTGGTGGCCTCAAAATCGAGGTGCACCATGTACTTCAATTGCTCGCCTCGTGGGTCGATGAGGACCACGCCAGCCCCGGCCCTCTTGCTGCGGGCGGACCCGTCAAAGAAGAGGGTCCAGTGGGGTTCGGTGAACACCGAGGCCCTGGCTTCCGGACATGGGGGGTCCGTCCCATGGTCCGGACCCCAAGAGGCGCTTGGCGCTGGTGTCCATTCCGCCACGAAGTCAGCTAGGACCTGACTCTTGACGGCGTGGCGCGGCTGGAAGTCGAGCTGGAATCCTGCGAGCTCAGCTGCCCACTTGGCGATATTGCCTGTGGCGTTGGAGTTGTGGAGGATGGCCCTCTAAGGATAGGAGGTTACCACCACAATCTTGTGGGCCTGAAAATAATGGCGGAGTTTCCTGGACGCAACGAGTATGGCATAAAGAAGCTTATGCGTCTCGGGATACCTGGCCTTCGCCTCGTGAAGGACCTCGCTGACATAGTAGACCGGCCTTTGGATGGTCCTGACTCTGCCAGGTGGATTAGACCCTTCGGCTTCAGCTGGGTACCCGTCGGCCCACAGACTGCTTAGCGCTTGTCCGGGTTGGGACGCAGCCGGACCCTCCGAAGTAGGGCCAGTTTCCGGAGTGGCGGAGGCCGGACCTCCTTCTCCTACAGGGGGGTCCGCGGGGGCCCCCTGTGAGAGAGGTTCGGACCTCTCGGTGACCAGCACCATACTGATCACTTCGGTTGTTGCTGCAAGATAAAGAAACAGTGTCTCACCTGGGTCCGGTGCGACCAGGATCGGCAAGGAGGTAAGGTACTGCTTCATCTCTTGGAAGGCACACTCTGCCTCTTTGGTCCATGTGAATGGGCCGGACCCCCTCATCAACTTGAAGAAGGGAAGTGCCTTCTCCGCCAGCCTCGAAATGAAGCGGCTAAGAGCTGCCAGGGACCCCGTCAATCTTTGAACATCCTTGAGGCGCAGGGGGTCTCATTGCCTCGATTGCCCGGACCTTATCCGGGTTGGCCTCGATCCCCCGGTGGGAGACCAGAAATCCAAGGAGCTTCCCCGCCGATACGCCAAAGACGCACTTCTCGGGGTTAAGCTTGGTGGAGGTCGCCCGTAACTTGTCAAAGACTCGAGCTAAATTTTCTAATAGAGAACACGACTCTCTGGTCTTGACGACGATGTCATCGACATACACCTCTACAATATCTCTAACCAAATCACCTAGAGTGATATTCATTGCACGAGCAAAGGTGGGTAGAGCATTGAGCAATCCATAAGGCATCACTATATAACAATAAAGCCCATCCACTGTTACAAAAGCCGTATGCTTCCTATCATCTCTAGCCATTTTGATTTGATGAAAACCAGAATAGGCATCTATGAAGGACAGCAAATCACACCCGGAGGTGGAGTCTACAATCTGATCTATACGCGGGAGTGGATAAGAGTCTTTTGGACATGCCTTATTAAGATTGGTGTAGTCGATGCACATCCGAAGCTTCCCGTTGGCCTTTGGGACCACCACCGGGTTGGCCAACCACACGGGTGGTAGACCTCCTCGATGAAGCCAGCCTGCAGCAACTTGCGGACCTCTTCGCGGATGAAGTTTTGCCGCTCGATGGACTGCTTGCGTGGCTTCTGCCGGACCGGCCTGGCGTCGGGGTGGATCTTCAGATGGTGCTCAATCACCTCCCTGGGGATCCCGGGCATTTGTGATGGCTCCCAAGCGAACACATCAACATTTGCCCGGAGGAAGGCGATGAGCGCGCTTTCCTATTTCTCTCCCAGGTTGCCACCAATGCGGGTGGTCTGGGAGGTCTCCGCTCCGACCTGGACGGTCTTCACGGGAACATCGTCCGTGTCAGACGGACAGACCCTCGGTGCCTTGGCCGGAACCTTGGCACGCGAGGTTGAGGGGCCGGACCCCTGGGCGCCTGCTACGGGGGCAAGCCCTGTGGCCAGCGCATGGAGCTTTTCGACCGCCACAACAGCAGCGGCCCGATCGCTCTGGACAGTGAGGACGCCTACCGGAGAAGGCATCTTCAGGACCAAGTACCCGTAGTGGGCGACGGCCATGAACCGGTACAGAGCCGGTCTGCCGATGATGGCGTTGAAGGGGAGGTTAACTTCCGCAACCTCGAACTGCACGTTCTCGGTACGGAAGTTGTCCTCTGTCCCGAATGTAACAGGTAGGGTGATGGTCCCTACCGGGTATACGGGATCCGGGCCCACTCCGGAGAATGGGCGTGATGGAGCCAACTTGGACTCCGGGATCTGCAGGTGCTTGAATGCTGCATAGCTGATGACGCTGAGGCCGGCACCTCCGTCGATCAGCACATGGTGAAGGCGTACATTGGCGATGGTGGGTGCCGTGATGAGCGGCAGCACTCCCGCGCCCGCCATGTTCTCTGGGCAATCGGATGGCCCGAAGGAGACGGTGGTGCCCTTCCACCGTTGATGGGGCGCCGCCCTCGGCACCCCTGGCTTCACCGAGAGGACCTCCCGGCGAAGGGTCTTGACGTCCCGCCGGGAGACGAGCTCCGAACTGCCGCCGTACATAACGTATAGCTTCTTGCGGCGCTCGTCCCCGCCAGACTCGGAATCAGACTGCTGGAAAAGTCCCTTGAGGTCTTTGTTGGGGGCTTGATACCCCAACTCTCTCTTCGTCGCGGCTGCGTCGGCATCGGAGGCTTTCTCCTTACCGGACCGGCGCGGTGGGGAGGAGCCCTCCTTGGAGGCTTGATCTCGCCTCTTGCTGAGGCGTTCCGCGAGCTTCTGGATCTCGCGGCACTCGGTGGCGCTGTGGCGAGCCCCCGGATGAACAGGGCACGACCCGGGGTCGGTGCGCTGCTGTCGCGGGCGCTTGCCACGGGAGTTCTGGCCCCCGGTCGTCGCAGCTGCAACGGCCGGACCCCCAATCCGTGACTTGTCGAAGCCACGGGCCTTCTTGTTCTTTTTCTTGCCGCTGCCGGGGGCAGCGACGCTGGGTCCGCTCGTCTGAGCGGGTCCTGCCTGGGTTGTAGAGTGCCATGCACGGCCTTCTGCAGCCCGGGCGCATTTGTCCGCCAGAGAGAACAGGGTGGTGACGGCTTCCACTTGGTGGGTCGCCAGCTTCTCTAGCATCTTCTCGTCTCGGACCCCCTGTCGGAAGGCCGTGATAATAGACGCATCGGAGATACGTGGGATAGTTCCACGTACCTTGGTGAAGCGGGAGATGAAGGCCCGGAGGGTTTCCCCGGGTTGCTGCCTTACGGCATGGAGGTGGGCCTCTACGCCATGCTGCTGGTACGCGCTAGCGAAGTTCGCAGTGAACTGCGCGCAGAGCTCTCCCCAGGACTGGATGGTTCCTGGGGTAAGATTCATGAGCCAGGTCCGGACTGGCCCGGTCAAGGCTACATGAAAGTAACTTGCCATGACAGCTTCGTTACCCCCGGCCGCCGTGATGGCGGTGATGTAGACCTGCAGGAACTCTGACGGGTTGGAGGACCCGTCATATTTTTCCGGCAGGTGAGGTCGAAACTTGGACGGCCACGCGACTGCGCGGAGGTGGTCTGCGAGCGCTGCGCAGCCCACACCCGACACCGGCGCCTGGGGGAGTCCCTGCGACCTGGCCGCAGCCGCATCGAGCTCGGGCGCAAGGTTCCGACCCTCAATATTGAGTCGTCGGTTGCGCGCCCGCTCGATGGAGACCCTGGCGTCCTCTCCCACATGCCTGCGGTTGAGCTC